>NW_025421638.1:0-1333626 GCF_011764305.1 Mustela putorius furo
TGTTCTTGCTCTGTAAAAAATGTCAGTGGTATTTTGATAGGGATTGCATTGAATCTGCAGATTGCTTTGGGTAATGTGGTCATTTTAACAGTATTTGTTCTTCCAATCTATAAGCATGGAATATCTTTCCATTTGTGTTATTTTCAATTTCTTTCATTAAGGTAATAATGTTATGTAGTGACAGATGGTAGTTACACTCATGTATAAGGTATAGAGAAGTTGAACCACTATGTCATACACTTGAATCTAATGTAAAATTGTGTGTCAACCAGACAAATAAAAATAAATTTAAAGAGTCATTTTATATATTTACACTAATGTCTTTTAGTCAATATCCATATCTTTTTTATGACTGAATATTATAATTAAACACATTTTCTGCTGTCTTTTATATTTACGTTTTTTCTCTTTCCTGAAAGAAAAGTATAAATTCCATAAGCACATGGGTCTTATTAAATCATCGACCATTTTAACTATATATTAAATAATAATGTCTTTGCCCTCCTCGAACTTCAACTAGTAGTTCTCAAAGGATGAGCAAATCATATGTTTTTCAAAGTGGTTATATTAAGTAATTGATAAAAGTGCTTCCCATGGTATTGTAGATATAAAGAATAGCATGTAAATGGTATTGTTATAAATTTGTATCATCTCAAGTTTCTATCATCCTCATTTATTTACAGGTTTATTCTAAGGTTTTGAGGCTGGATGCACTGCACTTTTCTTCTTTTTTTCACTCCAAGGATCATGTCTCAATCATAGGTGACTTTATTAGATATTTTGAATGTATGAATGAATGAATGAATGAATAAGTAGATGGATGCCTGGTTTCAGGGTAACTGTATTCAGTAACTTCATAATTTCTGTATGTGGAAATTATTTTAATGAAAATATTATCAATATTATCAATGATATTATTTAATCATATCATATTATTGTCTTAAATATATATATAAGCATATATTTATATATCTGTTTTATATATGTATAATTAAGCCTAGGATATGTGTCATTAAAACTGTGGCAAGATAATGCATTATCTAAACAATCTTAGAAGTCAGTTAAGATGTAAATGAAATTACATTGTCTTGAAAACTAACATACCTATCAACAATTGTTAGCAAAATAAATTCTACAGATCACTAAATTTAGTCTCAGAGTATGGTTTAGTTAGCATATTGATTAAAGAATATATTTGAATACCTTTTATTCAGAACAGGTATATAGGTATGTGTTGAGAGAATTTTTCAGCAATGTTAGTATAAATGAAAGTTCATGCATTTAATGCATTAGAACTTTCACATCTACAACAAAATTCAAATTTTATTTCCCTGAAAATAACCTTTTGGTTGGTAGTGACATTTTATAGTAACATTAATACTCATATTACCATAGTTTTGTGTCAATTTTAAAAAGATGATTACATTTTGATTTATATTCAAGATAGGAATGTGTAGTTTATTTTTTTAAGAAATATTTTATTTATTTATTTTAGAGAGAGAGAAAACAAGACAGGTGAGGGGCAGAGGGGGAGGCAGAGGGTCAAGCAGATTCCTCACTGAGCATGTGCCTCACATGGGGCTTGATCCCATGACCTTGAGATCTTTACCTGAGCTGAAACCAAGAGTTGGAGGTTTAGCCAACTGAGTCACCCAGGTCCCCAAGGAATGTGTATTTTCTAATTAAATAGTGCTTTTGAGAAAAACAGGGTAAATTTTACATGCATTAAGTATTGATATCACTATAAATGTGGATTAACTAATGATTGAACACTGATAAGTTTATCTTTATCTAAGTAATTTAATAGTAAATTTAACACTAATTAAAAAAAAACACTTCTTTTATTACAGAGTTCAAGGGTTTGTTTTTATTTTGCAATGTTACATATCCATTTACTTTGAGAGGAGGAATTGTGTTATATATTTGTTATGTATAACATCTAACACAATGCCTTCTTTGTCAAAGATAAAAATGTTTTTATTACATCTTTTCTTTATGGTAAACAAAGGTAAAAATAAAAATGCACGTCTTATAAACAAAATTAAACAAATTATCTGCCTTCCATTAATTGTCTTACAGAGAACAAATCAAGCAAATAGATAATATCATATAGTAAAACAAAACTAAATAAAAACATAAGATTAGAAGGCAGTTTGTGAAGAGCTGTAAAATAAGGTACGTCTAGGTGGATCTTAAAGATAACCAATAAGACTGAATTAGTTATCAAGGAATGATTAAAAACATGCATGTGAAAGCCATCAAACTACATAGATGCATGAAAACTGTGGCTGACATGTCAAGAGAATAAGTATAGCGCACCTGAGGAGTCTTAAGAAAACCTGAGAGCAGCATTTAAGGTCAGATATAGATTTCAAAGGACATAACGTACAAGTGCTAAGAAAGAAAGGAAAAAAGAAATTAACAAAATTAAGGTATGAATAGGAAATTAAAGGAAAAGATGATTAGTAGTATCATTAGTAGTATCATTCAGGAATCCTTGACTGTTGTCTTTCTTTCACTTACTGGATTCATTTCATCAGGAATCCCTCTGACTCTACCTTCAAATTATGCTCCAAATCAGCCACTTCTCACAGCCTTTTCTACCTTCTTGGTTTGAACCACTATTATCTCTTTCTTAGATGGACACAATACCTCCTTTCTCTGCTTTCATCCTTGTCGTTTTAGAGTTTAAAACAATCTTTTGAAAGTCTAAATCAGATTATGACTTTCTTCCATACAAAATTCAGCAAACTGTACCCTTGTATTTGTTATAAAAGCCCCTAAGGACTTGCATGATATACATACTCCTTTGACTCACCTCCTCTCCTCTTACATTCCTGTCCTTATATTTTTTGACTCTGCTACAACAGATCTCACTCACTCCTTTTCATCTCTTAATCCATAATACTGAGGGCCTTCACACTAGTTGTATTCTTGACCTCTTTCTCCACATACTCAGAAGAGTTAATCCCTTATTAACAAGTTTTACACAAATGTCACTTTCTTAATGAATTCCAACAGTCATCTTTAAAACAGAATCTCCATCTTTATTCCTTTTAACTTGATTTCCTTTTTCTTTTTCTTAAATCGTGCAATAGTTTTATTTATTTAATTTAATTTATTTATTTGTTTTTATTATGTTCAGTTAGGCACTGTTACAGTACATAATTAGTTTTTGACGTAGGGTTCAATAATTCATTAGTTAAGTTTAACACCCAGTGCTCATCACAGTACATACCTTCCTTAATATCTATTTCTTTTTTAGTGACATTTATCACATTCTACTGTAATTTAAAATTTAGCTTCTTAGTATTTTGTTTTGGGCATATATGCCTGTGTGCATATCAGTGTTTTATTGTTTCTCCTCCTGGTAGAATTTCACCCTCACAAGAGCAAGTTTCTTCATTTATTTTCTTCACTTATATAGCAAAGCTTTGTCTGCCACAGTGTCTGACAGAGTCTTCACTTGATAAATATCTGCGGAAATGTATAGATATCAACAGAGAGGAAGACAGATATAAAGAATTGGAAAAAAAGGTCATAGTCAATCTATATAGGATTGTTTTGAGATTTAACATGATTATCTTTACCAGTGAAATACTGTAACTCCGAAATAATCCATTTACAATAATAATAACATGATGACAAAAATGATAGCATGATGATACCATTTACTTAACCAAATTCAACTTTGGTTTCCTAAGCAGAATAAAAATAAGTATTTGGAATTCTGTTATTAATTATATGGTCCAAGTAGGTGTAGAAACTCCAACAAGTTTCCTCTCTAGATGTTTATAAGAGAATAAATAGATTTGATTAGTACATATAACTCATATATTTGTCAAGACCTCATTATGTGTCAGTCTTCAAGCTAGATGATGGGGAAAGATAAATGGTCAAATAGTAAATGTATGTCTTACATCTACTATCTTAAAGTATTAAGGGGCATCTGGGTGGCTCAGTCATTAAGCATCTACTTTGGCTCAGGTCATGATCCCAGACCCTGGAATACAGCCCTGAGTTGGGCTCTCTGCTCACCAGGGAGCCTGCTTCTCCCTCTCCCTTTGCCTCTTGCTTCTGTTTATTCTCTCTCTCTCAAATAAATAAAATCTTAAAAAAAAGAAATCTTAAAACCTTAAAAAAGGGAAAATATTGAGAGGCCAGGGGGCACCTGGATGGCTTAGTCAGTTAAGTGTCTGACTCCTGATTTTGGCTCAGGTCATGATATCAGCATTGTGAAGTCAAGCCCCATGATGCACTCTGTTTAGCATGGAGTCTGCTTGAGATTCTCCTCTTTCTCTGCCCCTCCCTGCTACACACACATTCTCTCTCTCAAATAAATAAATAGAACTTTAAAAAAAAAATGAGGGACCAGAAGTAATAATCAAAAAAATTACGCAAATAGGGGTGCCTGGGTGGCTCGGTGGGTTAAAGCCTCTACCTTCAGCTCAGGTCATAATTCCAGGGTCCTGGGATCGAACCCAGCATCGGGCTCTCTGCTCAGTAGGGAGCCTGCTTCCCCCACTCTCTCTGCCTACTTGTGATCCTTGTCAAGTAAATAAATAAAATCTTTTAAAAAAATTGGGATTGGGAGGGAGACAAACCATAAAAAAATAAATTTTAAAAATTATGCAAATAAATATAAAATTATGATTTGCAAAGGTACTTCAAAAGAAAAAATATTGCATATTGGTTGAAAATATAAAGTATGCCATACAGATTTGGATGCATAGAATATCATCTCACATAGTATAATAGTAAATATTGATTTGACCTGAAATTATGTCTAATCATTTAAATTTAATACCTAATACATTAAAAGACAATAAGAGGTTTATATCCATCATTTTTAACCCTTCTTTTTTCTAGCCAAACTATTCTCCATAAAAACAGTTATTAGATAGTACAATATAGTAACCAATTAAATATTGAGATGACAGTTAGAAAAAATAAAATATTCCCAATCAGGTTTTTGCAAAGCAATCAAATGAAGAATAAAGTCTTGGTTTGTTTGTTTGTTTTTTCCTTGAAGAAACTGCAAATAATTAAGCATCTGTAAGATAATATGGAAGAATGTGGACCTATCAGTGGCTAAAGAGCAACCAAGTGGCTTTGGTGTCCACTGTGCTGTCCATTGTTCCAATGACATACAAGCTCTGGACTTGAAAGGCAGTTTAAGTTAGTGAAATGGTATAATATATAATAAAATCAGACATTTCTTGAAAAAGGATCAAAGATATGTTCATCATGTTTATTTCTCTCATATGGTGTTCTATAAGAAAATTTTTGTTTTGTATTTTATAAAGTAAACATGGAACTTTAAAAAGATTAAATATATACTAACAGACTCTTTATCCTAGCAACTATCACTAGAAACTATATGTGTTAATGCTTCAAAAATATGCTTTTAAAAAGCAACAGTAAAATCTCCCATTTTAGTTCTGATAAGTATCATGTCTACACATGAAGTTTGCATTATTAGTTTAGACATATTTGTTTTAAGATTTTTCATGGATATTGTGACATATTTCTGACTCCAAATCCTGATTAAATTGAAGGTGGTGCTCAGTTTAAGATATTTCTGGGGAAATGCAGAAAACATATATGAAAACTTAGATTTGTGACTTTGGATGCTCTTTTGCAAAAGAGCATGTGCTATAATAAGTCATCCAATTTATTTTCAGACTTCTAAATGAATTCCATAAATTATTTATTATTTAAAATTAGAATATCTGGGGCACCTTGATGACTCAATTGTTTAAGTGTCTGACTCTTGATTTCAGCTCTGGTCTTGATCTCAGCATTGTGAGTTCAAGTCCCTCATTGGGCCCCACCCTGAGTATGAAGCCTACCTAAAAATAAATAAATAAATAAAAATAAAACAGAATTGTAGTATTTTGCTTGACATTTAATACCTGAAATTAGAGTTGTCACAGTTTTAGTTCAATATAAAACTTTATATTACAAATTAATATTGAAAAATGTTATTTGAAGACATAAGTATTAATTATCCCATTCTATGTTCCCTTGAAGTATTTAAATAATGAACCATTGACTATAATAGCTCAGTGTCCTAATTACTGATTACTGAAAAGTGATTTGCTTTTAATGTAAAACATTACCACAAAATCAATGCCTCTTACTACTAATGAAAAGAATTAATTGATTTTGTTCCCAGAAAAAAAATGAAATGTAGTACTTGTACAGTTTTCAGAGTCTTATTTCAATAATGAATTATCTGATTAGCAATGACAGAGGGAAAAGTTCAAGGAGACTGCCTGCAAAATATCTGGGGCATATTAAATTGTTCAACTTTTGTCACCTTCCTTCTCATGATTATTTTAAATGACAATACAATTAGGCAGCAGAGTCATAAAATTAAAAATTGTTTTAATTTTAAAATTAACTAATTTCACTAAATTAACTAAAATTAACTAACTGCTTGATATAGATTTGGTCTTAGGCTTTAAAGTTAAGGTGTCAGGGGTGCCTAGATGGTGTTATTGGTTAAGCACTAACTCTTGGTTTCCTCTCAAGTCATGATCTCAGAGTCCTTATCTTTGGGTCATGAGATTGAGCCTCTCATGGAGCTCTGTGTTCACTGGGGAGTCTGCTTGAGATTCTATCTCACTCTCTCCCCATTTCTCCAGCACACACACACTTTCTCTCAGATAAATAAATTAATAATAAATAAATCTTTTTAAAAAATAAAGTTAAGGTATCAGAATATCAGGAATTCACAAATTTCCACATTCCTCTTTCTCTTTATTTGACTTTGGAATTTAATTCCTATAATTTTCTTATGATTTACTAAGATGATACTGATGATACTGATATATAATGAATTGATTTTTGCATTTAGTTTTCTTGATCTCAAAAATCAGGGGCGTGCCTGAGTGGCTTAGTCACCAGGTGTCTTCTTTCAGCTGAGGTTATGTTCCCAGCATTGTGGCCGGGGACCCTGCTCTGTGGGGAGCCTGCTTCTCCCTCTCTCACTCCTCATGCTTGTGTTCCTTCTCTAGCTGTCTCTCTTTCTGTCAAATAAATAAATACAATCTTAAAAAAATATTAGGTATATGATTAACTATTTCTAAGGTCTTTGCAGTGTAAACATAATTCTCTGACAATTTGAGAATAATAATTTTCAGTTTTTGCTTATTGTAAAAACAATTGAACATGAACACATTTAGAAAATCAGTTCTAAAGCTTTAATAATAATAATAACAATGGAATCAATCGAGTGATAAAATATTTCTTAATGTTGACTTCAAGTATATGATAAAAACAAGCAAATAGGAGGGGCACAAGATGGTGGGGAAGTAGGAGGAGGCGCCTTTTCAACCTGTACCCTAAAGTGAGCTGATTACCTACCAAAGAACTCCAATCACCCATGAAATCAGCCTGAGATCAGAATTATACACGTCTGGATCTCTACAGGGGTAGAAGATGCCAGTGAGCAGGTAAAGTGGAGTGGGAATGGCGGACTGATATTGGAAGATAAACAAAAGGGGGAGGGAGCCACCAGAGGCAACTGGTTGGAAAGTAATACCCCAATCCTAGAGTGCCCTGTGTCTGGGGACCAACAATAACTTGGAGACTGGTTGAAAGCACTCAAAAAGAGCAAAGGATCGTGGGAGGGAAATTGTGGGAATCAGGGTAGCTAGGGACAGGGGCTTAAGTCCCCAGTCTCAGGACAGCCTCCCCTGGCACTGAGCCAGAGAGAGTGCGGCAGAAAAACTAGGTCTTGGTCCCTAAGCCGCCAGCGCACCAGAGAATGCGTGGGTTCTGGCTCCTGTGAGGGGATGGGAGCCATGCCAGATGGCAGAATACACAAGCCCTGCTACAAAGCCTGAGATACGTACATCCCTCATCCTTCCCAGAAAGAGTTACAAAGGCCCAGCCTGTGCTCTTTGACCCATGCCATTGTTTCAGAGCCAAGACGCATGCCCCAATCTCTCCCCTGACAGAGGTGCGCAAAAGCCCAGCCTGGTGCTTTCAGACTTGCACCCCATTCTCGAAGCCTGAGACACGCGTGCGTCTCATAGACTCCCCTGAAACAGGTGCGCGCAAGCCGGGCACTCTTAGACCCAGAAAGACCGGGCACTCCCAACCCGGGCCAGCGGGAAAATCTCAGTGTGTGATCACTGCTTGGAACCTCTTTGGCAGTCTGGAGCTCCCAGACTGCCACTGCTGCCATGGTTTTGGGTCAAGCAAAAGATCCTGCATCCCCAGGGACCACGACTCGGAACCTGCTCTGCCAGAGGCAAAGGGGGAACTCATTTGGGCTCTGCAGCCAGACTGAGTCTTCTCTCTGGTTAGGGTGTAAGTTTGTTTTCCTCTAAAACTACAAAAACCATCAAAAGTTGTCAAGGTGAGAGGAAAAAAAAAAAAAAGTGAACAAACATAAAACCCGCCAGAGAACAAAAGCTTGAAAAAAAAGTTTCCTCAGAGCCCACCCCCATGAGGGGGGTGGGAGGACTTAACTCAGGGAACATCATTGACTGAAAACCCATGTGGCAGACCCCTACCCCAGAAAACAAACCAAGAAAGGAAAAAAAAAAAAAACTGCAAGAGAACAACTACCACTACTTCATAGGACAACTTTTATTTTTAACTCATTCCCACTATTCTGGTTCATTTTTTTTTTATATATAGATAATTTTTTTAACCTATTAACCATCACAGTGAGCTGCCCAATATATCAAATTCCATAATAACCTTCTAACCTGAACTTTTTGATACATACACCTGTGTTTTTCTTTTACATTTCTATTTTTTGAATTTCTTTTTTTTTTAAATTTTAGTTTATTTTAGTCTAGTTTATTCCTTTTTATTTTTATTTTCTAAGATTCATATAGAGTTCAACTTCAAAGTAATCCCCTTTCCCCAATCAATACTGCCCCTATAGGTAAACCAATTTTTAATACCGCTTTATCTTAGGAAAGTTGAGTCTTTTAACAAAGATATCAAGATACATCCAGGAAGAATCAAAACAACCTTCCTCACCCACACTGAGAATTTATAACCACTCTCGCATCTTTTTCCACCACTGTTTCTGTGTTTTTGTGTTTGTCCTGATAGTATATAAATCTTATATTTGGGGTTCTTTTTGATGAGGTTCTTCCTTTATTTGCATATATATATATATATATATATATATATATATATTCTCATGTCATATACTTTTATCAGTCTTTTTGTTTGTCTGTTTTTGTTTGTATACTTCATAAATCATACACTTAGGCCCATTTGGGCTGAACCTTCTCTTTCATCTTCCTTTTCTTTCCTCTCTCTCTCTCTTTCTCTCTTTTTTGTTTCTTTTTCTTTTCTTTTGTCTCTCATTTTTTGTGGGGAATCCTGATTGCTCAGAAGTGTTCCAGGGTGCACCTTGACTGCACCATGGTCGATATGTCCAGCTACATCTGTTCAGTCATCTCTCACCAAAATGACTAGGAGGAGGAATGCCCAGCAGAAGAAAAACACAGAGGATGGACCCTCTGGAACATAGACAATATGTCAGAAAGAGAATTCAGGCTAACAATTATCCAGGCAATAGCTAGGTTGGAGAAAGCCAGGGATGACCAAATGGAATTGATTAGGGCCGAACTGAAAGCAACCAGACAGGATGTTCTCAATGTTAGAGCTGAGCTGAAAGCTACCAGGGATGAGCTTCACAATGCTCTCAATGATTTCCAATCTAATCTAAATTCTCTCAAAGCTAGGGTAACTGAGACAGAAGATAGAATTAGTGATATGGAGGACAAACAGATAGAGAAAAGGATCAGGAGGAAGCCTGGAACAAACAGCTTAGAAACCACGAAAACAGAATCAGGGAAATAAATGATGCCATGAAATGTTCCAATGTCAGAATTATTGGAATTTCTGAAGGGGAGGAGAAAGAAAGAAGTCTATAGTGGAACAAGTTCTTCATGAAAATTTTCCCAATCTCACAAATGGAACCAGCATTCATGTACTAGAGGCCAAAAGGTCTCCACCCAAGATTATAGATTTCAAAAAAACACCAAGACGTCAAATTGAGGAATCGTAAGCCATTAGTACAAAGAGGCTCCTTACATACAGAGGAAAGCCCATCAGAATAATATCAGACCTGTCCACAGAGACCTGGCAGGCCAGAAAGGGCTGGCAAGACATATTCAGGGCATTAAATGAGTAGAACATGCAGCCAAGAATACTTTATCCAGCAAGACTGACATTCAAAATGGATGGAGAGATGAAGACTTTCCAAGACCGGCAAGGCTTAAAAGACTATGCAACCACCAGGCCAACACTGCAGGAAATATTAAGGGGGGGATTCTATAAAAGAGGAAAAATCCTAAGAATAGCATTAAACAGAAATATAGAGACAATCTACAGAAAGAAAGACTTCAAAGGTAGCACGATGTTAATAAAAACGTATCTATCAATAATCACTCTCAATGTGAATGGCCTAAATGCGCCCATAAAACAGCACCGGGTTGCAGATTCGATAAAACGACAAGACCCATCCATATGTTGTCTACAATAGACCCATTTTGAACCCAAAGAAACACCCAGACTGAAAGTGAAAGGATGGAAAAGCATCTTTCATGCCAATGGACCTCAAAAGAAGGCCGGGGTAGCGATTCTCATATCAGACTAATTAGATTTTAAACTAAAGACTGTAGTCAGAGATACAGAAGGACACTACATAATTCTTAAAGGGACTTTCCACCAAGATGATCTAACAATTGGAAATATCTATGCCCCCAATATGGGAGCAGCCAACTACATAAGAAAATTGTTAATCAAGATAAAGAATCATATTGATATGAATACATTAAAAGTAGGAGATCTTAACATGCATCTCTCAGAAATAGACAGATCATTGAAGCAGAAAATCAATAAAGAAACAAGAGCATTGAATGACACACTGGACCAGATGGACCTCATAGATATATACAGAACATTCCACCCTAAAACAACAGAGTACACATTCTTCTCAAGTGCACATCGAACCTTCTCAAGAATAGACCACATACTGGGTCACAAATCAGCACTCAACCAATAACAAAAGACTGAGATTATTCCCTGCATATTCTCAGATCACAGTGCTTTGAAACTGGAGCTCAATCACAAGGAAACGTTCAGAAGAAACTCAAACACCTGGAAGCTAAAGACCACCTTCCTTAAGAATGCTTGGATCAACCAGGAGATCAAAGAAGAACTGAAACAATTCATAGAAACCAATGAGAATGAAGACACTTTGGTCCAAAACCTATGGGATACAGCAAAGGTGGTCCTAAGGGGTAATACATAGCCATCCAAGCCTTCCTCAAAAAAATTGAAAAATCCAGAACATAGCAGCTATCTCTACACCTTACAGAACTGGAGAATCAACAACAAATCAAACCAACTCCACACATAAGAAGGGAAATAATCAAGATTAGAGCTGAGATCAATGAGGTAGAAACCAGAGATACAGTAGAACATATCAATGAAACTAGAAGCTGGTTTTTTGAAAGAATCAATAAGATTGATAAACCATTGGCCACACTAATCCAAAAGAAAAGAGAAAAAGCCCAAATTCATAAAATTATGAATGAAAAAGGAGAGATCACAACTAACACCAAGGAAGTAGAAACAATCATCAGACGTTATTATCAACAGTTATATGCCAATAAGCTAAATGAAATGGATACATTCCTGGAAAACTACAAACTCAAAAAATTGAACCAGGAAGAAATTGACAACCTGAATAGACCAATATCTAGTAACGAGATTGAAGCAGTGATCAAAAACCTCCCCAAAACAAGAGCCCAGGACCTGATGGATTCCCTGGGGAATTCTACCAAACTTTCAAAGAAGAAATAACACCTATTCTCCTGAAGCTGTTTCAAAAAATTGAAGCAGAAGGAAAACTTCCAGACTCTTTCTATGAAGCCAGCATTAACCTGATCCTCAAGCCAGGCAAAAACCCTACCAAAAAGTAGAATTTCAGACCAATATCACTGATGAATATGGATGCTAAGATTCTCAACAAGATCCTAGCAAACAGGATCCAACAGGACATTAAAAAGATTATGCACCATGACCAGGTGGGATTCATCCCTGGGCTACAAGGATGGTTCAATATTTGCAAATCAATCAATGTGATAGAACAAATTAATAAGAGAAGAGAGAAGAACCACATGGTCCTCTCAATCGATGCAGAAAAAGCATTTGACAAAATCCAGCATCCATTCCTGATTAAAACGCTTCAAAATATAGGGATAGAGGGAACATTCCTGAACTTCATAAAATCTATCTATGAAAGGACCACAGCAAATATCATCCTCAATGGGAAAAAGCTTGCAGCCTTCCCGTTGAGATCAGGAACAAGACAAGGATGCCCACTCCCACCACTCTTGTTCAACATAGTATTAGAAGTCCTAGCAACAGCAATCAGACAACAAAGAGAAATAAAAGGTATCCAAATTGGCAATGAAGAAATCAAACTCTCTCTCTTCGCAGATGACATGATTCTTTATATGAAAAATCCAAAAGACTCCACCCCCAAACTACTACAACTCATACAGCAATTCAGCAACGTGGCAGGATACAAAGTCAATGCACAGAAATCAGTGGCTTTCTTATACACTAATAATGAAAATACAGAAAGGGAAATTAGAGAATTGATTCCATTTACTATAGCACCAAGAACCATAAGATACCTGGGAATAAACCTAACCAAAGAGGTAAAGGATCTGTACTTGAGGAACTACAGAACACTCATGAAAGAAATTGAAGAAGACACAAAAAGGTGGAAGACGATTCCATGGTCTTGGATCAGAAGAATAAACATTGTTAAAATGTCTATACTGCCTAGAGCAATCTATACTTTTAATGCCATTCCAATCAAAATTCCACCGGTATTCTTCAAAGAGTTGGAGCAAATATTCCAAAAATTTGTATGGAATCAGAAGAGACACCGAATAGCTAAGGAAATGTTGAAAAACAAAAATAAAACTGGAGGCACACGTTACCTGATTTCCAGCTTTATTACAAAGCTGTGATCACCAAGACAGCATACTGGCATAAAAACAGACACATAGACCTGTGGAACAGAGTAGAGAGCCAAGATATTGACCCTCAACTCTATGGGCAAATAATCTTTGACAAAGCGGGAAAAAATATGCAGTGGAAAAAAGACAGTCTCTTCAATAAATGGTGCTTGGAAAACTGGGCAGCTATATGTAGAAGAATGAAACTCGACCATTCTCTTACACCGTACACAAAGATAAACTCAAAATGCATAAATACCTCAACGTGAGACAGGAATCCATTAAAATCCTAGAGGAGAGCATAGGCAGTAAAATCTTCAATATCAGCCACAGCAACTTCTTTCAAGATATGTCTCCAAAGGCAAAGGAAACAAAACCGAAAATAAACTTTTGGAACGTCATCAAAATCAAAAGCTTCTGCACAGCAAAGGAAACAGTCAACAAAAGAAAGAGGCAACCTACGGAATGGGAGAAGATATTTGCAAATGACAGTACAGACAAAAGGTTGATATCCAGGATATATAATGAACTCCTCAAACTCAACACACACAAAACAGACAATCATATCAAAAAATAGGCAGAAGATATGAACAGACACTTCTCCAATCAAGACATACAAATGGCTATCAGACACATGAAAAAATGTTCATCATCACTAGCCCTCAGGGAGATTCAAATTAAAACCATGTTGAGATATCACCTTACACCAGTTAGAATGGCCAAAATTAACAAGACAGGAAACAACATGTGTTGGAGGGAATGTGGAGAAAGGGGAACCCTCTTCCACTGTTGGTGGGAATGCAAGTTGGTGCAGCCTCTTTGGAGAACAGTGTGTAGATTCCTCAAGAAATTAAAAATAGAACTTCCCTATGACCCTGCAATTACACTCCTGGGTATTTACCCCAAAGATACAGATGGAGTGAAAAGAAGGGCCATCTGTACCCCAATGTTTTTAGCAGCAGTAGCCACAGTCGCCAAACTGTGGAAAGAACCAAGATGCCCTTCAACGGACGAATGGATAAGTAAGATGTGGTCCATTTACACTATGGAGTATTATGCCTCCATCAGAAAGGATGAATACCCAACTTTTGTAGCAAAATGGACAGAACTGGAAGAGATTATGCTGAGTGAAATAAATCAAGCAGAGAGAGTCAGTTATCATATGGTTTCACTTATTTGTGGGGCATAACAAATAGCATGGAGGACATGGGGAGTTAGAGAGGAGAAGGGAGTTGGGGGAAATTGGAAGGGCAGGTGAACCATGAGAGACTATGGACTCTAAAAAACAATCTGAGGGGTTTGAAGTGTACGGGGGTGGGAGGTTAGGGTAGTAGGTGGTAGGTATTATAGAGGGCACGGATTGCATGGAGCACTGGGTGTGGTGAAAAAATAATGAATACTCTTATGCCGAAAATAAAAAAATTTAATTAAAAAAAAAACAAGCAAATAATTTTAATGAGTGAATATTTTATGCAAGTATAATCTTTTTTTTTTAAGATTTTTTATTTATTTATTTGACAGAGAGAGAGATCACAAGTAGGCAGAGAGGCAGGCAGAGAGAGAGAGAGAGGAGGAAGCAGGCTCCCTGCTGAGCAGAGAGCCTGATGCGGGACTCAATCCCTGGACCCCGAGATCATGACCTGAGCCGAAGGCAGCGGCTTAACCCACTGAGTCACCCAGGTGCCCCGCAAGCATAATCTTTAAATGTATTTCACCTATTGCGTTTTCTCTCTACAATATCTTTCTATGTGATAAATTAAATAATTCAGAAATCAATTGTTACAAATTTTATTTTAAAAATATTATTCTTTTTAAAAAGATTTTATTTATTTATTTGACAGAGATCACAAGTAGGCAGAGAGATAGACAGAGAGAGAGAAGGGGAAGAAGACTCCCCGCTGAGCAGGGAGCTTGATGCAGGGCTTGATCCCAGAACCCTGAGAACATGACCTGAGCCAAAGGCAGAGACTTAACCCACTGAGCCACCCAGGCACCCCTAAAAAATACTATTCTTAATTCATCAAGTATTACTAAAATATGTTAGGTTTAATCTTTCAAAAATATGACACATTTTAATTGTATTTATGATGACTGCTTTATAAGAATGTAAATTTTTTGGCTTTCATGAATTTTTTTTTTAGAAATACAATCCTTAATGTTTAGTTCTTTTTAAAAATGTAAATGGAAAATTTATATTTAACTGGTAAAGATACTTAGGGACAATGACTCAATCAATACAGCACAGATGTTTTGAATAAAATTGGTATCTTGAAAATGTGAGCCTTTTACATGTATATAATGGAATATTACTAAAGCATCAAAAAATAATGAAATCTTGTCATTGCAATGGCATGGGTAGAGCTAGAGGATATTATGCTAAGTGAAATAAGTCAGTCAGAGAAAGACAAATACCATATGATTTCACTCATATGTGGAAATTAAATAACAAAACAGATGAACATAAGGGCTGGAGGAATAAAAAAGGCGGGGAGGCAAACAATAAGAGACTCTTAACTATAGAAATCAAACTGAGAGTTGCTGGAAGGGAGTGGGAGGGGTGGGTTAAATGGGTGATGGGTATTATGGAGGGTACTTATAATGAGTATAAGGTGTTGAATCTCTAAATTCTACTCCTGAAACTAACAGGACACTATATGTTAACTAAAAACAAAAACAAACAAACAATAAAAACCATGATGTCTAAAACTGAAAAAATAATGAATAGTTGGATAATGCTGTTACTCAGAAAAATGGTAGTAAATACTCAAAGTAGTAAATAAGATATCTGAAAGAGGGGGGAAAAAAGTTCAGGCAACATTGTATGACTATTTTCTATCAACTTTAAAGAAAAGTGAATAATTTAATGACATTTCATTATGGCACTATTTATCACATGATGATATATTAAAAGGCAATACCATCTGATCCAAATATTTTGATACCAAAAGAACAATCTGTCTGTTAATTCCTTTGAGAATCAGAAGCTGAGACATTGTTAAGAGTATAAGACTTTTGTTTGGAATAATTTGTAACAAAGATCAAAGGACAGGGACAGAAGCTCTGAAAACCTGTCATTCAGATCTAACAACTTTGGAAGGAAAGGGTGTTAGAAGAGATTTTTTTTTTTTTTTGCAGGTAGAGTCTCATGCTGTGATGCATATCTGACAAAGTCATCACCAACCCAATGGGGAACATAACAGTAAAAATTGCCCATTAGGAGAGTCCCAAGTTGGCTAGAAATAACCAGCCTCTTGAATTCCTGCTGTGCTAAATCCTGGCTGAAGGCTACAGGAGTAAAGGTGCTGGGCCTCAAAGTCTGAGGCAAATCTTAGAGGTGACAGCAATTGAATTTTGTGAGCTAACTCTACTCTTTACAACTGAATGGCAAGTTTTCTTTTGATAGAAAATCTAAGCAATATTTCTCTATGGCCTCTATGATCAATCCCTTACATGACACAAATTCACCTCTCCATACACATCAGGGAGCCATTCGTCTAAGCTTTATAAACTTAGGAAAGAATGGTTACTGGAATGCTCTAGAGTTGATGCCATCAGGCTGGAAGTGGGTACCCAGAAGGTGTCCTCTAGGACCAGCCAAGAGGGTCCTTGGCTTTATGAAAGATGGAAATCCAGGAGAATCTGGAAGGAAAGGAACATGAACCTTGCTTTTGTTTGGAGTCTGAGGTTTTTTATTGAGGATGGTGTTCTGGTATATGTGTCTTCTCAGGCATCCAGGAAACAAAGATAAGCGCCCAGGTATTATTACTTGGAGCCTGGGAATCTTGGCCTTGAGATGTATAGCTTTGGTGGTTTGGAATATGCATATGATAGCTTTGTCCAGTAATTCTCACCTGGTCCTCCCTGTGATGTTATCTATTCTAGAGAAATCATTAATTCCCTTTCCCTTACAAGGAGGACATAAGCTGGTTGCATTACAAGGCATGCATAAAGTAGGGTGCGGTGCAGGTCCTAGCAAGAATAGAAGAAGAAAAAGGAGCAAAAATCAGATTTTTATGTTGTTCTCTAGTTTCCTCATCTCAGAGCCCCCATAGTTAGAATAGATTTTTATGATCACAGTTGTCACCCAAAGTCACAATTTTCTCATGTCCATTCTAAATACCCCTTGTCTCAGCTAACAATTCTGCTGGTCTTGGTGGAATACTTGGCAGTATAATCAAAGTCCTCATTCTTGAGGAATCCATGTCCCCTGTAACTATATTTTTCATAGGCTTTAGTTACTGCATTTGTTCATTTATAGTCCCAATTGGGAAGAAATTACCAAGAGAGACACCCATGTAAATTACTTGAGTTCCTAATATATTCCTCTTAACCCCAATGTTTATCAGCAGCTCTACCTTCCCTTATAAGAATTAATTTCCCCTGCCACTATGATGAATACTCTTCTAACTGCTTGTCCCCAGACAGTAGGAGTCTGGAGTGTCCAAGTGATAGCTTACCTTACATAGCTTATAATTCAATGAGACTCGTGCTGACCCTGCCAAGCATTTACTCCATTTGGAAATGAGGTCCTCCAACACTTCAGAGCCCGGAGTTCATGACCAGGAATTCAAGTGTAAATACATGTATATAGGCATTCATTCATATATTCAATATACACTCATATACATAATGTGTATATATTATGTTTTATACATAGGTGTAAATACATAACACATGGCTTTAATAACAGTTATTTTTTAAGTAGATAGTTTTCCCTTTGTGTTGGAAAATAGGATTTATGTCTAAAATACATAAAGAATTCCGTAGGGTGCCTGGGTGATGTAGTCAGTTAAGGTTTCAGCTCAGGTTGTGATCTCAGAGTCATGAGATGGAGCCCCCACAGTGGGCACTGTGCCCAGGATGGGGTCTGCTTGAGTTTCTCTCTTCCTCTCCCTATGCCCCCCACACCAAACACACACTCTATCTCCATCAAATAAATATATTTTAATGATATTATATATATTAGTAATATAATTAATACTACATAATTAAAGCAATATAATTAATGATATTATCTATATTAGCAAAGAACAAATAATCTGATTAAATAATAGGCAAAAGATTTACATAGACATTTTACAAAAGAAGATAAGCAAATGACTAACAAATGCTATTGAGGTACTTAGTATCATTAATCATAAGGGAATACAAAGCAAAATCACAATGAATTATCAGCTTACACTGTTAGAATGTCTACTGTCAAAAACAACATCAGCAAGGATGTAGTGAAATTAGAACTCATACACTGTTGGTGGAAATGTAAAAAAATGCAGCCCTTATTAAAACCAGTGTAGTGTTTCCCTAAAAAAATAAATGAAATAATTGAATTACCATATGATTCAGCAATTCCATTCATGGATATATATATATATATATATATCTCCAAAAGAATTGAAATCAAAATATCAAGAGATACATACCTGCCACATTAATTGCAGTATGATTCACAATAATCAAGATATCAAAACAACTTAAATGTCCATCAGCAGATGAATGGATAAAGAAAATGCAGTATATACACACAATGGAATATTTATCTTTTAAAAGAAAGAAAGACTAACTTACACAACAATATGAATGAACTCGGAAGATATTATGTTATGCTGAGTGAAATTAGCCAGGCACAGAAAGACAAATGCCACATAATTCCAATTACATAAGTTATTAAAATGAGAAACATGGAGTAGAATAGTGGTTGTCAGATGCTTGAGGGAGAGGAAAATGGATACTTGTTGTTCAGTGGTGTAAAGTTTCAGTTATTCAAGGGGAACAGTCTAAATCTGCAAAACATGATGCATATATTTAACAATAAATACAGTATTGTGCACTTAAAAATTTAACAAGGTCAGTCTCATGTTAAATATCCTCACCACATTAAAAAAGAAACAAAGAAAGTAAAGAGTACAGTTGCATCTTCCAGTCATCATCATATCTTGCTAATAGCATACTGTAAGAAATCCACTATGTAGAAAAACTCGGTATTATAGGATTAGTATTTACTCAAAATTTGTTGTTTTATATATTGACATCCATTTTGTGTATTTCTCACATATCACTTACTAGAGATTTGTCTTAGTGATTGAAAAATAAAAGATTTTTTTAAAAGATTTTATTTATTTATTTGAGAGAGAGAGAGACTGTGCATGAGCAGAGGGGAGGGACAGAGGGAGAGGGAGAAGTGAACTCCCCACTGAGTTGGGAGCCCTATGAGGGGCTTGATCCCTGGACCCTGAGATCATGATCTGAGCCAAAAGTAGACACTTAATGGACTGAGCCAACGGGGGCTCCTGAAAGAATTACATTTAAGAATAATGAAAAAGGAGAAAAATAAACTGACATTTATGAAGCTGTACAGGGACATTCTATAATGAAATAAATTTTAACCAAAAATACTGACTTGGTTCTACAGACAATAGCAACTCTACTGGTAATTTCTAATTACAGAACATTCTTTCATCTTTTTTTAAATTTTTCATATGATGTGCACACACCTGTCATTGGACACACTTTCTTAAATGATCATAATACATGTTATCCAGATATATCTTGGTGCTGCCACAGAACTAAAACTTTTTCTGTGTTCTAATCCTAAATTAGGATGAAAGACTAAACTGGTTTGAGATTGATTGTGTGTGTGTGTTATAGCTTTAAACATTTAATGAAATTTGGAAAAAAAAAATCAACAACAACAGTAATTTCATGAAATGGCATGATAACTTTTGTTTACTACTTTCCAAAGCACACAAATAGAAGAGGAGAAAAGAAACCATACTTCTAAAATGGTATGTATAATAGAGCAAAGACAATACCTAACCCTTTTCTTTAGGACCTCTGTTCTTGTTGACCTAGTTATTATTTTCCATTATAAATTTCTCTGCCTTACATTTTTTTAAGTTAAGATTTTTTAGGGTAGTTTTATATTCACAGCAAAACTCTACACATGCACAATATCCCCTGATACAATTGATGAACATACGTTCATCACATAGTTTACGTAAACACATAGTTTACGTTTTACTCTTGGTGTTGTATATTTTATGAATTTGGACAAGCATATGATTATATATAAACATATAATTACTTTCATCCACCATTAATGCATCACACTGAGTATTTTTCTGCCCAAAATATCCTCTATGCTATACCAATGCATCCTTCCTCAATGCCCTCCAGCCTCTGGCAACAACAGATATTTTTACTATCTCCATAGTTTTGTCATTTCCAAAATGTCATATGGTTGAAATAATATAGTATAAAGCTTTTTCAGTTAGGTTCTTTATTATTGAGTAGACTTACTTAATAATATGCATCTAAGTTTCCTCCATGTCTTTTCTTGGCTTGATAGCTCAATTATTTTTGGCATTGAATAATGTTTTGTCATTTGGATGTATTCCAGTTTATTATCCATTCAACTACTTCAGACATCTTGATTCTTTCCAAGTTTTGGCATTTATGAATAAAGCTGCTTATAAACATCCATGTGCATATTTTTGCACACACATAATTTTGCAACTCCTTTGGGTAAATACCAAGTAATGCTATTGGATCTTATGGCAAAAGTATGTTTAGTTTTGTAAGAAACTGTCAAAATGTATTCCAGAGTAGCTGTACCATTTTGCATTCCACCAGCAATGAATGGAAGTTTCTGTTTCTGCACATTCTTGCTAACATTTGCTGTTGTCAATGTTCTGGATTTTGGCCATTCTAATAGGTGTGTATGGTATCTCATTGTTTTAATTTCATTTCTGTGATGACAGATGATATGGAACACTTTTTTTCTTATGTTTATTTGCTATCTGCATATCTTATTTGGTCAGGTGCCTGTTAACACCTTTGGCGCACTTTTTTAATCAGGTTGTTTTCTTATTTTAGGAGATCTTTATATATTTTGGATAACAGTTCCTTTCAGGTGTGTATTTTGCAATTATTTTTTTTCCAGTTTATTGTTTGTCTCCTCATTCACCTGACATTGTCTTTTGCAGAGCAAAATTTTTTTAATTTTAGGGAAATTCAGTTTATCAATTATTTGTTTCATGTATGGTGCCTTTGACATTTTTTTTTTAAATGGGAGATTTTTTTTTTTAAAGATTTTATTTATTTACTTGAGAGAGAGACAGCGAGAGAGAGCATGAACGAGGAGAAGGTCAGAGAGAGAAGCAGACTCCCCATAGAGCTGGGAGTCCGATGCGGGACTTGATCCCGGGACTCAGGGATCATGACCTGAGCCGAAGGCAGTCGTCCAACCAACTGAGCCACCCAGGCGTCCCGTCTTTGACATTCTATCTAGAAAGTCATTGCCATATCAAGGTCATCTATGTTTTCTCCTATGTTATCTTCTAGGAGTTTTATAGTTTTGCACTTTCCATTTAGGTAGGAACCGTTTTGAATTAATTTTTGTTAATAATGTGAGGTCTGAGTTTAGATTTATTTTTTGCATGTAGATGTCCAGTTTTTCCAGCATCATTTGTTGCAGGACTGCCTTTTTCCATCGTCTTGTCTCTGGCTTCTATGTCAATTGGAACAGTATTTTGTTTTAACTATTGTGGCAACATAATTACTTATTAGACTGTAAAACATCATACTGATGTTTTTGTTATCAATCTTTCAAAAAAGTACTTTGTGACATGAAAATTGCATTGAAAGGTATTACTCAGGAGATACCTTAAGCAATGTGAGAATGAGTCTTTTAGATTCAGGTACAGATGCCTATTAGAGCTAGAGATATGATTGATTTATTTAACTCATTTCTGTTGTGGAAAAAATAATAAACAGGCAATAATATACAAATATTTATTTGTATATTATATATGATTTATTTAACTCATTTCTGTTGTGGAATAAATAATAAACAGGCAATAATATACAAATATATTTCAATTGAAAGTATATTTTATTCTTGGGGCACCTGGGTGGTTCAGTTGAAGTGTCTGTTTTTGGTTCAGGTCGTGATCTCAGAGTCCTGGGATGGAGTCCGGTGTCAGGCTCCCTACTCAGCCAGGAGCCTGTTTCTCCCTCTTCCACTGCCTTTCCCTTCCCCTCCTCGCTTGTGTTCTTCTGCTTTCTCTCTGTGAAATGAATAAATAAAACCTTTAAAAATAATAAAATATATTTTACTCTTAATAGTCATAAAATTTTTTGCCTGAATTAGAAATGGGGTTGCTTTTTCACTTGTTTTAATTTTAGGTGTATTTAGGACAGTTAAATTAAAATCTTTCTCTCATCGATGTGTATTCATTGCACCTATCTTATTTAATAAGAATATGGCATATTAATTTGGACATTTTTTATTTCTCCCATCTGAAGCAATTTTCATGTATTAAAATAGGGAAATATTTGTTAATATGATATTTATATAACCCACATTCTACAATTTTTGTGACTGTATTGGTAATTAAAATGGACTTACCCTGGTTTTATCTGAGGTGAGTCACAATGTAACCTTAAAAAAAGTCATTAAATGATCCAAAGGTGCCTGACTTTATAATTTCTACCATATATGTCATCTTTTCTATTTTTCACTAGCTGGATATATTCTCTATTCTTACATATTTTATTTTCCATTGCCCTGAGTTTACATGGTAGATTTTATTTAGTTCAAAAGATTATGATGATTGACTTGAATAAGGTACTTACACATTAAGATGTAAACATTAGGATGTACACATTAGATGCACACATTAAGGAAAAACCATATTCTCCTCTAAATTTACTCCCAGTATAATTTCAACTGACATTACTGAATTCCAGTGAGCGTACTTTGGCTATAAGTCTTTCATTTTTCAGTATTGCTCCAAGCTAAAGATTGCTTTAAAATTCTTCCTTAATTTTGATTGGACTTCAGAAAGTAAAATATTTTAATGTCAAGCCTTTGTCAACCACTTATGCAGATTTTATGTACATAATGGAATATTCATCATCTTATTTTGATTAGTCTTTCACTAGACACTCTTTGACTCATCTTTTATAAAACTGTATAGTTCAATATGTATAAATGTGTAGTGCAGCATATAGATTGTTTATATAAGCAGGAATCTATCTACAGAAGAGAAAAATATGGTGAAATGCTTAAATATTCAGAATTTTTCTCCTTTGGAAAATATAAACACATGTTATAAAACATGTTTAATGTTCCTTTAAAACCTTCATTTAATTTTTAGTTATTTGCCATTTTCTAGTGTTTTTGTGGCTGTGCTTTGGAGGTTAAGGTTTTAATAATACAATCAAAAGATTTGTATAGGAAATCGACTCTGCATATCCATAATATTTGTCACAGCCTAAAAAACTTAATGCCAACTAAATTTGAGAATTCATTGTATTTTAGTGTTTCTTTTTTTTTTTTTAAGATTTTATTTATTTGACAGAAAGAGGTCACAAGTAGGCAGAGAGGTGGGGGTGTGCGGAGAAGGCTCCCTGCTGAGCAGAGAGCCCGATATGGGGCTAGATCCCAGGACCCTGAAATCATGACCTGAGCTGAAGGCAGAGGCTTTAACCCACTGAGCCACCCAGGAGCCCCTATTTTAGTGGTAAGAACATGTTGAAATCTTTCAGTAGTTAGTACAATATAAAAGGATATATTTTATTACAGCAAATGTGATATGTCAACTAGCCATCCATTGCTTGATATTAAGAACAATGTTGTTTGTTGAGACAAAGTCTTCTTTTCAATATTTTAAATGTTTGAAAGTCAGATTTTAGGGCACAATGTGAAGATTAGCTCTGAGACAGGAAAATAATAAACAGAAGCAACAACTTTTATGCAGATAATTGTGTGTAATTAATACTAACAGCTAATTATAAATTCAAGCTTGGGAAATAATTTCAATACAATGTTTACTGATTCCCAGAAAAGCTTGCATTTCATATTTAATTTAATTCTTCAATTTAATTTAGAAAGGCTTATGTTTTACTAAGGTTGAATGAACACATAATTAGCTAAATGCAAGATTTTTATGCATTGGATGATTACAGTATTGCAGGATATCTTTCTGTATAGAGTGACAGAAGAATCACTTTTTTGCCTTTATATTTATAGAATGATAACCAACATTTCAAATAGTTTTATAAGTTGCATGCATTATTGAGTGTATATAAATTTATGGTAGATTGTGTGAACAATATTTGGGTTGAAAATTTCCCAAGATCTTACAATATTTTGATGCAAAGAAAGGGAAAGAAATAAGAAGAAAGCAAACAAGCAAGCAAGCAAGTTCCTGCTCTCCCCCTAGGGAAAAACTAAATTAAAATGTTATAAAGAAAAGCCTCTAGCACAGAATTTATTGCTATATACTACAAGTAGGGAGTTTCAAAAGTTATTGAAGAAAATATCACATGGCATAATGGTTAAGCATTGATACTCATTTATTGGCCACTTGTATTTTCCTCTTGTGTTAATTACCTTCTTTATTGTTTTAATCTTATTTTTTTGCAATAGAGTTTTTCTTTTTCTTTTTTTTCTTTATGAGTTTTTATTTTTCTTATCACTTTTTAAATTTTGAAAACTTCTCCGCTTAAGAGTAATCATAATCTCTAGGTCCTTCCTAGTTATAAACTTTTATGATGAAAATTTACTGGTACTTTTTTTTAATTTTTGGCCATTTATTTTTTAAATATTTCATTAAACAGACTTTTCTCATTATTATTGACTTATGATTATTATCAAATGCATATGTATATTTTGAGTAGAAAAATGAGTTTATGGGATAAATGGTCGTTTAGCCTATAAAATCAGGCATATAATACATTAAAAAGGTTGGAAATTAAAATATATATTTACAGATAATTTAAGATTTACATATAGGTATGTGTGTGTATATATATGTATACATATATATGTGTATATATATATTTATAAAAATGAAAGATATATATGATTTAAGGCCTGGTGTACCCATTCAACATAAATGTTGTCGCAACTTGGTTGTTTCCTGCATAGTCAAGCAGGTAAGAGTGGTAAAGTTTCATGTATTGTATTTTAAACTTTGAAAGCTCAAAGATACATTTTAGAAATGAAATTGTATTATTATCAGTCCAATAAGGGAATAACTCTTACTTTAATCTGTACTGCAGATTATATATGTATGTAGTTATATATATATAATATACATATTACATACATATATACTATATATGTTCATATATACATATATATATGTATATATAAATACAATTATATATTCATACATATACGTGTAGTTCTAACAATATAAAGGATATATACAGTAGGGTTTTTATTTAAAAGAACATAGAATTATTTTCTGGTTTGGGGTTTTTTTTGTTGTTGTTATAATTTAGGCTTGTAGCGATAAAAACCAGTAGTTATAGGGGAAAAAAAAAAAACAAGAGTTGTTGAAAAAACAGAAATGCAGCAATTCTACTCAGGGCTAAAAGAAACTGGCCACTATGTACACAATGAACATGAGCAGACTTTTGAGAAGAGATGAAAGCCTTCTAATGTAATAATAAATGTATAAATAAATAAGTAATGTGTAAATGAATAATACTGATGAATATTCACATAAAGGGGATTAGGACATAAGCATTCTTCAGAGTATTTGAAGAACGTTTGGGCTGTGGTCAGTGGATAGATGCCTATTCCTCCACGAAGGTCTAATACTGAAGAGAATACATTCTTGGTTCTTGCTCATGAATTTTGATCTTCTAGAAATATTAGGTGTTTGTGGTAAAAAGAATTCTTGATTCAGAAAATTTCTCTTGTAGCTTGAAATGGGAGAATTCTTCTAACCTATATTTCTTTTGGGGAAATATACAAACTCTCTTCCAAAGAGTGTGTCAAAACCACTCGTATTTAACTTAAACTCCCTTTTACACCATGTAATTTTACTTCTTGTGTAGCATTACAGTTTTCCTTATTTCAGAATCACAACTGGATCTATATCCATCATTTGTTGTGAGTTCCAAAACTGTAAGTATAGGATCATATTTTTTTTTCATTTCTGATGCCTCGATTATTGTTTTACAGATATTATAACCATAATATCTAATACTAAGATGTGGAGCTAAGGATTTCATACACATAATCTCATTTAATGCTCACACCAAACTCAAGGGTTACATAATCTGTTTAATCTTCATTTTACAGATGAGACAAAAGCATGAGGAGAATAGACAATTTCCCAACATCACACAGTTTAAGAAGTGAAAAACATTTTCAAACTCAGGCATTTTGGTTCTACAACATGCACGCTTAAATGCTTTAGCAAAATATGTATTAAGAAATGTGTATTGAAATTTCATGAGTTTACTTGGGATTTTTGAGCTGGTATGGGAATATTATTAAGTACAAAGAAGTTTCCACTAGATAATGTTTGACATATATAGTGGACAAGAGACTCATCCAGTGATTGAAAAATATAACAGTAACTATAACAAAAGAAAGGAGACCCTGAAGACTTAATAGTTTAGTGTATGGTTATCGGAGAGATTAGCAAATGACTACATCAGAGTACGAAGGAAGCATATAACCCAATCATAAAGTAACATATAATAATTACTAGAAAAAAAAATGGGACATTTATGTCAAGACCTGAATGATGAATGAAGATCATACAGGTAAAAAGTGGCAGAATTAAATTAGGGCAAAATTAAAAACAATTTTAACCTGAGTATAGCTATGTGAAATAAATTATAGGCAATAAGTGTATGATATATTGTGAGACTGAATACAGTCAATATGGATTGAAGGTTTGGCTGCAGTTACTAGGTTGAATGCAAGTTACTGAGAAAAGGGTTAGGGGAAAGAGAGATGTGTGTGTGGTGGGGGAGTAGAGAAAAGAGTATGAGATAAACTTCTAATAATCCAATGACATCCAACATAATTCACTTTGAAATTCAAAATAATCATCAAGCTAGTGAAAAAATACCTGAGTTAAAAAAAAAAAAGTAGTGGGAAAAAAACTTTCATATTAAAACTGCTTAATGACCTTTATACTCATTCATGATCATATCTGGCTACATAATTTATAGAGTCAATAAAAAATTAAATTGTGGAGCCTTAGCAAGGGGCAATGAATTCATGCCAAGATGTGGCTGGTACCTGAATTGGTACTTAGCAAGAGGTTCCTATAGACCTGACAGCTGAACGCAACATAAGGCTTATAGTCCAGAGAGAATATAGCTGTAACCTTGTCCTATAGCAGAAACCATGCGGTGTGGGAAGTCCTGATTCTCCCTAATACTGAGCCCAAGACCCCACCAGGAGTGCAGAGCAATGGCAAAATGAAGGTTTTCCATTTCCAAATGATGTGATCCAATTACCACTGAAAGTACAGGGCAGCAGCTATTGTGGGTAAGAGATTGCATGAGAGAGGTCAAGTGGGGTGAGGGTATGGTGAGATAGGGAGCCGGTGGCAAAGAACATATTGCAGGGAAGTGGACAGTTGGCAGGATATGGTATGTTATAGGGACAAAAGTACTAGGCCCCTGGTGCATGATTCATTTTCTCATAAAACTTCACTTTAAAAATGCATCACTTAGGAATTCAAAAATAAAGTTAAGAATTTCAAGATGACTACTACAGAGCATTAAACTTCAGAAGTAGAGTCCTCTGGAACAAGAGACCCTGTTTAATTGCATGGTTTAACATTCAAGAACCAGGCACTATTCGAAGTTAATATCTTTTTATAGTTATCTTATATATTTCAATCATACTGAATCTTACTAGGTGTAATTTAATTATAAATTTCATATGTCTTACCTTATTTAACATGGGAAATGTATATTGGTAGAATACATAACTTTTAGAGTATACTAATTCTGACTTCCAAATTTAACTCTGTATGTTTTATGGGAAAATATATATTCCAGACTCACAACTAAAAATCAACTATTTGGTATTATTCTTTATGTCAATCTGTTTCTATCCATTCATAACTTACTTTCGGAATAACATTTATACATTTATAAGAACTGTAGTAATTATGCTGTTTTTCTAGGTATTGGGCAGTACTCTATTTTAAGATAACTATTTTTCAGCAAAAATATGAGTGATCAATCATTTTATGAAAGCTGAGAAGTTTTAGAGATATTCAACAAAATTTAATATGGGGATACACACTTTTGATAGAGCACCAATAATATCATTTTATTTTATACTTATTTATTCATTCCTCTGTTGAGTATTTTTAAAAACTTAGTGAACATTTATTCTTCTTGTTGAACATTTTAAAAACTTGGAATTTGGGGCACCTGGGTGGCTGAGTCGTTAAGGATCTGCCTTCAGTTCAGGTCATGATCCCAGAGTCCTGGTATCTAGCCCAGCATCGGGCTCCCTGCTCCACTGGGAGTCTGCTTCTCTCTCTCCCTTTCCTGCTGCTTGTGTTCCCTCTCTCACTGTCTCTCTCTCTGTCAAATAAATAAAATATAATCTTAAAAAAAAAAAAACACACCTGAAGTTCCTAGGGATTAGAATAACTTAAGAAAATCCATGAGGTTTATAATGAAATTATAAAATAGTATTGTTTTGAAAAATTTAAAGATTTTAAATAGAGGCCTAAAGTAAATTCATCACAAATCCAGAAATCAAGGAGCCACATATGTACGTGGATCACCATTTTATGTGTCTTATTTTAGGTTTTGTATTCAGTTTCCCATTGCACTCTGCTAATTAACATTCAGTTTCAATTAAATGTTTGGGGTCCATAGAGACAACCCCACCTGCTTCTGAATGTGATGTAGGAAAAAAAAATACTTTCTGCTTTTTTCTCATGACATTGTCAATTTGTATGACATAACTAATTATCCTCAACATAGTGGAAGGTTAAAAACAAATACATAAAATGTGTGCTTCAGCTGAAGTGTAATTTCTGTTATGTAGCTTCAGGAGGGTTTGTGGAATGTAATAAAATAAATGAGAATAAGAGGAAATTGAACAGATAATATTTGAATTCCAAATATATACTTAGAGATTATATAGTCAGCATTGGTTCTTGTTCTCTCATAAAGGATCAGCAAGGTAGATCATAATCAAAATAAAGTACCAAATTCAAGGCAGTTCTGAATATAGATATTGGTGCACACCCACAACAACACAGCCTTATCAGCTTAGGAGGCACACATTAATTACCTCACAATTTCTATGGGTCAAGAGTGCCAGCCTGACCTTACTAGATCCTTTGGTAAGGGTGTCAGCAAGCTGCAATCAAAGTGACAGCCAGGCTACATTTTCTACTGGAAGCCTGACTGGGGACTAACTCATCACTGAGCTCATTCAAGTTGTTGGAAGAATTCATTTCCTGTGACTCTAAGAATGAGTCCCAGCTCTTTGTGGCCAGTACAGACTGACTGCAACTACTAAAGGCAATCTTCAATTGCTTGCCACGTGGACTCCCTCAAGATGGCCACTTACCCTGACTGCATAAAACCTGCCAGGAGACTCTCCAGCCCTACTCTGCTAATATGGAGTCTTTTCTAATATAATTGGATCATAGTCATGTCATCCCATTACCTTCACCATATAGTGTAACCTAATCAAATTTCATCAAGAGAGTGCCATTTTATCATCTTTGCTATTATTCTTTTGTTTAGGAGCAAGTCAGAAATCTTGTTCAGACACATGGGGTTAGGAAAACACAGCCATGTGAACATCAGGAGGCCAGGAACCATTGGGATCACCTTGGCATCTGTCTACTGTACACACAGAAAAAATATTTTGGAAACTAAAAATAAGGAGCAAATCATAAAAGAAGTCAAAGCTAAAACACACATTATATACAACACAATGATACAAATAAAATATGACTTTTATCAGAAATAATTGACATAAAGTCTATTATACTAATAAAATCTATCCCACTGTTCTTTGAAAAATGTATATTGAAAGTCAAAAGTGAAAGCTGAGAAAAGGGGACATTATAATACTTGAGCAAAGAGATAGTATTTTAGAATAAGGTAGTTGCAGTAAAGATGGAGATAAGTGGATGAATTTGGTACAGAAGAATAATGGTAATATAAATATTAACAATAATAACAATAGTTAACACTTATTTAAATATTACTAAATGCCACCTTATATTCTAAAGACCTTTATAATTATCCTAAACTTATAAAAATACACATTATTTCCATTATGAGACAAGGACATTGATTTGAAAAGGTGGATAGAAAGGTTTTAGTTAAGTGTTGGTTTTTGCTCTTAGATACATGTGTGAGGGTGGAATTTGAGGGATTATAATTAGGGATGGACACTACCTTTCTAGTTTGAACAACCAAATAAATGATGGGATCATTTTGGAAATTGTTATTATGGTGTCATTCCAAAATTGTTAAAAACAGTCTAATATATCTAATCAAACATACTTTTATTTTTAAATAACCCTCTTCGGACGGCTGGGTGGCTCAGTTGGTTAAGAGGCTGCCTTTGGCCCAGGTCATGATCTCAGCATCCTGGGATCGAGTTCCACATTGGGCTCCTTGCTTGGCGGGAAGCCTGCTTCTCCCTCTGCCTCTGCCTGCCACTCTGCTTGTGCTCTCTCTCTCTCTCTCTCTCTGACCAAATAAATAAATAAATAAATAAAAATAAAATAACCCTCTTTATCTTACTTACCTCTAGCTATTCTTCTATGAAATTTATTTCATGTTCTTTATGAACTATTCAAATCTAAATTATCTTTTACATTAAAGTTCCATCTTGTCCACAAAAAGAAATAAAGGTACTTTAAAAAAATTATTTATTCATTCAACAGAGAGAGAGCAGGAGCAGGGGCAGAGAGAAGGGCAGAAGGAAAGGGAGAGGCAGGCTCATCATTGAGCGGGGAGCCACATGCACAGGGCTCAATCCCAGGACCAAGGGTAGATCCCAGAACACTGGGATCATGACCTGCGATGAAGGCAGATGCTTAACTGACTGAGCCACCCAAGCGCCCTGGGGGGCTGGGGGAAGGTACTTTAACTCTCAGTAACTGAGATTAACGAAAACATGTATTCTTTAAATTTTATGCACACTTTTATATTTATTATATGATGAATTGTTTTATAATTTGACTCTATATTAATTATGTTTGTCAACTAGATAGAGAGTAGCCCTTCTGAGGGCAAAGAACATGACATAAGTTTATTTTAGTTATATTAATGCTAAACATAAGTTATCTTTTAGTAAATATTCACTGCTATATTTTCAAATTTTAATGCCTGTGTACTTTACCTTCTGCATAATAGAAAAACTAGCTATTTTTAATTATTTTTTCATAGAAAGATGAATGGAGCAGAACCCTTACTGTATGGAGGATATTACTGTTTCGAGAGTTCCCTTCTCACTGAAAATGCAAGGTGCCAAGAAAAAATATGAAATATAAGGAGATCTCACAGAGTACAGTTTGAAATAATAGTGTCTCACCTTTTCCCTGGGTAGGCCCAAGTAGAGTGCTGTGGAAATATATATATGATGAGAGAATATTTTCTAAGACAGCCACAGTAATTCCTCCTATGCTCTTGTGCTTTTTTCCAATATGACTTTGGCACTTCTCATTTCAAGAGGTAGAGATAATTTCTTAATTCCTTGAATTGGAGCTAGCCTTGTAACTGTATTTTGGCAGAATGATACAATCTTATTTCTGATTCTAGGGCCTAAGCCTTACAGACTTTACTCATCTCCACTCTTTTGGAGCCCTGACCCACCAGGTTGTGAAGAAACACACTGTCCTGCTGGTAGATGAGAGGTCAAGTGGAAGAACTGAGGTTCGTGGGCCCACAGCTCCTACTAAAGGACAGGGGAACTATTTCTCAGGCTTAAACAGAGGAAGGGATTCTAAATAATAGAATTCACAATTTTGTCATGTAATAGAGATAAGGACATAATTATTTAATGTGTTTTCTTCTGTTAATACTTTATTTGGATTCACATGTTGATCACGATTCTTACAAGTCTTGCATGCATTTGTTAGAGATTAAATACTTTACAATTATTAATTAAGCCTCATAGTATTTCCATCAAGGAAAAAAAAATCTAGCAACACTTAGAGAAGAATAAATAAATAAATAAAGCAGAATGGTTTAATGAAAAATATTAAAGGCAATTTCCATACAGTGCTATAATTTGGCTATCTGATGAGTATATTTTTCAAAAGACTGTATGGCATTACTAGCAAATAATAGGCTTTTTGAAATGGTTTAATATAGAGGAATAACAAGATGGCGGAGAAGTAGCAGGCTGAGACTACTTCAGCTAGCAGGAGATCAGCTAAATAGCTTATCTAAAGATTGCAAACACCTGCAAATCCATCGGCAGATCGAAGAGAAGAAGAACAGCAATTCTGGAAACAGAAAAACAACCACTTTCTGAAAGGTAGGACTGGCGGAGAAGTAAATTTACCCAATATGGCAAAGGGAACAAGCATCAAAATTCAGGAGGTTCAGAGAACACCACTCAAAATCAATAAGAATAGGCCCACACCCCATCACCTAATAGTAAAATTTACAAGTCTCAGTGACAAAGAGAAAATCCTGAAAGCAGCCCGGGAAAAAAAGTCTGTAACATACAATGGTAAAAATATTAGATTGACAGCTGACTTATCCACAGAGACCTGGCAGGCCAGAAAGAGCTGGCATGATATTTTCAGAGCACTAAATGAGAAAAACATGCAGTCAAGAATACTATATCCAGCTAGGCTATCATTGAAAATAGAAGGAAAGATTAAAAGCTTCCAGGACAAACAAAAACAGAAAGAATTTGCAAACAACAAACCAGCTCTACAGGAAATATTGAAAGGGGTCCTCTAAGCAAAGAGAGAGCCTACAAGTGGTAGATCAGAAAGGAACAGAGACCATATACAGTAACAGTCACCTTACAGGCAATACAATGGCACTAAATTCATCTCTCTCAATAGTTACCCTGAATGTTAATGGGCTAAATGCCCCTGTCAAAAGACACAGGGTATCAGAATGGATAAAAAAGCAAAACCCATCTATATGTTGCCTCCAAGAAACTCATTTTAAGCCCGAAGACACCTCCAGATTTAAAGTGAGGGGGTGGAAAAGAATTTGCCATGCTAATGGACATCAGAAGAAAGCAGGAGAGGTAATCCTTATATCAGATCAATTAGATTTTAAGCCAAAGTCTATAATAAGAGATGAGGAAGGACACTATATCATACTCAAAGGGTCTGTCCAACAAGAAGATCTAACCATTTTAAATATCTATGCCCCCAACGTGGGAGCAGCCAACTATATAAACCAATTAATAACAAAATCAAAGAAACACATCAACAATAATTCAATAATAGTAGGGGACTTTAACACTCCCCTCACTGAAATGGATATATCATCCAAGCAAAAGATCAGCAAGGATATAAAGGCCTTAAAGGACACACTGGACCAGATGGACATCACAGATATATTCAGAACATTTCATCCCAAAGCAACAGATTACACATTCTTCTCTAGTGCACATGGAACATTCTCCAGAATAGATCACATCCTCGGTCCTAAATCAGGCCTCAACCAGTATCAAAAGATTGGGATCATTCCCTGCATATTTTCAGACCACAATGCTCTGAAGCTAGAACTCAAACACAAGAGGAAGTTTGGAAAGAACCTAAATACATGGAGACTAAACAGCATCCATCTAAAGAATGAATGGGTCAACCGGGAAATTAAAGAAGAATTGAAAAAAATCATGGAAACAAATGATAATGAAAATACAATGGTTCAAAATCTGTGGGACACAACAAAGGCAGTCCTGAGAGGAAAATATATAGCAGTACAAGCCTTTCTCAAGAAACAAGAAAGGTCTCAGGTACACAACCTAACCCTACACCTAAAGAAGCTGGAGAAAGAACAAGAAAGAAACCCTAAGTCCAGCAGGAGAAGAGAAATCATAAAGATCAGAACAGAAATCAATGAAATAGAAACCAAAAAAACAATAGAGCAAATCAACGAAACTAGGAGCTGGTTCTTTGAAAGAATTCATAAAATTGATAAACCCCTGGCCAGACTTATCAAAAAGAAAAGAGAAAGGACCCAAATAAATAAAATCATGAATGAAAGAGGAGAGATCACAACTAACACCAAAGAAATACAAACTATTATAAGAACATACTATGAGCAACTCTACGCCAATAAATTTCACAATCTGGAAGAAATGGATGCATTCCTAGAAAAATATAAACTACCACAACAGAACCAGGAAGAAATAGAGAGCCTGAACAGACCCATAACCAGTAAGGAGATTGAAACAGTCATTAACAATCTCCAAACAAACAAAAGCCCAGGGCCAGACAGCTTCCCGGGGGAATTCTACCAAACATTTAAAGAAAAACTAATTCCTAATCTCCTGAAACTGTTCCAAAAAATAGAAATGGAAGGAAAACTTCCAAACTCATTTTATGAGGCCAGCATCACCTTGATCCCCAAACCAGACAAGGATCCCATCAAAAAAGAGAGCTATAGACCAATATCCTTGATGAACACAGATGCGAAAATTCTCACCAAAATACTAGCCAATAGGATTCAACAGTACATTAAAAGGATTATTCACCATGTCCAAGTGGGATTTATTCCAGGGCTGCAAGATTGGTTCAACATGTGCAAATCAGTCAATGTGATACAACACATCAATAAAAGAAAGAACAAGAACCATATGATACTCTCAATAGATGCTGAAAAAGCATTTGACAAAGTACAGCATCCCTTCCTGATCAAAACTCTTCAAAGTGTGGGATAGAGGGCACATAATTCAATATCATCAAAGCCATCTATGAAAAACCCACCGCAAATATCATTCTCAATGGAGAAAAACTGAAAGCTTTTCTGCTAAGGTCAGGAACACGGCAGGGATATCCATTATCACCACTGCTATTCAACACGGTACTAGAGATCCTAGCCTCAGCAATCAGACAACAAAAGGAAATTAAAGGCATCCAAATCGGCAAGGAAGAAGTCAAATTATCACTCTTTACAGATGATTTGATACTATATGTGGAAAACCCAAAAGAATCCACTCCAAAACTGCTAGAACTTGTACAGGAATTCAGTAAAGTGTCAGGATATAAAATCAATGCACAGAAATCAGTTGCATTTCTCTACACCAACAACAAGACAGAAGAAAGAGAAATTAAGGAGTCAATCCCATTTACAATTGCACACCAAACCACAAGATACCTAGGAATAAACCTAACCAAAGAGGCACAGAATCTATACTCAGAAAACTATAAAGTACTCATGAAAAAAATTGAGGAAGACACAAAGAAATGGAAAAATATCCCATGCTCCTGGATTGGAAGAATAAATATTGTGAAAATGTCTATGCTACCTAAAGCAATCTACACATTTAATGCAATTCCTATCAAAGTACCATCCATCTTTTTCAAAGAAATGGAACAAATAATTCTAAAATTTATATGGAACCAGAAAAGACCTCGAATAGCCAAAGGGATATTGAAAAAGAAAGCCAAAGTTGGTGGCATCACAATTCCAGACTTCAAGCTCTATTACAAAGCTGTCATCATCAAGACAGCATGGTACTGGCACAAAAACAGACCCATAGATCAATGGAACTCTACAGTCAACTCTACAGTCAACTAATCTTCGACAAAGCAGGAAAGAATGTCCAATGGAAAAAAGACAGCCTTTTCAATAAATGGTGCTGGGAAAATTGGACAGCCACATGCAGAAAAATGAAATTGGACCATTTCCTTACACCACACACATAAATAGACTCAAAATGGATGAAGGACCTCAATGTGAGAAAGGAATCCATCAAAATCCTTGAGGAGAACACAGGCAGCAACCTCTTCAACCTCAGCCACAGCAACATCTTCCTAGGAACATCGCCAAAGGCAAGGGAAGCAAGGACAAAAATGAACTATTGGGATTTCATCAAGATCACAAGCTTTTGCACAGTAAAGGAAACAGTTAACAGGATCAAAAGACAACTGACAGAATGGGAGAAGATATTTGCAAACGACATATCAGATAAAGGACTAGTGTCCAAAATCTATAAAGAACTTGGCAAACTCAACACCCAAAGAACAAATAATCCAATCAAGAAATGGGCAGAGGACATGAACAGACATTTCTGCAAAGAAGACATCCAGATGGCCAACAGACACATGAAAAAGTGCTCCATATCACTTGGCATCAGGGAAATACAAATCAAAACCACAATGAGATATCACCTCACATAGTCAGAATGGCGAAAATCAACAAGTCAGGAAATGACAGATGCTGGTGAGGATGCGGAGAAAGGGGAACCCTCCTCCAATGTTGGTGGGAATGCAAGCTGGTACAACCACTCTGGAAAACAGCATGGAGGTTCCTCAAAATGTTGAAAATAGAACTGCCCTATGACCCAGCAATTGCACTACTGAGTATTTACCCTAAAGATACAAACGTAGTGATCCAAAGGGGCACGTGCACCCAAATGTTTATAGCAGCAATGTCCACAATAGCCAAACTATGGAAAGAACCTAGATGTCCATCAACAGATGAATGGATCAAGAAGATGTGGTATATATACACAATGGAATACTATGCAGCCATCAAAAGAAATGAAATCTTGCCATTTGCGACAACATGGATGGAACTAGAGCATATCATGCTTAGCGAAATATGTCAAGCAGAGAAAGACAACTATCATATGATCTTCCTGTTATGAGGAAGTGGTGATGCAACATGGGGTTTTAAGTGGGTAGAAGAAGAACCAATGAAACAAGATGGGATTGGGAGGGAGACAAACCATAAGTGACTCTTAATCTCACAAAACAAACTGAGGGTTGCTGGGGGGAGGGGGATTGGGAGAAGGGGTTAGGATTATGGACATTGGGGAGGGTGTGTGCTTTGGTGAGTGCTGTGAAGTGTGTAAACCTGGTGATTCACAGATCTGTACCCTTGGGATAAAAATATATGTTAATCAAAAATAAAAAAAATAAAAAAGAATTAAAATATAATAAAAATAATTTAATATATATATTTTTAAATATGAGTATTTTCAGGGTGCCAGGCTGGCTCTGTGGGTTAAGCCTCTATCTTTGTCTCAGGTCATGATCTCAGGGTCCTGGTATTGAGCTCCACATGGGGCTCTCTGCCCAGCAGGAAACATGCTTCCCAGTCTCTCTTCCTGACTCTGTGGCTACTTGTGATTTCTCTCTCTGTCAAATAAGTAAATAAAAAACCTTTTAAAAAATGAGTATTTTCATTATTTTACATAATGATGTAAAATTTTAAAAGCAACATCAGGTTATAAAATCTTACCTTTCTCCTAATATTGTGCAGACATCAAAATTTAAATTAATTTATATATAAATATGGCTTATTTTGACACAAAAGTGATAGATATCCATTGTAGAGAATTTGAAAAATATAAAAGTTTCAAAAAAAGGAAACAAATTCATAATTCTGCCTGCCAAAAATAATCAGTGGTAACAATGAACAGTTCTACGTTTAGAACAATGTATAGACATATGTTTAGTGTGTTGGTATATAATTGGTTCCACACTATTTTTATTTTTTTCCACTTCATACATTATAAACATTTCCGAGGAACTAAATATTTTTAAAAGACATTACTGGCTGCATAGTGTTCCTTTGATGAACCATAACTTATTTATTTATAATTATTTGCTTAGGTTATATTTAAGATGTCCCTCATTTTCACTATAATAATAAAACTGTCTTCAATTTCATTATACACAAACTTTTTTTATATCTCAGAGTATTTCTTAAGAATGACTTCACATCACAACAACCATTACTAATTATTGTAACTACCATTGTGCTAGAAGAGTGGACTCTTTTATGTGTATCTTTCTATTTAATTATCTCAAAAATCCTGTGAGGAAGCTTCTATTGTCTTCATTTTTGCTGATGAATAAATCCAGTCATGGATATTAGTCAAATGAACAACAGAAGAAACAAAAAACCTGCTCTGTCTAATTACTGAGAAAGATTTTAAGAGCCAGACTGCCTAGGCCTAAAGCCCACCTACTCCTTTTACTGCAGCTGTGGCATTGGGAAAACAACTTAATCTCTCTGTGCCTCACTTTTTCCATTAGTCAGATCAAGATGGTCAAATTGTTTCAGTGTTGTGAGAATTAAACAAGTGATTGAGCAGAACATTTAAAATAGTGTCTGCTTAATAAAAACCACTTAAGAATTGTTAGCAAGTATGAAGTTGGAGCTTTTTGAGGCAAGTCTAAAAAATCATATTCCCTATAACACAAGTGGCTGACAATCTAAACAATATGACCAACTCTACTCTGTCCTTTAAATCAACAATTAAGACTTTTTAAAATGCATTTTACATTTATAAAATGCTTATATATATCCAATTGGAATTTGGAGGGTATTAGAGAATTAACTGTTTTCAAATATTAAGGTATTCAGAGCACAGAGGATCAGGATGGTTCTGGGAAGATGATTGAGTTCACAAAATATATACTACTTTGTATTGGTATAAATGTAAGGCTGTATCTTTTTTGCAGTCATGGGACAGGGTACCAGAGTCAAAACTAAATATATTTTAACAAAGTTCTCAAAGCAATATGAAATAAAAGTGGAGTATCAGGTTATGTGAAAAGCTAAACTCAGTTTTGGACTTGCTGAACTACAAATGCATGCTTTTCTTCTAAGTAGGAAATTTCTATAGACCTACATGTACAGTTCTCCTCATAAGGGTAAGGATTTGACATAAATTTGTAATTTGTTAACATAAACTGATAGGATTATCCATATTTCTCTTTTTTTTCTCTTTTAATTTCTGAAATAGATATGAATACATACAATTCAGTTCTACTCAGGAATGTCATAGCTAGGCTGGCCCAGAAAACTGTCAGCTAAAATTACAGTGAAGAATGAGTAAAGAAAAAAAGTAAATATGGCAAGGAGGCAGGGAAAGCAAAGGCAAGATATCTAATTAATTACAGAACAGAGCACATAACTACTTGTTATATGATGCAGGAGCCCTCTCAAGAGGACATTTGGAAAAATTGCTTGTGCACTATTCCATTAGGGAAAATGCATAAAAGAAAAAAATATAAATATCTGTTCATTGCTTCCCATATTTTGTCTCTCATGAGTCAACACTTGCCCTATAGGAATTTAAGTCCTTCATATCTCAAGATTATATAAAATTGTCCATCATGAGGTCTCTGCTGAAACTAGATCCCCAATAGCTGAGTCAATCATTAATCATGTGAGCCACGGAGTTCAGCGGAATCAGTGCCATTGACACTCCCTTCCTGTGTTCCTGCAGTCTTTGGCCTTGAAGACAAGCTCACTTGAGTCCCCCATGGTAATTGAGTTAATGCAGTAACATGGTGACAGAAACCTCCTGGGAAAGGCATTCAGTGGGGCAGAGGGGGACAGAGAGGGAAAGAGAATCTCAAGCAGGCTCTGCGCTGAGATGGAGCACAAGGCCGGGCTTGATCCCATGACTCTGAGATCATGACCTAAGCCTAAACCAAAGCAGGACACTTAACTGACTATGCCACCCAGGCACCCCAGTAATTCACATTTTTATGGTCCAAGCCCCTAAATGCTTTAGGACACCTATGCATTGAGTAACAAATGCTTCCCTCTGGAACTGATTTTGAAATAGGTCATTCTTTTCAGTCAGAGTAATTTTTTCATTGACATTTTGTACACTTTGGCTACTTAAAAATCCAATGAAACAGTTCCAAGAGTTTTTTCATGAGATAACCTACTCATTCCATCAAAGGATGCCCGACTCAGTATAAACACATTATTTATTTTGAATATTTGTGATAATTTATTTCTGTTTTTGTACCTGTGCTCTTCAGTTATTGGTAGTATTCAGTGTTTTTGTTTATGAATCTGCATTTGTGATATTTTAAACTACTTAAAAAATTAATCCCTATATTGTTTAGTGAGTATTTGAAAAATGAAGTTCACACTCACATACTTACTCCTTGATTGCCTTCATAAAATAGGTCATATTATCCTAATGTTCCATATACTTGAGAAGCTGGTCCTTCTCTAGTAAACGTTTCTGATATTCACTGTAGTTAATAGGTACCTCACAATGCCCCACCTTACAAGTCATGCAATACCAAGTGATCACCATGAAAAATCCAGTTACCTTCCATCACCATGCTGTAGATCCCCTTCATCCATTCTGCCCATCTCTCATTATCCTTCCCTCTGGTAACCACCAGTTTGCTCTCTGTAATTATCAGTTTGCTTTCTTATTGTTTTTTTAATTTCTTCCTTTGAGTGAAACCATGTACTGTATCTTTCCTTATCTGACTTATTTCACTTAGAATAATCGCTCAAGGTCCATCCATATCTTCACTGACGTAAGTAATGCTGCAGTGAAGATAGGAATGTACATATCTTTTCACATTGATAATTTTTATATTCTTCATATAAATACCCAGAAGTCAAAGAGCTGGATCATAGGGTAGATATATACTTAAATTTTGAGAAATCTCCATACTTTTTTCCATAGTGATTATACCAACAGTGATTAAGCATTCTCTTTTCTCCATATTCTCTCCAATACTTGTTATTTCTTGTCTTTTAGATAATAGCCATTCTAATATGTACAAGATAATACATCATTATGGTTTTGATTAGCATTTCTCTGATGATTAATAAAGTTGAACATCTTTTCAGGTTGTTGTTGGTCATCTGAATGGCTTCTTTGGAAAAATACCTATTCAGATCTTCTGCTCATTTTTTATTTTTTAAATTTTTTGGTGTCAAGTTCATGAGTTCTTTGTATATTTCGGATATCAACCCCTTATCTGAAATATGATTTGCAAATACTTTTCCCATTCAGTAGGTGATTTATGTTTTAATGATGATGCTCTTTGTTATGCAGAAGATTTTTATTTGATGTGATCCCAGTGCCTTTTCATTAATTATTTTTTGGGTCTTTTGTATTTCTTCTTTGTCCTTTTCTTGTCTTTCACTCTTCCCTTATGATTCAATGACTTTATTTATGTATCCCTTAATCTGTTGTGACTGGGTCATGACCACTGTAAGCATTCTGATGAATGGGGATGGCAGCCAGCCATTGTAGTTGGCTGCAATGACTGGCATGACTACTTCATGTGCACTAGTGAGGAGGGCTGACTCCCAGCGGTGCTGACAAGGGGCCCAGCTGAAGCAGTTATGACAAGCTGATAGGCTGGACTACTACCCTCCCAGGACCTGAGTCACTTTGGAGGAGCAGAGGTTGGGCTGGGCTGCCTGTCAACTATGGCAGGACAGGAGCCACCTTGGAAGGACACATGCCAGAGCAGCAGCTCTACAGGGAATGGCCAGTGAGGGTGAGCAGTGCTAGCAAGGTTGTAGTTGTAGCCTTGGTAAATCCACAGAAGATGAACTAAGGATCCTTGTGTTCCACTATCTTCCCCTGTGTCTTCTTTTCCCTTCTTTGTCTCTTATTACAGTCTTTATTTTAAAGTCTATTTTGTATGATATGAATAAAACTATACCAGCTTTCTCTTTATTTCCATTTGCATGGAAGATCTTTCTCCATTTATTCATTTTCAGGCTGTGTCTCTTTACTTCTGAAATGAGTCTCTTGCAGGCAGGGGGAGGGTTAAGCAGAGCTCTCACTCAACACAGCCAAGACAAAGGGTTCTGGTACAGGTTAGGGCTGGACCCTTATGAAAGCATGCCTTTCGGTGCTAACAGTTTAGAAAGAGTTCCAAAATGGCACCCGCCAGTGCTAGCATTTGTAAGTAAGAACAAGATTGCAGAAATGGCACATGCCACTGTCTCCATTCCCGAAGAGCTACTGCCTCTCTGTCAGATGCTCTAATATTAGTAAGAGGGTGTTCTTATTTTATGGACCATGTAATTTTCACACTAGTGCTGGGTCTGGACAAGTGAATCTTTGTGTGAGTTCTTTAAGAATGGACTCTCCTTTATTCAGAGTTCTATGGTTTTACTAGATATAGTCCCTATTGTTTTCAAAGTTATGTATTTTGGGGATTTGTCCCACATGTGTAGGATCCAGGGGTTGGGCAGCCTAATGTGGATCACAGACCCTTCAATACTCAAGGAAAATTTATGCATTTTTGATACCCTCTGATTTGTTGTTCACCGTCTTTTTAAAATTTTCTTCTTTTAAGTTTTATTTATTTAGGTGATCTCTACACCTAATCGAAAGCTCAAATTCACTGCTCTGAGATCAAGGGTTGGGTCTCCCTACCTACTGAGCCAGACAAGTAACCCTCTCATGTCTGTTTTGACTCTGTCCTTTCATCTATTGTTGTTTTCCTAGTTTTCAAGTCCTTTTCAAAGGAATTTACTTCCATATGTAGTTTTAAATTTGTTGTGTTCATGGGAGAAGTTGAGTTCAGTTGAGTCTTCTTATGTCATCATCTTGAACCCCTTGAAGTTACTAAGCTCATATTTTAAAGATTTGGAGAAATTAACAAAACACCAAGAAATGGAACCAAATAAGAGGCAAAAATATCGGAGAAAAAGATCAAGTATTCAAGGATAAATGAAAAACAGTGTGACTTTTCTCTCTAACATCAGAGATGAATGTAAAACTATTGAATGCAAGTTTGCTGAAATACAGGATTATCAGTAAGATAAAATTTCCAGAATAAGTCTCAAGGAAATATGAGCATTAATTTCATCATTCAACATATTTTTAAGTATTACTTGAATGTTGGTATTTACAAATAATTTAATATTTTTATATTAGATATAATTATATATTAAAATATGATTATTTCAACTCTAAAGAGAAACAGAACCAAATAAATTTCATTACACAATTATTTTCCCTACAATATACTTGAGCACAAAGTTTAAAATGATTATCTTAATAATTTTCTTATTTTGCTCTATCAAATTTTAAAATAAGAGAACATGTGAATGATGATCATGTATTGTAAAATATCATTGACAAGAAGTCTGTTGTTCATTTTAGTTTTCCAAGATCTAGATTCATAATAAAAATCTGTATTTATAAACAAAAAAGAAATTTGTATTCATATCAGAAAAAAATTTTGCAAACTTTCATCCTAAAACAATATAAATCTGTTATTGAGCTTTAGAAAAAAGAAATATAATAAAGAGATATGTTAATATACATTAATTTATAAATGATTGCATTCATCATTGATAAAAGAGGGTGTCGAGATGTGGTTGATATCTAATAATAAAGAACAGTCAGAAAGTGGTGGTACATACAAGAATTAATGGTGTCTCTAAGGAAAATTTCTTATATTTTTTACTTAATGGATTGATGGAGTAAAAAGCTAAAGTTGAATTTATACAAGAATGGCTTATTTGGATTACTACTATAAATAGTGCCCATTCCAAGTTGCTGTGTTAGGCCAGTCTATGAAATAGTCTAAAAAGACAATTCTTCTATGTGCATCTTGTCATTATCAGCATATCAATCTCCCTTTTTTCCCCTTTCTCCTGATTTACAGATATGGTGTCATGGTCTCCTCTTATAAATTAATATCTTAAAATGAATTACAGCATTAGTGAGTTGGAGCTGTCCCATACATGCTCAGATAAGTGGATTGATAATTATTTTAGGAAATTTGCAAGTTGATTTTTGAAGGTAGTCATTGTCAAAAGTAATATATAAAGTTGTAATTAAATTGATTTTCTTAAAAACAAAATAAATATCCAAAAGTCAAGACTTCCCTATTATAACATTCTACTATTATTTACTTTTTTTTTTAAGTTTAAGATTTTATTTATTTAACAAAGAGTTGACACAGCAAGAGAGGGAACACAAGCAGTGGGAGAGGGAGAAGCAGGTTCCCTGACAAGCAGGGAGCCCGGTCTGGGGCTCTATCCTGGGACCCTGGGATCATTACCTAAGCCAAAAGCAGATGCTAAATGACTGAGACTCCCAGGCACCCCTATTATCTATATTCTTGAGGATATATGCAATTATTTTTGTATTGGAACTGCTATATAATGATATGATATTTCACATTTCTTCCCAACTCTGCCTTCAGTGACTTTACATTAGTATCTTGAAATAAGCCATGTGAGGATAGATATACTATAGATATACTTCAGAAATTGACATGTGTTACAAGTTGAAATTATGAGTAATTTTTTTTTCTCAGATAACTAATTGTTACACATTTACTGGCATGCCACTATCTATAGGTGGAATGACTTACCATTGTGAGGTTATGCCTACATTAGCATATTTTCATTTTAAAAGGAAATTTAGAAATAAATGCATAGCATGAAGTAGAATTGTCTGCATTATAATCATTTAATTAAATATGAGCTTTTGGGGGAAATGTTCCTGTACCTCATAGATCACACTCCCTATTCAAACCTTTTTTCTACTAAAAATGTCTTATAATTCATGGATCTTCTCATTTTTTCTTTTTGTAATGTACTCAAGTCACAGGAAAAATCAATTAATTAATGACTATGTGTTTACATCTTTGAGTTGTGAAACATCTAACTGAGCTCCGTCTTAAAAAATGCAAGCATAAAGTGTGGTGTGGAGGATCACAGGGGAAGGGAGGGAACACTGAATGGGAAGAAATCAGAGAGGGAGACAAACCTAGAAAGACTCTGGACTCCAAAAAACAAACTGAGGGTTATAGAAGGGAGGGAGGTTAGTTAGGGGTTAGGGTAACCAGTTGATGAGTATTAAGGAGGGTAGGAATTGTGATGAACACTGGATGTTATACACAACTAATGAATCATTGAACACTACATCAAAAACTGATGATCTATATGTTGGTTAACTGAATATAATAATAAAAAACAACAAATATACCATTAGAAATGTTTCTCTTAGATATATATTTGTTATTAATTAAATAAAAATATAAAGCAAACCACTTGAATATAGAAAACTTTGTTTACTGGGTTCCAGGTAAAATACATTTACTATTAGTGAGATAGTAAGATGGATTTACAACCTGGTGAACTAAACAAAGAGTTTGAGGGAGCTTACCAATGAGTTTTTTATTATTATTATTTTTTTTTTGGTGCAGCTTAATTCTCATTTATTGAAAATTTAAAGTAATTTTACCTCTAAGGCTGACTCACAACTATTTTTGTAGATAAAATCAAAGTATAAAGAACATTACAACAGTATATAAACAAATGTAATGTCTATATACATATAGTAAAGTAAGGGCTCAAGTGTATACTAGCAGAATTTTAAAGTCTTCATTATGGAGATCACATTTATGCTGATACAAATAAACTTAACTATCAAAAGAGATAAAAGAATTCCATACAGAGGAAAAAGCAGCATAGTTATGGGAATACACAAATGTACATATAAAATTCAGAAATTAAGACATAATGTTTGGTAGGATAGAGTGACAGGCAACAAAATAAACCAAATCAATAAAATGTCAGCATTTGTATAAACTAATAAAATATAGATATTCAAAAACATTCAAAAGAACATCCCAGAGTTAATTCAATGAGTAAGTGCTGCTTTTTAACCAGTTAAATCACAGCAGCAGAGATCTTTTCATTCATACTTGCTTATTTAATGCATCTCTGGGAGGACATAAACAAATTATCATATGAGAAACAACAGTAATTATTTTTTTTATAAACATATATTTTTATCCCCAGGGGTACAGATCTGTGAATCACCAGGTTTACACACTTCACAGCACTCACCAAAGCACACACCCTCCCCAATGTCCATAACCCCATCCCCCTTCTCCCAAAGCCCCCTCCCCCCAGCAATCCTCAGTTTGTTTTGTGAGATTAAGAGTCACTTATGGTTTGTCTCCCTCCCAATTCCATCTTGTTTCATTGGTTCTTCTCCTACCCACTTAAACCCCCATGTTGCATCACCACTTCCTCATATCAGGGAGATCATATGATAGTTGTCTTTCTCTGCTTGACTTATTTCGCTAAGCATGATATGCTCTAGTTCCATCCATGTTGTCGCAAATGGCAAGATTTCATTTCTTTTGATGGCTGCATAGTATTCCATTGTGTATATATACCACTTCTTCTTGATCCATTCATCTGTTGATGGACATCTAGGTTCTTTCCATAGTTTGGCTATTGTGGACATTGCTGCTATAAACATTTGGGTGCACGTGCCCCTTTGGTTCACTACGTTTGTATCTTTAGGGTAAATACCCAGTAGTGCAATTGCTGGGTCATAGGGCAGTTCTATTTTCAACATTTTGAGGAACCTCCATGCTGTTTTCCAGAGTGGCTGTACCAGCTTGCATTCCCACCAACATTGGAGGAGGGTTCCCCTTTCTCCGCATCCTCACCAGTATCTGTCATTTCCTGACTTGTTGATTTTAGCCATTCTGACTGGTGTGAGGTGATATCTCATTGTGGTTTTGATTTGTATTTCCCTGATGCCGAGTGATATGGAGCACTTTTTCATGTGTCTGTTGGCCATCTGGATGTCTTCTTTGCAGAAATGTCTGTTCATGTCCTCTGCCCATTTCTTGATTGGATTATTTGTTCTTTGGGTGTTGAGTTTGCTAAGTTCTTTATAGATTTTGGACACTAGTCCTTTATCTGATATGTCGTTTGCAAATATCTTCTCCCATTCTGTCAGTTATCTTTTGATTTTGTTAACTGTTTCCTTTGCTGTGCAGAAGCTTTTGATCTTGATGAAATCCCAATAGTTCATTTTTGCCCTTGCTTCCCTTGCCTTTGGCGATGTTCCTAGGAAGATGTTGCTGCGGCTGAGGTCAAAGAGGTTGCTGCCTGTGTTCTCCTCAAGGATTTTGATGGATTCCTTTCTCACATTGAGGTCCTTCATCCATTTTGAGTCTATTTATGTGTGTGGTGTAAGGAAATGGTCCAATTTCATTTTTCTGCATGTGGCTGTCCAATTTTCCCAACACCATTTATTGGGACCCCTGGGTGGCTCAGTTGGTTGGAGGACTGCTTTCGGCTCAGATCATGATCCCAGAGTCCCAGGATCGAGTCCCACATCGGGCTCCCAGCTCCAACACCATTTATTGAAGAGGCTGTCTTTTTTTCCATTGGACATTCTTTCCTGCTTTGTCAAAAATTAGTTGACCATAGAGTTAAGGGTCTATTTCTGGGCTCTCTATTCTGTTCCATTGATCTATGTGTCTGTTTTTGTGCCAGTAACCAATGAGTTTTAATACAAAGTTCTCACTTAATGTGGGACCAACCCTTATACTGTACTGTATCAACAGCAGCAAACATCTTTTTTATATCTTTTATTAAAAGGAAAGGAATACATTAGTTCTTCTTGTAATTGAATTTACCTAAAATTTTAAACATTATCTTTTTAAATACCATAATTTCAGTAAAAAACCTTTAGTAACTGAGAAACATAATAAAGCAAAGCTATGTAAGATATGGAAACATTCCATAAATTATACTTATTAGTTACTACATATAAAATAGAATTTAAGATAAACTTATTGCTTGATTTATTATTGTTTTTCTATTTTAAACAAAATATTCTTGTTTCTCTTTGTAACTTCATTTTTTCCCAAACCACCTGCAGTGGTTTATAATTAAAAACTAAAGTTGTATCCAAAATTGGATACAAATTGCAATGGAAATTGCAAAACATGAACATAAAATAAAATTTTAGGCCTAAGAGAATACTATCCAACATTCTTTTTTCAAAAAGAATTTTTTTCTTTAAAAATTCCAGTTAACATACAGTATAATATTAGCTTCAAGTGTACATTATAGTGATTCAATACTTCCATATAGCACCTGGTACTTATCACAAGTATACACCTTAATTCCCATCAGCTATTTCACCCATTCCCCCACCCACCTCCCCTTTGATAACCATCAGTTTATTCTCTATTGTGAAGAGTGTGTTTCTGGGCTTGCTTCTCTCTCTTTTTTCCCCTATACTCATCTGTTTTGTTTCCTAAATGCCACATATGGATAAGATCATATGGATTTGTCTTTCTCTGGCTGACTTCACCATTTTACATTGCAGCCTATCCCTGTTCTTACAGATGGCAAGGTTTCAATCTTTTTTGGCTGAATAATATTGTATTTTACTTTATTTATGTTTATGTATGTGTGTGTGTGTGTGTGTGTATATATATATATATATGTATGTATATATATATATATATATCTCCTTCTCTTATTTATCCATTCACCATTCAATGAAATGGATGAGTTTCATCAGTAAATTGACACTTGGGCTGTTGACAATTTGGCAATTATTGGTAATGCTGCTACAAACATCCAGGTGTATGTATCCCATTGAAATAGTATTTTTGTATTCTTTGGGTGAGCAATTAGTAGTGCAATTGCTGGATCATAGAGTAGTTCTATTTTTAACTTTTTGAGGAAACTCTATACTATTTTTCACTGTGGCTGCACCAGTTTGCATTCCCACCAATAGTGGGAGAGTTTTCCCCTTTCTCCACATCTTCACCAACACCTGTCGTTTCTTGTGTTGTTGCTTTTGGCCATTCTGTTCTGACAGCCAGTGCAACCACCTGACAGCAAGTTTGATACAATATCTCATTATACTTTTGATTTGTATTTCCCTCATGGTTAAAAACGTTGAGTATGTTTTCATGTGTCTGTTGGCCATTGGTATGTCTTCTTCAGAGAAATGTCTATTCACGTCTTCTGCCCAATTTTTAAAGATTTATTTATTTATTTATTTATTTGAGAGAGGGTGAGAGAGTGAGATGGAAGGAGAAAGAGATAGAGCAAGGGGAGGACTAGTGGAGGAGGGAGTGTTAGGGGAAAAGAATCCCAAGCAAGCTCTGCACTAAATGTGGAGCCCTACATGGGGCTGAATTTCAGGACCACCAGATCATGACCTAAGTCAAAACCAGGAGTTGAACCCTTAATCAACTGTGCCACCCAGGCTCCCCTGTCAAGTTTTATTTTAATTATTCATTTTAAAGATCTTGCATTTCCTCAGTTCTTTATATATTTTGATACTAACCCTTTATCAGATATGTCATTTGCAAATATTTTCTCCCATTCTGTAAGTTGCCCTTTAGTTGTTGCCGTTGTTGTTTAATCATTTCCTTTACTGTGCAGAAGCTTTTATGTTGGTGAAGGTCCAAGAGTTTATTTTTGCTTTTGTTTCTCCTGCCTCAGTAGACACACTTAAAAAGAAATTGCTAAGGCCGAAGTTACTGCTTGTGTTCTCTAGAATTTAAGTGGTTTCCTGTCTCACATTTAGGTCTTTTATCCACTGTGAACTTCTTTTTGTGTTTGGTGTAAGAAAGTGGTCCAGTTCTATTCATTTGCTTGTTGCTGTCTATTTTTCCCAATACCATTTGTTGAAGAGACTGGCTTTCCCTTTGGATATTCTTTCCTGCTTTATTGAAGATCAGTGGAACAGTATAGAAAGACAGAAAAGAACCCACCTAACATTATTGACTAAAATTTGATTTTCATTCATAAAATGAGTTTTAAGATAATTTTATATAGCTTTACAACAAAATGTTTCTCTTTCATTTCATCACCCCTTTAGGACATATTTTATTCAACATATTTTGATATATGTAAAGAATTTTTCACTTTTCTCAACTAATTATCATACATATTTTCCCATTTATTGCCATTAAGATTAGGGGATTATGTTGAATGATATAATTTATATGTATGGTTCATTTATAACAATATGAAATTGATGAATTTTTATATTGCAATGTATCTCTTATTGTGGCAAAGTGTGGTAGAGGGCCTCTAAGATTAAAACTGGCTTGTAGAAATTCCAAAATGCAAACACAAAACAGGTTTTTTAGATCTAATGAGAACTTAATTCTTTCTTTACTCTTCATGCTATTTTGTAATTTTTCCTCCTCCTCCTCCTCCATTTATTTAATCACATCCTTTTCCTTAACTGGTCCTTTGTGATACACACACACACACACATATATATGTATACAGATATATATGTATATATATACATATATATATGATATGTGTTCTACAAATACTTCTCAAAAGGTTGTACATTTCAGAATGTATGTAATCCTGTCTTCTTGCATGTGAGGTGGAAATATTAACATGCTTCTAATGAATGTAATAAGACAAAAGAGGTGGGATTATTTTTTTCCCCTCTGAAATTAGATTATATAAAGACTGTGGTTTCCTCCTTCCATGTTAGTCACTCTAGTTGCCTCTTAAATTGCTTCTACTTGAGGATGTCAAGTGCCTTGTGTTGAGACAGCCATTTGTGTCTCTTCATTTGCCAGCTCCTGATATGTATCCTTTATAATAAAACTTGTCATTAATATAATGCTTTCCTGAGTTCGGCATTTTTCTTTCAAATTATTGAACTGAAGGGATGGAAACACCCCCAGTTATTTATAAGAGTGGGTGGCCGGGGGATTCTTAAACCTGCAGCTGACATCTGAAGATGGAATAGTCTTTTAGGGGACTATGTCCTTAACTTATACGAGTTCTACCTAATTCCCATGTGGTTAACAACAGAACTGCTTTGAAGTATTACAGCTTCAGTATATTAAGTTTAAGGCTAGAATATTGAAACATGGAAATACAAATTAGAAATATAAACTAAGTGTCATGTATTTAAGAAATAAGTTTCTGACTAAATGAGAAAATAAACTATTTAACTATTAGTATTAAGCTTTATTTGGAACATTATGTTTTCGGAAAATGAAAACAGTTATTTTTTTATTGTGTTATGTTAGTCACCATAAAATTCATCATTAGTTTTTGAAGTGGTGTTCCAAGATTCACTGTTTATGTACAACCGGGTGTTTACTCCAAAGATACAGATGTAGTGAAAAGAAGGGCCATATGTACCCCAATGTTCATAGCAGCAATGGCCACAATGGCCAAACTGTGGAAAGAACCAAGATACCCTTCAACAGATGAATGGATAAAGAAGACGTGGTTTATATATACAATGAAATATTACTCAGCCATTAGAAAGTATGAATACCCAACTTTTGCATCAACATGGATGGGACTGGAGGAGATTATGCTGGATGAAATAAATCAAGCAGAGAAAGTCAATTATGTTGTTTCACTTACTTGTGGAACATAAGGAATGACATGGAGGACATTAGGAGATGGAAAGGAAAAGTGAATTGGGGTAAATTGGAGGAGGAGATGAACAATGAAACACTATGAGAACAGTTTTTAAAAAATAGCTTGAGGTTGTTCTTTTTCAGAACTTAAGATTCATCAAATATTTTTACCATCATAATTTATTTATTTGTTTGTTTGTTTGTTTTTGCATTGTCTGAGGTTGCAACTAGTAGGTTAACTTGGGTAAGAAGTACCAGATAGTTTTTCTCCTTTTCCTAAACCAGTTTGATTCTTTCTGAAACTAAGATTTTAATTTATTTGTTAAAAAAAATCCTAGGATGTTGGGCACCTGGGTGGCTCAGTGGGTTAAGCCTCTGTCTTTGGCTCAGGTCATGATCTCAGGGTCCTGGGGTCAAGCCCTGCATTGGGCTCTGCTGAGCAGAGAGCCTGTTTCCTCCTCTCTCTACCTGCTGCTCTGCCTACTTGTGATCCCTCTTTCTCTCTCTGTCAAATAAATAAATAAAATCTTTAAAAAAAAAAAAACATCCTAGGATGTTTCTATTGTACCTCAGGGGCTAGAGGCAAAGAAGTATTCAATGAAGACTCAAATACGTTTAAGGTCACACCTCTGTTTTCTTCTCAAAGTGTCTGTATGGTTTCCTCAAAACTTCCCAAAGTTTCATCTGCTCATTGTTATCCTCTTTCTTTCATATAATGTATGCAAATTATATTTATTTTTGAAAATAAAATGATAGGCATATAAGATTTACTTATTTTTCTCTGTTATATGTGGTCAAAGGAAAGAACATAAAGGGTTAGAGGGAAACTGGAGTCATTTCTGTAGTCTATGTCCTAGAGAAACACAAACAAAGCCAGGAGGACTTCATTATCTTTAAGGATATTTCTAAGTATAGACCCCTGGGTGGCTCAGTCAGTTAAGTGTCTGCCTTAGGCTTCTGTCATGATCCCAGGGTCCTGGGATGGAGTCTTATATCTAGCTCCCTGCTCAGTGAGGAGTCTGCTTCTCCTTCTCCCTCTGCCTGACCCTCCTCCTGCCTTCTGTGCTCTCATGCACTCTCTTTCTCTCTCAAATGAACAGCTGAAATCTTAAAAAAAAAAAAAGAGTATTTCTAAGTATTACATATAGTAGCCTACAAAATGTCTACCTTGAATCTCTTTCTGTACTTTTAAGCACTTAAAGATAGAAAATATTGCATATTTTAATGTGTAAGATTGGGAAAAAATGAAAGTTAACCTAGACATATAGGAAAGTTATATATTTACAAATGTATGCTTAAACCAGAAAACATGGTAAAAGATGTTAAGTATTGAGTATCTGAACATTTTAAAGAAAGGCAGATAGCATTTTCTTTCTCTATTCTTTTACTCTATATCATCTCAAAATTTTTGAAACAATAAACTAAACACTCAGCTTCTTTCTATTTTTTTTTCTAGATGATCTTTTTCTTTTCTTTTTCTCCCTCAGCATTAGTGAATGTCTGTATAATCCAATGTAAGGGAAATCAATAATTTCAGTTTGCTCATTTTTAAAGTGAACTAAGTTTTGCAAACTAATCAAGGATGTAAATCATCAAGGGATAAATATTTAACAACTATTCATCACAGTAAGAATTCAAAGTACAAAGTATTAGCCTTACAATTTCCATATCACCATATTGATTTCTTATATACACTGTCTAGCTTGTTTTAAGGGTGCTATGAATAAAGTATTGAAAAATTCTTACAATATCAATATTCATTTATTTTATATTGATTAGTTGCCACTATTTAGTTCTGAAACTAAATTAACATATGCAGGGTAATACTTTAAATTCAAACGTTCTAAATTATTTTTTAATATACAATAGGAATTGCTCTTGTAACAGGGGAAAAACTCATATTTTTCCAAAGACAATTAATGAAAGAGTTTATTTCTGATATCTCAATGAAGATTTAAAATATCAAATGTAACATAGTGATTCTACTGAATTTATTCTATTCAATTTTAATCTAGTTCAGAAATTCCATGCAAAAATATAGTAGGATCAAATAAACTTTTATTAGAAACTATTATTTTATTAAATTATTTTATTTTATTAAAAACTATTTTAGTAAAAAATATTTTATCACCCTTAGAATGAAAAACACTTCCATAGACAACACATTTTAAGATTACAATTGGCTGTCCTGTTTTCTACTGACATAAGAATTTCCTATGTATATGTTACATGTAAATAGAACCTGCCTCTCAATGTTCATGTCTTCCACTGCTCTCTTCCTCTGAGAGTAAAGATGAAGATTGTTGGGGCGCCTGGGTGGCTCAGTGGGTTAAAGCCTCTGCCTTTGGCTCAGGTCATGATTCCGGGGCCCTGGGATCGAGCCCCGCATCAGCCAGGGAGCCTGCTTCCTCCTCTCTCTCTGCCTGCCTCTCTGCCCACTTGTGATCTTTGTCTGTCAAATAAATAAAAATAAAATCTTTAAAACAAAACAAAAAAAATGAAGATTGTTAAAAGAGTATTTTTGGCTACGACTATTTTTTTTTCTTTTTTAGAGTTTTTTAGTTTACTCTCATTTTGCTTTGCATTAAAAAAAATATTTTAACTCTCTTTGGTGACTCTATCATTCCATCACAAAATAACTGATGCAACCTTAGCTGCTTTCTGACACTCCTGTAAGTAGATAGGATGTTCTTTCCTGATCATAGGTGAAACTCCCACTATATAACTCATAAAAATCAGGGAGAACTCTGGAACCAAGTTTATTATTGTATTTTGTGTCTAGAGCAGATTTCATTCTAATGAGTACTCGATTGCAAACTAGTTTTATAATTTTTCTCTAGGTATTCATATACATTTAAATACAAGATGAAACTTTTTAGAATTTTTCATGAGATGAAAAACACAATTTCAAGTATACCAAATATTTACTTCTTTCAATGGATCCTGAATATGTGAACTCATTTAATTCTAAAAAGTGTGTAAGAAGCTGTAACTCCAGTCTTTAATTTTGATGTTAGGCTTCTGTTAATATGGCTAGAATACTTTTAGTGATACCCATTAAAAGAAAACCAAGTGATTTGCTTTTTATTTTAGTCCAGGGACCCTGCGCACAATTAAGCAACATTGAAAATTCCTTTTGATATAATATTTCTAATTAACCAGCCCCACATCTTTTGGAGTCTACTGCTTTGGGCACTGTAGTACAAGTATGTGATCCATTGCCCCAGTTCCTCTTTTCTTACTAAAATCTGGGAGACAATTTTAATAACACTAACTCCCAACAGCATCATAAACCCTATCACCATAAACTTCTATATGTGTAAAAGCTAGTGTTCTCCTATGTTCCTCAAGACTGATGATCTCTGAGCTCTCTCCTCAAACATAGTTTGGGCATGGGTGACTATATGTCCAAATATTTGCTTCCTCTAGTTATTATTTTCTTTAATTTTTTCACCTTAGTCTTTGAAGCCATGTTCCAGTTAACTAACCAAGTAAATAATGGAGCAATTAAAACCATAATCTAGTGTTTCACATAGTCCACTGAATCTAGTTTGTGGGAAAAGACAGTCATTTTTTAAAAATTTAATCCTGTGTATGATTATAATATTCTCCTTTTTTTCCTAACATCCTTAGAGTTTATTTACATAGTTAGTAGTTTTCTAAAGTTTATGTTTTCAGTTTCCTGTATTTATACCCCTCCTACATATATCAGATTGTAATGAGTCCTAGAGGCTGTAAGGAATGGAACATGAGGAGAATCAGCTTTCTACTGCAAACAAGACTCTTAGGTGAGTGTATTATGAATTATGAAAACAAGGACTGAACATCATCTTTCAAGGGAAGCATTTCTGCTGCTTCTTGTAAAATGATCTCAGTGGAGACGGAGGCTGGGGAATTAAAAGACTCTGAGGTACCCAAATTCTCTCATATAGTAAATTCTTGGAGCTGTATGCTTCCTAATCAATACAATAGATCAATTTCATATATGCAATCTGGTGAGATCATCTACTCCCTTAACATTTGCAATTCAGAAAGATCACAAAGATGGGTTCTTTATTAGCTATCAAGGTCCTCTGGAGGTCATAAAACTCCTTATATTCTACTTTCCAAGTTGAATATTTAGTTATTTGTGCTTAGGGCTAAGCTAACTAATGTGATTAAAGGCAAATATGCTATCTTTAATTACTGAACTCATTATGTATTCATATTGTTTTAATTGAATCATTTAGTAAATTCTAAAATTTACTTTCTTTTAAACAATCCTTCATGGCAATTGACTAAAGATTTATTTTGGTTTGGTTTGGTTTTTCATCTCCTTTTATCTCCAAATTTCTGAAAGTTGGGGGGATATCTGGAGTGGAATCTGCTTTCCTGATCATTGTAATTATGGCAGATTTTTTTTGGTTCATCATTTTAATATGACTCTTTCCCTATATTTCAATATATGATATACTTCTGAGATGGCTTAGAAGGATAATTTTACATGCTATTCCATGTAAGGAATCAGCAGTTGTACTATATGGCGTCTATAGGATTTTGTATGGGAGACAAGATCTTGAGAAATATTTGTCCTTCCAGGATCTTATCATATCTAACTCTAAATGCATACACACCTTATGGCTTAATTACATTATTTTTGTAATGATCAACTCATTTTATAAAGGAAAATATATTAAAGTCATCTTTATTTCATCACTTTATTCAGAAATATTTTTGACTTGGAGTTTTGAAAATAATAGTAATGTATAAATTTAAAAATAGTGATCAAATTCTACAATATTTTTATGTTTATGTATCTTTGAATAGAAATGCTGATTATTTGAATAGAAATGAGTTCATATCTTTTTACTTAAAGCATCAGTACAGAGGAGAAATCAAGCATCATTTTTAGAAATGAAAAATAAAATTTATCCTAAAATATCTATTGCTTGACAAGTGACTCATATTCTTCTCACAGGTTCAATATAGTTTACTTACATTTTGACATTTCTATTTTATATAAGATAATTTAGTTATCCACCAATATGTACTCTCAACCTCATTCCAAACATTGCATTTTATTCTGGATATAACACAAGATATTTATTTAGAATTTGTAATTGAGTTCTTATCCATTCATCATCATTAAAGTAAAAATTTCTAGTTGGCAGACATTAAATACGCAGAATAAAACACCTTAGATTTTGAATGTGACTTGAAATTGAACCAAACATTGTTAATGTAAAACCATATTGTTAGCAATTTAAAATCAATGCACAATAATATACCAGAAAACTTATTATGCTTAGAGAGTATATTTTTCAAAATAAGATTTGGTTAACATGTTGCAAAAGGAAAATTTTTCAGTGCTTACAAATGATTTAAGGAAGTACATTTTTTTTAACTTCAAGTTTATGACTTTTTGTTATTGGTAAATCGACAAGAGATAAGCAAATTACCAGTAGGATTGGCATGAAATTTAGATAAGCCAACCCATTCTTAAGCAGGAATTACAATATCATAACTGAAATATACCCAGTTCCTAATCTTATAATAAATAATGTGTTGAAACAGAAAAGCAAGCAAATAAGCAAAACTACAAGTAGACTTCTATATCATTCTGGCACAATGTTCCAAAAGGAGACTTGCATCCCTTTTGTTTTCACTGCTTCAGTGTAGTTTGATTTTAAACACATAGTATAGAAATAATGTAAGAATCTGAATATTATTATCATCATGGAAATTGAATGAAATTCAAATATTTAATGAATTCATTTGTTTTTCCAGGGATGACTAGAATAATTTTACCTTAATTACTATAAAATATAAGCTCAAATTGATTACATATTCATACTTTCCACTTAAAAAACACAGACGAATGCTGTACTATTTTTAATAAGAATTCTTTTATTTTTAAAGATTTTATTTATTTATTTGACAGACAGAGATCACAAGTAGGCAGAGAGTCAGGCAGAGAGAGAGAGAGGGAAGCAGGCTCCCTGCTGAGCAGAGAGCCAGATGCGGGACTCAATCCCAGGACCCTGAGATCATTACCTGAGCCGAAGGCAGCGGCCCAAACCACTGAGCAACCCAGGCGCCCCTATTTTTAATAAGAATTCTTAAATAATGTTGGATAGGTGTAATTTCACTATGTTTACAAGCTTGGTATACACTTTTTTCCTGCCCATCAACTTGGAAAGCTCTCACTAATGCAATTTTCACTCTCCACTGTTAGGGAAGGTATACTAACAAGTTGTGAAGATTTTCTGATAGAATCTCTTTATGCTTGTTGACACCTGTGTTTGTAAGGTATGGCATGATGGTCATGTTGAAGGGCACAAGCATAGTCCTAGATGGTAAATGCCGTGATAACATTGACATCCTTCTGCACACATGGGTATATTTTCCTTTTTCTCTATTTGTACTCTATTAGCATCATTGAAAGCCATAATTGAATAGAATGAAATTTTATTAATTATTTGTTTTAAATCAATGTAGAAATACAATGTAAAAATACAAAATTACCTTAGAAGAAATATGGGGGGTTTTCAAGCAGATATTAATAATTAAACTAATTGTCATATATAGGTTTATCAGGATGTAACTCAATCATAAGTGGAGAAGGTCCTAAGTCAAAAATGCATGTAATGCCCCTAATCTATGAAACACCACAGCTTAGCCTAGCCTACCTTAAACATTCTCAGAATACATGGGAATACCTGGGTGGCTCAGTCAATTAAATGTCTGCTTTCAGCTCAGGTCATAATCCTCGGGTCCTGGAATCAAGTCCCAGATTGGGCTCCTTGCTCAGCAGGAAGCCTGCTTCTCCTTCTGCTTGTTGCTCCCCCTGCCTGTGCTCTCTCCTTGACAAATAAATAAACAAAATCTTTGATAAAATAAAATAAACATGCTCAGAACAATTGCATTAACTCACACTTGGGCAAAATTATCTAACACAAAATTTAGTTTATCATAAAGTGTTGAACATCTCATGTAATTTATTGAATATTGTTCTGAAAGTGAAAAATTAAATGATGTATGGGTAAAGAATTATTATAAGTGTATCAGTTGTTTACCTTAATGACTTTGTGGCTTACTGGGAGCTCTGTCTCTTTGCCACTGCCCGGCATCATGAGAATGTCCTACTATATATCACTAGTCTAGAAAAAGATCAAAATTCTTGATGACACTTGAATTTCCTTGTAAAATTTCATTGTCTTGGGTAATTTAAAGCCATTGTAGGCAAACCTTCGTTTATGAAATTTCAATTAAAAATCCATGATTTAGGGGTGCCTGGGTGGCTCAGTGGTTTGGGCTGCTGCCTTCGGCTCGGGTCATGATCTCAGGGTCCTGGGATCGAGCCCCGCATCGGGCTCCCTGCTCCGCAGGAAGCCTGCTTCCCTTTCTCTCTCTCTGCCTGCCTCTCTGCCTACTTGTGATCTCTGTCTTTCAAATAAATAAATAAGATCTTTAAAAAAAAATCCATGATTTATAAACAATAATTTTGTAAATAATGATTTTTTTTGTAAGTAATGATTTCAAACTTAAAACTTCATTTATTCATAGAAACTCGGTTAGGATAGTTAGAACGTGCCAAGCCATCTCAAAAGTATATCACTTTTTAAATCTTTAATGAACATGACACATATTACACTTAAGACAATTTTCATTAAAATTTATCTTCACTTAATAATGAAAAGAAGGAGCACCCCAATATTCATAGCAGCAATGTCCATAATAGCCAAACTGTGGAAGGAGCCAAGATGTCCTTCAATGGATGAATGGATAAAGATGTGGTTCATATATATCATGGAATATTATTCAGCCATTAGAAAGAATGAATATCTATCATTTACATTGACATGGGTGGAACTGGAGGGAATTATGCTAAGTGAAATAAGTCAATCAGAGAAAGACAATTGTCATATGGTTTCACTCGGGAACAGAGGACAAGGAACACAAGGAACAGAGGACAAGAAGTGTAGGAGGAAAGCTGAATGGGAAGAAATCAGAGAGGGAAACAAACCATATGAGACTCTTGACTGGGAAAAAAATTGAGGGCTGAAGAAAAGGAGATGGGGGGGTGGGGGTAACTGGGTGGTGGGCATTAAAGAGGCCGCATGTGTGATATGATGACCATTGGGTGACATATATTCAACTAATGAATCATCTAACATTGTATCAAAAACTAATGATGTACTATACCTTGGCTAATTGATTAAAATTAAATTGATTAAAAATAAATAAAAATAACAAATAATAATAATTCATCTAACTTTGCCAAAAAATACCCATTATTTATCACATTGATTTTAATAACTACATGTTAAAACCTAAAATACTTTGAGTTGAATCCCAGAACGCTACTCTATGCATCCTTGCTTAAGTTGGGTATCCTTGGGTTCTCTACTAGAGACTAATGAACTGATGTGTGAGAGACAGAGTTGGTCTATATCTACTGAATGGCATTTTAAAATCCTTAATCTCATATTTCTAGAGAATTCTTAGGTGCCCAGAATAAAACAGAACATGAGAAAAGAAAAAAGATTTTTTTTTCGGGGGGGTTGGGTTTTTTTTGGTAAATGAAATAATGAAAAAAATTAATTATTTCTTTAGTCAGTTTTTTAATGGTTATCTTGGGTGTTTTACCACCCAAAATTATGAGTATGGCTTATTTTTAATCTTGTGTTTTAATATTTTTTTCAACATAATATTTATTTATGTGCCATTTCCTACAAAGTTCCTCTCTTTCTCTTGCTTTGACTCGTAATAGTACCATTCCAGTCTTTCTGGTTAAAAACCTTACATATCCATTTATTAAAAACATATAAACCACATTTTAAAGTATGTTTTTTTCCTTAATATTAACTTATTTATTTCTAAAAATTACAAGTGACTTTCTTCCCAGTTTACACATTCTCTTTCTAGTACTTTAAATATACTTTAACATAGTATTTTTTAAAAATTTTCTGTGTTCAGAAGCATCCTATAGGTAAAAATAACAGTAATCACATTCTCTTTTTTTTTTTTTCATGGTTCTGTATTTGTAGGTATGCCTATATATACACATGCATATGCATACATGCATGCATGCACACATACTACATGTTCTTCTCTAGAACGTGGAAGTTATAAAGTTAAATATTAAACTCAGTAACTTAATAATTGCAATTGAAAAATAAAATTTGTGATTTTGTATCTTCCATGAATTTCATGATGTTTCTTTTACGACAGCAGTGAATAGAGGAAGTTCATGTAACGTCAACTCTAATAAATTTCATCCCCCCAAAAAACCTTGATAATACACTCCCTTTCTCTATAATCACCACATACAAGTAATAACCAAATTAAGCTTCATTATATATGAACATATATGTCCTTTGAGAAATTTGTCAATTTCTATTTTGGCTGCTATCTTTGTTAATTATCCACTGGAATACTTAAGTCATCTTATACCCACCCTTGACCCACACCATAAAGCAATATGTTTTCTCAGAGTTATGATTGGATTTTCTGACTTTTAAGCATTTTTACATACTTTCTTATAACCTTCCTTATAAACCCTTACATACATTCTTATAATCCCTGCTTTTCAGGGGAGGAGGTAGAAGGTCTATGTGAAGCATATTCTATTTTTTCGTGTGAAGAAGGTGAAGAAGGAAATGAAAGAAGAAGAAAAGGGGGGGGAAAGGAGAAGAAGGAGGAGAAAGAGGAAGAGAAGAAGGCCCTCTTCTCTTTTTTTGGTGGGGGGCAGAAGTAATTACAGAATGACCCTTCCTCAGGAGTGCTGCAGCCCCACACTTCTTTGACAAGCCACCCTCATCCAAGTGACTCTGCAGGGTACAACCTTTCCAATCACACAGTGATATTGATTAATATGGCTCCATTCCACCTCCACAGACATTCTCCACTGACCTTTTTTTTTAATTTTTTATTTTTTATAAACATATATTTTTATCCCCAGGGGTACAGATCTGTGAATCACCAGGTTTACACACTTCACAGCACTCACCAAAGCACATACCCTCCCCAATGTCCATAATCCCACCCCCTTCTCCCAAACCCCCTCCCCCCAGCAACCCTCAGTTTGTTTTGTGAGATTAAGAGTCACTTATGGTTTGTCTCCCTCCCAATTCCATCTTGTTTCATTGGTTCTTCTCCTACCCACTTAAGCCCCCATGTTGCATCACCACTTCCTCATATCAGGGAGATCATATGATAGTTGTCTTTCTCTGCTTGACTTATTTTGCTAAGCATGATACGCTCTAGTTCCATCCATGTTGTCACAAATGGCAAGATTTCATTTCTTTTGATGGCTGCATAGTATTCCATTGTGTATATATACCACTTCTTCTTGATCCATTCATCTGTTGATGGACATCTAGGTTCTTTCCATAGTTTGGCTATTGTGGACATTGCTGCTATAAACATTCGGGTGCACGTGCCCCTTTGGATCACTACGTTTGTATCTTTAGGGTAAATACTCAGTAGTGCAATTGCTGGGTCATAGGGCAGTTCTATTTTCAACATTTTGAGGAACCTCCATGCTGTTTTCCAGAGTGGCTGTACCAGCTTGCATTCCCACCAACAGTGTAGGAGGGTTCCCCTTTCTCCGCATCCTCGCCAGCATCTGTCATTTCCTGACTTGTTGATTTTCGCCATTCTGACTGGTGTGAGGTGATATCTCATTGTGGCTTTGATTTGTATTTCCATGATGCCGAGACATTTAATTTTTTAATGTATTTTCCTCAAGCATGGGAATAGCCTCTCCTCCAAACTTCTGTGTTATCATTTCATTACACAGATTGCCCCTCCCCCTTTCCTTGAAAGATTTGATGGTTTGATTTGATTATCATCATATATAGCTTCTTGTTCTACATTCCACATTCCACGTGTCTGTTTCCATTTTTCCTGTTTCTTACTGTATTTTCTTCCTCTATTCTATGTTTCGTCCATTCTAGTTACTCTCAACCTTCAAATTTCTTTTTAACTTTCAAATGCATTTATGTCAAATATTGTGCAAAACTTTTTCAATTTGCTATAATAAATTCTGAGGTAGTCCTGGTGCTTCTAGCTTGGCTGAGGAACTTTCAAATTCTTTTCAGTAGAAACTTGCTGGAACATGATGGGTATCATGTAATGTTTCTCAAGCTGAAAGGACTTGTTTTTCATTCCCTTAGTTAAGTCTCTAGAGCATAATTCACAAATCCCATGCATGTTTTTAACTGCATTGTGTAATAACTTTATCGAGATGTTTTTAATGCTATCACTTTTGTTGATTTTATTATAACATTCTATATAATTCATGAGCTATCTGAGGAAGTAGCCTTTAAACAATGATTTGTTATTTTCTGTAGAAGTGAGTTTATTATTGATTCATGACTTCCCAGGAGAAAGATGATGGAAATTGATCTGTTCTTATTACAATACAACTCTGAAAATCACCAAACAACCTCTTTATAGTTTAGCACTTTATAAAATCAAATACTTCTTTTGTGCTTGAAAAAAGAGAAGGAGGCCCACAGGATTGCTAGAGATGGCTTTTAAAAGTTTTGATTGGTTTTGCTCAATAAAAATTATCATTTTTGGTTTTTTACTTTTCTTAAAATGTGGTGTTTTATTTCAAATGATATCATCTATTGGCCCAGCAGTTTTTGGCAATTTACATTGATTTTTTTTTTCATAATAAAAAATGTACTCTTAATAACACAAATTTTTACATATTTTTTCCACTCTCCATGGAGTTCAACATAATTCATCTCATTTTATTCAGGTATAAAATAATATGTGATATAATTATCATTATTATACCTATATGAAGACTGAAGTTTATACTGTTAAAGTACATTATTTAACACTGTATATCTAATTAGTGGAAGAGTCATAAATTAAATATGAGATCTTTTATTTCACCTTGATTTCTACTATGGTGGTCTTATTACTCTAAGAATTTAGTTTACATTCACGCATAAACAAGATACAAATATCAAAACATTTTTCTTGGAGTATCACAAAAGTATATGCAAAATAGAAGAAGTATGTTTTATCAAATACCCATTACAATTAAAGCCAAGAGATTCAAATTAATCTTTCTTTATAACGTTTAACATAATTTGTTGTATAATAATCCATTCATTTAAAAATCCATTCATTGAATAGATTTAATATCTATAATTTTCGAGGATTACACTAAGCATTAAAAATGCTTAGTGATATTAAAAACGAAAAAAAAAAAAGAATTGTACCATGGAGCATTAAAAAAAAAAAAAGAATTGTACCATGAAGCATAAAAAAAAAACCAAATAAATAAAAAAATAAATAAAAATAAAAATGAAGAAAAATAATACCCTCAAGTAGTTCATCATACTAAACCACCTGATTTTTTTTTTTTTAAAGGACGTAGGCTGTAATAGTGGATAGGTTTATGGATTTCAGAGGATGTTTCTATAATAACAGGAAACTTATCTTCAAAACTAAAGTAGCATAGATTTTGACAAAGAGGAAATATCTCATTCAGATGATAAAATGTAGCTTTGGGAAAAAATGGGATAATGGTGTTAAGGTGTTGTTGAGGATCACTCCCACTTTTCTGTCATAGACATTTATAAATATCAGGATGCTTTCAATTAAGCTCAGCAAATTACATATATATACATATATATGTATATATGTATATATATATAAAACTGAAAATTACATAAACAATTACACTCAAAGTTGTAGTACATGTAAGTAAGAAGTCCCAATGTATGGAAAGTCTATGGTTAGTTCATTCAGTGGTTTAGTGAAGTCATTTAATAGTCAGCCTGTCACTTTTACTTCTTTGTCAATTTTGTTAGAAAAGTTTATTCTCATGTTTAAAAAACTGTACATTTTTAGACATCACATCTAAAAATGACAAGAGGATAAGAAATTATCAGCTTTTGTGTGTCTGGCCTGAGGTTGTGGGGGGTAGAAATAAAAAAAAAAGAAATCATTTCCCTGAAGACCCTTAACAGAGTTCTTCTCATGCCTCATTTATTAATGTGCTTTTATTCCCAAAACAAATTCAGTTCTCAGGTATGTAGATTAGCTCCTCTGTGATTGAGTCAAATCAATTACAACCCACCCTCTGGGGAATGGAGCTAAGGCCAGCCTCCCCAAAGTACATAGGTCCAGTAGGAAGGAAAATGCTTTAATAAAGTTAAGCTTATGTCAAAATAAAGTCAAGATTTTTAAAAAGGTTGTTCTGTGGTCAGTTCCTATGGTCTTCTATAAAACCATTTATAGGCTGTGCTAATTCTGACCACAATGTGGAATGCAGGTTGTGGGATAATTTTGAAGGTGAGGATGACAATTTAAGATTTGAGGGAGCAGATATTAAATTTATAGTTTATAAGGGAAAATAGTTTATAAGGGAAAATAAAATGAATATGGAACTCTAGGAAGTAGCATGACCTAACTATGTGGAATTTAGATAAAGTCACACTTACGGATTCTTTAACTCAAAGAGAGTATGAAAGAAGTGATTTAGAATATGAACACTTTTATAAAACAAAGTCATGAAAGAATTCTAGGAAGCATTAGTCAGAATGGAAACAGAACCAAACTTAGAATTGTTTTGTGTTTATATGAGTTTGGAGAATTTGACAAAGAAGCGTATTTGGTAATGTATGACCATTATATTTTAATACTTAACTGAAAAATTATAAATCAATATACTATATTTTACTGTTCTATGTAAAATAAGTACAATAATAAAATGTATAAACGTATTTTCTCTTCTTATGCATGATGATATTAAATGCTAGTTTCTTTCTGCAGTAAGAAGACAACTTGATTTTCAGTTATATTATTGTTATTCTCTATAGATTGTCTCCTCTATTTACTTATATTTGTATCATTTTGTATTTATTATATTTATATAATATACTTGTCATTATATTTACTTATATTGTATCATTTTATATTAACAGTCCATAAATTATAATCTCAATTCTTCCTTCTTCCATGTAGAGAAAAATGATATGGTGTCATCAACCCTTAATTTACAGATTATTAAATTATTTAGTATTATGGAGTATCAGTTACAGAAAAAAATAAGAAAGTGCTTACAAACCAGTTGAAAAGACAAAAATAATCTAGAAAAATAACCTTATTTTTAAAATATTTACTTATTTGTTTATTTGACAGAGAGATACAGAGCCTAAGTAGGCAGAGTGGCAGGCAGAGGGAGAGGCTGAGCAGGGAACCCAATGTGAGACTCAATTCCAGAAATCTGGGATCATGACCTTAGCCAAAGGCAGCCACTTAACCAGCTGACCCATCCAGGCATCCCTAGAAAAATAACCTTATTTATCCAAATTTATAAATAAAATACTAGTATTTAAAGAGACGGTCATTAATATTGCTTATGGCTTAGCTGAATCAATTCGACAGCCATAGACTTTCCTGGTTAGTGTGAAAGTAGTATAATTCACGTGACTTTATGTTATTTAACTATTATTTCTTTTATCTTTATGTTTTTGTAGGACATGGTAGATACATTCTTAAATTCAGATATATGATAAGTAAAAATATTTACATTAAATCAATTTGAATCTTCTTATGAATATTTTTCTGTTAGCTGGTGTTTGTGGTTATACATGACTTTTTTTTTCTCCCATGTTACCCTCGCTTTTGAAATTTTATCATATTTAACCAGTTGTATCATTAATCTCTTTTGCAATTTTGAGGTGCTGATGTTTACTGCATATTCAGTTATGTAACTATACAAATTGTGAGTACCATGTGTACTCATATTTGCAAAAAGACACTTTGAAAGAGAGTCCATCTGTCAAAAGTCATTGGAAAAGAATTTTAATATATAATTGTTTCAGAAAAGTGTTCCCATTTGTATTTATTTTGAGAAATGGATCTGTTATGGTCAGAAACTTATTATTATGGTCCCTTTGCAAGAAAGATAGGTGCACTCTGACTGCTATCAGATGAAAGGAGAATTCAAAGTTCTTCTACAGAAATAAATTTAACTAGGGAAAAACATGATAAGCACTTAACTTTAAGTGCTTATCTTAAGATTAATGGTTATTTGTTATATTCCAGTGAAGACAATAATAAACTTTTGAAGTTTTTTTTTTTTTAAGATTTTCTTTATTTATTCAACAGAGAAAGAGAGATCACAAATAGGCCGAGAGTCAGGCAGAGGGGGAGGAGGAAGCAGGCTCTCTGCTGTACAGAGAGCCCGATGTGTGGTTCCATCCCAGAACCCTGAGATCATGACCGAGCCGAAGTCAGAGACTTAACCCACTGAGCCACCCAGGTATCCCAAACTTTTTAAGTCTTAATGTATTTAAACAAACTATTTGTGGATCACTTGGGTGGCTCAGTCAGTTAAGCATCTGCCTTAGGCTCAGGTCATGATACCAGAGTCCTAGGATGGAGCCTGCTCAGCGGGGAGTCTGCCTCTCCCTCTTCCTCTGCTACTCCCTTTGCTCATACTCTCTTTCTATCAAACAGATAAATAAATTTTTTTAAAAAGTAACCAAAAAAAAAAAAAAAAGAAGGGAAGAAAGAAAAAGAAAGAAAGAAACTAATTTGGGCACATTATTGTATAACCGCCACAGAATTCTAGCATAGATATGACAAAAATGGGCTCATAAAAAGTGGTCTAGAACTTGTATCTCTGATGTTATTAAGGAAAATCACTTTGAAACTTTCCCAATCCAGAACATATATATAGTTAAATACATGAGGAACTTGTCTCTGCACTTAGTTTGGGCTAGAAGTCTCTCATCAACACCACCTGTATTGGCTTGTCTATCAATGAATGATATAGGCAGCCTGATTAATTACATCTTATCAGAGCCTTCAATTCTTAGTGAAACTTGGGCATTTTCCCCACTCTTCCTAGTTGTGTTGTGTTTTGTTTTGTTGTATTACCTCCACACTCATCCCACTCAATTTAGTATCCCTGACTTTTTATTTTCCTAATTAACCTGTTATTCAGATCCCAACAACAGAGAATATCTTGGAAAAAAATATTGTCTTTCCATTCCTATCTTTTATACTTACTATTCTGCTTTTGAAGCATAAAATATGTTAGGAGCAAACCTGGAAAAGAATGTTGAAGGCTATTACTTATGAACAAGTACTGATTTTGTTATTTTGTTTGTTTGTTTTAAAAATTTTGCACACTCCCCTATCTCAACAGGTTTCTCTTAATTATACTGAGTAGAATGCAATTTTTCCCAAAGGAGTTGGAAGAGTTTTTCAGACTCATTCTTATTTTAGGATACCCAGGATCCAAGGAAATACAGTTCTCATTTTGACTTGCTGAAGATGGGTAAAAGGAATATCATCAGTCCTTTTGTTTCAGTGTTGTTTTCTTTTCCTCTTGGTATGAAAATTGAGAACAAATATTCCTCACTAAAGCAAGTATCAGTCTGGGATACAGAGATAAAATATTTTAGTGATTCCATTGATAATCAATTTTGACCTGCTGGAAATTAAGTTATATTTCCAATTGCCAAACTAAGAAAGAGGTTGTGTTTTAGAGATCTCTGTAAAAAAGCAAAGAAAGGTTACTGCCATCCAGTAGGATTTCTGGCTTCTGTCAGGTGAAAGCCATCCCTTTCTCAGATCATGGGTTTCATTAATTTATATTTCTTTTGATGAACTGTCATAATTGCCTATTTTTCTTATTACTATTATAACTTTGATAATTACTGCTAGTTGTGGTTAAGTCAACCACTACTTAATAAAGAAACTTGATTATAAATAAATTTTTACCATGTGCCTTTCCTTTCTGGAACTGGTCATTTCTAATTCTTGAAAGCATTGTTCCACCAATTCTGGGAGTAAGGAGTCGTTCATTAATGATGCAAATATTTTTTTCCTTTGTATACTGGTATTATGCAGTCAGTGTATGCATTGTAGCCACTATTTGCTTTAACACTCATGAATTTGGACTCCAAATCAATCTTTCATGGTATGTGTAAATCTAATTCCCAAGGATAACACTTAAGTGTTAAACCCTGTAGAATTTGACTAATACATGGCCATACTAAAGTCATTGAGGATGTATGTCTGCCAAAACCAAATGTACTTTATGCTCTCAATGGAACAAAGTCATTCCCTTAAGAACTTGGTATAATATCTAATGAAATAATTTCTTCAGCTTCTGGTAAATTGTTATCTCCAAGATCACCTAACTACATTTCTCACAGAAACACATGTTCCTGCCTTGAGAAATGAAGAAAAGCAGTATGTTTCTCCTGACCTGTGAAAACCTGGCATATAGCTGTCAGCATTTTGAATATAACACATAATTAAATGACTGCACATTCTTGAACATCTGAGTGTGTTGTTGAAGTAGTTTTTATATAAATCATGAACTTGAGACTTGGTCTAAAAGTTATAAAAGCAAGAAAAGAGCAGAGAGCTCAATCCCAGGACACTGAGACCATGACCCAAGCCGAAGGCAGAGGCTTTAACCCACTGAGCCACCCAGGTGCCCCAATATGTATCTTAATTTGATTTTGCCTATGTTTATTTAAACATGTATTGTGTCCCTGAATTAAAAACAAAAACAAAAAGAAAATCTGTATTATCCAACTCTTAGGGACTGAATTGTTTCCCTTCCCCCCACCCAAAAATAATTGTATTTAAAATCCCAATTCCCAGTACTTCAGAATATAACCATATTTAGAGATAAGGCTATCATCAAGATGATTAAAATGAGGCTGTTAGGGTTAGTCAATCCAACATGACTGGTGTCCTTCTAAGAGGAAATTTAGACACACATAGATACCAAGGATAAACATACTCAGAGGAAAGATCATATGAGGAACCGTTGCAAAGGTGGCTATCTGCAAGTCAAGGTATGAAGCCTCACAGACCTGCTGTGATCAACACCTTGGTGTGATCAACACCTTGATTTTGCACTTTTACCCCCCAGAACTGTGAGAAAACAAATGTATATTTTTTAAGCTACACAGTCTGTGATATTTTGTTATGGCAGCCCTAGCAAGCTAACACACCCCACTGCATGCCGACTGTTTCAGAACAATCCATGCTACTTCTGTTGTGGGCCATGGGAGCTCTCTGCCGCTCACGGAGCTCCCAGGGGAGTGAGCCGGTCTGATGGTGGAAGCAAACGGATCACACACAATAACTGAAAGCGAAAGCTGTTTATTAGCACGTACCACACAATAGCGAAGACAAGACAGACAACTCTAGCCCTGGGGGCTAGGGAGAGGGCCCAGGGTACTCCCGCTCGATCCCCTTCTCTGGAGCACACCGTTTGGGTGCATCAACTGGGAGGATGATCTGAGCTAGAGTGCCCCACGAGCACACTCTGACAAGCAGAGGGCCAGTGCTGCTTATATTCAGTTCAGTCACTACGTCAAAGGCACTTGTGGTTAATCTGCGGTCTGCTGCAGATGCGATGCTAACACTTCCTGGTTGCTTGCAGCACGAACAACACGTCCTGGTGGTCTATCTGCGGTCGGCTATAACATCCTGCATAACATCTCCTAGTTCATAACAGTTCTCAGAAGCCCTTTGTCTGCTGGGAAGTTCTGCAGCAGTGGGGTTCATGCTCACAGGACTCCCTCAGTCCACCCTTTTCTATTGTGGCAAGATGGTGGGGTTAATTCTTATGATGGTGCTCCTTCCTCTCTGTGGGAAGTCGAGGACATCTTGTTTTGGGGCAGTACGTTCCTGATGTTCTGTACCTTATCTCGAACATTCAGCTGCCAAGTGGAGCTGCGCAAATTGGGCTTCCAGTCCTTCCCTGGCTTGATGCCTTGCCCAAGCGAGGAATCGTCGCCGACCTCTAGACGTCTGCCTCCCCGAGGATGTCTGCCGTCATTATCTGGTCCGCCACAGACAGGGCAGGAAGGATTTGGTCTTGTTCAGATATAAGAGAATAACTTACAAACTTATAAAGCATATTTTGAACGCATTGAAAGAGGCATGGCCCGAAAAGAAGTAAGAGCAGTACTATAAGTGCTAGAACACCCCGTGATCTCCACAGATCCTTGAACTTATTCCATATGGTAGTTAGCCAATTTGACTCCCCCAAATTTTTGAGTTGTACCTCTAATGATTGGAACAAGGCACCACTCTCAGCCAGTTGCTGCAGTATTAACTCCTTATATGTCCTGCTTTGATTTAACCAGTTGCTCATGGTCCTATTCTTCATGATAATGTTATATGTGGAATTCCAAACAAGGTGGGTCAGACATACTGGGGTAAAACTCCCACATCCGGCCAAATTCATTAATTGGGCTGTTCCCAGGATCCAGTCGATTCTGTCTACTCTTGCCTCCAGTTCCATCAGGCCTGCCTCCAGGGCCTCCTTTCTGTGCAACAACAATCCTTGGGTTTCAAGGATGCCTCTCAGGAGTTTCTGTTGCTCCTTCAAGACTCCTACCAGCCCTGAAGATTGGAGCACTCCAGTTATCCCTGATGCAGCTCCGATTCCACTCATCAGCAAGGAGAACAGAAGCAATGGTACCTGTACAGCTCTTTTCCTCCTGCCAATCGACCTTTTGGTCCCCCACATTGGGAATTCACTTTCCCTGAACACTCCTATTGAAGGTTGTTTGACTATGGAGTAGTCTTTTGACTGATGCATAAGGTTAGAGTATGGATCTATAAAATTTATAATGGTATTATTTTGGCATGAGCATTCACCTCCGTCACTAGAATTATTACAGCTGCTGTTATAGAACCCTTTCCAGGCATTATAGCATGTCCAGTTCCCTGCCATGCTTTTGAGGGATGTTCTGCTCCAATTAGCTATTAACCCTCCAGCTCCTCCATCCCAGAAGAGAATATTCTTTGCTGTTGTACAGTTATTCCAATCTACTGAGGTGTCATTTGTGTTACCGCAGGGAGAACTTTCTTTTTTGCTATCAATGCAAGGACATTGTATGATGACGCTAAAGTTCCTTGAGTGGCAAGGAAATAGGAACCACCTGGCAGGGTTTTCTTGATCGTGGCTGGTATTGACCTTCCATAGATTTAATACTGCTCCATCTGGCCTCCAAGGATCACCAGTGTAATTGCATTTCAATTGCCATATCTTTTTTCCTTATAGCTCAAATATGATAGGGGAAAACCCTAAAATTTGCCTTGTGTTGATACTCTTTGTTTCCACATGGTTCTGGAGCAGTTGACAGACATATTTCTTGGTACCCAATGATATGTGTAGTTACATTTGTCAACGCCAGACATGCTCCCCTAAAGTGTTCCATTAGGTCCAAAGATCAGTTCTGAGATCATGGTTTGATTGGTAAGAGTACTAGAAAGGTTAGTAATGCAATATTGCAAAGTTCGTTCTCTTAGAAAGAAGTAACCCTCTGTTAGACACAAAGAGAATTTTCTGCCTCCTGCAGCCCAATTGTGTAGCCTTTCCAGGTTACAGGTGTAATAGCTAGTCTCTATTGAGATATTCTCAAGTGAGACCCATGTACTATTAGCTGTTATAATTGTCACTTCCCCAAATAAACCTTGGCTGGAACTCCCCCTCTCCTTGCAACCTTTTATGGCCAATTTGATGAAGGATTTTAACACATCTGCAGCCAGGAGGGAGGCATTCATTCCTTGGAATGTTTCATTAAAAGTAACCTTTCCCTCCGGCATTAGTGCCTCTGACCTAGAGCATCCAGGGTGGTTGTCGGAGGCGCACCACCATGGTGGCAGTTCCTCTGCTGGGATCACTCCTGGGGGAGTGGCTAGCAGAATAACCCTTTCCTCCTGGCTGGCTCACCAAAGCCCTATTTGCGCAGCTGCACTTGGTGGCTGAAGGACTGGAAGCCCAATTTGCTCAGCTCCACTTGGCAGCTGAATGTTCGAGATAAGGTACAGAACATCAGGAACGTACTGCCCCAAAACAAGATGTCCTAGACTTCCCACAGAGAGGAAGGAACACCATCATAAGAATTAACCCCACCATCTTGCCACAATAGAAAAGAAAAGGGTGGACTGAGGGAGTCCTGTGAGCATGAACCCCACTGTTGCAGAACTTCCCAGCAGACAAAGGGCTTCCGAGAACTGTTATGAACTAGGAGATGTTATGCAGGATGTTATAGCCGACCACAGATTGACCACCAGGACGTGTTGTACGTGCTACAAGCAACCAGGAAGTGTTAGCATCGCATCTGCAGCAGACCACAGATTAACCACAAGTGCCTTTGACGTAGTGACTGAACTGAATATAAGCAGCACTGGCCCTCTGCTTGTCAGAGTGTGCTCTTGGGATTTCTATTTTTGTTTCTATGTTTAGTTTTATAATTTCCCTAGGTAATACAAATAAATCTTTTGGGGTACATAGATCATAGCCTACATCTTCTGGTCTTTTGTCCTTAATATTTTCTCCCTCCACAACAATAGATACTAATTGGTCTGCTTCTGTGTTTCCAGGTACCCCCTTATGTCCTGGTATCCATCCTATATACCAATTGTCCTTTTTCATAACTAATGAAATTATATCCTTCCATAAACTATTTTCTATAGTTTCTGGGTTTGGTCTAGCCCTTAAAATGGAGAAGCAGTACTTGCTATCTGTGATGATGTTAACTTGCGGACCTGAATCTTGAAAGGCCATTTTTATTGCATATTTTTCCGCTTGCTGACTTGATCCTACTATATGTTCTATTCTATTTTTTCCTGTGGATGTAACATACCCTGCCTTTGTTTGTTGTTCCTTTCTCCCTCCATCTGTATAGAAGACTTCCACATATTCTAAAGGATCATCACTTTGGTTTGCTAGGACTTCCTTAAACATTAAATCTGCATTTATTAGTTTGACATGGGGAAACCAGCGAAGATAATTTTGTTGGCTGTACCAATTTTCTAAGGTCCTTTTTTCCATGAGGAGTAGAATAATGGGTTCTACCCCTAATCTGATTTTGCATTCTGTGCAAATATTCTGAATAGCTATGGCCAATTTATCTAGGATAGATTTCCCAATATCCCTCTTTAATGATCATCTTCCAACCCATAGCATTTGTTTTTTCCCTTGCTCTTCCTATATATTCCATAATTTATTTCCTGAGAATCCTTAACAATCTTGCAATAAACCTCTTTTTCTGATATGTAGTAATGATATCCTTGATTTTCTGTTATTTTTTGTTGGGCATATTTTACTTCCTCTAAAGCTTCTGTTGTCCATTCCTTATGGGAGTCTAATTGCATATTGCCTCTCATTAACTTACATAAGTTTTTTATCTTTAGTCCTGGTATTGTGGAGCTAGCCCAACTGATCTTCCCTAATATCTTCTGCAGTTGGTTTAAAGTTGGTTTTTCTGGGATTTCCAATTCCCATTTCTGCAATTTCCAGGTTTTAGGTTCTAATTCATACCCCATCCAATCATATGGGGGAGTTTCCTGTAGTTTCTCCTCTGGGGTTTCAAACCCCCATTTAAGTAGCATGTCTCTAAGATTTTGCACTACCTTTTGATGCTCCTTTTTGCTTAAATCTGATCCTATTAGTAAACCATCCATGTATTGGTATAATAATATCTCAGGATGTTGTTCTCTCCAGGGCAAGAGAATATCTCTAAGGGTGCCTTGATAGATAGCAGGGCTGTGACTCCAGCCTTGTGGGAGACAGCACCATTGGAACCTTCTGGCTGGTCCTTGATTGTTTAAGGAGGGTAGGGTGAATGCCGGGTAAGGCATAAAATCAGGATCCAATGGGATAGTAAAGTAGGCATCTGCTATATCTAAAACAGTTATATTTTTCTTTTCTGGCAACCCTGCAGGGAAGGGAATTCCCAATTGTATTTCTTCTCCCTTTAAAGTCATCTTATTAAGCTCCCTGAAATCTATTAACAGTCTGTATTTTCCTGACTTCTTTTTTACGCAAAATATGGGTGTATTCCAAGGGTTATCCCATGCTGCTTCTTCTATTTTCCCTTCTTTTAATAACTTCTCTATGATTTCTGTAATTCCCTCTAACTTATCCTTGCTAAGGGGCCATTGTTTTATTTGGGGTCCCTTAGTAGGGTCTTTAAGTTGTACCTTGTAGGGCCTAATCTTATCTGATAGATTAGCACATATTAATTTTACCCTTAGTTTCTTTAAAATATCTCTTCCCAAGAGATTTAAGGGGACTTCTCCTACCAAGATTTTTGAAGAAATCCTTTTTTCTCCTACTTGAATATTTAAGGGACCATATTTTTGAAATCTTTGGAGACCCCCTACTCCAATTATGTTGACTACCTCTAAGCATGGTCCTAGATCCAATTTTCTTGCTTCCTTGTTGCTGATAATTGATGTATCGGTCCCAGTGTCTATCAGCATATGAATCTCTTTTTCATTAATATACACTGGGGCTATAGGCCTACTATTTAGGCTAAGGACAGGGAGGGATATAGTTTGTTGGTCCCCCCCTCCTGATGGGCAGATTCACTCGCTTGCATTACTTTCCCAGGGGACATCCCCTGGGGGCGCTGCCCGTTTCCCTGTTTGCACTCCTTCTGCATGTGGCCTGGTTTTCCACATTTAAAGCAAGTCATTTTTTGTTGTTGCTTGGGCGCCCGACATTGCCTTGCTACGTGACCAGGTTTGCCACAATTAAAACATTTTTCTCCATTTCCCCTCCTTCCTTGTTGCAGCCCCACCTGCAGGGCTTCGGCTAGGAGAGCCATTTTGTGTTTATTTGACCCTATCTCCCTACAGGCATACATTTTGTCCTCTAGAGGATCTTCTGGTCTTAGATTTCTCATGGCTGCCTTGCAGTCCTCATTAGCATTATTTATACTTAGCTGCTGTTTTAGGTATGCCTTGATTTCCTGATCTGTTATTTCTTGATCTATTTGGCCGAATAATCTATCTATGAAATCTGGATAAGGTTCTTTTGGGCCCTGTCTGATGGATGTGGCCTTAGGAGCCCCCTTATAGATGGCATCCTGGAAGGCTTCAAGAATCATGTTTCTATATAGGTTTCTAGCCACATTCCATTCTGGTCTGGCAGCTTCTTCATTTGTCATGTTTAGACCGCTAATTTCTGCCACCGTCAGATGGCGAGGTCCTGCTGCACCAGGGCCTGGTGGTGGATGCATCCTCTCATATTCTTCTAGCCTCTCATTCAATTTGGCGAGCAAAAGTTCCTTTTGCCCCGAGGCCCCTGGGACTATGTCTAAAAGCCCATTCATCTCCAGCCAAGTACTACTTGCCGTGATGATCCCAAAATACTGGAGAGTTGCCTGAGCAAGAAGTCCTGACTCCTGTACCTTGCCTATCCAACTGCTGTAGAATCTGGGATTAAATTGTTCATATTCTTGTTGGCCATGCCTAACAACTACTGGATATGCAGACTGGACCTTTTGATCATCCTGCTTTGGGGGATTTTTGACACCCTCATCTCCAAAGCCTGGATGACAAACCTTGTATTGACAACTCTCTTATCTTAAATTTTTTAAGAAGACACCATATTCAACATAAAGTTTCCAAGCAGACCTTGTATAACCCGTCTGGTTTGTTTCCTTTTGCTTCCACCCATCTCTGAATTAGGTCCTCTAGTGGTTCCTCTGTCACCTCCTTAACTGGCGTCCCGGTTGCCTCAATGGCTGTCTCCAAGGCCCAGATACAGTTACTCTTTACTCCCCAAACATTTCCTTACTCTCGACATCGCCTTGAAGACCGGTTGCAACCGCTTCTCATCACTCTTACTTAACCAGCCCCCATGGCTGTTCTTCCTATCCCCTCTTGGGACAGTCTCAGATCTCTGTTTCAAGATCTCGGGGAGTACTCACCACTGAGGCTTTAGAGGCTCGAAGGATGGCTCACTCGACTTCGTCTGTGTGCTCCTGGCTGGCTCACCAACTGGGAGCTCTCTGCCGCTCACGGAGCTCCCAGGGGAGCGAGCCGGTCCGATGGTGGAAGCAAACAGATCACACACAATAACTGAAAGCGAAAGCTGTTTATTAGCACGTACCACACAATAGCGAAGACAAGACAGACAACTCTAGCCCTGGGGGCTAGGGAGAGGGCCCAGGGTACTCCCGCCCGATCCCCTTCTCTGGAGCACACCGTTTGGGTGCATCGACCGAGAAGGTGACCGATCCCCTCCCTGGAGCACACCTTTTGGGTGCATCGACCGGGAGGATGATCTGAGCGAGAGTGTCCCAAGAGCACACTCTGACAAGCAGAGGGCCAGGGCTGCTTATATTCAGTTCAGTCACTACGTCAAAGGCGCTTGTGGTTAATCTGCGGTCTGCTGCAGATGCGATGCTGACACTTCCTGGTTGCTTGTAGCACGTACAACACGTCCTGGTGGTCTATCTGCGGTCGGCTATAACATCCTGCATAACATCTCCTAGTTCATAACAGTTCTCGGAAGCCCTTTGTCTGCTGGGAAGTTCTGCAACAGTGGGGCTCATGCTCACAGGACTCCCTCAGTCCATACTGTATTCAAGTTTTCCACTCACCGTCTTGCAAAATGACAAACCAACCCATTGTGAAATCCAGGAATACGGGTTGGAAAAGCATGGGAAGCATAATCAGGTAGAAAAATCAGTGTAAGTAAGGACAAAGTAAAGAAGATTACAAAACACTGTGCATGTGGGAAAAGTAGTTTTTGTTGTATGAAATTTTTATTTCTTACTCTCAAAATGTCAAAAACAATTAAAGCCATAGCAGCAGAGATTACAACTCAATGTTACAGACAAACACTGAGAGAATATATTCTGAACATAAGCTATTCATTTAAAAACTGCTTTTCACATCTAGAGCTGAGATGGGACGTTGATATTATACAAATGAAGAACAGTAACAGTAGTAAAGATATTCTACTCACCCTGTATTGTTTTTTTTCCCCAGCGCATGCTTAGATAGATATATACTCAAACATGAGAAAATGAAGCAAAAATAAATGGTGCATCTCTTATGCTAAACTGTATTCTGTGGGAAGTGAAGCATTGCATTCAATATACATAATAAAGTCCATCTCTGGGAAAATTCCTTTCTTTTTGCCCAGATAGAAAAATATTAGTAAACATTTACTGTGGGTGTCTATGCCCTCTAAAACAGAACAGTGAAAACTGGGTAAAAATAAACTGAGTTTAAAACAGAGGACAGGGGCACCTGGGTGGCTCAGTGGGTTAAGCCTCTGCCTTAGGCTCAGGTCTTGATCTCAGGGTCCTGGAATTGAGCACCATGTTGGGTTCTCTACTCAACAGGAAGCCTGCTTCCTCTTCTCTCTCCACCTTCTGCTCTGCCTACTTGTAATCTCTCTCTCTCTTTGTCAAATAAATAAATAAAATCTTTAAAAAAAATAAAAATAAGGAAAACAGAGGACAGTGACTAAACTGAAAATAATACAACATCATATAAAGTGCCATAGCAGAATTTAAAATAAAGTGGAAAAAAAGAAAAAAAAAGATCAAAGACAATGCTCTCTGAGGGTGTAGAGTAATAGAATTAAGGTATTTTTTGGGCAAAACATAATTCAGTAGTTTGAATGGATGGTGATAGAAAACTGGAATTGCAATGAGTAAAACATTTCAAAGTTTTCTGATTTACCAAAAAAGACAAATTCTTTATGGAGATTCCAAAATTTGGCTCAATAATGAATAAATAAACTTAAAAAGATAAACTGTGAAAGATAAGCATTGTATCTGGAAAATATCTAGAGTATGGTGAAAAATTAAGAAATTATGGATCTCTCAAATATACATTGTATGAATATAGTAATATTTAGACTCTTAAGTCCTTTAATTCACTGCTTATAGAAGACAGAATTCTAGGGTTACTTCCTAAAGACATTCCCCTTGTATAAAAGTCCTTCCCTGTGTGGGGGGGGGGCAGGGGGGCATGCACACAAACATAACCTGTGAATATGATGAGACATCAGTTCCTGGAGTAGGGTAAATTATGTGGCAAATGGGAAGTTATACTGTAGACCTGATGACTGAGCCCTTTGAAAGCAGAATTTTTTTCTGGTTGGCAGCAAAAAAGGAATTCAGAGATTTGAAACACAAGAGGATTTGACTTGCTCTTGCTGGCTTGGAAATGAAGAGGAAGCATATGAAAAGGAATAAGGAATGTGGATAAACATTTGCACTCTCGCTCAGATCATCCTCCTGGTCCATGCACCCATTACAGTGTGCTCCAGGGAGGGGATCGGTCACCTTCTCGGTCGATGCACCCAAAAGGTGTGCTCCAGAGAAGGGGATCGGGCGGAGTACCCTGGGCCCTTTCCCTATCCCCCAGGGCTAGAGTTGTCTGTCTTGTCTTCACTATTGTGTGGTACGTGCTAATAAACAGCTTTCGCTTTCAGTTATTGTGTGTGATCCGTTTGCTTCCACCATTGGACCGGCTCGCTCATTTTGGAATCTATAATCAAGATTAAAATTTGAGTATTATTTTTATACAAATAAGTAAAACAATCTTTGTTGTGACTGATTTACTATTATATTTTTAAAGTCCAGTATTATAAGAGAACTCTTTTTAGTTGAACAGGAAAACTGAGAAGTCACTAGGGAGTCACTAGGGCTGGGGAATACTTTAAGTGATGTGTCTATATATTTTAAAGTAAATAATTGGTTATAAATAAAAATAACATGGAATCAATGTTAAAAGCCTTGTTTTCCTTATATTTAATCATTTAATAATTTTTAAGATATTCAGTGAGCACATATAAGAAAATAAATTATTTAAAGCAATAATTTTATATACATAAGCAAAAGATTTCCAGAGATATCACATATGTGATCTTATAAACTTAAAACAAAGTGAAAAGCATTCCATGCATCAAGTATTACAGTATTATAGCACAGAGGCTAAATATATGTTACTAATTTCCTGGATAATTTGGTTACAGGCAGTAGTCCCTGGTCAGCACTTGGCAACAAAACTAGTGCCCAAGTCAGAACCATAAAGAAGTTAATTCTGTCATCCTAGTGTCATCACTAAGCCTGAACATTAAGAAACAACATCACTTCAGATAGAAAATATGGGTTATAAGCAGCATGCTTGATAATGTTCAGATACTAGGAATATGTATTAGTCAGACTAGTAAACATTTAAGACCAAAGGACGGACTAGCATGGTAAGAGGAGCTCTTGGAAAGATTGACTATAGCACTGAAGCCCTGAATGAAATGGTTGTAAGAAATTACTGTCACAGTGCCAGGCACAAGGCAGATAAACACAAAATATTACTTTTCTCTTCCTTTCTAATGGACTTGAATTTATGTGTTCCTTAAATTGTTAATTGAATGGCAAGAAGAAAGTCATGTGAAATTTAGTGCAAGACACTAAGAGATTCAAGCACTTATCTCTTCACAAATTCTGAAAACTTGGAAAGCTTAGGAATCATTCCTCCTTCTGGGACAAAGATAAAATTCTCACAAAGACAATAAATAAGTTGTTCTATTCTTCCTTGCAATTTCAAACTTAACCTTGATATTCACTTTATATTCTTCTATCTGCATCATTTTTTAAATTTTTTTTCTTTTTATAGCTGCAGGAAAAGCCACATTTTCAGATATTAATCACATCAAATTTAAATGTCTCTACCTCCTTTATTATAGAAGAGAGACATCATTGATATATAAAATAAAATCTAACTGCCTATTTCTTGAACAGGCAAAGTGAATATTTAGGTTCTCCAAACAAGAAGAATTTTTGTCTCATATAAAATTTAAATTATTTTTTTTTCTACCCAAAGTGGTATGTCACAGATTTGGGTGTTATTCTAAATCTCAAGGAAACTTCTCATTCCTTTTCCTGTAAATAGAACATATGTAGAATTGCAAGATGGCACATTTTGCCTGCAAGATAAGGTAACTTTCTCCATGAGTGTAGAGTTTTTCTGTGTGGTAGCCAGAGTAAAGAGAACACCCAGTCACTTTTACAAACAGGCTTGTTTGAGCTCAAGATTACTAGAAAGAAGCCAGATAAAAAATTTTACTCACAGATTGCAAACTCTCCCGGGCATTAATTACCATCCATCTATGTGCATATGTTGGAAGGAAAGAAAAACAGACTCCAACATACCATCAAGTGATGTCCCTTCAGGAGAGGTGGGGTGGATGTCTGCTTACTTCTTCAGAATGTTTACCAACATCTTGGAAGATGCATTTGAGCCATGACTGAAATTCAATGACGGTTCAGTTGTTAAGACAAAGCAGTATATTCCTTAAATAATACAGCTAAGCAATATCTTTAAGTAAAACTCATCTTTATGTCAAATCTAGATATATCAGGACAAGCTTCAGAAGGAATAACACAATAAAACTTGTCTGCTAGTATCTAAAGTTGTGTAGGTCTGAAAACAATATTCATATCATTACTAATTTGAGGTTAAAAAGAAAGTTCACTTTGTTTTTGCTTTCTTGGTTGGCTCTGTTTTGTTTTGTTTCATTTTGTTTTAATCACAACTGAGAATAAATAAGGTGTGCTCATTGTTGTTTTTCTAAATTTGGATTCTTTGAGGGTGATTTGCCCAGTGTCGTAAAGTACTAGCATCATTGCCTTGGTCCCCACTACCTGGGAGAGATACAGTTACATAAAACCTGCATTTGTAGCCAAAGAGAAGCCTAAAAGCTTTTTAAAAAGCAATGTCACACAATTTCCATGGTGTCTTTAAATTTAACTGGTACACTGAATGTCATCCTCTGACTGCAAAGGGCCAGCTTCTCATAGCCAGCTTTCTTCTCACGAAACCTCTTTCTCCAAACATGTTTTACTTTTGTTTGCTTTGTCAAGTGAAAGATGAAACCAAACAAAAAGCCAGCCCTCTTCTTTCTTCCTGTGATAAATAACTAAGTCTGTTCAAGTGGAAAGAATAAGATTGAATGCACAGAATACATTACTGTGTCAATAAGACACTATCGATTCTGGGGCAAACAGCCCTTAAACCACATGGGTTAAAATGATTTTGCAAGGTGAAGTGCATATTACTCAAGGATAATATAAGAAATTTGAATAAAAGAAGCAAACAGAACCATAAATTTTGAAAATTGTATCCAAAATAACACCTACCATTTCTCATAATGATGTATGAACCAAACTCTAAAATTGGTTAAATGGCAAATTAATATGCATTTGTGATCATCTGAGACATAGCAGTTGTCTTTTAGAAAGCAAGCATTTGCTCAGTTTATTAGTCATAGCTGTCTACGATATTTCTTCTGAATAACACCCCAATCCCTCTCTCTCTTTGAATAAACCTTTGACATTTCTCTGGATATCTTTTGCTTATGTATATAAAACTATTGCTTTAAATAATTTATTTTCTTATATGTGCTCACTGAATATCTTAAAAATTATTAAATGATTAAATATAAGGAAAACAAGGCTTTTAACATTGATTCCATGTTATTTTTATTTATAACCAATTATTTACTTTAAAATATATAGACACATCACTTAAAGTATTCCCCAGCCCTAGTGACTCCCTAGTGACTTCTCAGTTTTCCTGTTCAACTAAAAAAAGTTCTCTTATAATACTGGACTTTAAAAATATAATAGTAAATCAGTCACAACAAAGATTGTTTTACTTATTTGTATAAAAATAATACTCAAATTTTAATCTTGATTATAGATTCCAAAACATACTTATAAATTCACCTGGAAACTCAACATTCTCAAATGAATTATTTCTATAGACATTGCAATCATATTTCATTCTAAGCAAAATTCATGATAGTGCATGTATGCACACACACACACACACACACACATATATCTTCTTGTAGTTCTAGCTGAACATTAACATCACATATTTTATAGGCAAAATTTTAGTCAATACGTTCTATGTCTTCCAAAATCATCCTTTTTCTCCACATAACTTTCTGTTTGTACATAGAATTTAAATGCGATATAACTCAAGAGCCACAAACAATATTATAATTAATCATGACAAGAGCAAGAGGATATTTTGCAGGAGGTCAATAGACAATTTGGGGTTTACATGAAAAGACTTTTCTTAATACATTTTAAGTATTCAGAAGTTTATATAGCTAAAAAAAAAACTTGCTTTTCTTAGCTATCGTAAAGGAAAAAAAATCAGTACTGAAATTTTACTCTTTTTTAGATGTTTCATCCACATATGTGATCTTATAAACTTAAAACAAAGTGAAAAGCATTCCATGCATCAAGTATTACAGTATTATAGCACAGAGGCTAAATATATGTTACTGATTTCCTGGATAATTCGGTTACAGAAAAAATATAGGTCAATTAAATTATCATATAAAATATGAACCTATAATCTGTAATATACATTTAAAAAGAAAGGCAAAGGGATCTCCTCCAGTCCCGTCCATGTTGATACAAAACTTGAGTATTCAACCTTTCTGATGGAAGCAGAATATTCCATTATATATGTGGACCATATCTTCTTTATCCATTCATCTGTTGAAGGGCATCTTGGCTCTAGGAGATTATGCTGAACGAAATAAGTCAAGCAGAGAGAGTCAATTATCATATGGTTTCATGTACTTGTGGAGCATAAGGAGTAACATGGAGGACATTGGGAGAAGGAGAGGAGAAATAAGTTGGGGGAAATCAGAGGGGGAGACAAACCATGAGAGACTGTGGACTCTGAGAAACAACTGAGGGTTTTGGAAGGGAGGGTATTGAGGGGTTGGGTGAGCCTGGTGGGGGGTACTAAGGAGGGCATGTATTGCATGGAGCACTGAGTGTGGTGCATCAACAATGAATCTTAGAGCTCAGAAAAATAAATAAATAAAAATTAAAAAATGGAAAGGGAAAGGGAAATATGACTCTGTGGCTGTATATAATAGAGAATTATAAATAAAAGGAGATACTGTGTGCTACTCTGGATCAAAATTTTCATTACTTATCTATAATCTCACAAAAAATAATTGTGTCTCTTAAAAAGAACCTTGTAATTTTAGCGATTTAAAATGTAATGCAGGATAAAGATAGGGGTCACTTTAATTTACTACAGTCAAACAGTCAAAGCTTGTTTTATTCCACTTCATTCTATTGTACTTGGAAGATACTGTTTTTTTTTCTGTTGTTGTTGTTTTGTTTTGTTTTGTTTTTTACATATTGAAGGTTTGCAGCAACCCTGCATGAAGTAAGTGTATAGATGCCATTTTTCCAACAGCATTTGTTTACTTCATGCCTCAGTGTCACATGTTGGTAATTCTTACAATATTGCAAACGACCCTTGCAATCCAGGAATAAATCACACTTGGTCATGGTAAATGATCCTTTTAAAGTGCTTTTGGATTCAATTTGTCAGTATTTTGTTGAGAATTTTTGCATCATGTTCACCAGGAATATTGGTCTGTAATCTTTTTTATTGGGGTCTTTGGTTTTAGCATCAGGGTAATGTTGGCCTCATAGAATGAGTTTGGAAGTTTTCCTACCATTTCTATTTCTTGGGAACAGTTTGAGAATAGATATTAACTCTTCTTTAATGTTTGGTAGAATTACCGTGGGAAACCATCTGGTGTTGGATTTGTGTTTGTAGTGAGATTTTTTATTCTGATTCAATCTCTTTGCTGGTTATTGGTCTATTCAAGTTTTCTATTTCTTCCTATTTCAGTTTTGGTGGTTTATATGTTTTAGGAGTTTATGCATTTCTGTAATCTGAAAACACTTATGAAAGAATTGAAGATGACACAAAGAAATGAAAAAAAAAAATCCATGCTCATGATTTGGAAGAACAAGTCTTGTTAAAATGCCTCTAATACCCAAAACAGTCTACACACCTAATGCAATCCCTATCAAAATACCATAGGCATTTTTACAGAGCTAGAAAAAACAATACTAAAATTTGTATGGAACTGCAAAAGATTCCGAGTAGCCAAAGGAATCTTGAAAAAGAAAAGCAAACCTGGGGATGCCTGGGTGGCTCAGTTGGTTAAGCAGCTGCCTTCGGCTCAGTTCATGATCCCAGCGTCCTGGGATCGAGTCCCACATTGGGCTCCTTGACCAGCAGAGAGCCTGCTTCTCCCTCTGCCTCTGCCTGCCAATCTGTCTGCCTGTGCTTGTTCTCTCCCCTTCTCTCTTTCTCTGATAAATAAATAAAATCTTTAAAAAAAAAAAAAAAAGAAAGAAAAGAAAACCTGGAGGCATCATAATTTTGGACTTCAAGTTATATTATTACAAAGCTGTAGTGGTAAAGACAATATAGTACTGGGACAAAAACACATAGATCAATGGAACTGAATAGAAAATTAGAAGTGCACCCACAACTACATGGCTACTGCTTTCTTAATCTTTAAGAAAGCAGGAAAAAATATCCAGTGGAAAAAAAGACGGTCTCTTCAAGAAGTGGTGTTGGAAAAACTGGAAAAAATGTGCAGAGTAATGAGTAATGTGCAGAGTAATGAAACTGGACCACTTTCTTACACCACACACAAACATAGATTCAAAATTGATGAAATATTTAGATGTGAGACAGGTAACCTAAAATCCTAGAGTACACAGGTAGCAACCTCTTTGACATCAGCTGTAGTAAATTCTTACTAGCTACATCTTTTCAGGCAAGGGAAACAAAACCAAAAATGAACAATTGAGATTTCATCAAGATAAAAAGCTCCTACATGTGAAGGAAACAATCAATAAAACTAAAAGGCGACCTATTGAATGGGAGAAAATATTTGCCAGTGACATATCTGTCAAAGTGTTGGTATCCAAATTCTATAAAGAATTTATCAAACTCAACACCCAAACACAAATAACCCAGTTTAAAAATGGGCACAAGACACGAGTAGACATTTTCCAGAGGCGACATACAGATGGTTAACAGATGCACAAAAAGATGCTCAACAATACTTATTATCAGGGAAATACAGTTCAAAACTACAATGATATATAGCCTCACACCTGCCAAAATGGTTAAACTCAACAACACAAGAAACACAACAGATGTTGCCAAGGATGTTGAGAATGAGGAATCCTCTTATACTGTTGGTGGGAATGCAAACTGGTGGAGCCACTCTGGAAAATAGTATTGGAAGTTACTAAAAAAATTAAAAATAGGACTGCTTTATGTTTCAGCAACTTTACTCCTTGGTATTTGCACAAAGGATACAGAAATATTGATTCAAGGGAATATGCACCCCAATGTTTATAACATCATTATCAACAATAGCCAAATTTTGGAAAAAGCCCAAATATCCATCAACTGATGAATGGATAAAAAATAAATAAATGGTAAATATATGTAAATATATATATGTACACACACACACAATGTATACACACACCCTTACACACACAATGGAATATTACTCAACCATCAAAAAGATTGAAATCTTGCCATTTGCAACAATGTGGATGGAGCTAGAGTATATTATGATAAGTGAAATAAGTCAGTCCTGTCAGAGAAAGACAGATACCATATGATTTCACTTACATGTGGAATTGAAGAACCAAAACAGATGAACATAACAGGGAAAAAAAAAAAAAAAAGGAGAGAGAGTCAAACCAGAAAACAGACTCTTAACTATAGAGAATGAACTGAAGGTTGCTGGAGGGGATTTGGGTAAGAGAGGGCTAAATGGTAATGGAGATTAAGGATGGAAATTGTGATAAGCACTAGGTGTTAGATGTAAGTGATGAATCACTAAATTCTATTCCTTAAACTAATACTATACTAAATGTTAACTAATGGAATTTAAATAGAAACTTGAAATTTCAAAAGAAAGGAAATAGAGGATTGTATATTTTGAGTTTGCTTCTTATAAGCTACTGTGGTGTCCTTTAAATATTTGATGTACAACATTATTTTGAGTAAACCTAAGTATTCATTACAGACAAAAGTTTTAATAAAGAACAAATATCACACAACATAGTAGAACCAAAAAAATAGATTCTAGATTATGATTTTCCACAGAAAAGAGAGTACTTATATTTTTCCTATAAAAAATAGATATTTAATTATATGCACACAAATACATTCGTTCACCATAAATGTATTTTTAAAATATTTATTTCAATGTATCTGAAAGGTTTTATTTAATGAATATTTTAATTCACATGAACATATATAGTGTCTAACATGAGGTAAAAAGGATACGGGACTAGAAGCTTTATCCTTACAAATCTTAACATCCATGTGTACATACTGGACAATAGAAGCATAGTGAATTTGAATAATTAATTCTGGTCAGATGTTTACTGATTAGCAAATTAATTATTTGAAAATCAGTTCTGGTTCTAGAGATATTTTATTTACACATTACAGTATGCTGGCAGGGAAGTTAAAATGTGTCACTGTAATTTTTCCACTTATTAATTTATGTTCTTTTTCTAATTTAACTTAGTAAACAAATAATTCTGTGACTGTGTGTGAAAATGCACTCGTATAATTTCTGAGCCAGCTTTTATGCTCTAAATTCAATTTTTGGGTGACCCTGTCTACTATAGGGCCTTATGCTGACAAACATATTTTCTTGTATCCAATCCCTTATTATTTGACTTATTTCTTATATTTCATACTGTAGTTAACAGCATCACAAAGCCAAAGCCTTTACAGTTATATTTGAAATACCACCTCATGTTAGTCCAATCTTAGAGTTGTTCCTAAGATTGGCATTTCAACCTTAATCTTAAATACTCTGTTCAAGTATCCATTATGTTTGTGTGAAGAAGACAAGCATGTCTTAATTAACCTAAATACTATTAGTCAAATTCATCATCAAGTCTAACAGCTATAGCAGTATTCTCAAGCCTTTTATGAACATGCACCTAACAACATATTCAAGTGCAGACCTTCGTAAATGACTATCTCCTTATGGTTTCTAAACAGGAAAAACACAAAATAGGAAATGATAGAAGTAAAATAATATTTTAAACATCTTATTATCTTTTGCTCAGTGGTAAAAATATAATTTAACATGTCTAGTATTCTTTTTTCATATTTCTGGAGTAATACTTTGTGATATAATTATTTAAGTAAATGTGCCTAGATTTGGATTTCTAATGCTTGATTTTAATGGTTACATGGAAGAAAATGATACATTAACAAAATTTGTTGATCTAAAAGGAAAAAGTACATCTTGGACTGTATGAACTAAATTATATTTCACTTTCAATTACAATGTTCATTTTTTAAAAATGAACTCACACATTTTTTTATCTTCACTGATGTCAATCAGTTGTTTTTAAAACCTAATCTGTGCACATTATATTTTAATGTGCACATTATATTTTAATATATTTTAATAATTTTGATTACATCTTCAAATTCCACTGCAATTCTTCAAATGGAAAATTACTTAGAAGGTTAGAATATTTCTTTCTGAAGTTTTATAAAGTGTCTTAAAAGTTTTGTAAGTGAGATATTTACGCTATTTGGTAGCAAAATTACACTGGGTGATTAACAGAGATACTAAAGAACTAAGGTAAAGGATACAAGTAAATTTACTTGAGATAAAGAATGCAAAAATCACAGCTGACATAAGATGAACACCAGACATGAACATCCCCCATCTGAAGTACATATTTTGTTGGCATTTCAGTGCTCATGGTGCTCTGGATGGAGAAGACCCTGTGGTCTTTCCTCAGTCTCCTTTCACCTTCTCTAGAGACCCACCCTCTGCAAATTCCTACAATCTACACATATCCTGGCTTGTATGAAGTATGAATCAAAGTAGATTCCATTTCAGTTTTTAGTAGATTGAGGCTTTAGTCTCTTCTAGATGCCAAAAACATTCCCAAATAACTGCTTCCAAATTTATATTTGAAAACTTTATTTTAGAAGCAGTTATTTGGGGTGCTTGGGTAACTCAGTGGGTTGGGCCACTGTCTTTGGCTTGGGTCATGATCTCAGGGTCATGGGATCCAGGCCCGAATCTGGCTCTCTGCTCAGCAGGGAGCCTGCCCCCCCCCCGCCTGCCTCTCTGCCTACTTGTGATCTCTCTCTCTGTCAAATAAATGAATAAAATCTTAAAAAAAGGGTTGAGGGGCACCTGGGTCTCTCAGTGGGTTGAAGCCTCTGCCTTATGCTCAGGTCATGATCCCAGGGTTCTGGGATCGAGCCCTGTGTTGGGCTCACTGCTCAGCGGGGAGCCTGCTTCCTTTTCTCTCTCTGCCTGCCTCTCTGCCTACCTGTGATCTCTGTCAAATAAATAAATAAAATCTTATTTAAAAAGTCTTAAAAAAAACAGAAACAGTTATTTGGACAAGTTTAAGTGCACCTGTTTTCTGTTTAATGATGTAGTTCTAACAACTCTTTATTCTAGCAAATTTGAAAAGATTTTAGAATATATCTTTTCATTAAATTTGTAACCAGCATGTAAGCTTGTCAATTCTGAATGAACTATGATCATCTCCCATAGCTCTTTGTGAAAACTTTTTACATGGTGAGATTATGGACAATTCAGAACATGCACTGATATGTAACACTCTAAGGTTGTACTTCAGAGTATTTTTTATTAAAATTCACATCAAAATAACTATTCTTTCAATAATAGCACATAAATAATAGTTTATTATATAAAATATTTTTAACTAAAATGTAATTTAAAGTATTTTTAAAAGTGTAATCTTATGTTAGATTTATAGGGCAAAATGGGAGAGCTTTTCTTTTTCTTTGCTTTAGAACAAATTCTAAATACATTGGAGTTGGATAGTCTAAATTTTCACTAAGATACACAAACAACTGCAACATTTCAAATTTCAAGTACTCAAAAATTCTTTCATTTTTTTCATTCTTTTTTACTTTTTTTGGAGATTTTATTTATTTATTTTGAGAGAGAGAGAGAGAGAATGAGAGAGAGAGATAGAGCAGGAATGGGGCTGCAGAGGGAGAAGGAGAAGCGCACTCCCTGCTGAGCAGGGTATCCAATGGGGGACTCGATTCCAGGACTCTGAGATGATGACCTAAACAGTAGGCAGACGCTTAATGGGCTGAGCCACCAGGCACCCCAAAAAATTCTTTCTTAAATAAACCAAGAGAAGCATACACACTTCCAGAAGATGAATAAATAAACTAGAACAAATAACTGGATTCCTCACATTATTCTTGGTTTTGGAATGATTTAAAATAAATGAATTTGGTTTATTGCTTTTATGTTCATCATTTTAAGCCCAGAAAATTCTTCAATTTCACTACATATCTTACCTTATGCTCTCTAACTTCTAATTTGTCTGCTATTTATTTTAAATTGTCATTTAATTTTCTAAATGTGTTTGGCTGCTATATTTAACTGCCATTTTGTTCTGCGCAACTCTTTTTTTTTTAAAGATTTTTATTTATTTATTTGACAGAGAGAGATCACAAGTAGGCAGCGAGGCAGGCAGGTGGAGGGGGGCGGCGGGGGAAGCAGGCCCCTTGCTGAGCAGAGATCCTGATGCAGGGCTCCAACCCAGGACCCAGAGATCATGACCTGAGCTGAAGGCAGAGGCCAACCACGTGTCCCCTGTGCCACTCTTCTTAAGTGACTTTTTTTTTCTTTTTATCAATTTGACAGACAGAGATCACAAGTAGGCAGAGAGGCAGGCAGCAAGAGAGGGGGAAGCAGGCTCCCCACTGAGCAGAGAGCCCGAGGAAGGGCTTGAACCCAGGACCCTGGGATCATGACCTGAGCCGAAGGCAGAGGCTTAACCCACTGAGCCACCCAGGTGCCCCTTAAGTGACTTTTTATAAGATGCCTTTAATAGAATTAAAAAATGTGAAATTCTATTAATTTTCATTTATTTTATTTTATTTTTAACACTTTTTTTAAAAAATCAAGTAAAATTAACATATACTATTGTATTAGCTTCAGTTGTATGATTCAGCAATTCTATACATTTCTCAGTGTTCATCAAGATAAATTCTTAATCCCCGTTATCTCTTTCTAATTTAAATACCCTAGTTAAGGGGCACCTGGGTGACTCAGTTGGTTAATGGACTGCCTTAGGCTCAGGCCCTGATCCTAGGGTACTGGGATAGAGCTCTGCATCAGGCTCCCTCCTCAGTGGGGAGCCTGCTTCTCTCTCTCACTCTGCTGTTTTTGCCTACTTGTGCTCTCTCTCACTCTCTGTCAAATAAATACATAAAATTTTTAATAAATAAATAAATAAATAAATATCCTAGTTGAATACAACAAAAATATCCTAGTTAGCATTCACAGATTTTCAACTACTACTGATGATATATTTTTCATCTTTTTAAATGGTTTTGCAGGCTAATGTAATTATTTCTAATTTTAGTTTTATACTCAGGGTTCTTCAGCTGGGCCTGGAGATGAAATTGACATGAGACAGAATAACAAGAGAAAAATGTATAAGTTTATTTAATACAAGTTTTGTGTGACACTGGAGACTTCATAAGGAATGAAGACTAAGAAATGGCAAGAGGTATATGTTTTTATACTGGATTGAACAATAAGATATAATTGTGGCAAAGTAACAAAACTATGAGCAGAGGCCAAAGGAAGATAGATGACAATGTTTTTATCAAGGTCTCTTTGTACAGACTTCTCTCTTTTTTTCTGGTATGGAAGTCATCTCTTACATGAGAGTTTTTTTTTTTTTCCTGTTTTCAAAAAGAAAAAGGGAGTTAGAATACTCTTGTATCCACTACTTTTCAAGTGCCTTCAGCTCAAAGTAATCCTTATATCAGAGCAACATATTTGGGGTAGAATATCATGTCCTCCTTCAATGTCAGTTTTAGTGATTTCAAAAAAGATATAGAATCCTTTTTAAATTATTTAATGTATATATTTTTTTCAAACACATTTTAAATATTATATTTACATGATAGTCTTCCATTAACCTGTAATTTATTCTGAATTGGTCTCTACTATGCTTCTGGTTATTGTTCCTACTTTAGACAAGCATTAATCCACTGCTTTGATTTTGTTGAATTCTGTGACTAAAATTTCTTATTAGATTATGATTCTTTGAGACTTAAGTTTTGCCTATCTTCAACTCCAACTTAAAGTATTCACTTCTTTTTTCCTTTAGAAGGCTTTCAACAAATATTTACTAAGAACATTTCTGGTAGTTTTCCCCACATTTATTGATCTGATGACAATCTTTCTGTGGGGTTGGATGTTAATCCTTAGGTGAAGAATAAACATGAGAACCTTAAGAAAGTCCATGAAATAATTTTAGAAAAATAAAATCTGCATCTGGTAAGAGTGTCCCTTCACATCTCTTGGGAAAAGAAATCTCATGACTCTAAAATATTTTGAGGGTTCAGTTTATATTTTTTAAGTTCTTATTGTTTGTGGAAATTCCTTTTAAAAGACTACTTGTTGAGGACTTGCAACATACACACACAAAATAAAAGAAATGTGGTATTATCACTGGGTTTTACTGTGGTTGCATAAATGGATCTATATCCTGCATAAGTGTTCTTTGGAAATCATATATTACATAAATGGAAAAAATGCCTTCAATTATGTATAAAAGATATTATATGTTCTGTTACAGTAAATTTTCCTATAATAATAATTCATATGTAATTTGTAAATATGCTAATTATTTAATATAATTTGGAAGTCTCATTGAAATATGCGCATTACTTTGTTGCATCACCAAGAAACCAAGCAGCTGAATACTAAGTTTACTACCATAAGCAAGGAGAAACAATACAGAGTAGCATTCTCAGTCATCCCATGTTTCTTTTGGATTAGCTTGACCTCATGCTCTGGCTTGGAAGAGCTTATTCTCAGTTTTCTGTGATAATTGTGGGGAAGAATCAAATACAGGACAAAGAGCCAGAGCTCTCCATCTCTGGTGCCACATCAATTCACACAGAGCTTTTAACTGTATCTTCACCTATAACTTCTGGACATATTTTCATTCTGCCTTTGTTTATAAAACTCAGATGTCTCTTGCCTTTGTTAGAACCCATCAAATAGCTGTTACCTATTTCTTTTGAAAAAAACAAATATTAGCTATAATATTTCTTAATGTATTAAACATTTTAAAGTGTTAGATTTTATTTGTGTGGTTATTTTCATGTACATGTATTTTGGTTACAAAGTATGATTAAGCCCATTTCTATTTTTAGTCACAAATATATTTTGGCTGGACATTATTTTCCACAAATACATGCATAGTGTTCCAGTAGAAACTTCTCTCTTTATATAATTTTAATACACTTGATTTGAAAGCTGTGGAACACATTTCACAAAGCAAAGTTTACAAAAAAGAATATAATACCTTCAAATTTTAAAAAGAGGCATTTTACATACTGACATTAATCTCTAACTCAATTTTTTTTTTCAGAATAACAAATTATGGCCCCCAAATCTACCAAATGTGCGTAAGCTCACTTAATAAGCAACAAACACATGGGTCTGCTACTGTTCAAAACCCTAACCACAGGACCATGACACAGGAAATTTTAGAATAACAGGGTAAAACTAACAAGAAATTTGTTTTAATAGATATAGAGCATTTATCCATCCTATTTTATACATCATGGAGGTAAAATAAAGTTATACATGGTTTAAGCATCATTAGATATTTTATTTTATGACAATTCCATGTCGTGGGATAGAGGTTTTAAAAAGATATGTAAAAGGTGAAAACAGAACATGAAAACAAAATCAAGAGACATTTAAAAACCAATTAGATTTTCAAATATATGCCAAATATATGCGGTAAACATGAATATGGAAGTTATAAGTAATAAAAGTAAAGAGAAAAAAAGACTTCCTTTCAGCAAAGCTTTTAAAAGAATAAAGCAAAATATTTTCAATGAAAACCCAGCAGCTTATAAAATCGTTTGCCATTGCAACGATTAATTTCAAGTTTATAATGTGTTTTATTTTCACACTTTTGCAGTAATACATTCATTTCATGCCCAATTTATACCAGAGTTAGCCACAGAATTCCTTATAAAGACAAAGCAGATTTGTATTCAATCTTATCTTTTGAGCTATAGCAACATGACACTCTGTAAAACTGGAAGATACTAATGCAATGTACCAATAAAATGTGGGCAAGATCTATTTTAGATCTCTAATGGAAGAAAGGATTATTGCTTTAACAGCAACCATAGTTTTGATCTATTCAGCACATATAAATCTATATTATCTGAGTCCGTATAAATCAATTCTCAAAATTTTGGGAGGCGTTAGTTTTTGTGGCTGTGTGTGTGTGTATCATTAAGTTAACTAAAAAGGAGAATAAGGGTGTATGCTTCAGAGTTACAATGGGGAGTAAGCTTCATCTTTTTAGTATATTCCATCACATGGCAGCTTTTAAGGTTGGGGGAATTAAAAACAATATAATGGAACAAAACTGGATTTTGGAGTGGATTGTAATAACTATAATAGGGGAAAAAATCCCTCTTTGAAAATAAAGGCTGCAAATGACAATAATGGTGTGAAATCTGGTCTAGTGTGAGAGCCTTAATTAATTAACAAAAAAGTACATAAACCTATTTAGAATGAAAGGCTAAAAAACAAAAAGCCCATATTCTCTAGAAGGTCTTTCTTGATGTTCTTCTTCTGTTAAAGATTCTATGCTTATAGATCACTAATAGTTATCCATACAAATTTTTCAATGATATTGAAATTATTGTTCACTTTTTATCGAATTAATTTGTTAGTGACTTTTTTTAGTACATCCAATTTTTAAAAATGTCTTTTTAAAATTTCTATATCCTTAAAACTTTTAAGCTAAGTGGTATAAAATGACAAGCACTTTTCAGGTGAATAAATGAAAAAAAACTGATAGTATGCATAATAAGGAAAAAATTACATAATTTTAGGGCCTTCTGGGTGGCTCAGTGGGTTAAAGTCTCTGCCTTAGGCTCAGGTCATGATCCCAGGGTCCTGGGATTGAGCCCCGCATTGGGTTTTCTGCTCACCCCGCCCCCACTCTCTGTCTGCCTCTCTGCCTACTTGTGATCTCTCTCTTTTCAAATAAATTAAAAAAAATAATCTTTTTTAAAAATTAGACAATTTTAAATGCCAAGATCAAGCATTTCATTTGGAAAATGTGTATTTTTTTTCCCAATGAGTTTTGGTGAATATTGATTACATAAATGATTCATGAGTATTAATTTGTTTGCTGAGAGTTCAGTACAGATAAGTACTATGGCAATTGAGCATACTTAAAAAAAAAAAAACAAAATATCCTATAGTTCACACTGTACACAAAAGTTAATTGAAAACGGATCATGGATTTAAATGTAAAATATAAATATACCCAAGTATATTGGCAAACCAAATATCAGAGAAAAGTAGTGTTACTAGAATATCTGATGTACTCCTAAAATTCAATAATAAAAGCAAGCAAGTAACCCAGTTAGAAAACAGGCAAAGGTAATCAATGGATTTTTTCCAATAGAAGATTAGATGGAAAATAAACATAAAAGATATTTTACATCATTAGCTATTAGGAAAATGTAAATTAAAACCATAGTAAGATATCACTGAAAATCTACTGAAACAACTGAAATTGAAGAAAAGTAATAATTATAATACTAAACTCTGGCGGGGCGCCTGGGTGGCTCAGTGGATTAAAGCCTCTGCCTTCGGCTCAGGTCATGATTCCCAGGGTCCTGGTATCTTGCCCCGCATCGGGCTCTCTGCTCCGCTAGGAGCCTGCTTCCTCCTCTCGCTCTGCCTGCCTCTCTGCCTACTTGTGATCTCTGTCTGTCAAATAAATAAATAAAATCTTAAAAAAAAATACTAAACTCTGGCAAAGTTCTGAAGAAACTGGATAATTCATATATTGCTATTGGGAATGGATAAAAGTACACCCATTCTGTAAAATGCTTGATAGTTTCTTATTAAACTAAATGTGTGCTTATCAAAAGACCAAGCAGTTATACTCTTGGATATTTATCTCAGAGAAGTGAAAACTTAAATTCACACAGAAACTCACACATCAATAAAACCTACACCTAGATCAATAAAGAGAACATTACCACATCTACAGGAAACTTATCTGTAACTCCATTATCAGATAGTAAAATATATATTTATTATTATTATTATTATTTGCTGATTATAAGTTTAGTTATTTGATCAATCCCACTATGTGTAAACAATGTCCTATCACTTCTCTTGCCCTCCTTCTATTTTGGGGTTCTGAATATCTACATACAGTTTCTGAAAACCAATGCTGGCCTGTCCCTATTACATCCATTCCCACTCTTTGTGGATCACCTCATTATGTGCTCCTCCCCACTGAATATAAAGAAAAATATATAATATAAAGAAAAAATATATATACTGAATTCAAAGACAAATACAGTATTATTTCACTCATCTGTGGAATTTAAGAAATATAACAAATGAGCAAACAAAGAAAAAGGAAAACAAACAGACTTAAATACAGAGAACCAGGGTGTGTGGGTGGCTCAGTCCATTAAGTGACAGACTCTTGGTTTTTGGCTCAGGTCATGATCTCAAGGTAGTGAAATCAGGCTCCATACTCAGTGGGGAGTAAGCTTGAAGATTCTCTCCCTCTGCCCCTCCCCCCACCCTCATGCTCTCTTTTGTTCAGTTAAATAAGTAAATAAATAGATAGATAGATAAATAAATAAATCTATCTTTACAAACTGGTGGTTGCCAGAGAGGAAGTGGGGGGGCTGGTGATGGGTGAACTGGATAAGAGGATGAAGAGTACACGTATCTTGAAGAGCCCTGAGTCATGTACAGAATTATTGAATCATATTGTACACCTGAAACTATATGTTAATTATACTTCAATTTAAAAAAATAAATGAAAACATATAGTGGATCCAAACCAGAGCTTCTTTCTTTCAAATTATGCTGGTGTCCTGTTACTAAGTAGAAAATAAAATGCCACCAGGATTGCAGCCCATCAAGAGTACCTCAGACCCTTCTAAAAACTCAAAGTTTATGTGAATTTATCTGTCTTAGCTAATGCTTTGGAAAATCATACTACAGTTACCATTACCATCTTTTTTATACTCAAGCTTTCCTACCCATGGTTATGTTTTTGTTTTTTGTGTGTGGTGGTTACTTTTGTTTGTTTGTTTGTTTTGATTTGTTTTGCTTTTTCCTAACCCAGCTCCCCATGATTTTCACTTTGCTCATTCATTTCACCACACACTTTGGACCCTCTCTCCCTTGGTAAACAAACTCTCATCCTTTATTTCTTCCTCTACCTTCCCTTCATCTCACTGTGCTAATGGCCATTAAGTTATTGCTCTCCTGCACCCTCACGCAAAGGCTATTTTTTCCACATGTCCTTTTAGATACAAGTTAAAAGTTGCAGTTGCCAATGTGCTTGATGTCCAATGCTGCCTTTACATCTAGCCTCACCCATCTTTTGTAAAAGAGTCTTGTTTCTTTAAGACTCATGTCTTAAACTACAGCACTTTTCTTTACTTTCTTACTATGGTCAAGTAAATCGCACTCGTGTTTGCAGAATTTGGAAATCATATTATCTCTTTCTACTTAAATACTTGCCATCATTTTGGCTGACTTCAAATTCCATGTGGGATTTCTAATTACACACAGCCACATAGTGACTATTAGCATCATATTCACTGATGTCACTCTATGTCCTTTCTCATAGCTGCCGCTGCACTTCTTTTAATTATACCTCTATATCAACTCTGTGCAATATATTTTTATTATCACATCCCACTTTTCTTACTCCTACTATATATCTTACCTGGCCTATAGATAATTTCAGTTCTTGATTGGACATCTTAGTTTATTATATTTTTAATTTAATTTTAATTTACTTTATTTGGTTTCTTGCTTATATCTTATTTCCCACCCTCTATTTATTTACTTTTTCTTTATTTGTTTTCTGGCTTTCAGCTAGGCCACATTTTCCTCAGTGGCTATCTACTTAATTCATCTTAAAAGAGTTTTTTGATTACACTTTAAACTCTCTCAATGTTACAAGGTCTTGATTGTGATAAAGGATTTGTTAATGTTGTATGAACTGCTCCATATGGAAAAGTGCTACTTTGTTCATTTATTTTGTCTTATGTCATTATTATATTCATCTATGTTTAATTAGTTATTACTTATTTTGGAGGTACTCCAGAGTTTATATTAACTTAGTCTTATGAAAATTCTATATATTTGCATACATTTTTATTGTAATTTGAAAACCAAAGAATCTAATTTTTAGTGTAAAAGTTTAGTGAGGAACTTAAACTTGATGAGATTAATTGATTTGCCCAAGGTCACATATTCAGGAATCTGGGCCTTAGGAGTTTGATAATTGCATGGTAGTTATTTAGGAGAATGCCATTTTCCTTAGGTGAAGAGATGCTAATGGTTGGTAAAAAAAGATGAAGTTTATACAGGTATTCGGACCATTTTTGATGTTCCTGTGTACATTTCATATTATTTAAAAATAAAAACCAGAGAAGTAATTGCTCTGATCTCCTCTTTTCTCCATTAGTTCAGATATAAGAGGTTTGTCCGTATTCAGTATTTTCCCACTTACTTACTTTTCCTTGTACTTATTTCTCACTACCATGATAATATAGATACCAACCCTAGGGACTCGCTAAAATTTAGCAATCATTTCCTTATTTACATAAATTGTTTTGATTTTTATCCAATCTGCAGGTTAATTATAAGAAGAGATTGAATGAGAAGTGGTAAAATTGCAGGTTTTTTTTTTTTTAACTTTAGCCACAAGGAAAGCATGTTTATTTAATTATTTAATGGTATGATATAGTTGAAGAAATCTGTATTAGTCAGGATTCTCCAGAAAAACAGAACCTATAGGATGTGTGTGTGTGTGTGTGTGTGTGTGTGTCTATTTACTTATCTATCTGCCTATTTATCCATTGAGAGAGAATGACTCTCACAAGCTGGAGACCAAGGGAACAGTTGATGAGTGGTCTAAAGTCCAAAGGCAGTCTAGAGAGAGAATTTCTTCTTCTTTAGGACACTACAGTCTTTTTCTCTTAAAGCATTAACCTTAAGGATGAGGATAAAGTCTGTCCACATTATGGGGGTTCATTTGCTTTATTTAAAGTCTACTGATTGAAATATTGCCACTTGTCTAAAAATATCACCTTCACAGGAATGTATAGACTCATGCTTGACCAAACATCTGGACACGTTAACCTAGCCAACTTGACACATAGAATTAACCATCATATTAATTTCTATATCCTATTTCATGTGAAAATTATTTTATTTTAGATAGGTTTGAAAGGATAAGAGTGAGTTCAATATGTATTTATATTATTATCTTATCCAGACTCCTGGCATTTTTTTGTTGGTGTTGTCCATTCCCTCAATCCCTTCCCTCTGGTAACCATCAGTTTGTTCTCTGTATCCATAGGTCTGATTCTGCTTTTTGCTTGTTTGTTAGACTTCTGGCATTTCTTTTCTGAATACTATAATTAACATCATTGAATAAGCTACTGATATTTTCCTTACTTGACTAAATTTGTGAGGATTTCCTTATTTCCAGGATTACCAGTATATATAATTTTATGTCAGAGTTCAATGAATGGAAAATTAGCAACTTATTTGTCCAGTAGGAAAAAATATATGTATTCTACAGTATCAAGTAATACTAAAAATAAATCAAGTGGAATAACTCTTTTTTTCATTTGATTCCCATTTATGAAATGAAAAATACTTTATTTATTTTTTTTCTTTTTTTAACAAATGCTTCATTCCTATGTTAGTTTGGGCTGCTATAACAAAGTACCATAGATTGGGTGTCTCATAAAAAATATTTTTCGTGGTTTCAGAATCTGTGAAATCAATAATCAAGACACTTGAGTGATTGGGCCCTGGCGATGTTCCTCTTCCAGGTTACAGACTGCCATCTCCTCCTTCTATCCTCACATGGCAGAAAGAGGACTAGATAACACTCCAGGAGGTGTCTTTTTAAATGGTAATAATCCCATTCATGAGGGCTCCATCCTCATGACAAAATAATCTTCCAAAGACCTTACCTCATAAATATCATCACATTAAGGGTTAGGATTTCAACATCTACATGGAGGGTGAGGGAGTTGGGGCATAAAAACATACATTCCATAACAGACTCTATTGAATTTATAATAGGTTACCAGAAATAATGGTACATAAATAAATATAAAATTCATTTAATGCATTTAAGTAGTTTAAATCATATTTTCATAGCGAGGAAAGCAAGAATCTAACCAGAGGAATGATATATTCTAACAATATGTATGTAAGACTCTTGGAAGAAATTGAATAATTACAACTGGATTGAGATCATTTTTTAACTTAGCAATAAAAAAGTGGAAAATATAGTAACACTAAATAAGGGGCTTAAGAAGTCCAAAATGTTTATGCTTTCTTTCTCTTTTTTCTTTTCTTTGTTACTATAATTGAAGTATTTAAGTTCAAGTCCTGATGACATATGAGAGATTAATTGACCTTAGACTCTGCTCTTTATGAAATGTTACATAACAATGGGTGCCAAAACTGTTAGTCCCAAGAGATGTCTCTATGCTAAAATATACTTCTCTATGTTGCCATTCTTTGCAATACTTGAGCTGAGTATTTACAGTTTAAATAATTTGAATGTTTGATTATTAAGTAAAAATATACTGGCTTTTTAGTGGGTATGAAATGTGAAATACAGTTATTAACTTTACTTCCATGACCAGAATTTAATACCACTAGTTTTTTTTTATAAGTTTCTTAAAAATGGATTTTTTCCTAGCCTTAGTCAATGTTTCTGAATGAGTTCAACTGGCAAAAAGTACCAGTATAACATGAAACTATTTGTGAATTTGGGTAAGACTAGTATTTGCTTGTGGAGAAAATATCATTCGAGGCCTTTACTGTGTAACACTGTTACCATAAATCTTGTCACTATTACTCTAGACAGCTAAAACTGATGAAATACTTTATTAAAGTTGTTAGTCAAATCAACAAAAGCACCAGAGAAATGCTTCCAGTTAGGTTGCTCAGACAAGTAATTTGCATATAAGCAGTTAGTGTTTGTTAATTAAAGGCCAATTCGTTCTTCAACAAAAATTATATTTCTCTGCAGTAAACTCAGAAGCATGGTGCAAGAATTTTGAGACAATTTTGTTTGGCCATTAGGTTAACAGGATCTATTCAACTTCAGTGACTATTTTTAACAACAATGAATCAAAATTGTGCTTTGTATTTTAATCAAATATTTAATTGCAATCTAATATTATCATTGTGTGAGCTAATGGTATATGATATAATTTTTAAATTAATAATAATAATGACATTTGTATTGCTAAACATACATTATCCATTGATGAAATTCATAGATTTCACATATTTGGTATTTGTAAGAAAAAATAGGATTGCTATTTTCCTAAGAGTATTTTTAAGTTAACAAACATTATTTTATTTTATTCTTTTTTTATTTTTAAAGATTTTATTTATTTATTTGACAGACAGAGATCACAAGTAGGCAGAGAGGCAGGCAGAGAGAGAGAGGGAAACAAGCCCCCTGCTGAGCAGAGAGCCCGATAGGGGTTCAATCCCAAGACCCTGGGATCATGACCTGAGTGAAGGCAGAGGCTTTAACCCACTGAGCCACCAAGGTGCCCCACAAATATTATTTTAGAAACAAATACTGAAAGTTTCTATTTCATAAGGGATTAAATGTTTATTGTCTACCGCAGAGGTCTAGAGAGAAACCTTAAGTATACAAATCAATGTTAGAGAATTTAAATGTTGAAAACAATCTCATCTCTAGCATTATTTTGTTTTCTGAGTATAATTACCTGTGGGCATTGATCTTGCAAATTTGATAGTAAGAATATTAGAAAATAAATCCATAATTATTAAAAGTTGAGATTTGCTAAGACTAAGATGTGAAATTCCCTAGTCCAATATGATTATATCACTTCTTATTTACAAACTTTCATACAAACTACATACAAACTTATATCTGCTTCTGTTACAGAACCTCATTTTTCCCCCTTTAATCACTAGACTGCTGGTTAGTGTGTGATTAATCAATTTCTATAGCTTGAAAGAATAAGTGAAATCTCCCTGCCTTCTTCCAAACATAAGTACTTCAGAGTATTTCTTTGGGGTTTACATCACTGATGAACACATCCTAAAACTAACTGTGCAGCAGTGAAGTTTTACTATGCTATATATAGTTTTATCTTAGACAAGAGTCAATATCAGACTCTTTGATGTGTCCCTGGATATAAGCAAATAGCAGTCCCAGTCCAGCAATCTCATACATCATTAGTGAGGACAATGAGTGAGAGCTTGGGGACATAAGGAACAAATTGTTCATTCTTAGTAAATAAAGTTCAACAATTAATTAGTATTATTGCCTATTTGAGGATCTCTTCCTTCTAAAATTAAACTTTAAAAAAATTTAACTTTTATTAAGCTTCAAACACTTATTAATATTTAAGTTTCATTTCTCATTGGAATTTCTTCTTTCTCTCTCTCTAACTTACTTTTTCTGATGAATAAAAATAGTAATTAAAAATTGGAGTCATACTTAAATGTGTTCTACCTACTCTCCTTTATTCTGTCAAAATCCCAGAAATAGAAGTAAAACAATGAATCATCAAAGTAATAATTAGTAAAAGCTTATTGTGCACACACTAAAAAGACAGTTTGCCAACCAGGAGCACTCAATCCAAACAGGGAATGAGACTCAGAGGCACACTGTTATAAGGCAGTTTCTATAGTGAGGAAACAATGACTATTCTTCAGAACAGTTGGTTACTATATATATGTTTTAATAAAAATACATATTTTATAAATATATATATATTTCTATATATTAATATTTCAAATATTACTGCTCATAGATAATGCATCTGGTCACCTAAATGCTCCAATGGAGATGTACAATGTGATTCATGGTTTTTTCATGCCTGTTAATATACTATCCATTTCACAGCCCATGGATCAAGGAGTAATTTTGACTTTTAAGATTATAATTTAAGAAATATATTTTGTAAGGCTATAGCTTCCATAGGCAGTGATTCTTCTAGTGGATGTGGGCAAAGTAAATTGAAAATTTTCTGGAAAGGATTCACAATTCTAGATGCTATTAACAGTCATGATTTGTGTGAAAATGTCAAAATAGCAACAGTAACAGGGAGTAGAAATCGTTTCCAACTCTCATGGGTGAATTTTTATTTTTATTTTTTTCCCTTTTTTATAGAAAGAGAGAGAGAGTAGGGGGATGGGGCACAGGGAGAGGAAGAGAATCCTTAAGTAGACTCCCTGCTGAGCACAGAGCCAGACATGGAGCTCCATCCCAAGACCCCATGATCATGACCTGAATCAAAATTAAGTGTTGGATGCTTAACCCACTGAGCCACCCAGGAGGTCCTTTCATGGATGACTTTGAGTGGAGGAAGTAACAGCAGTTGTGCTAGAAATAGCAGAAGAACTAGAATTAGAAGTGGGGTCTGATGATGTGACTGAATTTCTGCAATATCTAGTAAAAGTTCAATGGATAAGGAGATGCATAAGAATAAGCAATGAAAATGGCTTCCTGAGATGGAATCTATTCCTGGTGAAGATACTGTGAAAATTATTGCAATGAGGACAAAGGATTTAGAATATTACATTAAGTTAGTTGAGAAAGCAGAGGCAAGATTTAAAAGATTGATTCTGATTTTGAAAGAAATTCTACTGTGGTTAAATGCTATCAAATAGAATCACATGCTACAGAAAAATCATTCAAGAAAGAAAGAGCCAATCAATGTGATGAACTTCACTGTCTTATTATAAGAAATTGCCACAGGTACCCCAACCTTCAGCAAATACCACCCTGATCAGTCATGCCAAGAACTTCTACCAGCAAAAAGATAATAACTTATTGAAAGCTCAGATGGCGGTTAGCACTTTTTAGCAATATTTTTAAAGTATGCAAATTTTTATACCTACTATTAAATTGTACTTAATAGAGTACAATGTAATATAAAAATAACTTTGTATGCACTGGAAGTCAAAAAATATCATGGGACCTGCCTTGTCAGCATTCACTTTGTTGCAGTGGTATGGAACCAAAGACACAGTATCTCTGAGGTATGCCTGTATTAAATCCATTTTTGGCTTACTATATTTTCATGTTATGATGGGTTTATCAGGGTAGAATGCCATCCTAAGTTAAGGAAGATCTATGTGCCCTGGGGATAATCTAGTCTAATTAGTTCCCTACTTGATCTTAATTATTACAGTCTGTTAACCTGATTTTTTTTTCTTAATCTGATAGTACCCAGATTGATTCTTAGTATCACTAGAAGTCTTACATTAGAATATAAGCAATTCTTCCAGGTACACAATCAAGGCTAATAATTAACAAGCTATAGAAACTGATTAATTTTGTAAAATAATGCACATGAAGATAAATGATTATTACCTGTATGAATCAATTTTATTGGTAAATAATCTAGTAATAATAATTTAATTATATAATATTATTATATATAATATAATGATTTAGTTATATATTATTTTTATAATTTTTACTTTAGAAATGATAATTTAGACCTATTAAACTTTTGTATAATACACTTTAACTGGGGCACCTGGGTGGCTCATTGGGTTAAAGCCTCTGCCTTCGGCTCAGGTCATGATCTCAGGTTCCTGGGATGGAGCCCTGCATTGGGCTCTCTGCTCAGCAGGAAGTCTGATCCCCGCCCCCTCCCCACACTCTCTGCCTACTTGTGACCTCTGTCTGTCAAATAAATAAATAAAATCTTTAAAAATGCGCTTTAACTGTATGCCTTATGAATAGAGATCAAGTGTTTCTGTAAGATGGGAGAATGAACTGCATGCATATTCCTGAATTTCCATTTAGCTTTATATTTTAAAAATAATTGTGTAATAGTGTCCAATACAAGTGTGATGTCAGCACATATATTCCCCCAGTTTATGTCTTCATATCTCAATGAAAAAAAATCAAATTTAGTTTGAATAACTCACAATTATTAGAAAATACAGAGATGATTAACTTGCTTCATCACTCTGAGCAGCTGTAATTCACACTTGAAAGTCTATTAATTTTTCTTTTTCTCTTCATGAAACCCTAAACTATAAAACTTCAGCCTTCATAATTGTACAGTGATATCTTACCAAAAGCCATCTTGAATCCATCCTTCTGTCTTACTTAAGTAAAGCATAAGATAAGTATACACTGAGGGATATGGTCCAGAAACTGAGTCATCTCTAAGCACCTCAATAAAACATGATATTCCTTTTGATAGGTTCTGTAATAGTCATATGCATTTAAAAATATGAATTTTCTTTTGTTATTAAATAGCTTCCTCATGAGAACATATTTTATAAAAATATATTGATTGGGACCCCTGTGTGGCTCAGTTAGTAGAGCTCCCCACTCTTATTTTCAGCTCAAGTCATGATCTCATGGATCAGTGCGGTTGAACCTCAGGCTTCATGCTTAGCAGGGAGTCTACCTGAAGATTCTCTCCCTTGGCCTCTCCCACCACTCATAGGATCGCTTATACATGTCTCTGTCTCTAAAACAAATAAATAAATCTTTATATATAAAAATATATACAATATATGTATATGTATATATGTGTGTGTGTTTGTGTATATATATTATTTCTATATATTTTTATCTAGTGTGATTGTGAGTCTAGCGAAAAACTTGCTGATATGGGTATCTAAATTTTTAAGACATTTGAGGAGTAAACCAGTTGTGAAATACCATCTTTTACAACTGTGCATATATTCAACTGTAGCATTAATTTGTAATACACAATTGTAATTGTTAGCATTTGGAATGCAGATCTTGGAGTGCAGGGCAAATAAAACAAATTAATGATCATAAAATGATGAAGAAATTAGTAATTCATCAGTATTAATTGTGTTATAGTCATTTTCTGCAAAACTGTTAGACTATGATAAGAAAATATGTATTTCTTAATGTTACTGTGGAGAAAATGTTCCTCATGAGTCTAAATACACACGTGATTGGCATTAGCAACTTGCAACTACCTAAAATGGCATAAAACAGTTGGGCAAATATAAAGCACTAAGAATTTTAAAAAACTGGCTTTCATCTTTCTATTAAACATAAATTGTTGAATCTGAATCTTTTCAAATTTTGGGACTATATGTTATAAATACATATTTATTTATGCTTTATATATAATATATAATATCATATGTAATAAACTTTTATATATGCATATATAGTTGCAAATTGCCCAGTTTTATCATATCTATAAGTAAGGGTGGTGATAATTTTACTGTTTTACAAACTGAAGAATGATTACATTTTGCTGAACAAAATTTGTATTTTTCCAAAAACTTGTTGAAGAGAAGGAAGACAATACATCAATTTTTTTTTACAAAAGTGGGTTAAAATTGCATGAATGTTAATTATAAAGGAATCCTTTTTAATAAAAGAATATGCTATTTATATAGCATGTCTATCTCTAACTCTATCATTTCCTAGCTATATATATGCACATGATAATCATTTCATTTATTTTGGGGGGTTTTTTGGCAGCATAACTAAAAATGTGTTACAAGGTAGACTTTTAATTTTCTTTCTTACAAAGTCATTGTAGTTTATTCAAAATTGGTCACCTCAAAACTAACTTTCCACTTAATTACATATTATATGGACTATTACATAAAATAGTCATGAAAATAAAATATTAAAATAAACAAGAGTTCTTTCTTTAATTTAACTAAAAACATAAAATCTTTTCCCCCAGTCTTAATTATTTTCTAAATATCATGGAGGCATTTCTGAAAACCTTTAGATGATAATAAGCAATGTGTTAGAAATTTGTTGTTCTTTAACCTGTGAGCAGTAACTCTTCAATTAAATCATATGTGTAAGAAAACAAAATTTTTATACTTATTCACAAGAAATTCTCTGACATGTTTGATAAAACAGATTTTCATAGAAATAAGCCAACCTTACCTAATGTGTTTTGCTGACCATTTTATGTTTGTCTTAATGCTAATATCTTCATTATCAGTGAGAATGTAGCATATTACAACAAACAACATTCATAGAAGTTGACATTTATAGAACACTGTTTCAAAATCGAATCTTCCCAAAACTCTCATGTGGGCACTATTATTCCCCATCTTGTAGATAAAGAAACTGAGACTTAAAATAGTGACTGCATGAATTATAGTAGTTAAGACAGCAGACCCAGGAGCACCTGGGTGGTTCAGTCAGTTAAGTGTCTGCCTTTGGCTTGCATCCTGATCCTAGGGTCCTGGAATCAAGCCCCACATCGGGTTCTCTGCTCAGTGGGGAGACTACTTCCCTCCCTCTCCCAGCCACTCTACCTGCTTGTATTCTCTCTCTCTCTGTCAAATAAATAAAATCTTGAAAAAAAAAAAAAAAGACAGCAGACTTGCTAGCCAATTGCTTACATTCTAATTTCAGTTCTGTCATTTGTTAGTTAGAAATGTGGATAAACATTCTAAATTCTAGACCTGATGCTGCTGCCCCTCAGAACAATTTTTTACTTAAACTGTAACCCCTGGAGGATTTTACTAGTTACCAAGCACATTTAGATATGGCCTTAAGAAATACATATACTGGCAACAGGTCTTTGGGGAGAAGGACGATGTACCACCGTGAAGCTGGGCAGCTGGGGATACCTGGCTCACTCAGGGCAGAATGCCCACCCTTCACAGAAGCCGGGCAGCCGGGAACGCCCAGTCAGCTCAGGGTGGAACGAAAACCGCCTGCTTCCCTTATCCATTATCGCTCCTTTCTCTTCCCAGAAGCACCCGTTGTTAGTTAGATGAGTCCTTTGAATGTGCTTGTTTATAAAATTTATCCTCATTCTTGCTTGTCTGCAAGACGGGATTAACATTTGACCTTCATGGATCCTTCTAGTGGCTATTGTTTTCTATCCAATAAAAGTGAGACTGTTGAGTTGCTCCTGGCAGCCGTCCTTTTCGACTGTTGTCCCCTGCTCCCAGTCTCTTGCAGCTGACTTGTTTGTGCCTAATTCTTCTCTCGTCCCCAACTGGAAGTGGCAGCCCTAGGTTTCCTTTTCACTAAAAGTTAATTGTTTATATTTTTATATCAACAAACACTATTAAATGGATGTCCTGACTCAGACATTAAGATGAATTAAAATGTACTATTTTTTAACTGGTTAATTATGACGCTGGTATTATTCTATCAAGTAAGATAATGGAATTGTAGTTTTCTTAAGATTTTTTTTTTAAGTTATTGATATGTAATATTTCTTTAAGACTCAAAAACTGTGAAAACTATAGATATGTTCTTGGGTTCAAAATGAAAATTTAGAGAATTCTAAAGTTAAAGCATTAAGATTTGTTAGCTTTTAAATATTTTTTTCTTTATTTTTTGAAGTGTAATTGACATGTAATATTAAATTAGTTTTCAGGTGCCCATCATAGTTATTCACATTTGTATACATTGTAAAATAGTAACCACAGTAAGTATATTTACCATCTGTCCCTTACAAAGTTAATATAATATTATTGACTATATTCCCCATGTTATACATTGCATCCCTATTATTTATTTATTTTATAATTATAAGTTTCCAGTTTTTAATTCCTTTTACTCATTTTGCCCTACTCCAGCCTCCTTCCCCTCTGGTAACAGAAAGCTGTTCTCTGTACTAATTATTTTTTAATATAACATTTCTTATTGTATGAGGGAAGAAAATCCCCAAATAACAATATGTGTTGGACTGTTTCAATTAAAAAGATATATTAAACTGAATTTAGAGAAAAGATACCATTGTAAAAGAACATTACAAATGATTATTCTGGACTACATTTCAAAAAAAGGGTATTTTCTGCCCTGTGATTTCTTCAAACAACACAGTGTGATTTTCACCAAACCAAGAAAAATATTAAACAAAATATATTTTTGAGTATTTCACTTTATTTTTATTTAACCACAAATTTGCTTGCAGAACAGAACATCCCAAGAATACACTTTTAAAAAGAAATTTATTCTCTGACTATGAAAGCTGTTAATTGGTGAAAATCCTTACCTTTATTTTTCATGTGCCTTTTGAAGAAGTTGAACAAGTAGAAAATGCTTAAATTTAAAATGTTAAGTTTTCAGTTTTCTACTAAAACTATATGAAGTGATTACCTTATTGAAGTTAATAATTTATTTTATTTTATTTATTTATTTGACAGAGATCACAAGTAGACAGAGAGGCAGGTACAGCCAAGAGAGGAAGAGAAGCAGGCTTCCCACCCAGCAGAGAGCCCAATGCGGGGCTCAATCTCAGGATCCTGGGATCATGACCTGAGTCAAGGCAGAGGGTTTAACCCACTGAGCCACCCAGGCGCCCCAAAGTTAGTAATTTTTATTAATACTACGGAATCTGATTTTAAAAGAAACCTCTATTTTACTGAATATCTCAGTCTTTCTTGGTGACAGTAGACATCTATTAGAAATAATGCAGGATAGTCTAAATGCCTTAAAACCAAAATTAGAAATATTCTTGTTTAAGCAAGAAAAATACATATGTAGCAAAAATATAGAGTAGTATCCAGGGTTTGGAACATGGGGGGTGTCTTCATGGTTTCCTAGCAAACAGGAATTCAATGACTCTATTTAAATTCAAGTGACACTAAACTTTAGATCATGAAATTTTAAGCATAAAAGAATTCAATTCCCTCAATTGTATAAAATTGTTTGAACTAAATGGAAAGTCAGATGCAGGTGAATGATATGTCTTAAGTAAAGGAGGAAACAGTATAAGGTATAATTGATTTTTTTCTAAAGTGATAGGGATGTGTAAAATTTCTAATTTCAATAGTTTCTTTCAGGTATTTCCTGTTCTATTAATAGTCTTTGCTTCTTATATTTTGGTGTTCTGTTATTTGACATATAAATTAAACTATAAAATAAATTATCAATATGATAGCTAGGAAAATTGATTTATTAGCAAAGTTTTCTTGTTCACTGACTTTTTTTGGATATCACATACAGTCAAGAATATACACTGTTAATAGGCATGAAAGATGCACAGTTTTATAACAAGTTAAACAAATGACCTGCATTGTAAGAATTAGATTTTGACATAGGCGAAAGAAATATGCTAGATGATAATTCTAATTATACCTGAAATTCTATGAAGATTTACTGCATTTGCTAATAATTACTTGATTTGGCATGATAAGATATTTTCATGATTTTGGGGATTCAGTATGTATTAATTGTGTATTGGAAAATGTATACACAGAGACTAAAGTGACAGAGAATACCCTCATTAACTAAGACAAGGATTTCTTTATGCCAAGGATATTGCAAATGAAGGCCTATCCTTTCATTTGTTGAGATGGTATATATGGGTATATAATCAAGAAATGATTGCTCTGTGAAAGAAATGGATCACTTCATGTCAAATGTATTGTTGTGGTTGAGAATAAAATATAATTTCTTAAGACATAATTATGTGTAATTGGTTCAAGTACTGAAATTCAACTTGTTCTCAATATTAAATCATTTTATTTTTATCTTAAGAAATATAACTTAATGGTTTGGAGGATTATTGGAACAAATATATCTAAATAATGCCACAGCTTATTAATGAAGTAACAATAAAAAGACAAAGCCTAAAGTAGGAAGCTGTTTGTCACTGCTTCTCTTTAGGGTGCCTGGTTAGCTCAGTTGGTAGAGCAAGTGACTCTTGACCTTGGGGTCTTGAGTTTAAGTCCCATGTTGGATACAGAGTTTACTAAATAAATAAATAAAATAACACTTCATTTATATCTATATCCATATATATCTATATCAACATATAGATATATATATAGAGAGATTTGGGTTTCTTGTTCTGTTTTGGTTTTGTTTTGGTTTTAGAGAGAGAAAGTGGGGAGGGGCAGAGGGAGAGGGTGAATTTTAAGCATGGAGCCTGATGCAGAGCTAGATCTCATGACCCTCAGAAGAAATCAAGAACCAGTCACTTAACCAACGGAGCTACCCAGGTGCCCCCCAACATATATTTATTGATTGAGCTTCTAAAAATAATGCTGTAAGTACTCTGCAGTTAGAAATCTATTTATAATTTCTCAGTCAGTATTTAAACAACTATGCAAAATAATGATGGTTTTCAAACACTTGCTGCCATTTTCAATGAATTATAATTGTATTCTAACTTAAGAGAAAAATGATAAAAAATTAAAGGCAGCAATTGTGAAGTCCTACTGGTAACTCTTGCCTCTCTCCTTGATTCAGTCTGCTACTATGCCCTACAAACATGATTTCTTTCTGACTGAAACCTGTTATTAATTGTAAATAAGTTTTATTCTTCAACTTACTTAAAGCGTTATAAAATGTGTGGCTTATATGAAGCCACATATATCCATATTACATAAATACACATTACGAACTCAGTGGGTGCCAAATACTGAAGAATTATTTCATTATTTCATATTCACAGTATTATAAAAAGGCTTTATTTTTTTCATCTATGCATCCCTCATTACAATTAAAATTTTTTCACATAATACTTTTATGGCATATATTGTTTTAAACAAATCTAGTTGAATTAAATATAAATCAAATAGGCAATGAAAGGAGGGATTGTTAAGAGATATCTGCTTAACAGTTCATGCAGAATATTAGAATAGAACAAAATGAAAAAAATGTGGTGGTATAGCCAATGTTGTATTATGCTAAAGGATATTAATGTTCTATTAGCTTTGACAAAGTTGTTAAATTTATACATTACCACCAAGTTTAACTAGAAAGACAAGCCAGGGAATTATTTGCTGAAAGTACATAAGCTCATATAAGCTAGGCGATAAGCTATTCCCCAATGTGTTATTTCCCTAAAAAGAAATTAACAGAGTTTAAAAGTAAGGCTTTCTTTTTGTGTTAAGCAAACATTAAAGTCCAGTAATGAAAACTGCTATAAACTTTAAAATAATTTATATCAAATAAATAAAATTGGACTGCAAACAATGAAAGAAGTTTGGCCATCTCACACCCAAGTTGAGACCAAGACATTATATCTCATGCACTTATATCTCATGAAATTAGAGTTTGGGATTATCAAGTTTCACTGCTAAAGTCCCTGAATGTTCTCCTAATTACCCGAAGGCATTTTGAGGTGAAAGGATAATAAGCTTTTAGTAGTGGATACAGAAAAATGTTTCCAAAGCTTCAATAAAACAAGGAAATAGCCTAGTATATACCTAAAATTCTATAATAAATATACGTGACTTAAAAATATTGTACCATTTTGGGTGCCTGGGTGGTTCAGTTGGTTAACCAACTGTTTTTGGCTTAGGTCAAGACCTTTGGGTCCTAGAATGGAGTCCCACACCAGGCTCCTTGCTCAGTGAGGAGTCTGCCTCTCCCTCTGTCCTTCCCCACATGCCCCCCCGCACTTGTGTGCTTTCTCTCTCTCTCTCAAAAATAAATAAATAAATTTTTTTTTTTTAAATATCACATTGTGGCACCTGGGTGGCTTAGTGGGTTAAGTGTCTGGCTTCAGCTTGGGTCATGATCTCAGTGCCCTGGGATTGAAACCTGCATTGGGCTCTCTGCTTAGTGGGGAGCCCACTTCCCCCTATCTCTCTGCCTGCCTCTCTGCCTACTTGAGCTCTCTCTCTCTCTCTGTCAAATAAATAAATAAAATCTTTTTAAAAATAAATAAAAATATCATATATTTTAATGTGTAAATAGTAAATATTCATTAAAATAAAAGCATGGAGCACAAAACAGCAATATAAATAATCTAAATTGCAGCATGAAAACACTTCACCTATTGTTCAACTAATGCATACTACAAAAATATACCCCAGGTTGTCAAAGAAATATTTTAATATTTTCATTTCATTTTAATGTCATTCTACCTACTCTGAAAAAAATAAATGAATGATAAAACAAAAAACAAACAGCAAAAAAACAACAACAAAAAAGAAATTTTATAAGGTTAAGGTGTATTCTTCCACATCACTGAGTAAAATATACAAATTATGGAGTTATTACCATTGTGGTTTGTTCATTACCAAAAGTGCAATTTAACTTTCTACAACTTTATCAAGATGCAATTGACATATAATATGTGTAGGTATAATGTGTACAACATACCAATTTGAAAATGTGTAATTTTAATATGCAAATTATTTCATATTTTGTTTAATTCATATAGCCTAAATCATGTGCACCTCATCACATCACTATTTCTTAATTTGTTATTCCTTTATATTGTGCATTTATATGTCAGGTACTTCCATAAATGTATTTATAAATTTTGAGTCATTTAACCCTCAAAATATCCCCACAGGTTAGTTACTACTAACTTTATAGATGATAAAATTTAAGCACAATTAAGTAAACTAATCTGTACAAATTAAGATAGCAAGTGTATGGCAGAGTAAGAAATTGAACTCAAGTACTCTGGTTCCAGAGTCTAATTTCTTAAAAAAAAAAAAATCACTATTGGCATAACTGTAAATTACTAAAAAAATTCTTCAAAATAATCTGGAAATATTTATAACAATACATCCACATTCTTGCATTTTGTGTTATTTAAAAGGGTTAGGTCTATATACACCAAGCCTGAGGTGATCCCTTGATGTAATATTGGAAAAAGTGAAATTCAAAATAATACACTGTGTAACTATTTCTGGAGTCTTTATTCTGTTGCATGTATCTAGTTACTACTTTCACCCTACTATGATATTAAATTGATTATAGTAGCATGGTATTTTTCTGAGCAAATTTTCCTTTCTCATAGTAGTTTTTTCATGGTTGTTTTGTTTTGTTTACTGTTCCATAGAAACTTTAAAATTATTTTACCAAATTAAAAATAAATCTATGGGAATAATTTTTGAATTTTTTAATGATGATAAATATTCTACTTAAGAACATGACATTCTTCCTTCTTGTTCAAAAAAGACTTTACAATCTTCAATATCATTTTATGGATTTTTAGTGCCATTTTCCATTCTTATTAAATAGCCTTATATTCTTTCATATGTTTATTAGCCATTTGTGTGTGCTCTTTGAAGAAGTGTCTCTTCATGTCTTCTGCCCATTTCTTTACTGGATTATTTGTTTTTGGGGTGTTGAGTTTGAGAAGTTCTTTATAGATCTTGAATACCAGCCCTTTATCTATAATATCATTTGCAAATATCTTCTCCCATTCCATGGATTACTAACAACAAGGGAAATTCAAATTAAAACAACAATGAAATACTACCTTACCCAGTTAGAATGGCAAAAATTAACAAGGCAAGAAACAGGGGTGCCTGGGTGGCTCAACCCCTGCCTTCATCTCAGGTCATGATCTCGGGGTCCTGGGATTGAGCCCTGCATTGGGCTCTCTGCTCGGCAAGGGGTCTGCTTCCTTCACCCCCCCCTCTCTGCCTGCCTCTATGCCTACTTGTGATCTCTGTCAAATAAATAAATAAAATATTAAAAAAATAATAAAATGCATACTCTTTCTCAAAAAAAAAAAAAAACAAAAAACAAACAAACGAACAAACAAACCAAACAGCAACAGCAACAACAACAAAAAACAAACAAAAACAAGGCAGGAAAGAACAAATGTTGGTGAGGATGTGGAGAAAGGAGAATGCTCTTACACTTTTGGTGGGAATGCAAGCTGGTACAGCTACTCTGGAAAACATATGGAGTTTCCTCAAGACATTAGGGCACAGATTGCATGGAGCACTGGGTGTGGTGCAAAAATAATGAATACTGTTATGCTGAAAATAAAAAATAAATTTAAAAAAATTAGAGTTACCCTACAACCCAGCAATTGATACACTAGGTATTTATTCCAAAGATATAGATGTAGTGAAAAGAAAGGGCACATGCACCCCAATGCTCATAGTAGCAACGTTTACAGTAGCCAAACTGTGGAAGGAATTGAGATGTCCTTCGAAAGATGAATGGATAAGGAAGATACAGTACATATATACAATGAAATATTACTCAACCATCAGAAAGGATGAATACCCACCATTTGCATTGACATGGATGAAACTGGAGGGTATTATGCTAAGGGAAATAAGTCAAGCAGAGAAAGACAATTATCATTTGGTTTCGCTCATGCGTGGAACATAAGGAATAGCATGGAGGACCACAGGGGAAGGGAAGGAAAACTGAATGGGAAGAAATCATGGAGGCAAACCATGAGAGACTCTGGACTCTGGGAAAGAAACTGAGAGTTACAGAAGGGAGGGGGAAGTTGGGGGGATGAAGTAACCAGGTGATGGGTATTAAGGAGGACACATACAAGTGGATGTGCTGAGGAGCCCTGGGTATTATATGCAACTAATGAGTCATTGAACATTACATTAAAAACTAATGATGTACTGTTTGTTGGCTAACTGAACATAATAAAAATAAATGAATAAAACCCTTATATTCTTATTGTATATATTTTGTACTGTTTTAAATAAATTATCTCCTTATTCCCATTGCATAGTGCTTATTGCATGATTATAAATAAAACACAGAGAGAAAGAAAGAGAAGAAAAGGAGAAAGATTAAGGAGATTTCCTAGTTTCTGTGTCTCAGCATTCACTCCCAAGTTTCTGGGTACATAAAGTTCAGGCTGAAGAATACAGGAGTTGGGGAAATGGTAAATCCATTGATGTTTCTATGATACTTCAAATTCTTCATGCTTGGAGTCATTGCAGTTTTGATATTCTGGCTGCTGTTTATTTTCAGAGTCCTCAAATAGCTGCTCTGTAAGTAGCAATGGGAAAATATACTCAAATACAAGAATTATATAATACTTAAATACAAACTAACATGCACTTAATAAATCAATAGAAATCACCACAGTAGAGGAATAGATCAAAATTTGAAGGAAGGTCATCAAAGGAAATATACAAAGGGCAGATAAACATTTAAAAAAGATAGCACTAGGTATAATATGAGACTTATGAATCACTGAACACTGAACTCTAGCATACACTATATGTTAATTAATTGAATTTAAATTTAAAAAAATAGAAAAGATAGCAAACACTAATAAATCTAAAAAACTTCATAAGCCAAAATAACAATAATTATTTCAATATTTATGCATGGAGTTCAAAAAATTGAAAGATTATCAACATCATGTCAATATCATGGCTACAATGATTTATTATTTTTATTTTTTTAAAAGATTTTATGTATTTATTTTAGAAAGAGAGAATGCACAAGTGCAGGGAGGGAGAGGGACAGGCAGACTTTACACTCAGCATGGGGCCCAACAGGGCATTCAATGCCACAACCCTGAGATCATGACCTGAGCCAAAATCAGGTGTCTGTCACTTAACCAACTAAGCCACCCAGACCCCCCCCCAACCATTTTTTTAAAGATTTTATTCATTTATTTCAGAAGGAAAGAGCACATGAATAGAATTGTTTTTATTTTTAATTTTTATTTTTAATAGAATGTTATTTTTTTAAAGATTTTATTTATTTATTTGACAGAGAGTGAGAGATCACAAGTAGGCAGAGAGGCAGGCAGAGGGAGAGGGGGAAGCAGGCTCCATGCTAAGCAGAGCAGGGCTCAATCCCAGGACCCTGAGACCATGACCTTAGCCTAAGGCAGAGGCTTAATCCACTGAGCCATCCCGGTGCCCCTAATAGAATGGTTTTAAAAATCAATTAGCAATATATGCTAAAATGTTTTCAATTAAAAAATGCTTTCCATTAGTTGTACATAAAGTTCAGGCTGAAAATACAGGAGTTGGGGAAATTTTCATATAATTAGATGAACAATTTCAATTCTCTATGCAGATTTTTTTGGAATTTTGATATAGAAATTATTCAGCCTACAGATACAGCTCCAATCCAGCACTTAAACTCATTTTAAAGATTAAAAACAGCTAGTATGCATTGCTCTTACAATTTTATATAATCTTTACAACAGACATTAGTGACAGTATCATTATCACGACATTTACATATGAAATCTAAAGCTTAAAATTTTATACAATTTAGTAGAATCATGGTGTTATTAAGTCTTGGGGCAAATTTTTAGATACAATTTTACCTAATCAGATGAACATTTATTAATAGGGAGAATACTAGCAATTTGGTTTCTCTCTTTCTTCCTTTTTCTTTCTTTCTTTCCTGGTTATAATCTTTGTGATGCTTCTATTTTCAAAAATATATGCTTCTAATACTTGCTCTTTTCCAATATATGTTTAAATATTGTCCCTAATGAGTTCATCCTTACATTATATTTCTTTCTGACATGGTCCATTACACCTTTTTTTAAGAAGAAAAGATTATAAAGAGTATGAACTAGATGATCATAGATGAATGTCAAAAGTATATATTTATATATAGCTGTATATAAAAATCAAATATATAATCTATATGCAATATAATTGTTTGTGTAAGCAACAAAAAGATTAAGAAGACAGTTTGAATCTCTTCTAAATTTGCATCATTCAGAAACATAGTTCTTTGGATTTTTTTTTCTTTCCAAATTATATATAATGTGCATAATTCAGAAATAAGAAGGGGCACCTGGGTGGCTCAGTGAGTTAAACCTCTGCCTTCAGCTTGGGTCATGATCTCAGGATCCTGGGATCGAGTCCCACATCGGGCTCTCTGCTCAGCGGGGAGCCTGCTTCCCCCCCTCCCCTGCCTGCCTCTCTGTCTCTCTCTGTTAAATAAATCAATAAAAAATATTTTTAAAAAAATTCAGAAATAAGAAGAAAAATTATATGTATTTAGAGAATAAAACACTTTTGATAAAATATGTACAAAGAGACATTCAATACAGCTAATTAAGCAGAGCTTCTCAGAAGCATATCCATTTATTTATGCCCTTTTAACATTCGTGTCTATTTATATTCTTAAATTCAAGCAAAGCAATAGCCAATAAAATTGAGGGAAAATTAGTTACATGTATTCACCTAAAAATGAACTTTTTTCCTTAAAAGTGAGCTCAGATTGAGTGTTGGTTTTAGTTCATTTTCTAAGACTACTCTGACAAGGGGTGCCTGGGTGGCTCAGTTGGTTAAGCATCTGCCTTTGGCTCTGGTTGTGATGGGGTTGTGATCCCAGGGTGCTGAGATCAAGCCCCACATCCGGCTCCCTGCTCAGTGGGAGGCCTTCTCCCTCTTCCACTCCCTTGCTTGTATTCCCTCTCTCACTATGTCTCTCTAGGTCAAATGAATAAATAAAACCTTTAAAAAAATAGAATACTCTGACAAGTCATTTCTATACTACTTAAAGGAAGAAGGATTAAATTCAGAAAGGGTTACCTTAGTGTAATTTATCAAATATTTAGTATTAACAGTAGTCTAAGCAATAGATTAATCTTGTTTACAATAAAAACAAATTGGAGAAAAAAATTGCTAAGACTTTCTTGAAATTCTTTCTTCATTCCTAAAATGAGTTAGTTTCCATGTCTTCAAAAATATATACCAAATATAGTTTGTAGATATTGTGGTGGTGTTTTTAATATGTTAATATTTTACTGTTAGAAAAAGATTTAGCAATTATTTCTACCAAGTTTTAATTAGCATATAACTTATTAGGTAGTAATAGTTCTTGAGAAATATTAAATTAAATTATTAATTTTTTTAAGAAACAAAGAAACAAATACTTGGGCGTTTTAAATATCAAAAGTCATTACAAAAGACTCTATGTCTTTTGTAAGAGCCATGACTCTAATGTTTCTAAACTCTTCTCTTCAACTTGATTAATGACACGACTTTTCGAAGTTAAAGTGCCTTTTTAACATAATAATTTTTAAAAAACTGTAACAGCACATATATAAAATATGTATTAAGCTTCTTTCTGAATCCACCTGAATCAAACAGTGGTATAATCCCATAATTAATATATTGGCTTTATCTCTAAATTCTAAACTCTTAACTGGGAGTTCCAAAGGTGTCTATTTTTAATATTTCATCTATGTTCTGTCAATTGATTTCTCATCCTTAGATTTTCCCTGGCATTCTCAACCTACTTAAAGGCTACATGTTGAAATTCTAGAGCTAAAATAGAAAATGGGAACAAAAATCAAGTTCGATTGGAATCAGAGCAAGAATGTGAACAAAAGTCTTGTTCCTCTGGTATTACTGTTCTGAATTAAGATTTGTTACGGATTCTTAATAACCACTACTTGTTATAGAACTTATTTAAAACCCAAAACCTTTCAGAAAAATATTCTGAAATGATGGCTTGTGTATATTTAATTGCTTTTATATTTATGGAAATATTATAATTTTAATGAACTTATTAGAGTTAGTATAAAGTCAAATCTAAAATAACTATAAAGCTTCAACATTAATTAGTTGCATTTTGAAGATAGACCCCAAATATTATGTGATAACACTTTTTCCTATGTATATTTTCATTTATCATAAAATTCTAATGTTTACTTAATAAATATGCTGCTCAAATTAAAACTTAATGGTTGCAGTTTGATTTGGAACAAGCAGTATGAGATTTTCTGTTTTTTTTTTTGTTGTTGTTGTTGTTTTTTTTAGTTACTTGGAGGTTAGCCCTAGGTAAGGTTGCATGTTATATTGAAGTTGGAGTGGAAGACTTTAGAGAGAGTTTAAGAAATTGTTCCTTCTCCTCCTTCTATTAGTCTTTCCTGCTTTTCTTCCTACCATTTTAGGACAGGTGTTGATTAATTTAAATGCAGCGGACAGAAACATAATGACCTCACTGAGAGATACTGAATCTGTTTTGTTTTTATTTTTCCTGAAATATAATTTACACACAATATCCTATTAGTTTCAGATGTACATCATAGTAATTTACTATTTTATGTATTATGAAATGATTCCCATAAGTGTAGTTATCATTAACTAAACTAAACTGAACTAAAATTATTACAATATTATTGACTATATTCCTTATGTTGTACATTACCTCCTCCTGACTTATTTCATAACTAGAAGACCTATTAATCCCCTTCATCTATTTTGCCTACCAACCCCTCTCCACTCTATTAACCACCAGTTTTATTCCTGTATGTATGAGACTGTTTCTGTTTTATTATGTTTGTTCACTTGTTTTGTTTTTTAGATTCCACATATAAGTGAAATCATAGAGTATTTATCTTTTTCTCTGACTTAGTCATACTCAGTTTCTCATTTGTAATCTGTTCTGTACACTTCCTATATGTTGAATTGTTAGGTATTTGCTCAATAGCACCAAGAATCTTTCTGTACAATATTCTTTGCCTCTCCTGTAGACTCCCATATACAGCGAATCCTACAAGGCCAGTGGTCTTCTTCATCAAATCTGTCCTATAGCCTCCATGATGTGTTAAATCTACTCCAAAGGCTTCACTGAGACCACTACATAAAAAACACTACTGATATTGTCAAATAATTTATATAATTAAGCTATTTCTATTACAAAAGATTCTACAGGGTTTTTTTAAATTAAAATACTTTAAACAACTTTTAAGATATATCTCTTTTTTAAACACCATAGTGCTGGTATTTTTCTGAAAAATTTATTTTCAATACAGTTATTTTTTAAAATGGTTAAAATAATCTGCAGTCTTTTTCAAAGTTCCATTCGGAGTTTATAAGTGGGAATTATTTTTTTTTAATTTCTTTTCAGCATAACAGAATTCATTGTTTTTGCACCACACCCAGTGCTCCATGCAATACATGCCCTCCTTAATCCTCTCCACCTGGCTCCCCCAACCTCCCACCCCCACCCCTTAAAAACCCTCAGATTGTTTTTCAGAGTCCATAGTCTCTCATGGTTCACCTCCCCTTCCAATTTAAATTGAGGGATATTGGAAAAAGATTCTACTTTTTAAAATATTACTTATAGATAGAGAAAATGGGTTAAAATCTAATATTTGAATAATATCTTAAAATGATCATTGTCTTACAGATAAGAATTATTTGGAATATGTACCCTGTATCCTTAACTAAAATTCAAATTCTGTTTCTGTCCTATCTCTTTGACAAGTTCTTCCAGTGTATCATTTAACAAAACTGGGGGTTGCAAGCATTCTGATCTCATTCTTGATTTTAAATGGTGTGATTCTTATATTTAACCATAATATATGACATTAGCTTTAGAGTTTTTTAACAAAAAGGTAGTGTCATAATTTTTTATTTTAACCTTGGCTAGATTTTGAATTATGATTAATTTACATTTATTGTGACAATCTACACTTAATATTTTATGTGGTAAGTAATATTAATGTATGTCTAAAGTTAGAGAAAATTAGTAGGAAAAGTTAAATTCTGTAAAACAGCAAAACTAAATTTGAGCTCTAGCCTTTAACTTCAAAGGCTATGAAGTTATCCACTATATATTATCAATAATCTTTTGCTATTTTCAGAGGATGTAGGACATAAAGTAGTAAATAAAAGAATGGGAAACAAGACATGAGTTTTCCTGTGGTTTCCCTATTATTTGACAAGGTAGAAACTTTTTTTTTCTTTTTTACTGTCTCTATTCAGTGTTATATTTTCAAAGGCATCTTTGTATCACAGGATGAAAACTATAGTTCAAATTATCACTATGGTACTCATACATAGTGTCCCCAGTTTTTTCAATTAGTGTTTTTTAAAAGATTTTATTTATTTACTTATTTGAGAGAAAGAGAGAGTGAGCGAGCAAGCAAGAGAACACCATGAGAGGGGAAGCGGCAAAGGGAGAGGGAGAAGCAGACTCCCCATGAGCAGTGAGCCCAATGCAGGGCTGTGTCCCTGGGCTCCAGGATTATGATCTGACCAGAGCCAGACACTTAACTTACTGAGCCACCCAGGTGCCCTCAATTAGTACTTTATGTCAAAATGTACTCACAGAGTATTTTGTATCTAGTAGGTAAATAATTCAAGTAAATACATGTATAAATACATTTCCAATTTTAGGCTACTGACTTCAAATAATCGACTTTTTACCTCATTTTTTTTTTCCCATTAAGTTTTTCATTTTAAATTTCTGTATAGTTAACATGCAGTGTTGTATTAGTTTCAGGTGTAAATATAATGATTCAGCAATTCTATATATTAGTGCTCATCAAGATAAATAAACTCTTTGGGCCGCCTGGGTGGCTCAGTTGGTTAAGTGGCTGCCTTCGGCTCAGGTCATAATCCCAGCGTCCTGGGATCGAGTCCCACATGGGGCTCCTTGCTTGGCAGGGAGCCTGCTTCTCACTCTGCCTCTAGCCTGACACTCTGTCTGCCTGTGCTTGCGCTCTGTATCTCTCTCTAACAAATAAATAAAAATCTTTAAAAAAAAAAAAAAAGGCAGGATCTAGATGGCAGATGCCATGTGGGGAAACTACCCCCCTCCAATAAACTGAGAAGAAAAAGCAGCGTCCCACCCCAGGCAATGAATATTCTGCTGCCTACTTAGCAACTGTCAATAAAAGATAGAAACCCCCCCACCAAAAAAAAAAAAGATAAATTCTTTAATCCCCACCATCTGTTTCACCCATCCCCCACAGGCCACCCCTCCAGTCACCCTGTTTTTTCTCTACAGAGACTAATTCTTAGTTTCCTCTCTCTCTCTCACCATTTTCTTTTCTCTAAGATGATGTGAAGTTCTAACTTCACATCGGGGTACCTGCTCAATGGGGAGACTGCCTCTCCCTCTGACCTTCCCTCATCTTGTGCTCTCTCTCTCTCTCTCTCACTCTTGCTCTCTCAAATAAGTACATAAAACCTTAAAAAAAGAAATTAAAAAAATAAGATCATGTGAAGTTCTGGAGCCATAAAAGCTTCAAAAACATTTTACTTATACATATTTATTTGCATGTCAGGAGAGTTTGAAACACATTTACACTTAAAAAAATAAAACACATTAACACTTAAGTGCTAATTACATATGTTTACCTCAACTTTATATTCTTTAATTATTTGTCAATAAGTCAAAATATTTCTTAATTTTTCAGTCATCCAAAGATTGTCTTAAGATAAGTAACATAGAGCAGGGTTCCTGGGTGGTTCAGTCAGTTAAATGTCTGCCTTTGGCTTAGGTCATGATCTTGGAGTTCTGGGATCAAGTCCTGCATCAGGCTCCTTGTTCAGTGGGGAGCCTGATTCTCACTTTCCCTCTCCCACTCACCTCGCTTGTGTTTTCTCTCTCCCTCTCTCTGTCAAACAAATAAATAAAATCTTTAAAAGAAACAAATAAATAAAATCTTTAAAACAGCAAATAAATATTTCACTGAAAAATGCTATTAAATTTGTAACCAGATATTACAGGTTGGGATGGAAAATTACTTCTTTAAACTATAACAAAGGAGATGAAGGACAAATTTTTAGAAAAGAGAATGATTGCAGATTTAATTAAAATGTTAATTTATTGTTGAAACAAAGGTCATAACCATAAAATATAATTGAAAGGAGATCATTATCACTTACCCTAAGGGGTTATTTCCTTTTCAAAGTATATGTTGCATACTTGAGAATAAACTATAGAATGAATGTTGTTTTATTTGATGAATAAACTTGGAAGATAAGAATTTTTATACATTAAAAAGCTTGGCTTTTAAAAATTCACTGTATCTCTTTACATCTTCAATCTACTGTCTTTAATCTGTACTCTAATAACACTTTGTTTTGTAACATTATGGACTAATAGAGTGATGGGAACCACTACAATTAAATTTTTCTCATGTTATCAAAATGCTCTTTTAGATCTATTTAAAAAGGCAGCATCTTTTAAAATATCTGCTTATACCCATCATTTACAACATATGTAGGAATCTTTATTGTGTATTAAAAGATACATATCACAGTGTAATACTATCAGTATAAAGCTGTAAGTAAAATATGCACACAGCTTCAGTTTCTGAGATCACTAATGTTGCTGTTATTACATTTTTGGTGTTAAGAAGGAGAGAACATAATATAATTTTGGCATCCATGAGACTTCCATTAGCTACATAATTCCAGAAGAATATCCCTAAAAGTCTCTAGAGGCTTCTCACTTGTCAGATAAGGAGAGTGATAAAAAAATTTAGGATTTCTTCTAGGTATAACTCTTGCAATCTGTAAAACAAACAAACTAAAAAAAAAGGAAGTCATAGGGGACCAAAAGAGTAGGATTATAGATGATCTTCATAGTAGACAAAATAGTTATTTTCTCTAGTTTCTGCCAATTAAAATTTGTGACTCTAGCAGAAGAAAGATTGTGTTTAAGATTTTATTATGTATGTATGTATGTGTGTATGTAGAGAGAGAGAAAATGCAAGGGATTGTGTGGGAGAGGCAAAGGAAAGGGAGAGGGAAAGAGAATTCCAAGCAGACTCAATGCTGAGCCTTGAGCCTCATCCATGGCATGATTGCAGGACCCTGAGTTAATGAGCGGAGTGGAAATCCAGAGTCTGATGCTTAACTGACTGAGCCACTGAGGAGCCCCAAAAGAAAAGTTTTGTTTTGTTTTTCTGAGGCTATATGTATGCACAGTGAATCATATCCTTGAGAACGACAAGCAGATTTATAGTTTAATATATTTTAAGTATGCAGAATGGAAATTTAGGAAAAAAAATAACTCACACCATGATGAAAATAATAAAAGGGATTGAAAACTATTCATTATTTCTTTCACATTATTTAATGTTTGCATTGGCATTTCACACTAAATGAAGAATACTTTGATGTTAGAATAATTTCAATTTCAGAGATGCAAATTAATTACAAAGTGTTCTCTATCTTTTGCAATGGCTGTTCCTTGCTGTTCTTTTAAACTCATCTGTACTTACATCGAAGTTCCTTGAACTCTAATAAAACATTTTCAGGATTCTGTGATGTTAGTTTAGGTGAGAAAAGATGAATAAGAGTCATTCATCACTATTATGAATTAAAAGGAACACAGGAGTCATGTTATTAGCATTGCTAAAACAACAAAGAAATGTATATTATTTCAAAATGTTTTATTTTGTGGAACTAAATTGTGGGAAATTTCATGTATAGCTCTTAATAACAGTGTACATTTTCTATTTTTTTGATATAATATTAACTATACTTACTATGCTTTACATTTTATCCCCATAACTTATTTACAACTGGCAGCTTATACTCTTTGACCCCCTTCTCCATTTCACTCACCTTCCACCTTTTCCCTCTGGCAACTACCAGGCTATTGTTCTCTATATCTGTGAAATTTCGATTGTTTGCTTTGTTAATATTTGTCTTCCTCTGGCTCACTTGTTTCCCTTAGCATAATGACCTCAAGGTTCATACATGCTGTTACAAATGGCAAGATTTTATTCTTTTTTTTATATGGCTGAATAGAGTGTGTATGTGTGTGTGTGTGTGTGTGTGTGTATACCAGGATTTCTTTTTCCATTCACTCATTGATAGGCATTCAGTTTGTTTCTAAGCTTGGATATTGTAAATACTGCTCCAATGAATGTGGGGATGCAGATATGTTTTCAAATTAGTGTTTGTTTTTTTTCAGATAAATACACAGAAGTGGTATTGCCAGATTATATGGTTTTTTAATCTTTTGAGAAACCTCCATACTGTATAATTATGTAATTCCTTTCTTTATCTCTTAGCACAGTCTTCCCCACCACAGCCTTTTTATTTAATTAATTAATTTATTTGTATATTATGTCTGATCATTACCCCTGCTTACTTTTGGTTTCCGTTTGCATGGAAAATCTTTTTCCATATAGTTACCTTCAGTCTGTGTGTGTGCTTATATGTAAAGTAAGTCCACTGTAGGTTGTGTATGGATGGGTCTTGTTTTTGTGGTAGTTTTTGTGTGTTTGTTTTTTAATCTATTCAGCTACTCTCTCTCTCTGATGTGGGAAACAGAGGCAGAAGAGAAAATTATTCAATTTCCTTATCCATTGACAAGCTCTTGAAACAGGCACAGTGACATTCCCCTAGGGACTCAACTATCTCCACCTTAAGGCTTTGCTAAGGACAAAGGGCAATCTTAGCCTGACCAACCCCTATTCCCAGCCAGGATCCTGTTAAGTTTAGTTTAACAATTCCTTTGGAAACTTCCTTTATCTCTAAACCTCCAATCATTCCCAAGCATATGGCCCACTGATATACATCTAAAGGGTCTCACAACAAAGGTTTTATTACTGGTAATGAATAACCTTTTTCCCAACAATAGCTAGCCCCTCAAGGTCCTAGAAATCTTGCTTCTAAAATTCTTTAAAGACTTATGCCATCCCTGACCCTCTCCCAACTTGCAAGTGTATAATGGACCCCTCTTCACAACCCCAGCAGCAGCTCTTTTCTGCCCATGAGTCCTGTCCCCTTGCTTTAATAAATCACCGTTTTACACCAAAGATGTATCAAGAATTCTTTCTTGGTTATTGGCTCTGGACTCCACCCCACTGAACCTCACTTATATTCTAAGACTTCATCACCTCCACCCCCCTAAAAATTTTAATAAACCAAATTTAAAAAAAAAATACATGATTCTTCCTACTGGATTACACTGGATTCAAACTGTAAAAACTTTAACACTGGATGACTGTTAATTTTTCACATTTTTACATGGTAAGTTTAAATTATTTTTCTATTTTTACTTTTTGACGGTTCAAACGTAGATTGAGAAACAGGAAAAAATCATCAGTTTTGTAACTGAAAAGAATATTAGTTTTCATTTAAAAAGTTATACAAGATTATCAATGTCAAAAGCAAAGAGACCATCCTATCATTTTTACAAGAGGACAACATGGAGAAACTGCCAATTAATGACTCCTCTTTGCCCTTAGAGGCATGAAACGAATGACTAACTGAAATCATGAAATCATTTCTCCCTGAACTGGGAGAAACAGAATCTATGGATTTGATTATCTGGGGAAGATTCAAAGGATGCCATATAATCTTAAAAAGAAGATTCAACCTGAAAATTTTAATAAACTGCTAAATTCCAGCAATGAGCAGGAATGATAGTCTAAAGCTCCTGATGATCACAGGTATAGGGGCTGTCCCACTTATTTCCAGGGTTTTCCTCCAGGATCCTGACCAAGTTCTCCCTGGGAAGGTAGATAGCACCCTGAGAATGCAACTTGCCCACCCAGTACTTGTGGTTGAAGGAAACACCAGTCATTGTAGGACTCCACTCTTACTGATTTCCCCCATCTCTATAAGAATTAAGAGCCTAAACCTGCAGAGGAAGAGCAACAGAAAGAGTAGTCTGAGTTGGTGGGGGGGGGGCGGTCCACAGTTAGGGGAGGAGAACAGAGGAAAAAACAAAACAAAGCAACAACAACAACAACAACAACACTCTACTCCGGGGGAGAATGATAGGCTCCTTTTATGACTCAAGGAAGAACAGAAAGTTTTGAAGTTCACATTCTCCAAACCCAGTATTACTGGGCTTGCCTAAGACTGTGACTTAATTAAAACACCAGAGAATGCCAATTCAAACCACCAGCACCCCCATGCTGCAAGTGCCAAGGAGAACCACAAGAGGAGTCCCCCTAAGAGCTACAAAATTGTAGGATCTAAAGCCCAGAAAAAAGCAGACACTAAGAAACACTTCTGCAAAGTATCTCACTCTCAAGCACAAGTTATTCTCAGAAGACTGTGGTGTACTACAGGGAGCAAATACAACAGAATTTAACCAAACTCAAATTCTGATTTAACACCAAAAGCCTGGGAGAAGAACAGACATGCTCATCTCTACTCATTACCAAAAAATAAACAAACAAACAAAAAACAAAACAACTTATTATCTACCATCCTACATTAAATGCCTCATTTTCACAAAAAAACCTTAAAGATATTACAGAAAGGCAAGGACATTTTCACAAAAACTTAAATGATACAAAAAAGCAAGGAAAAAATACAGTCTGACAGACCAAGCTGTCACCAAAAGGTAATATATGATAAATATGTTGTAATTATTATATAAGGAATTTAAAACAAGTATGACCATAATTGTTAATATGATATTATAATAATGTATAATATGTAAAAATTTTTAATTGAAAACATAGGTGACATGCAAGATCATATAGGTAATTCAAGCAGATAGGTGAAATCAATAAATGAAGTAGAACTGGTAACAATTAAAAACAAAGCAGATGAAGAATGTCATCAATATGCTGATCAATTTATACAATGATTCCAAAAAAGAATCAGTCAATTTGTGGGAGGGTAATATAAAGTTTTGCAGGTGAGGTAAACACAACACCAGGCAAGGTAGGCACAGGTTAGATTTATTAAAGGCACTCGCTGGTGAAGTTTCAGGGCTCAGGAGGAGGGGAGCTGGGAAAGTCACACCGGGAGGAGGTAGGCACCCTCAGGCGAAGTTCTACGACTCCAAAGAGGGGAGTCGGAGAAGTCGCACTGGTAGGGAGTCCATGGGGGTCTTTTATCGAGCCAAGGCAGGGTATGGGCTCACATCCATATATGGCAAGGTATTTGGTGACCGGAAGGTATGGGGTGGGGGCTCCTGATACTCCTGTTTCCTGCATAGGTATTGGGTTACCTATGGAGACGGGACCTGGGCATACATCCTTTTGACAAGAGATCAAGGGTTAAGGAATGGGGGGAGAGGGCTGGAAGATGGGGGCCCTGGCGGTCATTTCTATTGTTCCTCCTGCATTCCCGAAGCCACCGACCCAATAGGTAATAAATAAATACTTACTTAAAAAATGCAAAGAGAAAAAAGTGTAAAAAAAAAAATCAAACAATAGATCTAAGAGTTGTGAGATAAAATCAAATAAGCAAAATATGCATAAATTGGGATCATAGGATAAGAAAGGACAGAACAGGGCAAAATAATTATTTATAGAAATAAACTGAGCATTTCAAGCTAATGACAGACACCACATAGTTCAGAGAGCAGCAAGCAGGAAAAACCCCCAAACAAACTAAACACCAAAAACACCAAAATGTAAAACCTAGGCACATCATATACAAACTCTTGAAAACATAAAGAAAACCCTGCTGGAGGGAAAAAAAAAAAAAAAGAGAGAGAGAGAGACAAGTTTTCTATAAAAGTAAAAAGGATAAAAATTATAACAGACTCTCGTCAGAAACCATACAAGAAAGATGATATTTTGCATCATTGTAAGAAGAAAAAAAGTATCAAGCCAGAAATGTAATCCATAAAATGATATTTTTTAAAATGAAGGTGAAAATTGATTTTCTCAGAAAAACAAAAACTAAGAAAATTCATTATCAGTAGGCTGATTTTACAAGAAATAGTAAAGGAAGTTTTTCATAAAGAAGAACTATAATATAGATTAGAAACTTGGATCCACACAAATAAACGAAGTGTCTAAAGTAGAATAGGAAAGTAAAATCATGTTTTCTTATTTCTAGTTGCTCCAACACATAACTGTTAGTTTAAAATAAAACAAACAAACAAAAAACAATGTATTGTGTGTATATAGCATCTACAAAACTGAAAATTATGCCAATCATGGCAGAAGTAATGAGATAAAGGAATCAGTGATGCACAGGTAGGCAGCACTTGGTACAAACATGGATTCATAAAAACGACCACTCTAGCTGCCACCATGTGAACGATTTAATCATCAACTGAAATATTATGATTGTTCCATTACCTCAACAAATTTCTATTAGAACATTAAAACCCCTTACTATTTGTTTAACATGTTGGGGAAATGAAGAAAAATATTCACTACACTTTAAACATGACAAAGCTTGAGAAATTTGTGCTTTACCTCTTAGTAAAAAAACAAACAACAATAAACTTTGTAAATTTGATATTACTCTAACTGTTCTTACCTTTCATAGGGAAAAAATGTACTCTAAGATAGCTGACCAGACCAGCAAGGGAATTCCAGTCCCTGTCTCAAAGCCCTTCCGGGTTCCTTCCTACCCCATTTCCAGCGTGCGCCCAAAATACCAAGTATGTGGAAATAGAAGGGTATAAATCCCCCTCCCTGCATGTGCTAGAGGCTCAGACCTTTGGAGAACAACATCATCTGACCTCACTGGTGTTAAATAAACCTCTGATCCTCCAAAGTCTCCTAGTGCTGCTTGATTCTTCCGCCAGGATTCAGTCTAGGTTCCACAACACCTTCATTTTCTTGACACATAATTTATGATAGTGAGACTTAATGAAATGTCATAATCTTTTAAAAAAAAATTTATTTAGTTATTTGACAGAGAGAAAGCACAAGCAAAGGGAGCAGGAGAGAGAAGCAGGCTCCCCACTGAGCAGGGAGCCTGGTTTGGGGCCCTGCCGCAGGACCCTGAGATTATGAGCTTAGCCAGAGGCAGAGGCTTAACTGACTGAGCCACCCAGGCACTTTGACATAATTTTTTTTTCTAAACTTAAATCAGCTTCTAACATTTTATCTCTTGAACTTTCAGTGTCTGCAAATATTCCTGAGTGCCCTCATTGTGAAGTTTTGCCCAGCATCAATTTTTCTGGCGCAGCTTCATTATTTTTTTCCACAATAGCCTTCATTTATTTCTGTATGTTTATATTTGCTAAATTTCTCTAGCTGCACATCTGGAGTCTCTTAAATGAGGATAGTATCAACATTCTCACAGCCATTTATTGCTTCTTATAATTTCATTTGCATTCAGTTTGAATCCTGTAAAATTGTTTAAACAGGTGTAGTAAAAGTTTCTGTCATGCTTCATGTTTAAATTCTCTTTTACTTATTCCATGACGCTTACATGTTTTCAGCCACATGCTTTATATCATATGTTTTCAAAAATTCAGGTAAAGAAATTGCATGATCTTCAGTTGTAATATCAATAACCTATGTAAAAGTTTTCAAAAGTTGAAATAATTTTTTGATCCATGGGCAGGGTTAATGAAGTTGTAGTTGGTGAAAAAAAAATACATTTTCATATTTTCATTCAAGGCCCTGAGGGAATGATGGTGACCTGAAACATTACCTCACAGTAGTACTGCTTTAAAATGTAAATGGTTGGAATGATAAAGATGTGTGAAGGAAGAAATTTGAGAATTCAGTCCTTTCCTGCTGGGTGTGAATATAGTAGGAGTCCCAGCCTGGAAAATGAGGTCTGCCTCTAGAAGCTGACCATGATTCTAGGCTATCCATCCACGAGGGTACAGGAATATCATTTTTACAGTCTGAAAGAACTGAATTCAACCACAAACTAGAATCTTGGAAGCCGATTCTTTCCTAAACAGTAGGAAGGATCACAACTGTGCTGACATCTTGATTTTAATGTTTGAGATCTGGAGAAGATACCTAGTGTACTCACATTTACCTGCACTTCTGACCTTTAGAATTTACAACACAAACATAGCCCTTGTGTATCAGGATATAAGATGTTAGACGAGAGACTTCAATCATAGTCAGTAGAGTAAATGCCTCTCAGTTACTTTCTCATTCAGATTATACTCCAGTGCTGTAAGGTCAGACAGAGGCATGGGCTCAATGATAATAACATGTGGAATCTTTTCAGGAATCTTTCGGTAGATCTCTGCTTCCCTTCAAAGGCCACAGAGATCATAGAGAAATAAGTCCTCATTGGTAGTTTTACCAGTTTTAACAAATCCCATTTTGGATTACTGTACCACCATCAGCCCAAATTTCAGTCATGTCAGCTCAGTCTATTGCAAGACTTATCATAATATTTAGATCCATGTTGAACCTCAGAACACACTACCAAAACATATCCGTAAGTAAATTTATGGAGATGATTTGTACAATCAAGACCTAAGCTTTGATATGAATAAACTTACCCACATGTTTAGGTTTATGGAGAATGAGTAATGGATAATAAGACTGTATCCAAATAAGCAGAGAATAGTTAAAACTGTAAATATGGTAGAAGAATACCATTACTTTGTATTCCCACTCATGATGAACCATTTTCTTAAAGGGGGATTTTAGTATTTCTGAATCAGACATTTCCTACAAATGAGGAAAAAAATATAGAAAAGAGGTGAGGAAAATCTCAATCTTTTTAAACCCACAATTTTGCTTTGAGCTTTCTTCTAACAAAAAAATGTGTAATCAGTTGCTAATTTTATGGTTCAGATAAAAGTTACAAAAGGAGACTTGAAGGAAGAAATCAATAAGGATCAAGTAATTAGTGAAAAATTAGTTCTTTCACATAAACACTTTCTAGCATTGCCTCTGAAATCAGAGAAAGTTCAAGATGAGCAAAATTCTTTGATGTCCTAAGAAGAATCTCTAGAAAAAGTACATATTTAAAAGCTATGAATAAATACAATAAAGTAATTATTTTATGTTTATCTAAAATTTTGAATATTTATCTCTGTATCTCTCTACCTCTGGACAAAAAAATACAATTGCAACCAGTGTTGAAACTATGTTATTTAGTTTATGACAAGCCGAATGACAGGTAGGGATGCTTTGTCGTTACTGGTTAGTGCTCTGGAATTCTCAGAAAGACTGAAAGATAAGCACAGGTTTTACTTTAAAGTCATCTTCTTCAGTGCCTCCTAATAAGAGTTAATGTAACTTTAACTCGTGTAGGCCACTCACAATCTTACATCTCTCATCACAGAAGTTCTTAATGGTAGCCTTTCGAAAAGGTATTTTAATCAACAATAAATATTTAATTATCATCATAACCACCTATTTAATGGATCTTAGAGCATGGGTGCATATTGTATAGCAGCATTCCTCATGTCTAAAAGTTTGAGCGGATAGTGTAATATTATTTAATTCATGCCAACTTCTTAAATGATAAAACCTGCCTTCATTAACAGTAAGAGTCATCTCATTAGCATCAACTATCAGGTGTAGCCTGAAGGGTTCATCGTGAATAACAAAGACACATATCACTAGGAATATTTCAAGGATTTAGAGGTTACTTTCCTAGACTCTGGACAAAAGCCAAATTTTAGACTTGTCTTTTTGAAGCAAACATGAAACCAACTTTAATTCTATAGACTTTATATATGTTGTACCATCACTTTTATTTAAATTTTAAAATATTGCTGATTTCTACAAAAAATATCAGAAGTACAGTTGAAATTGAGTTGAATTCACTATTTAATTTGGGAATAACTTGTACATTTATTTATTTGTTTGTTTGTTTATTTTTACGATTATTTATTTATTTATTTATTTGACAGAGACACAGTGAGAAGGAACACAAGCAGGGGGTGTGGGAAAGGGAGAAGTAGGCCTCCCGTTGATGAGGGAGCCTAGTGTGGGGTTTGATCCATGACCCTAGGATCATTAGGTGAGCTGAAGCAGCTAAACGAAGCCACCCAGGTGCCCTCAATTTGTATTTTTAAAATATAGAGTTTCCTATTAATGAATAAGAAATTGTTCTTATTTTTAACCTCTTTGAATATTTCATATTTTTCCACATTTATATTGTAGACTTTATTTTTTAAGATTTTATTTATTTGACAGAGAGAGATAGTGAGTAAGCGCACATTCATGCACAATAAGGGGGAGGGGCAGACAGCAAGGCATTGGAAGAGGGCAAAGCAGATTTTCTGCTGAGCAGAGAGCTTAATCCCAGGACCTTAGTCATTTTATAATTAAGTAGTTATTTTTGAACTTCTTTTAGTGAGAAATGATTTTTCCCCTAAGACTTTATTTATTTATTATTTATGTATTTAAATGCATATGAATATTAAAGAACCTATCAAAGGGAATCTCATGTTTTATTTAGGATTTTAGAAATAGCTAAGCTTCTGGACCATATCCCTCAATATATCCTATATTTTTTAAACATTTTATTTATTTGAGAGAGGGAGAGAGCAAGAGTGGATGTACATGCACATGCATGAGCAAAGGGGGGAGGGGCAGAGGGAGGAAGACAAGCAGGGAGCTCAATGTGGTGCTAAATTCCAGGACCCTGAGATCATGATCTGCACGAAGTTAGCTGCTTAAGGAACTGAGCCACCCAGGCACTCCAAGGCTTCATTTCTTAGAGCACTCTTAGGTTTACAACAAATCTGAGATGAAGGTACATAGAGATTTCCCATATACTCCCTGGTCTTTAGTAGGATCTTCCCCATTATTAAAATTTCATACTTGAGTGCTGCATTTGCTGTAATTGATGAAGCTATGCTAGCACATCATAATCACCCAAAGTCTGTAGTATACAGTAAGGGGGCAATCACTGATTTTTTTTTTTTTTTTAGTTTTCTCCATAGCATTGCCTTTTTGAAATGTCATATACTTGGAGTCATATGGTATGGAACCTTTTCAGATCAGCTCCTTTAAATTCATCATATGCATCTAAGGTTGCTTCATGTCTTTTAGGGCTTGATTGTTCATTTCTTCTTAGCACTGAAAAATGTTATTTTGTCCAGATGGACTCAACTTAACCCATTCAACTATGGAAGGACAGCTTTGGTTGCTCTCAAGTTTTAGCAATTATTGTTAAATATGCTATCAATATTGGTGTGCAAATTTTTATATACACTTGTTTTCTACTGCTTTAGGTAAATATCAAGGAGCACAATTACTGGATTACAGGATGAGGAGTATGTTTAGTTTTGTAAGAAGCTGCCAAACTGTCTTCCAAGGTAGCTTACTACTTTTCATTCCCACCAGCAAGACTCCCATTGCTCTGCATCCTTACCAGTATTTGTAGATTTTTCAAATTTTGGCCATTCTAATAGACATGCAGGGTATACCTCATTGTGGTTTTAATTTGCATTTCCTGAGTGAACATATGATGTTGGACATCTTTTCATATGGTTATTTGTCATTTGTATATCTTCTTTGAAGAGGTGTTTATCACTAAGGTCTTTCTCCCATTTTTTACTTGGGTTGTTTGCTTTATTGTTGAGGTCTAACAGGTTTTTTTTTTTTATTTAATTATGTTTGATAACAGTCCTTTATTAAATGCATCTTTTGCAAATATTTTCTCCCAGTCTGTGGCTTGTCTTATTTTCTTAACTTTATTATTATTATTATTATTATTATTATTATTTTGCAGATAAGTTTTTAATCTTAATGGAATTCAGTTTATTAATTATTACTTTTATGGATCATGTCTTTGGTGTTCTACCTAAAAAGTCATTGTTATACTCAAGGGCACCTAGGTTTTCTCCTGTAGTTGTTGTAGAATTATTTGTTCAAGACAATATCTTTGATCCGTTCTATTGACTTCCCTCCTGTGTCAGAGATCAGTTGATTATATTTATGGGAGTTTATTTTTGGGTCCTCTATTCTGTTACATTGATCTCTTTGCTTACTCTTTCACCAATACCATAATGTCTTGATTATTGTAACTTTATAGTAACTCCTGAATCTGGATTAAAAGAGTCCTCTTTATTCTTTCCCTTCAATGTTGTCTTGGCTATTCAGGGTCATGTGTTTTTCCATATAATGTTTAGAATTGGTTTGCTGATATTCATAAAATACCATGCAGGGATTTTGATTTGGATTGCATTGAATCTATAGATAAAGTTGGAAAGAACTTACAACTTGATATATTGAGTTTTACTATTCTTGAACTGGGATATCTTACCTTCATTTAGTTCTTCTTTGAGTTTGTTCATCAGAGTTTTGTAGTTTTCTTTATGTAGACTTTGTACATGTTTTGTTAGATTTATACCAATTTCATTTTTGGATACGCTAATATAAATAATATTTTATTTATTGCTTTAAAATAGTATTGTGTTTTAATTTCAAATTCCATGTGTTCATTGATGATATGGGAAGAATGAATTTTAATTAATTAATTAATTATTGAATTTTATTTATTTACCTTATATCCTGCAAACTTAGTATGATCACCTATTTGTTCCCAGAGGTTTTTGTTTTTTGTTTTTTTTTTTCTTTCTTATTTTCTGCATAGACATTGTGTCATCTGTGAACAAAGAGTTTTAGTTCTTTATTCCCAATCTGTATAACTTTTTCTTTTAAAGATTTTATTTATTTGATAGAGAAAGACACAATGAGAGAGGGAACACAAGCAAGGGGAGTAGGAGACGGAGAAGAGGGCATCCTGTCAAGCAAGAAGACCGATGTGGGGCTTGATCCCTGGATACTGGGATCATGACCTGAGCCCAAGGCAGAGCCCCAACAACTGAGCCACCCAGGCACCCCCGATCTGTATAACTTTTATTTCCTTTTGTTACCTTACCGCATTTGGAAGGACTTTCAGTTTGTTTTGAAAAGGAGTAGGTGAGAGTGGAATCCTTGTCTTATACTTGATGTTAGTGAGAAATGTTTTTAGCTTTTCACATTAACTAAGGTGTTAAATGGAGGTTTTATTTATGTAGATTGTCTTTATCAAGTTGAGAAATATCCCTATCTTCCTAGTTTACTTATTTTGTTTTTACAAATATGAAGCATGCCATTCAACACTATATGTTAGGAAGTAAAGGAACATTATATTTTTTTTATAAATAAAAAATACAGAAAACTTAAGAAGCAAAAATATAATACCAGGACTCAAACTACTTTTCCAAAAACCTAGTAAAATAATTTTAAAAGGTAATATAAACAGATTAGAAATTTTGGTATGTTTTTACTGATGTATAATGTTTTTCATGTACTGCAAGTACATGAGAGATAATTAAATTACTCATTCCATAGATGTTATTATTCCTTAATCAAAGCTGTATTTTATCTATTTTTGATGTGCGCAGTTTTTGTTACACAAAACAGATTTTATTTTATTCCTCTTACCAATGAGCTGAAACTAGGTCACTACTCACAGACATTAAAATATATGTTTTTGTTTTTCTATGACTAATTGCGATGATTTGTTAGTTTGGGCATAGTTGTCATATCTTTGAATACTTAGACATAGTCTGGACTTAATAAAATTAATGGTCCACTGAAATTAAAAAAAAAAATCACTGTTTGTTTATCTGATAGTATAAATTTATCCCAAGGGATATAAAATATTCAAAACAAGAGATATAACTCTCATTCCACCAAGTGATATATTTTAATTTTGTGATATAATGTTTTAATTTAATTAAACTATATCAATTATTCTAATGTATATAAAGAGCCATCCTCTTTTATTAGGAATTTGAACTTGTATGAACAAGCCAACTAAGACATCACTTCAATATCAATTATCAGCTTATTAAATTATGTTGTATGTAATATAACAAAACATAAAGGCAGGAGGAGCCTATTCTAAGACAATGGTTTATACTGACCACTTTTCACTCTACTTTGGATTCTAGCAATTATCTTCTAGGAGTTATCCATGACTCAAGACTCATTTACTTCCACCATTACTACCTTAATGGTCTGAAGGCAGAACTCCAGGTTGATTGGCTCCCATTCAGAAACAGGCAGTGATGTTTTACTGCCTAAGTAATTGAGTATAACATTTCTATATGAATTTAAAATTTTCCTCAATAAAATAATTATTTCCAAGCTTACTATCAAATAGTTGGTACTTGTGAAGCATCTGAGCTTTCGCCCTACTTCAAACTAAAAAGTAAACTTACAACTATTAGGTGAATGCTGGAAGAATATAGAAGACTATTTCGTTGTAGACCAAGAACTTTATCACTTATGGCATAGCAAGAAGTATGAACATCCTGTTTAGTCAGGGTCCCTTTGCCCCAAAGTTCTACAGATGGTGATGTGGAGGAGCCCAGGCAGATACTACACATACAATGAGCTTGAATCACAGTTGAGGAAACCTGAGCTTAATAAATGCAAATATTTTATAATGTGCCGCAAGCAAATTTAACCATTTTCCTAGATAAAGACTGTTGGGGCCAATTCCAGATTAAAACCTGTTAAACCCCTAGGGCCTGCCTGGGCCTACTTAGCCATAGTGACTCCATGTTGCCTAGGTAGACATTTTGTTGTTTAATAAATGACTCAGCAGTTACTGATATCAGTTCCAGGTAACTGTTGCTAAAACACACACCTAAAACAAGGTCATTTCATTTAATAAATGCCTCAACAGTTATTGATATCAGTTCCAGGTAACTGCTACTAAAACACGCACCTAAAACAAGGCCAGACAGGTGGAAACATCCAATCAGCCAAAGCCACATATGTAGAGGTCTGCGGTTGTGACCTATAAAACTAGCCTGTAAGACCAAGGGGTCTTTGCTCTCTTTGGAGGTGGCCCTGGCTGGTCAGTTTGACTTTTAATGCTTGGCATAGAATAAAGCTTTACATAACTTTCACTTTGTCTCAGTCTCATTCCCCTGGCCAGTCAGTCTAACTTCTAATGCTTGGCATAGAATAAAGGCTTTGCATAACTTTCACTTTGTCTCAGTTTTGTTCCTTTGATAACGGACCCAATAAAGACATTATCTTTATTACACTAGAGAGTAAACAAACTATCCTTCTATAGCTATATTTTATCTTATTTTATTTTATTTATTTTTAAAAAAGATTTTATTTATTTATTTGACAGACAGAGATCACAAGTGGGCAGAAAAGCAGGCAGAGAGAGGAGGAAGCAGTCTCCTTGCTGAGCAGAGAGTTCAATGTGGGGCTTGATCCCAAGACCCTAAGATCATGACCTGAGCTGAAGGCAGAGGCTTTAACCCACTGAGCCACCCAGGCACCCCTATAGCTATATTTGAAAAAGAATCCAGAAGAAAAGGACAGGAGTGCCTCATTTGCAAGATATATAGATATGCAGGAGATCCATGGGATTTTCTTCCAAGAATATTTACTTTCATTTACACACAAACAAAATTTGTTCTCATAATTGTTCCCATAAGTATGTGCCTGTTTTGGCCACTTTGATTATTCTGACCCACAAAATTTAATTAAGGCTTCTCTCAACCGTACTCCAAAGGGCTAAGGATGAAGCCAACTTAGAGTTTTGACCACAACAGTGCATCCTGGTATCACAAAGCATATCCCATAAACCACATGGAGTTACCTAATAAAGCACATGGCTTTATTCTTAAGTTTCTTGATTGACTCTTCTCCCAGGATTTAGATGTTAATTCAGGTACAGAAGGATGTATTGACAATAGAACAGATATAACTTTGACCCAGTGAAGAAAATCTAGATCAATTATTTCATTCATAACAATCCTAACCAGTGAGTTCAGGTTGACCTGAATGCCACCTGGTGTTGAACTGTTGTTGTTAGTGACTTTAGCTAAATTCAGAGATTGAATTTTAACTCTCTTTTCTAAATTGGGTGAGTCTCATTTTAGGTAAAACTTCTGTCAGAGTAGACATATAGCACAATGATTATATCATCACAGGGTTACATGATCTACTGGTTTTCTTAAACACTTAATGTTTTCTTATGGCTATCTTTAAAATGTGAGTCCCAGTGCTTTTAGGATGAGGCAAGTTAGTTCCTGGCTTCAGCACAGGTTAGAGTTCCAAGTACATGTAGTTAATTATAACTTAAGGGATCCCACAATGAGATTTCTATCTGTTGGGGGGCGTAGTATACCAATGTATACAGTGTGGCTTCCTAGCTGCTGGTGAGTCTTAGAAGTCACAATTTAAACTATTGAATGTATTTCTTATATTTAGAACTGCCTAATTTCAGTCAGTTGAATTTGTCCTGTTTGTCCACGCCACCAGTTAAAGGGCATTCACTTATCCCACAAAGTGACTGAGAAACAGACTGACAAAGAAACAGGGGAAAGGAAGACATTGGTGGTACTGACAAGTGCTTTGGTTGTGAAGAGTTTGCTGCTGTTTCCAACAGAATTCTTGATAAAGTTCAGAGGAATAGTGAGCAAATCAATGTCAAAGCCAAATGGAAAGAACAATAGGCCAGCATTCCGTTAAATTTATGGTGCTTGTAATGGTTCAAGAGCCCCACACCTAAGTGTTTTCCTTTGTGAGGAAGGTTCCTGGAGCTGTTCTGAAATAAAGAGATAATTAATTCCACTCCTTCCCCTTAACACCTAGGACATACATAATATTTTCCCTCCTCCCTGGGTGCCAGGATTTCAATCCCCATCATTGGGTAAATATAATAAAAATTATAATGTCCTTACAAACTAGAAAATTTCTTCTCAAAAGTAGAAGAGGAAGAAAATAGTTTTATTGTTGAATAATTATTAAGCCAGAGTGGGATGTATATCACAGGCAATCCACAAAGAAATTGCAAAGACAAATAAGTCTTACCCTTTTATAGAGGATACAAGTCCACTTAGTTGATGGCCAGTTGTTGATTTTTTTTTAACTTTTTTTTTTAAAGATTTTATTTATTTATTTGACAGAGACCACAAGTAGGCAGAGAGGCAGGCAGAGAGAGAGAGAGGAGGAAGCAGGCTCCCTGCTAAGTAGAGAGCCCCACTTGGGGCTCGATCCCAGTACCCTGGGATTATGATCTGAGCTGAAGGCAGAAGCTTTAACCCACTGAGCCCCTCAGGTGCCCCCCAGTTGTTGATCTTGAGGATGGATATATAAGTGGACTTGACAATACCACTTATCACACGTTCCTTATTCTAAATCCAGTATTTGGTAAGTAGGATGACCATTTGTATTAGTTAGCTGACTTTATCCAAAGGTAAAAATAAACTCCTTCTATCTTGATGGCAGGAAGTGGTTCTGAAACTTGGAGCAAGGTCCTGCCCTCCCACAGAAACTGGGAAATAGGGACTCTATCTTCTTTGCTGATTACATTTCAAAGAGATGGAATCCAGACCCTAAAGACATACTGGAGTCTTAAGGTAGGCAAGAGTCTTATTTAGCTTTTGAAAAGATTTATGAATATTTCAAAGAGATAAAGAAATTGCAATTACAAGTTTATAAGTAGATGCTTTAAGAAAAGGGAGGGGATGTCTTATTTTCAACAGGAAGAATTATTTCCTTACTATTTTTAAAAATTATTTATTTATTGGGGCATCTGGGTGGCTCAGTGCGTTAAGCCTCTGCCTTCAGCTCAGGTCATGATCTCAGGGTCCTGGGATCGAGTCCCACATCGGGCTTTCTGCTCCGCAGGGAGCCTGCTTCCTCCTCTCTCTCTCTCTCTCTGCTTGCTTCTCTGTCCACTTATGATCTCTCTCTGTCAAATAAATAAAATCTTTAAAAAAATTATTTATTTATTTGAGAGACAGACAGAGAATCATATATTGACTATTAGCCCATTGTTGAATGGTTTTTGTGACATTAGGTATACCATGTCAGATGGAAAATTGTTAAGAAACCAGATAACAAAAGAGTAGTTTGGGTGGACATATTTATGTGACAGAAATTGACCAGTTGGTTTTGAATAGCAATACTGTACCAAAACTAAACAAGCAAACAAAAAACCCCAAAAGAGCAAAAATAATCACCAAAGATACCATTTATAATCCCAAGAAAGCAAAATTCCAACATAGTCTGTCTTCTAGATTTAGTTGGGGGCAGTGTTATATGCAATATATATTCACTCATCATGAGACAAACAGGTTAAATTTTGTCATGAGTCTGAAGTCTGGCATGTAGTAGTAGGTTTTGCATCCCAAACATAAGTATTTTACTTTGTGTCCAGGATATGATGGTGTTATGTTTTGCTCTGTCCAGTGTGACAACTGGACAAAACAGCAATGATTGAAGAATACATTATGCCAATGTATCCAATGCATTCACTGGATAGTGTAGACTGGATTAGCGGTTTGATTGTAGCTGGTTTCATCAAATGATATTACCATGGACATCTATTCACAGGAATGACCCTGACAGTTTGTTTTAAACATCGAAAAAGTAGGATGGAGGGGCGCCTGGGTGGCTCAGTAGGTTAAACCTCTGTCTTCAGCTCAGGTCATGATCTCAGGATCCTGGGATCGAGCCCCACATCGGGCTCTCTGCTCAGCAGGGAGCCTGCTTCCCCCTTTCTCTCTTCCTGCTTCTCTGCCTACTTGTGATCTCTCTGTCAAAAAAAAAAAAAAAAAAAAAAAAAAAGTAAGATGGAAACTAATTTAGGAGCCAATATTACATTGATATTAAAACCATGGGTTAAATAATTTAAACTAGGCAAAAGGTATAAGTACAAAAAAATGGGGGTCCACTTATATTTTTATAGGAAAATTTGATGACAAAAAATATAAGCTTCTTGGGGCACCTGGGTGGCTCAGTGGGTTAAGCCTCTGCCTTTGGCTCGGGTCCTGGGATCCGGACCTGCATCCTGCATCTGGCTCTCTGCTCAGCAGGGAGCCTGCTTCCCCCCCGCCCCCGCCTGCCTCTCTGCCTACTTGTGATCTCTGTCAAATAAATAAATAAAATCTTTAAAATATATATATATATATATATATATAAGCTTCTTGATGTTAAATATTTTTCACTCTACTCTCTCTTCCTTAATCTCACATTTTGACCATTAGTTTCTCTTTTTATATGTCAAGTAAGCCTTAAAAGATTACTTTTTTCTAAAAAGTAAGTATCTAAAGCTAGTATCACTTTTTTCTAAAGCTCTCACTATCTTAATTACAAAAGTCCAAGAATGCCCAAGTGGCTCAGGCAGTTAAGGGTCTGCATTCAGTTTGAGTCACAATCCTAGGATCCTGGGATTGAGTCCTGCATCAGGCTCAAGCTTGCTTCTCTCTCTGCCTGCAGCTCCTCCTGATTATGCTTTCTCTCTCTCTGACAAGTAAATAAATAAAATCTTTAAGAAATCTAATTTGTTTCTACTAAAATAGAGCTTTATCCATCTATGTTCTTTAACAAATGTAACACATTTGAAGAGTCAAAAGTACAATTTCTCCTACAATAAACAATACATATTTGCATTCCCATAGTTTTTATAAAAATATCAGTCTTTGTAATTTTTAATTCTCTACATGGTATAACTATGGACCATATCTTAATGAATCAATACGCAGAAAAAGCAGTTGGATTATACTGATAAAAAAATCAGCAAAAAACTTTGCTTAACTATCTAGTATCCTGAAATAGAGATGATTTTATTTTAATATATTGGAACTGCATTAGGTTTTAGCTAATGGGCATATAGGACAATTTGATATGTTATTGCTATAGACTAAAAATTTGTGTTTCCCTAAAATTCATATGTTGAAACCTACTCCCCAGTGTGAAAAGATCTAAAAGTGAGTTTGGAGAGGCAATTAAGTTGTGAGAGTGTAGATCTCATAAATGGGATTAGTGTCTTTTAAAGAGGCTCCAGAATAATCCTTGCCCCTATCACTGCAATCAAAATATGCCCATATCTACATCAAAATAGTCATAGAATTTAATTATCTTAAGATCGTGTAGATAAATATTTATCTGCCCAAGTCTATACATAATGAGAAATATGAAAAATATATTGAACTTGCATTATTAAGAGTTAAAACATGGTGTCAAATCTCTAAAATGGTATTGGAACAAAGCTCTCTGGGTTAAAGGAGTGAGGAATTGGGCAACTCTTTCTCCAGGTAAGGATAAAAGTAGTATATTTTTTTCAAAATCAATAATTTTTAGACTAGAAATCATCCAAAGTCATATAACAAGTTGAGAAACATCGACTTAAGAAAAAAATTGAACCACAATTTAGAAGAATGAGGGTTTATGACATGTCAATTTGTAGTTGTTCCTAATTCTCCTCAGTGATACTAGGAGATTTATTTATGGGGAGGAAGAAATCCTAAGGCCTACCATAAGGAGCTCACTTGATTTGGAGTAAAGTTTAGAAAATCCCCATGTTTCAGGAATTATCAGAAAGATTAGACCTTGGTGACAAACAAACAGGAAAGGCTAAAGTGACAGCTATTCTGAGGTTATTATCTGGTTGATGCAAGCAAAGATTGACCAGTTAGACTGAAACATACTGGGATATCCAGGGAATGAAATAGCAATACTGGTCTAATGATCTGAAGGTACCAAAATTAATCTCTCATGAGGAGAGAACACTAAGAACTTATATTATATATATAATAATATAATAAGAACTTATTATTATATTCTGTTTCTGCTATAATGAATTACCACAAATATAGGTCTTAAAACAATACAAAATTTTAATTTATAGTTCTAGAGGTCTGACGTCTAAAATCTGCCTCACTAGGCTAAAATCAGGGTGTTGGCAGGTTGGGTCCTTCTGGACGTTCCAAAGAAAAAATCTATGTTTTGGGTTTTCCATCTTTCAAAGGACCTTGGCATTCCCTGGCTTGTGGTGGAATCGTTCTAATCTCTGTTCCTTTAATCACATTAACTTTTTCCATTCTACTCTGATCCTCCTGCTTCCCTCTTATAAGGACCTATGTGAGGTCATTAGACCCACCGATACAACCCACCCTAATCTCTCCATCTCAATATGTTTAACTCGATTGCATCTGTAAAATTTTTGTACCATGTAAGAACATATTCACAGGTTCTGAGGGATTAGGTCATGGGCATCTTTGGGTGGATTATTTGATCTAGCACAGGGTCCTAGTATCTAAATATTCCTGAATGAATGTGAAGCCTGCACAGGCATTGTTTTAACACAAGAAGGATCTTGGCAGAGAGTTAAGGATTGTGCACATTTGCAAAAGGCCTGAAAGTTGAATGCATTCCCTAATCTTGCAAAGATCTATCAGAAATGGGTGAAAACCCTACTGGTTCACAGTATTTAAACACAATCTCTGATCAGTCATTGGCCAACTATAAGCTGTGCTTCCCCAGGCATAGTACAACTGGCATAAAAATAAAGATGAAAGAAAAGAAGGTAAAAAAGGAAAGGAAGGAGGAAGGGAGAGGGAGAGGTGATGAGATGAGCAAAGAGGGAGGGAGGAGGAAAGAAGGAAGACAGACAACTAAGCAGAGAAATCAACAGAGCACCCTGTGGTGGAGATAGACAGATATTAGAGAATTAACCAAGGAAAGTCTCTAAAATATACAAACATACAAAAAGACACCAACATAAAAAAAACAAACATACAAAAAGCAATAACCTTAATTAACCTTAATCCATAGTTGCCATATCATCTAAAATGTTTGATTTTAAACAAAATATGAAAATGGAGGAAAGAATAAAATGTGATCTATATGCAACAAAGAAGCAGTCAATACAAACTGTTTCAAAGAAGCCTCGATATTAGAATAAGCAAAGACTTCTAAGAAGTAAGCATAAACATGTTCAAGATACATGATAATGAGCACCTACAAAAAGTCAATAGATAATAACATACTAATTAGTGAAAGATTAAATGCTTTCTCTTATAATAGGGAACAAGGAAAAAATATTTTCTCTCTCCACTTCAGTTCAACATTCTACTTAAAATTCTATTCAGTTCAATAAAGCAACAACAACAACAAACAAAAACGAAAAGAAAGACTTGCATGTTAGAAAGAAAGAAAGAAACTTCTTATTTGCAAACAACTTCATTCTGTATGCAGAATATAGTAAGTAAACAACTCCCCCACACCCCAAAAAATAAACTTACTAAAATAAATAACAACTTCACCAAAGTTGTAAGATACAATACCCATATACAGGACCAAATGCATTATCATATACAGTTGGCCCTTGGGCAATGCTGGATTGGGGCCCCAGCCCCCACCCTGCACAGTAAAAAAGTCCACATATAACTTTTCATTCCCCCAAAACTTAACTACTTATAGCCTACTATTGAGATACTTAATATTGTGAAGATAAAACTTTTCCCCAAATTGATTGGCATAATCTACATATCCCTACAAAATGCCAGCAGAATTATCATTTTCTAGAAATCTACAATCTGATGTTGAAATTGAAATAAAAATGCAAAGAACTCCAAACAGCCTGAAAAATTTAGAAATAAAACAAAGAATTCATACTTCTTGGCTTCAGAAGTTACTATAAATCTACTGTTATCAAGAAAGTATGGTGTGATATAAGGATAGATATACAGGTAACTGGAACACAAGCCCACAAGTAAACCCTTATATTGTATTAATAATCAGTTGATTTTTGGGTGCCTGGGTGGCTCAGTGGGTTAAAGCCTCTGCCTTCAGCTCAGGTCATGATCCCAGAGTCCTGGGATGGAGCCCTGCATTGGGCTCTCTGCTCACCAGGGAGCCTGCTTCCCCACCCCATCTCTGCCTGCCTCTCTGCCTACTTGTGATCTCTGTCAAACAAATAAATAAAATCTTAAAAAATAATAATAATAATCAGTGGGTTTCAATGGCATTGTTGGGACGATTTAGTGTGGGAAAGTGCAGTTATTTTGCAAATGATAAAGGTTTGTGTACAACTGAACATCCATATATCAAACACAAAAATTAAAAAAAAAATAGTTACCTTACACCAAACACAAATATTATCTAAAAAATGGATCATACACCTAAATGTAAAAGGAATAACTTTAGAAAATCAAAATATATAATAGAGAGAAATCTTTATAATGTGAGTTAAACAAATAGTTCTTAACCCACAAAAGAAATTTTGATCAGTTACTATTTATTGAAATTTTAAAAAATGTATCTCAACAGACATAATTAGGAAAACAAGAAGACAGGTCACAGACCTGAAAGTCATATATCTGCAAAAAGACTGCATTTAAAGAATATAAAGAAGATATCCAATGGAAATCTGAAAAGCATAGACCAAATAAAAACTGGCAAGATACTTGAATTGACATTTCACCAAAGAAAGTTGAATGGCTAAGAAGTATATAAAAAAATACTCACTGTTCTTAGTAATTAAATCAACACATTAAAATAACTAAAATGGCCATCTTATAAAGAAAGATAATGGGATACCTGGGTGGCTCAGTCAGTTAAGTTTGATGCAAGTCATGATCTCAGGGGCATGAGATTACGTGGGGTTCTGCCCTCAGCAAAGAGTCTGCTTGGGATTATCTCCCTCTACCTCTGTCCCTTACCCAGGTTGTGCTCCCTCTCTCTCTCTCACTCTTTATCTCTCAAATAAATTTTTAGAAAAAGAAAAGAAGGAGGGAGGGAAGGAACAAAGGAAGAAAGGAAGGAAGGAAAGAAGGAAGGAAGGTAAGAGAAAGAAAAGGAGGGAGGGTAGGGAAGGAAAGGGAGAGAGAAAAGAGAGAGAAGGAGAGGAAGGAAGGAAAAAGGAAGGAAGGAAGGAATGGAGGAAAGAAGGAAGGAAATAACCAGTATTGGCCAGTGTGTGCAGAAATGGAAACATAATACAATGCTGGAAGGAATATAAAATGGTAAGTCTCTTTGGAAAATATTTTGGTAGCTTCTTAAAATGTTCAACATAAAAAAAAAAAATGTTAAACATAAACTTACCATAAAATCGAGCTATTTCAATTCTAAGAATCTACCCATGAGAAATGTTTGTGCCTGTCTTATAAATGGTATGGTGGAAGACAGCACTAGAAATTTGAAATTTTCAAAAATTTCTGAAATTTTTTGACAGAGCAATTCTATAAATTATATGGCCTTTTTCTTTTCTCCTTATAACATTTGAATATCTTTATCTCACAATCTCTAACTACTTACATTTTTAACATTTTATTTTTTTATTTTTTTTAAAGATTTTATTTATTTTATTTGACAGACAGAGATTACAAGTAGGCAGAGAGGCAGGCAGAGAGAGAGAGGAGGAAGCAGACTCCCTGGTGAGCAGAAGCCCAATGCGGGCCTCGATCCCAGGACCCTGAGATCATGACCTGAGCCGAAGGCAGAGGCTTTCACCCACTGAGCCACCCAGGCGCCCCCATTTTTAACATTTTAAATTATGTATCATCTTACAATTTTTGTGACTCCGTTTTCATCATGTTGGATCTTTATAAACATAGGAGACAGATAAGAAAACAATTGCCCACATTTTCTAGATTAAAAAAAAAAAAAGAAGTTCTAGGTTTCAGAGAACCTCTAACCAAGGTTACTCCACTAAAAAAATCATCAAGTATAAAGATTTGAAAAGATTGTTTTGAGAACAGTTCAGTAAACTCTGTCATTTACTATTCAACTTTTTATCCTATATTAGTTCTTTAAAAAGCCATTTAAGTGGCGCCTGCGTGGCAGAGCCTCTGCCTTCAGATTGGGTCATGATCCCAGAGTCCTGGGATCGATCCCTGCACTGGGCTCTATGCTCAGCAGGGAGACTGCTTCCCCCCTCTCTCTGCCTGCCTCTCTGCCTATTTGTGATCACTGCCTATTAAATAAATAAATAAAATATTTTTTAAAAAAAAGCTATTGTAACAGAGGACTCTTTCCCCTGTTTGAACATCTTAAGTTTTTTTAAATGACAACACTGAAAATAGGGTTTAAATTTTATATCATATCTCTTATAATCTTGACTCTTTCTCTGTAGTAAAAAATTATACAGTGTACATAAGATAGAAATCCAAATTTCTCTCATTTGTTCTACTAATTGTAATATAGAATGTTGTATGTTCTCTTAATCTTAAAATATTCCTACTTTCTATCCATTATGGATATTAGTCTATTATGAAATTATTAATTTTTTTCTGGAACATTATATATATTTTTAAAAGATTTTATTTATTCATTTGACAGACAGAGATCACAAGTAGGCAGAGAGGCAGGGAAGCAGGCTCCCTACTGAGCCGAGAGCCCTATGTGGGGCTTGATCCCAGGACCCTGAAATCATTACCCGAGCTGAAGACAGAGGGTTTAACCCACTGAGCCACCCAGGCACCCCTGGAACATTATATTTTTAATAAGATATATTAGTACAATTTTCTGGACTGAATTATAGAAAAATGATTTTTAATAAGCTATTAAATCCATATCAATTTATGAAAATTGTTAGGGTAGAAATTTGTGCATTCTCAAAACTTCAAAAGAGGACTTTTTAGACTCATCACATATTTTTAATTAACTAGATATAAAAGCCCAGAATTACTGATAAAGTAAAATTAACTTAATTCATATATTTAAAAAATTAATATTAAGAGAATCATCTCCAGTCCCACTCCTTATAGGATAGTAAAAAAAAAATATTCTTTATGGACAGAGAGACTTAATTTCAAGTTCTTATATCATGTATCTGTATCTATCTATATACATAAATCTACATAAGTAAATTTATATATTATATGTCCCTCAAGAAATTATTCTGAAGGTAAAATGGAAACAAGGTCGAGAAGTGCCATAATGTCATAGAATTTTATGTTTTGACAATATTCAAGTATTCATCCACAACTCTAACCTAACAACCTAATTTACTTCACCACTCAGATGGCTAATAGCTATCACATTCAGCATGTTCAATTATTGTTTACCCACCAGCCAAAAACCAATAAATGGCACTAGTTATCATACAGTTTCTCAAGCCTATGCTATAATTATCTTTGTTTCCTAATTTACACTTACTGCCCATGTTTAATACCAAAGAAACTACTTTTATTTCTGCTTTAAAAATAATCTCTCACTCAATTCGTAGTCCACTTCTAGTTTACCATTTACAGAATAATTATATACCAATTTTTAGAATGGCAAATTGAGATCATCTCACGTCTTACCTTCCAGTCATTCCAAAAGCATGCTTCGCTTTCTAAGGTGCTTCATCCTTTGGCTTTTCCTCTTTTTTTGGAACCTATTTTATACAGTTTAACTGCGCTGTTCTTCTAGATATTCTCTTTTTGTCTGGTTGTTTTGTTTGGTTTTAAATGAAAGCACCAGATTCTTTCCATCAAGGTCTTCCCTCAGCCAGAATTTCTTTTTCCTGGCTGCTATTCATATCTCTTTCACATCATTTCGATATGAATTTACATATTCTTAGAAACTGCTTTTAAGATTTTTTTTGGAAATTACCTTGTTTAAGCAATATTTTTGTGATTTTTTTTATTGTTAAATATATTTTCCTTTCTGTATACTAATTTATAATGTTGATTCACTCACAAGATTCAATTCTGGTCATGTCCATCATATTTTTCTACTTGAGTTTCCTGATCACAGCACAGTGTTTGACACGTAATAGGCATGTAGAAAAATTACCTGTTTTTCCTTGGGCCATGCAGCTTTCAGGAATAAATGCAAGTTCACCATTCTGCAGATAAGCCAAAGTTGTCTTTTTTTCCATCTCCCTTTGTCCCCCGAAGTTTGGGAAACAATCTATTGATATTTTACTAAAGTGTTTTTAATTGTCTGAGTTGTTCATCTAGTTCCCATCTATGAGCTTCATGAATGTTGGCTCTTTAACTTTTAATATCCTATTATCAGGAACTAGTCGATAATTGGCATATCTTGTTACTAAAACCCAGGTTCAGCTGCCCATCTCTTGAAGACCAATACTTGAGAAATGAGTTCTGACTGGAAAGAAATACGAGCTTTATTCAGGAGGTCAGCCACCTGGGAAGAAGGCAGACTTTTGTCCAAAGGTCAACTCCCAGGTTTTTGCTTGGCCCAGAGATTTTTAAAGGAGTTTGATCAGTTAAAGAAGTGCAGTGGCCTGTGTCAATTCTTGATTATGTGCCGACTAAAGGGATTCAAGGGTGTCAGCTGCAGTTACAATGGTGCTCAGAGTTGTGGAAGAAGTTTTAGCTCCTTGGAACCCGGGTGGTTCTGCAAGAAGGTCTGGTACCCAAGGGTTGTGCATAAGTACTCTGTTCTTTCTGCAAAGGAGAGCAAAGTCTATAGGTCCACAGAGGGAGGTAAGTAAAGTCATTTGTGTGGTCATAAGAAGAAAAAAAAAAAAACACTTTGTGAAGTTTGCTGAGATAATCAGAAAGCTGAGGTGGCTTTGAGTAGACTGGTTGGCCTCTGTGGCCTGGGAAAATTCTGGTCCCTTATTCCCCAAAGCCTTTGTTCTGCAAATCTCAAAGAAGCAAATCACTTCTGTTGCAGATCAAGAACCTTAAGTCATCAAGCAAGAATTATGTTAATTTGAAGCAGGTTAACCCTTAAGCTAGAGTGCTGTTACATTTTACGTATTTGGTAAATATTTGCTGAAAAAATAATAAATGTGATGCAATAGTTTTTTTTTAAAAACTAAAACGTAGTGACTTTACTAATTGCTGATTTTCCATGTCTTAGTGTGTCTAGAATACTGGCTTAGAATAATGAGCTGGGCAGAAGTGAAAAGATAAGAGATATATTTGAAATTAGACTTGACAGTTCTTGATTGAAAATTTGAGTAATGAACGAATCAGAAAAATTAAGAGCATCTCCTGGATTTATCCTTCCCAATAAAATTCAAATTCTTTGTGATCTTTAGGATTTTCTTCTGCTATATTCCGGCTATATTCAAGATCAGCCATTGGTACAAGAAGTCAGAGTTCTAAAGAAAAGTAGAAAAAGAGATTTCCATGACATATCAGCAAATCCTTCCTCTGACTTCAGTTAGACACCCTATATTCAAGAGAGAAAACTAATGTAGAAAATGTTAAGGTCGTCTTCTGATAGTTTTTGAAATAGCTTAATGCGTTAAGTGCACATGATGAAGCAAGTATCAGGATTATTTCCTTTCTTTTTTTTACATACTTATTTTTATTTTAAGTTTAAAACTCTGGTTTTGTCAGTTTGCTCAATACAGGAAAACTGAAGGAATAACAATATTTTAAAATATTTATCTAGTTTTTAATCATAACTTTTGAGAAATTACTTGTGAAGTTTTCTCTCAGTAGGTATTATTATGTCTCTGTGGGGTGTCCAGATCAATTACTTTCACTCAATTACATAATTACATACAGAAACATACTCAAAAATGTTTCTGGCAAAGATCCTTCAAGCCTGCCTAATGGTTTTTAGCATTAACATTCAGTACTATTGCTTTTGGGGCCACATTATATTTTTCACCTAATTTAACTTCCCCAGAATATTTTTTATTTCTGAAGCCTTGGTTTTTGTCTTTGTTTTCTCAAATACTGATCATGTCTTTAGATTTAATCTGAGTTACATAAGAATTAGATATATGTGATATTTACTAGGGAAATGCTGTTAAACAGTGCAAGGCTTCTTAGATAAGGAAATTTTAACTCGGTTAAAATAGGAAATATGTTCAGAGCACTGTGTAGGGGAGTTGCTAGTGATGGTGTGTTCAAACACCATGCCCATTCTTGCAAGGGAGAGGTTTTAAATAAATGGATTTTTAATGCCTTTTAGATTGTGTAAGGTTTTCATACTAGGCACATATTTTGCTTTGAAATTCAGGTAAAAAATAGAATGTTTTTTATTTAAGCTTACTTCTACTTAAGACAGATATCATTTCACACAAGTATAAGGCATGATGGAGAGTTAACATTCAAAAAAATACATTTTAGAAAAAATCTTTAAAGCTCAGAATGTACTAAATATTATGTCTAAGAAGGGAGGCAAAACTTTCTCAGTCCATTTTGCAGGGATTTTGATACCGCTATAACAGAACTGTTACTAAGAATCAAAATGAGGGGTGCCTGGATAGCTCAGTGGTTTAAACGCCTCCCTTTGGCTCAGGTCCATGATCTCAGGAGCCCCACATTGGGCTCCCTGCTCAACAGGGAGTCTACTCCTTCTTTCCCTCTCTCCTGCCCCTCCTCACCTTTCTCTGTCCTCCTTTTGCACTCATCCCTTCCCCATACTCATGCGTTCTCTCTTATATTAATAAATAAAACCTTTAAAATAAAAAAGTGAAGTTTATCTTCTTCCTTTTAAAAATCTGATACTTAATAATAAATATAGCTTTTGTGCTTATACAGGATTCATATACTAAAATTTATTTGTCATATTTATTTTTATCTTTTTTCTAAGGATAAGTAGTATATTTATTAATATCCAAACATCTGAAGATAGTAACTTATTATTTAATATACCAATGCCTGACCAATAATCACATAAAATGTAAAGATATATCAAGGTAAACTACACCTATGTTAAGGGAAATGGGGAATTCAGTATTATCTCAAAAAGTTAAACTTTCATATATAAATATTTATGACATATGTCTTTAATATATATTTATATATATGGGGAATAAGCTCATGAAAGCATGAAGTTTATTTATCAGAGAAATGTATGTTAGATAAAAAATGACTAGTGATTGAGAAAGGCTAAAATTTAAAGATCATCAGCTATGAATATTGATGAGAATTAGAAGAAATGGGGATAGTGAAATTGTTGGTGAGAGTGTAAAATGGTGCAACCACTTTAGAAAAATACTTTTACCTACCCAATAATTCAGATATTATATGCCTAGATATTTAAGAGGTATAAAATATGTATTCACTAGCAGTCTTACACAAGAAAAAGTCTATTGCAGCTTTATTTAACATAACTAAAGACAGGAAAAAATTAAAATATTTATCAACTTGACAATATACAAACAAAGTTTGCTGTATATATAGAATGAGACATTACTCAAAAGACACTCATACACACACTAACATGGATGAATTGCCCACAGAGAATAGTATGTTTCCAATTCTATGAAGATCTAAAGTTAGTAAAACAATCTGTGGTTTAAGAAAATATATATATAAACTGGTTGTCAGTATATGACATTGTGGAACTGGATGGAAAAAAAGAGAAAGAGAAATTTCTGGATGATGGAAATAACTTCACTTGATAGGAGAAGTACAGATGTATGCTTTTCTAAAATTCACTAAATTGTACATATAGAATATGTACATTTCCCCTCATGAATTTTACCAAAACCAAAAGTTCTGTAAATAAAACTAAGCATAGAAAAGTATTAAATAAAAAGGCAGAGTGTATCTGATTGTGGCCTTTTAAATATTTCTTTATTTTTTTATTTCCCTTAAATGTTCACATGCAATTTTTAAAATCAAAAGACCAAGCAAAACAGATTAAAATATTAAAAATATTGATGATGTAATAAGCTACTTCAGTAAGTTCTTATTTAATATACTGGTATAAATAAAATTTATTTATAATTAATTAATTAATATTTTTAAGTTCATGAACCACATGATAAATCATTTTATTTAATAACTGGAAGCTGGCAAATCTTCATATTTCCACTGATACTATTTTACATACAGGTTTATTAGTAGACCTTATATGACTAACAATTTTGAGTAATAGATCTATCAGAGAACATAGCATTTCATTCATAACTTTACAGTTGTTTTTAAATTCTGTATTAACACGGGCCATAGAATGGTTATACATAGTTGAGTTTCAAATGTGACTCATACTGATTTTATAGGCAATTCAAAAATAGCACTTATAAAAGGGTATCATGCAATAGCAAACTAAATTAAGATTGAGGAAACCACTCAGAAAAATGACTAGGATTTTTTATGATTTCCTGATTTACTTCTGCAAAGATATATTTCACTTATTCATTTTACATAGCATGCTTATACTTTGTTTCATTTATAATACTCAAACGTTTAACCCTTACAATTTTAATAAATAAACAGAACTTCCCTCTTTTTTCAAGTTTGTTGTATAGCTATTGACATACTTCATTATTAGCTTCTAATTGGTTTTGATTTTGCATAGCTGTGAAACTCATTTGAATAAGCTCATTATTTTGCTTCCAGAAGAAACAAAATTTAATTTAATTAGAGGTCATTGCACTTCCAGATTGAGTTAATTAAAGATCTAATCAAGCCTCCGGGGTATAAGTACATTGTCAGTTGGGAAAAATCCTTACAAGGAAAAACTCTAAAATCTACATTTAGGTTTATAGTTTTTTCAACTAAAACTTTGTATTTCTTGGCTCCTCCCAGCTCTGTAACCCCCTGAAATATTGACTAATGAATGTCAAGATGGTCACATCTGCATTATGTGCTGTATTCATACTAGTACATCTTTATCAAGATTTCCAAAAATAAGCAAGATCTAGGTCTTAAATCAAAGAAATGATTAAAAACTACACCCGATGATGTCATGTTACAGAGTCTGAGCACTCTTATGTTTTCTAAGAATAAAACAATATCAATTTAATTAACACTATCAGTTATTAAGACACTATACAAATCTGTAATAGCTCTATTTAAGTACCCTCTTCTTTTCTTTTCAGTTCTGTTTATTGAACTTAAAGGCAAAGTCTTGATATGGTAAATGAGCTGCTGAAAATATAAAATGGAATGCAAAGGATTCCTGAAGAAGAAAGAAATTATGTTTCAGATGGTTATGGAATTTTAGGAAACCCAGAAGTAAGTTGATGAGGACATTAAGTTTTTAAAAGATAGGGAATGAAAATCAACCTATGACTATTTGGTGCAAATGTTTCAATTATCAATCAACTAGGGTCTTCATCACTCTGCTGCTTATTGATATAGCATTAATTATGCTACAAAGAAAAACTGTCTCTTGAAAGTACAATCTATATAACTCTGGTACATATATCTTGTAATTTTCCAAGAAGATCCATAATTGAATTCAGTCTTCAAAGCGACAGACTATTCTGGTGAAAATGAAATAAAATATATAATTTACAGTAGATTTCATGTAAACCAGATTGTTTCAACTTAGAGTAAGTTATGATTAGTATCAAAACAGAAGTTGTATGTTCTTTTCTCTTTTTTTAAAATTAACTATTCTAACAATACTATTTAATAAATTGCTTTTCTCAACTGTAGTTCCAAATTTAAAAAGAAGAGAGAAATGAGATATTTACTAAGTTCTAGGAGTAACAAAACTAAATACTAGAAAAATAAAAGAATGTAGTTATGTAGGGCAGTAGTCCACCGAAATGAGTAAAAACACAAACATCTAAGTCATCCAGACAATTACTAGAGAAGGAACTTGGCTAAAATAACTTACCACTGCATCTGCATTCACCCTTGGCAAAACGAGCCTGCTATCTTCCTCAGTAAGTTATTTTAATGACTAATGAAATAATAATAAATGCAGCATTCTTAGTGCTTAGTAATGTTAAATCTGGCTACTTTACATATTTTGTAAAATCCATGGATTACGTCAATCACAAATGCTCAGAAGATATGAAACAGTTAGGATAGAGGTGCTTTTCTTAACATACTAAAAGGTAACTTTTCTGTAAGTGGACATAGTCGTGGGACATTTCACGAAGTGGGGATGATCACAATCTCTGAAGAATCACAAATAAATCTACAATATTTCATTGTATGTAACTGATATAGATGCCATCAGTCAAATATTTTAATTATGTTGACAATAATTATGTCAAAGTGGAAATCTCTACAATGTGTAGTTATATTTTTAGTGAGAATTAAATAAAAATAAAATTGAGTTTTAAGTAGATTGTTTGCTTTGAGTCCTGGAAATGCGAATAAAAACACTTCCTGGGAATTAGTATTAACTCAAAGGTAATTATTATTATAGTCCAAATTAGCTATATTCCCCAAGAGTTTCAAGACTGGAAATGAATGCTTAACATACCAAATTATGATTACATACACACTCACCACATACACACATTACACATTTTAATTATTGTTGACCTCTTTCTTTCTCTCATCCTACTTTCCTCAGACAATTTTATGGACACCTATTTAAATATCATATGGCACGACTGTTTGTCTTACTCTACATACAGTCTCTCTATAGGTTCATGTAATTTTTCTTATTAAGGAAACAATATGAAGAATAATTACAATTATAAATACTTATAAATTCCAACTCCATAACATTTTGTATTAGGGAAGTTTGATGGCTGTAAATTCTGGTTAAGTCAATAGTGTGATATGTCCTTTTGTTCTTGTCCTGCATCTTATTCTGTATACATTATATTTTTACATGTAATATAAACTCATATGACAGTGTTTATTTTGCTATAAAAAGAGGTTGAAATTGGAAAAAATGGTTGAAATAGAAAAATATCTTCGATACAATAAAATAGTAGTGTTTAAAATTTGTAATTTGGTAAATCTTGATATATGTATATACTCATGAGTCTCATGAGTATATGAATATATGAGTATAATAACTCATGTTACCAACTCAGATAACAAAATTTTCCATCACCCACCATAGTCTTTTTTTTTTTTTTTTTAAAGATTTTATTTATTTATTTGACAGAGAGAAATCACAAGTAGATGGAGAGGCAGGCAGAGAGAGAGAGAGAGGGAAGCAGGCTCCCCACTGAGCAGAGAGCCCGATGCGGGACTTCCCAGGACCCTGAGATCATGACCTGAGCCGAAGGCAGCGGCTTAACCCACTGAGCCACCCAGGCGCCCCTCACCCACCATAGTCTTTTTGTGCTCCTTTGTGATCCAATCATTCATCTACCTTAATCCCCAGGCAGTGATGTATTTGCTTTTTTTCCTCACAAAGATTAATTTCCATTTGCTTAAATTTTATATGGAGTCATAGAATCTATATACTCTTTTCTGACTGACTTTTTTTCAGTCAGAATTTTCTCTCTCCCTTTTTCTTTCTCACTCCCTCTCCCTGAGTCATCCATGTTCTTGAATGTAACAATATCCATTCTTTTTATTTCTGAATAATATTTAATTTTACAGATAAACCCTATGTTTTTTATTTACTTGTTAACGAACACTTGGGTTATTTTCAGATTTTGGCTTTTACAGAAAAAGCTTATATGACATATGGTTTTATGTCATATTATGGACATATGGTTTCATTTTTCTTTCTGAAGGTAAGTATCTAAGAATTACTTGGTGGTATATAAGTGAAGGTTAAAGTTTATCAGAGATCACCAAAGTATTTTCCAGAGTGATTATACCATTTTATAGCAGTGGATGAGGGTTCCAGTTTGTTCAAATCCTTGACAACACTTGGTACCTTCAGTATTTCTTTTTTTTATTTTTGCCATTCTAGTGTCTTTATATTCTGTTTTTAATTTGTAATTTCCTAATTATGAATAATATTGAACATTTTCTTAATGTGCTTATTTTCCACTCCTATACCTTCTTTGGTAAAATTTCAGTTCAGATCTTCTGGGCTTTGTGTTTTTGTTGTTTTTGGTAGTCAGGCTTCCAGTTACTGAGTTGTAATGATCATATATATGTATATGTACATACATATATATTTCTATATATAATATATATTTCTAAAATTATAAAGATCTGAATTTTATTAAGCTTTATGCTACTTCATTTACAGGTATGAGTAAAGCTTGCTATATGTATTCAAGATGAAATTAATAAGCAAACTATTGTATTTGAGTATGTATAGGTGCATAAATAAACACATACATGTATCTGTGTGTGTGTGTGTGTGTGTGTGTATTTCCATATGTGCACTTATAGAATGCTTGGTAAAAAGAACATTGACTAAAGAATTCAAAGGAAATGGGCGCCTGGGTGGCTCAGTGGGTTAAAGCCTCTGCCTTCGGCTCAGGTCATGATCTCAGGATCCTGGGATCGAGGCCCGCATTGGGCTCTCTGCTCAGCAGGGAGCCTGCTTCCTCCTCTCTCTCTCTGCCTGCCTCTCTGCCTACTTGTGATCTCTGTCTGTCAAATAAATAAATAAAAATCTTTAAAATAAAAAAAAAAAAAGAATTCAAAGGAAAAAGCAGGGATCTACTGGTTGTTTTGTGGTATGCCCTCAGTGCTTACTTTGAATGTACCACACTGTAGACAAACCATTATGCAGAAAAGTCTTATTTTAAATTGATGACCATAAACTTTGTGTGAGCCCTTAGTATTAAAGAAACTTTTACTACATATGCTTATGCTTTCCACTCTTCTTAATAATATTTCATGTCTTCAGAATTTTAAGACCTTGTAACTCCAATTTCCTGTCCACACTATAAGTGAACAATCTTACTCCCTACTTGAGGAAATTCAGACAATTAGAAAAACTTGCATGAATTCCCTCCTGTCTTTTACTCACTGCCTGCATCTATGCCTTTGTTCTCTTCCTGCCACCTCTTGCCTTATGTCAACTTTCTATGTTCCTACAATGAACAAATTCTTCCACTTATGCACTAAAACCTATCCCTTCTCTTCCACTCAAGGCAATTACTATACAAATAAATGCTTTCCATTCATTCATAATTTTTTGTTGAAAGCTGTTTATGACGTATTAGCTAATTGGAATTGAGATAAATAGGCCTTTTGTATAAGGTTTGATGTTGATAAAGTTAGGCTATATTTAATGTTTGTTGTACTTGTAGATGCCAAAGACTGCAGTTTCCTTGAGTATCCTTGTCTCTCCTGTTGTCTTGGGGTTTCCCTAAGGAAACCTCCTTAAATAGTTTGTGGCTTATAGCTCTTTCAGCTGTGATCATTTTTACTAGAGCCCTGTTGACATTTTAATAAGGTATGAGGGAGGAAAGAGGTCTGTAATTTGTGATTACATTTCAGTCTTTCAGTGGGCTGTGTCTCTCAGTTGTGACCTTCCAAATTGTTTGTAACTTTCCCCACAGTCTTCCCCTTAGGTAAGACTAGAAGCCTAGGGAGAAATGAAGTACAAGTAATGCCAGCATGCTGCTATGATAAAGAATTTTCTCCCAAAAAGTGGGATTTTCTTATTAAAAAAAAAAAAAAGAAAAAGTAGTGGGTGCATTTCAAAATCATTACCTCTTTTCTCTCCTCTGCCAGAGACAGGAAATCTTTTTTGTCTCTTCCCTGTGGGAACACAGTTGGGGATCCTGGAGTCCAAACTCATGAAATTACAGGGTCATCCCCCCAGGATTATGTCACCCATGAGTTTCTGACTTACATGTTAGTTCACATTTAGCCTTCCATGATTCATAAAATATAGGTACTCCCACCAGCTTATGGTTCCAGTGGTTTCGGCTCCAGTAAGCTGGTCTTGTCAGGAGTTGACTTGCCTGTCTTTCCAGATATCAGCTTCATCCTTTGCCCTGTGACCTCAATTCTCTGCTAATTCTGAGAAAAGTTGTTGATTTTAAGTTTGTTCAGCCTTTTTTTGTGTAAGAACAAGGGTGAAGACTTCCAGGCTCTCTATGTGTCAGAGCTAAGCCTGAAGTCTCTTTTTTATATATCATCATTTTTCCCTTCCTCCTGAATCATTTCTATTAGCGTACAAATACATTCTTGATTCTGCCATTTAATAAACTTTCTCCTCACTCATTTTTTTTCTCCCTTTTTGTGTTAGTTTCCTAGAGCTTACTTAATAACTTAAAAGACTGAGTGGCTTAAAACAATAGAAATTTATTTCTCACAGTACTGGAGATCAGAAGTCCAAATTCCTGATGTGGATAGGGCTATGATGCTGCTGAAGCCTCTAGGGAAGGAGCTGCTCAATGATTTTCACCTTAGTGGTGGGAATTTAAAATAGAACAGTCCCTTTGGAAAAAGTTGGGTAGTTTCTTAAAAAGTAAAACACAAATTTGCCCCATGACTAAGCAACTTCACTCCTAGTTATCTACTCAAGGGAAATTAAAAAGTCCATACAAAGACTCACACATGAAAATTTATAGCAGCATTATTTATATAGTAAAAGAAATAAAAAAGAAAACATTTATCAAATGGTGAATGAATAAACCAAATGTGGTATACTCATACTATAAAATATTATTTTGAATGAAAAAATAATTATATAATAATACATGCAATAACATTAATGAATCCTCTAAGAATTTCTCCTAAAAGAGGTCATAAAAAAACAGACTACAGTTTGTGTGATTCCTTTATATGAAATTTCTAGAAGAAGAAATCCTATAGAGACAAAAAGGAAATCTGTGATTGCCCTGGGCAGGGTGATAGGAAAAAGAAATAGCTGCCTATAGGACCAAACAATATTTTTTGAAGTCACATTATGTTCTAAAATTGGATTGTTATGATGTTTGGGTAAAACTATAAATTTACTAAAAGTTATTAAATTGAACTTTTAGAAATGATTGAATTTTAGTATAAAATTTGCCTCAATGAAGTAATTAAAAATAACAACAATAAAAAACAACATCTGGCCTCCCTGCCTTTAATCTAACAGGAACACATTATTCATATTTTTCTGAATATTTCTTCTGTATATTTGTTATCTTCTAATATATTACATGATTTGTTATTTATTATGTTTGTTCTATCAGAATGTAAATGGCAAGGATCTTTATTAATTTGGATGTATACTGAAAGCCAAGAAAAGAGTTAACATATCAATCAATATTTTTAATGAATAAATACATTCTATTTAGAAATAATACAGGGTCACTTCTCAAGTATATTATGAAATATACAATATAGATTTAAAAAAATATAATAAAAATAAAATAGACGTAAATAGTCTCATATTTTAATTGTCATAATAGGAAACTATCTATGGCCTTTAATTTCTTCAGTGTTTCAGGAAGGTTGTTTGATATTATTTATATATTTTTGGAATTAACTTTATCTTTTATGGTATACAATGTAAATTTACACATTTTACCACTCATGATTCCCATCATGCAGGTAGTATATACTCACACTATAAAATCACTTTATGTGAGTCTTTTTTTTTCTTCTTAAGAGTCTATTTATTTATTTATTTGAGAGAAAGACAGAGAGTGTGTATGAGGGAATGCAAGCACCAGCAGGAGCCTGAGTGGGTAAGAGGGGGATAGTAGAGGGAGAAGGAGAGGCAGGCCCTTTTGTGGAGAGGAAGACTGTTGAGGACCAGGACCTGAGCCTAAGGCCCATACTTAATGACTGAGACACCCAGAGGTCCCTCCGTGAATCCTTCTTATTTTAGTAGCTAGACTATATGATACACAATTACACTGAGCAATTTTTATGTCTCTATGTAGGTAGATAGAGAGAAACTTAATAGATACAGAAAATAAATGTACATGGATGTATCACTTACAGCATTAACATGAAATCCCAAAGGAAGTTAACCTAAGCAACAATATTAAGTGGTTTCCTTAAAAGAGATAAAAATTTAAGCTGTATAAAATTATTTGTCAAATAAATAGTCATAGATTAGTGAAAGTATTTAGTACAAGTGAACTAAATTCACACAAAGGGCTTTAATATTTTACAATATAATGAAAAGAAGGCAGTTTATTCCCCCTACCCAAAATTAATTTAATATTTTTCTCTCAAATTATCTTTTCTTCTGGGAAAAAAAAAATTCTTAGAAGTACTTACCACCAAACAATTGTCCAAACAATTGTCCCTTACTTCTGCTGTTACTATATCATTGAGATAAAAGTAAGGAAGATGAGACATTCATAGCACCATTTTTAAATTTTATTATTATTAGTCTGAATTTTGGGAAATGTGATTATTTCACTGAGGGTCTTATTTTCTTGGGGCCCAAAATACAGACACAGGAGTGATTCAAGTGCTACTAAATACCAAGAAACATTTTAAAGTGTAAATTTAATAGTGCAATGTGTATAGCACTGAATTAAAATTTTCATAATCCTTCTCTACATCTTCTTTTTTTTTTAAAATACATTCCTTGTAGGGGATGGTTATTATCACTCTTATTTTAGAGATGAGGAAACAGATATTTCCTCATTGAGAGCTAAATGGAAAGCTCATATAGCCACTTGAGCTCATATAGGATCTTGAGTTTATTTTTAACTCCAAATTTTTAATTTAACCATTATATAATATTGTTTCCAATGGAAAAATTAATATATAAATGTGGGAATATGTATTTAGTCCAACAAGACTATTACATTTTAGATATCTTTGCATTCTTAAATGTTTCCTAGGAATTTCAAACAAGGGTAAAATTAGCAGAATTCATCTTTGGCTTTTTTCTTGAATAAGTTCTGTTACTTAAAATGTAGTGGGCACTAACACCATGATATTTTCTCAGAAGTAAATAGCTTTCTAAGTAAAAAAGTAATTTTAGTGTCAATAAGCAATAGTTGACGTGTTCAGTATTGACTTCATGCTACTTTTAATTTAGAAATGAAAACCTATTTTCCCGAAGGACTGCCTTTATACAAAGTATCGTTTTATATAAAAAAAAATTTGATATACTGGGATATTAACACAGAAATGGTGATGTTAAGTAATACATTCTATAGCTCTAAAATGGTAGTAGGGTTGTGATTTCATAAAAAGAAAATTAGTTACGCAGGTAACATTATTGTATAATTTCCCACAGGATCTCTACAACAGGATTGTTTTATTAAGTCCTAAAATAAGTCACCTGCATTCACGTTAGATATAAAGTAGTGTTGAATAAAACAATATCATACAGCAGCTCAGAGTATGAGCAAAGTCATGTGTTTATATTACTATGAATAGTTATGAACTGAGGTGTTCAAATGGCTTTCCCAGTAAAGCATTGCCTCCTAATTTATTTTTATAGCAAATGGAAACCTTGTTTTTCATGGTTGGGTAGTTTGCATTCAAATGTACCAATAACTTTAAATGCAATCACTTCTACACAGCATGTTTTATTGTAGAACATAAAGGGGGGATTGCTAATGGTCTCTTGTTGGGCAGTCATCTTCTCCATCAAGAGTTCTGTCTTATTTTATTATATTTTTTGCATTTAGTATGTAAATTGGGATTTATTTCTTTAAAGAAAAATTTAATGAATCTGAAACTAATGAGATTTTAATATAATGCACAACATGTAAACTTGAAAGAGCAAATAAAAATGTTCTCTCTAGGAATCTCGGAATTTTGCCAGTTCTTTGTGGGGTACTGAACCTGAAGTTTTTCTTGAAAGATTTTTTTTTTCAACAAACAAAAAGAGAAACTACATCTATTTTTTTTTAAAAGATTTTATTTGTTTATTTGACAGACAGAGATTCCAAGTAGGCAACAAGGAAGGCGGTGGGGGGGGTGGAGCAGGCTCCCCGCTGAGCAGAGAGCCTGATGTGGGCTCAATCCTAGGACCCTGGGATCATGACCAGAGCCAAAGGCAGAGGCTTAACCCCCTGAGCCACCCAGGCACCCCGAGAAACTACATCTATTAAAAGTACTTAGATTATGAAAACTTTACAAAGAGAAGATTTTCTATGAATAAGATATTTGTGACCATGACTGTTTTACTGATTAAATATAACAATGGAAGTCAGAACAAGTAATATATTTTCAGATATGCAATTTAAATTAAAAAAATTCTTCTTTTTATTTCAGTAAGTAGAGATTATAATTTTACATGAATATTTTTGTTTATTTTTATGGCAGGAAAACAGAAAAAATATTTTCAACTCTACAAACCCATAAGATCAAATATTATTTGTTCACATAAAGAATTCTGTTCTAAATATTCATAAATATTTGAAAAACACAACTGAGTCATTTTGTCTTAAATGTGTAAGTACTGTTTTCTATTCATTTAAAGTATATATATATAAAATAACATTTTTTCAGACATATAGTCTTCAGTGTTACACATATTTTTATTACATTTAACATAATAAGTCTATGAGAACATGAGAATTATTTTATTATGTTTTTTATTTTAATTCCATTATAGTTAACATGCAGTGTTATATTAGTTTCAGGTATACAATATAGTGATTCAGTAATTATGTATATTATTCAAAGTTCATCAGGGTAAGTATGTTCTCTAATTCCCATCATCTATTTCACTCATCCTTACCCCCACATCCCTTCTGAGTGAAATCATATTCTATTTATCTTTCTCTAACTTATTTCACTTCTCATTATACTTCTTGCTCCATCCATGTTGTGGTAAATGGCAAGATTTCATTCTTTTTTATGGCCAAATAATATTTCATCAAATGTATATACCATTTCTTCTATAACTGTTCATCTATTGATGAACACTTGGGCTGCTTCCATATCTTAGCTATTGTAAATAATGCTGTGATAAACATAGTGGTGCATATATCCTTTCAAATTAGTGTTTCTGTATTCTTTGGGTAAATACTCAATAGTGTGATTACTGGATGGAAAGGAAGTTCTACTTTTAATTTTTGAAGGAGCTCTCATACTGTTTTTCCCAGTGGCTGCACGTTTGCATTCCCACCAATAGTGCAAGAGGCTTCCTTTTTCTTCACATTCTTGTTAACACTTGTTTTCTGTTTAGATTCTAGCCATTCTGACAGGTGTGAAGTAACATTCACTGTAGTATTGATATGCATTTCCCTGATAAAGTGAGTGATGTTCTGTATCTTTTCACATGTCTGTTAGCTGTCTTGATGTCCTCTTTGGAGAAATGTCTGTTCATGTCTTCTGTCCTTTTTTTAATTGGATTATTTATTTTGTGGGTGTTGAGTTGTATCAGTTCTTTATATATTTTGGCTTGAATACTAATCTTTTATCAGATATGTCATTTGCAAATATATTCTCCCATTCAGCAGGTTGTTTTTTAGTTTTGTTGATTATTTCCTTCAATTTGTAGAGGCATTTTATTTTGTTGGAGAAAAATTTTTTAAAAGATCTCATTTTTTCCGCTTGAGTATGATGTTCACTGCGGGTTTGTCATATATGGACTTTATTATGTTGAGTTTTGATCCCTCTAGAGCTACTTTGTTGAGAGTATTTATCACAAATAATTGATGTACTTTGTCAAAGGTTTTCTCTGCATGTGTTGAAATGATTATGTTTTTATTCTTTCTCTTATTGATATGATGCATCAGGTTGATTGTTTTGCAAATATTGAACGACCTTTGCATCCCAGCAATAAATCCCATTTGATCATGGTGTATGATTTTTTAAAATGTGTTACTGGATTCTGTTGTTAGTATTTCGCTGAGGATTTTGGCATCTATATTCATCAGAGATATTACTCTGCAGTTTTCTTTTTTGTGATGTCATTATCTGGTTTTGAAGTCAGGTTAATACTGGCTGGTATCATAGAATTAATTTGGAAGTTTTCCATGCACTTCTATTTTTTGGAATAGTTCGAGACAAATAGGTATTAAGTTTTCTTTAAATGTTAGAATTTGCCTGTGAATCCATCTGGTCCTGAATTTTTGTGTGCTGGGAGTTTTTAATATCCTTGTTGATAATTGATCCTTTCAAATTTTCCATTTCTTCCTGCTTCTGCTTTTGTAGGTTATATGTTTCTAGAAATTTACCCATTTCTTCTAGGTTATCCAATTTGTTGACATATAATTTTTCATAACATTCTATTACTTATTTACATTTGCATTTCTGTGATGTTGGTTGTTATTTATCCTGTCTCATATGTAATTTTGTTTATTTGGGCACCCTTCCCTTTTTTTTTTTTTTTTTTTTTTTTGAGTCTTGGTAGAGGTTTATCAATTTTGTTGATCTTTTCAAAAAACCAGTCCTGGTTTCATTGATCTGTTCTATTATTTTTGTTCTGTTTTGTTTCTATTTCATCTCTAATCTCCATTATTTCCTTCCTCCTGCTGTGTTTGCTGTTGTTTATTCTTTTCCTAGCTTCTTCAGGTGTAAGGTTAGATAGTTTATTTGGACCACAACAACTAATTCTTACTTAAAACAAATGAGAAAACTGAGGTTTGAAAAGACAGCAATACCCACAGTTAAGGTTCAGTTAACTAGGAAGCAGAACTACTAAGAGTGTTATAGAATAAGGTTACATTATTGGGGTTGGACTTTAAAAATAATCCAAGGAACTGGTTAAAATAAATATAAAGGGCTGCTGCCTCTGAATCTGGTGACAGGCCTGGATCTCTGAAAGTTAGGTGGTAGTCAGGAAAAAAAAATAGCGGGGACTACAAACCAGGAACATGAGAGAAAATTGGTGCTCATTAAGACAAACTAGAGCATCTTGCAGAGTCTGTACATTTTGTACAGGGAGGAGGACGGGATAAGTGAAGCCCTGATTGATGCCCTCACTAATAAAGCGAGTCACCCGATAGTAACAATGAACATGAATTAGAGAGGTGCTTGATGCTATAATTGACCTACAGAACATAAAATGCTTTAATATTACCTTCCAAGTATCATGCAAAATTATCTTGTGGCTAATTTTAACATACAAACGTTGGAGAAAAGAAATGTGGGAAATATAGTGCCAGCATGTTTAAGACAAAAATAAATCAAATCACCACATTCTCTTTCTTCAGTTTTACTTATATCTAAACATTTATTTTGATCTGTTTTCTTTCCTACTTCTTTGAACACAAAGTTGAGATGATTTTTTCCATTTAGATTTATAGAATTATTCTATAAAAATTACTAAAACAAAATAGTTTTTAAAATCATGAAAAATGTTACTTTTGAATTATGAGTTTTAGAAATATCACTTAATGATGAGGCAATACAACAAAATTAATTTTCACCTTAAGTATATTTCCTTCAATATGTATCAGAATATTTGGGAAAATATTTGATAAAATACTAAATCTTTCACAAGCAGAAAGCACTTAATTCAGACATTTACATAAATGTATTCAGTAACAAAAGTTACTTGATTATTTCATAATGACTAGATCTACTTAACTGTACTAATAAAAAGCTATTTTTTATTATCAGCAAATATTGGTGTAAGTTGCATTATTTCATATATAAAATATCAACATTAATAACTTTTCATTCCTTTTTGGAATAACATTTCTAAATTAATAAATTTATTTTATGTATGTTTCCCACAATGTCTAAAGAACAAGCTTTCATATTTTACTACAGCAGATATATGGTTTGTGTTTGTAAAATTATACATCAATTCAACATCTTTTTAAAAATACCTGTCAAGATACCACAAAAGATAATAGTAAAAAACAATCCTGGAATGAGATGAGCAGAATGAGTATATCTGAGAAAAATTTTCACTAACTGTAGCATTGATAAGTTAATTTATGTTCATAATCCTTAGATAAACCAACAATATCCAGGGTATTATTACTTAAGGAGAGGAGCTATCAAATCAATTGGAAAAACGCTGGTGCAAATTTTTTCATTATAAACATTAAATTTAATTACTAGTGGTAAAAATATCAGATTCTTTCCCCACTTTCACTTCACCTCCCTGCATGAGGCTTATTTTCAGAGGCAGCCAAATTTATTCTACTTCATCTTCATAAGTATCTCTCTATTTACCTCTATTCATAGACTACAACCCGTTGTATATAAATTAAAATTGCTTAGGAGTTTAGGAAGAAAAACAACACATCTTAGGATTTGTTTCTTTGAGCAAAATTACTTTCTTGGAAACAAGCCTTAAAGAGTTTATTACAAGCAATGAATTAGCAGGAGGCTGAGACGTAGCAAGTACTACCGCAGCATGAACGAAAATCTGAAACTGTATTGAAAATCTATATTCTGCTTACATAAGACAGGTTAAGAATTCTAGAGTTCCCATGCAAATCTAGAAAATGCCATGTATATCTTGCAAAATTGTATCCAGTAGTAACTGAGCAAAAATTAAAAATCTACTAACTTTAACAAGTGTACATCTGAGAAGCTAATTTGCCAGGTACAAAATGAAAATAGATTTTGCTTGTGATAATGATAGGCCATGAGTTCTTTTTATGGAAATCAGTGAAAGTGTGTTTGTATATCATGTGTATATGTATGATCAAAAATATATCTGACTATGATAGTGTAAGAAAAACCAGATTCATACTAAAACTGGACAAAAAAAACAGAAAGACAAAACTCTTTTTAGGCATTGGGAAGCAAATATGGACTGTGGTCATAGAGAACTAACCAAAAAGAGGAGCCCTTTGATTTTCAGGCTTTCTGGCTGGGGAAACATTTAGAGTACAGAGCAAAAGGCGACTACCAAGTAGTAGTCTTACTGAGTTTTCAAAATAGTGATCAGATTTTAGGAGAGAGCATGGCATGTCTGAAAATTTCAGGACAAAGTTTCAGAGAATTAGGGGGCTTTAGAAGTAAAAACAAACAAACAAACAACAACAAAAAAACACCTCCATAAATGGACACAGGGATCTGTTGAATCCTTCTTGAAATACAAGAAGACAAGACAAGAAGACAAGAAGAATGGGCAAAATACCACAACTTTGAGTGAAGAATGACCTGAAACATTAACTGAATGGTTTCCAGAGTTCAACATAGCTATGATGAACTTGAGTTTCAACAAGCTGGAGAAGAATTTAGCAATCCTCCATGAGAGAGATTCCTTGATATCATAGCTAAATGCTCATTAATGTCTAGGGTATACCAGAAATTTTCTAGCAAATCATTAATACAATAATTGAAATTTAAGCTAACACTTAATGAGTTGCCCATCAGAAAAAATATGAATATTCTTCAGAAGAAGATAAAAAATTGAGATACTCAAATTAAATTAAATATGTTAGGCACCTAAATATTATTTGACATTTCAAAAACAATAAAATGTAGTCCATAAAGGACAAAATATATCAGTCCATAGAAACAGATCCAGAAATGAGATGAGGACATAATTAGAAAAAGATATTTTAAAAAAAGTATTAGTTACATTCAAATAAGTAAAATGTAAAAATAATGAGAAGATGCCTGGAATATATGAAAAGTAGAACTTCTTTTTTTTTAAATTTTATTTATTTATTTGACAGACAGAGATGACAAGTAGGCAGAGAGGCAGGCAGAGAGAGAGGGGGAAACAGGCTCCCTGCCGAGCAGAGAGCTGGACGCAGGGCTCGATCCCAAGACCCTAAGATCATGACCCAAGCCGAAGGAAAAGGCTTTAACCCTCCAAGCCATCCAGGCACCCTGAAAAGTAGGACTTCTAAAGATGAAAACTATGACATCTGGAATTAAAAATTTTCAAATTTAAAAATTGGGATTAACTATTGCTGAAGAAAATCTTAACAAATTTGAAGACACAGCATGTACTAGATAAAATGGAGCATATTGAGAAAAAAATATATATATGTATATAAACTTATATTTCCAGTGATCTGTAAAATGATTACAAATACTCTAACAAAAATTAGTTTAAGGGTACAGAAAGAGAGAAGTAAGTGTGCATAAATATTTGAGGAATTTATTGGTGAATTTTTCTAAATTTGATGAAATCATAAATTAATAAATCTAGAGAATTCAAGAAAATCCCATTAAGATAAGAACATGGAAAACAACTTTAAGCCACATAATACTCAATTTAGAGAAACTTATGATGAAAGGAAATCTTAAAACACAAATTTAAAAAAATCATTATATATAGAAAAACAGACATATTTATATATTATATTTCTCATCAGAAAGTGTGTAATCCAGAAAAGGATGGAATTATACCTTCTAATACTGAAGTAAAATAATACTGTTTATCCACTCATATATGCATAAATGAAAGATCAAAAAATGGTATATATGTGAATAAATTTTTTTAAACTGTATGCCTCATCTTTATTATTATCATAAATAATTGACTATGTTCTAATTTTACTGATGCTATGTTAGGACAGGACTTTACCTCAAAATACTAAAAATATTCTCCAGAAACATGCAAACACATGTTAGACCTTCAAATCACATTTATTTATATGTTTGCCTGTTTGTTTTTGTTTAAAGATTGCTTTGTTTGTTTATTTGTTTTTGATAGTGAGCATGCATGGGGAGAGATGAAGGGAGGAGCAAAGAATCACAAACAGGCTCCATTGTGAGCATGGCTCCAGGACCCTGAGATCAGGACTGGACCAGAAATCAGAAGCCAGAGGCTTAACCAACTGAGCTATCCAGGTGTCCCAAATCACTTTTAAACACTTCCAACAAGACAAAATTATTGGCAGGCAATTTTTCAATGTATTTAGGTCTACTGTACTTACGAAAAGAAACCTAAGGTCAAATATGCATAAATATAGAAAAGAGAGTACACTTTATTATTATCACTAGCAAACTTATTTCATTGTTTATGACATCTTTGGGTGACTGCTGAAGTTAAACCCATACATATTCAATTTTGCATGTATTTTCTTTATATTAAAACAGTCTCAAAAAATTTTTGCTCCAAATTTTCATTTGTTTTCAGCAGGTCATAATTCAGTCTTCAAAAGTAATCATGATTTTTGAATAAATGGACTACATTAAGAATATAATGAACAATTTGTGTTGCATATGCCTAAGAGGGATTCTCAATCACAAGACATTCGGGAGGGGTTGTTTTGAACAAAAATTCATTGGGAAAGAGCACGAGTCCATGGTGTTGATGCTTAATCATTGGCTATGTTGGAAGGGTGGTCAATTTCTTGTGGGAGAGGCAAAACAGTTCTCCTTCCTACACATACATAATTTGTTTATTTTTGAGGTGATTACCCAGGTTGGATACAATTCTCCTTTTTCAAACATCAGAAAGCTGGCTTTAAAAAATACATATGCTTTTCATGAAAAAAAAAAAATCTGTCTTTGGGATTCTGACCAAAAAATGTTCCTGCAGACACATATGCATCCTAAATTATCATATGATTCCCTACATTGAAATTACATGCTAATTGGAACTGGTTAAAAAATGAACATTTGTCCGACACTTTTGTGTTCGATAACTTCTGGGTTACTATAGATTATTGTCTCTCTTACTGGCTCTGACAAGGACACACTAAATAAAATTTGTAAATGTCCAGAGATAAATATATGGGCATTTGTTTTAATTAATGTGATTCTGAGGAAGACTTATGTGATCATTTGGCTGGATAGGGGTGAACAAATAAGAAAAGGGACTAATAGAACACTTGGAAGCCCAGTTGCTGTCCTTTATATTTCCATATGTAACGCAAGTATTAATCATCCCTATATAAGCTACTCTGCAACAGTATGTCTATTAGAAACGTTATAAAATTTACACAATTATCAGTATAGAAATGGCACTGAAATTGAAGTCAACATATTTTATCTTGATACATTTTTGTGTATGTCAAATAAAAAAAATTAAATGGGTTCAATTAGGTGATTAATGTTAATGTTCATTGACAATTCCACTTAACTCCTTATTTGGTGTGTTAAATTTAGGGGCAATATAAATCAAAGCAATTTTTCTTAACAGGATATATCCTGTAGGATGTTATTTCCAGAAATAAAGATGTTTCTCTGAATAAAAAGAAGTCTAAGGAATTTGCGAGACATTCCAGAATTCTATCAGCTTGGTAGCTTAATCAACTATCTATGGTAATACTTCATATACCATTCCTGTCATTATTATCATAACTAGTTTTATGATTGTTATTGTTATTATTATATTAAATCTAAAGGAAAACTATTATATCATTATGGATACTGACCAGACTTAATTATTGCTTCTGAAGACATATTGAGAAAACCACAGAGACAAATTAATCTAGATAATTCAATACTAAGGAAACTGCTAATTAGTATGTGACTAATTTAGCAATTTGTTAAAGTACACAGAATCCATTGAACTGTGAGCTATTTTAAGCCTGGTACATTCTTGCCTTTATTGTGGATTTATTATATTGACTTTTAAGTTGCCTAATATTGTTGAAAATAAGTTACTCATAAGTAATTGTTTTATTAGTACAATTTGACCATTATAATTTTTATTCAACTCTCCATACCCTTAAAACATAACATAGATTCATGAAATGAAATAACTTAATAGTATCATAAATGTTAACCAATATTGCTTATTTTATGGATTCAATTACTAAATAATATGAATAATAAGTTTTATGTATATAGGTAATATTCTATGGATGTTTATGTTATTTGCTATTATTCTTCATATGAATATGTAGTTAAATATAGGTAAGATGTATTGATAGTTTCATCTCAATGAAATAGTTTCAAGAATACACTGTCTTACCTCATTTTTTTTTGTTAATATAACATAAATATATAAAGAACTTGTGCACACATCTGGACATTTTTTAGAAGTCTGCTTTAAATGTGTAGATTTGCAGTATTGTAATTGAATAAGAGGTGAAAACAAACAGGACCATCTTGAAAATTTGTTCTTCTCATTGAAAGTAATCTTAATTAATAGGACACCAAAAATCCACAATTGATTGTAGCTGATGATGCTTTTTACTGGTTTAATGGTATCCCCATCACTTTTTGGTGTTGCTCCCTTTGTCTTCTATGTCTCAATTCCCATCTAAGAAATTCCTGCATCTGATACTCATAACTGTTGAGCATGTGAACATTTGTGATGTAAAAGTCTCACTTTCTTCCCAGTGGTATAGGCATTTAGCTAATTAGACACTTTTGGCACAAAGGACAGTATCATTAGTGGTTTCTGAATAGGAGTTCAAGATCTAAGTGAGTCTTCACACTTTCTCCAGTGTGTTCTTATTTTGTTGAAGATCATAGGAGACTTGTGGTGAGAACATCTCAAGGGCTAATAAATATAAAGTTTAGCAATTGTAAGATAGGTAACAAAAGACACCCTAATTATTCCTGTTTCCTTACATTTTACCAAGACAAAGATATATTTAAACCACCAAATATTTATTGATCTCCTGTTACAATCATAGATTTATCACATTTAAAAAGGCATGAACTTGGGGTGTCACTCAGCACCTGCCTTCAGCTCAGGTCATGATTCTGGAATCATGGGATTCAGCCCAGCATGGGGCTCTCTGCTCAGTGGAGAGCCTGCTTCTCCCTCTCCCTCTGTCTGCTGCTTCCTCTGGTTGTGCTTGTTCTCTCTCTCTCTCTGTCAAATAAATAAATAAAATGTCAAAAAACCCTATGAATTCTACAGTGAAAAAAACTTGACTTTGGAAAACATACACAAATGTGCACAAATATTCAAATGAGATATACAAATGAAATTAAGACAACAAAATAAAGAAACCAAAACTTTATAGTAATTAATTCATGTAATGATTTCATTGTAGCTTTAGAGAATCTTGAGTATTAAGACTTTTCTTTGCAAGTCTGTCTCTTGATTGATGTCAGTATATTCATTTCAATACTCTTGTTCTTAAATGTAAGTTTAATTGAAAAGAAAAACAGATTCCTTGAGTGTTTTCCATTTAGATATGTGGAAAGATAATAAGAAATATAAACTTTTCATCTATGAGAAAGCAGGACATTTTTCTTCTAACTATTTTTCTACTGATAAATATCTATTATAGCAATACGTTAATTTTGTCTAAACTCTGTCATCATATTTAAAGTCCATTTTTTGTTTTATTAGTAAACACTGTTTTTAGTTTCCACCTTGTAGGGTTTGATGTTTTAAAAATCTAGAGCTTCATATCAATACATCTAGTTTGCAGTTGTATGTACTAAGAATAAATAGATTTTTATTAACTCTTATCAGAAGGAAAAGCACAACATAAATTAGTCTTATTTTGATTTTAATATTTAGTCAGTGTATTTTCAGAATTTTAATTGCCATTTTGTTAAGTCAAAACAAAATTGTTTACATTAACTCTAATAAATAGGTGATATAAAAATGTAATAATTGATGACAGTCAACTAGACAGCAGTGGCAGGCTGGCTGGGGAATTCCCAAATGAATTATAGAAATCTGGTAGGCATCAACATTTCGAAATTGTTGAGTTAGTATGGATTAATAGTAAAAATGAGGAAATTAGGCAACTCTAAATCTTTCCAAGTGGAGCTGGTAAAAACAGACAACTGCATTGGTACTAGATTGTCTGATTATTACACACATTTCTCCAGTACACTATCTGTCCCTCTTTTAACCTTGTATTTTAAGTCTATTTCTCAGCAAAACTTGACTTACTGATTATTTTTCCCTGATGGGAATAAATTCCAATTTAGCAGGATATTTGAGAACATAAGATAAATCTTGTTACTAGTTAAACCTCATAATTAGTTTCCATTTGTTAAAAAAGATAAAAATGAGAACTGACATTTTGAGGGACATGGTAAATACTAAGAGTTAGAGGACAGGATTTTGAAAAGAGTAGTCTTAAGTAAGTTTTATTAGAAAAACTAATTAAAATTAGCCACCTAAAGGGATATTTGTCTTAAATAAATTTTAAGTGCATAAATTATATGTATTGCAAATCTTTCTCAAAGTTTGGCATTTGTCTTTATATGTTAACCTGTAGTTTTGCTCTTTGGTTTTTTTAGCCATTTTTTAAAAATTAATTTTAAAACTCCTAATTTCCTCTGGAATTTTGAGGCATAGGAAGTTTTTTCTCCTTTTGAATATTTTTTAAAATTTCTGTAATGAAAACTTTAAAAGGACTGTTCCTATTTGAAAAATAACAGCTAATATATCTGAAAAATTCCTATGTGCCCGCTTCAACACTAAGTATTTCACTTGGATTATCACATATATTCTTTATAGTGCAGTCATAAAATGGATTATTTTACTGTTCCCTTTTATGTAAGAAGAAAGAAAGGGTCAAAGATTTAAGTTACCCCAAAACTATCTTGCTAAGAAGTGGCAGAATTAGAATTTAGAACCTCATGTCTATTTCCACAGCTCACCTGAATAACCTCACCCTACTGCCCCATTGTACTTGAAAATAGTATTTTTAGCAAGCTACTGATGCCTGTTTATCCACTTGACCTCTCTTGGACTGAGAGTAGTGTGTTACATTCTCTAATCATCAATGTATTTTTTTTTTAAGATTTTATTTATTTATTTGACAGAGAGAGATACAGCGAGAGAGGAAACACAAGCAGGGAGAGCAGGAGAGGAAGAAGCAGGCTTCCCATTGAGCAGAGAGCCCGATGTGGGGCTCGATTCCAGGACCCTGGGACCATGACCAGAGCCAAAGACAGACACATAGACATGACTAAGCCACCCAGGTGCCCTTCATCGATGTATATTATAGGACTCCTTTATCTCCTTAATTGTCTGCTTTATGTAGATAATTACTTATTTAGTGCATAGATAGTCATAATGATTATATTTTTGTTATATATTGTGGACTTTAACATACAGTGTCTTTGGTTGGTGGAAACCCAGTCCCTGCTTTCCTGTTATTTACATTTGTTGGATAATGTCCTACTCAAGACCTCCTTTCATTGTTTTTCTTTTTTAAAATCACTATATTAGTCCTACCTTATTTACATCTCTCTTTTTAAGTTATTGGTTATTACCTTAGGAAAGTCTTGCTATGTCTTGAAATCTTAGTAGAACAAAAGTTTTTGGTAACTTTGGTATAGTCATCTATTATTTTTCAAAAGTTATGCTTTCAATTTCTCTGTTTCTTTGTTTCTTTCTTTCTTTTTTTAAATTTCTTTTTCATTTTTAATTTTCTCAGTTCCTGGCTGTCATTCCAAAGTGATGCTTACAAAAGCCTTTTGTGGAGACAAGGAATGCATTTTAGGTAAAAGTATTTCCTTAAATGGTATACACTTATGTAGTGTTATCAGCAGAAAAGCAAATACTTGCCTTTAAGATTATAGAATAGTGAATAGTTTTCATATTACTATTCATAGCTTTCAAAAAATTGACACATATATTTCAAACAAAACCCAGTATCAATCTCTGAAATTTTAGTATGCTCACAATGGAGTTTTCAAATGTTGGTGTGCTAAATATAACCACATTAGGAAGCATGCCAGATTTATTAATAGAGTACACCAAATAAAGGTATAAAAATAACCTACAATCTTTAAATGACAATAGCTTTCATCAATCCTAACTAGATTAAGAGTAATATATTTTCTGAATGTTTATTCAAATGTACTGAATATAAATAATGTCTAAATTTTTTTCAAGGGCCACAAGAAAATGCACTGTTAGATTACAAATAAATTTAATAGAGAATGTATTTTTCATTAACTTAGCATTTTTGCACTTTCTCTTTATTACATTCTTTTGCCTTTGCTTGTAGTTGCCTTTGCTTATATTAAATTCAGCAGCCAGGATAAGGATGATCTAGGAATGGAAAGCACCTTATCAAAAATGCAGTTCTTACATTTTTCTTTTTGTCTACTGTGTTTGATGTGATAGATACATAGATGTAATATAAATAATAGTATAACAAAATAATAATAATAAAATAATAAAATATTAATAAATATCAATACATATATTAAGATATAATGCAATAGTAATAAAATCAGCACTAAAGCTAATTTAAATAAAGAGAATTCACTGTTATTACATATTAAGTATAAACAGATTGAATAGATGAATGAACTTTTGCTCTGGAAAGTAAATTCTCCCTGTGTGGTTAGACTGCTCTTAATGTTATTACAAGACTAAAAATAATATAGCCAAATGATATGAAGCATAATCAGATTGAATAGATGAATGAATTTTTGTTCTGGAAAGTAAATTCTCCCTGTGTGGTTAGACTGCTCTTAATTTAGTACAAGACTAAAAATAATATATCCAAAGATTATCTTGCCAAAAGTGACATTAGCCAATTTACACTTTATAAGGTATTTTGCCACAACCATAGAAAGTAATGAATTTACAAGGCTTCTTATTGATCTGCAAATTCACCAGCAAAGCAAGTGACAATTCACATTAAGTCTAATAATGAACACCTAGCTTTTGGCAATCAATAGGAACAAAAATCCACATACTCAACTTTCACCTCTTATAAAAAATAAAACATCAAAGTCATACACTCAAAAAACAAATTCCTTTTTAGTATCCTAATGGGTTTCATAAAACATTACAATGTACTTCATGTACATAAATCATTATAGTTTATTTCATTTTACCATAATTTAAAAATCTTATGTAAATATTCTGATATTCAAATTGTTTGAAGACAGACTTACTTTTTTTTTGAAAGATTTCATTTATTTGACAGAGAGAAAGAGCACAAGCAGGGGGAGTAGTAGAAGAGAGAGAAGCAGACTCCTCACTGAGCAGGGAGGCCTATACAGGGCTAGATTCCAGGACCCTGAGAGCATGACCTAAGCTGAAGCAAGCACTTAACCTACTGAGTCACCCAGGCAATCCAGGCTTACTTTTAAAAATTTGTAGAGATCTTATAACTCTAGGTAAACAAATGGCAAAATTTGAATAGCCAAACATGGCTTGAAACTTAAGCATCTTAAATAAAACAAGGCTTTTTTTTTTTTCCTTGTAAATTAGCTTGTTAAATTATATTGCATTTTAGGCAAAAAGTCCGAAGAGCTAATAGTGTATGAGAGAAGTTTTAAGCTATATGTGATGAAGTGAATAATTAGATGTAAATATAAGTGGAGACAGATCAGAGAACATTAAAAAATTGAGTTAAATTTATTAGATTAAGTGTTTAGTAATCCAAACAATATATTTCTGTATATAAATGTTAAAGAAAGCTCAACAACATTCATACTGCAAGGAAAAGATAGATGAATTTCTAAATAAATATTGAAGTTGATTCATACATGTGAGTCAATTAAAAAGTTCTTATGTGTTCAGTATCCAAACATAATGAAAAAGAATCTCAAGCTAGACTCAAATGTTGAAATAAACATAATGAATGAGACAAGAGATAATCAACTTCCAAATGTTGGAGAAAATGACTTTCATAGAATTGAAAAATCTAAAAATAATTAAATTGGTTTATGTAGTCTGTACTTATAGACGTAGAGTAGCAGATAGAGTTTTTCCCTTTAAATGTTTGCCTCTTTGGATCCTGGATGATTCATTTCCCTACAGGAACTCTACTGTGGATAATCTTTCAAAGTAACATTGTGACCAAGCCAACATGAGTTTGCTCCTTGGTGAGTCAGAACTTGCAAATGATAGTCATGGCACAAAGAAAACTTTATTTGTAGCAAATAAGAAAATCACTGAGAATGGCTTCCAAAGCTGTGGCTCCCCTAGCAAGGGGGAATGGATTCCTTTTATTTAGGGTTAGGAGGAATATTTAGATAGGGAAGCCTTGTCCTTGTGTATCGAGGACATAAGGCCACAAAGCACCTTAAGGAAACATGCCTATATACATATTGTATTAGGTAAGGCTTGTGCTTCTCCTTGGGTGGAGATGTTAGTATTATAATGAGGTAAAGGTCCTTGTTGGTCATTCCAGAGGTCACTCCATGGTCCATCTGTGCAGGAGAAATTCAGGGGTTAAGCTCAAACTTGTCTGGGTGGTCTGGGCCAACTGGAGGTCTTATCAAGACAATTGTTTTACTCAAGGGGTAGTTTTGCTTTCCATTTGTTGGAGTTAAGAAATAAGCCAGAAAGAAGAGCTTAAGGAAAATTGTGGGACAAATGTTGGTGGGTACAAGCAGGTGGCAGTAAAGGGAGTCTAGCAGGTGATAGCTTCTGAGCAATGAGAGTGCTTTGGTTACCCTATTTTGTGATACAACTTATCGTTTATCATTCATTCTAGATATTTCTATTTCATGATGCTTTATAATTCTATTGATTCTGTGTGATTCTGCAATCTATATTCTATTATATTCAATCTATATTACTACATATTACGGTATATATAACATATATTACTATGTTATATCTATTATCTATCTCTATTATGTCTATCTATCTATAATCATGCTTCTGCAGGATTTATGATTATACAATGTGTATTATATGATTCTGTATTATATGATGTTATTATTCTATACTAGAAAGTCAGGAAAACAAAGATACTTGGAATCAAATGGAGTGTCAAATAAGTGGTTATGATTTTTTGAAAATAATCTTTAGGGGATAGGGAAGGACACCCAAAAAGGAAATAATCTTTATACATGTGAAAAGGATCATAGAACCAGGATTATCAATTCCTACTCACAAAACTTTCTGCATTAGTTCAGAATTATCCTTCCTACTGATATTACCTGTTAAATATGCCAAATTCATTTACATAGTAGTTTGCAATTTCAAAGTCATTCTAGGCATAAAATCATGAATATTTTGGGGCACCTGGGTGGTTCAGTGGGTTAAGTCTCTGCCTTCAGCTCAGGTCATGATCTCAAGGTCCTGGGATCGAGCCCTACTTCAGGCTCTCTACTTAGTGGGGATCCTGCTTCTCCCTCTCTCTCTGCCTGCCTCTCTGTCTACTTGTGATCTCTCTCTCTCTCTCTCTCTGTCAAACAAATAAATAAAATCTTTTAAAAATCATGGATATTTTAAATTATTCAACACTGTAGGGGTGTCTGTGTGGCTCAGTGAGTTAAGCATTCGACTCTTGGTTTTGGCGCAGGTCATGATCTCATGGGTTGTAAGATAGAGCCCTGTGTATTTCTCTTGCAAATAAAGAAAGAAATTTTGGGATCCTGGGCAGCTGTCAGTTAAGCACCTGCCTTCAGTTCAAGTAATGATCCCAGGGTCCTGGGATCTAGTTCTGCATCAGGCTCCTTGCTCAGTGAGGAGCCTGCTTCTCCCTCTGCCTACTGCTCCCCTGCTTGTATTCTTTCTCTCTCAGACAAATAAATAAATAAAAATCTTATTTAAAATAAAATAAAGAAATAAATCTTAAAACTATTCAACACTGTAGAATCCAATGTGTAATGGCATATGAGAAAATTTATCATTTCTTTACTAGAGATAAAATGAAAAGATTGATCAAAACAAAAGTAAATGAGAAAAAACTATACCAAAAAGCTTTTAGATTCTGTTGATTATATTGTGAAATTTTAAGAAGCATATTTATAGTAATTTTCAGACATTGTATAAACAAATTATTACCACATAATAAATGAGTATAATATTATTGGTAAAGTGAGGGAATGGATTATGTACTAGAAAGTCACTCAGTTATAGTAGACATCACCTAATTTGTTAAAAACAGTATTTTGAAAAATAGCAGGGAGAAAAAAATGATTTTTGTCTTACCCTTAAATGATTATAACAACTAAAATTTAAAAAGTATTTATAAATCATAAGTTTTTTGCCAATAGTACCAATTAATTTTTTGACTAATATATATTATTTAGAGTAGAAAATATTCAAATTTTCTATTATTTCTGAAAGGCAAGTAAAATTCTTTGCGAGCACATATGGTACTGTGTTATAAATTTTAGTTATGAATCTAGATAGAGATCTGCATTCAGTATTTATAAGAAAGCAATTTACTATGATCACCAAATGAATATTGGGAATAAAATATAATATTTTTAAATGAATAAAAATTACTATTTTTTATTTTTTGAGAGAGAGAGAGGGAAAGAGAGAGAGAGAATCTTAAGCTGGTTCCACACCCCATGCAGAGCCCAACCTGTGGCTTGATCTTAGAATCCTGAGATCATGACCTGAGCCAAAATCAAGAGTCTGATGCTTAACCAACTGAGCCACCCAGGCACCTCTATATGAATACAATAATACAATACAATAGTATCAACTTAAGTTCATTTTTAACAAATTTAGCTTTTGAATGGGGTTCTGCTGATTTAAAATACTCCAGAAGTTTGTGTGTGTGTGTGTATATATATAATTTATATATATATATATAAATAGTCTTTTAAAATAATAAAAATATGATTATGTAAATAAGACTAAGCTATACCTAATAAAGAGTAAGACTTTGTAAGATGAAACATTATATACCTAAATACATATTTACTTAAAGGTAGCTCTCAGTAGTATTATTAATAAATAATAATAACTAATAATTATTAGCATTTACTATATCCCAAGTACAGACTGTTGAAAGAATTTTCTCTTTGTAAATATGTGTTGTTTCCTTTTTTTCAGAAGTAATATATACTATCCTCTCTTTTATATTGTTGTGTTTTGTAATCTGATTTACTTTATAATGCTTTTAAAATACATGAAATTAAATTTAATCAATTCCTCATTTTTCAACTTCATACAACACTGACAAAACACTGAATGATACTTCCCCCCCCCCTTATCTTAAATGCAGGGAAGCCATCTAGTGTTTGGAGGGATAATTTTCTATCTTCCAAAATTACTACATGAGAGAATTAATGTAGTCATACTTCTAGTTCTAAACCCTGCATTGTGGTCTTCTAACTATGTGAAATTCATGAATATAACTTTGATTAAAGTTTGGTCTGGTAATTCAAAAATAAATAAAAAATTATACTGTAATGTCTTAGGAAGCATATATGCAGCTTAATGCCATTTGGACAAAGCCAATACACAGGATTAATATATGTCTTGAAATGTGTATTTTGATATTTTTCTAGTTCTAGGAACCTGTATTTTACCTAAAACAAAACAGCAAAACCATATTCTGAAATTCCTGAGCCAGCACTGGATTCATTTAATGTGAAAGTGCCTAGTCTTTCAAAGAAGATGACTGTGGTCCAGGAAAAGGCAATGCCAGAGGAGAACTAATGTTTCTTGAGTCACAGATCTGTGCTCCTTTTATATCAACACTTGGCCTTCATGCTGCAAAAAACAAAACAAACATGCAAAAAACTATGAGGCATTTCACTTTGTAACTGAATATTTCATTATGTATTTTCTCCTTATTTTAATGAATTATAAGAATGCATAGTTTTGCAACATTGTGTATTTTTACAATTCCTCAATTTTAAGTTTCTCCACTATAGAAATCAACTCTTAACATTTTTCTTTTCTCTTTACCACTATCCTTGAACAGAGAGAAACCTAATTTGCACAATCTATTCTAAACAACAACAAAAACAACAACAAAAATACAGATGGTTTGAGATGACTGAATTCTCAAATCGCTAATTATAAAAAACAGCCACAACTTTCTTGATAGTCATTGAAATATTCATTTTCTAATTTTCAACATTAAGAAACTATTAAAGAAAATGCAAAATGATATTTATGATATTTGTGTTAATTAGTATTTTTCTGTTCCTTTGTTAAGCAACTGCCATGGTTTAATTCCTCAGCTGACATCTGTCCAGAGGAATTCTGTCCATCTGTTTAAATCTGTTTTAAAGAGAATCATTTGAGAAAATGAACTTATAATAACACATGGTAACTATGGATTTTCCACTGCATTGATCAACTTAGGGAAATTCTCTTATGCAAATACAAATGCTCACAAGACTTCCAGCATGGCTGTTAGGAAGATAGCAGGGAAATCAGCCTCCTCAGCCAGTGTGATTGTGTGCACCCTTCCCAGTCTTACTAAATGGCCTAGTATTGTTTCACATATACATTACATGCTTCTCTTGAAAAATATAAAGGATTTTGTTCATTGGTTCTTATAATGCTTTAACATTTACTGTTTAAAATGGTATTTATGTTTACATTAAACAGATGCAAACTCATTGGACAGGTAGAAGGCTGATTCTCTGAACTTAATAGAATTAAAATGCCAAACAGGCCTACACAGGGAGAAAAATGATAAATATAATCTTGTAATAGAGTATATAGTGCCCAGACTTGTTTGACTTTCCATTATCACTCAATAATGACTTAGGTTGAAAATGAAACAATATGCAGTAAGAGTATTTTACAATTTGTGTTGGGACAGTTTTGTATCTTTGAAATCTTAATAGATATGTTTAAGTCTTTTTGAGAATGTAAGACTGTGGAAGAATTATATGCATTATTTGCCATTGTATATGCAGTTCCTGGCAAAAAAAAAAATGGTATATTTGATGTATTGATTCTTCTACCACCCTTCCCCTTTACCTTTCCATTTCTATAAACTAATAATTGATACAATATTGATTAGCAGGAGAAATTCAGCATACTTTTTAAAATATTTTTATCTGTTCTAGTCTCTTAAATGTTGAATTCACTAAATAACTCTTTTACTAAAACAATAATTGATGTTATATATATATATATAAATTTTTCAAAAAAACTGAAACTTAATATCATGTCACTGTTAAATTCAACATATTTGACCTTTTTTCTTTCCTCATCCTCATTTTTTTCACTACATTTCTTGCCAGTTTTGACTATCATCTTTTTTTAATGTGTTATCAATACCCTTGTTTAAAATATTACCTATGAGAAATATTTTCTATATCTTTACTTTGAAAATAGATGATTTGATGTGAATTTAGGGATCTCAAGTTGTACAATGACAAGTTCCCCTATTATTTTTGTCAAAAATATCCTCTGGGGGCGCCTGGGTGGCTCAGTGGGTTAAAGCCTCTGCCTTCGGCTCAGGTCATGATCCCAGAGTTCTGGGATCGAGCCCCGCATCGGGCTCTCTGCTCAACAGGGAGTCTGCTTCCCTTCCTCTCTCTGCCTGCCTCTCTGCCTACCTGTAATCTCTATCAAATAAATAAATAAAATCTTAAAAAAAAAATATCCTCTGAAGCACAAGAAATGTTACACATATATTTACATATGTAATATTATAGTATATATATTATTATGAATCTTTCTCTATTTTAAGGTAAGTCAGTTAGTAGAAGGACTTTACCACATTTTATGGCATTTTCAATTATTTTAACTTAGATAAAGGAGTTAGAAATACTGTTATAGTGGGGTGCCTGGGTGGCTTAATGGGTTAAGCCTCTGTCTTCGGCTGAGTTCATGATCTCGGGGTCCTAGGATCGAGCCCCACATGGAGCTTTCTGCTCAGCAGGGAGCCTGATTCCCCCTCTCTTTCTGCCTGCCTCTCTGCCTACTTGTGATCTCTCTCTCTCTCTTAAATAACTAAATAAAATCTTAAAAAAATACTGTTATAATAGGTTTATTTTTTATGGAGTATATCCATAAGAAAGTTGTACAAAGATAGTGCATATGTAAGCATATCTATTGGGGAATATCATTTAGAGTGTAGTTCTAATTTCTTTCTTCTGGAGAATAATACATAACCTTGCTTGTGGTTCAATATTAGTGTTTCACTTTTATAATATACCATGATTCAAAGATAACATTTTGTTAATCAGCATGATTTGGATATTGAAATATCCTTATTTCTGTCTCTCTCAAGTTGTTAAATCAAGATGATGATAATTACACACTTTTTCCAGATGAATCTTAAAAAATAATTCAATTAGAATTAACCTTCCAAATTAGAGACATATCCCATTTACATATATCTTTTCAACATTTTATCTTTTTTCCTTAGGACTTACTATGATAATTGTTATTTTACTTCTTTATGATTGTTTTATCTCACTGATAAAGTTGAAGCTACTTAAGAAAAGGATTTGGTAATTATGCTTGCCCTGATATTACTAAACCTAAAACATAGTAGATGTGTAATACAGTTTGGATGCCCAATAAATATTTACTGAATGAATGAATGACCTGCCTTCTGCTATATGCCTAGGAGTTGAAAGGTTATTAAATCATTAGCAGTCTTGCTCCAAGTGGACATAATAAGATAACAGATAGAATATACCATATTGTCTTGATGACGACAGCTTTGTAATAGAGCTTGGAGTCTGGAATTGTGATGCCACCATCTTTAGCTTTCTTTTTTAACATTCCTCTGGCTATTCAAGGTCTTATCTGGTTACATGTAAGTTTTAGGATTATTTGTTCCATTGCTTTGGAAAAAAAAATGATGGGATTTTGATAGGGATTGCATTAAATGTGTAGATTGCTTTAAGTAGCATAGACATTTTCACAGAATTTGTTCTTCCAATCCATAAGCATGGAATATTTTTCCATTTATTTGTGTCTTCCTCAAGTTCTTTCATGAGTACTTCATATTTCTCTGAGAATAGATTATTTGTCTCTTTGGTTAGGTTTATTCCTAGGTATCTTATGGTTTTGGGTGCAATTGTAAATGGTATTGACTCCTTAATTTCTCTTTCTTCTGTCTTGTTGGTGTATAGAAATGCAACTGATTTCTGTGCATTGGTTTTATATCCTGACACTTCACTGCTTAATTCCTGTACAAGTTCCAGAAGATTTGGAGTGGAGTCTTTTGGGTTTTCCACATGAGGGAAATAATTACAAATAAAAATAACAGTCAAGAGTGTACTCCTGCTCTGATTGTTATGTCTATCCTATTCAGATAGTGTCTACATGTCTGTTTCCACTAGTAAGACTAGATAATCCCAACAGCTGGTTGTCATCTATAAGGAGTCACTGACATTCTGTGTTATACAAGCTTTATTTATCTTGAGAAATATATATCTGACCCATCAATTTATCCATCACAGGATAAAAAAATAGGATGTTGGATGTTTTCACTGGGAAATAGTTATAATTTCCTTTGTTCTCACCTACATGCAATATAACTACTCTGAAGGTTTTTAAATTTTTATACTGCATGCTTAATTAAATTGAAATATTTGAATGGGCTTTTCAAGGATTAAATTTGCATTCAATAAACATTTATTGAGTGCCAAATATGTATCAAACATGATTCTAGGATAAATTAATAAGCAAATTATCATTATTTGCATTTAATGAGCTCATTTTTTATGGAAAAAGTGTAATAGATGCTGATAAATAAACTCAATGAGAATCCAATCAGCAATACTATTAAATATTTGTTTATTTCATTCCAACCTAAAATATACATTGCAATGGCATGGTATAATTCCTCACAAATTTTATGTTAAATATCTATTAGGTATTATATATTACTTAAGTAATATATATTTAAACATATATACTATATATTTATATATCGGAACATAAATAATTCTATTGTGTATATATTTTAAATATATGACATGTTTATATATTAAAAATACAATATATGTTGCAGAGTACACACTTAGAAATATTTATTTCTAAATAATTTAAGATATTTAGGCTTAAGATATAATGTCAGAAGAAATATTAACTGAAAGTTAATACATCATTGTAAGAATGAGAACATTATCAAGTTCCCCATATTTAGATTGTTTTAGTAATAAGTGTTGACATTTTAATTTCACATGACCTCAATTTAAACTACCGCAGTGTATTTTTTTCTATATTGCATGAAAATACCAGTAGAAAATAGAGAAATTTCAGACAAGTTCTTGCAATAATAATCAACTTGCTATATGTAAAATTTATTCATAGAAATGTCACTCACTTAGGCTTCAGAATCTCATAGTTATTTTACAAATGAAGAATATACTTAAAAAGAAAGTGTACAGATACCTACATTAATGAGTAAAAAGTTAAAAGAAACAACCGTGTTCCTTTCTAAAGCTTACTGAAGCATTTTTTTTAAAGATTTTATTTATTTATTTGACAGAGAGAGAGATCACAAGTAGGTAGAGAGGCAGGAAAAGAGAGAGGGGGAAGCAGGCTCCTGCTGAGCAGAGAGCCCAATGCAGGGCTTGATCCGAGGACCCTGAGATCATGACCTGAGCCGAAGGCAGAGGCTTAACCCTCGGAAGCATTTTAAATTATTGTGCTCATTGTCTTATGTGTATGTAAAGCCAGCTATTTGGAGGAGGCAGATGTGGTGCAGGTAGGCTGGGTCTGAGAGCTCGAGGGTAGCTCCCACAAGTGCAGCCTCAGAGGTCCTCAACTTCACATAGGATAGAAATCAAATGGGAGCTGGAGAAAATGGAAATGGTTTACTGAATAGTGTGAGTGATAGAGAACAGCAGATGGAGTGTCAGGGAGACTTGGAAAGGAGAGAAGAGTAAGTTTCATTGTTGCTTGGAGCTAGGGCTTTATAATAAAAAAGGGTTTAGGGTATGTGTGCCTCCAGGAATCCAGGGTAGGGTCTAATCAAAGGCAAGCGTCAGGTGAACAACAGGTGTTATTCTCTTTCTTTCACTCTCTCTTTCTCTCTCTCTCTTTTTTTTCCCTACTAACATATAATGTATTATTAGCCCTAAGGGTACAGTTCTGTGAATCGTCAGGCTTATACACTTCACAGCACTCACCATAATACATACCCTCCCCAGTGTTCATAACTCAAACACCCTCTCCCTACACACCACAATCCTCAGTTTGTTTTGTGAGATTAAGAGTCTTTTATAGTTTGTCTCCCTGCCAATCCCATCTTGCTTCATTTTTTCCTTCCCTAACTCCCAAACCCCCCACTTTATCTCTCAAATTCCACATATCAGGGAGGTCATATGATAATTGTCTTTCTCTGATTGACTTATTCCACTCATCATAATACCTTCGAGTTCCAGCCATGTCATTGCAAAAGGCAAGATTTCATTTCTTTTGATGGCTGAATAGTATCCCATTGTATATTTATAGCACCTCTTCTTTATCCATTCATCTGTTGATGGACATCTAGGTTCTTTCCATAGTTTGGCTATTGTGGACATTGCTGCTCTAAACATTCGGGTGCACATGTCCCTTCAGATCACTACATTTGTATCTTTAGGGTAAATACCCAGTAGTGCAAATGCTGGGTCATAGGGTAGCTCTATTTTCAAGTTTTTGAGGAACCTCCATGCTGTTTTTCAGAGTGGTTGCACCAGCTTGCATTCCCAGCAACAGTGTAGGAGGATACCTCTTTCTCCTCATCCTCACCAGCATCTGTCATTTCCTGACTTCTTAATCTTAGCCATTCTGACTGAGATGAGGTGGCATCTCATTGTGGGTTTTGTTTTGTATTTCCCTGATGCCAAGTGATTGCAGCACTTTTTCATGTGTCTGTTGACCATCTTGATGTCTTCTTTGCAGAAATGTCTGTTTATGTCCTCTACCCATTTCTTGATTGGATTCTTTGTTCTTTGGATGTTGAGTTTAATCTGTTCTTTATAGATTTTAGATACTAGCCCTTTATCTGATAGGTCATTTGCAAATATCTTATCCCTTTTTGTCAGTTGTCTTTTGATTTTGATGACTGTTTCCTTTGCTGTGCAAAAGCTTTTGATCTTGATGAAGTCCCAGTACTTGATTTTTGCCCTTGCTTCCCTTGCCTTTGGTGATATTTCTAGGAAGAAGTTGCTGTGGCTGGGGTCAAAGAGGTTAATGCCTGTGTTCTCCTCAAGGATTTTGATGGAATCCTTTCTCACATTGAGGTCTCTCATCCATTTTGATTGTATTTTGTTTGTTGTAAGGAAATGGTCCAGTTTTGATCTTCTGCATGTGGCTGCCAAATTTTCCAACACCATTTGTTGAAGAGACTCTCCTTTTATCCATTAGACATTCTTTCCTTCTTGGTTGAAGATTAGTTGACCATAGATTTGAGGGTATATTTCTGGGCTCTTTATTCTGTTCCAATGATCTATATATCTGTTTTTGTACAAGTACCATACTGTCTTGATAGTGACAACTTTGTAATAGAGCTTGGAGTCTGGTATTATGATTCCATTGACTTTGGCTTTCTTTTTCAACATTCCACTGGCAAATCAAAGTCTTTTTTGGTTCCATATAAATTTTAGGATTGCTTGTTCCATTACTTTGAAAAAAGAAAATAAAAAAAGAGAAATGGGATTTTGATAGGGATTGCTTTAAATGTGTAGATTGCTTTAAGTAGCATAGACATTTTCATAATATTTGAAAAATGGTGACATTTTCATAATATTTGTTCTTCCGATCCATGAACATGGACCATTTTTCCATTTCTTTGTGTCTTCTTCAATTTATTTCATGAGTACTTTATAGTTTTCTGAGTGTATATTATTTGCCTCTTTGGTTAGGTTTATTCCTAAGTATCTTGTGGTTTTGGGTGCAATTGTAAATGGTATTGACTTCTTAATTTCTCTTTCTTCTGTCTTGTTGTTGGTCTATAGAAATGCGATTGATATCTGTGCATTGATTTTATGTCCTGACACTTCAATGAATTCCTGTACAAGTTCCAGCAGATTTGGAGTGGCATCTTTGGGGTATTCCACATAAAGTATCATACATCTGCAGAGCGATAGTTTGTCTTCTTCTTTGTCAATTTGGATGCCTTTAATTTCTTTTTGTTGCTGGATTGCTGAGGCTAGGACTTCTAGAACTATGTTGAATAGCAGTAGTGATAATGGACATCTCTTCTGTGTTCCTGACCTTAGTGGAAAAGCTCTCATTTTTTCTCCATTGAGAATGATATTTGCTGTGGTTTTTTCATAGATGGCTTTGATGATATTGAGGTTTGTACCCTCACTTTGTTCTACACTTTGAAGGGTTTTGATCAAGACCGGATGCTGTACTTTGTCAAATGCTTTGTCAGTATCTATTGAGATGATCATTTGGTTCTTGTTCTTTCTTTTATTAATGTATTATATCACATTGTTTGGTTTGTGAATGTTGAACCGAACTTGAAGCCCTGCAATGAATCCCACTTGGCTGTGGTGAATAATCCTTTCAATGTACTGATGGACCCTATTGGCTAGTATTTTGGTGAGAATTTCTGCATCTGTGTTCATCAAGGATATTGGTCTGTAATTCTCTTTTTTTTGATGGGATCTTTGTCTGTTTTTGGGATAATGGTAAAGCTGACCTCATAAAACGAATTTGTAAGCTTTCCTTCCATTTCTGCCTTTTGGGACAGTTTCAGGTGAATAGGTATTAATTCTTCTTTAAATGTTTGGTAGAATTCCCCTGGGAAGTTCTCTGGCCCTGGGTTCCCTTCCCGTTTTTTGGGTGATTTTTGATGACTCTTCCAATCTCCTTACTGGTAATGGGTCTGTTCAGGTTTTTTATTTCTTCCTGGTTCAGTTTTGGTAGTTTATATATCTCCAGGAATGTATCCATTCCTTCCAGATTGTCAAATTTGATGGTGTATAGCTGCTCATAATATGTTCTTTTAATCGTTTGTATTTATTTCTTTGGTGTTGGTTGTGATCTCTCCTCTTTCATTCATGATTTTATTCATTTGGGTCTTCTCTCTTTTCTTTTTGAGAAGTCTGATAAACTTGAGAAGTTTATCAATGTTATTAATTCTTTCAAAGAACCAGCTCCTATTATTTTGTTGTTGTTGTCATTGTTGTTTTTGGTTTCTATTTTATTGATTTCTGCTCTGATCTTTATGATTTCTCTTGTCTTACTGTGTTTAGGTTGTAACTTTCCTGTTCTTTCTCCAGCTCCTTTGGTGTAGTGTTAGATTGTTTATTTGAGACCTTTCTTGTTTCTTGAGAAAGGCTTGCATCACTATATATTTTCCTCTCATGACTGCCTTTGATGTGTCCCGTAAGTTTTGAATCATTGTGTTTTCATTGTCATTTGTTTCCATGATTTTTTTTTAAATACTTCTTTAATTTCTTGGTTGACCCATTCATTCTTTAGGATTTTCTTTAGCCTCTATGTATTTGGGTTCTTTCTAGATTTCCTCTTGTGATTGAGTTCTAGCTTCAGAGCATTGTGATCTGAAAATATGCAGGAAATGTACCCAATCTTTTGGTACTAGTTGAGACCTGATTTGTGACCCAGGATGTGATCTATTCTGGAGAATGTTCCCTGTGCACTAGAGATGAATGTGTATTCTGTTGCTTTGAGATGGAATGTTCTGAATATATCTGTGATGTCCATGTAGTCCAGTGTGTCATTTATTTCCTTGTTCATCTTTTGCTTGGATGATCTGTCCATTTCAGTGAAGGTAGTGTTAAAGTCCCCTAATATTATTGTATTATTGTCAATGTGTTTCTTTGATTTTGTTCTTAATTGGCTTATAGAGTTGGATGCTCCCATGTTAGGGGCATAGATATTTAAAATTGTTAGATCTTCTTCTTGGACAGACCCTTTGAATATGATATAGTGTCCTTCTGCATTTCTTATTACAGTCTTTGGCTTAAAATCTAATTGATCTGATATAAGGATTGCCACCCCAGCTTTCTTTTTATGTTCATTAGCATGATAAATTTTTTTCCACCCCCTCACTTTAAATCTGGAGGTGTTTTGGGGTCTAAAATGAGTTTCTTGTAGACAGCATATTTATGTTTTTTGTTTTGTTGTTGTTGTTGTTGTTTTATCCATTCTGATACCCTGTGTCTTTTGATTAGGGCATTTAGCCCATTTACATTCAGGTTACCCATTGAGAGATATAAATTTAGTGCCATTGTATTGCCTGTAAGGTGGCTATTACACTATATTGTCTCTGTTTCTTTCTGGTCTACTACTTTAAGGCTCTCTCTTTGCTTAGAAGACTCCTTTCAATATTTTCCATAGGGCTGGTTTGTTGATTACAAATTCTTTTAGTTTTTGTTTGTCCTGGAAGCTTGTTATCTCTCCTTCTATTTTCAATGATAGCCTAGCTGGATAATCTGCTTGGGTTCACTCTCAGGAGCTTTTGTTCCCTGAACACTTTCTGTAGAGCTCTGGAGGACAGGAATGAAAATTGTGGCTTTCCAATATCTGGCCTGGTGGAGCACAGAGCTCAGGGCTCTGTATTCTTGACTGCATTTTTTTTTTTTTCTCATTAGTGCTCTGTATATATCATGTCAGTTCTTTCTGGCCTGCCAGGTCTCTGTGGGTAAGTCTGCTGCCAAGCTAATATTTTTACCATTGTATGTTACAGACTTCTTGTCCCAGTGTTGCTTTCAGGATTTTCTCTTTGTCATTAAGGCTTGTATGCTTAACTATTAGATGATGGGGTGTGAACCTATTTTTATTGATTGAGGGGGTTTTCTGTGCCTCCTGGATTTTGATGCTTGTTCCTTTTGCCATATTAGGGAAATCCTTTACAATAATCTGCTCCAATATACCTTCTGCCCCTCTCTCTCTTCCTCTTTCTTCTGGAATCCCAATTATTCTAATGTTGTTTCATCTTATGGTTTCATCTTATGGTTGTTTCATCTTACCTCTCAAATTATCCTCTTGTGGTCCTGTTTGTCTCTCTTTTGCTCAGCTTCTTTATTCTTTGTCATTTGGTCTTCTATATCACTAATTCTCTCTTCTGCGTCATTTATCCTAGCAGTAAGAGCCTCCTTTTTTTTTTGTAATTGAACCTCAATAATAGCTGTTTTGATTTTAGCTTGGTTATATTTTAGTTCTTTTATTTCTCCATAAAGGGCTTTTATTTCTCCAGACAGAGTTTCTCTATCTTCTCTGCCTTTTTCAAACCCAGCTAGCACCTTGAGAATCATCATTATTAACTCTTTATCTGACATGTTACCAATGTCTGTATTGATTAGGTCCCTAGCCATCTGTACTGCCTCTTGTTCTTTTTTTCTTTTCCTTTTTTTTTTTTTAATGGTGAGTTATTCCACCTCGTCATTTTATCCAGATAAGAATATACGAATGAGAGTAAAATACTAAAAGGGTGGCAATGGCCCCAGAAAAATATATGCAAACCAAATCAGAAGAGACCCCAAATGTAGGGAGAGGAAAGGGGGTAAAAAGAAGCTTAAGAAAAATTAAAAGATATATATATATATACATATATATAGAGAGAGAGATTGGTGAATAGAACAGAGCTACCTACTTGATCTTGTGTGTATTTTGGTCTCTTAGAAGAAATTACCTCCCAAATTTTTAAAGAAAGAAAAACTTATAAATATATATGCAATAATAAGGGTAAACATGATGAAGGGATGGAATATGACTGTAAGGATGAAAATTTAAAAAAAAATTCTAAAAAGGAATTGGTAAGATAAGTTGGCTAGAAAAAGAAAGTGCAGAGGATTTGCTGAGGATGGAGACTAGAACAAAGCACTGCTAGATTTAAGGTATATTTTGATGTATTAGAAGAAATTGTATCCCAAAAATTTTTTTAGGAGAAAAAACCCTATAAGTATCAAACAAAATAGTTATATACAAAGAAGGATAAAATATGGCTATATATAAAGAAAATTCAAAAAATATTTTTAAGAAAGGTATTGTTAAGATAAATGTTTAAAAAAGTTAAGAGAGGAAAGAGAAAAAGTTAAAAAATTAGAATTAGAAAAAATAAAAAAAACTTAATTTACTTTGGCAGTCTAAAGAATCATGGGGAGAAAGTCATGAATTCCATGCTTTGCTTTCCCCTCCTCTTGAATTCCACTGTTCTCTTTGATCAGAGAGCTTGGTCTTTGCTGGATGTTCTTACTGATCTTCTGTGGGAGGGGCCTGTTGTAAAGATTCTCAATAGTGTTACCTGAGGTGGAATTGTGCTGCTCTTGCCAGGAGCCAGGCTAAGTAATCTGCTCGGGTTCACTCTCAGGAGCTTTTGTTCCCTGAACACTTTCTGTAGAGCTCTGGAGGACAGGAATGAAAATTGTGGCTTCCCAATATCTGGCCCAGAGGAGCACAGAGCTCAGGGCCCCTCTCCTCAGTGCATCCTTGGAGAAAACCATTCAATCACTTCCATCTCCCTGGTCTCTGGCTGTGCTCCAAGCTCACCCAGCCTGTGATCAAGCATTTATGTCTCTGGCACACAGCCCTGTTTGGAGTCTCCATACCCAGGAGATTCCCTGCCATTCTGCTCTTCTGGTGGAGGAAGGTGGGTCTACCTGAATCTGCCACTTATGGTTCCCTGCTCTAAGAGCAGTGGTCTGACTGTTCTGTGGATCACAGTTTAAGGTAACCCAAGCTGAGAGCTCACTCCTCATCTCTGTCTCTGTAACTAGCTTCCCCACTCTGATACCTGTGAACTCTGCAACACTCAGATACTCCAATCCTTCTGTGACCATGTGGGACTTGAGACCACACTGTCCCCACGAAAGCTCCACCCCTGCTTAGCTTCTGGATCAATGTCCCTCAGTGGAGGAGACTTTTAAAAGTTCCACTTTTGTGCTCCATTGCTCCACCGCTTGCTGGAAGCCACACACTACCCCCCCCCCCAGGTCTATCTTCCCATCAATTTGGATTCACTTCTCTGCACATCCTACCTTTCAGAAAGTGGTCAATTTTCTGTTTCTAGAATTACTGCTTTTCTCCTCAATCTCCTGTTGGGTTTGTAGGTGTTTGGAATGGTTTGATAGCTATCTAACTGAACTCCTGCTACCTGATGTCATCTCAGTCTGCTACTCCTCTGCCATCTCGACTCCCTTCAATAGGTGTTATTCTATAAATTAATTAAGGTGGAGATACTGATGCAAACATCAGCTGAAGTTAATGTCTTGTAAAATGCTTGAGGCCGGGTTCTCCTTAGGTGTTATCAGATGTCTGGGGCCTAGGACAAAACTCAGAGAATAGTTAATTTTCTTGCTTCACCTTGATGCAAGAACATAACATCTTTTACTTATTCAGCAACAAAAAATGGAACAAGGGTAAATGGGGCCTAGCAGAAAAACAGCAGAGATGGAACTTTCTGATAATAAAAATCAGTACAAAAATCAATACAAAGGCAGTGGGACAAATATTTTGAAAACTTTTTTAATCAGATATATTTTATTTTAATTTTTTCAACCATTCTTAAGGACTAAAGAATGAAAAAAACAGTATGCCATAGTCACCAGCACACTTAAAAGACAGGAAATTGTGTCTACCAAAGCAATTTATTAAATGCTATAGATGCTATTAAATGAAATAGCACTGAAACCAGTTGAAGGTGAAAATGATAGATACATGCCATTTGGTTTTTGACATTGAAATAGAGAAATGCAATAAAATCAATATTGAGGAATGCCAAGAAAGCCAAGTACAGACAAAGGCCAGGAACTCCTAAACAATTTTCTTCAAAACCATAATTTAATCTTGTATTTTCTTCTAAAATGTTATTACATTATAGTATTATCTTTATGAATGAATTATTCAAAAGGGGATTTCACTTTTCAATGTTTGCATTGAGTTGATTTTTTGTTTGTTTGTTTTTTGTTTTTTGTTTTTTCCTCGCTGGTCTATGAGATGAAGCGAGTGTTATGGGTGTCAGGGTATATTAGCTAATTAATTTTATAAGACATCATGAAAAAGCATGATTCAAGAGCTTGGATGCTTATCTTAATATTTTACTGAACTATTTCTAAGCATTAAAAAATAAGCAGAGTAAGTATACTATAAGTATACTACGGATTAAAGAATGAGTGGAAACAAAGCAAGAGTTTGGACCTATGTAAATACATAGTCTACTCAAGTCCCTTAAAGTTAAAAACAATATTAAATATAGTGGGAGAAAGAATGCATGCCATCTAGAGACCAGCAATTATGGAGAATGAATGCCTGGTAGATTCAAAACAGAGGGAAATCATAAAGACAAAGTAGAAGCCACCACAGGGCAATCGGTGGCACACTGCAGGAAAAGGCCAGAGTGAAGATAATGGTAGATTCAGAGAAATGACTCCCCCAAGTTAACACGTATAAAAACAAAGAAACATACAAGTAAAAAAGTGGTTATAATCAAGATGATTACAAACTAAACAACTTCAGTGAGAAAAGAGACCCCCTCAGGCTCACACTCTTAGGAAAGTAGGACCCTTTGCAGTGTGTATGTGGGCCCCAAAGTGAAATAGGGAAGTGTTTGAGAACATCAACACCTACAGAATGGCAGAAAGAAACCATTCAAATAGGGAAATAGACAAATGCCCTTCATCACTGAAGCAATGGCCCCAAGGCTGAAGCCCTGAGGAATAAAAAAAAAAAGGAAATACGATCCATTAGATAATAGAAATAACAATAAGCTTCAAAGTGGCAAAACAATAAAACAATAATAGTGAAAATAATAATATGGTTATCTGCAACTACTACTATTGACTGAACACTTATCCCAGGCTTAAATGCTTGATTTGCTATTAATATTTTTAATGCTCCTAACTACCATAGGAGATAAGTACTATTTTTTTCCAAATGTTGGCTGTGAGAAAATAAGATGTAGATAAGTAATTATCCTTGATTATATGTATATTAGTTACAGATAGTTTGACTACAAGGGAAGGGAAACAATTAGGTCAATTAACCACATTATCTACCAACAAGAGGTAACAAGAATTGGGGATGCTATTTGAAACCAGGCATGTGATCTTCAGTAATAGATAAAAATAGCCACATGCTATTAAGTCTTTAAAAAATCTATTATTGGTAAAGAATGCCGTATTTTCAGACAAGAAGCAGAGAGAAAATGTTTATATCATTTTATCAAACTGTTATACTCAGAAGTATTATATTTTATAAATCAGTATGAAAAATAGAAACCAGTCCATAGATAATTAGTTCTGCAAGATACTAATCTTTCTAAATATTCAAGATACTTGCCTTACATCTTTTAAACAACATTTCTCAAATCTTATTCACCCTTAATATTCCTGAATACACATCCAAACCCTTGAAGTTATGTCCCAAAATGATAGTATCAAATGCATCGTAGAATAGGAATGTTTAAAAAAAAAAAAAGTTTGCTGAATAAATTTTGGTGTCAATCCATTAGCAACTGTTAAAATAGAAGATTATACTTTTCAAAATCTATAGATGGGTTTATCAACACTGTCACCATTAATATTAGTATTATTTTTATGGGAATGATATATGCTTTATCTCAAGGTTAAATTGATTTCTATTTGGCATCACATTTTGAAGAAAGGTGTACTTTTTTTCCTAACTACAGGTAGGTGGGAAAGACAGAGTTTCTTAATGAAGTGGATACTAGACGAATGGTCAGGTCACTTGAATCCTGCCCCTAGTTGCATTGCTTTTTAGCTTTGTGAATGTAGGTAGAAAATAAGGCACATATTGGTTATTGTTTGTTAACAACTTATAGATTGCTTTAACATATATTAACTTATTTGATCCCCACACCATGAATTAGATATCATTATTATCTGTAGATTATCTGTATCAGGTTGAAAACCTAAGCTTAGAGAACTTAAATACTTTTACCAAGATCTCATGTGTAGGGAAAGGTAAACCCAGAAATAATTTCAGAATTTTGGAGTCAGATACAGTGTTTTGTTTTGTTTTGTTGTTGTTTTTAGAGAGAGAGAATGAGCTGGGGGTTCAGAAAGGGAAAGAAGGAAAGGGAGAGAGAGAGAATCCCAAGCAGGCTCCATGCCTAGCCAGAGCCTGAAGTAGGGGCTAGCTCATGACCCCGAGATCACGACCTGAGCCAAGGTCAAGAGTATAACATTTAACCAACTGAACCACCTAGGCATCCCATGACATAGTGTTTTTATTTTATTTTATTTATTTTGTTTTATTTTATTATTTTATTTATGTTCAGTTAGCCACTTATAGTACATCATTAGTTTTTGCTGTAGTGTTCAATGATTCATTAGTTGTATATAGCAACCAGGAACAGTTTCTTTAATAGAGCATACCATTTCTCATTCTCATGTTGGGTGTGCAAATCAAATGAAATACTAAAACTAGAGTAATACGTAAACTATTAAAATATAGAAAACAGAGGCTTAATTATTTTCTTAAATAATTTTTAAATACCAATCCTATATTATAAAATATTTAGTTGATTTTAAAAGGCTCATTTTGAGGGCGCCTGGGTGGCTCAGCCTCTGCCTTGAGGTCATGCTCAGGTCATGATCCCAGGGTTCTGGGATTGAGCCTCATTGGGCTCTCTGCTCAGCAGGGAGCCTGCTTCCTTCTCTCTCTCTCTCTGCCTGCCTCTCTGCCTACTTGTGATTTCTGTCTGTCAAAAAAATAAATAAAATCTTAAAAAAAAATAAATAAAAGGCCCATTGTGTATAACCATTATAAATACAAAATCAACTAATAACAATAATATGCAAACTATTACAGTATAAAAAGAAATGTGCATGTCCCCTTTGCCAGTGCCATGCTCCCTTTCCATTCTCCAGAATCTCCTGTAAATCTGGAATCACACACTCACATTGTTCTATGGGAATCTAGTTATTAAAAATGTGAAATTCAGAAAACTATCTAATAAAATGCAATTATGCATTACTATCTGTGATACCAGAAAATGAGTCAGGAGTCCGAGAGTAATATATTTAATATATAGTGTCTTAAAACAAGCAGGCAGCAAGTAAATATAATTTTCCACATTTTTTCTATAAGTTATACATGCTTTTTGAAATGAATTTATAAATTATAAATTCTGAAAACAACTTACAAAGATCTGAACTCTTTAAAATACTGGCCCTTCTTTTGAGTTTTTCACATCACACTGGCTTTTTTATTCTTAGTGAAGTTTTCCTTTTTTAAGATAGAAGAAATGAACTGTAAAGATTTATAGACTATGTCACAGGATTCTTAGAGATTGCTGTTTCCTTTAGATTGCTTCTTTTATGAAAACATTTTTCTTCTATGTCCCAATAAATTTATTTCTTCTCACTGTGGATATATATATATATATATATGTATATATATATATATATATAAAATGTGTAGAATTCGAAATTTTTTTCTCACCTTATATTTAAGCCTAGGAATACTACTATAACTACACAAACACACGCACATACATACACAAACACACACTGCCCTGCTTTAGAAACCTATCAACAATTTTGACCACTTTTTAATAGAAATAGGCATAATTGAAAGAAAAATTTAAAACCTTATCAGTTTTAATAACTTTGGAAATGGGATCCAGAAAACTTAAAAATAAAAATAGTTTATTTCTTAAACTTTATTATCTTCTGTTGATAGTACTGGATTTTTGAGAACCGAATTCTATTTTTGAAAAACAATTACAAAATAACTCAAATTAACTTTTTGTTAAATATACAAGTCTAGGGCACCTGGGTGGTTCAGTGGGTTAAGCCTCTGCCTTCTGCTCAGGTTATGATCTCAGGGTCCTAGGACTAAGTCCCACATAGGGTTCTCTGCTCAGCAGGGAGCCTGCTTCCCCCACCTCCCTGCCTGCTTCTCTGCCTACTTGTGATCTCTCTCTGTCAAATAAATAAAGAAAATCTTTTAAAAAATTAAATATACAAGTATATTTATGTAAAATACACATTAGAAGATATATCATACAAATATATTTATTAGAAAAAAATATATATTTATTAGAAATAATAGCATGTTTTATAGCATCTTTGCTATAAAATATATTTGTGTGGGAGGATATAAGATATATTTATGTAGAATGTACACTGTAGGGGCACCTCGGTGGCTCAGTGGGGTAAGCCTCTGTCTTTGGCTCAGGTCATGGTCTCAGGGTCCGGGAATCGAGCCCCACATCGAACTCTCTCCTCAGCAGGTACCCCGCTTCTCCCTCTGCCTGCCTTTTTGCCTACTTGTGATCTCTCTCTCTCTGTCAAATAAATAAAGATAATCTTTAAAAAAAATACACTGTAGGGCGCCTGGGTGGCTCAGTGGGTTAAGCCACTGCCTTCAGCTCAGGTCATGATCTCAAGGTCCTGGAATCAAGTCCCGCGTCGGGCTCTCTGCTCAGCAGGGAGCCTGCTTCCTCCTCTCTCACTCTGCCTGCCTCTCTGCCTACTTGTGATTTCTCTCTGTCAAATAAATAAATAAATAATCTTAAAAAAAATACACTGTAAAAGACCTATGCTTATAGTACCATTACTATACTCAATACTACATACACGTTCTCTCTAATTGCAATTTTCATAAGAAAACACAAATATTTGTCACGATAGTAGGAAAAAATATATATATTTGTGTAGTTGTATTTTTTTATATCATGCCTGAATATTTTCTGTTAAAATTACTTTTGTTTGTTTGTTTGTTTGTTTCCCATCTTATGAATAAATCTGTGGTGGTTTCACATATGATTCTGGATATAAGACATATTAAGGCTCTTTTCAAATGAGAGGTACTTAGCTCAATAGTATATAAACTTGTATATAATATAATTGGCCACTGCTTTAGATAACATGTACTTAATAAGTGATTTGCCAGGACAAGTTATATTTCTCCTCAGCATTAAGTACCTCGTCTTATCCAATTTGGTAAACTATCCAACATTTTGTAACCACTTAACAAACTCAAGTTGACCAGTCAGAATAAGTTAAAATTTTGAAGTTAGATTTCATTGCCATAACGTGAAAGCATAATTTAATACTGTTACTCAGTAACAGACTGTGAGATAACTGAAAGACTCAGTACATCTTCCCAATGCTCTAATAGGTATTTGTAGCATTATTTTTAAAGAAAATTTCTTAATGGAATGAATCTATATATTAACTGTTGGATAATCAACTTTTATAAATAGACTAAATGTTATTTTGTGTAGAAAAACAAAGTTAAAAAGTTAAGATGGACTTTTTTTTGTTTGTTTTTTAAAGACTTCATTTATTTATTTGACAGAGAGAGACACAGTGAGAGAAGGAACACAAGGAGGGTGAGTGGGTGAAGGAGAAGCAGGCTTCCGGCTGAGCAGGGAGCCGATACAGAGGTGGATCCCAGGAACCCAGGCTCCCCTAAAAAGTTAAGATTTAATTAAAGGTGTTATTCCTTAACAATTAGACATTTTGTATTTAAATATAATTAACAAAATAAAGTTGGTAAATTTTACCACAAATGTAGATTTAAAAAAATATGTTTTTGATCCCTTATGCTTTTCTAGTTTTCAAGCTACATTCTTATTTTATATTTTTGCTATAATCAGAATAAGTTTATCATATTCTCCTCTTGATGTTCCTGTCTACTCTCCATATTTATTTTCATCCTTTTAGGGATATGATTCTGAGGGAAGGATTGCAGTGTTCTCTGGCTCCTGGTTTCACATATATATTTTTCTCTATATGTATTATATAATATATATATATAATGTATATATGTATATGTATCATATATAATATATATAATATATATATATATATACACACACTATCTCTTTATCATGCTAAAGCACACTAAGGCAAATACATATATGTATTATATATGTGTTTATTATACATACATATATTCTGTTCCATGGAAAAGTCGAATAGTTTTGAGAAACAGTTTCAACTTCTCTACTGTGGTAAAAAAAAAAGAAAGAAAAATCTGTCAATTACTATACATGTTCAACATAAACACATGGAACATGATCTAATGAATATTTATAACTGAAAATAAAATTTAAAGTAGTTTGTGATATGAGCATTAGAAATGTGATGCAACATTATTAATCAAAAACAACATCAACCCATGTGTTTAGGAGTTTAAGAGATTCAACTTCAACTCAACTTTAAGCATTTTATATATACTTAAAATTAAATAAGAAATACCAAACCTTCATATCTGATACAAAAATGACTTAGTGGAGCCACTGTAATTAATACAATTATATGAGACAAATACTTTAACTAGGATGGTCTATCAGGGATTAAATTTACATTCCTCATAACAATAAAAGTGAAAAATATATAAAATGATGGTTTTCCTGACTCTGGGCATGAAGCAATGGTGGGGATGATTACCTTATAAAGGGAAATAAAAGGAAAAAACAAACAACAAACAATTGGTGATTATCCTAACATACTGCCTTCACAGAGTCTCTAGCACCTGAGGTACAGAAATGTCGAATCAAATTTAGCTAAAGATATAAATTTGTATACTCAAGAAGTTGAACTAACTTGGTGCAAGATAAATAGAAAGAATGAAAGAAAAAAAGAAAGAAAGAAAGAGAATCTGCACAAAAACATATCATAAGTCAAGCTTCTGAAACTAAAAGCAAAGAAAGACTCTTTAAAGCTCTGTGAAAGTAATGACACCTTATGCATAAGGGAAAAACGATTTGACTGAAAGAGTAGTTTTCATCAAAAACCATTGAGACCAGAAAGAAATGAGAGAATATTTTACAAGTGTTGAAGATAAAAACTCTCAACCTAGAATCCTATTTTAAGTGAAGTTATTTTTGAAGAATGAAGGTGAAGAAAGACATTCTCAGATAAGGGACAACTTAGAAAATTTGTCACCAGCAAATCTATATTAGAATAATGGTTAAAGGAAGCTCTCTAAATAGAAAGGTAAATGTTTTTTTATAAAAGAAAATTTAGAATATCAGAAAGGAAGAAAAATCATAGTGAGCAAATATATAGGTAAATTCAACACACTTTCATTCTTCTTTTGAATTTTCTAAATTATATTTGGCTGGTGAAGAAAAAATGATAACACTAGGTGATATGTTTTTAATGTACATAATGCAAATATTTAAGACACATAATAAAATCGAGGCATTAAAGGAATTATTTAAAAGAAGTAATGTTCTATACTTTAAAGTGATGGAATGACTAAGCAATGAAGGTGTGATAAGTTATGTATACATAGTATAACACCAAGAGGAGACATTAAAAAAGTGTAGAAAGTAATATACCCCAAACCATTATAGATAAATCAAAATGGAATTATAAAATATGTCCAAGTAACCATAGGGTAGTAGGAAAAGGAGACAGAAAATCAGTGAGAATAAATGGGAAAAAATAGGCAGAAGATTTACCATAACAAAAATTACTTAAAAAAAGTAAATGGTCTAAATATATCAATTAAAAAAGGAGGGCAGTGTAAATAAAATAACAGCAACAATGACAATAACAACAACAACAAAAAAACATGACCCAGCTATTTTCTATCTATAGGAAACTCATTTTAAATATTTTCATATAGCAAGTTGAATGGAAAAAGATAAATCATACAAATATTAATCAAAAGAAAGTAGAAAAAAGCTATAGTAATGTGAGATAAATTAGGCTTCAAGGAAAGAACACTATGAGAGAGAGAGTAAATAATGCTAAAAGAGACAACCCAACTAACCAAGGAAACAAATTCTAAATGGGAATGTGGTACATAACAGAGCTATAAAATATTTGAAATTAAAATTGCTAGAACTATGAGTAGAAATAAATCCATAATTATAACTAGAGACTTCAACCTTCCTCTTTCAAAAATGGGTAGAACAACTACACAGAAGATCAGTGTGGATATAAAGAACTGAATAATACCGTTAACCAATATGATCCAATTGACATTTATAGACCAGTCCACCTAACAACAACAGGATATTCATTATTTTCAATCAACTGCAGAACATATACTGAGGTGAACAAACCTCTAATGTGAAAGAATTGAGGTCAAAACTTGTTATCTTACTGCTATGATGAAAAAAAAAAATCAGCTAGGGGAAAAAAAAAAGAAGGAAAGAAAAATTAAACATGAATATCTCTTATGACCCTCAACTCAAAAATCTTTAACCAAAATATTGGCAAATAGAATTCAGTAATATACACCAGGACCAGATGGAATTTATTCCAGGAAGCTGAATAAAGTGTTTCAACATTTTAAAAGTCAGTCAGTGTAATGCACAACGTTGACAACTATGTAAATAAGAAAAACCATGTGGTAATATACACCGATACAGAAAAATACAGATGGAAAATCCCCAAATTAATATGATGAGTTTGCTTGTAGATGTAGGGAAGGAACTGAATGGAAGAAACAGATAAAAGTTAGGTTCTCTAAATACTATTTGGGTTATAAGCTAAACAACAGTAGTATTTTACGTTAACCTAAAATTAAATTTTAAAAACTTCTAAATATAAAAAGCAGAGTGACATAAATCAGTCTACCTGTATACAATTTTTGTTAAAATCACAAAGGGATGACTAAAAATGACATTTAAACAAAGTAATTTTGATTTGCTGCCTTGTGAAACGAGAAAGAATTTTTAAGAAGTAAAATAATGTTTTTAGTAATCATATTGGTATTGCTATTATGAAAAATTAGATTTAAATGATGTTATGTTAATGTTATTAGGAACCAATATTTTTAGTGTTAGAGAAAAAATGTGATTATAATTTAGGGGTTATATGGAAATCTTAGTTCAACATTATGGTGGATTAAATATTTGATCTTATGATTTAATAAAAAGTCAATATTCCTATCAACTTAAAAGTCCTTAAAAAAAAAAAAGACCAACATAGTTTTAATGCACATCAGTAGGTGATTAATTTCTATGTATTTGTTCTGTAAGTTACTGGAATGGCTGATTCCAAGTCTATTGCAAGAAATGTACAAAGATCGCTAAAGGAACTGAATGGAGGAGACAGGGATAAATGCTAGGTTCAATGAATACAACTTGTGTTATAGACTAAACACAGTAATGTTTTACATAAATATAAAATTAAATTTTAAAAATTTCTAAATCTAAAAGGGAGAATCACAAAACTAGTCTACCTGTATACAATTTGTTAAAATAACAAAGTATAAAATTTGAGATCTCATGTTTTACTAGAAAACAAAATCACCAAAGCCTATTCAGAACTCTTCAAAAGGATGGAGAAGTCAACTTAAAGAGTTTTCATTAGTCATGGATGTGGCAATTTGAGAAACTCCTCAGTGCAATCAAATTCCACTAAAAAAAAAAAAAAAAAAAAAAAAAAAAGAAAAGAAAAAAGAAAAACCAGGAAGAAAGAAAAGAAAAGAAAAAAGAAATTCAAGAAAAAACATCAGAATTAGGGGGTGGCTGGGTGGCTCAGTCCGCTGAGTCTCTGCCTTCAGCTCACGTCATGATCCCAGAATACTGGGATCAAGTCCACAGCGGGCTCACTGCTCAGCTGGGAGTCTGCTTCTCCCTGTACTCCTCCCCACTGATTGTGATCTCTCTCTCTCTCTTTTTCTCTCAAATAAATAAATAAAATCTTCAATAAAATCAGGATTAGGTAATTGATAGATAAAAGAAATGTAAAAGACCTAGACAATTAGAGCGATATTTGTGTTAGACTCTGATTGAGTAAACAATGTCAATTGGGGAAATTTAAACACTAGAAATTATTTTTAATTTTTGGTGTGATATGATTTTGTAGTTGTTAAATATATCTATCTTCTAGACATAACTACTAAAACATTTACAGATGAAATAATGGAATATTTAGCATTATATTAAATGAATTCAGTAGGGGTCAAAAGACAGTGTATAGGGGATATGAATAGAAAATATGGGCTAAGATCCAAAAACATTTACAATTTAAAATTTCAGGATAAAAATATATTTTTATTTTACTGGCCTCTCAAGTTTTGTTTATTTGCATTTTTTTCCATATTTTAAACCTAGTTATAATGTATTAAAACCTGAGAAAGAATAATATACTTGAGACCTTGTTACAGATGCATTGCCAAATTATCCCAAAGTATATTAATTACTCTTAATCTAGGTTATAGGAAAAATATCTCAGTTACCTAAATAAAAAATAACCATTTGTATAAAAAACTCAAAGAGTGATCATGTTATCACAAATCATCAGCTCGTGGTTGAGAATAACTACTCATTATGCATATTTTAGATAAGTAAGCAGGGCTTAGTTTTTAGAAGGAATAATGATGCATAAGCATTATTATGTTAGGCTGAATTTTATTTTTGAAAATAAATATATTTTTTATACTCTTCTCTCATACTCATGTGAAAAAGAAGCAACATATGAAAAAATTAGTAAATGTATATTCTTACATATTTATAAATGTATAAAATTACTCCTGACCTGAAGATGTGTGAAATTATATTAGAAAATATAAAAGATCATTTTTTGCAAATGACTACATTATATTAATATATGAAACAATAATTCTGACTCTAAAGATAAATTTTTTGAAATGCAATGCATAAAAGTTCATGTTAGATTTTTCTATGTGTAATTTGACTTCAATATTTTATTTTTTTAAATGTGTAGATGATTATGAATGTTTACTTTGAGGATAATATGATTCTGAGATTTTATAAAGTACTGTCATTAAAATGTGAACTTTCAGTCTACTTAGCAAGAAGTAACTATATAATAAAATATTTTACTTTATAAAATTTTATACAGTATTCATTTCACATCAGCTTATTTAGTTGAAAATTTTATATCATATATATTCTGCATATAAATTAAGCATATTTTCATTTCCCTGTAGAATATATCTCTGTATTATTCATAAGTAGTCCTATTGACAGAATAAACTTTTCTAACAAGATAAAAAATTACATTTCCGGGCACCTGGGTGGCTCAGTGGTTTGCCCCCTCTGCATTCGGCTCAGGTGGTGATCTCGGGGTCCTGGGATTGAGTCCCATATTGGGCTCTCTGCTCGGCAGGGAGCCTACTTCCCCCCGGCCTCTGCCTGCCTCTCTGCCTACTTGTAATCTCTCTCTGTCAAATAAATAAATAAAATCTTCTAAAAAATCACATTTCCAACATATTGCTCATACTTTTAATAACTATAATTCTTTCTAAAAGAGAATCCGTTTCTAAAAAAAAAAAATCCCATTCTACTGTATTGTCATGCAGACCATTATTAAAATTGTTCTTCAGAAACTTTGTTTTTCCATATTACCATCTATATTTGAGTTACAATAAAATTTATAAGAGAATACACAAAAGCTGACTTATCCACTGAATACTTATAGTATTTAAAGTATTAATAGAATATATAATAGGTACTAAGAATTGCTAAAATTTTGAGACAATAAAAACCCTCATTTATTTTAAACATTTACATCATTGCTATTTTGCCTGTTCTCCTAGACAATCTGCATGCAACTAAGACCTTTTTAGAGGAAGATAAATCACTGCAAAACTTTTCTCATGATTATGTACTCCCCCCCCCTCCTTTGGAGCAGACACAAACTACTAGATAGGAAGGATATTTTCAGAAGCAGGTGTGGTGGCTGTCATGACCAGGCTCATCACTTTTATCATGGGAACTTTACCAGTACACTGCCAACATCATGATTCTACCTCTTAGTCCCTTGGAGACAAGACAGCCTATAAATTGATGGAAGTAGAACAGAAAAATAAAATGTCCATGCTTCTGGAGAGTAGTCAAATTTACCCAAAGGTATGAATGGTCAATGCATGGATCATGATAAAACAATCCCGGGGTTTGTGAAATAGAGAATCACGATCACTTGTAATTAGATACAAATCTTTCTCATTATTTTACCCAATTTTTATGCAATTAGGAATAAAATTTGCATTACTATGTGGAAAACAAGGCCAATTAAAGTACCAAGAAATGAAAAGAAAATGGCAGAATCAAGTATAATGAAATTGTTCAGAAAAAAAGATGTTTTTAAAGACATTTTTTCTGCATAAGAATTCACTTCTGTACATCTAAAATTACTGTATTAAGCCAAGTTTTTAAGTCAAATGCTTTGTTATAGAACTTTAAAGCAGAATAAAGCAATTTCATCTCATTATCACTAGTCAGCAAAGTAACATCTGTTTTGCTGTTTAATTTAGCTTCTGAGATTCAACTCTGAAGTCTTTATAAAACAAAATTATTCTATAGCTGTACTGTGCATTTTATGCATACAGAAAGCCTCTAAACTTTTAGCTTTTGAACCCTGATACTTTAATTTGTTTTTTTCTAAATAAATGTTATATAACACATAAAATGATCTGCACAAATTCCATTTTTTTAATCTGAAATCCTGGACTTGTCTGTATAAATGTATATGCAAGATAACATTTACTTCAGCAACAAAAGCGAATTCTTTTCATCCCTGTTTTCTGAGTCTTTCTAATAACATTGCACTCTTAGATCTCTTGCAATTTGTTATGCAAACACTTTGCCTATTTTTCACCTGCATTACTTTGTACAACTATTGTAAAGAAAATGAGTTTTAGGAAACATGAAAGCTAATCTGAAACTCCACTTTCTAACATGTGGCATATGTGGCTGTTTATAACTTATATGCTATAGGAAGCATTTGGGCCCTGAATACTCAAAGCAGAGAAATAAAGGAGATTATTCAGATTATTGGAAAAGGATTAGCAGTAAAATTAGGCAAAAGTGTGTGCTTCTGTACCTGCTTGATTAGTCTGCACTTCTGACTGCCTGCGTTATGAAGATAACCCCATCTCTGCATTGTGTTTCATGAAGCCATTAAAAAAATTCAGTCTTTTCTTATTTTAATGATTAATGAAGTAAATAAGTGTATGATGGCTTTATGGTTTTTCTTCACCAGCACAATAAAATCAGCTTCAAAAGAATTCATTATATGTCACACTGCTTTAGCTTCCTCAGTATTGTTTGTACAATTATCTTATTGCTACACTTATTTCTGAAATAAAATAAAATATCAATGCCATTTAATATATTTGTCAATAATTCCTAAATAACTGCTACCAAAAGCAAAGCTTTTTCTTTTATAAATTTGTTAGATCATACGAAACCAAGTAAAAAGGGTGAAACTGTGTTACAGGATATATGAAATATTGGCAAAACATAAGTATCCTGCTGTCTTGATGATAAATTCAGATAACTTCAAACTTATTTTAGCTAGGGTAATTTTTATCAATCATGAAGAAGGTTGAGATGCATAAGCATATTTTGCCAGAAGCACAGACTGCTCCATACCAACAAGGCCTCGCAGGGAAGTTGTATCAAGAAATTTATCACAAGTATTTTGAGTTAGAGGAATTGAAATGAACCCACTGTGTTCATATGTGTATATGGGTGTATATTGTATATATGTGTGTATATGTATATAAAACTACACATATGGTATATACGTATATATATACATATCATACATATGGTATGTGTATATATGTATGTATGTATATATATATGCATATCATATATATAATAAAACTTTAATACATGTATGAACTGGTTGGTTATTTATATATGACACAATTTGATACAGCATCTGCCTGTGCAAATAAAGGAAACTCTAATATAAATCATTAGAATTTCATTTGCTTGCAGTTAGACGTTGCTATCATTCAGCAGTATTTGTAATCATTGAGAAATATGGATTCCACTTGAAATTATTTCCTCATGTACTTGTATTTCTCTCTTTCAGGATTAAACATTTAATTGTTTACAATATCATGCACATAATTTCTATCATTTTATCCAGTCTGGTGAATAAGGAAAATCATTCATGGATTGCTCTCTGTTCATCTCTTGGACTTTTCTGAAATTTATTAATAGTTATTATTTATAAAGTATTTATAAATGCTGAGAATCTTCCAAGTATTTTATATATTGTGGTAACAAAGAATTGGTTTTGTCGCACACAAGAAGTAATCCAAGTAGAGTAACTTAGGCAAAGAAAGGTATGTTTTCCTCAATAAAATAAAACAAATTAGTCCAGAGGTAGGCATTCCAACTAGTGCATAGGGTTCCATGCTGTCATTAATGTTCTAGATAATTTCCATTTTTTTGATCCATCATTCTTAAAGCTTTGATTTTGTTGTCGAAAGATGCTCAGTCCCCCATGTATCACAAAAGTATGCTGAATTTGAAAATGAGAATAGGAAACCAGTGACAGGTGATGTCAGATGATTCTGTCCTTTTTTTATAGAATTGTAGGAGTTTTCTCACACAATGACTTCTGCTTCAAACCATGTTGTTAAAAAGAACTGGGATACATGACCACCCATGTCTGTGAAGGAGGTTGGAAGATAGAGTTTTTAATCTGTCCACAACAGAATTAGGAATCTTTTAAAATAGAAAAAGGGGGGATTAAAATCTACAGTGAACATCAGTTCAATTCTATACAGTAGGCACTAATCACAACTGATTTTTTTTAAAGTGTTAGGAAAAATTCAAGTTCTACAACCAACTTATACAGCTAATAACAGCCAGAGCCAGGACCCTAATTAATATGATCTATTTCCAAGAGGCAAAGCAATAAACCTAGTTCTGGGCGTTCTTTCCTGATTAAAGCCTTGCTGAGAGATCACACTTTAGTTGTTACTAAACCTTGGTAAACAAAAATACAGTGCTGCTACTTTGTATTCCCAAAGTCCTTCTGCCCAATAGATCTCATTTCAACTTATTATTTTTTTAGAATATTAAAAAAAATCCTACTTTTTCAGTAACCTCCAGAATCCATCTTATATTGCATTCTTTAATGTATATTTCTGGTGTTAACCAGGCTCTTATTAGCTGTATAACTAGGTTGTAGAACTTGAATTAAAACACCCTTCATAATCCATACCTCATGTATTTGCTTCTTTGGTTAACCCTTGATCTTTCAAATTAAGCTGCCTACAATTTATAGAGCTAATCCAAATCATAGAGTATAGAATCCTACATTTACTCTTTGTCTACTTAAAGTTCTGTGTTTTTTTGTTTTTTTTTTTTTAATTGATGCATATCTTACAGATAGTGAGATCTGCCTCTTACATTTATGGCCATGTAATGCCACTATGTTGCTTTCAGTATGCAAGTCCTATACAAAGTTCTCACAAACCCCATTGATTCCATTTCCTAGCCCATTAGAGGTCTTCTACTCCTCATATATTTGCCTTTTCCAGAGCGAATAAATAAAAATAAAATCATGCACAATACAGTTCACATGTATAGTTGTCTTCAGTTAATAGAATGCTTAGAGCTATGTTCATGTTTTTAATGTAGTAGTAGTTCTACTCCTCATTACTGAGTAGTAGTCAGTACTATGGGTGCCCTGCAATGTTTCTGCATTCGCAATTGATGAATATTTGGATAATTTCTAGTTTGGGGTTATTAGGAACAAAGCCTATGTATGTATTCTTGTATAGGTCCTTAGATGGATTTAAAGAGTTTATTCCTCTTGAGCAAATACTAGGAGTACGTAAAACAGAAAAAAAATAAGTTTGCCAATACCTCTTTCAAGGGATCAAAGGGGCCCTTTTAAAAAATATATTTATTTATTTGAAAGAGAGAGAGAAAAAATAAACAGGGGAGGGGCAGAAGGAGAGGAAGACTAGAATTCTTAAGAGACCCTTTGCTGAGCTCAGAGCCTAAGGTGGGGCTGAATCCCTGGACCCTGAGATCATTACCAAAGCTGAAATCAAGAGTTGGATGCTCAACTGACTCAGTCACCCAGGCGTCTCCCAAAGGAACTGTTATTAAGAGACTTTTGCCCATGTACCAGATCTATCCTACTGCTAATTTTTGTAAGTGAATAATCACTCCCACCTTCTAGCCTCCCCTGCCAAAATGTCCACATCTCACTCTCTAGAGCCTATGAAAATTTTCCTTGCAAAGGGAATTTGCTGATGAGATTAAGGCTTTTAAGATTGGGAGATGATCCCTAACCCTGTGAAATCACAAGAGTATGAATGAGGCAGGAGAATTAGATTACATACCAGGAAATGTTTCCATGAAGCCAAAAGGGCAGAGTGACGTGAGGAAGAGAACCTGAACTCAGGAATGCGGGAAGACTCTAGAAGCTGAAAATGTAAGGGACCATATTCTCCCTTGAAGACAAGAGTAGGAATGCAACTCTGCTGACACTTTGAGTCTTAATTTCAGATATCCACAAATATAAACACATAAAGTTGTGTTACTTTCAGCTACTAAGTTAGTGTTAATTTATTACAGCAGCAATAGGAAACTAATACACCCACTCATTTATATATTTCTATGGCTGCTTGTGCATTACAGAGGCAGAGTTGAGTCATTGTTCCAGAAACCATAAATCCTGAGAAGTATAAAATATATACTTTCTATTCCTTTATAGAAAAAAATTCTGCAGATCCTTATCTTAAAATTAGGACTCTCTCTCCATTCCAATTTCATAAAACATTATTTCAAATATCTATTATAATACCCCTTATATTTATCAGTTTTCATAGCTATTTGTGCATATGTATGTGTGTTCTATTATACAATGAATTCTTTAAATGTGCCAAAACTTTCTTGCATGCTTTCTTCTTCACATTAGTAGTTTACTTTCTTGCATGTATTGGTGTTCTAAAAGTATTTATGGAGTGATAAAAGTTAGAAAATATTTGGAACAAAATCTTTCAATTTATGGTTATTGTGTAGCTCTGGTTGACTCCTTGTAAGTTTTTTATGAGTTCATTATCTAGATATTAATTAGACCTACATTGATATATATTTAAATTTCCTTATGTCAATATAACAAACACCAAAGAGAACAGAATCTCATCTTGAAATTTTTATATAAAAGTCTATTTTTTCTTTACACTTACTAAAAAGCCTACTAGAAAGTGTGATATTTGAGGAAAGAACTTAAAGAAATGAGGGAAAGAATATACAGATATCTAGATGATGAAATCCCAGGCTGAGGAAAGCAAAGTGTTTCAGTCAAGAGTCTCCATGAAATGTAAGATTGAAACAGAGTATGAACTGATACATATTCAACAGAAATCTTCTAATTTTTAAATCTATCATTTCTATATAAACATTATTCCGTATTATACATAAATATTACTTATTTGTATATACTATGTATTATTCCATAGTGTATATAAATATTATTCTATATTATTTCTATATAATTTTTGTCTATATAATTACATAATTTCCAGTAATAGAAAATCAATTATAGGGGTGCCTAGGTGGTTCAGTCAATTCAGGGCCTGGCTCTTGTTTTCAGCTGTGATCGTGATCTCAGATTCCTGGGATGAAGGCCCAAGTTAGGCTCTGCACTCAATGAGGAATTTGCTTGAGGATTCTCTCTCCCTTTCCCTCTGCTCTGCCCCCACTCTCACTCACACTTTCTCTCTCTGTAGTATAAATAAATAACTCTTTTAAAAATAGATTTATAGTTATTTATAGCTATAATATGTATGGATTTTAAAATCAAAACTAATTTAGTTTTCAAGAATATGATGGCATTAGTATTCTATTAGAATTTCTTACACATTTATTTCTCAGATTATATTGCAAGAACTAAGCAGCTTCCTTCATAGCCATTTATAGAATGGATCTTAAAGATACTTAAACAGAATGGAGAGACACCTTTAGAGAGAGTGACCAAATACAGCCACGTATCCTAGGATGGATAAATATGTCAGTCTTTTATTCCTATAACAGATAACTATTAAAAGGATAGTTCTAATCTACCTTACATCTTCTAGATATATTTCTATGACAGAAATATTTAAGAAAGCCAAATTGCTACAAGTTGGTAAAGCAGCACCTGAGGTGATCGTAAATTTTAAAAAGATTGTAATTTTTGAGTTGAGATTCTAAAATCAAATTTCAGACAGTGAGAAAGAGATTAAAAACTTCTTGAGAAACCCATCAATCAAAACTATTCTAAACTTAAAAGACCTTGTAAAATGTATAATATTCAGGGTATTCTTGCAAGGTATTAATTGGGTCACTTTGCTCGAGCTAGGTTAAAAAAAAGTCCTTTAGCTTCTAGCTAGGTGATAATTACATTCATTCTAAAATAAAATGCCTTTATGTGGGTAAAAAACTCTTCACACCTAGCTAGACAAAGGCTGAGTAGAACTCCGTGAAGTATAATGAGAGCAAATTGAATTAGAACAATGAAATTTATACCTGCACATAATTAGCATTATAACAACCTTTTATTTGTGCATAATTAGTGGTTTTGTATTGGGTTGATTATTAAATTTTAATCAGAGAGTTGCTGTGATTTTACCCTCTAACACAATTTTTCATTTGTGTTATTTTTATTTCCTTAAGAAAGTATTCATTTGATATTTTTTCTATTTAATTTTAATCTCCTTATGAAATAAAATGCCTTTCTAAAGTTTTTCTAAATATGAAATTCTCAGTGACTTTTTTTTTCTTTTTAGAAATGTCTTTTATAATTCAATCAGATATTTTATTTTCTAATTCTAGTCATTAATTTTTTCTTTGCAGCCTTGGCTATCAATCACATTTTAAAAGCCATTTTTCCTTTATTTTGTACCACAGTTCCTGTTTTGCTGTTGGACACAAGCAGTTCTAAATATGCAGGGCACATTGTTTTCAACTGTAAATATTTGTACGTTTGTCACTACAGAGTGTTTCTGTGAATAGGACTTTTCCAGTCTGTTGGGAGACAGATAAGTCAGTGACAATTCTACAAAATTGGGACTTTTTTCCACCTCCAGTCTTCCTCTTCCACTCCCAGCAAGGCTTTGGTTTTTCATGGCTACCACAATTTGTGAGGCTTCTGGCTTTCACATCTGTGGCAGATCTGAATAGAGGAGAATGAAAGTGTACCACAAACCAAGGAACCTTTCCAAATTTCAGCAGCTTTTCCCAAGTAAACACTTGTCCTATTTTTGCAAGTATTTGACAGATTTCCAGATTTCTGAATAAGCTGATTTTAATGAACTCTGCCTCCTTCTCCCTTTCTATGGAAGGATGCATATGGAGGTACTCACTCTGCAATTCCAGAAATCTTGTCACTATTTCAGACTTTTAAACTAGAATTGTTTCACTGCACCCATATGAAAACTGAAGAAGAGGAAAATTGAATCTGAAATTCAAGGGAGTGTATTGCCTGGAATTATAATTTTAGGAATCAGCTTAGAGATAATATGTTACACCGTGAGATCATGAAGGGAAAACTAGGATGGGAAAAAGAAGTGAACTAGGAGCTACCATTGCCTCTTCAGGATGCATGCTTCAAACACAATCCTAGAAATTCAGCCCAAATGTCTAACTGAATTCCACTCTATGTTAGATGCTTAGAATCTTATCAGACAAACATATTCCATGAAATAAAATGCTTTCCTAAGGTTTTAATTATTTTACATATGCAGATAGGTTGAATATTTCCACAGTAACAAATGCACTCCTGAGTCAATCTTAGATTGTATTTAGTTCTAGAAAATACTCTTCATTATGGATGTGATTTTTAAATATGCCCAATATATTTGCTATTATTTTATCTCATTAAAGAATGAAAAAAAAAGTTTGAGAAATGCAAAAATTTCATTATAAACTTGGCTTCACAATTTTCACTCAAGTAATACTGATACCCTCAACTTCTATAGGCATATTTTTAGCTATTATACATACAAAGTGTACTTCTGAGAAATATAAACTCATTCTTGAGACTTACCACATGAGCAATCCTTTGTGTTCATACCCAACATTCAGGTGCAACTTCCAATATGATGAGGAAAGGTCTTTATTTCACCCTCCATCCAAACACTTTGAAAATCAACTCAAGAGATCTGATATTACTTGAAATCTTCTAAATAGAAAGGTATTTAATCCAGGGAATTGGTATTAAAAGAAGTCAAAGGACTGGGAGAACAAGAGTGGAGAATGTGTCCAGAGCTCAGATTGCAGATACCATGTTGAAGGAGCCAATGGGCCAGCACCGCAGAGTCCCTGCCACAAACACATGGCTCCTACCCAATCTCATTTTCCCTAATCTCATGTGAATGTCTCCTTGTTTCAGACCTCAAGGGACCACACAGTGGCAAGGAAGTCTGGCAAATATGTTTGATGGGAGAGGAAGGAGCAGAATCCCTGGAAAATGTAAGTAATGACATGAGAACTTTTCATTTTTATGTCATATCATTTATTAACAAAACCAAAAATATCGATTTTATTATGTGATAAAAAATATGCAAGCTATCATAAAAAATGAATAAAACATTTTTAAAAGATTCAATAATTTCAGTTGTCTGAGAAAACAAAATTCTATGTGATAAAATGTTCTTTATCACTAGAAGTGTGTAAGCAGGATATGATAATAGATCTTAACCTAGAAATAATACTTCCATTGGCATTTGGGTCCTATGATTTCAAAGACATCACACACTATCAAATATTCTCAAGACTCATGGATTCTCTCTCCAACCATGGTTGATGTATTCTTACAGTCCTGTCTTTAGTAAACCACAGTTAATCCTACTGCAGCATGTTCCTTCAGTGTTACATAAACAAATATATAATATTCAAATAAATTTCTCTACCCATGTCCCAAAACTTGCTAGTTTTGTTTTTGTATTTTATAACCTAAAAATTAACACCATAACATATTCAGTTTCTCATAAGGGGACTCTAGAAGTTAAACTTTTCTATTTTCTATCCCATACACCTGTATCCACTCCATTGACAACTCTTGCTGATTAGAACAGCAGACTATATATTAATCCTTTTTTTCTCTTTATATCTATGGCCACTGATCCAGTAAAACCCCATAATTTCTCAAACAGATTATGTGGGAAAAAACTGTTTCAAATAACTTAATTGCTATCTTTATTCATTCTTCTCAATATTTTTTTAAATTTATTTATTTACTTATTTATTTATGAGAGAGAGAGAGAGAGGGAGCAAGCATGCATGCAAGAAGCAGGAAGAGCAGAGAGGGAGGGAGAGGGACAAACTGACTCTGTGCTGAGTGCAGAACCTGACACAGGGTTTAATCCCAGTATCCTGAGATCGTGACTATAGCTAAACTATCTGTTGGACCCTTAACCCTTAACCCTTAATGTATATGAGGTACCCCTCATATACATTACTTCAGAAACATTAAATATAGTATTGTCTCCATAAAATCATTCCATTGTTATCAGTAAGCTATAGCTGTGTAACAAAGTGGCACATAAATTAGCATCTTAAAAGAACAAGAAATAGCCCTCAAGAACCTTGTATACTTTTTTAATTTAATTTTTTAAAAATTTATTTGACAGAGCTCACAGGTAGGCAGAAAGGCAGGCGCAGAGAGAGGAAGGAAAACAGGCTCCTTGCTGAGCAGAAAGCCCAATGCGGGGCTCGATCCCAGGACCCTGGGATCATGACCTGAGCCGAAAGCAGAGGCTTTAACCCACTGAGCCACCCAGGCGCCCCAAGAACCTTGTATACTTTAATACTCTCTTGCTCTTCTGCTTTTTTCATGGCAATGTGTCTGAATTAGTTGTCTGATAATAAGACATATGGATTATAGCCAATACCAAGCAATAGTTCCACATGAGGCTCTGAGCATCTTAGCTGATAGTGTTTAGTCAAGACTGACAAAGCCATTAGCCAAACCAATGCTGTGTGTGTAAGGTGTGTAAGTGAGATTTCTGCATTAAGCATGGGTTAGCAAACATAAGAAATAATGAATTCTTATTTTCTTAAGTGGTATATTATGTGCTGGTTTGTTACACAGCTATAGCTTACTGAAATGACTCCTTGATAGCCAGAGCAGTGAAATCATATCAAAAAGTGTACAGATATAGGAAGAGTAAATAATTGAGGCCATTTTTTTTTCCAATTTGCTAAGTACACCTTCCCAGATCACTCAAGATCAAATCCAAAATCTTATATGGCCCACCAGGCCCTCTGTTTTCTGGTTTCTAGCTCTTCAGCTTTATCTCATCTAATTCATCTAACAAACATTATGATCCTTCCAATCTAGTCTTTCATTTTCTCAAATAATCAACATCTTCCCAACTCAGGAATTTTATTGTGTCATGCCTTCTCTTGGAGTGATTTTTCTTTGTTTTACATGACTAGAAATACATTTGCTCTTGGATACATCTTAATTATTTTATTCACATAAAAGTCTTCTCTGGCCTCATGAACATAAATACCAAACACACATTCATACACACACATGTGCAATACACAGATATTCTTCCTTGAGGAAACTGTTTTTCTTTTATAGCATTTATCACAATATATAATATTTTAATTAAATGCATTTGGTGCATTTTTCCTGTACTAAATAAGAAGTCACAATGAGGACATTGACCATTTCTTCCTCTCCTTTTTCTCCTCCCTTCTCATGTTTTTCCTTATTTTCTCCTCTTGTTTTTTTCTTTCCTTTTCTTCCACTTTCTTCTTAATCTAACTGTATTCTCAGATTCAAGAAAGAGTGTCTTTCATATTGCTAATGCTGAATGAACACTGGTTGCATTAATAAGTAAATGGTAAAGTCATTAATGGTAGGTGGGAGGGTCTATACAAACTTATAAACTTAATGGGTGCCTGGGTGGTTCAGTGGGTTAACGACTCTGTGTTTGGCTCAGGTCATGATCCCAGGGTCCTGGGATCAAGCCCTGCATCAGGCTCTCTGCTCAGTAGGGAGCCCGCTTCCTCCTCTCTCTCTTTGCCTACCTCTCTGCCTACTTGTGATCTCTGTCTGTTAAATTAAAAAAAAATAATAAAAAATTAAAAAAAAATTAATTATAAAAAACCAAAAACTTAAATTTCACAGTTATAATTTTATTTTATTTTATTTTCAATGTTATAATTTTAAATAAAATTCTTAGAAACTAATTCCAATTTTTATATCTCTTCCATTAAGATCAGGGATAATTGTTTCCATGTGTCTGTTAGTAATTTGTTTTTCTTCTTATAAGGTATACTTCTTCATATGCCTAAGAAGATATAAATGTTGAAGTTTCAACTAGTTCCTTTTTGAAAGTAAGTTTTTGTTTTGTTTTGTTTTGTTTTTCTATGACAGTCTTACCATTTTCCTCTTCGTGTTGGCTTATACCTGACACATTTTAATATGCTTTGGTGTAATTTTCCTTGTACACATTTTGTTTAGGAATTTCAGAAATTTTGTATCTTCAAATTGATATTTTTATTCAGTTTTTAAGAACCTGTCTTAATCTGTTTGAGTATTCTTACCTTCTTTTTCTGGGTAAACAATTGCATATTTATTCACCATTGTTGCTGAATCTTCCACATTTTTTTTGACCTTTGGGATATTTCCATCATTATTATCATTTTTGTTCTTCAGTTATATATTTTTATTTACCTGTATTCCTGTTCACTAATCCTATATTTTTCAGCATGCAATTTGTTCTTTAAAAAAATCATCAAAAAATTCCTTAAATTTAGATATGAGTTTTTAGAGTTCTAGAAGGAACATTGCTTCATACTTGGTGATTGTATTCCTACTCAAAATCCTCATATTTTAATATATTTTCTCCATGTTTTTTCTATATTCATTTGAACAATATAATGAAAATCTTTTGCTATCCCTCATAGTAATTTCTTATCTGAGTCACATATGGAATGGTTTTCATTTTCTGTGCTTTTTTTTGTTGTTTTGTTTTGCACATATCTTAACATACATAGTACATTGTTTTTATTTATTTATTTATTTATTTATTTATTTTAAAGATTTTATTTATTTATTTGACAGACACAGATCACAAGTAGGCAGAGAGGCAGGCAGAGAGAGAGGGGGAAGCAGGCTCCCCGCTGAGCAGAGAGCCTGATATGGGGCTTGATCCCAGGACCCTGAAATCATGACCTGAGCCAAAGGCAGAGGCTTTAAACCACTGAGCCACCCAAGCGCCCCAGTACATTGTTTTTAATGCTAAACATTATATGTGAACAAAATTGCACAAGATTAGGACAAAGTCTTCCCCTAACCAGGGTTTGTTCTTCTTACCCATGGTAAAATAGAGTATGGCTCATCACTTTAATCCAGCTAGAGCTTGTGGTAATTTAAGACTCATGCGGAGCTCTAGCAGAACTCAGTCTACCTAATACCCTGATTTCTAGATTTCTAACTAAAAGTGAAATTTCTTTTGGAGAAAACTGCTCACCAGAAGGCTGTTAACTATGTTCTGAAGGAGACTGAAGAACCCTTCACTCAGCTTTTCAGCAGTTTCACATCTAGGCTTTTAGTTTTCTACCACACACAGTCTTATTACTCAACAAATGTCCTGAGGGGAAATGCCGTTCTTGAAATACCCCAGTCTCCACCATTAGCTATCATAGTTTTCCACATGGTACCATCTGCTGGACTTTACACTAAGTTTAGCATAAAATCTTTGGCTTCTATTTGTCGAGAATGGTCAAAAACTCCAGGGAAAAATCAGTAGCAGAAATCTTTTGTCTTTGTAATCTTGACTACTACAACTTTCATTGTCTTATCAATGTTCAACTCTCTTTGGACAGGTGTTTCTTGTATTTAAATGACCACTGCTCTTCTGCCAGCTACTCCTCCTTTTAGGAATTAAATTTATATTATCATTAACATCTAAAAATGAGAAGAAATTAGCTTTATCAATTTTGTTATAAGGAATCATACTGGCTCTTCCATTAGATCATAGACAAACATTGTGCAATATATCTTCGGGAAAAAATATGCAATGTTGGCCACAAGGTAATATTGAGAATATTGAAAAAAAAGGGGGTAGCATTTTTCCAAATGAAGTGCTAGTATTAGAATATTATTTTCTTTTGATGAATAAATAATATGATGTATCCATTATGCTAATCATATAACTCATGAAAACTAATGGGATTTAAAATTTTTTATTTTTTTATAATTTTTTATTTTTTATAAACATATTTTTATCACCAGGGGTACAGGTCTGTGAATCACCAAGTTTACACACTTCACAGCACTCACCAAAGCACATACCCACCCCAATGTCCATAATCCCACCCCCTTCTGCCAAACACCCTCCCCCCAGCAACCCTCAGTTTGTTTTGTGAGATTAAGAGTCACTTATGGTTTATCTCCCTCCCAATCCCATCTTATTTCATTTATTCTTCTCCTACCCAATTAAGCCCCCATGTTGCATCACCACTTCCTCATATCAGGGAGATCATATGATACTTGTCTTTCTCTGCTTGACTTATTTCGCTAAGTATGATACGCTCTAGTTCCATCCATGTTGTCGCAAATGGCAAGATTTCATTTCTTTTGATGGCTGCATAGTATTCCATTGTGTATATATACAACTTCTTCTTGATCCATTCATCCCTTGATGGACATCTAGGTTCTTTCCATAGTTTGGTTATTGCAGAAATTGTTGCTATAAACATTTGGGTGCACGTCCCCCTTTGGATTACTACATTTGTATCTTTAGGGTAAATACCCAGTAGTGCAATTGCTGGATCATAGGGCAGTTCTATTTTCAACATTTTGAGGAACCTCCATGCTGTTTTCCAGAATGGCTGCACCAGCTTGCATTCCCACCAACAGTGTAGGAGGGTTCCCCTTTCTCCGCATCCTCGCCAGCATCTGTCATTTCCTGACTTGTTGATTTTAGCCATTCTGACTGGTGTGAGGTGATATCTCATTGTGGTTTTGAGTTGTATTTCCCTGATGCCGAGTGATATGGAGCACTTTTTCATGTGTCTGTTGGCCATCTGGATGTCTTCTTTGCAGAAATGTCTGTTCATGTCCTCTGCCCATTTCTTGATTGGATTATTTGTTCTTTGGGTGTTGAGTTTGCTAAGTTCTTTATAGATTCTGGACACTAGTCCTTTATCTGATATGTCGTTTGCAACTATCTTCTCCCATTCTGTCAGTTGTCTTTTGATTTTGTCAACTGTTTCCTTTGCTGTGCAAAAGCTTTTGATCTTGATGAAATCCCAATAGTTCATTTTTGCCCTTGCTTCCCTTGCCTTTGGCGTTGTTCCTAGGAAGATGTTGCTGCGGCTGAGGTCGAAGAGGTTGCTGCCTGTGTTCTCCTCAAGGATTTTGATGGATTCCTTTTGCACATTGAGGTCCTTCATCCATTTTGAGTCTATTTTTGTGTGTGGTGTAAGGAAATGGTCCAATTTCATTTTTCTGCATGTGGCTGTCCAATTTTCCCAGCACCATTTATTGAAGAGGATGTCTTTTTTCCATTGGACATTCTTTCCTGCTTTGTCGAAGATGAGTTGACTGTAGAGTTGAGGGTCTATTTCTGGGCTCTCTATTCTGTTCCATCGATCTATGTGTCTGTTTTTGTGCCAGTACCATGCTGTCTTGATGATGACAGCTTTGTAATAGAGCTTGAAGTCCGGAATTGTGATGCCACCAACGTTGGCTTTCTTTTTCAATATCCCTTTGGCTATTCGAGGTCTTTTCTGGTTCCATATAAATTTTAGAATTATTTGTTCCATTTCTTTGAAAAAGATGGATGGTACTTTGATAGGAATTGCATTAAATGTGTAGATTGCTTTAGGTAGCATAGACATTTTCACAATATTTATTCTTCCAATCCAGGAGCATGGAATATTTTTCCATTTCTTTGTGTCTTCCTCAATTTCTTTCATGAGTACTTTATAGTTTTCTGAGTATAGATTCTGTGCCTCTTTGGTTAGGTTTATTCCCAGGTATCTTATGGTTTTGGGTGCAATTGTAAATGGGATTGACTCCTTAATTTCTCTCTCTTCTGTCTTGCTTTGGTGTAGAGAAATGCAACTGATTTCTGTGCATTGATTTTATATCCTGACACTTTACTGAATTCCTGAATAAGTTCTAGGAGTTTTGGAGTGGAGTCTTTTGGGTTTTCCACATATAGTACCATATCATCTGCAAAGAGTGATAATTTGACTTCTTCTTTGCCGATTTGGATGTCTTTAATTTCCTTTTGTTGTCTGATTGCTGAGGCTAGGACCTCTAGTACTATGTTGAATAGCAGTGGTGATAATGGACATCCCTGCCATGTTCCTGACCTTAGCGGAAAAGCTTTCAGTTTTTCTCCATTGAGAATGATATTTGCGGTGGGTTTTTCATAGATGGCTTTGATGATATTGAGGTATGTGCCCTCTATCCCTACACTTTGAAGAGTTTTGATCAGGAAGGGATGCTGTACTTTGTCAAATGCTTTTTCAGCATCTATTTAGAGTATCATATGGTTCTAGTTCTTTCTTTTATTGATGTGTTGTATCACATTGAATGATTCGTGGATGTTGAACCAATCTTGCAGCCCTGGAATAAATCCCACTTGGTCGTGGTGAATAATCCTTTTAATGTACTGTTGAATCCTATTGGCTAGTATTTTGTTGAGTATTTTCGCATCTGTGTTTATCAAGGATATTGGGAGTAATTTCGCATCTGTGTTCATCAAGGATATTGGTCTATAGCTCTCTTTTTTGATGGGATCCTTGTCTGATTTTGGGATCAAGGTGATGCTGGCCTCATAAAATGAGTTTGGAAGTTTTCCTTCCATTTCTATTTTTTGGAACAGTTTCAGGAGAATAGGAATTAGTTCTTCTTTAAATGTTTGGTAGAATTCCCCCGGGAAGCCGTCTGGCCCTGGGCTTTTGTTTGTTTGGAGATTTTTAATGTCTTCTTCAATCTCCTTACTGGTTAAGGGTCTGTTCAAGCTTTCTATTTCTTCCTGGTTCAGTTGTGGTAGTTTATATGTTTCTAGGAATGCATCCATTTCTTCCAGATTGTCAAATTTATTGGCGTAGATTTGCTCATAGTATGATCTTATAATAGTTTGTATTTCTTTGGTGTTAGTTGTGATCTCTCCTCTTTCCTTTATGATTTTATTTATTTGGGTCCTTTCTCTTTTCTTTTTGATAAGTCGGGCCAGGGGTTTATCAATTTTATTAATTCTTTCAAAGAACCAGCTCCTAGTTTCGTTGATTTGTTCTATTGTTCTTTTGGTTTCTATTTCATTGATTTCTGCTCTGATCTTTATGATTTCTCTTCTCCTGTTGGACTTAGGGTTTCTTTCTTGTTCTTTCTCCAGCTCCTTTAGGTGTAGGGTTAGGTTGTGTAACTGAGACCTTTCTTATTTCTTGAGAAAGGCTTGTACCGCTATATATTTTCCTCTCAGGACAGCCTTTGTTGTGTCCCACAGATTTTGAACCGTTGTATTTTCATTATCATTTGTTTCCATGATTTTTTTCAATTCTTCTTTAATTTCCCGGTTGATCCATTCATTCTTTAGAAGGATGCTGTTTAGTCTCCATGTATTTGGGTTCTTTCCAAACTTCCTTTTGTGGTTGAGTTCTAGCTTTAGAGCATTGTGGTCTGAAAATATGCAGGGAATGATCCCAATTTTTTGATGCCGGTTGAGTCCTGATTTAGGACCGAGGATGTGATCTATTCTGGAGAATATTCCATGTGCACTAGAGAAGAATGTGTATTCTGTTGCTTTGGGATGAAATGTTATGAATATATCTGTGATGTCCATCTGGTCCAGTGTGTCGTTTAAGGCCTTTATTTCCTTGCTGATCTTTTGCTTGGATGATCTGTCCATTTCAGTGAGGGGAGTGTTAAAGTCCCCTACTATTATTGTATTATTGTTGATGTGTTTCTTTGATTTTGTTATTTATTGGTTTATATAGTTGGCTGCTCCCACGTTGGGGGCATAGATATTTAAAATTGTTAAATCTTCTTGTTGGACAGACACTTTCAGTATGATATAGGGTCCTTCCTCATCTCTTATTATAGTCTTTGGCTTAAAATCTAATTGATCTGATATAAGGATTGCCACTCCTGCTTTTTCTGATGTCCATTAGCATGGTAAATTCTTTTCCACCCCCTCACTTTAAATCTGGAGGTGTCTTCGGGCTTAAAATGAGTTTCTTGGAGGCAACATACAGATGGGTTTTGTTTTTTTATCCATTCTGATACCCTGTGTCTTTTTTTTTTTAATTAATTTTTTATTTTTTATAAACATATATTTTTATCCCCAGGCGTACAGGTCTGTGAATCACCAGGTTTACACACTTCACAGCACTCACCAAAGCACATACCCTCCCCAGTTTCCATAATCCCACCCCTTCTCCCAAACCCCCTCCCCCAGCAACCCTCAGTTTGTTTTGTGAGATTAAGAGTCACTTATGTTTTGTCTCCCTCCCAATCCCATCTTATTTCATTTATTCTTCTCCCTGTGTCTTTTGACAGGGGCATTTAGCCCATTAACATTCAGGGTAACTATTGAGAGATATGAATTTAGTGCCATTGTATTGCCTGTAAGGTGACTGTTACTGTATATGGTCTCTGTTCCTTTCTGATCTACCACTTGTAGGCTCTCTCTTTGCTTAGAGGACCCCTTTCAATATTTCCTGTAGAGCTGATTTGGTGTTTGCAAATTCTTTCAGTTTTTGTTTGTTCTGGAAGCTTTTAATCTCTCATTCTATTTTCAATGATAGCCTAGCTGGATATAGTATTCTTGGCTGCATGTATTTCTCGTTTAGTGCTCTGAAAATATCATGCCAGGTCTTTCTGGCTTGCCAGGTCTCTGTGGATAACTCAGCTGCCAATCTAATATTTTTACCATTGTATGTTACAGACTTCGTTTCCCGGGCTGCTTTCAGGATTTTCTCTTTGTCACTGAGACTTGTACATTTTACTATTAGGTGATGGGGTGTGGGCCTATTCTTATTGATTTTGAGGGGCGTTCTCTGAACCTCCTGAATTTTGATGCTCGTTCCCTTTGCCATATTGGGGAAATTCTCCCCAATAATTCCCTCCAGTATACCTTCTGCTCCCCTCTCTCTTTCTTCTTCTTCTGGAATCCCAATTATTCTAATGTTGTTTCATCTTATGGTGCCACTTATCTTTCGAATTCTCCCCTCGTGGTCCAGTAGCTGTTTGTCCCTCTTTTGCTCAGCTTCTTTATTCTCTGTCATTTGGTCTTCTATATCCCTAATTCTTTCTTCTGCCTCATTTATCCTAGCAGTGAGAGCCTCCATTTTTTTTTTAAAGATTTTATTTATTTATTTAACAGACAGAGATCACAAGTAGGCAGAGAGGCAGGCAGAGAGAGAGAGAGAGAGAGAGGGAAGCAGGCTTCCTGCAGAGCAGAGCGCCGGATGCGGGGCTCGATCCCAGGACCCTGAGATCATGACCCGAGCCGAAGGCAGCAGCCCAAACCACTGTGCCACCCAGTTACCCCTTTTTTGATTGCACCTCATTAATAGCTTTTTTGATTCAACTTGGTTAGATTTTAGTTCTTTTATTTCTCCAGAAAGGGCTTTTATATCTCTCGAGAGGGTTTCTCTAATATCTTCCATGCCTTTTTCGAGCCCGGCTAGAACCTTGAGAATTGTCATTCTGAACTCTAGATCTGACATATTACCAATGTCTGTATTGATTAGGTCCCTAGCCTTCGGTACTGCCTCTTGTTCTTTTTTTTGTGGTGAATTTTTCCGTCTTGTCATTTTGTCCAGATAAGAGTATATGAAGGAGCAAGTAAAATACTAAAAGTGTGGCAGCAACCCCAGGAAAATATGCTTTAACCAAATTAGAAGAGATCCCAAATCGTGAGGGGGGGAGAAAGGGGATAAAAAGAGGTTCAAAAAGGAATAAAGAAAAAAGAAAAAAAAGAAAAGAAAAGAATTTAAAAAAAAGAAAACAAATATGAAAAATATAATAAAGAAAAAATATATATATTAGATAAACAAGTTAAAAAATGTTAGAAAAGAAAAAGGTAAAAGTTAAAAAAAAATTTAACCAGAAGGCGAGAAAAAAAACAAAAAATGAAAAAGAAAAAAATTAAATTAACTGCAAGACTAAAAAAAATCACAGGGAAAAAGCCATGAGTTCCGTGCTTTGCTTTCTCCTCCTCTCGAATTCTGCTGCTCTCCTTGGTATTGAAACTGCACTCCTTTGTAAGTGAACTTGGTCTGGGCTGGATTTCCTGTTGATCTTCTGGGGGAGGGGCCTGTTGTAGTGATTCTCAAGTGTCTTTGCCCCAGGCGGAATTGCACTGCCCTTATCAGGGGCCGGGTTGAGTAATCCACTCGGGTTTCCTTTCCATAGTGTTCTGGAGGACGGGGAATACAAATGGCGGCCTCCTGGTCTCTGGCCCAGAGGAGCCGAGAGCCCAGGGCCCCACTCCTCAGTGCGCCCTCAGAGAACAGCGCCCAGCTACTCCCGTCTGCCTGACCTCCGGCCATGCTCCGAGCTCACCGAGCCTGCGACCGGTTCAAGGTAACCCCGAGCTGCGAGCTTACTGTCTCTGTAGCCGCCTTTCCCGTAACAATACCCACCAGTTCTGCGACACTCAGACACCCCCGATCCTTCTGTGACCCTGCGGGACCTGAGGCCACGCTGACCCCACATGGGCTTCACCCCGGTTTAGCCTCTGGAGCAATGTCCCTCAGCGGAACAGACTTTTAAAAGTCCTGATTTTTTGCTCCGTTGCTCCACCGCTTGCTGGGAGCCGGCCCCTCCCCCCAGGGTCTATCTTTCTGTCGCTTTGGATTCACTTCTCCGCCGGTCCTACCTTTCAGAAAGTGGTTGTTTTTCTGTTTCCAGAATTGCTGTTCTTCTTCTCTTCGATCTGCCGATGGATTTTCAGGTGTTTACAATCTTTAGATAAGCTATCTAGCTGATCTCCGGCTAGCTGAAGTAGTCTCAGCCTGCTACTTCTCCGCCATCTTGGCTCCTCTCTGGGATTTTAAATTTTATAATTTAAATTTTAACTAAGATAATTTGGAATTTAAAGCAGTTGATATGTAATAACATAAAATAGGCAAATATGCCTCATTGAAATCACATGGCATTTTGAATGCTTACTTGCTCTAATATAGTTTTGATTAAAATGTTTACAAATTTTATTTATTCTATGACATTTGATATTAAAAATATAATATTTTTAAGAAATTTGGTCCACTGACAATTGATATAGAAAAAAGATTAAAGATAACTATGAATTATATATTGTTCAGAAAGGTGAATAGATGGATGCCATTACTAGAAATATTACATTAAATTATTTGGTAAATATTATTTACTTTTCCAACAACTTTGTATTTTATTTGACAGTTTTTTCATATCTGGAAAGAAAACATAATAGCTAATATTTAATATGACTTAATATGTAATTACATTATAAGTGTAAGATAGTCATTAATAGTTCCATTTTTATTGAGTTATAATTGACATATTACATTGTATGAGTTTAAAATATACAACATATTTATTTGATATATTTATATTCTAATTTGATTACCAATGTAATCCTGTCACATAATTATTATTTCTTATAATGGTGTGAACAATTATAATCTAGTGTCTCATTAAGTTTAATACTTACCATACAGTTTTGTGGTCTATAATCACTGTATTATTTATTAGATCCCCATGACTTATTTATATACTTGTTACAAATATGTACCCTTAAACAACATTTCTCCCATTCTCACACTACACAGGCTCAGGTAATTATAATCCCATTCTGTTTTTTTGTGGTGTTTTTCTTGAGTTTTTTTTTTTCTTTTTAATTTCACATGTAAGAAATATCATATAGTATTTGTCTGTCTCTGTTCGATTTATCTCACATAGTGCAATGTCCTCAAGGTCCATCCAAATAAATATTAGCATTTCCTTTCCTTCCATGCCTACGTAGTATTCATGTATATATTTCACATCTTTTTATCCATTTATTCATTGTTGAACAGTTAGGTTGTACCAGTATCTTTTATCGATTATCGTATTGAAACAAATGCTATGCTGTGAGTGAATAATGCTGAAATGGACATGCGAGTGTAGATATCTTTATGAATTAGGGTATTTGTTTACTTCAGATACATACTCAGAAGTAGAATTGATGGATCATCTGGTATTATTTTTTAAATTTTTTTGAGGAACCTCCATACTGCTTTCCATAGTGGTTGAACAAATTTGCAATCCTACCAACAGTGCAGAAGGGCTCCTTCCCTTTTCTCCTTATCTTTATTAACAGTTGCTATCTCTTATCTTCTTGAAATGGCCATTTTTATAGGTTTGGAGTAATATCTCAGTGTGGTTCTGATTGCATTTCCCTAATGATTAATGATGTTGTGTACCCTTTCATGTACTTATTGGGCATATGTATGTCTTGGAAAAAAAGATGTCTATTTAGCTTTTCTAAAGTTCTTTTTTGTGATGATTAAATTACCTATACATACAAGAGAGAAATGATTGCTAAAATATAACTAGGGATATATATATATATATATATGCACACACTCATACACACACACACACTAGACAATAATTATGTAACCATTTAGGTTTATGTATTCTTTTGTGGGATGTGTTATTTATAGTTGAAGAGTCATTATTACATAGAACATTTTTCCATATTAAAATACTTCAGTTGTAAATTTGAAACAGCTATGACCTCTGATACCATAAAAATGCTGGATAACATGAAACACAATATAAAATGATAAAGTTAACCATTGCAGGGATATAAACAAAATCATGGCTATTTTATCCATTCAAATTACAATACAAAGGCAATATCTTATTTAGGAATCTAGGCTAAGTTATGGGTGCTTGGGTAACTCAGTTGGTTGAGCATCCAACTTTAGTTTTTGGCTCAGATCATGATCTCTGGGTCCTGGGGCAGAGCACCAAGCCCTGCATCATCACATCATCAGGGTCTGTGCTCAAGGAAGTCTGCTTCTCTGCTTTACCTTCTCCCTCTCCCCCTCCTTCACTCCCATTGCCTGGAGCACACAAGTGTTCTCTCTTTCTCTAAGTAAATAAATAAATCTAAAAAAAAAAAAAAAAGAAGAAGAAGAAAGAAAGAAATCTTACCTAAGTTACATAATTCTCAATGAACAAAGCTTTAGTGTTTTTACTTTTCTAAATGAAAATAATGTACACAGTATATGTGACCCTATTAGATAGGCTATTTTATTCATATGCAAATATTCTTATCTTGAATGAGGGAAAAGCTAAAATAATAGTATGATCTTTAATATGGTAAAGCTGCCTATGGTATGAATGGTGGTTCCTTGGATGTGGCACAGTTTCGGCCTGCATAACTGCATGTGGGATTCTTGAGAATAAAGATTTCGCATTTTTACTAATTTACAATATAGTGTGCATAATTAATTTATAATTATAATTTTGCAGGTTGCATTAAGAAATGAAACATAGTTTTAACAAAACCATTTTCACTATATGGTCTATCACTTGAAAACCCTTGAATAAGGTAACACAGAGATCCAAGATAATATTAACAGCACATGCAAATAGCAAGAAAATGGTCATCATGATACTTTCATTACAGTATGAAAACTTTTCAAATAGAGTTTAAAGTAAATTATTTTCTAACTACATGTTTCTGGACTTGGGCCTAAAACATTCAACATTATCAGGAAGAGTATTAGAAACAGAATTTGAACCATTCTTTTAATAATGAAACATGGAGGGCGCCTGGGTGGCTCAGTGGTTAAGCCGCTGCCTTTGGCTCAGGTCATGATCTCAGGGTCCTGGGATCGAGTCCCGCATCGGGCTCTCTGCTCAGCGGGGAGCCTGCTTCCTCCTCTCTCTCTTTCTGCCTGCCTCTCTGCCTACTTGTGATTTCTCTCTGTCAAATAAATAAATAAAATCTTTAAAAAAAAATAATGAAACATGGATCAAGTGTGCACAATGTCATGAGATTTTAAATAATAATTATGTGAAGGGTGTCCGGGTTGCTCAGTTGTTAAGTGTCTGCCTTCAGCTTGAGTCATGATCCCAGGGTCCTGGGATCCAGGCCCATGTCGAGCTCCCTGATAGGTGGAAAGCCTACTTTTCTCCCTCCCACATCCCCCTGCTTGTATTTCCTCTCTTGCTGTCTCTCTCTCTGTCAAAATAAAATCTTAAAATAATAATAATAATAATAGTCATTATTATTATTAAGTGAAACCATTCCCATAAAACATACAAAAAGCATCAAATGTGAAACTATAACTTTATTTATTTTTTTTATTTTTATAAAACTTCTGAATATGAAACAAACTGCAACATTTTTCAGGTATGTATGGCATTAATAGTATTTAATTTATGTTTTATAAACATGACTAAACTAATTGCTGAGTGTTTAGAAATATCTTTAATATTTTCTACTGAATAACACAATTCAGAAACTTCCATAATACTGAGAAAACACATCCTGGCCTTTGTGTTAATGATACATATGATTAAATACCATTTTAACATAAATATATTGTGGTCTCATAATATAATATTAGAGAACTCAGAACATATTGTTCAAGTGTTGTTATATTATTTTAAAACATATTATACAAGTGGTGAATTCCTCTATAGTTAGATGAAAATGGAGATTTCTTATTAAGGCTCACTTTATGATAGTTTCTACTTTTTACATAATTATTGGTCAACAAGAATATTTACATTTTTGTAAGTAGTAAAGGAAAATTACACTGGAGAACGTGTAATTTCACTTTTGTATTATTTATTGGTATAAATATTTTATGAGTGAAAAAAACTGCCTACCGTAATGCAGTTTTGATTTGGGAAACAAAGAAACAAATGGACAAAACAGGAATCTGTGAAATGGGTACAACATGCCAACCATGTAAAATATCCTCCCTGTCTTATTTATAAGAAAGCTAATATAACATGGAAATTTTGAGCCAAATGCACAAAGCATGACACAATAGGCAAATTTTCTGGAAAACAAGCGTCTAAAAGTCTTGGAAAGTAAGCAAGGGGATATTTTATTATTTTTTATTTTTTAAGGGAATATTTTATAAAACCAATCGTAGTTCAACTTATTTGAAAACACTGTAAAAATATTCACCAATAAGCTTATGAATTATTATTTTGCAAAGATAAATATTTATGATTTGTTGACATTTGCTATATTATTAAATCACGGTCAGTAGATGCCTTCTACTTTGCAGGAAGTTAGAAGCAACGAAATACATCAACAAGTTTTTTTTTTTTTTTTTTAACTGAAAGGTATTTTATTTAGAGGAAAAAAAATTTTTTAACGAAAACAGAAATACAACCAAACCAGCACCCAGATCGGAAAGATCTATGTAAACCAGTAGGAGACAGACTTCCCCGGAGGCACCCACAGCCATGAAGTCCTGGCTGGGAAGAGACCATGGCTGGTAGGTTCTGGAAGACGTACTGCTTGGAGAAGAAAGGCCGTTCCCCACCCCCTCCACACCCCACCGCCACCCTCCCCTAGGCCCCACCACGGTGTTCTTGCCTTCGCCTGCTGGCCCAGGCCCACCCCCAAATGAAGCAGAGCGTGTGTGGCCAAAGGCGAGGGAGGGCCGCAGTTCTAGTAGGGGGCCACCAGCCTTCCTTTCCGGATACAGGCCCAAATCCACTCCGAGGAGACCTGCTGGGCCTCAGGGTTCTTGTCCCTGCTACCCAGCACATGTGTGGCTGAGGCCATGTCAAATTCCTGCACCAGGTCCCCATCGAATGCCACAAAGTAGCGTCTGAGACAGCTGAAGTCTGGTGTGGAGGGTGGCAGGTAGAGCCGCACCCCAGTGAAGATGTCCAGCAGCACTTTTGCTGGGCACGCGGCCTCATCAGGAGCCTTCGGCTTCTGCCCCACTTTCACAGTCCGCTGGTGGCCGCCTCTGCTGTTGGCGCTACTCGGCCTTCCTCCTGCCTTCTTGGCACTGGTGGAGGGCTGCTTCGAGAGGCCCTGGAGGCCTTGTGAGCCGCTGCAGGCCCCAAGGTACCCTGGTTCTCTCCGCTGCCGCCCCCTGTGGTGGAGCTCCCCTCCTCTCCGGCCGCCACCGTGAAGTCAGCTCTCTCTTTGGACAGCTGGTACAGTTAGTTCCTTGAGTTGGGGGAGGTTAGTGGCAGATTTCCAGTCCTTATCATCATGGATGCGGGTGCAATGTGGGAATCGGATAGTGACCTTAATTGCTCTGTGTTGTAATACAACACGTCAAAGTCACTCTTTATCTACACAGATTATGTTATAGATATCTTCGTAATGATATTACAGAAACACTTTCCTAGTTATAATATATTCATTGAAAATATGAGTATCTATTAAAATTCGAAATACATTCTCTAACTTTTTAAAAATTTACAAAAGAGATCAGAAGTTTTGAATTAATTTCTTGGGAAAACAATGAAGCCGATTATAATTAGTTTTGTAGATTTGTCTGAAATCCAGAAAGATGAAAATCTACGAGCTGAATTTCAGCTGTCTCCAAGAAACAAAACAAAGCAAAATTAGAACCTCTCATGAATGACTGATTCATATAATTGATTATAATATTTTGGAAAGAATTGCTACCAAAGGCCAGTTTTTTAAAGTACCTATTTTTTTTTTTTAATCTCAGGCAATAATTAAACTCATATAATATAATACATAAAGTTAAACCCAGAATTTCAAATTGCTCATTCTGAGATACTACCTTACACCAGTTAGAATGCCCCAAATTAATAAGACAGTAAACAACATGTGTTTACTGAAAGAAAGGATGTGAAGAAAGGGGAACCCTCTTACACTGCTGGTGGGAATGCAAGTTGGTGCAGCCACTTTGGAAAAGTGTGTCGAGATTCCTTAAGAAATTAAAAATAGAGCTTCCCTATGACCCTGCAATTGCACTACTGGATATTACCCCAAAGATAAAGTTTCAATGTTTCATACATTTTTTTAAATTATACCCATTTTAATACATAATTTTTATTTTTAATGAGTTGTCAGTGTAACCACAGAACTCCATTTTTAGATGCATCATTTCATTTTTATTTTTTTTCAAAGGAGCATCCATATGAAGAGCTAAGCTAAATACATAGTTCCCAGCCCTATATAATGTAGGAAAACTGTGTTTTCAATATTTCTGAGTATCAAAATTTGACTATAATTGAAACCATATTGTTAAACAGCAATGTTAGAGGTATACACTTTTACCTGAATTTTAGTTCAATACAACCCAAGGCAGTATAATCAATTAACAATATGATTTACTTAATAGTTGATAGTTAAACATATTAAGTGTAATTTGCTGTTACTTTATCAGGCTAATATTATTTTGAGATTTTACTTACTACAATATGAAATAAAAATTCAATGCAATAGGCTAAACAATAACAAATATACTCTAAATTAGTGCAATGGGCATACTTTAGTAAACTGAAATTATTTATTTCAGTATGTCAATATTAATGATACAGTGGGTTTTTTTTTATTTAATCATATGTTTCATTTCAATCTTTTCAGGAAATTATTTTTACTATGGTTATGATTGTTCTGTTTTGTTTTATTACTGTCTGCATATATCTGTGTTATGAAACATTAATATCTTGGAATTAGAGTTTATATATGTAGATGTATATACATATGTGTATATATATGTATTTATTTATATTTATATTTATTTCAGAATATACATAGCAGGGTTTCTGGAAGGAAAAAGGCAAAGCAAATGTTATAATATGGTCTAGCATATCATTCACTAGGTAAAGACATCTACATTAGATTAAAAATTGACAGCATGTTGCAACTGATTTAATCTGGATTAAGCATACACAAAGGTATTTAATTTTTCAAACAAATAATTATACACTAAATACTGTCTTAGCATGTAGCAAGTTGTATCCCATATCTCACTCTAAATTAAACATTGAATTATTATATACCTGTGACAAGATTAACAAAAAGTTCTGCCAGAACGTGGTTTCTTAATGGTAAGATCAAGATAAATGTTAATAAACATTTTGTTTTGGGGTTCATTTTTGGATTTAAGTATTTAAGAAATGTATATCTATACCTATATAATAGTAAGAAGCCTTATAGGCATCTCAAGATAAAAATTATATATAAATAATATTATTTATATCTTTATTTGTATTTATATAGTTAGATTTGGAAGGAGAAAGACTGAAAAAGCAGTCATAAGATATTATGTCATGAAGCTTGAAACCTATTTCAATCTATTAATTGAATAATTTATCATTAAATACTGATATTTAATACCAATTAAATATTAATTATCAATCTATAGCAATCTATTCAATGGCAGTAGGAAATGGAAATAATATAGGTAAGAACAGGATAAAATGAAATAGAAATTGAATATGTAGTTGAGAAAATCTGTAAATCTACAGTGTGGTTTGTTGAAAATGTTAGTGAAATTTGAAATCCCCTAGAACTATAATGAAGAAAAATATTAGAATTCTAATTTAAAAATATAAGAAATAATCAAAATTGTCACACAATATTGTATTAAAATTAAAATTTTTGCAAAATTGTCACACAATATTGTATTAAAATTAAAATGTTTGCAAAATTGTCACACAATATTGTATTAAAATTAAAATGTTTGCAAAATAACACTGCACAAGCACCAAAATGTCTAAAATGAATATACATATGTGAGCATTACAATGATGTGTAGCCACTCATAGGCTTAGATATTTTTATATATATTTGGGAACTCACATTGTCTAAAGGTAAACTGTTCATAATCTGTGATTTGAGTACTCTTTTCTATAGTGTTAAAATTTAATAACTTTGTCTAAACAAATAACAAGTAAAACGATGTCAAAAGATCACTTTGTTAAAATCATTTTTGTCTGGAAACATAACCTAGAACGTAGAACCAAAACACAAAATAAGAATCACTTAAAATACATTCCAGGGGGCGCCTGGGTGGGTTAAGCCACTGTCTTCAGCTCAGGTCAGGATCTCAGGGTCCTGGAATCAAGCTCTGCGTTGGGCTCTCTGCTCAGCAGGGAACCTGCTTCCCCCTTTATCTCTCTGCCTGCCTCTCTGCCTACTTGTGATCTCTTTCTTTGTCAAATAAATACATAAAATCTTAAAAAAAAAAAATACATTCCAGGAAGCAAATACTGATTCTGTAAGTAAAAGTTGGTTTGGCAACCTAGATACTCAATAAGCAAATGAAAAACAACACCAATGTCATGTTTGAAGGGTTGGTGGCTTATTAATTTATCTAATAAATGGTGACATTGATATGATTAAGATTTATTATGTTAGTTGAATTAAAAATGTCAGTGATGAATATGGAATTTTAACTGTCAGTACCTGCATAACTAGCCTTATTAAATGGTATATCACTGCAGATGATTTAAATGAGAAACAAATCTCTTGGAGTGTGTCTAGCAGAATTAGTCCTGAAGACTTGGGAGTTCATTAATGTTAAGAAAATCTTTTCTATTTTAATAAACATATTTTAAGTTATACAACTTAGAACACTGTATTCTAATGCCTTCAAGCAATAAGCAGCAAACCTATTATTTTTCTTTTGCTATTAGAAGATAACATATAAACTTTTCTCTTAATGTCTTCAATAAGTGAATAGAATAATAGAACTATTCCTGAATTAAATGGTGCTACAATTTTATAATAAGAATTATAATTTGTTGTAATAATGATAATCTAGAGTATGAAAACATTGAGACACAACAATTATACCCTAAAGTCACATAACTAAATTTTGCATATAGTGGGGTGAAACAGCAAAAGATCTAACATCTGCCCCCTGTTAGTAGTTATTTAACTTCTTGTGTCTCAGTTTTATTTGTATGCCAGTGTATATGGTTCTTTTGAGAATGAATGAGAATGAATGTTATTCATGAGAATAACAAAACATTACATTTTTTATTGTTCTGTACCACAGCTCATACACTATTCTGCTTTTCAAAAGGCATGAGAAAAGGTAAATAGACAAAACACACAAAAGAATAAAAATTTAGGAATCAAGGCATTAGAACACTATTTTGAATATGCAGCCCTTATTACTGGATAGCCATACCAACAATCTATTTTTTCGTAAGATTTTGTTTGTCAGAGAAAGAAAGAGAACCACAAGCAGGGAGAGTGGAAGGCAGAAGGAGAGGGAGAAGCAGTCTCTCTGCTGAACAAGGAGCCCCATTGTGGGACTTGATCTAGGACCATGGGATCATGACCTGAGCTGAAGGCAAATGCTTAACATACTGAGCCACCCAGGCATCCCATCTATACCAACAACCTAGAAAGGAAAATTGTATGATGAAATTTGTATAAATGCAAATTCATTATATGGCCAATTATCAAAAGAGGATTAGTTTAGGTTTTTTTTTTTTAATTTTTTATTTTTTATAAACATATATTTTTATCCCCAGGGGTACAGGTCTGTGAATCACCAGGTTTACACACTTCACAGCACACACCAAATCACATACCCTCCCCAATGTCCATAATCCCACCCCCTTCTCCCAAACCCCCTCCCCCCGGCAACCCTGTTTGTTTTGTGAGATTAAGAGTCACTTATGGTTTGTCTCCCTCCCAATCCCATCTTGTTTAGTTTTTTAATAAAAATTTAGAAATGAATATTAGCATTATATGGACAAACAAAATCAGTTGACTGCTGGTGTGTCTCTTTTTTTTTTCTTTTTCTTTTTTTTTTTTTTTTTTTTTGCAAGCTTTGTGTGATCTCTTATTTATTCAAAGAACTTACCATATTATTTTTTCCCACAGGCTGTAAAATTTCAAATTCTATTCTGTTTAATTTCTGTTTGAGGAGGCTTTAATCATTATACCTCAAGATGCTATGACAAGAAATAAAATGTTGCATATTGATTATTTCATCCCTGAATTAAAGACATGCTTATTTAATTCAAGTCTTATGGCCAGGATCTGCAATATACAAACATTTTAGAACATGTTGGGATCAATTTAGACACCTCTCAGCTAGCATATCAATTAAATTTTATTTTACAATCTCTCTCTCTCCACACTAAGCATTAATGGAAAAATTTAACTGTTCTTTATCCCATTTAAAAAGTGAAAACCTGTTTTGAAATCAAATCACTTTCCTCCACAGGAGCTCTTTTGCTTTTTCATTTTTGCCATAGTGTTTGCTCTTGGAAGCAGCTATTTAGCAGTAAAGGTGCTCTCACCAGACTCTGCATTGCAGGTACTTAATTGTCCAGCACAGTTACTTATCTGTGAAATATGCTTTTAGAGGGTGTATAGTTTAAATTGCATTTCCTCTCAAATGTAGAAGAATTACCTATAGTCCTAAAATAACTAGGATGTATTTAGCTCCTCCCCCTCCTCCCCTACCTTGGAGCTCATGACCCTGAGATCAAGACCTGACTTGAAATCAAGAGGCAGACACTTAACCAAGTGAGTCACCCTGGTGCACTGTATTTAGCTCCTCAGCAAGAAGTGGAAATATCTCTTGTTAATATTTCACAATTAAAAGATGAACTCCTAAAGCTATTATTCTTAATTATCAGGGCACTGATATGTTTTGCTTTTGCCTAGATTATGAGTTTATTTTATTCAAGTTCTAATTTAGTCACTTTGGAAAGTCACATTGGGATTGATTAAAAAAAATCTAGAATGTGTTCCTATAAAAAGTTATAGGAGGCACAAATCCTACAAGTCAAAACTTTTTACATAAATCATTAACCAAAGCAAATATTCATATAAACACTTTATTGAAAGAAAATGCAAGTCTTATCCTCTCAAGAGAAGCTCAAAAAATATAAAAGAAAAAAAAACAGAAAAATCTTTCTTTTTTCTTGAAGTTAAATAATAGTTCACAAAGAAAATAGAAACATTTTAATGTTTTGCATCTGAGGTGTACTTTATCATTAAAAACAATATGTCATCTTTTGAAAAATGAAAACATAAAATTATTTATGCTATTGCCTATTTCTTATTTCTACCCATTATTGTTTTACAATTCAATTAAATCAGATATTTTTTTATGTCTAATAAGACACCTATTACCATGCGGCACCTTTAGCATGACTGTCAAAATATATTGTTCATAAATTTAACATAATATGGAAATACTGTTCACTATGCTAGAAAAAAAAATTATTCAAGATCTCAAACTTTTCAACAACAGAATGTTAATGTTAGCATCCAGGTTCTGAATCATTAAAATTTATCTTGAATCATTTACATGAAATATGCACATAAGGCACTCATCTCATAATTTGACAATAAATTGGTTGCTTTCCAATATATGACAAAAGCATGACTGAGATAATTACTATTTGAAAGAGACAGTCTAAAGGGCTTGCTAATTATATATTCTTTCAGATCACTGGTTCTCAAGTGTTGGCATGCATAAAAATCATCTGTTAATATTCAAATCTCCTTTCCTATAATTTAAAGGATGTCGATTAGAAGGGTAACGCTTATACTCCTTTCTTTTTACTTTTCCTGTGTCCAGTCTCTCTCCATTAGTCTTCACCCTCAAGCCTCTCCCCTCATCCAAGTACTTTAATTTGATGGAGTCTCAGAACCCCATGGGCCTATGTCATTAATGGTTGTATTTGCTGTTTCTTATTTACAAACAAGATTTCTCTCTTCTTTTTTTCACTTGTGCCAAGATCAGAAAATTTATTTTATTTCTTACTTACTTCTTATTCCAAGGTCCATGTGTCAGTAAGTTAGATCTAGCCAGTTAGAGCTGGGGATAGAGTGGGTTTTAAGAAACATTTATGTTTTGCATGTATTCATTAGCAAGACAGAAGGAAAGCTATTTATTCATGTATGATGAATTTGTCCCAGAAGTAGGGTTTGAGCTTGTTTTCTAAGTACTAAAGAGATTCATGAAATACAAAAGTGAAATAAATAATATTAAGAATGGATAGAGTATTGGTTAGAAAGATCTCAAAGCATACTTGAAGGTCCAGGTGACAGTGGAAATTAACACTTATATAGCACAACCAGTCTTGAGGCTGTGGGATATATAGTGGAAGTCTTGGTAGTACTAAGCAGTTTGGGGAAAAGTAATGATAAATGGGCATTGTAGAAGCTACTGGGGAAAGAGGAAATTGAGTAATGGCAACATGGCAGATGGTTGTTACTAAAGTAGAAAATAAATTTTAACAATGAGGTTCTTCAAGGACAAGAAAGAAGATTAAGCTGTTATGTTACAAATATTGCTGCTTCTCTAATACCATCAGCTACGTTTATTTGGATATAAAAACTTATGCTAGAACCCAAAGTTGTAAGACATTCTATGGGTTTTGCACACATACACAAATATACACAGAAATAAAATAATAAGTGTGCTTTGATACCAATTTTCCCATAGAGAAATGTTCTTAAAGTTGATCTTTTTAACAATCTGTAAATTCTAATTGAGTTTTGGCTATAGTATTGAGTTTAGTGTTCAAAAATTTGTCATATCCTAACTTGAAAAAATATCCCTAAAATCACAAATTCTTGTTTATGCTCTGAAAAAGCAAGCAAATCTATGGTACTTTTCCCAGTATTCAAATGTTTGTATTTTGGATTCAAAGGCCTTGAAACAATTGGTATTTCCCAATACTGTGCTTAATTACCCATGAAGAAATTATTCTTTACAATCTTATTGACTCTGAATTCCTGACTTCAAGATTTTTATGTCTAATTACGACTGCCTCCATTTAAGAACAAAGCAAAGTTTGTATTAGATTAGAGGCTAACAGTGCCCTCTGAACATTTGGGGTATTCAGAGTGACCAAAAATGTGTTTAGCATTGACTGGGGTATTCACCTTAACCCATAGAAGGAGATGGGAGAAGCATGGGTTGAATAAAAGTGGTTCTCTGGAGTACCCCCAGTACTGCCATTGTGCACCATTAAAAGGTAATGAAAGTTAATGAAATCTTATACAGGAAGGAGTTTCAAGTAATCAGAACCTTCAGGAATGACTGAATCATGTTATCAAGTAAAGAACTGTAACCAGTTAAGTGTCAGCAGAATGTAAAAGGAAACACAATTTGGTTTTGAATGAGGAAAGCCACATTCACCAAATACAGACTTGCTGTAAAATTTCTTTCTGTAGTTTCTTACTTGCTTTTTTATTTAACGTTAGTGATTCCCTTTCTTTTCCCTGATATTATCACGTGATATGTTAATAGTTGATAACCTTACAATTTAATCCATAGATAATAAGTTTTAAAAAGAGAACTTAAAAAAAAAAAAAGAAGGAAAGGTTATAATCAAAGATTTTAATCCAGCTGATGCAGGATCTGGTTTTGCTCTCTTGTGAGAATGTGTTGGGTTCATTATTGACTGTATAGTGGATAAATTCATAAAGCATAGTATTTTTAGGGATTAGGGTAAATTCATAATTCTAAGACCAATATAGTTTTGACAGGGATTGGGATGGCTTGTCCTGAATATTTATGATGTGTGTGTGTGTGTGTGTGTGTGTGTGTGTGCTCAGCATCTGGACCCCCTTTTTGTTTACAGAATTGATTCTGCTCTCTCAGAGGAAAGGATGTCTAGCTTCCCACTAATGAAGCTGAAACTACTAGCTATTCATTCTCCAAGCTTCTCCTGCAAGAGGGCAACAACGTGCAACACAGACTCCACTAATTTGATTTTGTTAAAAATAAGCAGAGACCATAGAGTAATCTCTCTGGAGCAGAAATTGTTACAGCAAGATCAGATCCCTTGTGAAGCAAAGGCAGCAATGACAGCTCAGTTTCTCTTGCTTGGCTAAAGCAATAAAGGCTTCTTCATTGGATCAGGAACATGGCTTGATCTGAGGAATTTTCCTATTGCCAGTAACTATTTTTTTTAAGTTCCTGTTTTAGTTTCGGTTAGTTAGTATGCAGTGTTATATTAGTTTCAGGCGTATGGTACACGGATTCAACGATCCTATACAATGCCTGGTGCTCGTTATGACAAATTCACTCCTTAATCCCCATCGCCTATTTTACCCATGTTTCCACCCACCTCCTCTGGTAACTATCAGTTTGTTCTCAGGAAACTTTCTTGGTTTGCCTTTCTTTCTCTTTTTTCCCTTTGCTCTTTTGTTTTGTTTCTTAAATTCCACATATGAGTGAAATCATATTGTCTTTGTCTTTGACTGATTTATTTCACTTAGCGTTATACTCTAGTTCCATCCATGTTGTTGTAAATGGCAAGATTTCATTCTTTTGAAGATATATAGCTCAAATCTTCTGTAACCATTCACCTATCCATGGACTATGCAAGGCACTACTTCCATAATCCAGCTATTATAAATAATACTGTTATAAACACAGGGGTGCATGTATCCTTTTGAATTAGTGTTTTTGCATTCTTTGGGTAAATACCCAGTAGTGAGATTGCTGGATCATAGGGTAGTTCTATTTTTAAATATTTGAGGATCTTCCATACTCTTTTTCACAGTGGCTGCACCAGTTTGCATTTCCGCCAACAGTGCATGAGTGTTCCTTTTTCTACACATCCTCCCCAACAGCGGTTATTTCTTGTGTTATTATTCTGACTGGTGTGAGGTAATATCTCATCGTGGTTTTGATTTGCATTTCCCTAATGGCAAGTGATGATGAACATGTTTTCATGTGTCTGTTGGCCATCTGGATGTCTTCTTTGGAGAAATGTCTTTTCATGTCTTCTGCCCATGTTCAATTGGATTATTTGTTCTTTTGGTGTTGAGTTGTATAAGTTCTTTATGTATTTTGGATGTTAACCTTTTATCAGATATGTCATTTTCAAGTATCTTCTACCATTATGTAGGATTGCCTTTTAGTTTTGTTGATTGTTTCCCTCACAGTACAGAAGCTTTGCATATTGGTATCATCGTAATAATTTATTTTTGCTTTTCTTTCCCTGGCCTCAGGAGACATCCTTAGAAGAAATTTGCTGCATTTGATGTTAAAGTGTTACTGCCTGTGTTCTAAGATTTTTGTAGTTTCAGGTCTCATATTTATGTTTTTAAACTATTTTAAATTTATTTCTTATGTATGGTTAAAGAAAGTGGTCCAGTTCCATTCTTTTGCAGGTAACTGTCCAGTTTACCTAACACCATTTATTGAAGAGATTACCATTTTCCCTCCTGAATACCATTTGTTGAAAATTAATTGACAATAGAGCTGTGGGCTTATTTCTAAAATTTCTATTCTGTTCTATTGATCTATGTGTCTATTTTGTACTAGTACCATACTTCTTTTTTTTTTTTTCCCCTAAGGTTTTGGTTAAATCCCAGCTAGCTAACATACAGTGTAATATCAGTTTCAGGTGTAGAATTTCATTATTCATCACTTACATACAACACCCTGTGCTCATCACAAATGCCCTCCTTAATCCCCATTACCTATTTAACCCATCTTCCCACCCACCTACCGTCCGGTAACCACCAGTATGTTCACTTTAGTTAAGAGTCTATTTCTTGGTTTGGTTTGCCTCTCCTTTTCCCCCACTATGTTCATTTGGTTTGTTTCTTAAATTCCATACACAAGTGAAATCAAATAGTATTTATTTTTCTCTGACTTAGTTAGCATAATACTCTTTAGCTCCATCCACATCATTGCAGATGGCAAGATTTAATTCTTTTTCATGGCAGATGGCAATATTTTAATTCTATAGACACTTTGTTCATCAGTCAATAGGACATTTGGGCTCTTTCCATAATTTGTTTATAATATAATGTTGTTATAAATATAAGGGTACATGTATCCCTTCAAATCAGTATTTTTGTACCCTTTGGGTAAATACCTAGTAGTACAATTACTGGTTCATAGGGTAGTTCTGTTTTTAACTTTTTGAGGAAACTTCATACTATTTTCCAAAGTACCTGCACCAGTTTGCATTCCCACCAATAGTGTAAGAGGATTCCCCTTTCTTGCATCCTCCAATACCTGTTTTTTCCTGTGTTGTCAATTTTAGCCATTCCAACTGATGAGAGGTGATACTGTGTGCTTGTTTGTATTTTGAGACCATTTTGACTACTACAACTCTGTAATACAACTTGAAGTCTAGAATTGTGATGCCTACATCTTTGTTTTTCCTTTTCAAGATTGCTTTTTCTATTCAGGGTCTTCTGTCATTCCTTACAAATTTTAGAATTGTTCCAGTTCTGTGAAAAATGCTGCTAGAATTTTCATGGGGACTGTAAAAGTGTAGACTTTTGGGCAGTATGGACATTTTAACAATAGTTGTTCTTCCAGTCTATGAGCATGAGATATCTTTTCATTGTTTGTGTCATCTTCAATTTCTTTCATCACCTGTTTTATACTTTTCAGGGTGCAGGTCTTTCTCCTCCTTGGTTAAATTTATTCTTATGCATTTTATTATTTTTTATTTTACTTTATAATAGGTGAAGGAAAATGCTGTGTGAAGTGAACAAAGTTATTCTTTAAAAAAAAAAAAAAGCAGATTTTCACACTTAATTGACTCCACTGATCTTCCTTAGTTTTATTATTTTGGTTTGTTTGCTTGTTTACCCCCGTTCCCAACTGGATTTTATGTGTCAGGTCTTACCTCTACTTTATATTTTGTTTCTCTTGAAGAATCCAAAACTCAAATATCTGACTAAAATCTTTTTTCTCAGTTATTCTTCTGTCATGCTCACATTTCAGTTTTAAATGTGCATTGCCTTTAATGACAATTCTTTTATCCTAGATTTTATGTTAATGTTCTATCCTCTTCTGGCTTCATTTCTTTCCCTATAATCATCCAATGCCAAGATAAGAAAGTTGAGCAATCTATTCACTTATCTTTTAGAATCTCTTATTAAATTTCTTTTTGTTAAGACCAAGGTGATGCTTTTCCACTTAGAACCACAATCATCGGTTTCCTCTATCCAATCACATACTTTATATCTCAGTGTGGGCCACACAAAAGGTATATTTAAATTAATATATCCAAAACCAAAAGTTTTATTGCACACTTAAACCTGCTGTATCCACATCCTCCTCTCCTATTTATCATGAAAAATGTACCCATCAAGCCTGTAGTGACCAAGTCAGAATCTAGGAGTTGTTATCTTTCTTTTTAATTAATTTTTTTATTTTTTATAAACATATATTTTTATCCCCAGGGGTACAGGTCTGTGAATCACCAGGTTTACACACTTCACAGCACTAGGAGTTGTTATTTTAATCATTGTTATCTTACTCCATATAGATTTATTTTCAGAATATATTTCAGATCCAGTCCTTTTTTTGTCTATTTCCATTGTGCCCACACAGTACTGGCACCAACTTTTTACCTACCTTTTTTTTTTAAATAGTCGTCTGGCTGTCATTTCTTTTCTCACTGAATTTTAAACACTATATGCCATAACCAGCCATTATGAAAATGAAAGGCAATCATATAACTGCCTAAAATCTTTCAAAGACTTCAAGTGGCCTTGTCCCTAATCTTGCATCATCAATATGTATCCCAAATGATGTCTTGCACACATTCATTTCACACTACATACTCTTCTACTCACTTAAGTTCATTTGTAGCATATATTGAGCTTTTACTTTTATTTAAGTATTTATTTAAATACTTAGCAAAGGTTTTTAGCCCTGATTTCATCTTTGTAAATAATAATTCACCACTATTCCTCAAATCACAGTTTAAATCATACCTTGCAATAACAAATTTTTGACAACCCCAAAAAGAACATCAATCTAAAATCTACTTGTTTTGTTTTGATTTTTATATTCAATACTATTTTCTCTATTTATCATATTCTTCAAAATTCATTAATATTTAATGTGTTTATTTACTTACATGTCTTTACTGTATCACAGGTTCCTGAAGGAATAACATCTGAAGTATTTTCCATTTCACACCTAAATCCTGGGACAGCCTGTGGAATATTATTTACTTCTAAAAAATGTTGGCAATGGAAAGATGAATAAACTGACAAGCACCGCTCTTTACTTCCATATAAACCAATGGAGAGAGTCATCTGAATATGAAGACTTTAAAAATGTTTGCATTATGAATTTAATTAAGCCTTCACAAATTGTTTTATTAATCATTCTGGAATTCCCAATTAAGCATTATAAACATTTGTATCCCTCTAACTAACCAACTTCACCTCTACCCTCCAATATCTCTAAACAAATTAAGATGCTGAAGTGACAATGTAATCTAAGATAATCTGATATATTTACTTAACCTATGTTTTCTGAATCTTAATATATTTCCTTTGTCTTGTATTTTATTTATTTTTATAAATATTATTTCAGAATGAACACTTTTTTCCTTTCACTATCTTGTCATTCCCTCTGAACTTTTTATTTCCTTAAACCTATCTTAGGCAGACTCCCAAACCCTAAATATAATAAATTCAGTATAGTTACACCTTCACTCGTATTTGTAACTTAACATTCATCCTTTCTCAAACATTAAGCACAACTTTAACAGGAAAGTGGCCAAATCTATCCCTACATTTTCTTTACAGTGTGACTTTCTTTCAGGGAATGCATTAGGGAGGCTGCAGAAAAAGAAGAAATTAATATTTATTTCCTGGGTCCTCTAATGGTTTCCTGGGTAAGATGAATTGTCATTGTCATTTGTAAAAGTCCGGATTCAAAGTATTGACATATTACAATGGTGTGGAACAAAAGGGAGATTTTAAAGAAGACTGAAAATTGAAAATTTATCTCAGTTGGAAGTCTGTCAACACTCCCTGGTTTATTCTTCGCTGCAGTAGTATCTCCCATGTGGCTTTTCTTGAGGGCAACTTCTCTAAGTGGAAGAGGTCTCTTGCCCATCCACCTTCCATGTAGTATATTTGACATATAGGAAAACCAAGGGCTTTTATTTTTCCAATTCTTGTTTTCTTCAAAGAGAGTGAGGGAAGAGAAAATTTCACACAGAAGCATGGAGAGAAGACATGCCCAATTCACCTTCTTGCAGTGGCTTCTTACAGCTCTAATTGAGACTTTTAGAGTCTTCCCACATAACATGGTAAATAAAGAAATGTCTTGGCCTTCTATAACAAAAGTGAAAAACAACAAAACAACACCAACAACAACAACTTCCAAGTAGGCAGAAAAATAATGATTTCAATAATCCCTCTGAGTGTGTCTTGGAGGAGGGAGTACACCGATGATAATAGTTGTAGCTTGGGTGCCTTCTGAATAAATTCTGATGATTTGCCTGTTTTTAAAAGTTTTCAGTTCTCTTTAGAAATAAATAGTGCTTTATAGATCTTTGGTTTTCTCCTTAATGCTGGTCAGAGTTGTAAAAAAAAAAAAACAAAAACAAGTCATTACATTTATAAGCTTGAAAGTAGCTTTTCCTTCACTGAAATTGAACTGGATTCCTATTTTTTCTTAGTTTTTTGAGCATTGTCTATGTATTATATTTTTTAAATGATAGCTTTGATATATAATATGTTTCACCTAGAAATCACCCATTTAAGTTGCACAATTCAATGAGTTTTAGTGTATTTACAGATGTATATAACCATATTCCAATTAATTTTAGAACATACTCATATCCCCAAAGGAAAACTAACTTTAACCATTTTAGGAGCTAGAGACTGTTGTCAAAAGCAGCACTTCCACTATATATGTGACTTCAAAATTTTCCACAACCTTGGCAATACTTGTTACTATCTTTCTTCCTAGTGGCAAGAAATGGTGTCTGATTATGCTTTTTTTTTTTTTTTTCCACAGTCCTTTTCCTATAATCAGCCTCCCAGTATAAGACATTCTGTAGTAATCACTATGCTTTTGATTTGCATCCCCCTGATTACTGGTATTATTGACTATCTTTTCATGTACTTATTGCTGCATTGCAGAAATATCCAAAAAGATCATCTGCCCATTTCTTATTTATTTATTTATTTATTTTAAAATATTTTATTTATTTATTTGACAGAGAGAGATCACAAGTAGGCAGAGAGGCAGGCAGAGTGAGAGGGAGGAAGCAGGCTCCCCGCCAAGCAGAGAGCCCGATGCGGGACTCGATCCCAGGACCCTGAGACCTTGACCTGAGCTGAAGGCAGAGGCTTAACCCACTGAGCCACCCAGGTGCCCCATATGCCCATTTTTTAAAAAAAATTGTATTTGTCCTATTATGGCTTTAGTGTCATAGGTCTTTACATACATATATTTCTTTTATTTTTTAAGTTTTTATTTGTTTATTTGACAGAATGATAGAGCCAGAGAGCACAAGCAGAGGGAGTGGCAGAGGCACAGGGAGCAGCAGGCTCCCCACTTCAAGGAGGTCCACTGCAGCTCCTGGGATCATGATCTGAGCCAAAGGCAGATGCTTAACCATGTGAGCCACCCAGCCACCCCTACATATATGTATTTCTAAGGGACTCAAGTCCTTTGTTATAGACTCGAGTTCCTTATCACATATATAATTTGCAAATATGTCTTCCCATTCTGTCGACTGTCCTCTCACTTTCTTGTTGGTATCTTCTAAAGCACAGAATTTTTAATTTTGATGAATTCCCCTGTATGTATGTGCATGTGTTCCTTTTGTCACTTGTGTCTTTGGTGTCATCTCTAAGAAGACTTTCCTGAACCTCTGGTTACAAAGGTACACTCATACATTTTTATCTAAGAGTTTTGTAGTTTTAACTCTTACATTTAGATCTATAATCCATTTTTAGCTAATTTTTTGTTGTTCAGTTATTCCAGTGCCATTTATTGAAGAGACTGTTCTTTCCCCCTTTGAATTGTTTTGGCACTCTTATAAAAAAATCAATTAATCATAAATGTGATTGTTTATTTCTGGACTATTAATTGGAATATAATTGTAATATTAATATATTATATTGATGGATATTCCTCCCATTATAACAAGCTTATATTGTTTTAGTTACTGTAATGTTGTAAGTTTTGGAATTTGAAGTGTGAATCTTTTCAATTTGGTCTTTTCCAAGATTGCTTTGCCTATCTTAGTTCTCTTAAAATCTCACATAAATATTAGCATCCACTCTTTAATATCTGCAAAAAATAAATAGCCAACTGGTATTTTCATTGTAATTACATAAATCCATAGATTAATTTGAGATTAATTCTATCTTAATCACAAAAAATTTTACCATCTATGAACATGGGATATCTTTACATTTATGTAAGCTCTCTTTAATATTCTTTAAACAATATTTTCTAGTTGTCAGAGTCCAATCTTTGAACATATTTTATTAATTTGTATCACTTTGTAATTTTAGAAGTATTTTATTCTTAATGCTATTGTAAATAATTTTTAAAATTTTATTTTTGGATTATATATTGCTAGTACAGAGAAAACATCTGAATTTGTATTTTGATCCAGTATTCGAAAACTTTGTTGAGTTTGTTTACTAGTTTGACTAGTTTTCTATGTGGATTCCATAGGACTTTCTACATTCAAGATCATATAATCTACAAAAAGAGATAGTCTTACTTCTTTTCTAATTTGATGCCTGCTCTTTCTTTCTCTCTTTTTTTCTTCTTTCTTTCTTTTTCCATTTTATTTCTTATTCTTGCCTAGTAGTCCTATCTAAAACCCCCAGGACATTGTTGATTAGAAGTGATGAGAGAATATATCATTGATCTCTTCCTAACTGAAGGGGAAAACATTGAGTCTTCCACCATTAAGTATAATAGTAATTGCGAAGTTTTCATACCTATTCTTTATCAGATTGAAAAAGCTCCCTTCAAATCTTAGTTTGTTTTTATCATAAATGAGTATTGGATTTTGTCAAATACATCTTCAACATTTGCTGGAATAAATTTTTAAAACTGTGTAATTGATGGGAAAATGAAAGAGTCATCCCACAACCAACAGGCAATTGCATTAAATCTGAAATGAGACATTGGCCTAGTGCAAGAAAGGAAGGGACTTTTATAGAGAGTTATGTCTACCCAAGATTAAATTTCTCCATTCAAAGAATGGTTCACTTCTGCATTGTAAGCCTATATTTCTTCAATCATTAGTTCAAATGATAGTATGTGACATTCATGTGAATATGATTTGACAGCTTAACACTTTATGTCTTCAGGTATGTGAATCAAATATTTTCTTGGCAAAAGAAAATGACTCTATTAAATTATTTGCTATCTTCTGCGATTTTAATAACAAATGCTAAAATGAATCAGAAATGGTCACAATAGAGTATGTATTAAGCATTTTCTTTTACAAAATTTTTTGTCTATTTTTCTATCACACATTTGTTTGCAAATAGACACACACACACACACACACACACACACCAGATATCATCACATATTATTTTTATGTATTTTGCTCCTCCTCATCACATTATAGAGGTTGATACTTGTTAGGAAAGATGAAATTTCAGTTATTTCGTTGGACTACCCTGAGGGCAATTATTTTCCTGACTCTTTTATGAAATATTCTAAGCAAAACAATTTTCTTTCTACAGGGATTTGCTGTGTTCATCAAAATTTTAATTTATTCTCTAGAAAGCTACCATGTAGTGTAGGTCTTTCAATTTCTTAAGAGTAAATAAAGCAGATTATTTGTTCTTTACCATTTGACAAAATCATAGGAGAATAATGGTAACATTAAGTGACATGAACTTGATGTCTTCTGTGGATACTGGAAATCAGTCTTTCATTTTATAGTTAAATGTAATAAAGACCTATTATTAGCATATGTTAAAATATTTAAGAATTCTTATAATGGTTATACCATTAAAGGCTGACATATATTTAATTAGTTCAATAAATAAGAAACTAAATTTATAATGGAACTATCTCTGTCAATTTATATTTTATTTCAAATTTAGGAGTACAAACACAAAAGCCCATAAATATACAGGCTCCCTTTTTACTTCCTCTGCTTCTGAACTGTCACTCAAATAATTTTAAGTTACCACATGTACATAAACATACATATGTGCATTGCATTATACACTTACATGTATGTATAAATATCCATGTATCTATATCCGTGGAGTGGGATGTGTGAATTAAGAGCAAGCTCATTTAATACACAAACTACAAACTCTGAAACTACTAACTCTCAACATTTCTTCTTGAGATGCACTTCAGATATTTTTTCCACTTTATATTTAAATTTAGAATACTAAATTATTTGTTGAATGTTTTAAAAAGTAAGTAAGATAATATAAGTGATTTATTTTATAGTTTTCCAACTTAGTCAATAAAGAAATATTTGATTACAACAGTTTTTCATTTAATCAGACTCCCCCCACTCCCCTGGAGAAAGTTGAAAATTAAAGGCTGAAATAAGTTAAAATACCTTTTCATTCTTCCACTGATAGAATAAACAAAATCCATGATTCTGACAGAGATGCATTAAAAAGAACAAAATAATATATTTTTCTTCATTAAAAGAACAAAGGTTTTTTTTTTTTCTTTTCAAAGATTTTATTTATTTATTTGACAGACAGAGATCACAAGCAGGCAGAGAGACAGGAGGAAGCAGGCTCCCTGCTGAGCAGAGAGCCCGATGCGGGGCTAGATCCCAGGACTCTGAGATCATGACCCGAGCCGAAGGCAGTGGCTTAACCCACTAGGCCACCCAGGTTCCCCGTTCAAATTTTTTTTTTAAAGATTTTATTTATTCATCTGACAGATCACAAGTAGGCAGAGAGTCAGGCAGAGAGAGAGGGAGAAGCAGGCTCTCTGCCTAGCAGGGATGCTGAGGCAGATGCGGGGCTCAATTCCAGGGCCCCGAGACCATGACCCCAGCCGAAGCAGCGGCTCAATCCACTGAGCCCCCAGGAGCCCCCAAAATTTTATATAATACTAAAAAGATAATTTTGTTTTTCTATAACATCTTTTTATCGGTTATGTCTTTGAATAAAGAAATATCACATCATATTATATTCATGGGGATATATTGTCATGCTTAATTGGTCTAGAAAATGTATAGGTACAGATAAACACTTTCATAGAAGTGTTTCAGAAATTTTGTAAGATCTTTAAAGTAAATTATTCCTATTCAATATTCCAGTAATGCCTTTCTTCAAATGAATAGATCTTGGGTTGAATAAAAAATTCCCATATAACAGTGCTTTAAAAGAAAAAAAAATCATTATCAACAAACTGTCTAGAATCTGTTCATTAAAATTGGACCAGAAATCAGATTTTTGTCTGTTCTACATTGTTCTGAAGTCAAAATGTCTGACTTTGTTGAGATATCAGTATCAGTTCACACATACATACATATACATACATGTATACATAAATATAATATGCATATATAAAATATATATGTAAATAATTATATATTTTATCCAAAGGAAAAAGAATGAACTAAAGGAAGTTTTAATTTAGCCATTATACTAAAAGGAATCATGTCTGAGTTTTTGAAAAATAGATTCAGGAAATACTTTGGAAAATAGTTTCTGCATTTACATCTTGATTTTTTTCCCTTTGTGTTAATAATTTTATTTATTTTATTAGTAGAATCAGCAAAAGTTTTATTATTTATAATATGGTAAAGCTTAATCTTCCAGTGCATTATATAAAAGGATAAGTACAACAAAATTTTGAACAAAGTACCAGTAGAAACATGTATTAGTTCTTCTGTTGTTTCATGTTGGAACATGCAGACAATTAAAATATAGGTAAAAGATATATGTTGGTAGGGTCACATTAGATTTAGTAAAGGACAAAAACTAGTTTAATACTTTAGAAAATACCCAGATATTTAAATTTAATTTGAGGAAATAAATGAAATAGAAGCATTGAGTCGTGAAGATAATGAAGAGGGAGGTGTGATTCAGTTTTCTGAATGATTACATAAACTCTTTTTCACAACATTAATTCACAGTCTGAGAGTGATTAGAATAAAGAAAATAAAACTGAATAGTCTGAAAAATATTCAGTAAAATATTTTAATTTTCTCCTATATAAATGTTACTGTTCTTGTTCCTTTGAGTTATTTTCATAGTCTGATAAAGTTAAACCCACACACACACACACACACACACACACACACACACACAGATTTTGCAAGAACTTGAAAATAGGCCAAGCAAATATAAACTCTTTTGCCCCTGGTATCTTCAACAGAATTAGGTATTAACAAATGAACTTAATAATCTGCATAGTCAGAAGTATTAGGATGTATGGGAGAATCATTTAATGAACATTTCTTCTATGTATTTAGCTTCCAGATACAGCATTCTTAGTCTTCTAAATCATATACCACGTTTTATTAGAGTTAACTTGAAAAATTCTTTCTCATTGCTTTTAAATAGAAAATATATGGTTTCAATCAAGAAAAAGAGCTACATTTTAAAAGTAGACTAGAAGTTATGGCTGATGGGTGAGGCTTTGATCCATGGAAGATCCAATGGTCACTATCGGCAGACCTTTCCATAAACAAGGTAAGGAGAGTAAGAAACTAAAGATGAAAGATATTGTCTCGGAAAGTGATCCATAATTGGATTTTCTAGTGAACAATGTGAGCCCTTCCTTGGAGTCAAACTAATTATTTGTTTACATTTGTGTATATTCCTAAATACATAATGTCATTTTGGTAGGTTAGTATTTGTTAAATTTAAAAACATTAATGTTAAATATTTTGTTCCATATTTATATAATTAATGGTCAGAGGATGACCAGTGGACAATTTAACAGACTCCTTAATCACATAAGTATTCATTGGGAGCTACTTTTATTGTCTTAAGCAAAACTGAGAAGACTTTATCACCAATAGATTGATAGAAAAGAAAATGGAAGATTTATTGAGATCTTATCTAAAATGCATACATCATTGTATAATCCCAAAGTTTGCAGAGTTGTGCATCATGATTATGGCTGTATCTGAAATTTGAAATCACTTTTCATTGCAAGATCATGTAGGTCTTCCTTTGTTTCAGTTAAATTGCCTGTGAATTACTTGTCTTTCAACCCTGAATATGCAAATAAATACTGATCTGTTTTAGCTGGCATTCTGAATGTATAACACATAGTTTTGACTAAATAATACATTCTTTATAACATAAAGAAAAATAAGCATAGTTGTAGATTATTTGTCTCTGCTGTATTATTAGATAATAATTGAATTGATAAGTTCTATGTGTGATCTCTCAGGACTGACCTTAAGCAATTACAAAGGGTTTGCCTGACAGGCCTCAGAAAGGAAAGCTGTACTCATCACACCAAACAGTGCACAGGCAATGCATTGCAGTCTCCGAAAGGAGTTGCAGTCAAGGCCTCAGGTCCCCTTTCTGGCCATACTCTCGTGCATTGCTGCATTCATAGCACACGTGCCTCTACTTAGAGGCCTCTCTCAGGGACCTTCTCCTGAGGGCCTAAGCTGAATCTCCTTAGAAGCTTTTAATATTATGGTATAATTGTACTATAATGGACACATAACATTATATTAGTGTCAGGTATACAAAATAATGGTTTGATATTTGTACACATTGCAAAATGATCACCACAATAAGTCTAGCTAGCATCCATTACCTTACATACTCACAAATATTTTTTAACGTGTGTCAAGAACTTTGAACTCTGATCTCTTAGTAGATTCCAAATATTATTATTAACTATAGCTGGATTGCCAATAGGTATATGAAAAGATGCAGAACATCACTAATGATTAAGGAAATGCCAAAAAAAAATGAGATAAATGAGATTCACTTCATACTCATTATAATAGATATTATTAGAGGAGGAAGAAACTAGAAGATGCTTTTCTTCATTCTAACTCTGTACTCATCACTTCTCCACTCATGATTCTTTCCCTTCACTCTCCCCTGAACCTCTCAGTCCATAAAGTGGCAGGAGTCTTTTGTTCAGGATTCCTTCAGCCTTGAGACCATGCCTCCCACCCCAATTGTTCTGCTATATTTGGCCCTCACTTGTCACAGTTTCATTGGGAAAAATGGAATATAGGGAAAGTTCTCTTGCTATAAGTGATTTCAGCTTTGACTTTTATTTTGTATTTTGGCTTATTGTCTTATTCTCCACTCTGCCACCTGTCAGATTGGCTCTCTCCAGTTTAGATGTTTATTCTCTCTCCATTTTACATTGAGAAGAACAGCTAATTTGATATATATGGAATGCAAAATCTCTGTTTTGGAAGTTTATAGGTTTCCAGGAATGCATCCATTTCATCTATTGGCATATAACTGTTGATAGTATTTCTAATGATTGTTTCTATTTCCTTGGTATTATTCAGGATCTCTCCCTTTTCATTTATTATTTTATTAATTTAGGTCCTCTCTCATTTCCTTTAGATTAGTTTGGCCAGTTGCTTATCGATCTTATTGATTCTTTAAAAAATCCAGCTTCTAGTTTTGTTGATGTGTTCTACTGTATCTCTAGTTTCTATCTCATTGATTTCTGTTATAATCTTGATTATTCCCCTTCCTATATGTGGGGTTGGCTTAATTTGTTGTTGATTCTCCAGTTCTTTAAGGTGTAAAGAGAGCTGGTATATTCTGGATTTTTCCATCTTTTTGAGTTAGGCTTGGATGACTATGTATTTCCTTTTTAGGACCACCTTTGGTGTATGCCATATATTTTGGAACAAAGTGTCTTCATTCTCATTGGTCCCCATGAATTGTTTAAGTTCTTCTTCTATTTCCTGGTTGAATCAAACATTCTTAAGCAGGGTTGTCTTTAGCTTCCAGGAGTTCGAATTCCTTCCCAACATTTTTCTTGTGGTTGAGTTCCAGTTTCAAAACATTGTGGCCTCAGAATATGCAGGGAGGAATTTCAGTCTTTTGATATCAGTTAAGCCCCAATTTATGATCCAGTATGTGGTATATTCTGGAGCAAGTTCCATATATGCTTGAGAAGAATGAGTATTCTGTCGTTTTATGATGGAATGTTCTGTATATGTCTTTGAGGTCCATCTGGTCCAATGTGTCATTCAATTCTCCTGTTTCTTTATTGATTTTCTGCCTCAATGATCTATCTATTACTGGTGTGTTACGATCTCCTAATATGAATGCATTCATATCAATATGACTCTATTTTGATTAACAGTTGGCTTATGTAGTTGGCTGCTCTCATATTGGGGCATAAATATTTACAATTGTTAGATCTTCTTGGTGGATAGACCCTTTAAGAATGATGTAGTGTCCTTCTTTATCTCTGATTACAGTCTTTAGTTTAAAATCTAATGTATCTGATATAAGAATCACTACCCCAGCTTTCTTTTGAGGCCCATTGGAATGAAAGATGCTTTTTCATCCCTTCACTTTCAGTCTGGATTATCTTTAGGTTCCAAATGTGTCTCTTGTAGACAGCATATGGAGCGGTCATATCGTTTTATCCAATCTACAACACTGTGCCATTTTATGGGAGCATTTATGCCATTCATGTTGAGAATGATTATTGAAAGATACATTTTTATTGACATCATGTTGCCTGTGAAATCCTTGTTTCTATAGATTGTATCTTCAAATTTCTGTTTTCACTCTTGGGTTCATTCTTCTCTTATAGAACCCCCCACCCAATATTTCTTGTATTGCCAGCTTGGTGGTCACATACTCTTACACCTTGCTGGTCTTGGAGCTCTTTACCTTTCCATCCATTTTGAATGTCAGCCCTGCTGGATAAAGTACTCTTGGCTGCATGTTATTCTAATGAATATGTCTTGCCAGACCTTTCTGGCTTTTCAGGTTTCTGTGGACAGGTCTGACGTTATTCTGATGGACTTTCTTCTGTATATAAGGAATCTCTTCCCCCTAGCTGCTCTCAAGAGCTCCTGTCTTAAAATATGATTCATCAGTTTTACAATGAGGTGGATCAAGGTCTTTCTAGATTCTATGATCTTGGGAGGTGATCTTTCTGCCTGTAGGACAGGAACACTGGTTTCATTCCCCAGATTGGGAAAATTTTCATGGAGAATTTGTTCAACTATATCTTCTAGTCTTCTTTCTTTCTCCTTCCCCTCAGGGATCCTAGTAATTCTGACGTTGGAACGTTTCATGGCATCGTTTATTTCCCTAATTCTATTTTCATGGCTTCTAAGCGGTGTATTCCAGGCCTCCTCCTGATCGTTTTTCTATATCAGTTTGTCCTCTAGATTACTAATTCTATCTTCTGCCTCAGTTACCCTAGCTGTTAGAGTATTTAGATTAGATTGAATCTCATTGATAGCATTTTTAACTTCTTCCCAGGAGGTCTTCACTCTGCCCTTAGAGATTCTATGTTCTCAATAATGGTTTCCTCCAACCTAGCCATTGCCTGGATAATTGTTACCCTGAATTCCCTTTCTGACATACCGTTTATGTCCATATCCGGTAGTTCTGATGGAAGGACAAAGTCTCTGAATTTTTCCTCTGTTGGGTGTTCTTCTCTTAGTCATTTTGATGAGAGGTGGTTGAGAGATGTGTAGCTGAATATATCAATCATGATCCAGGCAAGGTGCACTCTGGAACACTTCTGAGCAATCGGAAGTCAGCACTAAAAGGAAAGAAAAAAGAAAAGAGAGAGGGAGAGAGAGAGAATAAAAATGGACAAACAAAAAAACAACAAAAGTAAATGAGAAGAAAAAAAAATAAATAACCTAGCCAAAATGAACCCCAAAGATAAGATTTATGTAATACCAGAACAAAAACAAATACATGGAAACACTGACAGGAGAAAAAGATGGGAGGGTGATTATAAATCCTCGATGTGGAGAGGAAGGTTATTTTGATTCTTCCTGGGTGTTTCTTGATATCTTTGTTAAAGGACTCAACTTTCCAGAAATAAAAGGAGATTAAAACTGGTTTATAAATAGGCATAGTGTTGATTAGGGAAAGAGGATTACCTTGAAACTTATATCTATATGTATACTTAAAAAATAGAAAAGAAAAAGAAAAACGCAGGTATGTATATGAAAAAGTTCAAGTTAAAAGGTTTTTATGGAATATGTTGTATTAAACCTCTAGTTGTAATGGTAAGTAGGTTAAAAAAATTTAAAAGAACAAGAATAGTGATAACTAATTAAAAATAAAAGTTGTATCTGTGAAATATGCAGGTTTTAGGGCAATACCAGGAGCTCAAGATATTGTTTTCCCCCTGATGTTGTGGTTTTATAGTTTTATGAGGATCCTGGGGTGGTTGTCCTCTCATTCTTTTAGCTTGCTTTCTGGGGCAGTGGCCTGCTGCTTTGTTTTTCAGTCAGTCTTTTTTGGATTGAGTGCCCCAGCTCCATATCCAGGCATTGGGCTCTATGGAAACCAGTTTTTCAGGCTTTTGTTCTCAGGAGGTTTTTGTTCCTTGGTGGCTTTTTGGAGGTTTAGTGGAAAGCAAACTCCACCCAGATCTCTGCCTCAGAGAGAACCCTCAGTCTGCTCCCCTTTGGGTGATCCAGAACACACAGACTTCCCCTCTGCAAATTCTGCTGAATTATGCAACCTCCCACAGTCAGTGCACGTCCCCAGTCACCATCTCAGGTGTCCCCTTGCCTGAAGCACCTGCTTGTCTCTGCACCCGCATGCCACTAAAACTGCAAACAGTATTGGTCCACCAGTTGGCCCCTAAGATCTTTTGTTCTTTTTGAGTGCTTTTAATCAGACTCCAAGTTAATGTTGGTTCCCAATCATAGGGAATTTTAATATTGGTGTATTACTTTCCAGTGGGTCACTTCTGGTGGCTCCCTCCAGAAGGGAGGGAAGGGATCTGTTTATCCTCCAATATCAGTCTGCATGTTCCCCCTCTGTTTTACCTCTCCACTGGTGTCTTCTGCCCCCACAGAGATCGGATATGTATAATCCCACTTCTCAGGCTGATTTCATGGGTGTTCAGAATGTTCTGGTAGATATTTAGCTCACTTTAGGGGACCGGTTGAAACAGAGTCTCCTACCTCTCTGCCATCTTGCCCCTCCCACAAGAAAATGTTATTAAGAGACATAGGAAGCAGGTTTTGTATCATGCTTGGCCATTTATGAAGATGTACATGTGACTGACACATAATTTCTTCAAGCTTCAATTTTCCCCCCCTCTGGAAGATGGATAATAATAGGTTTATATTAATAAGTTTCATATGAATTAAATTTATAAAACATTTAATGCTGTTTATCTGTTCTTAAAAAAAATGATGTGTGTGTGTATGTCTCTGTGTGTGTGTGCACATGTGTTGGATTGGTTATGTAATCTGAAAGAGAAATGGACAAAGAGACCAAAGGATATAACTAAAAATTAACAAGGGTTAAATTTCAGCTATCAATTTATTTAGCTTAGCATTAAAACGAAATCAAAAACAAAAACAAGGGGCGCCTGGGTGGCTCAGTGGGTTAAGCCACTGCTTTCGGCTCAGGTCATGATCTCAGGGTCCTGGGATCGAGTCCCGCATCAGGCTCTCTGCTCAGCAGGGAGCCTGCTTCCTCCTCTCTCTCTCTCTCTCTCTGCCTGCCTCTCTGCCTATTTGTGATCTCTCTCTGTCAAATAAATAAATAAAATCTTTTTAAAAAAATAAATAAATAAATAAATAAAAACCAAAAACAAAACTTTCAAGTTTTTATTTATTTTCCCAAGGCTTTTGAAAGTGTATCTATTTATTTTGTAATTAAAATTCTATTAAAAATCAGTTAGATGCCAAATATTTCTTAGAAAGTGTGTTTGATAAAATTATTGTAATAATATTACAGATGAGGAAAATAAACTCTTTGTATACTGTTCAGCCAAGTGAGAAAAGGTAAAAGTTCATGAGCTCTTTTAGGGATGGCAGCCTTCTTAAAACTTTGAGTACAAAAAAGACCTTTATACCGAGTGACTTATTGAATGACCCAGTAGAAAGTAATAGCTTTTAAACATCTTTCTTAAAGACTCTCTTGTGGAATATGCCAATATTACCTAACTTAAAAAAAAAAGTCTTTTATAAAGAAGGGAAGAAAATAGAAACAACTTCATAGAATCCATTTAAGTCACTGCCTTGAAAAATAATGAATCAATTTATTCCAGTTCTCTGCAGAGGCTGACTGATGTAGCAAGAATACCAAGTACTAATGTGCAGCTTACAAGAAATATTTGAAAAGTTTCAGACCTACCTATTTTATAAAAATCCTTTTTTACGTATTTACAATTGGATATAACTCCAGGAATCCTTTATATACCCATAATATCAGTTTATTTGGGAGTTTGGTTGGTGTCAGAGATTTCTAAGAGCATAAGACTAGATATTAAAATATATAAAAGAAGTAAACTAGCAAAAATAATGATGTTCCAATATATTGACTGAGCAACTATTAAAATTCAATTTTATTTCTTGCATGGAATACTTAGCCTATAAATTGTGGGTAAAAAAAGTAAGAGACAAATATTAAAATAGTATTGTTAAACAAAACCATGTAAATAATTATATTAAAAGTCAGAGTTAATCAGGTGCTTTGAAATAAACAACCATGACCCCAAGCCCACTTTGAATATCAAAGAATCAAATGTAAGAATAAAAAAATGGGAAAAATTATACCATGTTAATACTAGGGGAAAACCTGGAGTAGCGGTATCAATACCAAACAAACAACAAACAAACAATCCCTGGACTTCAGAACAAAAAGTGTTACTGGAAATAAAACAAGATATTAGATCACAATGAAGGGATGAATTCATTAAGAAGTCTAAATAGATTTAGGGTGCCTTGGTGGCTCAGTTGGGTAAGCATCTGACTCTTGACCTCAAATCAGGTCTTGATCTCAGGGTCATGAGTTCAAGCGCTGTGTGGGGCTCCACACTGGGTGTGAAGCCTACTTATAAATAAATAAATAAATAAATAAACAAGCAATCTAAGTCATCTTAAATGAGCATGTACTAACAACAAATCTTCCAAAAAAAAATATTTTTTGAAGTCAAAAAAGTGATAGAGCTTGAAGTAAAAGTAGAAAAATGCATGATTATAGTCAGAGATTTTTAACATTTCTTAATAGAAACCAGTCTATTTTTCTAGATGTTCAAACTTTATTTAGAAATGAATTCAATAATGAAATGAATTTAATACAAATTCTGTATAAATGAATTCAAACTATAAAGATATACACAAAATTTCACTTTTGAAAAATGATTTATAAAAGTAGATGGTTTAAAAATCTAATATCAGTACTGTGAAATTAATTTTCTCAGTGTAAAGAAATTTATAATTGCTGGCTATGGTTGATTTTCTAGGGTTATTTACACTTTACCGTGGGAAGATACATGAAGGAGTTTCTTTTATTTTATAAGTACCTTTAGTTTGATTTTATTTCATAGAAAAGTCTTGATTTTTTTCCCTTTACACGTCTTTCAATGTGAGAACATAGCATTTTATTTTATTATTTTTATGTTAGTCACCATAGAGTACATGACTAGTTTTTGATGCAGTGTTCCATAATTCAGTGTTCATGTATAATATAACATTTTAAGTTCAAAATCAACTTTGATTTTCTTCTTCATCTTTCAGGTTGGAAAGGCAACATAGTTTTTCCTTATTTCAGGTATTAGAAGAATTCTAATTAGTTTATTTGAAGGAAGTAAATTCATGATTTGAGGAACAAGCAAGAATGAATTGTCTAAAACTTTGGGAATCTGGCATCAGTCAGTATCATGTCCATTGCCATTCTCCTAATAATCATATGCAGACAGTAAACTAATAAAGGCATCTGAAAGGATATTCTGCAATGGACCCAAAGAAAGAATGAAGCAAACCATGGACAAGTAAATGTCATCACCTCTACATAAGACTGTCATGTCACGGAAAGCAGGTTTGTTTGTTTGTTGGTTGGTTTGTTTGTTTTTCCCTCTCCAGGATGATCTCAAATAGTAAAGGTTTCACGTTTATATTCAAAATTAATTTTTCTCCAATACTCTGGATAAGATAATAAGTTGTCAAAGTTGCATCATAAAGTCAAACATCTAAAATGCTGATGTGTTTTGTATCTATGGTAATTTAATAAGCCCTTTTCAAGTAATTACTTTAGTATTCAGATTAAGACAGATTTCTTTTTTTCTTGATACTGCCTGATCTTTCCCTTAATATTTCCATGACTATCTTGTTCTGCCTCATCTTTTTGTCTTTGTCCATTAGTTTCCTTTTCTACAAGTGACACAGATTTTTTTTTTTACATCCATTCATTCTGAGCAGATTTGTCTATGAGATCTTATCATCTGGTTCTTTCCTTTTATATCAATTTTTCTTTTTTAAAAATTTATGCACCCAAATATTCTTTTTTATTCTCTTCATAATGCTGCTTCCCTTACTTTGTCTTCCACTTAGCATTAGTGAGATTTAATTCATGTTTGAGTGGATCAGCTACCTCTGGTGGCCAATTCATTTTCAATTAATTTCATCATATTGTTTCTTTTCTTTCGTTCTTTTTTTTTTTTTTTTTGAGATTTTACTTATTTATTTGACAGGGAGAGACACAGCAAGAGAGGGAACACAAATAGGAGGAGTGGGAGAGGGAGAAGCAGGATCTCCACTAAGCAAGGAGTCTGATGCAGGGTTGGATCTCAGGACTCTGGTATCATGACCTGAGCCAAAGCAACCACTTTAGAACTGGGCCACCCAGGCACCCCTCATCATATTGTTTCTTGCTTCTATTTTCAGGATTTTAAGATACTCTATATTGTATTTTTTGTTACTTCATATTTTTCTTTTCTTTTTTTTCCATAAGCTGCTTTTATTCTAATCATAAGGAAAAAAGATATCCGCTTAGTGGAAATCACCTATAAACACTGTATCTTGTTTATACAATACTATGTAGCAGTGCCTTAATACAGAGAATCTGTTTCAAAATCATCTTAAAAATAGCCAACTTACTCAAATGGAATAATATGCAGCCATCAAAAGAAATGAAATCTTGTCATTTGCGACAATATGGATGGAACTAGAGCGTATCATGCTTAGTGAAATAAGTCAAGCAGAGAAAGACAACTATCATATGATCTCCCTGATATGAGGAAGTGGTGATGCAACATGGGGGCTTAAGTGGGTAGGAGAAGAATCAATGAAACAAGATGGGATTGGGAGGGAGACAAACCATTGGTGACTCTTGGTCTCACAAAACAAACTGAGGGTTGCTGGGGGGAGGGGGTTTGGGAGAAGGGGGTGGGATTATGGACATTGGGGAGGGTATGTGCTTTGGTGAGTGCTGTGAAGTGTGTAAACCTGGTGATTCACAGACCTGTACCCCTGGGGATAAAAATATATGTTTATAAAAAATAAAAAATTAAAAAAAAAAAAACCCAAAAAACAACAACAAAAAAACACCAATGTTGCCTTTAAACAGATGCTCTAAAATAATCTTGTGACAAGATGGGAAAATAGTTCATTACAAGTGCAAACAAAACCAGATATATTTTAAGGGAAAGTTTGCACTAACTAATCACAAATGTTTTCCCTATGAATGAATTTTCTAACTTTCCTATTACCATCAGAACTTCTTAGTTTCTTGGCTTTGTGCCTGTGTTCTTAGAAGTAAAACTTCATATTTTTCTTAACTGGTTTCATTTTGATTTTACATTTTTATATTTTGGTCTTTTATAGACTTGCTTGAACCTCATTATGAAAAAACTTGACCTAATTGATATTTATTAAATAGTCCAATAGATAATAGTAGAAGAAACTTTATTTTTTTGTTTTTTTTTTCATAAATAGTTATTTTATTTGGTTATATAAAAAACTTCTTTGAAATATCTTTGACATATAAACATTGTATAAATTTAAGTTGTACAACTTGATGTTTTGATATGTGTTTACATTGTGAAAAGATCAGCTCGATCAGGCTAGATAATTTATTCATCACCTCTACATAATTCTCATAGTGTGTGCAGAGAATATTTAATTAGATCTATCCTCTTAGCAAATTATAAATATACAATACAATCTTGTTAGCTATCAGCACCATGCTGTATATTAGATCTCCAGAATTCATTTATCTCGCATAACTGAACATTTGTATCCTGTGAACAATAGTTCTCGTTTCCACCTTCCCTTTCACACTCCACCTCTGTTGACCATCATCCAATTCTCTGCTTCTATGAGTTTTACTATTTTAGATTCTACATATAAATGAGATCATACAACATTTATCTTTCTGTGTCTGGGTTATTTCACTTAGCATGATATTCTCCAGTTTCATTCATCTCATCAGAAATTTTTTTTTTAAGTCTAAATAATATTCCATTGCATATATATGTCAAAATTTATTTTTTCATTCATCTGTTGATGAACATTAAGTTGTTTCCATTTTTGGCTTTTGTGAACAGTGCTGCAATGAACATGGGAATGAAGATACTTCTTTAAGGTACTGATTTAATTTCATTTGGATCACACCCAGATGTGGGATTGCTGGATTATGGTAGTTCCAATTTTTTTTTAAAGATTTTATTTATTCATTTGATAGAGATCACAAGTAGGCAGAAAGGCAGGAGGGGGGGGGAGGAGGCAGGCTCCCTGCTGAGCAGAGAGCCCAATTTGGGGCTCGATCCCAGGTCCCTGAGATCATGACCTGAGCCGAAGACAGAGGCTTAACCCACTGAGCTACCCAGGCACCCCGATAGTTCCAATTTTTAATTTCTTGAAGAAACTCCATCCTCTTTTCTAAAACAATTATTGCAATTTATATTCCCACCAACAGTGTAAAAAGCATCTTTTCTCCCATATCTTTTCCAACACTTGTTGCCTTTTATCTTTTTGATAATAGTAGTTATTCTAACAAGTATGAGGTAATATCTCATGGTGGTTTTGGTTTGCATTTCCCTGAAGATTAGTAATATTGAGCTCCTTTTCATTTATCTGTAGGACATTTATGACTTATTTGAAGGAATGTCTTTTCAAATAACCATTTTTGAATTGGGTTGTTCAGGGTTTTTTTGCTATTGAATTGTAGAAGTTCCTTATATATTTTGGATATTAAGCCCTTATCAGATATCTTGGTTGGAAATATTTTCTCTCATCTTGTAATTTGCCTTTTTTTTTTACTTGGTTCAGTGTTTCCTTTGCTGTGCAAAAACTATTTAAAAACTATTTTAAACCAAAAACAAATTAAGATCTTCATCAAGTCGTCTGCATCCATATATTTAACAAAGGTTTTTTTCCCCCACACAATGAAAGTTTGATGTAACATTACTTGTTTATTTTTTTTTCTTGCTCCTGGTGATTTAAGTGTGGTATTCAAAAACTCTTTGACAAGACCAATGTCAATAAGCTTACCCCCTTAGTTTTCTTCTAGTAGTTTTTTTCTAGTAGTTTTACAGTTTCAAGTCTTATGTTTAAGTCTGTAGTATATTTTGAGTTGATTTATGTATAAGGTGTAATATAAAGATCTTACGTTATCCTTTTGTATGGGCATACCCAGTTTCCCAAACACCATTTATTAGAGACTGACTTTGTATTGTGTATTCTTGGCAACCTTATCAAAGATGATTTGACCATAAATGTGTGCATTTATATCTGGGCTCTGTATTTTTTTCCACTTATATATAAGGATGCTTTTATGCTAGTACCACACTGCTTTGATTACTATAGATTTACAATATATTTTGAACTCAAAAGAACGTGATGCCTCCAATTCATTCTTCTTGCTCAAGATTGCTTGGACTAAAGAGGAATTTTTGTGGTTCCATATAAATTTTAGAATTGTTTTCTCTATTTTTGTAAAAAATGCCATTCAATATTGATAAGAATGCATGAATCTGTAGATCAGTTTGGGCAGTATGAGCATTTAAACAATATTAATTCTTCTAATCTATAAACACTGAATGTCTTTCTATTCATGTATCTTTTTAAAATTTCCTTCATCAGTGTGTTATAGTATTGAGTGTACAGAAAGTATAAATGAACATAAAATATTCACCAAAATTGGCCAGGTATTGGATTTAATACAAGTCTTAATAAATTTATAGACATAAGATCAATAAAGGTATGGGAGAATTAAAATACATTATCAATTAACTTTATATAATTTACTTTTATGAAATAGCCCAACTCACAATAGCAGCATGCTCATGCTTTCTGAATTCACAAGGTGGTGGGGGGGGATAGGACATGATAAAAGTCTCACACATGTAAATGGATTGAAATTCCACAAATTAAAATAAGCTGAAATTAAAAAGAAAGACACTTGAAAATCATCAAATATTTAGAAGTTTGAAATTTTGACTAACTCTTGGGGCAGATAATATATCACCAGGTAAATCATTAAATAATTTGAAATAAATGAAAATAAATATAAGATTTGTGAAAATTTGTGGGCTATACCTAAGCAGTGCTTAGATTAAATTTTATAAGATTAAATGCTTACATTAGAAAAAAAACAAATGAGCAATTACATATGCTTACACCTTAAAATACAGAGAAATAAAAGCTAGCTTATAAAAATAGGAAAGAAAAAAATTATATCTGCTATGTCACTATCACTATGGACATTATAAGGATAAGAGGGAAATATTAACAACAGCTTTATGCCAATAAATTCATCAACTTAGATGACAATAGTAAATTCTCAAAGGGAATTACAATTAGTAATTAGTTACAATCACTAACTTAGAAAGAAAGAGAAATCCTGGATAGTTTTAAATCTAATATAGAAATTCAATTCATAACTTGAAATTTTACCACAAAGAAAAATCCAATTCTTGATGGCCTCAGTATCAAGTTTTATCAAACATTTGAGAAAGAAATTGTGCAAACCTTGCCCACATTTTTCATAAAATAGAAGAGGAAGGAAATCTTCTCAATATTTTCTATGAGACAGAGATTACTCTGATACCAAAACCAGAAGGAAAAAAAAAAAAAAAGATATCACAAGGAAAGAAATCTCCTTGAATATTTCTTATAAGCATAATAGTAGCTAATGAAATTCAGAAATATATTACAAATAAAAATACAGCAAGTGGGGTTTAACAGATGATTGCGAGATTAGCTTAATATTCCAATTGTATCAATGTAATTAACGATCATACAGAAGAGGCAAAGTAATAGGATAATCTCAGCCAGCATAGAGAAAGCATTTTAACTCTCAGCAAATGAGAAATAGAAAAGAACTACCTCAACATAAGTGGAATTTGTGAAAAATATGTCTGTTATATCACATGTAACAATGAAGGATGAAATATTTCCCATTCTATTCAACATATAGCTGTGAAAAAGAGTAAATAAAGCTTTATTCACTGATAATGTGATTGTTTTTGTAGAAAATCCTAAGGACTCATCAAAGAAACTGCCAGAAATAATAAGGCACCCTATTTGTGTTTCCTCTCTTGCTGTGTCTCTCTCTGTCAAGTAAATGAATAAAATATTTTTAAAAATATATATACTTATACAATCTGTCCCTTTATAGGAAGTTTTGTGAAATTCTGTATTTTGTGAACTTCTGATCACATATATATATGATCAATTTTAAGTATGACAAAATATTCAATGGATTTGATTGAAGGATTATGGAATAATTTATAACTTTATTTTCCAAAAAAAGAAGGAAGGAAAGAAAAATAACCTCTTCTATTATCTACATCACAAACACACGAAATTAATAATAAACTATTGACCTACATGTAAAGGCTAAAATTATAAAACTTCTAGAAAATGCACAGATAAGAAACTATCTGTGATTTTTTAGATATGTAAAGATTTTTTAGATGCAATAAAATTACATGAACCATGAAAAAAGTTGATGACTTGAAGCTTGTAAAAATAAGAACTTCTGTTCTTTAAAAGACTAATATAAAAATAAATGGCAATCCAGACTAAGGGCAAATATTCTCAAATCTGTTATCTGACAAAGTACTTTCTTCAAGAATATTTAAAAACTATTACAAGAAGATGTGGTATATATACACAATGGAATACTATGCAGCCATCAAAAGAAATGAAATCTTGCCATTTCCGACAACATGGATGGAACTAGAGTGTATCATTCTTAGCGAAATAAGTCAAGCGGAGAAAGACAACTATCATATGATCTCCCTGATATGAGGAAGTGGTGATGCAACATGGGGGCTTAAGTGGGTAGGAGAAGAATAAATGAAACAAGATGGGATTGGGACCGAGACAAACCATAAGTGACTCTTAATCTCACAAAACAAACTGAGGGTTGCTGGGGGGAGGGGGTTTGGGAGAAGGGGGTGGTATTATGGACATTGGGGAGGGTATGTGTTTTGGTGAGTGCTGTGAAGTGTGTAAACCTGGTGATTCACAGACCTGTACCCCTGGGGATAAAAATATATGTTTATAAAAAATAAAAAAATTATATTGAAAATGAAAAAAAAAACTATTACAAACCAAAAATAAGAAAATGATCCAGTAAAAATGGTTTAAGAAAGATATTCAGATGGTTGATATGGATATGCAAAGGTCACCAGAACCATTAATTATCTGAGATTGTAAGTTAGAATCAGAGATACCGCTACACTCCTGATAGAATGAAAATATCAATGTTAATGAACAAGTAGAGTAATTTTTATTTTTTGGTACACTAAGGAGAATTTAAATAAGTTTAGAAAAACTTTGACATTCTCTTATAAAATTAGACATACTTTTATTATTTTGAGAAATCCTGCTTTGAGGCATTTAATTTATAAAAATAAAAGCACATGACCCCAAAAGAGCTTTTACACAAATACATATTCATAGTATATTTTTTAGAATAACCCTAAACTGGAACAAATCGTGGTGTATCCAAACACTCAAACACTACTTAGCAACTAAAAGGAAAACACCCAACTATATGAATTTCATTCATTTGTCATTGCATGATTTATAAGATTCCCTGTATGTGTAGTCCTAGAAAAAAAAAAAGAAAATATAAATCCAATCTACAATGATAAGAACCAAATCAGTGGCTCTCTGTGGTGGGAAGCATGACAGGAAATTGTAGAAGGGAACATTTTTTGTTTATGGATAAGTCTTGTATCTTGATTGGATTGGTGATTATTAAATGTATATATTTTGAAAGTGCTTTCCACTGTAGACTTGATTTTTTGCAATTTCGATGTAAATCATATTTAAATAAAGTTGATTTTAAATATGAAATAAAAGTAAAATCTAAGATGTTATCATGATTCTGGAATTAACTGAATGGCCTTGAATAAATTACCTTATTTCTCTGAGTTAATCATAAGCTATTAAAGGAGATTTGGTTAATTATTGATAAGGCTGGTCCAGCATCAATTTAAAAATTGTTATATTGTATTATATGTAATACAATACCAGACAAAGTAAGATTTATAATACTAGACAAAGTAAGATAGTAATAAAGACTTTATTCTTTGGAAAAGAAAAACAGTAACAGAAGAAAAATGATTTAAAAAGCAGAAAATAGAATGTTATCACTGAGAGCTGGGGGCAAAGGAAAATCAGTAGAAATTGTTCAATGGGTATAAAGTTGTAGTAAATGAATGAATACATTCTAGAGGTCTGTCATATAATATAGTACCTATAGTTAATAATACTTCACTGAGTACTTAAAACATTTGTTAAGAGTGTAGATCTCACATTAAGTGTTCTTACCAGATTCACACAAAAAACACACAAACACAAAGGGGCACTAGGAAACTCTTGGAGTTGATAGATACATTTAGTACCTAGATTGCAGTGATAGTTTTATGGGTGTATGTATATGATAAAACTCATCAAACTGTATACATTAAATGTGTGCAGATTTTTGTAAATCAATCATGCTTCAATAAAGCTGTCCTTTAAAAAGGGAAAAGAAAGAGATTATTTGTCTGAATTATATGCTTAAAATTGAAAAAAAAATCGTGAGAAATTAAGGTAATAAATTCATAGAGATAAATTTCTAAATATTTGGATTAAAGGTTGTGGCTCCAACTTGAAATCTATACATGAATAGTATTGCTGGAAAAAAGAGGAAGAAAAAAACATGTTTTGTTGAATCGAGGTCATTTGATGGCTACAGTAATTATGCCACCTTCATGAAAATTACTGTAGACATATGCTCTGGAATGTAGATTTTACCTAATAATAGTATTTTTATCACTACAAAAATATAAACATAAACTGTAAACATAAACATAGGTATGATTATAGAATTACAATTAATATAACTTATCACATTACTTTATATTCAAATTTCATAATTTGCTGAGCAATTGTCCCAATAATGGTGGACTATTTTTCAATCAAAATGTTTACTTAAAAAAACAAAAGAAAAATATCTGATGACTTCACATAGTTATGCATGTTATTTGCTTCTCTGCCCACCCCTAAATATACACAAGTACCAGAAATTAAATGACTGCAATGTATGTTTAGTTTAAATCTTTCAAATCTTTGATTATTATTAAATTAAACTGGTAAGAACATATTTTCTAAGTTACTGTCTTTTCCATTGTGGACTGTCTTTGATGCATACTGATTTTCTGAAGAAAACTATTGTCACATGTTTAATGAACTTCCTTCTGGTAATCTTACACTTTCTTTTCTTACAACTTCTTTCCTGCTTTCATTTGTCACTAACTGTTAATCATAACTTTTGAGCCACAACAAGACCTGTATACTACCTCTCTATTTTTCTCTGTTATTTTGACATGGGTTATTAGGTCTGTCACTTAGACAATGAGAAAAATAATAGCTGTTAAATTTATTGTACTTGGAAGTCATTTTTTATACTACTTTCAGCAATGTCTATTAAAAGTTTGACCAATGTCTGTTGGGTAGAAATAATAAATTCTTCATGGGAAAATAATTGAACCATTACAGAGAGAACACAAATATGAAATACATTATCATTAATCTCTTTCTCATTTCCAAAGTTCACAATCATTTGGGAGATATTTGTTAGAATGATGTATGTGTTTAATTTCATCCAAATTAGCCTAAAGAAGTTTGAAATCCTTACAATACTCAGAGAATTTAATCCTGCAAAGGAGTTGTGATATCAAATAGCTTCGTGCTTTATGGAATGAAAATATTTTTAATTATTTGATTTATATTATTGATGTAGAGCTACCTAATTCCCTTCTGGCTGTGTATATCTTCATTATGTCATTGGAAACACTGAGCACCTTGCTTCTCCATCACTTTGGCAGTTCCATCAGCTTCCTGTAATGTATATTTCCAGTCAGGCAGCCACTGGAGATCAATGAGTGAAATAACAAGGACTTCTTAGGATTGTAAACCTGTTCTCCTGAGGATAATTACTACATTTCTTTCCTTTAACAAGAAAATTATGACTACCCCGGCTGTAACTGGATAAGTCAGGCAAATCCCATACTTCAAGTCTTGAGCTAAACAGTTTACACAACTTTTACAAGGCCAAATTCTATGTCCTACCAAAGCTTTGTCTTTTAAACAAAAGCCTATGTCAAAACAAATTTGTACATTTTAATTATAAGCATTTTCATCTCACTTTCTTTGATTACTCACTAACTTAAGAAAGTCCAGGTGAAGGGGCGCCTGTGTGGCTCAATAGGTTAAACATCTGACTCTTGATTGTGGCCCAAGTCATGATCTTAGGGTCCTGAAATTAAGCCTCATGTAGGGCTCCACAGTCAGGGGAATCTGCTTAAGATCTCTCTCCCTCTGCCTCTCTCTCTCCCTCTTAAGTAAATAAGTAAATAAATAGATTAGTTAATAAAGCACATACATTCTTAAGTCTCAGAGTTCTCCTTGTGGCAGAGGCAACTAGATGTTGAGGAAAGATGTGTGACTCCTTCCCTAGTAAAGAGTTTTGTCTCAAACTGTTGAGCCAATCAAGTACTGTATGTCTTACTCCTTGTGTCTAAGTAGGATATCCTTGCAATTGAAAAAGTAATGTCAGAAATGTCAATTTTCTATCTTAAGATGGTAAGATGTGCATTTATCTTCTTCACATTATTTCCTTTGTGCCCACTACTGTTGGTGAAAAATATGGAAGCAACAGATTAAATATATTATAAATTCTGGAAAAGTTCATGCCCAAATAATCGTGAGATACAGTCCATAAGACTTCCCCATTTCTGCTACAAATAAGGAGCAACTGTTTTTAATTTTAATTAAAGGAGAAATAAATTTCTGCTATATTAAGACACAAAAAGTTGGGGATTTTCCTTCTTAATTCTGTGTAAACTTTCTTTTACTTTTTTTAGGTTTTTATTTAAATTACACTTAGTTAGCATACAGTGTGATATTAGTTTCAGGTGTAAAAATAACCTGATTCAACACTTATATACAATAACTGGTGTTCATCAAAAGTGCCTTCCTTCGTCCTCATCACTGATTTAACTCATCCTCCCACCGACCTCCTTTCTAGTAACAATCAGTTTGTTGTCTATATTTCAAAGTCTATTTCTTGGTTTGCCTCTATCTGTTTTCCTCTGGGATCATTGTTTATTAAATTCCACGAGTGAAATCATATGATATTTGTAAACAGTTGGGAATTTTCAGTGTCTCATTTTAACTTAACAAATACAGTACCAAACTATTTATTGCAAGTGCATTACTATTGTTCTTTTTGTTTTATTAAATAGAGAGTAAGTTATAGGTAACAGTCATATCTTTGATGACCCAAGTAGAAGACTTTCATTAATTTTTTCCTCTATTTGCTAACCTCAGTAGAGAACATCTCATTAAATCAGATTCCATTAATACATAAATCTAATCATTTGGAAAGTTTGGGTTGACACTTAATTTTTGAAAATTTTCACAATTTCATTTTTCAAAGGAATTGTTTGCCAGGTGAACAAATATTGTAAAATATCATAGGTGGATATTAACCTAGCCACAATAGCAAGATATTTGGAGAACTTTAACAAAATATATCATAGAGAATATGGAGAAGTTAAATTTCAATATAGCAGAGATTAGTTTTGAATTTAAACTTCTATTATTAGCTGCATAACAAGAGCCAGTAACTTTATTTCTGTCTTTTTTTGTTGTTGTTATTTGAAAAAGAAATGCATTAACTGTGCCTTCCTATGAAATAGTGTTATGAAAATTAATAGGGATAATTTATTTAAAGTGCTTAGTAAAGTGACTTGTATATATTAATAGTCCATAAATAATATTGCCACATTTTATTATTAACAATAATAATTTATAAGCAAATAAATAATATAATTTAAAAATCATGTATCCACCTAAAGTGGTCAACTTACTTTTTAGAAATAATTCATAAGTAGTTCAAATTATTTTAAGTATTTGGAAGTAGCAAACTTTATCTCTTTAAATTTGCCAAAGCCAACTTTCCTAAAACAGTTTTCCTCATTATCATTTTACTAAAATTCAACATGCTTGTGAATTTACATTTATCTGTATGGTAAATGTATAAATGTACATGCATATGTGTTTTTTTAGATTTAATTCCATTTAAATAAACTCTTTGGAAGAATATATAGACAGAATATACTAGAGTTGATAAAATATAATATTTGTTATGATATGCAAAGAGATATACTAATGTTAATGTTAATTATCATTTTATGTAACTGATTAGTCTTGAAGGATGGGTGAGGAAGTTATATTAGAGGTAGAAGTTCCTTTGGGAAATAGTCATATGTAGTAAATATTAAGATGTAGACATGTGTATGTAAGTTTAGATTTATCATATTTAATACAATATTTAGTAATAACATAGAAATAACCTAAGCAACAAATATATTGCATTCAGAAATGTAAACAAATATATAGGCATTATAAATATATCTGCATCATTTTCATGAAAAAAACCGCTTTGAAGATGTTGTCTCTTTGGAAGTACTAATAATATCTCCTTGTTGTTCTTTAATTTCCACATGAACTTCTATGAGTAAGGAAAAAAAAAAGATTCATAATTTGGAGGTAAATTTTTCTTCCTACCCTTCATTTATAATGGAAATACTTATTTTGCTTCAAGAGTGAATATTAGAAAATGGAGAACAAAAAGTAATTTGGTAACCGAGCCATATTTAATATAATGACTAAATTAACACTGATCAATGTTTTCTTCTTATAGGCATTCATTTAGAATATTTCTAGTGCTATTTATTGAAATGAATTTCTTTTCCCCAATAATTTTGCCTTAGAATTTCTGTTTAAATACATCGGCCATGTATGTGTTGTTCTAGTTTCTCCCTTTCATTCTTCCATTTAATCTATCCCGAATGCTTTATATAGCTCAAATTTTTCTCTCTATATTGGTGGGTTGGTCATATACTTTCTATTACTTTTAAATTTATGTTAGCAATGAAAATCTGTATTCTTGACTTACCAGTAAAAATACAAGGACTTTCTAACATTTTAACTATTTTCTGCTCATCTGACTTGCATGCTATTATTGCTGAGTATTTGAAATCTGTATATTTTAAATCCCATAAGATATCACTGTTTTATATATCAGTATTAATATAGACATATCTTCATATTTTATCTTTCTATTTATTTAATCCCTTCATCCAAGATGAATTTATTTTTGAGTTTATTTTCCATTTTTCTGAAGAATTCTTTGATATTTTGCAGTTGTCACTCTGTTCTTCTGGTAAAATTCTTTCAGTATTGTTTCATTCTTGAAGATGCGCTTTATAGAGGGACACAAAATTATGTCAGCATGAACTCTCTTTCAGTTCTTTAAAAATAATATCCTATTGCCTTTTGTTCTGCATTTTTTTAGATACATTTTTTTCATCTGTTGTCTCTTTGAAGGTAACCTTCCTTTTTTCCTTGGCTGCCTGCAGATTTTAGTCTTTACTTTGATTTTCTAAAGTTTTACTATGATGTTCCTCGCTTGATTTTATTTATATTCTCATGGTTTGTGGGCTTCCTCTTTTTAGCTTTATCATTAACATCAGAAAATTCTCAAATATTTTTCTTCAGTCATTCCTTCATCTCTTTCTGAAATGTTTAAAAAATATTCTAGGTTGCTATTTCTCTGTCTCTTAATAGGAACACATGTTGCATTTAGTTGGCACATCTTGATATTCACATTTATTCTATAAACTTGACCTCTCTAGCACCAAGGAGCTTCTGGAATCTTTGCTCAGCTTTTGAATATCACATTTCTTGCTCTCCTCTGCGTTCCTTGGATTGTCTGCTTACTCACAAGCAAGTATTGAAGTCAGTTATCATTTTAAGAATTTATACTGGGATTTCAGGATTCATCTCGCCTATCCCAATTTTCTGCCATTCTGATAATTTAAACACCAATATATCTCATTAGTTTATTATCTTTACTGTGTCATTGTCAATATCCTGGCTGTGATATTGAACTACAATTTGCAAGATGCTATCTTTCCAGGAAACAGGGTAAAGAGTACATAAATTCTCTCTATATCACATTTTGCAACTGTAAGTGGATTTATAAATATTTCAGGTAAAAAACAAACAAAATTAATTAAAATTATTTAGAGGAGGGGCACCTCAGTGGTTCAGTTGGTTAAACTTCTGCCTTCAATTCAGGTCATGATCTTAAGGGCCTGGGATCTGCCCCCACATTGGACTCTCTGCTCAGCCAGGAGCTTCCTTCTCCCTTTTCCTCTGTCTACTGCTCTGCTATTTGTGGTATCTGTCAAATAAGTAAAATCTTTAAAAAAAAATTAAATATATATATATATATGTTCTATATATATATATATTTAGAGGAAAGAGTCCATGCCAGAACTAAAAATCCAAAATATACTCAGACTAGGTTCAATCATTTCATTAAAAAGAGAAAGCCCTAGATTATTCTGACATATAATAAATTGATGAACCACTGAACAATATTGATGAAAAAATATTTATTTTGAACTTAACCAGTTTTCACAAGTATATAAGCATAATATGTAAGTAAAGAACTCCTTACATAGTTACATAGTTCTCTATTCAGAACCCATATATATGCATACCCAATGATCACAATGATCCCTATAGGATTTGCATATGGCCCAGATACTGTTCAAAATGAAGCCAATGTGAATGAAGACTTCAGAGAAGTAGATAGAGAAGAGGAATTCTAGACCCATGTATCATCATGTAGACTCTGCATAGATCCTCTCCTAAACACGAAGGCACCAGTGAAGGGTAGAGATGCATTAGGGTGTGTTATTTAACTTAATAAAAGGAAAAGAAGAAAAGTAAGAGGAAGAAGAAGAAGAACAACAACAACAAAAAGAAGGAGGAGGAGAAAAGGGAGGGGGAGGAGGAGGAAGAGGAGGAGAATGGGGAGGAGCAGGAAAAGAAGGAGGGGAAGAAGGAAAGGAAGAAAAGAAAAAGAAAGGAAGAGAGGGGAAAGGAAAATAGAAAGGGGAAGAAGCTGGATTTCATGCCAGTTGTCTATGAAGAGTTTCCTGTTTCTTTTATTAGTTTTTGACAAGAGAAGAGTTTTGTCCTATTATGTTGGAGTAAATAATACTCATCTACTCAAAGTGGTATGTAAGGAAGATATTGAGGACATAATCTTCCTCCACAGGACAGCTGAATAAAATTCAATTAGAATGAAAATTAACTGGAAGGTAATAAGAGCAGTATGTAAAACCCAAGCATGCATTAAAATATATGACAGTAGGATTCTAACAGAATTCACATATAGAAGTTAAACATGGCTAACAGTAAGGGAACAAAAAGCGGGGTAGGGAACAAAAAACTTCAAGAACACAACACAAAATAATCAGGCTTTAAATTATAAATAACAGAAAAAAAGTTGTTTTGGAGAATAATCACATAGTAAAGATATTTCTATATAGGACACAATTTTGTATATATTTTCATTAATCAATAAAATTTGTACATAATGAACTTGAAAACAGAAAAAAGGCTGTTAGAAATTTGGTATTTGTCAAATAAATTAGGTATAAAAGAAAAAAGGATACAAAAAAATAAGAAAAAAGTATATTATTTATAAGAAATATCTCAAATAATAAATCACATAGTTAAATAATATACATTTAAATCAATTTGGAACCTGTGAAAGGATTGCTTCATATTAGGTAATATTGAAAGTAACAATTAATTCCTAAGTATAAAACTTGCCGGGGCGCCTGGATGGCTCAGTGGGTTAAAACCTCTGCCTTCAGCTCAGGTCGTGATCCCAGAGTCCTGAGATCAAGCCCTGCATCGGGCTCTCTGCTCAGCGGGGAGCCTGCTTCCTTCTCTCTCTCTCTGCCTGCCTCTTTGCCTACTTGTGATCTCTGCCTGTCAAATAAGTAAATAAAATCTTAAAAAAAAACCAAAAACAAAACAAAACTTGCCAAGTTTTCTCATAACATAATAGGCATAACTAAACAACAGAAATATTAAACTTTATTATTAAATAACCCTAAGTTTTAAAAACAAGCAAGTTCATGATATAGCCAGTAACTGGAAATCCTTAAGCTCAAAGAAAAGCCAAGTTTGTGATAAACAGTATTATGGAAATAATTACAACATGAAAATACTTATCAGAACTAAGATAATTTAGTCCCTCCCAAGGATAAATTCACAGGCTTAAGCACTTTTGTTATTAAAGATAAATGGAATACTGATGGAAGTCTTCAGGTAGTTATGCTTTCCAAATATACTGTTACATTTTTTAAAAAGATTTTATTTTTTATAAGACAGAGTTCACAAGTAGGCAGAGAGGCAAGCAGAGAGAGAGGAGGAAGCAGGCTCCCCGCTGAGCAGAGAGCCTGATGCAGGGCTCGATCCTAGGACCCTGAGATCATGATCTGAGCTGAAGGCAGAGGCTTTAACGCACTGAGCCACCCAGGCACCCCATACTGTTGCATTTTTGGGTGTCTGTTAACACAGGGAAGGAAAATTTTATGTTTATTCACCTGATGCTAGACTTGACCCCATACTAGACTGTCGGTTGGGGTGTTAAGATAAATGGACTAATTCTCCCTATCACATTTTTTTAGGGTCACTCCTGGATTTTACATAAGAAGTATGTCTATTTAGTTATTCTGAGTCTTTTGGATATCACGAAGAAGAAATTGAACAGGCTGGTTCTCCCGGTCAGGTCACCATGCATAATTTATTCTCAGAAGATGCTTTTAGAATTGTTTAGACTGCAAACAAACATTTCTCCAAATTTACTCTGTGTCTATTACTCTTCCACACAGACTCTGCCAGATCTCATAAAATGTCAATGGTCTCCTTAAGCTGAAAATCAGATCAAATTATTTTCACAGTTGGTAAACTGTGAATATTATATGAACAAATCACCCTCCACCCCCAACACACCTGACACCAAATCTTCAGACTTGTCATGGCTTCTTAAGACCCAGCAGTCTTCAGAATTTTTCTCACATGCAACATTCAGATAACTTGCCCTATATTTTTTATATATATATATATATATATTTATATATATATGTTATATAGTGTGTGTGTGTGTGTATGTGATATATAGGGTGTGTATATATATATGGTATATATATAGGGTATACAGGGTGTGTGTGTGTGTGTGTGTGTGTGTGTGTGTGTGTGTAGTATATAGGGTATATATATATAGGGTATATAGGGGGTGTGTGTGTGTGTGTATAGGACAAGTTATCTGAATATTGCACATGAGAAAAGTGCTGTATATAAATAAATATATATATAATATATATGTATAAATTATATATATATATATATAATCATATACTATATGTATATTTTTGTTCCGGTGGTCAAAGGAACATGTGATAGTAAATTTGTTTTACTTCTTTTTGTTGTTGCTGTTTAACAAATTTTATTTAAGTTCTAGTTAGTTAAACAGTAAGTTTATCTTTGTTTTAGATTATTTATTTATTTATTTGAGACAGAGAGAGAGACAAAGAGAGCACAAAGGGAGGAGCAGAGGGAGAGGGACAAGCAGGACCACAAAGCCTGATGCAGGGCTCGATCCCAGGACTCTGAGATCATGACCTGCGCCAAACCAAGAGTTGGACATTGAACCAAATGAGCCACCCAGGTGCCCCAGATAGTAAGTTTAGATGGTGAATATTTCACCAATATCATAAGCCAACCAGTTAAACTGAATTTTCCAGCCATGGAAATATATACATAGCCATGTGACTGTGTTTTCTGTTCAATGTGATATAGAACTTATTAAAACACGTGACATGTAAATTTCTATTCTCTTTTTTATTTTCATCCAGGAGCAGATGAGAAAAGCTATCTTGAATTGACAAAGCCACACACTAGAAGGATCTAGTACTTCATGAATTATGATTCATAATTGATGAATTTATTATTTTTTATGAATTAGTAATTAGAGGAATGCTGACTTTTGATCAGAAACACTGTTTTAGAGTTTACAAAAGACATTCTGTTTAGTTGGAACAAGCATAGATTTCCATTTGTAAGTTACATTTAGCATCACCATGGCTATCACACTGGACCAAATCTAATTATAATTATAAAGCCATTATTTTGACATATATAATTATAGATCACACAAATAAATGTTGATGGCTCAGTGTGGCTAAACTGTTGAAATTTGCTGATGCAAATTAAAATGAAGAACCAGTTAGACAGAGGAGAAGACATTTTTGCACATACTTAACCTAAAAATACAAAAATAATGAGAAAATAGTCTTTATAATAGGCTAATAAATAAGCTGTTAGAAAATTCCAATTGAATATAGAAATGGTTTTAAATAAGTTAAAGGACGAGCTATTTTCCCAAACATACAGTTTTACAGCAAAATTACAACTTATATCTGCCAAATGTTAAAAAAAAAAACCCAAAACAGAAAAGAAAGCACAAAAAACAGCAATCTAAAATTAATGATAACATAATGGCATAGTTTCACTATTTTTTTGTCATTTTTCTAAATTGTTTCTCTTTCAATTCATTTAACAGTTTTGTCTATTATTTTATTAGCAATGTGTGTATAAGTACTTGTGTGTATTTTCTTCTCTGTAATATCTTAAAAAAAATAAGGAGCATAGCTAGATGTATTTATATACAGCTTGACAAATACTTCTCTAAGGAACATTCACATTGATTTGTGGACTTTTCTCACCCATAGCAAAATGAATAGTTGTTTCTGATTTCCCCAATTCTGAAGAGAATAAGAAAGACATTGCCTGAAAATTATCTAGTGCATTTCATGGAAACTGGAAGAAATAGCAAGACCTTAAAAAGTAAAACTGAAAACATCTAGAATTGATATGTTCAAAATCCAAAAAAATCACTAGTTTGATACTTGAGCCTCTTCAAATATTGAAACAGAGTAATACATTGAACCAGGCCATTGTGAGTAAAAATAAGATACATATTGGCATTTTACAGTATTTATGGTATCTCGTGTTATTTTCTCTTTCAGTGGAATTACATGATGGCAGAAACAGTCATTATCATCATCATCATCAACATCAAAAATTAAAAAAAAAAAGGGAGGAGTCAAGATGGCGGAGAAGTAGCAAGCTGAGACTGCTTCAGCTAGCCGGAGATCAGCTAGATAGCTTATCTAAAGATTGCAAACACCTGAAAATCCATCGGCAGATCGAAGAGAAGAAGAACAGCAATTCTGGAAACAGAAAAACAACCACTTTCTGAAAGGTAGGACCGGCGGAGAAGTGAATCCAAAGCGACGGGAAGATAGACCCCGGGGGGAGGGGCCGGCTCCCGGCAAGCGGCGGAGCAACCGCGCACAAAATCAGGACTTTTAAAAGTCTGTTCCGCTGAGGGACATCGCTCCAGAGGCTAAACCGGGGCGAAGCCCACGCGGGGTCAGCGTGGCCTCAGGTCCCGCAGGGTCACAGAAGGATCGGGGGTGTCTGAGTGTCGCAGAGCTTGCGGGTATTGGAACAGGAAAGCCGGCTACAGAGACAGAGCTGACAGTAAGCTCGCAGCTCCGTGTTACCTTGAACCGGTCGCAGGCTCGGTGAGCTCGGAGCGGGCCGGAGGTCAGGCAGACGGGAGTAACTGGGCGCTGTTCTCTGAGGGCGCACTGAGGAGTGGGGCCCTGGGCTCTCGGCTCCTCCGGGCCGGAGACCAGGAGGCCGCCATTTGTATTCCCGTCCTCTGGAACTCTACGGAAAGCCCTCAGGGAACAAAAGCTCCTGAAAGCAAACCCGAGCGGATTACTCACCCCGGCCCCGGGTAAGGGCGGTGTAATTCCGCCTGGGGCAAGACACTTGAGAATCACTACAACAGGCCCCTCCCCCAGAAGATCAACAAGAAATCCAGCCGAGACCAAGTTCACCTACCAAGGAGTGCGGTTTCAATACCAAGGAGAGCAGCAGAATTCCAGAGGAGGAGAAAGCCAAGCACGGAACTCATGGCTTTTTTCCTGTGATTTTTTTTTTAGTCTTGCAGTTAATTTAATTTTTTCTTTTTCATTTTTTTTTTTCTTTTTTCTCGCCTTCGGGTAAAATTTTTTTTAACTGTTACCTTTTTCTTTTTTAACGATTTTTTACTACTTTATCTAATATATATATATATATATTTTTACATTTTTCTTAGGTGTTTTCTTTTTTTTTTTAAAAATTCTTTTCTTTTCTTTTCTTTTTTTTTTCTTTTTCTTTTCTTTTTGTTTTTTTTTTTCTTTCTTCCTTTTTGAACCTCTTTTTATCCCCTTTCCCCCCACTCACGATTTTGGATCTCTTCTAATTTGGTTAAAGCATATTTTCCTGGGGTTGTTGCCACCCTTTTAGTATTTTACTTGCCCCTTCATTTACTCTTATCTGGACAAAATGACAAGACATAAAAATTCAACACAAAAAAAGAACAAGAGGCAGTACCGAAGGCTAGGGACCTAATCAATACAGACATCGGTAATATGTCAGATCTAGAGTTCAGAATGACAATTCTCAAGGTTCTAGCCGGGCTCGAAAAAGGCATGGAAGATATTAGAGAAACCCTCTCGAGAGATATAAAAGCCCTTTCTGGAGAAATAAAAGAACTAAAATCTAACCAAGGTGAAATCAAAAAAGCTATTAATGAGGTGCAATAAAAAATGGAGGCTCTAACTGCTAGGATAAATGAGGCAGAAGAAAGAATTAGTGATATAGAAGACCAAATGACAGAGAATAAAGAAGTTGAGCATAGAGGGACAAACAGCTACTGGACCACGAGGGGAGAATTCGAGAGATAAGTGACACCATAAGACGAAACAACATTAGAATAATTGGGATTCCAGAAGAAGAAGAAAGAGAGAGGGGAGCAGAAGGTATACTGGAGGGAATTATTGGGGAGAATTTCCCCAATATGGCAAAGGGAACGAGCATCAAAATTCAGGCGGTTCAGAGAATGCCCCTCAAAATCAATAAGAATAGGCCCACACCCCGTCACCTAATAGTAAAATTTACAAGTCTCAACGACAAAGAGAAAATCCTGAAAGCAGCCCGGGAAAAGAAGTCTGTAACATACAATGGTAAAAATATTAGATTGGCAGCTGACTTGTCCACAGAGACCTGGCAGGCCAGAAAGAGCTGGCATGATATTTTCAGAGCACTAAACGAGAAAAACATGCAGCCAAGAATACTATATCCAGCTAGGCTATCATTGAAAATAGAAGGAGAGATTAAAAGCTTCCAGGACAAACAACAACTGAAAGAATTTGCAAATACCAAACCAGCTCTACAGGAAATATTGAAAGGGATCCTCTAAGCAAAGAGAGAGCCTACAAGTGGTAGATCAGAAAGGAACAGAGACCATATACAGTAACAGTCACCTTACAGGCAATACAATGGCACTAAATTCATATCTCTCAGTAGTTACCCTGAATGTGAATGGGCTAAATGCCCCTGTCAAAAGACACAGGGTATCAGAATGGATAAAAAAACAAAACCCATCTATATGTTGCCTCCAAGAAACACATTTTAAGCCCGAAGACACCTCCAGATTTAAAGTGAGGGGGTGGAAAAGAATTTACCATGCCAATGGACATCAGAAGAAAGCAGGAGTGGCAATCCTTATATCAGATCAATTAGATTTTAAGCCAAAGACTATAATAAGAGGTGAGGAAGGACACTATATCATACTCAAAGGGTCTGTCCAACAAGAAGATTTAACAATTTTAAATATCTATTCCCCCAATGTGGGAGCAGCCAACTATATAAACCAATTAATAACAAAATCAAAGAAACACATCAACAATAATACAATGATAGTAGGGGACTTTAACACTCCCCTCACAGAAATGGACAGGTCATCCAAGCAAAAGATCAGCAAGGAAATAAAGGCCTTAAATGACACACTGGACCAGATGGACATCACAGATATATTCAGAATATTTCATCCCAAAGCAACAGAATACACATTCTTCTCTATTACACATGGAACATTCTCCAGAATAGATCACATCCTCGGTCCTAAATCAGGACTCAACCGGGATCAAAAGATTGGGATCATTCCCTGCATATTTTCAGACCACAATGCTCTAAAGCTAGAACTCAACCACAAAAGGAAGTTTGGAAAAAACCCAAATACATGGAGACTAAACAGTATCCTTCTAAAGAATGAATGGGTCAACCGGGAAATTAAAGAAGAATTGAAAAAAATCATGGAAAAAAATGATAATGAAAACGCAACTGTCCAAAATCTGTGGGACACAACAAAGGCAGTCCTGAGAGGAAAATATATAGCGGTACAAGCCTTTCTCAAGAAACAAGAAAGGTCTCAGGTACACAACCTAACCCTACACCTAAAGGAGCTGGAGAAAGAACAAGAAAGAAACCCTAAGCCCAGCAGGAGAAGAGAAATCATAAAGATCAGAGCAGAAATCAATGAAATAGAAACCAAAAAAACAATAGAACAAATAAACGAAACTAGGAGCTGGTTCTTTGAAAGAATTAATAAAATTGATAAACCCCTGGCCCGACTTATCAAAAAGAAAAGAGAAAGGACCCAAATAAATAAAATCATGAATGAAAGAGGAGAGATCACAACTAACACCAAAGAAATACAAACTATTATAAGAACATACTATGAGCAACTCTACGGCAATAAATTTGACAATCTGGAAGAAATGGATGCATTCCTAGAAACATATAAACTACCACAACTGAACCATGAAGAAATAGAAAGCCTGAACAGACCCATAACCAGTAAGGAGATTGAAACAGTCATTAAAAATCTCCAAACAAACAAAAGCCCAGGGCCAGACGGCTTCCCGGGGGAATTCTACCAAACATTTAAAGAAGAACTAATTCCTATTCTTCTGAAACTGTTCCAAAAAATAGAAATGGAAGGAAAACTTCCAAACTCATTTTATGAGGCCAGCATCACCTTGATCCCAAAACCAGACAAGGATCCCACCAAAAAAGAGAGCTATAGACCGATATCCTTGATGAACACAGATGCGAAAATACTCAACAAAATACTAGCCAATAGGATTCAACAGTACATTAAAAAGATTATTCACCACGACCAAGTGGGATTTATTCCAGGGCTGCAAGGTTGGTTCAACATCCGCAAATCAGTCAATGTGATACAACACATCAATAAAAGAAAGAACACGAACCATATGATACTCTCAATAGATGCTGAAAAAGCATTTGACAAAGTACAGCATCCCTTCCTGATCAAAACTCTTCAAAGTGTAGGGATAGAGGGCACATACCTCAATATCATCAAAGCCATCTATGAAAAACCCACCGCAAATATCATTCTCAATGGAGAAAAACTGAAAGCTTTTCCGCTAAGGTCAGGAACACGGCAGGGATGTCCATTATCACCACTGCTATTCAACATCGTACTAGAGGTCCTAGCCTCAGCAATCAGACAACAAAAGGAAATTAAAGGCATCCAAATCGGCAAAGAAGAAGTCAAATTATCACTCTTCGCAGATGATATGATACTATATGTGGAAAACCCAAAAGACTCCACTCCAAAACTGCTAGAACTTATACAGGAATTCAGTAAAGTGTCAGGATATAAAATCAATGCACAGAAATCAGTTGCATTTCTCTACACCAACAGCAAGACAGAAGAAAGAGATATTAAGGAGTCAATCCCATTTACAATTGCATCCAAAACCATAAGATACCTAGGAATAAACCTAACCAAAGAGACACAGAATCTATACTCAGAAAACTATAAAGTACTCATGAAAGAAATTGAGGAAGACACAAAGAAATGGAAAAATGTTCCATGCTCCTGGATTGGAAGAATAAATATTGTGAAAATGTCTATGCTACCTAAAGCAATCTACACATTTAATGCAATTCCTATCAAAGTACCATCCATCTTTTTCAAAGAAATGGAACAAATAATTCTAAAATTTATATGGAACCAGAAAAGACCTCGAATAGCCAAAGGGATATTGAAAAAGAAAGCCAACTTTGGTGGCATCACAATTCCGGACTTCAAGCTCTATTACAAAGCTGTCATCATCAAGACAGCATGGTACTGGCACAAAAACAGACACATAGATCAATGGAACAGAATAGAGAGCCCAGAAATAGACCCTCAAATCTATGATCATCTAATCTTCGACAAAGCAGGAAAGAATGTCCAATGGAAAAAAGACAGCCTTTTCAATAAATGGTGCTGGGAAAATTGGACAGCCACATGCAGAAAAATGAAATTGGACCATTTCCTTACACCACACACAAAAATAGACTCAAAATGGATGAAGGACCTCAATGTACGAAAGGAATCCATCAAAATCCTTGAGGAGAACACGGGCAGCAACCTCTTCGACCTCTGCCGCAGCAACATCTTCCTAGGAACAACGCAAAAGGCAAGGGAAGCAAGGGAAAAAATGAACTACTGGGATTTCATCAAGATCAAAAGCTTTTGCACAGCAAAGGAAACAGTTAACAAAATCAAAAGACAACTGACAGAATGGGAGAAGATAGTTGCAAACGACATATCAGATAAAGGACTAGTGTCCAGAATCTATAAAGAACTTAGCAAACTCAACATCCAAAGAACAAATAATCCAATCAAGAAATGGGCAGAGGACATGAACAGACATTTCTGCAAAGAAGACATCCAGATGGCCAACAGACACATGAAAAAGTGCTCCATATCACTCGGCATCAGGGAAATACAAATCAAAACCACAATGAGATATCACCTCACACCAGTCAGAATGGCTAAAATCAACAAGTCAGGAAATGACAGATGCTGGCGAGGATGCGGAGAAAGGGGAACCCTCCTACACTGTTGGTGGGAATGCAAGCTGGTGCAGCCACTCTGGAAAACAGCATGGAGGTTCCTCAAAATGTTGAAAATAGAACTGCCCTATGACCCAGCAATTGCACTATTGGGTATTTACCCTAAAGATACAAATGTAGTGATCCAAAGGGACACATGCACCCGAATTTTTATAGCAGCAATGTCCACAATAGCCAAACTATGGAAAGAACCTAGATGTCCATCAACAGATGAATGGATCAAGAAGATGTGGTATATATACACAATGGAATACTATGCAGCCATCAAAAGAAATGAAATCTTGCCATTTGCAACAACATGGATGGAACTAGAGCGTATCATGCTTAACGAAATAAGTCAAGCAGAGAAAGACAACGATCATATGATCTCCCTGATATGAGGAAGTGGTGATGCAACATGGAGGCTTAAGTGGGTAGAAGAAGAATAAATGAAAGAAGATGGGATTGGGAGGGAGACAAACCATAAGTGACTCTTAATCTCACAAAACAAACTGAGGGTTGCCGGGGGGAGGGGGTTTGGGAGAAGGGGGTGGGATTATGGACATTGGGGAGGGTATGTGATTTGGTGTGTGCTGTGAAGTGTGTAAACCTGGTGATTCACAGACCTGTACCCCTGGGGATAAAAATATATGTTTATAAAAAATAAAAAATTTAAAAAAAAAAAATTAAAAAAAAAGAATCTGAAATGATAGCACTACATTTTATAGAACACCTTTTCATGAAGGATTCCAAAGAAAAAATACTTAAGCAAAATTTGGTGGAGGAAGTTGAGCTGTGGATGTTATTCTCTGGAGGTCACTGTGCTTAGAGTCCTTGAAAGAGGATATCCAACAAAGTTCCTTTGTCGTCACCTTTCACACTGCATTGAGCTCTTGTTTCCAACCTCAGTCACTGCTAATCCAGGCTACCTTCAGATGCTTGGAGGCAAATTCAGAGAAATTTGGTGACAACAGACAACAGACTAACATAGCCCGTTTTTCAGGCCCACTGCTAAATCGAGACATGGCTGGCTTCCAGAACTCCCATGTTCCAGTGTACCCGCAGGCATCACTGATTCTGGAGGTGTGATGTGGGCTTTTCTCTAATTCCTCCCTTTTGGTTTCCTTAATATCTAAGTTTCTCCCACAAGAAGATCTTAGTTCTGGGGCGCCTGGGTGGCACAGTGGGTTAAGCCTCTGCCTCCGGCTCAGGTCATGATCCCAGGGTGCTGGGATCGAGCCCTGCATCAGGCTCTCTGCTCAGCGGGGAGCTTGCTTCCTCCTCTCTCTCTCTGCCTGCCTCTCTGCCTCCTTGTGATCTCTCTCTCTGTCCAATAATAAATAAAATCTTTAAAAAAAAAAAAAGATCTTAGTTCTATGAAAACTTTACATATTTAAAAAATGTATAGAGTGGCATCTCTTCTCTTGACTGAACACCAACTGATTTATAGGATTATATTTTATGACTTCTGTATTCTACCCTCATATCATATTACAGGATTATGACTTTCTTTCTCTAAATGTTGCTTTGAGTTATGTTTTGAAGGCAGCTCTAAGTTTATTGCAATATTGAAAAAGTGCAAGACTGGGTAAGGACAATATTCTCCAAATATTTAGCTTTTATTGACCTAAAATTATTTCAAATTAGAGAAATAAATAAATGGTGCTATGAATAATCAAAAGGTTTTTCATCCACTTGTTTTTAGAAAAAATATTTTTTAAGATTTATTTATTTTTTTATTTTTATTTAAATTCAATCTATATATATGTGTGTGTATATATATATATATATATAATTTTTATTTATTTATTTGAGAGAGACAGATAGTGACAGAGATAGTGAGCGAGAGAGCACAAGCGGGGAGATGAGGGAGAGGGAGAAGCAGGCTCCTGCTGATCAAGGGCTCAATCTCAGGACCCTGGGATCATGACCTGAGCAGAAGGCAGACACTTAACTGAGTCACCCAGGTGCCCCTAGCCAACATATATTTTTAAATAACTGCAATGGGGGCATCTGGGTGGCTCAGTCAGTTAAGAATCTGCCTTTAGTTCAAGTCATGATCTCAGGGTCTTGGGATCCAGCTATGGGATTGGGTTCCTTGCTCAGTAGGGAGTCTGCTTCTTCCTCTCCCTCTCTGCCTCTCCACCCCCCCCCCACCTCCTGCATGTGCTCTCTCTATCACTCTCTCTCTCTCTCTTTCCTACAAATAATTAAGTAAAATAAAAAAATAAAAAAAAATAAAAAACCCTGCAATTGTTTCACTGCATACTTTGTGGCATATTTCAATTCGGCTAGTATTCAATAAATTAGGCTTCTCTACAAACAGCAAGACCTGACAAAAGGAGACCTAATCTAGGAATAACGTATAGCAGGGTTCACCAAGTTCTTGTAAAAATTAGATATAGCCAGAATGAAATATAAATGTAATAATTAGCATCTTGCTATCTTTATGAATCAAAACATAACTGAATGTACAAATATATAATTAAGGTGGCATATATTTTTTTTCTTTCATAAGCATTTATCTGTAAGCTTACTTACAGTATGTAAGGGAAGAGATGACCTTAATGAAACAGGCTCAAAAACACTTCAAATTTGAGTAGAGAAAAGCTTTTGCTGATTGCTCCCATTTTTAAATTCTTTCCTGAAATTTTTAATTCTCTTTGTGAACACCAAATTTATAAAGATATATTACTCACTTCTAAATTCTGACACAGGGAGGAATGAAAATTTTTTAGAATGATTAAAAGTGACTGGCTCAGATATACATACACACGCATGCAGAAATTAGGGTAGAATAATGGAAATCAATATGAATATTTAAAATTAAAAGGCAGAAAATATGCTCTGGTATTTAAGACTTACCAGAGCATATTTGGAAACTTGGGGTAGATAGGTCCACCAGTTAAATGTAATCCTACATACCTATTATCTTTGTTTCCATCTCCAAAAGCACGTTGTTTGGGGCTATATTTTTTTCTGGTTTTGTTCTTTCTTACACTGCTCTGTAATGCGGAACCCTAAATGCATCATTCAACTGCTAACATTCCCAAAACCCACAACATGGAAAATGGGGCCAACATCCAATCATAAATAAATATGTCTGCACTCATAGTCTCTTCATAATTTTTTTTCTAACCATCTTGGATTTCACTAAAACTTGAATTTCCTTCAAGACTGCTTCTTTCTTATCCTTCACTGTGCCTTAAAACACCGTCCAACAATATTGGCATTTTTCTCTTAAGTTTGAGAACACCGTGTTCAGAGACATTAACATCTTTACTGTAATACAAAATACATGTGTGATATTTCAATACCATGTAATCGTCATTTTATTACATGTTATTAATCCCTTCACATTCCCATTTTAACTCTGTAGCTAATCGCTTAAATCGCTTAATCTACTTTTTGGAAAACTGCATTTACTTCTCCTTTCTGTGTTTCTATGTAACATTTTCAATTTGGATCACCTCTACGATTGTAATTTTGTTCTTCTGTACCCAGGCACCTGAGAAGCATTAGAGAGAGAGAGCATACAAATTGATGATTTTCAGCCACTAACACTTCATTGATCACTGGATATTTTGAGGCCAGCTTTTTCTCTCATTTTTACTTGGTGAACATTCAAACTTCAGATTTCTCCCTGAACTTCTTTCCCAAACTTAACTCTCTTTTCTACCAGCACTGGTAATTTCCTTATTTCTAAAATTTCTCAGACACTGTCTTCCTTAGTTTTTGTGCACTGATAACTGTTCCTTTATGAACTATTCTTGGCATGGGTTTCTTAGTTCTTCACTTTTTTTTTCCTTTCTTTTTTCAGTTTCCTTTGCCAAACCTCTTTGTTGCGTTTTTTCTTTTTATACTTTGTCTGAGTGAACTACTTCACAACCTCACCCTAAATACTTCTAGTGCAAAATCTTGGAAGTGCTTAAAAAGTAAAAAAGAGAAGGATAAAGTGTACTTCAGGCGAGTAACAAAAACAGCTATCATGCTAAAGAACAAAGGAACAAAAGGGAAATGGTTATGTTACCAGAGTCCAGGATACTATTTGCTAATGCAAACTAAAATTATGTGGAGATAGTATGTCAATAAGAAGCTGGAACCAGCAGTAAAATAATCTATGATCTGAGACGGATAACATGGAAGAAATATTCTGGCTTCTCCACCTGCTGATCTTGGTCTAGTGCTTTTCCCTGGCTGAATGTAACCAGAGCCAGTGAGCAAGTGCACCTGGAAATATGGAAGACGTCAGCCTTCTGTGATACAAACTAGAGTAAGGAAAGGCAAAAGATGGATAAGAGAAAAATCACACAAGTGACTATGTCATGGCTCTTACTGGTTTCAGGGTATTCTTACAGGCTGCTGTCTTCATCTTGGAATGTTCTTTCCATGTGTGTTGTGACTGTGTCTGTGAGACTTCCCTGGGGCCACCAGAGAGTCAGTCTTTCCTCTCTTCTCTATATTTCTAATATTTTGGTGTTTAATATGATATTGTAACAAAAATGTATATTTCATTTAATAACTTGAGTTTTTGTTTACTTTTTTTACTCTTTTTTTTTTAATTTTTTTATTTTTTATAAACATATATTTTTATCCCCAGGGGTACAGGTCTGTGAATCACCAGGTTTACACACTTCACAGCACTCACCAAATCACATACCCTCCCCAATATCCATAATCCCACCCCCTTCTCCCAAACCCCCTCCCCCCGGCAACCCTCAGTTTGTTTTGTGAGATTAAAAATCACTTATGGTTTGTCTCCCTCCCAATCCCATCTTGTTTCATTTATTCTTCTTCTACCCACTTAAGCCTCCATGTTGCATCACCACTTCCTCATATCAGGGAGATCATATGATCGTTGTCTTTCTCTGCTTGACTTATTTCGCTAAGCATGATACGCTCTAGTTCCATCCATGTTGTTGCAAATGGCAAGATTTCATTTCTTTTGATGGCTGCATAGTATTCCATTGTGTATATATACCACATCTTCTTGATCCATTCATCTGTTGATGGACATCTAGGTTCTTTCCATAGTTTGGCTATTGTGGACATTGCTGCTATAAACATTCGGGCGCATGTGTCCCTTTGGATCACTACATTTGTATCTTTAGGGTAAATACCCAATAGTGCAATTGCTGGGTCATAGGGCAGTTCTATTTTCAACATTTTGAGGAACCTCCATGCTGTTTTCCAGAGTGGCTGCACCAGCTTGCATTCCCACCAACAGTGTAGGAGGGTTCCCCTTTCTCCGCATCCTCGCCAGCATCTGTCATTTCCTGACTTGTTGATTTTAGCCATTCTGACTGGTGTGAGGTGATATCTCATTGTGGTTTTGATTTGTATTTCCCTGATGCCGAGTGATATGGAGCACTTTTTCATGTGTCTGTTGGCCATCTGGATGTCTTCTTTGCAGAAATGTCTGTTCATGTCTTCTGCCCATTTCTTGATTGGATTATTTGTTCTTTGGGTGTTGAGTTTGCTAAGTTCTTTATAGATTCTGGACACTAGTCCTTTATCTGATATGTCGTTTGCAAATATCTTGTCCCATTCTGTCAGTTGTCTTTTGATTTTGTTAACTGTTTCCTTTGCTGTGCAAAAGCTTTTGATCTTGATGAAATCCCAGTAGTTCATTTTTTCCCTTGCTTCCCTTGCCTTTTGCGTTGTTCCTAGGAAGATGTTGCTGCGGCAGAGGTCGAAGAGGTTGCTGCCCGTGTTCTCCTCAAGGATTTTGATGGATTCCTTTCGTACATTGAGGTCCTTCATCCATTTTGAGTCTATTTTTGTGTGTGGTGTAAGGAAATGGTCCAATTTCATTTTTCTGCATGTGGCTGTCCAATTTTCCCAGCACCATTTATTGAAAAGGCTGTCTTTTTTCCATTGGACATTCTTTCCTGCTTTGTCGAAGATTAGTTGACCATAGATTTGAGGGTCTTTTTCTGGGCTCTCTATTCTGTTTTACTCTTTATTTATTTTTTCTTTCTTACAATCTAAGTTCTGGATTTTTTATTCAATGTACATTTGCTGAATGAATAAAAAGCTCTATTTCCAACTATCAGTTTCTGGAATTATAAATTCTAGTAAAACCAGCAATAAATAAATAAAAATTAAAAAGTGTTGGGTATTATATGCAACTGTCAAATTGTTGAACACTACATATGAGACTAATGAGCATGTTGATCAATTGAATTGAAATTTAAATTCAATTGAAATTAAAAAAAAATACCCCCCAAAAGAGTCAAAATGTAAAAAAAAAAAAATAAAGTATTGATCTTTATAACTACACTCAGGTAAATGATGAGTAAAGTATAACTTTATCAACCTCTCAACACATAGATTCTTGTGCTGCAAGAGAATCTCCTCATTTTCCATTACATAGTTATCAATTTTACTCCTTCTATTTAAAATAACTTTTAAACTTTTAAAATGCAATATTTCATTCTTTATATGCTCCTGTTCAGCCTTGATATATTGTCCTAGAAACACATTTCACAACCTAAGAGAGATAGTGAATGGGTTAAAAGGCTAGATACTGGGGGCTAATAGAGTAAATTCATATTCTGACTTCAACTCTTACCTACTGAGTAACTGTGAGTACAGTATTAGTCTCCCATTCAGTTTTCTTATTTTAAAAATGAGGAGATTAATATTAACATGATTGGTATGAAAACTAACAGAGTTAAGATAGATAAAATATTTTAAAAAAATTTTTGGCTGAATATTTTAATATTCTTAACTAGTAATCAGATGAGTACTCATAAATTTTAATGACAATTCAAATAATTTTCTTCTCACAACTAAAAAGAAAATATTTTTTAGAGGAAAAATTCTTATAAAAGCCCATTATATGAGTGCATAATACAAAAGATTATGAATAGAAATAACAATACACAATCAATGGGCAAATGCAATCAGTGCAGTTAATGTTATTAAAAACTGAATCTGGGATACCTGGGTGGCTCAGTTGGTTAAGTGGCTGCCTTCGGCTCAGGTCATGATCCCAGCCTCCTGGAATCAAGTCCCACATTGGGCTCCTTGCTTGGCAGGGAGCCTGCTTCTCCCTCTGCCTCTGCCTGCCTCTCTGTCTGCCTGTGCTCGCTCTCACTTCTCTCTCTATGACAAATAAATAAATACAATCTTTAAAAAAAACAAAAAACTGAATTTATAGAAATAGGTGAGGCTTCATTTCATCCTCTTTCATTTAACTGTGTAGTTAGATGCCTAAAAACATACCAGAGACTGTTGTCTGTTAGAGAGAAGAGTGAAGTAAAGTTCACCTAAATATTATTTGATCATAAAAATGCAGCTCTTCTGAACTTGTCAGACACCACTGTCATTTTAAATGATTAGTATTCTTATTTTTAGAAACAAACTAATTATTTAGTTTGTGTATAATTATTGATGTCTAATTATTGATGATTGAATTTTAAGAATCCCAATAGAAAAACATTATAAAAGTAAGGTAGTCTATCGAAATTTCAGCACTTAAAACCTACTGATCAAGTCAGATATAATAATAAATAAGTAATAATGCTAGAAAATATACTGATGTGTGCTTTTAATTTTTTTAAAGATTTTATTTACTTGACAGACAGAGATCAGAAGTAGGCAGAGAGGCAAGCAGAGAGAGAGAGGGAGAAGCAGGGTCCCTGCTGTGCAGTGAGCCCAATGCAGGACTCGATCCCAGAAGCCTGAGATCATGACCTGAGCCGAAGGCAGTGGCTTTAACCCACTGAGCCACCCAGGTGCCCCTGATGTGTGTTTTTTAATACCTGTTTCCTAATTTGTAGTTCTCTTCTCCCCTCCAGAAATTCCCCCTGATTCCCTAACTTCAGAGTAACACTTCTTCTAGTGCCTTGTCTACCCAAATATGCAGAAGAAATCCCATTCTTAACTTACATTCTCCAGCCAGTTCCATAATTATATTATTTCTAGCAGTCTAATCCTGGAGTTTTTGGTCTTAACTAGAAAGCAGATTCCTTTTTTTTTTTTTTTTTAATTCATATACAAGAGCCCATGTTCAAGAGCCCCTTTAAGATTGGGACTATCTTGTCTTTCTCCTTCATGAGATTGGAAATCATTATTTATGGCCCTAGGCTGAGTTAGCAGAAAATTCTACCTGCTAACAGCTCTGTTCAGAATGCCACATATTGTGTAACCTGAAAGGCTATCATCACACAACATCTGCCTATCATGACATTTATTGTTGGGGTTGATTTGTGTCCCCAAAAAGACATTTTGAGGTCATAGTCCCCAGTACCTGTGAATTTGAACTTGTTTGGAAATAAGGTCCTTTACAGATAAAATCATGTGAAGATGAGGTCATTAGGGTAGGTTTTGAAACTCAAATGTGACTTGTGTCCTTATAAAACAAAGGAATTTGAGACCTAGAGACACATAGAACACCACAAAACCTTCTGAATAATCAAAACAATCTTCTTCTGGGGAAGAAGAACAAATCTGGAGGTTTCATGCTCCCTAATTTCAAACTATATTGCAAAGCTATAGTAATTAAAGCAGTATGATATAAAATAAGAAACAAACAAGCAGATTAATATAACAGAAGATACAGTCTAGAAATAAATCCATATTTAAAGGATAATTTATAACAAAGGAGAAAACAATATACAATAGTGCAAAGACACTCTCTTCAATAAATGGTGTTGGGAAAACTTAACAACTATATAAAATTAATGAAACTGTATAGCCTCCTATAACAAATACAAAAATTAACTTTAAATTAATTAAAGATTTGAATGCAAGATCTGAAACTATAACACCCCTAGGAGAAAACATAGGTGGTAAGCTTCATGATACAGGTTTTGGTGATAAATTTTTGAATCAGATATTAAAAGCAAAAGCAACAAAAGGAAAAACAAATAAATGAGACCACATCAAACTACAAAGCTTCTGTATACCAAAGGAAACCATCAACAAAATGAGAAGGTAACTTATTAATGGGAGAACATATTTGCCAATTATTTATCTAATAAGGGGTTAATACCCAAATATGTAAATATGTAAATATTTTTAAAAAAATTTAGGAAAAAAGAAAAAAAAAAGAAAATCCAAACAATCTGATTTAAAAATGGACAAGGATCTGAATATACATCTTCTTTTTTTCAAAAGAAGATGTATAGATGGCCAACAGGTATATGAAAAAATGCTCAATATCATTAATCAGCAGGGAAATGCAAATCAAAATCAGAAGGAGATACTACCTCACACCCATTAGAATGGCTATGATTAAAAGAGACCAGAATTAAGTGTTGGTGAGGATATGGAAGAAAGGGAATACTTACGCACTGCTGGTGTGAATGTAAGTTTGTGCACCTACTTTGAAAAATATTATGGCCTCAAAAAATTAAAAATAGAATTGCAGTATGATCCATAAATTTCACTTATGAGTATTTATCCAAAGAAAACAACAATAAAAAAATTACTAAAAAACTTATACATACCTCCATTTTGACTGCAGCATTATTTATAATAGCCAAGAAATGGAAACAACCTGTGTCAATCAATGGATTAGTGGATGAGGAAGATGTGGCGTGTACACACACACACACAAATACTATTCAGTCATTAAAAAATAATGAAATTTTGTCATTTCTGACATGAATGGCTGGACCTCAAGGGCTTATTATGCTACATGAATTAAGTCAGGAAAAGACAAACACTGTATGAATGTGGAAACTAAAAAAAAAAAAAAAAAAAAGAAGTTAAAATAAAATAAATATAAATTTAAAAATTTACTTAAAAATTATTTAAAATAAAAATAGAAAACAAGCAAAATCCCAAACTTACTGACACAGAGACTAGATTGGAGGTTGGGAAAAATGGATAAAAGGAGCCAAGAAGTAAAAAGAAAAAAAAATAAGAAAAAAAAAGTGATGCTTACATGTATCTTATTTTGTAGACTCATTATTCCATAAAATTGTACAATAAGATAGTGAGTTGTGAGAAAGAATTTATTTGGGAAAGTGACAAACTGACTTTTAAAAATAATTTCAGTTGCATAACCAGAAAATATTTTATCTGTACTCATTAAAAAATGATGAATTAACTGTTTCCTTTGCTGTGCAAAAGCTTTTGATCTTGTAAACCTGGTGATTAACAGACCTGTACCCCTGGGGATAAAAATATATGTTTATAAAAAATAAAAAAATTTATTAAAAGCCTTCAAAAAAATGATGAATTAGGTTCAAGATAAAATCTATAAACTTATACAACAGAAACTTAAACTTTCTTTTTTTTTTTCATTTTCACTAATTGAAGAATTATATCTCTCCTTTGGAGGAGAATATACCATGGTATAACGAATTTTTTGTTAGCATTTTTGTCAAAGGTGTAATCCTAAATTCTTCCTTGAAAAAGAGTATAGTTCCTATGGGTCCATTTTATAACATTGGCAAGAATTATTTGGTAGTAAATACTCAAAAAACAATAATACTATTATTCACTAAGAAAAAAAAAAAGAGGAAAGATTTCACTTCTCTATAACAGAACCTGCTTTAGTGCCTATATAGTAATAGAGCTACCAGAAGGAATGCCAATGATACCTGTGACAAAAGTGACATTCATGGATTGATGCATTCTGTATAAAGGGATTTGTGAGAAAGGTATGTTAGGAATATTAAGCCATTTTTCTTGTCAGAAATAAATGCAGCAGTTTTCTCTGCCCTTGCCAACATTTTGTACACTTTAGTTCTCAAGACATAAATTTTTTATTGTCATACATCAAAAAAAAATTTTAAATCTTGAAAAATATTTCAATCAATGTATACATTACACAGGGTAAAATAGAGATTAGTAATTGATTTTCCATGAAATCACATAACCCACTCCACCCAATTAAGCTCTAAACTCTACTTTTAGATGCACACTATAGGAACTGCTTTCCACTTCAGATCTGACCAAAAGCTGGTCTGGCTCCATATCACTTACTTTCAGAATGACATTGCTAAAATGAAAATAATTTGAACATCAGAGAGTGGTTTGCATAATTTGCAAACAAAATGTTAACATTACAGTAACAAATGTTATCCATTATATGAATAAATAAGAACATATCTCTTATTTCCATTTTAGTATTATAGAGAAATCAAATGAGCTGCCCATGGTCAATGTTAATGGTGGTTTCAAATACATTGATTTTATAGACAGAGTCATAATTTTTATGATAAAAGGTAAATAGAAACAGAGCATTTATGACTGTTTCCCTTAACAGTATGCTAGTATATGCTATTTCTTTTTAAGAATAGCATATTTTCTATGGTGCTGCCGACCACTCTACAAATGCATTAATCACTTTTCTTTTTGCTTAAGTTTTTATTTTAATTCAGTTAACATACAGTGTTAAATTTGGTTCAGGTGTACAATGTAGAGATTCTACAATTCCACACATCACCTGAGGCTCTGTCATAAGTGAACTCCTTAATCCCATCATATATTTAACCCATCTCTCCACCCACATTTGTGTTCATTCTTAAATTCCACATATAGTGAAATTATATTGCATTTATCTTTCTCTGACTGATTTATTTTGCTTAGCATAATACATTCTACTTCTGTCCATGCAGTTGCAAATGACAAGATTTCACTCTTTTTAATGGCCGAGTAATATTCCACCACACACACACACACACACACACACACACACACACACCCCATCTTCCTTTATCCATTCATCAACTGTTAGACATTTGGGCTCTTTCTATAATTTGACTGTTGTTAATAATGTTGCTATAAACATTGAGATTCATGTGCACCTTCAAGTCAGTATTTTTTTATTCTTTTGGGTAAATACTTAGTAATGCAATTCCCAGGTTATAGGGTAGTTCTATTTTTAACCTTTTGAGGAGTCTCTATTTGTTTTCCAGGATGACTGTACCAGTTTATATTCTCACCAACAGTGTAAGTGGGTTCGCCGTTCTCTGCATCCTTACCAACACCTGTTTCCTGTGTTGTTAATTTTAGTCTTTCTGAAAGGTGTATGGTGGTATCTCCTTGTCGTTTTGATTTATATTTCCATGAGGATGAGTTATATTGGACATCTTTTCACGTCTCTGTTAACTGCCTGTATGTTTTCTTTGGAAAAATGTATATTCATGTCTTTTGCACATTTCTTAATTGGATCGTTTGTTTCTTGGGTGTTGAGTTTGCTAAGTTCTTTATAAATTTTCAGTACTAATCCTTTATCAGATAGGTCACTTACAAGTATCTTCTCCCATTCCAAAGGCAGCCTTTTAGATTTGTGTTTCCTTCACTGTGTAGAAGCATTTTTTTTTTAATAGCCCCATAGTTTATTTCTGGTTTTATTTTATTTCCCTTCCCTCAGGAGACAACCCTTAGAAAGGAGTTGCTATGTTTGATGTTAAAGGGGTTACAGCTTGTGTTCTTTTCTAGGATATTTATAACTTCAGATCTTTCATTTAGGTTCTTACTCCTTTTTAAATTTGTGTTTGTGTATGGTGTAAGAAAGTGGTCTAGTTTCATTATTTTGCATGCTGCTGTCCAGTTTTCCCAATACCATTTGTTGATGAGACTGTCTTTTCCCCTTAAACATTCTTTCCCACTTTGTAGAAGATTAATTGACCATGTACTTGTGAATTTATTTCTGGATTTTCTATTTTGTTTCATTGATGTATGTGTAAATTTTTGTTCCAGTACCATGCTGTTTTGATGACTACAACTTTGTAATATAACTTGAAGTCCAGAATTCTGTGATGTCTCCAGCTTGGTTCTTCCTTTTCAACATTGAATTAGCTATTTGAGGTCTTTTGTGGTTCCATACCAAATGTTCCATACCAAATTTTAGAATTATTTGTTCTAGTTCTGTGAAAAATGTTATTGGTACTTTGAAAGGGATTGCACTAAATGTGTAGATTGCTTTGGGAATTGTACACATTTTAACAAGATTTGTTCTTCAAATCTATGAGCATGGAATGTCTTTCTCTTTCTTTGTGTCATTTTCAATTTCTTCATCAGTGTTTTAGAGTTTTCAGAGGAATTCTTTGGTTAGGTTTATTCTAGGTATCTTATTACTTTTGGTAAAGTTGTAACACTACTCACTTTTCATTCAAAACTGGAAAATTGGATTAAATACACGCACCACCAAATAAAGCTGCCAAAGTCTAACTTCAATTGTGTGTATGACTGGGTATCTGGATTTATTTTGAGGTGAAAGTATAGTACCTAGGTTTTGTAGACAGACAAGCTCAGTAACAATGAAATTAAGTGCATACTCTGGAATGCTCTTTTTGCTTGAGTTCTGATTTAAGCAGGTGATATGGGCAAGGAGCAAGGACACACAGTTAATTAGATGAGTGTGGAAAATAATGTAAGAGCCATGCACTATAGATGTTGAAATTAAATGTCAAAACCATAATTTTTTTTCTTTCCTTTTTTTTAAGATTTATTTATTTATTTATTTGACAGAGAGATCACAAGTAGACAGAGAGGCAGGCAGAGAGAGAGAGAAGCAGGCTCCCTTCTGAGCAGAGAGCCCGACATGGGACTCGATCCCAGGACCCCGAGATCATGACCCGAGCCGAAGGCAGCGGCTTAACCCACTGAGCCACCCGGCGCCCCTCAAAACCATAATTTTAATTTCAGTTTTGGTAAGTGGTATCAAACATAATATTAAGTTGTACCTTCTACCTTCTTGTGAGTTTTATAAACCTTATGAGATGTCCATTCAAAATAGGAAATTTTTCTTCCTCCCCAAATTTATGCTATATTCTTTTCATTCATTTGTGATGTGTGTTTATGTTTGGGTATTGTCACAAAAACAAAACAAACAAACAAAAAGGAAACATGTTAATAATTAATTTCATCCAGTTATGGGGAGGGACAAGATGGCCAGAAGTAGGAGACTCTGTTTCAACCGGTCCCCTAAAGTGAGCTAAATATCTACCAGAACACTCTGAACACCCATGAAATCAGTCTAAGATGTAAGATTATACACTTCCATATCTCTATGGGGACAGAAGAACATCACTGAAGAGGTAAAACGGAGTGGGAATGCTCAGACTGATATCAGAGGTTAAACAGAATGGGGAGGGAGCCACCAGAAGCAACCCATTGGAAAGTAATATCCCAATATGAAAATGCCCTGTGATTGGGGACTACCATTAACTTGGAGTCTGGTTAAAAGCACTCAAAAAGAGCAAAAGATCTTAAGGGACAACTGGTGGATTGGGTGGTCATGGGCATGGCCCTAAGCCCATGGTAGCAAGATGGTCACCATTGGTGACCACCCATGCCAGAGAGTCCATTGGGGTCTCCAGTCTGTGGTCCCTGAGCCTACCACTTTCTGCTGCTTGCACCAGTGTTCGTGCTGTGTGCACTCCTGCCTGCACTTGAGAGAGCACTCAGCCTGCTCTCAGACCCTGACCTGTGCAGCCATGGGGTCTGAGTGCACCCAGCCCATGCCTGAGAGAACCTGGCTGGGACTCCAGTCACGATCCTTCCCCCTGCAGCTTTTTGTGACCTGCCCAGCCGCCAGGTGTCAGTGCACCAGATGTGGGTCTAGACTCCAGATGGCAATCCCAGCAACAGCAGCCACTGGAATTGGACTCCCCAGACAGATATCACTTGCAGTTTTAGTGGCATGGAGGTTCAGAGACAAGCAAGGGGCCTCAGGTGGCCACTGGGATGGTGGCTGGGAGTGCTCACGGCCCATGGGAGGTTGCAGTGTTCAGCGGAGTTTGCAAGGGGGAGTCTGTGTGTTCTGGACCACCCAGAGGGGAGCAGACTGAGGCTTCTCTCTGAGGCAGAGGTCTGGGTGAAGACAGTTTACTTTCCACTAAACCTCCAAAAAGCCACAAAAAGCCACCAAAGAACAAAAACATCCAGGGAGCAGAAGCCTGAAAAACTGGTTTCCACAAAGCCCAGCCCCTTGATAACCTGCAGAGCAACTCAACCCAAGCAAGACTGACTGAAAAACAGCACATCAGGCCCCTTCCCCAGATGAAAAGCCAAAAGAACAAGAGGACAGCCACCACAGAGTCCCCATAAACCTGTAAAACCCCATCAGGGGAGAACAGTATATTAAGCTCCCAGTATTGTCCCCAAACCTGTATATTTCATAGCTACAACTTTTTCTTTCTTTTTTTATCTTTTTTCTTCTTTCTTTCTTTCTTTCTTTCTTTCTTTCTTTCTTTCTTTCTTTTTCTTTCTTTCTTTCTTTTCTTTCCCTTCCTTCCTTCCTTCCTTCCTTCCTTTCTTAAGATTTGTATTTATTTATTTGAGAGAGAGCATGAGAGAGGAGAAGCTCAGAGGGAGAAGCAGACTCCCCATGAAGCTGGGAACCTGATGTGGGACTCCATCCCAGAACTCCGGGATCATGACCTGAGCTGAAAGCAGTTGCTAACCAAGAGAGCCACCTTTTTTTTTTTTTTTTTTAATTCATTCTCAGTATTCTAATTACCATTACAATGAGAGTTGTAATACTACATCTTCCATAATAACCTTTTAACTTTAAAGTTTTTCATACATATACATGTCTCTCTCTCTCTCTTGATACATATAGGTAAACACTTCAAGATAATCCTTTTTCCTTATTCAATACTACCCCTATATATAAACCAGTTTTGATTTCCCTGTATCTCTGGAAAGTTGACTCCTTTAACAAAGATAACAAGATATACCCAGGAAGAACTGAAATAACTTTCCTCACTCACATTGAGGGTTTATAACCACCCTGCTTAAGAATGTTTGTATCAGTCAGGAAATCAAAGAATTTAAACAATTCATGGAGACCAATGAGAATGAAGGAATGAGAATTGCACTACTGGGTATTTAGCCAAAGATACAGATGTAGTGAAAAGTAGGGTCATCTGTACCCCAATATTCATAGCAGCAATGGCCATAATCATCAAACTGTGGAAAGAACCAAGATGTCCTTCAACAGACGAATGGATAAGGAAAATGTGGTCCATATATACAATGGAGTATTATGGCTCCATCAGAAAGGATGAATACCCAACTTTTGTATTAACATGGGCGGGACTGGAAGAGATTATGCTGAGTGAAATAAGTCAAGCAGAGAGAGTCAATTATCATATGGTTTTACTTACTTGTGGAGCATAAGGAATAACATGGAGGGCATTAGGAGAAGAAAAAGAAAAGTGAATTGGGGGAAATCAGAGAGGGAGACAAACCATGAGAGACTGTGGACTCTGATAAACAAACTGAGGGTTTTGGAATGGGGGGACTGGGGAATGGGTAAGCCTGCTGATGGGTATTAAGGAGGGCATGTATTGAATGGAGCACTGGGTGTGGTGCATAAACAATGAATCCTGGAACATTGAATAATAAAATATAATAAAAAAGATTTTAAAAATTGATCCAGTTAGTCAATAAATCAAAATGATTTAATGATCTAAACCTATGTTAATAATTATAATGTTTTTATTTCTTCAATCTCAACTTTTAAAGCAGTGAGCCAGATAAGTAAAAGTTTCTGCTACACACTTGTGAAAATTTTTTTAAAATTTATTTAATTGGAAAATTTTCAAATATTTTATAATACTTTGCGATGTATTGGCCTTAATGGGTGTAATTTCTATACTCTGTCACCTGTTATGCCCATCTATAATTAGCCAATGTTAAATCTTTCTAACATATAAATAAATTTCAATATTAATCCTGTTTAACTCCACATTTACCTCCAAACACTGCCCATCTCTCCTTCATTTCATTGTAGTATAAAGTAGAAACTGTAATTTTCCTATAAGACATCCTTTTTTTCCCTTTTTTTAAAGATTTTATTTACTTATTTGAGAGAGATGGAGAGAGAGCATAGAGAGATTATGAGAGCGAGCAGAGCATACTTATCACTGAGCAGAGAACCCCATGCAGTGTTCGATCCCAGGGCACTGAGATTATAGTCAAGCTGAAGGCAGAGCTTAAGCAACTGAGCCACTCAGGCACCCTAAGACATTTACATTTATATATCTATTAACAGTTCAACAAAACACAGTGCTTTTATCACCAACTTTAACTAATAAATATATATACATAATAAAAATATAATACATATTAGATATATATTTCTATTAAGCTATTTCTTTTTTACTAATGTAGATCAATGAAGATTACTCACATATTTATTAGACTTTACAATAACTACTTGTACTACATGAAACATTTTTCACTCCCTTACTGATGTCAATTACTGAAGGCAAAGTTCAATTTTTTGGTATCCTACTGTATTTTAAATGTCCTAAAAATAATGAAAAAGCAAGCAACTCTTGTAGAACCTGGGTGGCTCAATGGTTTAAGCCTCTGCCTTCTGCTCAGGTCATGGTCTGAGGGTCCTGGAATCAAGCCCTGCTTCAGGCTTTCTGTTCAGCAAGGAGCCTGCTTCCCCCTCTCTCTGCCTACCTCTCTGCCTACTTGTGATCTCTGTCTCTCTGTCAAATAAATAGTTTTTTTTTTTAAAGAAAAGCAAGCAACACTCATTTTTAACTTAATTATAGTCATAATAACCAAATTTCATAAATTTATGGCTTATTCTGGGAATACAATCTTACTTTGGATTTAATTTCTGCATTTTATTTGCACTAAAGTTGGATAGTACTCTAAATTAGTTTGTAGGTTAGCTTAATCATGTGAATAAAAATTATGAGCCTCTGAAATATTTTGTCAGATTGTTTTCATGTTCATTTAAAAATTTATTGCTTGAACTTTAAAAAAATAATAATTAGACTGGTTTATCACCATGTTAAAAAAAATGTAAGCAGGCTTGTTATATTCAGAATGCAATCCTAATGAGGCAAACTGAGCATGTTCTTCATCTGAGTGTACAAGTAGAGTTCACTAACCACCCACCTCATTAAGTTTGATATGTCATCAATACGGGAAGTTGAATGCTGGTTGTAAAACAAACATAAAGTGTAAACTGCCGAGTGAAGTCAGTCTCATGTTTAACTCAAGGCTGTATTTCTTACTTTGCTATCTCTTATGATAAAGTGTTTGCACAATGTTATATCTTCAGTAAGAGTTAATTGAATCTACTGATTACAGATTTTTGCACATTTCAAGCTAATTTAATTCTAATAAAAATTATTAGTGGTCTTGCAAACACATATACAAATAATCAAAAATTTTTCAAAATAATAAAAAAAATGAATATACCATTTACCATTTGAAATGAAATCTAACTTATCAATTCCAAATAGAAATGAGCTTTGGATGGCATTAACCATGTCAACCTTATTAATAACACCAAAAATACAAAAACTATTACACATGTATAATGAGAAATTGCTAGAAATAGTTACATTTTAATCTTTAGTTTCTTCAATATCAATCATTCCAAAATGAAAAAATAATCAAGAGTCAACTGGTTAAATAAGAACAAAACAACAAAACAAAAAAGACCAGAAGTTTAGAGATCTACTATGTTCAAATATGTCATTTAATTATCTATATTTTCTCACTTATTATTTGGAAATTTCTCACACTTTATATGTGATAAAACTAGCTCAAATAGATCAAATCTTTTTATCAAAATTAAAAATAGGTAGAATTATTTCTTATCTTTAGTTTACTATATCCATAAGGATTATATATAATGCTAAAAAATTAGCAACATATAATACTATTATAATGAAAGCAATTGATTTTCGTATGTTATCATATTTAATACTCAAAATATACTATTTATACCCTTTTACAAATGAGAAATCTATAAATTAGAGTTTTAAGAAAATTTTTATGTATCTTAATGAAGCTGAAACTCTGATCTTCTGATCTTTTTACTTCAAATCTCCTATTCTTTCCTCTGCTTCTCAACTAGAATAGTTTACTAAATGACAAAGTTCAATGTCAAGTAAAAAAAGTCTAAAATAAGACTCCTTGAGCACCTGGGTGGCTCAGTGGGTTAAGCCACTGCCTTCAGCTCAGGTCATGATCTCAGGGTTCTGGGATCGAGTCCCGCATTGGGCTCTCTGCTCAGTGGGGAGCCTGCTTCCTCCTCTCTCTCTCTGCCTTCCTCTCTGCCTAGTTGTGATCTCTCTCTGTCAAATAAATAAATAAAATCTTAAAAAAATAAAATAAAATAAAAAATAAATAAAATAAAATAAGACACCTTAAGCTATTTTTACTAAATGATACATTAAAGTGAGATATTTACTATGATGCTGGTGATGGCTAGCTTAGAAAACACTAATAGAATAAGTAAAAAATATCTACGTCTTATACTTCATAAAAAGATAATGAAGGATTGTCCCAGAATTACTTCAAAATATTAGAATAATAATGTCAGTAAATAGTGTCAATAATAGTGTCAGTGCTAGGTCACCTGGTAGGAACAATGTTCTCTGTACTTTATATAAGCTTGACATTCCTACAAATCTACAGATATAAAGGGGGGACAAGCCTACCAGTCTTTTAATTGGGCAGATCTTTCACTCTGGGAAAGCTGCAAAAAAACCTCAAATATCACATGCATCCCTGTGAGATATCTGAAGGCCAAAATGACACCATCTCCGTATTTTCACATTCTCCTATCTTTATCTGGTTTATAACTTAGCATATTTTGCGACTGTTTGAAGAATGAGCCCAAGGAAAGCAACATCAAACAAAGGGACAAATCATTATTCTCATCAAACTTTCAATCATAGAACAGACTTTATCCTAGTGCTGTGATCTACCCAAAACTATTGGGTACAACTAAAGTATGTTTAGAGAAGCATTTAGACATTTAAACATTTAGAGAAATATTCAGAAACTTAACTAAGTATATTAAAAAGATGGTGAAAATAAACTGCATAATCACACTGTTCAGAATGTTAGAAAGTTAGATAGGAATTAAAAAATTGATTTAGGAGGAAACAGAAGAATGTGTATGTATATATATGTGTATATACACATACATAATTTTTACATAATATATATTTACAAAAATGAGGTAGAAAACAGAAAATGAAACTACAGAATAAATGGAAGAGCTGATTTTCTTTCCATATCAAATAGAAAAGAATCGGGGTGCCTGGGTGGCTCAGTGGGTTAAGGCCTCTGCCTTCAGCTCGGGTCATGATCCCAGGGTTCTGGGATCGAGTCCCGCATTGGGCTCTCTGCTCCGCAGGGAGCTTGCTTCCCTTCCTCTCTCTCTGCCTGCCTCCCTGCCTACTTGTGATCTCTCTCTCTGTGTCAAATAAGTAAATAATATCTTAAAAAAAAATAGAAAAAAAGCAACATCTAGCTAATGTAGTTAAGAATAAAATGCAGGTAGTTTAAAAGGAAATTAGAATGAAATAATATTCATAAACCCTAATGAAATCAAAAGTATTATGAAAGAATATTATTAATTCTCCTGAGGCTTCTCCAAATTATAATCTTAATTTCTTAAAGAAAGGTATGAGACTATGAGGTATTCAAATAAAGAAGAATGAACCAAAATTTTCACAGGCAAGCTGTTTTTGAAATGTAAACTATACAGTGTCAAATACCCAAAATATTTTTAAAATTTGGGGTACACAATTACCAGGCTTTTTCTTGGAAAATCTTTTAAGAGTACTGTATCAGTTCAGATACTGCCTACTCTATGTCATTTTTCTTGAACAATAAGGATATTTATCATCTCAAGTCAGATTTCACAATGTTTTCTACTCTGTCATCCTTTCAATGTCAGTTCTGTCCTTTTATAAATACCTCCAGTATCTCCAGATACTACATCAAGACAAGACAATGCTGAGACTCAGAAAAGGATCACTCTCATTCCTATTATTCACTAAGATGGAAGAGTTTCTTAGTGGCCTCACAACACAAGATCTTTCCTTACTCCTTGGCTAAAATTAGGTGATAATCACACATGTAAAATTTCAGTTGCCAAAAACTTAGTATCAAACAATGAAATAAGACAAAGAATAAAAATATAAAATATTAAAGACTTAAACAAAAAATCAAAATATTTCACTAGAGCTATACTAAAAACAAATGCCAGTCCTAATTCATAAATGCTCACATGGAGCTCCAAAAAATATGAATAAATAAACCTAATTAAAAATAAATTAGGACTAATTTCAATTATACATATACTTCAACCCTTTACCATAATCTCTTTACAGAGATCCTGCCATCAAAGGTCTATGGAATAATCATAAAAATTGTTCCTACATTAGGAAATAAAGAAAAAAATTCAAAAAGTAGAAATGATAAAAGTTTATCTGATCTGGCTGTAATAAAACTATATCTCTATTAAAAAGATAGAAAAATACCAGTATTAGGAATATTTCAAAACACTTGTTAACTCTTGGATCAAAAGAGAAATGAAGTTCAACAACTAAATTAATTTATTCTATCTACAAACATTTCCTATGTACTATGTAGTAGTTAATATATTCAAGGCACATATATTATATGTGCAAGGCACTGAGCATACAATGATGACCACACAGATAATGTTTGTCAGCTGCTCAATTAAACCTGCACTCCAATGGAATAGATCCACAACGGGGAGAGGGAATAACAGAGGGTGATGTTTTATTTATTTTTTTCTTTTTATTTTGAGATTTTATTTAAATTCAAGTTGATTCACACATAGTGTAGCGTTAGTTTTAGTGGTAGAATTTACTGACTCAGGAGTGATGTTTTAGATAGGATGGTAACATAAGCCTTTTTTGGAAGGAAAATTTTTAAGCACTACATAAAATGTGAGAGTGAATCATGTGGATATCAGGGAAAAAGTATTCCAGATAAGGGAACAGTAAGCGTAAAACCCTCAAATGGTTATGGAATTAGTAAGTTTGAGGAATTACAAAAAAGATAGTTCTATGATGGATACAGAATAATAAGGAGCAGAATTGTAGGGATGGAGGTGTAAAAAGCACCCAGGTGGCATATATATGGCTTTATGAATTTCTGTGTATATATAATAAATGTAATATATTATACATAATATAATTTATTATAAATATAATATGATATAATATAATTTTATTATAGAAAGTATAATTTGTGTACATAACTAGAAAGAATAGTACATTGAATCCACATGTACTCAGCACTTACTTTCAAAAATTAACAACACTTTGCTTAGCTTCATTCATATATTTCTCTCTAACCACCATTTTTTGAGAAAGAGTCACAAGACAATTTCAGTCATGCTGTGCAGTTTTTAGTACACTATCTCTTTAAGCACATGATGAATATGTGGTTATTCCACCTTATGTGATGTTTAGATTGATTAGAAAGTTTTTATTTAATTAATCTAGTTCCTCAATTATAACATTTCTAGTTAGGACATAATTTCTGGAAATAGAAACAGCATTGCCTCATGCATTAGATTGGGATCAGAATAAAAAAGCCATGAAGACAACAAGAATTTGGAATTAAATGCTATTGATTAAATGGTTGTACCTTTTACTGTAATAGGCAGCACAGGAGAGAAATAGACATTGAGATAAATCACTATTTTATTCATAACTGTAGGTCATTTTTGATGTCTCTTAACATCTAAGCCATGATATGAATCTAAAATTCAGAGGAAAGGTTAGGAACGGTGATATAAATTTTAGGGACCATTATATTGGAGACTGATTATTAAGCCAAGTGACTGAAGAAGACAACCTTAGTAGTATTTTAAAAAGAAAAGGAAAGAAAGAAGAAAAACCTGTAACACTTCATCATTTATTGGTAGGAAAATTAGAAATATATAAGACTTATGAGAAATGGTCCTTGAAATGAGAGGAAATCCAAGAGGGTGTGATGCATCAAAAATCAAGAAAGTAAATATAGAACGGAGAGAGCAATCAGCTGAGTCAAACATTGCCTTAATCATGTTAGATTAGGAAGAAGGCTTGATATTTGGATTTGGTAATGTAGAGTTCATTACTGACCTTAATAGGAATTCTCTTTGGAGAGAAAGGAACTTTCTTGGAATGTTGTTCCACAGAGCACTTGGAGAAAAGAAAGTGAAGGTGGAAGATATAGGCAAAAATACTGAGATTTCCATAATGGGGGGGGGGAAAAAAGTCAGAACTTGAAGATATTTGTGCCATCAAGGGAAATTTTTAAATTTATTTGTTTTGTTTAAGATGACATTTATTTTGTTGTATTTTTTGTATTTTTATGTTAATTAAATGGATCTGGGAAACAGGAAAAAACAGACAACGTAGAAGATGGAAAAAAATGGTTACAAGAAAAATGGCTTAGTTTGGTTCAGAGTTTGCAACTCTGGTACAAAGAAAGAATGATAGACTTTACATAACCCCAGGAAATATTCACCCTTTTTAGCAGAGGCAGATGAAAAGTAAATTTTATATTCAATAAATGTGGGACTTCACTTTAAGAGGTATTTTATTATCATTTTTGAGAATAGTAAAATGAATTGATAAATGAAATATATTGGAAATAACAAGAAAGATATAGTGTCCACTAATGTTAGAAAAATGTATTTTAAAAAAGGCTATACAGTGTGACTCTGTGATTGGGTACACCCATATTAAGCTGCTCAGTTCCACATATGGAGAGACAGCTAAATATAAATAAACTGGAGTTTTGAAAGAAACAGATTATAGTAGGAGAAGGAGAAGATATAGGTAGGTATGCAATTAGAGGTTAGTTTTGAATCATTGTGGAGGAAAGTGGTACATAAGAGAAAAAATAATGAAAAAAGTTATAAATTGAATTAATTAAAAATCGTTACAATCAGCTTCCTTACAAACAAAATATTTCATATATTTTGAAGTATTACCTGTCACTCTTCTGACCCTATTTCACACACACATTCCCCCCCACACACACACACAGAGATCTTTGCCCTGAATTTGATGATTATGGTTCCAGAGCATATCTTTGTATGCTAAGTACACACATTCATGCATAAACATGTATGTGTATAAATATATATATACATATATATGTATATGTATTTTTAAACATTTATAAAAATTATTGTATAATTTCCTTTTATCCTTCTGCAACTGCTTAATTTTGAGTTGATGTATGTGATAATTTGGGTTTTTGTTACTTTAGTTAGCATTTGTAACTTTGATATTGTAATAAATTATTTTTATTCAGCCTATCATATTAGCCATAATTATATTGACCAAAATATTATTTTTGAAATTCATATTTACATATCCAGTCCTAATTTCAATGATATCTCCTTCTTTAGGAACCTTCTCAGATTGTTCAGTCAGGACTATGTGCCCCTATTGTAGGTAGTTATTGTCTCTCTTTTCCAGAATTTATGGTATCCTTTGTGTTGTAATATCTATGTATATGTTGTATACAAAACGTGTGTGTGTTCACAATAAAATTTTTTTTAAAGTTTATATTTAATTTTATTATTTAAACATTTTTATTCGAATACAACTGACACATGAAGTTACTATTTTTATGTGTACAACATGGTCATTCAACTTCTGTATGTGACATGTTGTATGCACACCACAATGCAGCTACCACCTGTCACCATACACCACTATTACAGTATCATCGATTCTATTCCCTGTGCTGTGCTTTTTATTCTCATGGCTTACTCATTCACTGAAAGCCTGCATTTCTCTTTCCCCTCCACCCATTTTTTTTTTTCCATCCACCAGCCACCTTCCCTCTGGAAACCATGTTTCCGATTGGTTCTCTGTTATTTATAGGCCTGATTCTGGGTTTTGTTTGTCTCTTCATTCGTTTGGCTTTTAAGGTTCTATATATGAGTGGAATCAAATAGTATTTCTTTCTCAGTCTGACTTATTTCACTTTAACATAATACCCTTTAGGCCCACCCATGTTTTCACAAATGGTAAATTTTCTGTCTTTTTACAGCTAAATAATATTCCACTGTACATATATGTCATATAATATATTTATCTGAGAGAAAGATGAGAAGGTATAAGCAGGGGGAGAAGCAGATTCCCCACTGAGCAGGGAGCCCAACGGGGGATTCAGTCCAAGGCCCCTGGAATCATGACCGTATCTTGGCTATTGTGAATAATGCTTCAGAGAATATGGAACTGTAGCTATCTCTCCAAAGTTACTACTTTTTATTTCTTCAGCTAAATACCCATGAGTGGGATTGTTGAATGATATGATAGTTCTATTTTAATTATAATTTTCTTCACATTCTTACCAGCACGTGTTTCTTGTCTTTTTGAGACTAGTCATCCTAATAAGTATGAGACAATATCTCACTGTTTTGGCTTACATTTCTCTAATGAATAGTGATGTAGAGCATCTTTCATATAGCTGTTTGCTATTTGTATCTCTTCTTTGGAAAAAATGTCTATTCAACCTCTTTGCTCATCTTTAAAATTGGATCATTTTTGTGTTCTTTCTATTGTGAGTTATGAGTTCATATCTACTTTATTTTTTTTTTAATTTTTTATGAGTTCCAGATCTATTTTAGTTATTAACTTCTTGTTAAAGGGTTTTCAAATGTTTTCTGTCATTCCATAGGTTGCCTTTTCATTTTGTTAATTGTTCCATTATTGTACAGAAGATTTGATGTAGTTTTACATAATTTTGCTTGTGCTTTTGGTGTCATTTCCACAATGTCTTTGTCCAATCAATGTCAAGGACGTTTTCCCCTATATTTGTTTTGTTGTTGTTTTTGTTATTTTCTTTCTAGGACTTTTATAGTTTCAGAGTTTACATTTAAGTCTTTTTAACCATTTTTAATTTAATTTTCGTAAAAAAAACTCTTATTACTCCAATATAGACTTTTAATATGCTATCCACTAAACTGTATTTAGCTTCTTAACTATAAAAGCTAAAATAAGAGCTAGATTAAATGGAACCAGAATTGTATGAGAAACTAAAAACAGAGATGTTTAGTTAATAAGTAAAGAGAAGGAAAGTATGCAAGGAAGTGCTTACTAGTGGAAAAAGATTTTAAAAATCAAGAGAAACTGCCTAGAGTACGTAAGCTTTAGAGAAAAAAAAAAATTTCCTAATTTGTTTGCACTGCTATAACAAAATACCCACAGATTGTGTGGCTCGCAAACAACAAACATTTATTTCGTACAGATCTGGGAAATGGAAGTCCAAAGTCAGGGTACCAGATGTTTCTAATGGAAACTCTCTTCTCTGTTTTAGACTGCTGAGCTGTATCCTGGCATGGCAGAAGGGCTGAGCGAGCTCTTTAGATCCTCATTTATGAGAGCACTAATTTCACTCAAGAGAGTTCCATTCTCATGACCTAGCCACCTCTCCGAAAGCTCACCTCTTAAGTTCACATTGGACATTAGGCTTAAGATATGAATTTTGAGTAATATCAAAATTCATTCTACAACAGGAATGAAAGCGACATTTTTTATTTTTTTTTCCCCCTCAGTCATGTTCTTCTTGAACACCTTGAATTTATGTTGCATTCATATGCTAAGATAATTCCTAGGAAGTTAAGAGCGCTAAGACTGATTTTATTTACATGAAGTTTCTTTCCCATGGGTTCACACACAATCTGAAAATAAGAAGGAACTCCAGTCACTCATACATTTACTTATTCATTTATTCCTTCATTACTCCAATACTTACTGAGCACTTAATTTTGTGCATGGGAGTTTAATTAACAAAACAGTAAAAGATGCCTATCCTCAAAAACTTTCATTCTACCAGGAGATAGAAAAGCATGATGAAAATGTCAGTTATGTAGTAAGTTAGAAGCTGGTGAGAACAATAGATAAAAGTCTCCATTTTTGTTGCTGTGCTTATTCTGGACTAAGATGATAAAATAAATCAACTTATATCTCAAAGGATATTTTTCCCAATGTTGTCACTTTCCCTCTTCAACAGATGGTTGCTCCTGAGTGTGAAGTCCTTCTCTTTAAAATTTCCAAAGCATATTTAACACAGATTAACACACTTTCTAAAACAGTATGAAAACTCTGCTAATTCTTCAATTCCATTATTGGCTTCCACATATACAAACCTGAAAAATTTGAGAAAATATTTTATAAAAGTTTCTATTAATATTCTAGAAATAAAGTAAATTTAGATTTTATTTTATCCTCCTCCAAATTTTGGTTATATGTAAAAGTAACTCAGTTGTACCTTACAGAAATTTGACCTTAGGTGTGTACGGGAGCTTGTTAAGGAGTTTCTATAAACCTGTTGGCATATCTGATGTTGGAGCTTGAAGCCAAAGAACAGAAGGCAGTCAGGAAAGGAAGATGGATGGAAGGTGAAAAGAGGAAAAATAAACTGACACCCACAAACATGAGCTGGAGCCCAAGACTACAGACAGAAATCTGTGTCAGCTTTTAATTGCTTCTGACCTTGATAGAAGGCAAGGAGCCCTTCATTATGAAGGACAATACATATACATTACACCGGATTCAGAAAAGCTGAAGGAGGATGCAAGGGAATATGGGACAGTTGTATGCTCAAGTGCCATTTCAGAAAACAATTTTTAGGAAGTATACAAAATGGCTGCTCTTTTAATTTTGCCCTTTAAATTTCCAGCAGAATCTCTCAAGGCCCAGGCTAACTGGAAGTAAATTGTTAAACATCCTGGGAAATGTAGTTTGGCTTCTCCAAGTTGACACATTGCAAAGCCATCACAAATACCCTTGATGATTTTCTCTATTATTACAGAGAAACTGGTTTCTGTACCAATATCCCAGGCTATGTCTATAAATTGATATTAAAAAAGTAGACAATAATGTTTTTTAAATTTGTTTTTGCCATACAGATAATTCACATACATCAATGACTACTTCAGTTTTATATGCATTGTTTGAAATATTATAGATGTAATATTTCTTGAATTGTGTCAATTTGCTCAAAAACTCATATTCTAAAATTTTAATTATAATTACAGAAACACGAAGTTATAATTTTCTGAAATAAAGCTTGTGTTTTTATATACCCTAATGCTAGATCCACAGTGCTAAATGTACTCCAGTTTTTCCATTTTCTGTCTCACTTGGGAAACAATCCACAGAGTGGGACTCCTAAGGGACCCTTCTTAGAATTCTTGTTTCCTAGCTCACTGGACCTGATGTATAAGATATTAAGAACTGGATAGCCAATGCTTGTAAATTAGAGTTGAGTTGCCTGTTTAATAACTCAGGCCAAAACCAAATATTTTCCTTTTTCTGACAGTGCCACCATTTCCTAGAGATCTGTGCTTTCTCCTTCAGATAAAATTTATCAGGATAGTTATGTAGCTCAAACTAAGCCAATCCTAGTGATATAATAACTAAAAAAAATAATGATGAAGACAACAAATGCATTTTTTTAATTAATAGTGGTCAATAAGAAATCAATAATATTACTTAATATGTACATAATGCTTCATAAAGATGAGGTCTGCATATTCCCCAGGCATATGTATTAACTAATGCTCTGTAAATAGTTTATTTTCGCCCATCAGTATTACAATTGTATCTGACAATGAGGGGTCTAGTGCTGTAACAAAATCAGAGATGGCACAATAAATGAGCCTGAAAGAATAAATACAAAGTAGCATAAAATGTTGCTTTTGACATAAACAGAAAACAATCAATATCAGCCCAATCTGGTCAAGATGAAAACACATGTTCTTTCACAAATTTAAGCTTTTGCCATGTGCTATTTTTTTTGTAGTTATAGAATTTGACAGCTGTTTAGAGTTACAAACATTAACAATAGCATATAGAAAAAATACACCCCAAAACTATTTTTTATTGGACCATATTTAGAGAAAATGAAATTGAATGCAATGACCTTGTAGAAAAGCAGTTTGCAAAGTACGATTCATACACTCTTGTGGGGATCCCACTCTTATGGGGACACTTTCAGGAGTTCCCTGACATTGAAACTAACTTCATAATAATACTAGAATGTGATTTGCTTTTTTTCCCACTGTGTTTATGTGCACACTAAAGTTGCAGACTTAGTGGTGAGTAGAACTCGTGGTGCCTTAGCATGAATGAAGACAGTGGCACCAACCACTTCTAGTAATCAATGTGTTTTTCATCAGCAAGTGCTCACTGTAAACAAACAAACAAAAAGAGTTATCAGGTTCAATGAAGATATAAAAATATTAAATATTGGAAATAGTAGGTGTGCATTTTTAATATTATGAGTGAAAAACCTGCAGTGAAAATGGGCAAAAACTGTGTTATATATCTAAGTACAATTGTTGCCTTCAGTGAAAGTATTTGTGTGATTGTTGATTTAAGAACTGAACTAATCAATTTTTTCAAATAAACCACAATTATGTTTGAAAGAGTGACCAAAAGAGACTATGACTATACAGCTATAGGTATCTAGTAGATGTTTTCTCAAAACCAAACTAATTTAGCTTGACACTTAAGAAAGATACTTGAAATTTGTGCTTAAGAGCAAATATTAGAATTTGTAAAAACTTGTTTCTACCACTCTGGGCTTGACAATTTCTAGTGCTTAAATACTTTTCTCATAAGAATATTAGTAAATACAATTATGCTTATGCTTTCTAATAAAATGTGTCAGCATTCAGAAATGTTTTTCATAATCCAAAGAATCAATGCTTTTCAAATGAACAATGTATTACCTTAACAAATCATGCATGGTTAAAATGTCCACTCAAAAATGCATCTATGTCCAGTGGATTTTAACGTCACACACTGCAAAACTCCTGATGTTTCAGAGTCTACACTGAAACTGAATTTTAAGAACCAGCTACATGCTATGTTTTGGTGTAGCATCAAAGAAAAATACTTACAATTATCTGGAAAATATATATATTAAAATATTTATTCAATTTTCTCACTAAATTCTTGCATTGAAAAATACTTTTTCAGGCGCCTGGGTGGATCAGTGGGTTAAGCCTCTGCCTGCAGCTCAGGTCATGATTTCAGGGTCCTGAGATTGAGCCCCATATCAGACTCTCTGTTCAGCAGGGAGCCTGCTTCCCCCTCTCTGTCTCTGCCTGCCTCTCTGCCTACTTGTGATCTCTCTGTCAAATAAATAAATGAAATCTTTAAAAAAATACTTTTTCACAAAAATATGTCAATAGTAACAGGTTCATTATTATTTTAAGAATATTTAATTTTGATTTATACATAATTCTTTATAAGATAATAGATAACCTCATACTGCATACACATAGAAGCTCTTTTAGGATCTCAACATTTTTTAATTATTTATTTACTTATTTTAGAGAGAGCATGCAGGGAGAAGGGCAGAAGGAAAAGGAGAAAGAGTATTAAGCAGACTCCATAGTAGCTCAGAGCATAGCTCAGAGCTTTATCTCACAACCCTGAGATCATGACCTGAGCAGAAAATCAAGAGTTGGGTACTTAACCAACTGCACTGCCCAGGTATCCCTGTTCTCAAAATTTTTCTTTTAAGTTTAAAATCTTTTGAAGCTTGAAAACCACAATTCTAGAGAGTGGAAATATATGATATATACATTTTCTATGTTAGTAAGCTTTTATTGGATCATCCATTAATCTTCTAAAACAAATATTTATTGAACATCAAAAAAGACATTTTTGTAGGTGCTGGAGTTATGGAAATAAAACAAATAGACCACTTTGTTGCCATTATGGGTCATCTATATTGTTGCTCTTTTGTCCCCCCCTTTAAGTGATAGTAACCCCTACCTTATCTTCCGCTAATGTCTCATCTATATTGTTGCTCTTTTGTCCCCCCTTTAAGTGATAGTAACCCCTACCTTATCTTCCGCTAATGTCTTACTTACTCTATTCTCTTACCTTATTATTTTGGAAATGTAAATAAAGATTCTTGAAAACATTTTAAATTAAAATTAAAAAAAGAAATCTTGAAATAGAAATTAGTTTTATCCCATAGCCATAATAGTTAAATAAAGACAGTTCTTTAATTCTGATAAACTTTTTTATTAATTCAACTCTGATTTAATCACATTTTCAACAGTGTTTTTGCAAATGTTTTCAAGTTTCTCTAGTTTCTATCCACACATACCTACACATACCTTTCCAAAAGATCTCTAATCAGAGTAAAATCTGAATTGTGAGGAAATAGTCTGTCTTGGAAATAAATATTGGAGAACTGGTCCATGAGAAAAATACATTTTTAAAGAAGTGAATGCATTCTGAAAAGCAAATATAGAACCCTTCAATGGGAGACTAAAAATATAAAACAAAGAAACTGGAAAAAAAGAATCAGAAGACCGGTGAATAACTAAGACCTAGAAAACTGAGAACACAATATAGGACCCATTAAAGAATAAAGAGTTACAGTTGTTGTTTTGTTTGTTTTGTTTTCTTCAAAACCATGAAGTTGTTCAGGCAGCAGTAATGAAGTAAAAACTGATTGGTGTTTATGTACATTTCATAGTCTGGTGTGGTTTAGGTAAGTGTTTTAGCTTAGTTTCAATAGTGGAGAAAAAAAAGAATACTCAAAACTGGTTTTAGTTTAGTTTCAATAGTGGAGAAAGAAAATAGAAAAGAAAAATCAAAACAGTGTGGTTTAACTGTTCAAAACCAGTTGAGATATTCTAAAGGAAAAGAGGAAAATGTAACTCCCAAGTACTCTATATTAACTTTTTTCTGGCAGTTACTTTAGTATTGCCCTGCTGAAATGATGTTCCACTATTTCACTGGCCACCACAGTTCTAGGGCTCCAGTTGCTTAACAGAAGTCATGTATCCCCTATTAGTCTTCTCTTTCTTTCCAAAGTTCATTTCTTTCAACCTACAGTTGTAGGTATGGGAGAAGGCAAAGAGTTTTATTACTTAGCACACATAGACAGCAGAAACTTCATGTTTAATCAGTTCCTTTTGCCTCCAAGTCCCAGAAGGGTGATGCATAGCCATGCCCAATTGCATGCTATGCTAACAGTGGGTTTGTGGCACAGATAAGGAAATTCAAACTTGGGAAACTTCAAGTTTTAAAAGTGGGCTGCTAGCGAATCTTTCCAACTCCTGCTCAGAGGGAGACATTACCTTTATTTCCTTCCCCGACAGCAAACAAACCTGTCTTCTGCTCCAGAATGGAGGACACGCTCTGTAATTTCATGTTGTCTGCTACAGAAACATCCTTGAGAGGATGGAGGGGAAGAAAATTGAAGACAAGACTTGCAGAACCCTGAGAAACCCATTAAAAACTGTATTCCAATAGTTTCAGGAGGTAACACTTAGCCAAACTCCTGAATGGCAAGAAGGATCCAGCCACTGGATTAATTAATTAGGGGAAAACATCATGAGACAATGAGTGCAACCACTACTAAGATTCAAAGTAGAAAAAAAAAAAAGTGGAGTTTTAAGGGAAAGAAGGGTCATCATAGGCCATGGATAAGATTTAATAAATGAGTCCAGAGAAAGGCAGGAGTTAGATTACATAGATCAGGGGTTCTCAGACTTTACACAAAAATTGCATCGAGGATGGATGCTGTTAAAAATCAGATTCCAATTAAGCAGATCTAAGATAGGGTCTGAAATTCTTCATTTTTATCTTTCTCTCTCTCTCTCTTTTAATTTATTTATTTAGTTTGGAGAGAGAGAGAGAAAGCACAACCAAAAGGGACTGAGGGAGAAAGACTCTCAAGCAGACTCTGCTGAACCCAGAGTCTGACAACGTGGGACTGGCTGGATCTCAAGACCCTGAGAAATGACTGAAACTAAGCATCAGATCCTTAACCGACTGCACCATCCAGTTACCTCTGAAATTCTGCATTTCTGAAATGCTCCCAGAAGATGCCTGCCAACGTTGTATATCTTAATAGCAAAAATGTAGAACATTTTGCAATATTCAGATGAAAAATAATGGTGTTTGAATACAGTACAGTATTAACAGAGGTAGCGACAATTGGGCTGAATCAGCATGCATCAGAAAATAGTGATGCTGATTGAATGGATACAGACAGCAAAAGACAAAAAAGGTTCTGAGCACCCCATTCTGGTGTATGTGTCAAGGGATGCCATAGCACCAAAGGAATGCTTTGACACCAGCTGGTTGTCATAGGATTCAACTGAATTCTGATAATTTCCACCCTGAGATGGCACCAGATCTTACAGGTTAAGGTCTTGGTCCTACTAGATGGCTTCCTTCCTACTTTTGGATGCCAATTGCAAGGCCATGTTTTCATTCGCACTGCTGAAAACCCTCTCCTTGGGTTTGATTAATTTTCTAGAGTGGCTCATAGAACTCACAGAAATATTTATTTATTGGACTATTGGCTTATTAGAAGAGGATATAACCCAGAAACAATTGAAGAAATGAATAGGGGAGGGCCTTGAGAAAGGGCAAGGAGTTTCCTGGCCCCTTGCAGTATACCATTTCCCCCACATCTTCATATGTCACCAAACTGAAAGCTCTCTGAACCTTGACTTTTTGAGTTTGTATGGAGACTTCATCACCCAGGTGAGACTGATAAATTATTAGCTGTCAGTGAACTCAATCTCTAGCCCTCTTCTCTGCCTGGAGATATGTGTTGGGAGAGAGGAAGACTCAAAGTTCCACCTCTGAGCATGTGGTTGGCTTCCCTGGCAATCAGACCCCATCCTTAAGTGTGAACCAAAAGTTGCCTCAGTAAGAGAAAGGACAATTTCATTGCTCTTATCATTTAGGAAATTTCAATGGTTTTAGGAGCTCTGTGTCATAGATGAAGACAAAGACCTAATATATATTTCTTATTATAAATTATAATATTACAAAATACATAACAAAAATTCCTTTTTTTTTTGTTTCACCAACTAGATTACAACATAGTTCCTCAGAAACAGGAAATATAGGGGGTAAAAAGCAGCTTCTGTATATGCACATTGAGGTGGAAAATAAGTACTCTATTTTAAGAATAAGTTTGAACTGACAAGATATGCAAGTGCATATCTCAAGTAATTAATAAGACAGCATAGAACTCTGAAGTAATAGGTAGAGGTTATTAACATAAAGCTGTTATATAAAACAGAGCGTTAGTGAAATTATCTAGGGGATTCAGGAATGAAGGGAGACTAATATCAAATTTAGGAGTGACAGAAGTGTAGATAACAGCAGAGGGTTTTTTCTTTAACCTTTGTTCAGAAAGATACCTATTAGAAAGAGGTAGTTTAAAGAAGATATTGGGCAAAGGAAAAATTTCTTTGTTGTATGATAGAAAACCATAGAGTAAGTAGACATACGAGGGGATAAATTAAGTAGCATGCGTGAAATCGATACCCTACAGGCTATTACAGAAGAAAGTACAGATAGAAAGTCACTAAATTAGCAGAAAGGAATGGTCCCAAGTACTTGAAAGCAGAAGCAAACTGTCCATTGTAACAAGAGGGAGGACAAAACTTGTTTGCTGTCAATGAGATGAAACATTGACTTCTTATAATTTTTCTTCTCCTATTGAAGCATAAGATAACACCAGTGTTTGAGGAGAAGAGTAGGGGATGTGTGTAGAATAGTTGAGGAAAGAGGAAATGTGAACCAGTAGCTTTGGAGAGTGAGGAAACAAACACATAAGGGAAATGGGGAGCATAAATGGACAATGCTGTTTGCTGATTTGACATTTCTGGTCATTAAGCTAAAGTAAGCTTAGGGGCACCTGGGTGACTTAGTTAAGTTTCCAATTCTTGATTTTTGGCTTAAGTGACAATTTCAGGGTCTTGAGATGGAGCCTATGTCAGGCTGTGTGCTGGGCATGGAGCCTACCTAAGATTCTCTCTCCCTCTCCTTCTGCCCCTCCCCCACTTATACTTGTTCCCTCTCTCTTTCTCTCTCTCTATCAAAAAATAAAAAAAAAAAAAATAAGCAAGGTAAGCTTGGTTAACATTCCATACTGTTGTGTTTCCCTAGGTGTTTACTACTTACAAGCATACCAGGAGGGGAAAGTCAGCTGGGTTTTCTCCAGGGATAAGACTGATAGAGAAAAAAGCAAAGGAATTAAAATGCTCACAAGATTTACTTTTGGAAATGGGTCCATGGATTGTGGATTCTAAAATGGTAAAGATGAAAGTTAGAATTTGGAGGGATTGGATTTACTGAGGGTAAGAATTAAAGAAGTTCAAATCAATGGAAACTTAAGTAACTGATACATACATACATATTTTTTGACAGCCTGGCCATAATAAATAACACTGGTTCTTTACCAGGAAAAGCTAATGCTACTTCTTACCTATTTCTGCCAAGATTTATTTTATAATAAGGGTTTATTTTTTCTTGTATAAGTTAGAACTCACTAAAGTCATGAAGTTATAATGAAAAATTAGCATTTAATCCTAAGATTATGTGAAACCCATGGATTAGATTGGTATTGCTTTCACATCCCAGCACAAGAGGACCAGCATTTGGAGGGCACTTTTCACAAGCACAAATAGTAAGATATATTTTTGAAAGAATACACAGGAGCTGCATTCAGAGTTTCTCATTCAGCACTTCACAGAGTACCATCTGTAAAATCTAAACACCCACCCTAATAATAACACCTTTCAGGTCATAAGGAAACAGTCCTCCATATAGGACAAGAGCCATATGACCTTAAGATAAAATACAACTGCCATTGGGGTGCCATGAAGTTTGCATATTGTATTCCTGCCAATGTTCAAGATAGATATTGATACAGAATATATGTTGGATTTGAGTGATGGATGTGCTTAGATAAGAGGAAAGACAAATTAATTAACCTGTCAAATCCTTCTTCTCAGACAGCAAAAATTCAATAGATTCTTTCATAATTAGGTATTGATTCTCGGTAGTTCTAAACATCTGTTTTCTTGCTTATCTTGATGTTCCCATTTGTGAGTTGTGATGGAGAAACTCATGAATTAGAAATGATTTTCACAACAGTGGCAAATAGAAGTTGATATACATTTATAATATGAAACAATTCACCTTCCTCTTGAAATTGTATATGTGCTGTAGACATAACATTCATGAAGTGTATCCCCATTGTTTATAATGTAACTAGATAAATTTAGGGCATAGAATTGGAAGTAGTTTTACTTTTCTAACATCTTTAATTATATTTAGTTGATTTTATAAGATAAAATAGCTTTATGCAAAAAATTTTCCATTTTAATTTTATCCTGTTTTTTCATTTTTAAGTGATAATTTTAATAATTTAACAGATAGATGACAACTAAAAGTACAAATAAAATATATTTCATTATATATATTTCATTTACCTTAATTTACATTTTTAAATACATATTTAAAGTTGAAATAATGAGCACATGTTATTTTTTTTAAGATTTTTATTTATTTATCTGATAGAGAGCAGGAGAGTACAGGCAGGGTGAGTGGCAGAGGGAGAGAGAGAGAAGCAGGTCCCCCACCGAGGAGGAAGCCTATGCAGGACTGTGTCTTAGGACCCTGGGATCATGACCTGAGCTGAAGGCAGTTGCTTAACAGACTGAGCCATGCAAGTGCCCCCACACATGTTATTTTTAAACCTACCTGTCATTATAACTAAGTCATGAAAGAATAATTCTTCTGATAGTAAGAAAATATGAACGTGCAATTCAAGGGGGGAAAAAGCCTAGATGAAGAAATGAGACAATCCTTAAAGAGCAAGAGACAAGATAAAATTTGTGATCTGAATTAATAAGCAAGGGCACAAGAATATATGTGAGCTGCCAAATGGACTTGTGCTCTAGGTCCTGAAAATGTTAGGGGGCAGCCTGAGGAAAATGAGTTCCATTTTCCTCAGAATGTTGATGGGGTCAGTTCTCCACAGGAAGACCACCTGTTTCCTATGGCCCCAGAGCTGCCTGCACAACCAATTAGGATTCCAGAGCTGAATGCATAAGACCATCAAAGAGTTTTTAACATTAAAAATATAAACCTAGAAAATAGCATTTCTAAATTTTAGTCAAAGTCAGTGACTGTTATATATGCTGAACGACAGATATTAAAATTTCATGGAGAAAACTGTGGTTTGGGAAGAGAAAGAGCAGAAAATAAATCTAATAGAGAAGACTGGGTTCCTAACACAGAAACCTCTAAATGATAAACTGATGCAATGCACTTGGAAAATCCTAATCTTTTTTTTTTTTTACAGAGAGAGAGAGAGCACAAGCAAACAGAGAGGCAAGCAGAGAGAGAAAGAGGAGGAAGCAGGCTCCCTGTTCAGCAGAGAGTCCAACGCGGGACTCTATCCCAGGACCCTGAGATCACGTCCTGAGCCGAAGGCAGGGGCTTAACCCACTGAGCCACCCAGGCACCCAAGAATCCTAATCTTAACCCTAATCCAAACCAACCTTAACATTTGAAGATTTTTGTTGAGATCACCAAACATCAAAAAGACTAACCACACACACACACACACACATATGCTCATCTACAGCCAATTAATTGCATTTGAGAGTAGAATCTGGGAGGTGCTTTTGGTTTGAGGTTGGCAACTTCTGTCATAAGCATGGTACATGAGGGTTAGAGTTAGAGAATAAAATAATTTTGAAGGTTTATGAACAAGAGAAGGAAGTGACCAAATGTGTCCTTTAGGAGCATTATTCTGGCAAATGTATGTAGGACAAATCAGAACTAGAGAAGTTCTGAATAAGGAAGAGTTTTCAAGTAACTATGAGAGTCCTCAAGGTAAGTACGAGCTGCATAAGAATTGAGGCGAGGATGTGGGCAGATGAGATCACATTTAGCAGAAGGGACAGGGTATGCTAGGTTATTTATGGAGCTGAGGGTGAAAAGGTGAATTACCACGCCAGGTTGTGAACAAGAATAATTAAAAATGATGATCTGATTAAGTCAAGTGTCAAAAATAGTGCAAACAACATTGACAGTAAACAATGATTTTATTTTTCCAACATATTTTGTTTGAGATGTCATGGGTCCTGTTGAGGAATGACACCAAGCTAACTGTTACAAATGTAACTCTTAGCCTGGTAAGAAAGATAGATTCAAGATAGAGTTTGACAATACTGAGTATGAAGAAAATTTACACCCAAAATAGAAAACAGAAATGAGGGGTACGTGGGTGGCTCAATTGGTTAAGGTCAGGATCCCAGGGTCCTAGGATCAAGCCCCACATTGGGTTCCCTGCTCAGCTGGGAACCTGCTTTTCCCTCTCTCTCTGCTTCCCCAAGCTTGTGCATGCTCTCTCTCTGTGTCAAATAAATAAATGAAATCTTAAAAAAAAAACCCAGAAATGAATAACAAACATAGGAAATAATATACTCCTGTAATAACTGAAATGGTTATTAAGGTAATTGGATAATTTATTTTTAATTTCAGACAAAAATCTGTGTGTGTGAGTGTGTGCCTCTATGAGCACTTGTTATTCTGCTTTGTTTTTCTGGATGAATTTAGTACTAGTAAGAATACTGTGAAAGGGGCTTATAATAAGGATAATTTATTTTTCAAAAAGGCATTCCAAAAATTTGCATCCTGACCAACTCCTTGCTGGGATTGTTTTATAAATGGATTTCTAACTTGTTTATTTGTTGATGTCCATGACCAAACCATCTCTTGACATTTAATGCCTTCCTTAAGTTATTGAACTTTTATCCAGTTTTAATTTTAATTATGAATATATATGCATATATTATACATACTCACATATACATACATATTTGGTACATATTTCTTATAATCAAATCTATCAGTATTTTCTTTCATGCTCTTTTAAATTTATTTATAACATTTATATTTCAAGTGTCTACATCTGCCTTCTTGAATAAAAAAAAAATAATCACCCTTGGCTGACTTTAACGATATTTTTCTATTTTTTTAATTCTTTTTCTATATGAACTAGGTAGTTCACCTAGAGTTAAATTTGGTGTTTGGCATGAGATAAGGACCAAAATTTCTCCCTTGCATCTACCTTCATTATATTATTATTTCAGACTGTAAACTGTGCTATTAAACTTCATCTAATATATCAAATTTCATTTCTAGGTGCTCTAAACTTTCACTTATTTATTCAATCAACATATAATTATTAAGGACATATTATCTGTCAGGTAATACTATAAAAGTGGAAAATATAGCAGTGAAGAAAACATACTTAAATGCTTACCATCATGCCTATTTCATTGTGTAGTATAGAAATGGGCAAGAAAAAAGAGAAAGGAGAAGGAAAAGAAGTTTAAAATTTTAGTCTAGGGGCATCTGGGTGACTCAATTGGTTAAGCATCTGCCTTGGTCATAATTCCAGGGTCTTGGGATCAAGCCCCACATGGAACCCGATGGCAGGCAGCTGGCTCAGCAGAGCGTCTATTTCTCCCTCTCCCTCCACCCCTCCATCCTTTTATGTATGCGACCTCCCTCCCTAAAATAATTAAATCTTTAAAAAAAAAAATACTGGGTGGATTTTATTATTTCCTCTTAGAAAATTTTCTTAAAATACTGCAGTAAGTTATTGTATTTCTGGACAAGGAAAATAACATTTATTATAATTTATGTCATGATTTGCCCTCCTTTCTAAGTCTTGGAAATCTTTAACACTTAACTTTGTTCCATTTAAAATTAACAATCTCATGAGCCAATATTCTCCTGATGATACCCCAAACCTAAACAAGCTCCATATATGAAGACAAATCTTTTTATTTTTCCTTCCTTTTGATTATAATTTGTCACCTCTGCCAAAATAGGTGATTGAGATGCTATAGACTATATCTGGAAAGATATTATGAAATGATGCCACTTCTAACAAAGCTACTCTTCAGGTAAAACACCTCTTCAGCATGCTAAGGAATCAATTCCCAAGTGACAACACTACCTCTTGAGGCTGCTTCCCTCTTTTGTTATCAATTGTATTGACATTTGGTAGTTTCTACTTTGAGACAATCTCCCTTCCTTTTTACTCAATCATATCTTGTATTGACCTTACACTGTGAGGATGCAGTGAATAACAAACTCCCTTGGGGTCTGACAGATGGTTTTGTATTTGGCTTTGCTGTCAGCAGGGAACCTCAGCAGGCGCAAAACTAAAGACCAAAGTGAAGAGGAAATGTTACCTGGATTAAGAGGCTAGTGACCATTTGCAGACAATAAGAATGCTAAATCCTGGATTTAAACAGGAATTCATTTTCAGCTGAAAGCCAGATTTTCAAGACTAAGCATGAAAAGAAAGGTTAAATACTTATATTGCTGATTTTAGCTGCCAGGCTGACCCATGTGTAATTCGAGAAGACAACCTTAATTCTAAATGCGATTTTTAATGTGGAAGATCTTACAAATAAACCATAAGATCTTATTTTAATCTATAAAATAACCTATTACTGTCCATATATTTTTTGAAGTATATATTTGTGGAGTTATTTTTTTTAAAGATGCTAGAGACAAATAAAGATGCAGAAATAAATACCTTCTTTTTCATATCACCGATATTATTATCCATTACCACATATTCAACACTGAATAAAACAATGTATTGTTAATATGCAGTCAAGTGATTATAAATTATAAACATTGAAATTAGATTCTAAAATAATATTTAACAATAAAGGATACATTTATAAGCAACAAATATATGTCTTCACATTGATGTGGCTATTTCAGCCACAAACCTGCATTAAATTTTCAAACAAATGGCATTAAGTCTTCTTGGTTTAATATTCCATTCTGACTTCAACTACTTCAACAATCATTTCATTCTATGTGAATTACGGCAAGAATAACTTAATCTATTCCCAGGTTCCTCATTCTTTTCTCTCCAATTCATCCTTTCATCATGTTTCCTCCATAATACAGATCTGATTTTGTCCGTTACCTTCTTAAATGACCGCATGGTCCCAACTGCCTAGAAAACAGAGATCAAATTCCTCAGCAAACAATTTAAGACCCTCCAAAGTTTGATTCTAATTAATTTGTTTCTAATAGTATGGTCAATCCTTACCTCAAATATTACACTTAAAGTGCTCCTAGACCCCCCGAAAATACTATGCGTTTTCACATCTCTGGTTATTGCCCAGGCTGTTGCTTGATCCTTCTCACCTAGCTCAACCTGAAGATGTTCTATTTCTGAATCAAGTGTCCATTCAAACATTACACCCAACACGAAGACTTCTCTAGTCCTAGCATTTAGAATCAAACTCTTCCTCCGCTGCACTTTAAAATGATGCATTTTTAGCCTCTGTTTTTTTGCTCATTTTGTTTTGTTTTTATTGTCCCCCTCACTTGTAGGGATGCAGGTTTCCATATACAAAGGATTTCACAGACAAATGAAAATACTATATTATGATATTCTTTAGGAGAAGATTTTAGTCTTATTTCCTGTTTTCTCCCCGGAAAAAAGTATAGTTCTCAGCCATATTTCTTGAGGTGTATTTGTTTACTTTACCATTCTTTTAACACTTTCATTGAAATATAGTCGATATACAATGTTATATTAGTTTCAGGTGTACAACATGTTGATTCAAAATTTCTATACATTACTCAGTTCTCACAAATGTAGTCACTATTGAAAGACCCGCGGATCCCCTTACCCAAGTATCCAACACTGCCACTGGATGCAATCAGCAAGAGGTTCTTTATTGTTACGCAGGCGCCTGCGGGTGGTCAGCGTGTGCCTGCGGGTGGTCAGCAGCTCCTGCTAGCTGAGCACACCCGGCTGGGGTGGTGCCGGGTTTTTATAGACAGGTACAAACAAGTTTTGGGTGGGGCGCAACTGATTGGTTGACAGTTAGAACTTTTGAAAAAGGCATACGTGGAGTTTGCTGATTGGCTTTGGGGACCCGCGCACGCGAAGAGAGAGGCGGGAAGGGGGAACAAGCTGATTGGTTCTGAGGGCCGGCGTGCGGGAGGAGAGAGGCAGGGAGGGGGAACAAGAAGGGGGAAGGTAGGAATGCCATCATGGCGTCTTCTATTATTTCTATAAGCCAAGCAGTTACAGAAGGGCAAAAGAGCAATTAATAACCTAATTTACGCCTAAAAGCCAGCAGTTAACAGAAAAGCAAACAAGCGGTTAGTTATCCTATCTATCTTCTAGGGGAGGGGTCTTTCACTATCTAACAGAACAAACTGATGCTTATCAGAGGGGAGATGAATGGGGGGACAAGTGAAATAGGTGAAAGGGATTAAGAGGTATAAACTTCCAGTTGTAAATAAGTTGAGGAGATGAATAGCACAGCATAAAGAACACAGCAAATAATATTTTATTAATATTACATGGTAACTGAGGTATATATTTATGAATTATTTGGATAGAGAAGAGAAGATGGAGGATAGACATCCAGACACAATAGTCACAGAGCTACAGAAGCCATTTTGTACTTCAGTTTCTTTCCTATTCACTTGTGATATGCTTATCATGAAAGTAGTATGAAATTTTAAAAGTAGGACTCATTATAATAAAAGAATTTTAAATTAACTATGTCAATGTTTGATTTAATAAAACCACATAACTTTAGATTTAAAAAAGTGTTTGATTTAATAAAACCACATAACTTTAGATTAAAAAAAACAAATCTTTTCCATACTCAGAAATATAAACTTCGCTTTGTGATATGAAAAAGAAGGTATTTATTTCTGCATCTTTATTTGTCTCTAGCATCTTTAAAAAATAACTCCACAATATTTTGGAAAATATTATCTATACTATGTGGTCAGCCAAATGGCATCATTGTTATTTGAATGATAGACCCATAAGAAGTTAAGCACAGGGGCGCCTGGGTGGCTCAGTGGGTTAAAGCCTCTGCCCTAGGCTCAGGTCATGATATCAGGGTCCAAGGATCAGCCTGCAACAGGCTCCCTGCTCAGCAGGAAGCTTGTTTCCCCCTCTCTCTCTGTCTGCCTGCCTCTCTGCCTACTTGTGATCTCTGTCTGTCAAATAAAATAAATAAAATCTTAAAAAAAAAAAAAGTCAAGCACATCTCAATCCATTGAGACAAGGCAGCATTCCAATCTTAATAAAGATTTACATTAAGTCAGATATTTTAAAATTTAAAGGAGGAATGGAAGCAGGCAACAACTTTTTCCATTTAAATGCCATTGCAGACATACTACAATTCAATTTTTTGGAGCGCTTCATTGGGCAACTGTATCTTTCCATTTATTTATTTATTTATTTATTTATTTATATTTGGGGGGCAGTATAGTTGACATACAATGTTACATTAGTTTCAGGTGTACAACATCGTGACTCAACTTCTCCACACCTTATGTTCTGTTCACCACGGATGTAACTACTATCTGTCATCATACAAAGCTATTACAATATCATTGACTGCATTTCTTATGATATGCCTTCTATACCTCTGATTGATTCACTCCCTAACTGGAAGCCTGTATCTCCTCTTCTCCTTCCCTTGGTTTGTTTTTTGTTTGTTTTTAATATGATGATGTAAAAAATGTGTTACAAATTCAATTTGAAATCATGCTTACTAATTCTGTAATTTTTGGAATTTCTGCATCCATTTCCACTGCCCAATTTTCCTCCAATTATCATTCATATTTTTCCCTTTTTTCCATTTCTTGTAGTTTTTGATTGGATGCTGGACAGTGTGAATGTCATCTGATTGAGTGGTAGGTTTTGTTGTCTTCCTTTAAAGATTATTGGACTTGTTTTGGGTATACATTTAAGTTCCTCATGAATTAGCCAGGTTTTTGAGGTTTGCAAGCATTATTAATGTAGATCTCATCGAACTTGCACCATAGAGCCAAATTAACCATACTGTTAAGGTGGTGGCCCTGCTTGAGTCACAAGCTTTCAGTGAAAATTCTCTATGCTTGATAGAATTTGAGAGTCTGCTAGCCATGTAGGAGCCCTTGGAAACTTGCTGTTTCATCACCTTTCATTCTTTGCTTGCCCTCTGCAATTTCACCCCATGCTTATGTGACATATCATATTCCAGAGGACACTATAGGTTTCTTGGAGACTTTCTTGGCCTAACTTTCTCCATTCCAGTGCTCCTTCACAGATTTCCCCTAATTCAGCATCCCTGAACTCCTAACTCATCCCTTCAATCTACAAAATCATTCTGCTCTGCTTGGCTTCATCTTTCTGCACCATGATTTAGAAAGGACAATCAAAGGGCTGATTCTATTTTTTTACTGTTTATGTTAGGATCACAGTCCAGCTCTGCCTTTTGTCCTTTTCCTGAATACTGTAGTTTTATATATCTCATCCATCTTTCTGTGTGTTTACTGTGGGAGTGTGTAGTATAGTATTAGTCAGTCACTCACCACTGAAAGAAGAATTTCCCCTCTTGAATTATAATAATCACCAATATCACAAACATAGAACTGGATGTGTAGGAATGTGTAAAATAAATCTGTTAAATCATATTTATTAAATGCAAATTGGTTAAAATAAATAATAATTTTCCTTAAAAATATTGTCATATACATGTTATTCTTTGTCAAATAAAGGTAGATAAAATTGACAATGAGTGAACCTTGTATTAGAGAACATTACGATACCCAACAGATGTCAATAATTGCGGAGATTTGGAATTTTCATTTATTTTATGGGACTAATGAAGTTAATGTAAAATCTAAATTTAGCATCTCAATTTGAGAATACACTTAAAAGGAAATCTAAATTTAAAAATAAAAAAAGTTTAGGCTATAGAGCAGCGTTGATTATGCAGGATCAAAAAGGAAAAGACGATATGTTAAAGATTTTCTACTTGAAAAACCAGATTGAGTAAATGGTGCTTTTTGAAAAGTCTAGATAATTTTAAAGCACTTCTAAACATTTTGTCTTCCTTTATGAATAAAATAACACTGCACTGTATGAATAAAGCTTTGTGCTTTTCATTTTGATGTGTGACTTTCAGAAGAAAATTGTATTATGCTTGCACATGTGGCATCCTCAATCTTGTCAAAAATAATGCCAAAAACATACAAACAAAAGTTCAGAAATTACGTTAGTATTTTATAAATACTTTGTGTGGTCCAAATGGTTACAATAACCCAGTATTGTGTTTTCTGTGATTGTAAGCAGAGTGACAGATTCTCCATTTAAAGTAGACAATCTAGTTCTAGAACATTGTCTAGTTCCAACAAACTGGACAGTTTCAAAAGGCACTGCTCTTTTCTCTAACTGAAGCATCATACTTGAGTTCCCCTAGACAACTCTCAGTAAATTTGACTTTTTTCTAAGTCTTGCTGCCCTAATTCTGTACCTCTATTTAAAATTCATCACTGATTTAATTAACCTCAAATACCACTCATAATCCAGCTGTCAGAGCCAAGAACTGAATAGCAGCTGGGAATACAAAACAAAGCAAAGCAGACAGTGCAGCAGAGCATTCAAAGGAGTGGAATGATGAATGGGGAATACCTCCAGGAATAGAGATTTATTGTAAGAGAACAATGGTTTGGTGTTTTACCTAACTCAGAAGCACTTTGCATGATCAAATTCCACATGTAATTGTTTGGATGCTCTGGGAAATGCAGGCACACTGTCCGCTGTTCACAGCAAGTTGTTCAGTGTCTTATAGATAATTAGGCAAGTTGGAAAGCATTGTGGTTCAGCACATATTATGCAGACACATGGTGATAATAAGGCAATTTGTATGTAAGCTTCATCTTTTAAATCATGTACAATTTTTTTTTTTCCTGAAAGAATACCCCAACCTTTAAACCATAACTTAGTCACTAATTATTATGGTTTCATGAAGCACAGAAGAATGAAAAAATTGCCTCAGGTTCAAAGACAAATTTAAAGATGGACTGAATTTTGATTAGTAAGACCATTAGCATTTTCAAAAAAAAATCTTTGTAATATTTGGACTCAGGAAATGATATGTAAAGCTATATTAATTAACCATAAGTATGAGATTCTTAGTTGCGAGAACAGCAACAAAAAAGTCAATTCTGTGCCCCACAGCAAAATGGTTTCTCAAACAACTAATCCTAGAAAATAAAGATACTGAGGGGTACCTGGGTGACTCAGTCACTTACATGTCTCCCTTCAGCTCAGGTCATGATCCAAGGATTTTGGGATCCTGTCAGGCATGGAACTCCCTGCTTAGCTTGGAGTTTCCTTTTCTCTCTCTTTGCCCTTCTCTCCCCATTCCTTCATGCCGGTATGCTGGTGTCCATGGTCTCTCTCTGTCTGTCTCTCTCTCTCAAATAAATAAATAAATAAATACGATTTAAAAAAAAATATATATTGACTACACAATAGTATTTTGTTGGGTAATTATTTTCTAATAGGAAAAATTTTTTCCTAAAATGTGTTGTTGTTGTTCCATGACACATTCTTACATATGGTTGACTTCCAGAAGCAACAATGTAACACAATAGTTCAGAGCACCTATTCTGTCATTTATTTGCTGACCTTCAAAAAATTACCTACATATGTGCTTCTGTTTCCTGTTCTGAAAAATATGTGAATTATAATAGTATTTTGCATAGGGTTTTCAGGAAAAGTTAGTTAACATATATAAAATGTTTAGAAAAAGGAAGGAGTAAGCATCATTTAGTGTGCACTGTAATTAATGTTGTTATTAGCTATGCCTTTGTTTTTGTTATTGTTGTTCTCATTCCAGTGGAGAGTAAACAGAGCTTGATTCTGCTTTATATGAATTATTAATGGAAAAAATTACATAACTTTTATTACTATTACTAACTTATTGATTATAAATTATTAATAGGAACAGTATTTTCACAGATGTTACTTTATTTACACTTTCCAGATTCCCTCTAAAATAGTCACAATAGTACAATGGTACAAACAAATTTGTACTAAATATTTTACAGACCTTAGAAAACTTTGCTTACTTAAATTCTCCCAATAACCTGTGATGTGTGTAACATTTTTTTAATTTTCAAGTGTGGAGTCTGGGTTTAATAAAATTAGGTAAACTGATTAAAATCATATAGAATCATGACTCCAACCCCCCATTGTCTTCAGTTAGTGAACAGTAAATCTTTAGATTACACTGAGGTCCTGCTCTTCAGCAGATGAAAACACTGGGTTGGTCTTTCTTTACCATAGAAAAGGTAATGAAAAGGAAAATAATGAAAAATTAGTAATTTAAAAACTGGAATATATAATCCAATGTATCTGTCTTAGTTTGATTCAATTATCTTTGTTAAAGTGCCATATATATTTATTTTTTTTTTTCCTAGATTATGGAAAGGTTAAAAGATTGCATGAAAAACTCCTAGTTGAAGTGGAAATTGTTACCAGTTATGTCCATTGCTTATTTAGTAACAATTACTTGGCCCCACATTTCACAGAAGTCACACAAGGACTAAAGGTGACTTTTTATGACAAATCACTCGGGTTTATAGTGGAGAAAATGAATAGTGTTTCCCATGTTAGCATTCTCTATGATATGTTCCCAGATATCATGTATATGAATACTGAATAAAAAAGTCCCTCCTCTGAGGGTTTTATTTTGGAAGGTTTCTTTCCAGTATTACACAAGGTTCTTATGTAAACACCACATAGCTAAGTATTAGTGTTTTAGCCTTTGCCAGTTTTTAGTGTGTTCAGCATTCCGTGGAGCAGCCAGACAGAGACTGAGTTTTGAAAACAGAGGGAAGTTTGGGCTCTAGTAATGGCCACTGAACATGCAAAACAAAGTAAGTATGGGCTCCCAAGATTCATTTAAAGAAGAGATTTTCATTCAGAGGAGAAAAAATTAAATGTATCTGCATAAAGTGAAACAGGAAAATTAAGTAAGAGGCTGGTTAGAAAGCATCCAATCAGCACTGGGCATTTATGATACATCAAAGATCATTAATAAAAAGACTTCAAGTCATTCAATATGAATTTCAAATTCCTCCTGCATTCAGCAATTTTCTGTGTTCAGGGACCATGCCTTCTCCTATGCTTTTAGAAAGCCAAGTTTATCCTTTTAACTCAATTACATAACAAAGAAAAAATTGCCATTGGGAGGATATTAAAGGATATTTATAATTTTTAAACATAATTCTTACATTAAGCTATTATTTTTAAGACCAGCAAACTACTACTAAAACACTATGGTAAGAAATCTACACTTTTTTTTTTTTTAAATATACTCTCATGACTTAGAATCATATTATGTTAATGATTTCTTCTGTGCATAGACTGGAAGTCACATAAAATAAGGATGCTTGAGAATAAGGAAATTAAAATAGACCAAAGTTATTTATAGCTGCCAATTTGAATGTTCATGTTCACTTAGTTTAAGTATGAAATATTAAGTACATCTTATTTTATTAATATCTATATAATTTAAACAGTTTTAAAATGGTATTATCTGAGTAACTAGCTGTTATAAACCATATTTGAAAACACGTGCAAGAACTAAAGAGATTGGATGTAAGTATACTACAAAGAATGCATGAAGACTACCAAGGCTTGCCCAAATTGATGAACAAGAGCCCAGAGGTTAGAGAAAAGCACAGAAATAAACTGCCATTTTCCTCACATAATATGCTAGAAGCATACATTTCTCCAATGTAAAATTTCTTCCCCCTCCCATCACATCCCTTTAATTCTTAGGAAAGAAAGCATTCTGCACAGCACATACTTCAAAGCGTAGGAAATTAATACCACTGCCTCTTTCCACTACCCTGAGAACAGAATACCTACTAAGCTGTTTTGAATTCTTCCACATGAGAGATTTGGTCTTTTCCCCTATTTATATATTCAAACATTTAATTATATCAGTATGGACTGATAAGTATGGACTCATAAGTATTTTTTTTTTTAAACCTTGGGTTATAATCCTATACTACTTTGTTTCTTGCTCAAATTGTTCCAGGATTGGCCATTTGGGGCTCTTTTAGTTGGTTCCCATCTCCCCTTGACATACAATCATCATTGTGAATTGGGGTATTCTTTTTATTTTTTAGGGCTTCCTTGTTTTTCTGCTTGCTATAGGATGCTTCAGATTTATCTTGTATATTTCCTACACCAGTATATGTTAGTCCTTTCATAATAATTTATTCCCTTCCATAAAACTAACTTAAAATATATATTACAATATAAAAACTAACCCATTTACCTTGATGGAAGTTGTATGACCTGGTGATAGACTGTCCCTGTATAAAGTGAGAGGTCTGTCCTTCTAACTCCTTTGGGCCCTAATACTTTGACTCTAATATCTTTATGAAACTGTATCCAATAAAAATCAGAAAATTATTTCCCCATTTTCAGAAGAACAGTTAGTCTTTGCAGATGAAGTTCAGTTCAATTCCTGAAATATTTATGGGAAGACTAGTATACTCCTGACATGGAGATACAGTGATAAATAATATGCCTAGTGGCAGTTTGTAGTCATGTGATATCTTCCACTTAAGAATCAGCCATATTGCAATATTCAGAACCTACCTAGAAAAGCCCAGTCAAGTGATGTCAGAAAGCCTAATACAGAGTGTGCATTTACTTCTGTAAGTGCTCCAATGGGAATGCAGGGGTGAGTGGTTCTGGAACAAATATCGTATAACCTGATTTAGGCAGAGCCTTGGCTAGTTGTTCAGAAGAATGAAGTTAATGTGCTGGGTAATACTGCCGTGGGAGTCCACAGCTGCAGTGTGGCCCAGAGAGGCAGTGTTAAGGGCAGTGGGATAGCCAGAGCTCCCCAGCCATGCAGAGCAATCAGTAGACTGAATGAAAGGGTAGGGGTAGAAATGGCACAAACCCTTGCTCCAGGGGAACATTATGTGCAGACCTATATAGCCAAGTGGAAATGACAGAAGAAAGAAATTCTCAGATTTCTTCAGGAGTACATATAAGATACTAGAGGGAGAAAGGAAACAGACAACAAACAAAAATTGACAATTCTTAAAGTCACACGGTGGAGAGTCAAAACATTAATAAACTTTCTGTGGGAACGATATAGCCTCAAGTTGATGAGGCCTGAGGAGAACAAAAAAGACAACTGATGCACTCATGTTTGTCACATGGAAACCATTTTGAAAAATATAGAAAAGGCATATAATTAACCAAAATGTAAATAGATGTGATTCAATGTATAATTGCTTTAAAATAATTGTTGACACAAAAATACTGCAAAATACAAATGGAGTTACAGATATCCATACACTTTTTATATGAAATATCAAGAAAGCTGTCTGAATTAATCTTGGTGTTCCTTGATGGGAACATCTTTTTATTATATTACTTTATTAACTTGCTACCAGATGATTCTTATGGGAGTAACTAAACCTTTCAATAGTTCCCTCATTGGAGTCGTTCTTTGGAATTTAATATTATGAAAGCAGTGTAGTTGATCCCAGTTTTTAATCTTTGGAGAGAAGAAACTGTCCCTGGGTCAAGGGAGGTGTTAAGCAGTAATTGGTTTTGGCAGGAAAATCTATATCAGTGTGCCATAGCCTTCTCCACTGGGGTGCTGATATCAGGATGACCTCCAGCTCATTCAGCAGCATTTCAAATGTGCAGGGCTGCTGGCCAGCAAAGTGGATCTTGTGAAGTTTCTACAGATTGGCTTTGCTTCCTGGGGAAATACTACTTATTCACATCTGTTTTCAAGGTTTTTAAGAAAGAAAACACTTTCCCCATGCCTACATGAGCCAGTGTGTGATATGGCTTTCTTTAGCAGATGATATTACTTCTTTGTTTTGTTTTGTTTTGTTTTTAAATATTGACATTAACACTTGAATAAGGTTTTGTTCTTAATTATGCCCCAAAGGGGGATAGTTGGCACAAATCTGGAATTGTTTTACATAAAATGGCAACTTCAATATTGACTGAAACCTAAGTTAAACTAATTGCTCTAAGTTCAAAACACTAAAACAGCAAAGAGAAAAAAAAAAGTTGCTTCTTTAGTTGGCTTTATGTATTTGTGCTTTTAAATGTGTTTTTGCAGTATTGGAAAATTCATAAGATGTGTCTCTATAATCACATAAATTTCATTATTAAAAGCATTTCTTTCACTGTGTTTATAAACTGAAAATATCACCATCTCAGCATAGTTATTAAGAGAGTTTTAAATCACTAAAATTATTAGTTTTCCCATTTGATCATTAATTTCTAGTCAATATATGTTCACTTCATAGCCTAAAATGATTGGGGAAAAAAAAAAAAAGAAAAAAGAAATTCACATGCAATGCAAAGCTTTGCTGAAGAAATAATCAACCCCATAAATATTTATGAATGGAATTATTCACAAATAATTAAAAAAACAATTCCTTTATTTTCACAGCAACTTTCATTATAACTATGCTTTATCAAAAATAAAGTTATAGGACGCCTGGGTGGGTCAGTTGGCTAAGCAACTGCCTTCAGCTCAGATAATGATCCTGGAGTCCCAAGATGGAGTCCCGCATGGGGCTCCCTACTCCACAGGGAGTCAGCTTCTCCCTCTGACCTTCTCGCCTCTCATGCTCTCTTTCAATGTCTCTCTCTCTCTCAAATAAAAAATAAATAAATAAAATAAAATATAAATAAATAAATAAAGTTATATTGTTTTGATTAGAAATTTTTTATGCTTGAGGATAACAGAAAATACCCATTAAATTTAAGTGGTATTATAATGGTAAAACGTGGGCATTTTATTGAGTTTCCCTAAGTCATCATAATACCACTCAATCCCCCAATATATCAGAGAATCATGCATATTCAAGCTACTTTTTTTTTTTTAAGATTTTACTTATTTATTTGACAGAGAGAAATCACAAGTAGATGGAGAGGCAGGCAGAGAGAAAGAGGGAAGCAGGCTCCCTGCTGAGCAGAGAGCCTGATGTGGGACTCGATCCCAGGACCCTGAGATCATGACCTGAGCCGAAGGCAGCAGCTTAACCCACTGAGCCACCCAGGCGCCCCTCAAGCTACTTTTGATCCCTACTCTTACCCTCTGCATATAGCTATCATTAAAATCACCATATTGGGGGCACCTGGGTGGCTCAGTGGGTTAAAGCCTCTGCCTTTGGCTCAGGTCATGATCCCAGGGTCCTGGGATCGAGCCCCGTGGGGAGCCTGCTTCCCTCTCTCCCTCCCTGCCTGCCTCTCTGCCTACTTGTGATGTCTCTGTCAAATAAATAAATAAAATCTTTAAAAAAAATTAAAAAAAATAAAATCTCCATATTGTTTTAAACTATACATTTATCTGTCTCATTGCCTCATAACATTGTAAACTATTCAGCACTAGAGGCTTTATGTTTCCAACATTCAGTAAGAGTGCAGAACACATGAGGGAAATTCAGCATGCATTGAATAACCAATGTAAATGAACATCTTTATTTTTACAATGCCTGTTTGTTTTTCAAATTGGATATCTGATTCTCATTTATTGTGAAAAGGTCAAAAAAAGTCCAAACCGAGAAAAGGGTCTTAATTGGAGATTTTTTTTTTAAGAAACATAGGATAATTAGAATCTGTGCTCCAATGACTTCTGACAAAAATTATTCCCAGTATTATGTATTTGGTATTAAGCAAATGGCTTATTATTCATTATTTTTCATGATTTTATACCTTCCAGAGCCAATATTAGAACAGAAACTGCCTGAGGGCAGCAATTTAACACTTCATTAAATATCCAACATTTTTATAGCATGTAGTGTGTTGCTTGATTAAAAATAGGACTCAAATCATATATTCTTATTAACTATGCCTGCTATAAGAGAGTAAATTCAACTCAGTAAATATTGAGTATTTGTTGAAGGCAACACTATGCTCAACTTTGCCTATAAAGGTTAAGAAGACAGTTTCTTTCCTCACTGCTTACAATCTGCTGGAGAAAGACAGTAGTTATCACATGGTGATAAGCAATGTGACTGGAGAAATTAAACTAGGAATCTCTGGTATAATTCAAAAAACTAGTGTCCATGGTGTGAACTAAAGAATAATATTATTGCATACTTTAAACATTTGATAAGAGTTGTCTAGACAAAGGAATACATGGAAAACTTTTTGGCAAAAGAATGACATAATCAAATTTATATTAAGTAGAAAATCATTGGCAGTATTTAGAGAATGGTTCCATGAGAGTCAGACAAAATTTAATCAAATATAAGGCTGTTTCATAAAACTTCACAAAAGAATTATGGTTGTTGGTACTTAAGTAGTATCACTAAGAATGGAGAAAACAGGGCAGATTCAGCCACTATTAACAAGAAAGTTTTAACTGGACTTGGTCTTTCTATATATGTATGGTTAGAGAGAAATTATATACATATACATTCTTAGAGATTTCTTACCATCGTGTCTTCAGTTATCATCTGCGTCTGTATTATGATGACTTCTCCAAAAGAAGAATCTGCATCTGAGATCTTCTTCCCCATCTCAAAACACGTATATCAAGAGTTACCTCATCTATTATTATAGTCTTTGGCTTAAAATCTAATTGATCTGATATAAGGATTGCCACTCCTGCTTTCTTCTGATGTCCATTAGCATGGTAAATTCTTTTCCACCCCCTCACTTTAAATCTGGAGGTGTCTTCGGGCTTAAAATGTGTTTCTTGGAGGCAACATATAGATGGGTTTTGTTTTTTTATCCATTCTGATACCCTGTGTCTTTTGACAGGGGCATTTAGCCCATTCACATTCAGGGTAACTATTGAGAGATATGAATTTAGTGCCATTGTATTGCCTGTAAGGTGACTGTTACTGTATATGGTCTCTGTTCCTTTCTGATCTACCACTTATAGGCTCTCTCTTTGCTTAGAGGACCCCTTTCAATATTTCCTGTAGAGCTGGTTTGGTATTTGCAAATTCTTTCAGTTGTTGTTTGTCCTGGAAGCTTTTAATCTCTCCTTCTATTTTCAATGATAGCCTAGCTGGATATAGTATTCTTGGCTGCATGTTTTTCTCGTTTAGTGCTCTGAAAATATCATGCCAGCTCTTTCTGGCCTGCCAGGTCTCTGTGGATAAGTCAGCTGCCAATCTAATATTTTTACCATTGTATGTTACAGACTTCTTTTCCCGGGCTGCTTTCAGGATTTTCTCTTTGTCATTGAGACTTGTAAATTTTACTATTAGGTGACGGGGTGTGGGCCTATTCTTATTGATTTTGAGGGGCGTTCTCTGAACCTCCTGAATTTTGATGCTCGTTCCCTTTGCCATATTGGGGAAATTCTCCCCAATAATTCTCTCCAGTATACCTTCTGCTCCCCTCTCACTTTCTTCTTCTTCTGGAATCCCAATTATTCTAATGTTGTTTCGTCTTATGGTGTCACTTAACTCTCGAATTCTCCCCTCGTGGTCCAGTAGCTGTTTGACCCTCTTTTGCTCAGCTTCTTTATTCTCTGTCATTTGGTCTTCTATATCACTAATTCTTTCTTCTGCCTCATTTATCCTAGCAGTTAGAGCCTCCATTTTTGATTGCACCTCATTAATAGCTTTTTTGATTTCACCTTGGTAAGATTTTAGTTCTTTTATTTCTCCAGAAAGGGCTTTTATATCTCTCGAGAGGGTTTCTCTAATATCTTCCATGCCTTTTTCAAGCCCGGCTAGAACCTTGAGAATTGTCATTCTGAATTCTAGATCTGACATATTACCGATGTCTGTATTGATTAGGTCCCTAGCCTTCGGTACTGCCTCTTGTTCTTTTTTTTGTGTTGAATTTTTACGTCTTGTCATTTTGTCCAGATAAGAGTAAATGAAGGGGCAAGTAAAATACTAAAAGAGTGGCAACAACCCCAGGAAAATATGCTTAAACCAAATTAGAAGAGATCCAAAATCGTGAGTGGGGAGAAAGGGGATAAAAAGAGGTTCAAAAAGGAAGAAAGAAAAAAAAAAACAAAAAGAAAAGAAAAAAAAAAAAAAGAAAAGAATTTTTAAAAAAAGAAAACACCTAAGAAAAATGTAAAAGAGAAAAAATATATATATTAGATAAACTAGTAAAAAATCGTTAAAAAAGAAAAAGGTAACAGTTAAAAAAAAATTTACCCGAAGGCGAGAAAAAAAAATGAAAAAGAAAAAATTAAATTAACTGCAAGACTAAAAAAAATCACAGGAAAAAAGCCATGAGTTCCGTGCTTGGCTTTCTCCTCCTCTGGAATTCTGCTGCTCTCCTTGGTATTGAAACCGCACTCCTTGGTAGGTGAACTTGGTCTCGGCTGGATTTCTTGTTGATCTTCTGGGGGAGGGGCCTGTTGTAGTGATTCTCAAGTGTCTTTGCCCCAGGCGGAATTACACCGCCCTTACCCGGGGCCGGGGTGAGTAATCCGCTCGGGTTTGCTTTCAGGAGCTTTTGTTGGAAGGACACTATATCATACTCAAAGGGTCTGTCCAACAAGAAGATTTAACAATTTTAAATATCTATGCCCCCAATGTGGGAGCAGCCAACTATATAAACCAATTAATAACAAAATCAAAGAAACACATCAACAACAATACAATAACAGTAGGGGACTTTAACACTCCCCTCACTGAAATGGACAGGTCATCCAAGCAAAAGATCAGCAAGGAAATAAAGGCCTTAAACTACACACTGGACCAGATGGACATCACAGATATATTCAGAATATTTCATCCCAAAGCAACAGAATACACATTCTTCTCTAGTGCACATGGAACATTCTCCAGAATAGATCACATCCTCGGTCCTAAATCAGGACTCAACCGGTATCAAAAGATTGGGATCATTCCCTGCATATTTTCAGACCACAATGCTCTAAAGCTAGAACTCAACCACAAAAGGAAGTTTGGAAAGAACCCAAATACATGGAGACTAAACAGTATCCTTCTAAAGAATGAATGGGTCAACCGGGAAATTAAAGAAGAATTGAAAAAAATCATGGAAACAAATGATAATGAAAATACAACGGTTCAAAATCTGTGGGACACAACAAAGGCAGTCCTGAGAGGAAAATATATAGCGGTACAAGCCTTTCTCAAGAAACAAGAAAGGTCTCAGGTACACAACCTAACCCTACACCTAAAGGAGCTGGAGAAAGACCAAGAAAGAAACCCTAAGCCCAGCAGGAGAAGAGAAATCATAAAGATCAGAGCAGAAATCAATGAAATAGAAACCAAAAAAACAATAGAACAAATCAATGAAACTAGGAGCTGGTTCTTTGAAAGAATTAATAAAATTGATAAACCCCTGGCCCGACTTATCAAAAAGAAAAGAGAAAGGACCCAAATAAATAAAATCATGAATGAAAGAGGAGAGATCACAACTAACACCAAAGAAATACAAACTATTATAAGAACATACTATGAGCAACTCTACGGCAATAAATTTGACAATCTGGAAGAAATGGATGCATTCCTAGAAACATATAAACTACCACAACTGAACCAGGAAGAAATAGAAAGCCTGAACAGACCCATAACCAGTAAGGAGATTGAAACAGTCATTAAAAATCTCCAAACAAACAAAAGCCCAGGGCCAGACGGCTTCCCGGGGGAATTCTACCAAACATTTAAAGAAGAACTAATTCCTATTCTTCTGAAACTGTTCCAAAAAATAGAAATGGAAGGAAAACTTCCAAACTCATTTTATGAGGCCAGCATCACCTTGATCCCAAAACCAGACAAGGATCCCACCAAAAAAGAGAGCTATAGACCAATATCCTTGATGAACACAGATGCGAAAATACTCAACAAAATACTAGCCAATAGGATTCAACAGTACATTAAAAAGATTATTCACCACGACCAAGTGGGATTTATTCCAGGGCTGCAAGGTTGGTTCAACATCCGCAAATCAGTCAATGTGATACAACACATCAATAAAAGAAAGAACAAGAACCATATGATACTCTCAATAGATGCTGAAAAAGCATTTGACAAAGTACAGCATCCCTTCCTGATCAAAACTCTTCAAAGTGTAGGGATAGAGGGCACATACCTCAATATCATCAAAGCCATCTATGAAAAACCCACCGCAAATATCATTCTCAATGGAGAAAAACTGAAAGCTTTTCCGCTAAGGTCAGGAACACGGCAGGGATGTCCATTATCACCACTGCTATTCAACATAGTACTAGAGGTCCTAGCCTCAGCAATCAGACAACAAAAGGAAATTAAAGGCATCCAAATCGGCAAAGAAGAATTCAAATTATCACTCTTCGCAGATGATATGATACTATATGTGGAAAACCCAAAAGACTCCACTCCAAAACTGCTAGAACTTATACAGGAATTCAGTAAAGTGTCAGGATATAAAATCAATGCACAGAAATCAGTTGCATTTCTCTACACCAACAGCAAGACAGAAGAAAGAGATATTAAGGAGTCAATCCCATTTACAATTGCATCCAAAACCATAAGATACCTAGGAATAAACCTAACCAAAGAGACACAGAATCTATACTCAGAAAACTATAAAGTACTCATGAAAGAAATTGAGGAAGACACAAAGAAATGGAAAAATGTTCCATGCTCCTGGATTGGAAGAATAAATATTGTGAAAATGTCTATGCTACCTAAAGCAATCTACACATTTAATGCAATTCCTATCAAACTACCATCCATCTTTTTCAAAGAAATGGAACAAATAATGCTAAAATTTATATGGAACAAGAAAAGACCTAGAATAGCCAAAGGGATATTGAAAAAGAAAGCCAACGTTGGTGGCATCACAATTCCGGATTTCAGGCTCTATTACAAAGCTGTCATCTTCAAGACAGCATGGTACTGGCACAAAAACAGACACATAGATCAATGGAACAGAATAGAGAGCCCAGAAATAGACCCTCACCTCTATGGTCAACAAATCTTCGACAAAGTGGAAAAGAATGTCCAATGGAAAAAAGACAGCCTCTTCAATAAATGGTGCTGGGAAAATTGGACAGCGACATGCAGAAAAATGAAATTGGACCATTTCCTTACACCACACACAAAAATAGACTCGAAATGGATGAAGGACCTCAATGTACGAAAGGAATCCATCAAAATCCTTGAGGATAACACGGGCAGCAACCTCTTCGACCTCTGCCGCAGCAACATCTTCCTAGGAACAACGCAAAAGGCAAGGGAAGCAAGGGAAAAAATGAACTACTGGGATTTCATCAAGATCAAAAGCTTTTGCACAGCAAAGGAAACAGTTAACAAAATCAAAAGACAACTGACAGAATGGGAGAAGATATTTGCAAACGACATATCAGATAAAGGACTAGTGTCCAGAATCTATAAAGAATTTAGCAAACTCAACACCCAAAGAACAAATAATCCAATCAAGAAATGGGCAGAAGACATGAACAGACATTTCTGCAAAGAAGACATCCAGATGGCCAACAGACACATGAAAAAGTGCTCCATATCACTCAGCATCAGGGAAATACAACTCAAAACCACAATGAGATATCACCTCACACCAGTCAGAATGGCTAAAATCAACAAGTCAGGAAATGACAGATGCTGGCGAGGATGCGGAGAAAGGGGAACCCTCCTACACTGTTGGTGGGAATGCAAGCTGGTGCAGCCACTCTGGAAAACAGCATGGAGGTTCCTCAAAATGTTGAAAATAGAACTGCCCTATGACCCAGCAATTGCACTATTGGGTATTTACCCTAAAGATACAAATGTAGTGATCCAAAGGGGCACATGCACCCGAATGTTTATAGCAGCAATGTCCACAATAGCCCAACTATGGAAAGAACCTAGATGTCCATCAACAGATGAATGGATCAAGAAGATGTGGTATATATACACAATGGAATACTATGCAGCCATCAAAAGAAATGAAATCTTGCCATTTGCAACAACATGGATGGACTAGAGTGTATCATGCTTAGCGAAATAAGTCAAGCAGAGAAAGACAACTATCATATGATCTCCCTGATATGAGGAAGTGGTGATGCAACATGGAGGCTTAAGTGGGTAGAAGAAGATTAAATGAAACAAGATGGGATTGGGAGGGAGACAAACCATAAGTGACTCTTAATCTCACAAAACAAACTGAGGGTTGCCGGGGCGAGGGGGTTTGGGAGAAGGGGGTGGGATTATGGACATTGGGGAGGGTATGTGATTTGGTGAGTGCTGTGAAGTGTGTAAACCTGGTGATTCACAGACTTGTACCCCTGGGGATAAAAATATATGTTTATAAAAAATAAAAAATTAAAAAATTAAAAAAAAAAAGAGTTACCTGCATTTTACTGATTTTCCTTTCTTTTTTTTTTCTTCCTTTCTTCACCACTTTAACATATTTCTAGTTAAGTGCACTTTAATTAACTTAAGGGCAACTCAAATTTAATATATCCAAAACTCAAAACAAATTTATCCCATGAATTTCTTCTCCTGTTTTCGATCTCAGAAAATGTCACCATCTCCAAAGTTGCTGAAGTAGAAAGCTGAATGATGATAGATCCTTAACATATTTTTCCCTAACTATGCATATGTAGAAGGACCAAAGCTTATTAAATAAGACTATCTTGTCACTACTGACTGAATCTGTCATGTTATCTCCATTCTTGGTGATATGGTGATATTACTTTCTACAAATAACCATAATTATTTTTAAAGTTCTATGAAATAGTCTTGCATTTGATCAATTTTTGTCTGACCCTTACCAAACCAACCTAGATAAAAGCCTAAAAAACCCCAGAAAAACCAACCAGTTCTTGCCAAAGAAACTTATTTTCCCCGTGTATAAGAAATATCATTCCAAGGTAAGAATGAGAAACATTAAGTACCATTCACTAAAAAAATATCTTTCACCAACATCTCTACAAAACTTTATAAATCATGTGTTCAAAATATCTAAAGCAAAACTGTGTGGTCTATAGTATTTAGACCTCTAAAACATTCAAATAATTTAAAAGAAATTTAAGAGATTAGCACCAATTCTATTGAAGATGATCAAGTTTATATGTATAGCCTTGTAAGGTAACAGAGCTGATTCTATACAGCTTCTATATGAATTACATTGGATACAGAAATTACCTTATTAAACATAATTTCAAAACATATTCTAAATGTTTATCCAATTTAAAATACTTATTTTAAAAATATAGCTCCAAAATTTATATTTACTTGTGTTAACTACATTTTTTAATATATTTCATATGGTAAGAGGCAATAGATTTTATGGAATGAGATAGCTATATTTAAAGCTATTGCAAATAAGTGTAGAACAAATGGCTGGAAAATTTTAAAGTAATGTGTTTATATGTATTTAGTAAAATAATTAGCTTTTGTGAGCAAATTCAATTTACATAATTAAATATATATGTTCATGTATCATAGAAAAAAATAGCAACCATTAAGAAACTTTGTCTTAAGTAGACCTTTATTGAAAATGAAAATACTTATTGTTTTCTTTTAAGTCTGTAGAGCTGCAATTTGCCAATCTTGGATTGAGAACAGAGATGCATATACTTGTTCTATATGGGCCCAATCAACCTTTATTTTTTTTTTCTCTTTTGGTTTCACTTAATTTTTTTAAAATTTATTTTAATTTTTTTCAGTATTCCAAGGTTCATTGTTTATGTACCACACCCAGTGCTCCATGCAATATGTACCCTCCTTAATATCCACCACCCACTCTCTTTCCTTCCATCCAAACCCCTCAGTTTGTTTCTGAGAGCCCACAGTCTCACATTGCTTGTCTCCCCGCCGATTTACTTCAAATGACTTTTCTTTTCCTTCTCCTAATATCCTCCATGTTATTCCTTATGCTCCACAAGTAAGTGAAACCACGTGATAATTGACTTTCTCCAATCAACCTGAATCTCTGTTAAAATACCAGATCACATCAGGACTGTTGTCTCATGAGTTCCTCTGCCTGGATTTCTCCCTCCAAACAAACAGACATTTCTCCCTTACCTCTTCCTGTTGATTTTCAAATATTGCCTTCTCTATGAAACATTCCTGATCATCTCAACTTAAAATTTCAGCTCCACTTTCATCTCTTAGTTCTGTCTACACTGCTCAATTTTCTTATTTTTCTACATACTAGTAACCATCTGATATATGATATATATTTTCTTCTTTATTTGTTCACTATCTATCCTAGTATCTACCAGCTACTCTAGTATGCTCTGGTATGTGATCCCCTTAGATTACAGATTTTATTGACTGGTTTGCTCACAGTTAAATCCTTAGAGTTCAGACAATGATTTGTTGAATGGGAAATACCCAGTACATGCATATTTGTTGAAAAAAAATATTATTTTTATTTCTAGGACTCAAGTTTACCGATTGCAAAAGGGAGTTAAACTACTGTTAGCCATAAGTTTAAATAAGGTGCATTGAGATGAGAAATGCTAGTAAACATTTTTATATTTCATATATATTGTGTTATCTTTAGTCTTTTAAACATAGTTATATCCCAATAAGTCAGTCTTTTTTCATGAGGAAATTTTGATAACAAATATTGTTCCTCGCAATCATTAATAGATTTTCTGAAATAAATAATATCTTCTCAAAATACTTTCTATTCAAAAGCCCCTATGAAATAAAAATCATTTAGAGTTGTGATCAAGAATATAAACTTTGAAACAGAAAGCTTCAGGTTAAAACCTTATCTATAAAGCCCTGGAAAATGTGCTTTATCTCCCTCTACCTCAGTACCCACATCTGCAAAATAAGAATAATATAAATCACTAGTTCATATGACTGCTATGGGATTTTAATCAATCAATGTCTGTAAAAGCTATAGAACAAAGCCTGGAAATTAGTCTATAAATACATATACATGTGTGCATGAACACACACACACACCACACACACACACATTTTAGGGTAAACAATACTGTGGTTTTTCTTTTGAAGCATATTTTTTAAATGTCCCCTCTATCTTCCCTCCTCCCCAAATTTATACATTTGCTTTCTAGGACAAATGTGTTAATTTGAATCATGTATCAAACCACATATGAAGATAGAAGTGTGAAAAAGTAAGTAGTGGATCCAAAAGAGACTGTATGATGCTGGACAGTCAATTTAATCTAAATGTATATGTGGAAATGGTATAATGCTTAATATATATATATATTGTAAAAGCAGAAGCTATTGGTTTCAAATCCCTGTTTTCCTTCCTGTGTCCCCTTGAGAAACTTATTAACCTGTACTCAACAATAAAATGCAGACAATTATGCCTGTCTGAAATAACTAAGAAAGGTTGCTGCAGGAATCACTTGCATTGCTACGAATGAAAAGCAGTTTGTGATGGTGGCAGCTGACATGATTTTCTCTCCAGGGCTTGCTACTGGATTTCAAATATAAAGAGGGTCATGATGTATAGCACTGCCCCTTGTACTGGGAATGATTTTGGATCTATGGTTAGGGTGCCATCTACATTTGCTGACAACTGTATGTGGTTTACAAGAGACACATCTAAAACAGAAGGACACAGACATGAAGAAAGTCAAGAATGGAAAAAGTTATACTATAAAAATTCTTAACAAACACAACAAAAAAGTGACTGGCGCTATGTGAATATCTAACAAAATAGACTTTAGGGGAAAAATGATACCTAAGTTGTACCCATTTTGTAATGACATAATTATTTTAGAAGAAAAATTTTATGATTTTAAGTTAGCTTGTACCTGAAACCATAGCTGCAAAGTTTCTTCAAAAGTATGGTTCTGTTATTCCAAGCAAGAGAGATAAGCTCTAACTCAAGTAGCAGGAAAATGTTGGAAAACTGATTAGCTCATAAAGCTGACAGAGTTTGGGAAATTAGGAAAACAGAAACAAAGTGAAATTAAGCTCTAAATACCATAATCAATATTATAATTCAAGGAACAGTTAGGTTGCAGTGTCACAGAGGACAAACCTGGAGCAGCTGGACCAACAGTGCTGCTGGATACAACTGCTGGCACCACTGGAGGCGCTCAACATTCCTGTAGGATCTGCTCTGGTCAGTGAATTATATATCCTCCCTCCCAGTCATCTGAAAATAAAGTCCATGAATCTTAGTTACCAATTCCTTTCTGGCTAGAAAAAGTTCATAGATAGATGCCAAATAGATAAATAGATAGATAGATGATAGGTAATAGATAAAATTTATCACAATGGATATTCAATGAGAACATTTCCAAACAAAAAGAAATATAAAAATAAAAAATTTCATTTGCAAGTAACAGAACAAAAACTTCCAGTATAACTACATCATAAGGCTAAAACACAATTTTTCATTGCAATTAGTTCTCTGATAGATTTCAGCTTCTCTTTTAATGCCTGACTCTGGAAGGGATTTCTGACTTATTGATTCATCCACAGAGAAAGTGACTAAAATATCCTTAAATAATTAAAAGCTGAAATCTAATTCCTGAAAATTAATAGGTTGACTCGTATTTCTCCCACTTTTATTGAACCACATTTGATATGGAGTTCTGTGATCCTTTGGCCTAAAGTAATCATAACACGGTAGCTGGCAATTTGACAGGGCACAACACAAGCTGACAACCACTCCTCAAACAAGCATAGACTGTGTTTCCAGTGTTAAGTGGAACTTGACATTTAATTTAAAAGATATTTTAACATAGATTCATACACACACACACACACACACACACACACAGGCTATAGTTACAAAATCAGCGTTATTTTACCTGAACCCCAAACTCCTGATGTCCAGAAGGCAGACTATTTTAAGAAACATAGTATGGCTTTACATTCTTGAATCCTAACAGGCTTAGAAATAACATACTGAGACTAATTTAGTATTGGCTTGTCTCATTGGTACAGAAAATTATGACAATTAAAATAAAGGAGGAAATTGCTATAAATACAGAATTCCTACTGCTATATTTATTTGCCAAGTTGGATAAAAGTATGCATGAGTGGGGGCTACTGGGTGGCTCAGTGGGTTAAAGCCTCTGACCTTCGGCTCAGGTCATGATCTCAGGTCCTGGGATCGAGCCCCCTGTCGGGCTTTCTGAACAGCGAGGAGCCTGTTTCCTCCTCTCTCTCTGCCTGCCTCTCTGCCTACTTGTGACCTCTCTCTCTCTGTGTTGAATAAGTAAATAAAATCTTAAAAAAAAAAGTATGCATTAGTGTATGCATGTGTGCATGACTGTATAATAACACACACTTCTATACAAAATCATAAGTATATCACAAAATCATAAGTATATCACATTATTTATTTAGTAAGGACGATGTTGATTTGCTCATGAGCATTATTTGGAGAAATAGAATTAACATTATGTTTGATTTTACAGAATGAAAAACACATACATAAATTCTTAATGAAACATATTTAATGATGAGCACCTGGGTGGGTCAGTTGGTTAAGCGACTGCCTTCAGCTCAGGTCATGACCCTGGAGTCCTGGTATCTAGCCCCCCATCAGGCTACTTGCTTGGCAGGGAGTCTGCTTCTCCCTCTGACTTCTCTCCTCTCATGCTCTCTCTCTCTCATTCTCAATCTCTCTCCCAAATAAATAAATAAAATCTTTTTTTTTTTTTTAAGGAGTCTCATCACTCATTGTTTAAACAATGAGTATATTTATTTTTTTTAATTTTTAATTTTTTTATAAACATGTATTCTAAAATCTTTTTTTAAAGAAACATATTTAATGACAAATAAAATCAGATATAGCATCACTGTTTTTAATCAGATAAAATATTGACCCAACTTAATAGTGTCAACTTGATTAAAATAGCAATTTTCAGTGTATTTTTAATATATTGTTTTTCAGTATTATTTCTTAGGAAATTAAAAAGAAAAATAAGCTTTTTAATTATCTCTTCAAATCCATTGCTTCTCAGCCTTTTGGCTAAGATCAAGTGTAATTATCTTTTCAAATTCAAATTAATTAATAGGAGAAACTGTCCTAAAATTAGAGTCATTAACTGAAACCTTTATTACACCTCTACGATGTGAGAACATCTCACAAAAACAACTCTGTGTAAGAAGGAACCTAAACATTTTATAGGATAGATTGAAGAAGGTCAATAAATTTTGGCTTTGTTCTATTTTGAAAATTGTTCACTACTGGAAATTGGAAAGGGTACGGAAAAACTGAGGTTGTGTTAATCACAAAATTGGATGCAAGATAATTAAGGCTGGGGCTGTTAATTTACGCTATAATGAGTAATGAATATTTGTTGAAAAAGTGAATGAATAACCACTGGTTAGCCATTCGGGTTTAGCAAGAGGATAGGGAGAAAAAGATAAAAGCTAAAGCCTCAGTAGAGTCACTGGAAATTTTTCATCATTTTGAAAAAATCAAAATTTCTTACCAAATGCAACTCAAATATTTCTTTCCTTCCATATTTTTAATTTCGGTAAACCTTCATGATGCACTCAACATTCAAGTATTGGTTAAATTCATATACACTAACAATGAACATTCTGAGAAGGAAAGAAAAAATCATTTTTTATATCATCAAAAAGATCTAACAGTTAAGAATAAGTGTAACCAAGAAGGTGAAATATCTCAACACTGGAAAGTGTAAAGCATTATTTAAAGAAAAAAAAAATTGAACAAAGCACAAATGAGAGGAAAATATTTTGTGTTCAAAGATTGAAAGCATTAGTAGTATCAAAATATCCATTCTACCTAGAGAAATCTACAGAGTCAGTACAATCCCTATCAAAATTCCAATGGCATTTTTCACAAAGGTAGCAAACCATCCTAAAATTTATATGGAATCACAAAAGGCTCTGAACAGCTGAAACAATCTTATGCAAGAATAAAAAAATCTGGAGCTTCATGTTTTCTGGTTTCAAGTTCTTTTACAAAGCTATAGTAATCAAAAAAGTATAGTACTGACATAGAAATGAACAGATAAAAAAAAGAAAAGAAAAGAAAGAAATGAACATGTAAACAAATGGGACAATATCCTTGATGAACACAGATGCGAAAATACTCAACAAAATACTAGCCAATAGGATTCAACAGTACATTAAAAAGATTATTCACCACGACCAAGTGGGATTTATTCCAGGGCTGCAAGGTTGGTTCAACATCCGCAAATCAGTCAATGTGATACAACACATCAATAAAAGTAAGAACAAGAACCATATGATACTCTCAATAGATGCTGAAAAAGCATTTGACAAAGTACAACATCCCTTCCTGATCAAAACTCTTCAAAGTGTAGGGATAGAGGGCACATACCTCAATATCATCAAAGCCATCTATGAAAAACCCACCGCAAATATCATTCTCAATGGAGAAAAACTGAAAGCTTTTCCGCTAAGGTCAGGAACACGGCAGGGATGTCCATTATCACCACTGCTATTCAACATAGTACTAGAGGTCCTAGCCTCAGCAATCAGACAACAAAAGGAAATTAAAGACATCCAAATCGGCAAAGAAGAATTCAAATTATCACTCTTCGCAGATGATATGATACTATATGTGGAAAACCCAAAAGACTCCACTCCAAAACTGCTAGAACTTATACAGGAATTCAGTAAAGTGTCAGGATATAAAATTAATGCACAGAAATCAGTTGCATTTCTCTACACCAACAGCAAGACAGAAGAAAGAGAAATTAAGGAGTCAATCCCATTTACAATTGCACCCAAAACTATAAGATACCTAGGAATAAACCTAACTAAAGAGACACAGAATCTATACTCAGAAAACTATAAAGTACTCATGAAAGAAATTGAGGAAGACACAAAGAAATGGAAAAATGTTCCATGTTCCTGGATTGGAAGAATAAATATTGTGAAAATGTCTATGCTACCTAAAGCAATCTACACATTTAATGCAATTCCTATCAAAGTACCATCCATCTTTTTCAAAGAAATGGAACAAATAATTCTAAAATTTATATGGAACCAGAAAAGACCTCGAATAGCTAAAGGGATATTGAAAAAGAAAGCCAACATTGGTGGCATCACAATCCCAGACTTCAAGCTCTATTACAAAGCTGTCATCATCAAGACAGCATAGTACTGGCACAAAAACAGACCCATAGATCAATGGAACAGAATAGAGAGCCCAGAAATAGACTCTCAACTGTATGGTCAACTAATCTTCGACAAAGCAGGAAAGAATGTCCAATGGAAAAAAGACAGCCTCTTCAATAAATGGTGCTGGGAAAATTGGACAGCCACATGCAGAAAAATTAAATTGGACCATTTCCTTACACCACACACGAAAATAGACTCAAAATGGATGAAGGACCTCAATGTGCAAAAGGAATCCATCAAAATCCTTGAGGAGAACACAGGCAGCAACCTCTTCGACCTCAGCCGCAGCAACATCTTCCTAGGAACAACTCAAAAGGCAAGGGAAGCAAGGGAAAAAATGAACTACTGGGATTTCATCAAGATCAAAAGCTTTTGCACAGCAAAGGAAACAGTTAACAAAATCAAAAGACAACTGACAGAATGGGAGAAGATATTTGCAAACGACATATCAGATAAAGGACTAGTGTCCAGAATCTATAAAGAACTTAGCAAACTCAACACCCAAAGAACAAATAATCCAATCAAGAAATGGGCAGAGGACATGAACAGACATTTCTGCAAAGAAGACATCCAGATGGCCAACAGACACATGAAAAAGTGCTCCATATCACTCAGCATCAGGGAAATACAACTCAAAACCACAATGCGATATCACCTCACACCAGTCAGAATGGCTAAAATCAACAAGTCAGGAAATGACAGATGCTGGCGAGGATGCGGAGAAAGGGGAACCCTCCTACACTGTTGGTGGGAATGCAAGCTGGTACAGCCACTCTGGAAAACAGCATGGAGGTTCCTCAAAATGTTGAAAATAGAACTGCCCTATGACTCAGCAATTGCACTATTGGGTATTTACCCTAAAGATACAAACGTAGTGATCCAAAGGGGCACGTGTACTCGAATGTTTATAGCAGCAATGTCCACAATAGCCAAACTATGGAAAGAACCTAGATGTCCATCAACAGATGAATGGTTCAAGAAGAGGTGGTATATATACACAATGGAATACTATGCAGCCATCAAAAGAAATGAAATCTTGACATTTGCGACAACATGGATGGAACTAGAGCGTATCATGCTTAGCGAAATAAGTCAGGCGGAGAAAGACAACTATCATATGATCTCCCTGATATGAGGAAGTGGTGTTGCAACATGGGGGCTTAAGTGGGTACGAGAAGAATAAATGAAAGAAGATGGGATTGGGAGGGAGACAAACCATAAGTGACTCTTAATCTCACAAAACAAACTGAGGGTTGCTGGGGGGAGGGGGTTTGGGAGAAGGGGGTGGTATTATGGACATTGGGGAGGGTATGTGCTTTGGTGAGTGCTGTGAAGTATGTAAACCTGGTGATTCACAGACCTGTACCCCTGGGGATAAAAATATATGTTTATAAAAAATAAAAAATTATATTAAAAAAAAATAATGAGCCCCTACATAAACCCACACATATGTGGTCAAATGATATTTGACGAAAGTGCCAAGAATACAAAATGGGGAAAGGATAGACTCTTCAATAAATATATTAAGAAAACTGGAAAACCACTTGCAAAAGACTGAAATCGAGCCCTTATCTTATACCTTATATAAAAATCAACTTAAAATAGATTAAATATTTAAATGTAAAACTTTTTTTTTTTTTAAGATTTTATTTATTTATTTGACAGAGAGAAATCACAAGTAGATGGAGAGGCAGGCAGAGAGAGAGAGGGAAGCAGGCTCCCTGCTGAGCAGAGAGCCCGATACGGGACTCGATCCCAGGACCCTGAGATCATGACCTGAGCCGAAGGCAGCGGCTTAACCCACTGAGCCACCCAGGCGCCCCTTAAATGTAAAACTTTAAATCATAAAACTTCTAGATGAAAAAATAAGGAAAAGCTTCTTGACATTGGTCTTGGCAATGAACTTTATGACACTAAAAGCACAAAAATAAACAACTGGGACTGCTCCAAACTAAAAAGACTGTATAGCAAAAGAAACAATCAACAAAATGAGAAAACAGCCTATAAAGTAGGAAAAAATATTTACAAATTATATATATAATAAAGGGCCAATATTAAAAATAAATAAGGAATTCCTACAATTCAATAATAAAAAAATAAAAATAAATGGACATTTGGATATCTTCGAAGAAGGCATACAAATGACCAATAGCTATATGAAAATATGCTCACCATTACTAATAACTAGAGCAATGCAAATCAAAACCACAATGAGATATCACCTCAGACTTGCTAGAAGGCTATTACTAAAAAGCCAAAAGTTAAGAAGTGTTGGTGAGGATGTAGAGCAAAAACAACTTGGGTATATTATTGGTGGAAATTTAAATTGGTGCAGCCATCTTGGAAAATAGTACAGAAGGTCCTTAAAAAATAACAAATAGAACTATCATATTTTCCAGCAATCCCACTTCTGAGTATTTATTCAAAAGAATTGTAACCAGATTTCAAAAAGATACGCACACTCTCATGCTCACTGCAGCATGATTCACAATAGCCAGGATACAGAAAATAAATAAATAAATAAATAAATAAATAAATATCTGTTGACAGATAAATAGATAAAAAATATTTGGTAGATATGTACAGTGGAATAGTATTCAACCTTAAAAAAGAAGGAACATCATTATAGTAGGTGAAATATCTAGACCAGAAAGACAAATACTGCAATACCTTACTTGTATGTGACATCTAAAACTCACAGATTCACAGAAGCAAAGTAAAATGTTGGTTTCCAGGGGGCTCCAGCAAAGGGGAATCAGGAGATGATGGTCAAAGACTACAAAGTTTTAGTTACACAAAACAAAGTTCTTGAGATCTACCATAGGACATAGTGTCTATAGCTAACAATACTTTGTCGTATAATTAACATTGGCTAAGCAGGTTTTAAATGTCTTTTTTCTAGAAAAAGATGTTTTAAATGTCTTACCACACACACAAAATAATGATAATAATAAAAAGGGGGCAGGAGGAAACTTTTCGATGTGATGAATATGTTTACGGACTTGATGGTGACCAAGGATAGCAGAATATGTCACCCTGAATGATGACTGTATGAGTTCAGAACATGCCACACCCGAGCACGCCACTTTAGTATATTGACTCTTTTGAGCTGTGACACTTGAAAAACAGCAAAGGCAGGAAAACATGTTCTCTGAACCCTGCTTATCTGCCTAATGACAGATTCTCCGAAAGAAACCCAATTCTTATCAATCCCTTCCTTGGGAATTCCATCAACCAGGGAAAATTAGCCCTTATCACATGAGAGACTAGACATTGACAGCACTACTCAGACAAACTACCACAAATCATGTTACCTTCCATCTGTCCTTCTCAGAGTTCATTCATCTTCCCTAGAAACCATTTACTCTTCCCTAAGACATCAACCCAACCTCCTTTCCCTATTAAAATGGTATTGAATCCTGATTTTTATGCCCCTTCGTGGAAGTTACTAATTTTTCTCTGAGTATCTCCCAATATACATGAGTCACACATGATAATAAACTGCTGTTTGTTTTTCTCTTGTTAATCTTTTACTTCATAAGTTTCCACTAAAAACTCAGAAAGGTAGAGGGAGAATTATTTTTCCTCCTCTAGATAGTCATGATTTTATTGTTCCTTACTCATTGTCAAACTCATTGATTTTTATACATGAAATTTGTATAGCTTATCAATCATACCTCGATAAAATAGTTAATAGATTATAACATTGTAATGGGTTTTAAGGCTTTTACGTTAAGTTAAATATGCATTCCAGATAGAATAAAAAAAATTACTTTTTGACCAAGATATGACTTTAAAATTTTGTATTGGTGTTTAAAAGAAAAAAATATAAGAACCTATAAACACTCATGCTCCATTTCTGAAAACGGAGGCTGATCCTTATCGTACTCAGTAAACAGTCTAAGGGCCAAGAGCAAACCTGAATCATTAATATAATCCCCTTCAGCCCTCACAACCATAATTTATAACATAGCATTTTGCATATAAGTGATTGTTCTGTAAATATTTATAAGTAAATTATTAAAATGTAAAGAAGAGTAAGTATGTGAGACCTCGGGCAGAATGTGAAAATGGGTATATAGCAAATTTGAAGAAGAGATAGTCACAGATTACAGGAAAGTCCATGTCATTGTAGTAAGAACAGATGGACACATATTTTTTCCCCCAGTAGAAAGGAGACCGAGAATAAGTTTTCTTATTGTGGTATCACAGAAACTCACATACACATATTCATATGTTGAAACTATGTATTTATTATTTCACACATGATAAAATAATTCTACATGTATTACTAATTTTGATGACTATAATAATCTTATGTAGCAGGACAGATAGCCACTCCTTATATATACAAATCCTGTTAATATCATTTCTTCAAAGGATCCTTTTTTTGGGGGGCTTTACCTTACAAACATGATTTTTCCCTCCCTTTGTGTAACTTTGCAATATAGTACAAAGACTTTTATTACAGTAATTTTAATATTTTATTTAAATTAGTTTATTATTACATGCTCTATCACTGTATATCTCTTGGATATAGAAGATCGGCCTTAAACTATTTTTTAATATGACTGGTTCACTTTATGCTGAATAAATGATGTAATGTTTGCTAAAAAATGAATGAAGAGGGAAATTATTTTTTTTCCTCTGAAGTTAAAGCAATAATTTCAGCTTATAGTTAGCAGAATAGGTATGGGCATCCAAAAAAATAGGAAGGTTTAAATAGAATGCTCTACATTTATAAAAATAAATTAAGGAAAAGTAAAAGAGACAAGTATAACAAAGAACATGTGCAATTTCTGCTAGTGTGGATTAGATAGTATGTCTCTATTAATACTTCCTTACATAGGCTATATATGGTTTCCCTTCAGTAAAACACAAGAAATTTTATTTTAGACCTAGTGATAGAGAAGAGATTTGGATTAAAGACAGACTTTGACCAAAAGGGGGATAAAAGTGGTAATGTGTATGTTCCCTTTGACTCACCATAAATAACATTTGAGCAGCTTAGAATAAGGAATGAGGGCTCCACAGTCTCTGAGCTTCAAAAGGAAGACAAGATGAGCCTAAAGGCAGGGTGTTTAGCTAACTGTCTCTGACAACAGCTTGTCAAGAAGCCCTTCTCCAGTGACAACTCCGTATCATTCTGACCCTTCAAGGATGAAAAGTCCCCAGAACTTTGAGAAGTGGCTTTCCTGATAACATTTCAGGATGGCAAGTAGCTGCAGTAAAATGTCTATAAGCACCCAGGGAAGCAAGTGAGGGAAAGTAGAAGCTGAAGTAAGACAGCAATACCAGAGAACACAGCTTGAGGACTGCAGTTCATAAATTCACAAATAGGTGTGTGTGTGAAGAGCTCCTCTGAGACACCAGAAATAAGTACAGGACACTAAAGGGGAGAGCTTGCTCAGACCATTACACAGGTCAGGGCCATCAAACCAACAGTCATTTGAGTGAACAAGTAATGGAATTGCCAGGCAATTTTGAAGACCCAACCGAAATTGGAAATCATAAATCTGCCCCACCTGGCAGAGTTATGTAGTTCTCTCTAGCAAAGCTTAGGAGGGGGAAAAAGCTTTTGATAAGAAAGATCCATTTTGGGAGTATGTTTAAATGAAAGCAGCAGAGAACAGAACAAAAAGAGAATTGAAGATACATGTGACCCGAATGGCCAGTCATGATATGAATTTAGCTAGAAAAATAAAGTCAAGAAGCAAATGATAATCTAAAAACATTTTGAGTAACTTAAAGACTGAAGTAAATGAAAAAAAAAAGTATTTAGTGGAGGTAAATATTTGTTATCGGATAGAGCAATTTTAAATAAATAGTTTAGAATACAGTTCAGCTTGGGAGATAAATCATGACTGTGGCCTGAGGCACAGTTTACTGAAGAAAAATACAATGAAAATTACTGCCTCAGAACAGATTAAGATTAAGTGAGGAAACTAAAGTTACTCAGGATAAAAGGATAAACTGAGAATGAAAATAGAATAAAACAATGTGCCAATGTATTTTGCCCTCAGAAGACCAGGTTCCACCTGCATGTGGAAGAGGTTATGACTAAGAGAAACTACACCTGACTATTCTAAAACAATTCCAAAATCCCCTTCATTAAACCAGTAAATTTTTTTATGTACTACAGTGTGGTATAATTGCTTATGTCATGGGCTACCTTCAGGGCAGTACAGATACCTGGGATTTTTTCAGACCTTGTTATTGGCAGGATATGCTGCTTTTAATGGGAGGCAAGGGAAGGCAGAGAGTGCAGAGGGTCAGGGAGATGGAAGTGCTACCTTTGATCTGTTTACTTCACTAGTTGGAAATCAGCTGGTCCACATAACTGACAGCTGGGACACATGACACAGTCATGTCCTATAAGAAAAACACTCTCGTGTGTTTGCTTTACTATATACTTCACTTCTGGTCACAAATGTGTCTGCTTTTCCCCACACAAAGCAAATCTGTGACACCAGGTCACAGTTCTACTACAATCTGCTTCAGTTCTGACACCTTGAGTTAGCCTCAGAATCCATAAATTATGGGCTCTTTTCCAGGTTCACACACCAATCCCAAGTCCAAGTTGTTCCCTGTGCTTCTGACTGCTGGCTATAAATCAAAGGTTCCCACAGCCCTCCCTCCAGGTACCGTTAATTTGCTAGAGCAGCCCAGAGAGCTCAGGAAAATAATTTACTTACTAAATTACTAGTTCATTATAAACGGATAAAACTCAGGAACAGACTGATGTAAAATATGCATAGAGTCAGGTGTGTGGAGAGGAGCACAGAGCACCTCCACATGTTCATCAAACCCAAGAGCTCTCTGAGCTGTCTGGGTTTTTATGAAGACTTCATCATGTAGGCATGATTGATTAACTCGCTGACATTTTCTTTTAATTTTTAAATGAACATATATTGTATCATTTGCTTCAGGGGTACAGGTCTGTGAATCATCAGTCTTAACACAATTCACAGCACTCACCATAGCACATACCATCCCCATGTCTATCACCCCGCCGCCCCCTCACTCCCTCCCACCTGCTCCCTCCAGCAACCCTCAGTTTGTTTCCTGAGATTAAGAGTCTCTTATGGTTTTTCTCCCTCCCAGGTCCCATCTTTCATTTTTCCCCTCCCTTCACAACCCCCGTTCCCAGCCACACCTCTCAGATTCCTCATATCACTCACTGGCATTTGTGACAGAAGTCAATCTCCAGTCCCTTTTCTCTTCCCAGGGATGAGGGGAGTAGGTGGGACTAAAAGTTCCAGCTCTCTAATCTCTGTTTGTTGCCCTTAAAACCAACACCCACCCAGAGGGGCTTTCTAAGAGTCACCTTATTAACATTAACTCATAAAAAGGACTTGTTATGAATAACAAAAGATTCTTATTTTAATCATCAACAGTGATTTAAGCCCATTAAATACAATAAATTCATTTGAAATTTTGGCCCTGCTAATTTTATTTTTATATGTATATACCAGACACAATTATTATTTCCACCTTCTAAGTCAACAGATCATTAGGAATTCCCCATGAGTCCAAGATATTCATGGTTAAGGATTCAGTTTCTACCATGGCCTAAGAGCAGGTCAGAGGTTGTTGCTAAAAATCAAACAATTAATTAAAGAAGAATGCATGTTTTTTTATTCTAAACCTTAGAGGTCGGCAGTATAATATTTGTATTAAGATTTTCCAGAGGCTCCATAGAAAAATTCCTATTTCACACAGACAATTTGAATAAATCTGGTTGAATGTGGACATAAGGTCTATGTGTAATATTTCCTTAAGAGATCCCTGTAGACCTTATCTTGCTGCAGGCTGCATTCACAAATGGAAGTATTGTGGCCTGTTTGATAAATGGGTCAGAGTAGTACACTCAAATGGGCCATCTTTTTGCCTTCAGTATCCAAAAAACTTTACCAAGTTTATGCAGTAGCTTGTCTTGTCTCATCATGTTCTAGACCACTAGATTCCCAGAGGTTTCACTAAGATAACTGTCTTCTGAATTTTCCAGCATTTATCTTCTATTTTCTGGTTCATATGTATCTTGACAAGGCATCTACTTGCAAGGTTTTACTCATCAGGATCAATTAGCTTAATGTTATCAGTATTACAGACAAGACTAGTTTTATGTGAAATGCCAGTGTGATGTTCTGTGAAATGTTCAGATGATGGGAATCTGAAAATCTTTGTAAGGGAGGGATCAGGAGAATTGACTGGGAAGACATACTGCTATTTGCCAGGTAAAAGGAAATGGCTTCCAGTACAATTCATATAGAGAGAAATCACTTACTGTCCCATAGTTGAATAATATAGCTATGAGGGTCCATGCTATATTTATATTGGGAACTGTAGCTGTAACTAAAGTCACAACATAAATAGATTACAATAATTCATAGCCATTTTTCAAGATCAGTCCTTTTTCTATATCAACCAAAGAGACAAGTTAAATAGGATTATGATAGTCATGACCACCCCTTAAATCTTTCAGATCATTAATGGTGGCATTCATCTCTGCAATATCCTGAGGAATGACATATTGTTCTAATAGTTTGAGAGAATCAAAACAAAGATCTTTTAATCTCTTTGCCACTATATGCTCTTATTATGACTGGTTAACTATCATGGCATTTTGATTATCTAGAATTGGTATCATTTCAGAGCTACTGCCAATCTATAATGTCTGCCCTTTTGGGCTATTTTGCCTTATTGATTTCTAATATACCTTGGTAAGTGACTCTAAGTCCCTTTAGAAAAGACTAAGAGAAAGAAATTTTTGGCTGAATAACAGAATATTTTCAGAAGCAAAAGGGGACTCCTATTTTATTCATAAGCCTCTGAATTTGTGAACTGTCTCATATCTAGGAGTACTTTGAAGAGCAACTCTATTATCGTTAAAAACTAAAAATTCTGTTCAAAATTAAAGAGCTTTTCTGCTTACGAAAATCAAGTAAGATTTTAGTAGAAGGCCCATATATTTCATTTCTATAGATAATATGATATAAAGGTCAATGACAAAGGTCTCTGACGGTAAAAACATTCTTATCATGACTGAATATTTGTCAATTATGTAACTAGGCTCACTTTGTCACTGTCATACATCCCAGGATCCTGCTTCCATTGAATTCAGGAACCCTAGTTTAATGACACAATTACCACAATCATTTTGTCATGAAGACAATCTCACAGAGCTCTCAAGGATGTTAGAGCTTCCTTTACTAAGGTATTTTTCACACATTACTGGTTTGGGAGTGCCCATAGTAAAAGTATATGCGAGCACCTCTTACATAAGAAATCCACGCTGATCCTTCTTTTTTTTTTTATTTAATTTTATTTTTTTCATTGTTCCAAGATTCATTGTTTATGTACCACACCCTGTGCTCCATGCAATACATGCCCTCCTTAATACTCACCACCAAGTCCCTCCCAACCTCTCACCCCTCTCCCCTCCAAAACTCTCAGTTTGTTTCTCAGAGTCCACAGTCTGTCATGGTTCATCTCCCCTTCCAATTTTCCCCAACTCACTTCTCCACTGCATCTCCCAATGTCCTCTATGTCATTCTTTATGCTCCACAAGTAGGTGAAACCATATGACAGTTGATTCTCTCTGCTTGACTTATTTCACTCAGCATAATCTCCTCCAGTCTCCTCTGTTGATACAAAAGTTGGATATTCATCCTTTCTGATGGAGGCATAATATTCCATTGTATATATGGACCCTTTCTTCTTTATCCATTCATCTGTTGAAAGGCATCTTGGTTCTTTCCACAGTTTGGCTATTGTGGTCAATGAACATTGGGGTACAGTACTGTTTACTACATCTGTATCTTCAGGGTAACTACCCAGTAGGGCAATTGCAGGGTCATAGGGAAGCTCTATTTTTAATTCTTAAGGAATCTCCACGCTATTTTCCAAAATGGCTGCACCAACTTGCATGCCTACCAACAATGCAAGAGGATTCCCCTTTCTCCACATCCTCTGCAACACATGTTGTTTACTGTCTTCTTAATGTTGGCCATTCTAACTGGTGTAAGGTGGTATCTCAATATGGTTTTGATTTGAATATCCCTGATGGCTAATGATGATGAACATTTTTTTATGTGTCTGTTAACCATTTGTATGTCTTCTTTGGTGAGGTGTCTGTTCATGTATTCTGCCCCCCCCCCTTTTTTGATGTGATTATCTATTTTGTGTGTGTTGAGTTTGAGGAGTTCTTTATAGATCTTGGATATCAGCTCTTTGTCTCTAGTGTCATTTGCAAATATCTTCTCCCATTCTGTGGGTTTCCTCTTTGTTTTGTTGACCATTTCCTTTGCTGTGCAGAAACTTTTGATCTTGATAAAGTCCCAAAAGTTCATTTTCACTTTTGTCTCCTTTGCCTTTGGAGACGTGTCTTGAAAGAAGTTTCTGTGGCAGATGTCAAAGAGGTTATTGCCTATGTTCTCCTCTAGAATTTTGATGGATTCCTGCCTCACGCTGATCCTTCTATCTATATCTGTAGCTATCCAACTTTACAACATAAAAAAAAAAAAAATTTGTAATTTAGTATTTAATTTTCATCTGGTAACATCTATCTTTGTGTCCGCTTTCAGTCAACCAAACAAGGAAACCAAAAGGGACACTATCAACTTGCTTAAGTTGATACATTAAATATGGAATCTCTGTTTCTGTACCATAGACACATAGCAAATAAGCTTTTCCCAATCCAACATTTCTATTCCACCCTGATCCAACTTGTAGAGGCCTTCAGTGCAGAGTTCTCTAGGTTTTGCTATGTAAATTACCACTATCTTGAAATTCTTTTAGTGTGTATGCAACTTTCTACAGGCAAAATTTTGCATTTGACTCCTTGGGGATGTAGGACTCTGTCTACTTTAGAAGCAATGAAAAGTGGTGGGAGTAGCTTCTGAAGAGCAATCCCATGCATAGCATGGGAGGAAATTTAGGCAAATGAAAACAAGCAGTTTAGATAGAGGGTGAAGTACTCTTGTTACTGACAAAGAAGCTCATAAATTTTAAACATTCACTATCCTAAGTTTCATTTGCACATTTTGAATAAATGTATTATAGTGAAGTGCCTTGGAGGCTATATGTACAGATTAAGAAGTGATTGATTGTGTAGCAGGAATGAACTGGGGGGTTACAACATCTGCTCATGCAACTTGCTTGTGCTTCTAATACTTGCTTAACTTCAAAATTATAGGAACATTTCCCACAGTGATTGAATATTTTTTAAATTCAAGTATACTTAATCTTCAACATTGTATTAACTTCAGGTGTACAATATAGTGATTTAATAATCTATATATAACTCAGTGCTCACCATTATAAGTATACTCTTAATCTCCTTCACCGATTCCACCACCCACCTCCCTTTTGGCAACCACTAATTTGTTCTCTGTATTTAAGATTCTGTTTTTGTTTGTTTGTTTTCAGTTTGTCTCTTTTTTCTTCATTCATTTGTTTTTTTTTTTTTTTAATTCCACATATGAAATCTTGGTGAAATTTGATTCAATTTGAATAAAGTCATATGGCATTTTCTTTTTTGTCTACCTTATTTCACTTAGAGTTGTGCCCTCTATGTCTATCTATGTTGTTGCAAATGGCAAGATTTCATTCTTATTTATGGCTAAGCAGTATTCCATTATATATATATATATATATATATAATGGGTCTAGTTGATACAAGGTCAGAAAATATTGATTTAGGGATGCCTTGGTAGCTCAGTCATTAAGCGTCTGCCTTTGCCTCAAGTCTCGGTCCCAGGGTCCTGGCATTGAGTGGGCATCAGGCTCCTTGCTCAGCAGGAAGCCTGCTTCTCCTGCCTGCTGTTCCCCCAGCTTGTGCGCTCTCCCTCTCTCTCTGACAAATAAAAAAATTGATTTAAATTATAAACATATTTCTAATTACTAATGGTTTTCACACATTATTTATTTTATCCCCATTGGAGATGATTTTTCAATGGTTAAGCATTTTATCTCCTTTCTGGATGACTTTATTTAATTTTTGTGAATTATATTTCCTCTACTATTTCAAGTATATTTTTATATTTTGTTTTTGTTTCAGAGAATTGTCTAAAACTAAACTAATTGATAAAAAATGTTAAGAAGTTGTTCTTAACATTTATATTTATATTAATGTTTCCAGTGTCATTTAAGATATTTTAGAACTATTTAAGAAGCAATTTACATTTTCTTATGTATTTTTATTTTAAGATAAAATTTATATTCCATTAATTATTTTTACATTATGTATTTAAACATGTTTTTAACATTTTCTATGCATTTTTATACTATAATTATGGGGCTTTTTGAGTGCTGTTTTAAGTATAATTTCTAGCACCCCATTTTATTAGTGCTACAATTTAAAACAATTTTTGCCTTTTAAGAATTGAAGGTATAGAGAATTGAAGGTATATGTAATCTCAGCAACATGTTTAGTTGTAGATAATTGAACCTATTCCTAAGAAAGAACATGTATAAACTTTGAAAGCACCTCCATCCCCAAAGTTTACAAAAAAAAAAAAAAAGTTGATAAAAAATTGAGAAATACTTAAGGTTGCATGAAATTTACAAAATCATCTCTCAAGGTAAAAATTATAAAAAACTTGAAACCTGTGTTTTTGAAGTGTCACTTTTGACCAAATTACTATTTTTGAACAATTAATCTTTATGATCAATACAGCAAATCAACTAGTGTTTTCACAATTATTTTACCTATATTTAAATACAGTAGTTCTATATTTGCTAATGGCAGTTCTGAATTACAGTCACTAGGAAATAAAATGCTATGCATGGTGACCACTCATAAAATTACTTTTTTTCTTATCCATTAGGTGTGTAGTGCAGCAGTACCTCAGAACACATATCAATATAATTTATACAATATACACTTTTATCAAATTCAAATGTTTAATTTTGGGACGCCTGGGTGGCTCAGTGGGTTAAGCCTCTGCCTTTGGCTCAGATCCTGGGATTGAGTCCCATATCGAGCTCTCTGCTCAGCGGGGAGCGTGTTTCCTCCTTTCTCTCTCTGCCTACCTCTCTGCCTACTTGTGATTTCTCTCTCTGTGTGTCGAATAAATAAAAATCTTTAAAAAAAAATAAAAAGTTTAATATCACATGAACAGGAAAGATAGAAAAAACTAATATTCATTTCCCTGTTTTAGGAAAAGAAATAATTATATCCATGTTTACTGAATTTTTTATTTATCTTAAAACTTTTTCTTTCTTTTTTTAATACTGAAGTTTTAAAAAATACTCCCAAAGTATGAATTAACTTTCTGGTAATTATTTGTTCACCTCATTACATAAAGCATAACTTACTATAATATTTACAAAAATAGTATGCCAAGTAGTAACTTTAAAAAGACAGTATTTCTAGTGAAACTGTTTGATAAATTTTCTTGCTCACTTATCCCACTTGGATATGCAGAGCCTTAAGTTAAGGGGGCTTTGCAATAAAAGAATACTGAATAAAGACAATTTTTCTTCCTATCAGCAAACTCTCTTTCTCCTCTTCCTTCCTCATTTTTTCTTCCCCCTTTTTTCCCTCCTATTCCCCATAAGCTGAGTTTTAGTACTTCAATGATAAAAACACATTTAGAAATACTTTATGTTTTAGGAACACACTTGCATAACAAAGCGAAATCTTAGTATAAATAGTTTCAAATTCTAAGCTTACATTGTCATTTTCAATGTTTAAATAGTATCAACTTCAAAGAAAATTCCTTTATAATCATCCTATTAATATCATTTGGTAATAAAGGTTGTAATAAATGCTATCATTAAGTGGTAATATGAAAATTATTAAAATGAATTCTTGAAACCATATTTAGAAAGTAAAAGAAACAGGGGCACTTGGGTAGCTCAGTGGTTAAGCATCTGCTTTAGGCTTAGGTCATGAACTTAGTGTTCTGGGATCCAGCTCTGGATCAGGCTCCCTGGTCATCAGGGGTTCTGCTCCTCCCTGTCCCTCTGCCCCTCCCCCTGTTCAAGTTCTTTCTCTTTCTCTCAAATAAATAAATAAAACATTTTAGAAAAGAAAGTAAAAGAAACAAAAATTAGAATAGACTAAAAACTCTTTGAAGAAACAATACTTATTTTATTTATTTATTTATTTATTTATTTATTTGACAGAGAGAGAGTGAGAGATCACAAACAGGCAGGCAGAGAGAGAGGGGGAAGCAGGCTCCCCACTGAGCAGAGAGCCTGATGCGGGCTTGACCCTAGGACCCTGAGATCATGACCTGAGCTGAAGGGAGAGGCTTAACCCTCTGAGTCACCCAGGTGCCCCAGAAACAATGCTTCTAAGTAAAGAAAGCACGACAAATTATGAAGACAACTAAAACTTGTGGATACCAGATCAGACTAATTTAGTGCTTGACTCATGGACTGTGATTAATGCTTTGGTTGAATGGTCAGTGACTTGAAAGGAACATGGTTGGACAATTGGTGATAAGGAAATTTGGAGAAGAGATATGTATATATTCCTCTCTGGATGGGCAAAAATGAACACATTTGGGTCTGAAGTAAATGTTTATCAAAGATTCACCTCAGCAGAGGAGCAGATAAAAATTAAATGGATCCAACTGTTGGATGGATACTGGTCAGCTTCTTTACCCAATATCATTCAAGGGCTCATGAACAAAATAGCTATAGTGTCAAGGGTGTAGGTTATACACAGGTTCCACAGTATGGACTTCCACTCACCAAGGCTGATCTGGCTACAGTCAAAGCTGAATGCTCAATCAGCCAGAAGCAGACACTAACACATATATGGCATCATTGCCCAGAATAAACAGCCTGGAGGCAGGTTGATTAAATTAGACCACTCCTAGCATGGAAGGGGTAGCATTTTTTTTTTTTTTCCTGGAATAGAACTTGTCTAGATGTGGATTTGACTTCCCTACATGGCTTGCTTCCACTAAAACTGCCATGTGGATTTAACAGAATGCCTTTTCCATTATCATGGTATTCTACACAGCATTGAATCTGATCAAAGAATTTATTTCACCAAAAGAACTACAACAATGGACCCATGCTCATGGAATTCACTGGCTTACCATGTCCTCCACCAGTCTGAAACTGCTGTTTTGTTTGTTTGCTTTTGTTTTTGTTTTTTATCATTTTATTTATTCATTTGAGAGAGAGATACAGAGAGAGAGAGAGAGAGAATGAGCAGGGGGAGAGGCAACGGGAGAGGGAAAAGCAGCCTCTTTACTCACTTCACTCAGAAGCCCAATGTGGGGCTCTATCCCAGGAGCCCCAGATCATGACCTGAGCCAAAGATGATGTTTAACTATCTGAGCCACCCAGCCACTCCTTGGAATGACTGGTTAGATAAAACAGTGGAATGGCTTTTGAAGACTCAATTACAGCCTCAGATTGGTGCCAATAGCTTGCAGAGCTAGAGCAAAGTTCTTGAGAAGGTCCTATGTGTTCTGAATTAGTATCCAATATACCAAACTCTTTCTTCCATAGCCAAGATTCATGAGTCCAGGAATCAAAGAGTAGAATTTGGAGTGGGACCATCACTATTACTACTAATTCCCCATTAGCAAGATTTTTTTTTTTCTTTCTTTCTGTCCTCATGACTTTATGCTCTGCTGGACTCATGGTCTTATTTCCAGAGAAAGGAGAAAGGAATACTTTTGTCAGAAGACCAACAAGTACTTCCTTGAACCCATAGTTAAAACTGACCCCCATTCACTTTGGGCTCCTCATGCTTCTGACTGAACAGGCAAAGAAAGGAATTACAATGCTGGTTGGGATGATTGATACTGTCTATCAGGGGAAATTGGACTACCAATGCACAATAGAAGGAAGGAATAATAGTCTGGAATATAAGAGATTCCTAAGGATACCTTTTAGTATTACCAAGCCTTGTGATTACAGCTAATGGAGAACTACAATAATTCTGGGCTATTAATGATATAGGTCCTTCAAGAATAAAGGTTTGGTTTACCCTGTCAAGTAAAGATCCATAACCAGCTGAGATACTTGCTGAAGGCAAAGGGAATAAAGAACGAGTAGTGCAATGAGGTAGTTATAAATAGCCACCACAACTATGTGACCAGTGACATGAAGACTAAAATTGTCATGAATATTTCCTCCTTATTCTGCTATGAATATATATGTGTGAGAAATTTTTTTTAATTTCCTCTATTATTCTCTTATCATGCACCGTAACATGTATTGAGTTTATATTACGATATTTCAGTATTGTTAATTTTACTTCATAATATATTCAAACATTTTACCTCCCAAGGAAGACTTTAGTGCATTGTCAATTTTACACAGGATAGTTGTATCACATGAGACAGAATTATGACTGCATTATTGTCTTTCGAGATTACATATGTCTTAAATACATTTGTATGGGTACCAGATTGACATGGGGGTGGACTTGTACTGGCAGTTTTATGTGTCAACTTGATCAGGACACTGGGTGCCCAAATATTTTCTTAAACATTTTTTCTAGGTGTGTCTGTGAGGTGATGTTTCTGGATGAGGTTAGCATTGGATTCAGTAGATTGAGTAATGTGAATTGCCCTCTTCAGTGTGGGTTGGCATTGTACAGTACCTTGAGGGACTGAATATATCATACTGGTTCTGTTTCTCTGGAGAATTCTGACTAGTACATTGGCCCAAATTTATATTTAAACCTTCCCAACAGCTCTAAAGTGGAACTATGTTGAAATTATATAAATACAGCAAAGTAAAAGTAACAGCTAGATAAAAGGAAGTGACCAGAGTTAAGTAAGGGATGAATTCTGGTTCTTTCGTCAACTGTCTTCTACAGTATATAATCTATACTCTCTTTTTTAGTATTTCAAACACAATTTTTATACTCTTCTAAATTTTCACTTTTCCAAAATGTAAAATTTAATATTGCATTACATTCTGTTTCTAAACTGTGTTTTCTGTTGCTACCAAACTATATACATACATTACACACACACATACACACACACACACACACACACACACACACACATATGTTGTCCTTGTCTATTTCTAATAATTTGAACAATAACTGTAGTTTAACTACAGATTAGTCAAAGGATATCAATCTATTTTCAATTTAAGCAAGTCAGTTCTTACTCTGGAATTCAATTTTCTTACCTCTGAAATGGATAAATTTACCTCTGCTGTCTCTGAATTCTGAAATTTGATGAATCTGTAAAGGGATGAATAAAATACTTCTTTAAAGGTATATTACTTAAAGGGGAGTTGTGGATACAGGATATATGGCCCTTTTTGTAACATACTACATGTAACTGTTTTTAGCAGTTTTTTTAAAGTATATTTTAATAAGCATATAAACAATAGCGGTTTGAATAAGATGTGTGTGTGTGTGTGTGTGTGTGTGTGTGTTCTAGTTTGTGAACTTCTTGGGTCTGTGGTTTATTGTCTATTACTAATTTCAAAAATTATTGGTTATTTTCCATTAAAATTTTCTCCTCACCAGTTATTTTTCTCTACCTTTTTGAGATTTCAATTATATGTTTAATACAATTTGATATTTTCCCCTAGCTCTTAGATTCTAGGAATTTTATGGATTTTGCTTTTTTTGCCAATTTTTTCTCATCTAACTTTCTTTTCTATGATTTTATTGACCTGTCTTCAGGTTCACTGGTTATTTCCTGGTTATGTCAAGTCTTTTGATGAGCCCTTAAAAATAATTTTTCTTTTCTGTTACTATATTTTTAATTTATTTCATTTCCATTTTATTCTTTCTTATAGTTTTCATCTTTTACTAGATTTACTGATCTGGTGATGCATTTCTGTCTACCTGATTAGAGCTTTTAGTAAGTTAATTGCATTATTTTAAAATTCACTTTCTGATAGCCTCAGTATATGTATTTTATCTGAGTTTGGTTCTGTTCTTCTATGTCTTTTGACATAGTTTTGATACATTTCTTGATATTTTTTATGCTTTATAATTATTTTTGTTGAAAATCAGACATGTCATTTAGTATAGTAAAACCTGATATAAGTTGTTTCTATGTCCTGAAATAGGTAAACCTTTCCTTCTGCTAGACATTTAAAGTGGGAGTTGAGTTGATCCTGTGAACAGGTAAGTGTGGTTTGGATTTGTTTTTGTTCACAGCATTTCATAGGGTTCAAATTCCTATAAGGTGAAGTGAGTTAAAAGTGGAAACCAGTTTACCACTGTTTTCTCACTCTTTGCTCTACCCTCTGCTTTTATGACACCCTTTGTGCTGTGCCTCAAAAAAAGGTCTCTCATATGCCTCTCGGCATTATTCCAAGTTACTTTTTACTTTATGAGCTTTGTGATGACTGTAGGAAGTGCTCTGGTATTCTGATTCAGCATCTATCTGACGCAGTAACTGTTCTTAAAGGGAATTCCTAGAAATTTTTCTCTTTCTCCAATGCTAGTTATGATCTAAGCACATATACTTGCTCTGTCCTAGTGGAGACTTTTTTTTTCTCTTTCCTTTCCTCATTGCAATAGGTTTTCATCAGTGTGTAAAGGCAGCAATGTTTGCTGCCCTCTCCTAGACATGTAAGGGTTTTGTTTGCTTGTTTAGTATAAGAGATTGGGGAAATGGATCTGGGCAGATTCTCTGCCTTTACTAAAGCCACTGCTACTTCCATTCCATGCCTTCAACACAAGGTAATCTTTCTGAGGTTTCACAGTGATGTTTTTTAATATTATTACTGAAGTATAATTGACATTCAATGTCATATTAGTTTCAGGTGTACAGCATACTGATTCAACAATTCTATACATTACTCACCACAAGTGTAGTAACCACCTGTGAACATACAACATTACTGTTACTGACTACATTCTCTATGCTATACTTTTCATTTCTGTGACTTATTTATTTTACAGCTGTAAGTTTGTACTTCTTCATCCCTTTTGCCTATTTCACCCATCGAAGCCCTCCCCTCTGATAAACCCCAGTTTCTTCTCCATATTTGTGAGTTTATTTCTGTTTTCATTTGTTTGTTTATTTGTTCTGTTTTTAGATTCCACATTGTTGTGAATTCAAAAGTTTGTTTTTTTTGTTTTTTGGTTTTTTCTCTCTGTCTTATTTTACTTAGCACTCTATACTCTAGGTGCATTCATGTTGTCACAAATGACAAGCTTTCATACTTTTTAGGGCTGAGTGATATTTCATTTTAGGTATTTATAAGTATATATATTATACATATCACATGTTTTTAATTTATGCATCTATCAATCAAACTTGGGCTACTTTCATATTTTGGTTATTGTGAATAATACTGTAGTAAATCTAGGGGTGCGTGTATCTTATTGACTTAGGGTTTTTAGTTTTTTTTGGAGTGGGTAAACACAACCTAGTGAAATTATTGAATCATATATATTATTTCTATTTTTAAGTTTTTGAAGAAACTCCATTCTTTTTTCCACAGTTGATTGCGCCATTTTATATCCCTACCAACAGTGCTCAAGTAGACTTCCCTTTTCCCCACATCCTCACCAAAACTTGTTATTTCTTATCTTTTTGATACTAGACATTACAACAGGTATGAGGTGATATCACACCCTGATTTTGATTTGTATTTCTTTGATGATGAGTGATGCTGAGCATCTTTTCATATATACGTCTGTTGGCCATCCAGACGTCTTTGGAAAAATATCTATTCATGTCATCTACCCATTTTTAATTGGAATTTTTGGTGCCGAGTTGTATGTTTCTTTATACATTGTACATGTTAACCCCTTACAGATATATCATTTGCAAATATCTTCTCCTAACTGGTAGGTTGCCTTTTTGTTTTCATGATGCTTTTCTTTGCTGTGCACACAGTGATTTTTCTTTAAGGACCTTGTGTAATCTAGGGAGAGATGCCTGCATAATACATGAACATTCCCCTTGTATTTAGTGCCCCAGTATTTCTATAATTTCTTGCTAGCCCATATTCACTTTTTACCAATTTATTAACAATTTCTGCACAATTACTCCTACTGGTCTCCAGAGCCATCTGACCCAGATAAGCAAGCGTTCATATTCTGTATTGATTTGTAAGCACTTATTTTTTATTTATTTATTTTTTTAATGATGTTTCAGGTTAGTTGGTTGCTCTGTGTCATTAGCTTTCTGATGGGTTTAAAGTTCATTTGAAGTTTGGAGATGGTCTGGGTTTTCTATTGCTATTGTTATAACAATGAAAACAATGCTTTTTTTCAAATTTTACATTCTAAGTAGAAAACAGAATTCTTGCTAGAATATTTTGTACTTTTCAATTTGATAAAACTGGACTTGGGCTGACAAGTTTTGGAAAGTGTTATCTTCAACCCTCCACTTAATTCAGAAATGCCTTTTACATAATTATCCAATTCACTAAGTCCTATATTTTCAGCAATTGAAGAGAGGATGACATGGGATTTTAGAGCTATAATCTTAAATTTGAATTGCCAGCATTTCTATTACAGAAGCCCTTAACATCATCAAGAATTTGAAAGTAGTTATTGTGTATAGAATCTAAAGATTCCTAAAGAGAATTGTCCTTCCAAACTAGGTAACAAAGACAAACTAAGAGAAGTTATTTCTGAATGTTCAGTTCAAATATTTAGGAAAAGAATAATACTTTAGCTCAGAGAAACTGAAGACGACTGCCAGTTCTATAAGATTAAAATGAAAATACTTTCTTTTATACTTTTGCTTTCAAAAGATTATATCCACAAATTTAATATGCATTTATTTTGTTCTAGTATCCTTTATATTATAGTATCTTAAGCCTGAATTATGTCTTCTCAAAATTATAGCTTAGAAGCATGGACTATATTAAGTCTTATAATTATTTGTGATTCTCCTCATTTATACTATATAAGTACAAATTATATTTGAATAATTCCTTCCACTGGAGAACTAAAAATTATATTTGGTGTTATTAAGATTAAATATCATGTAGTATTTAGTAACTTTTGCTATTTGGATTACTTTGTATTTCCAAAGCCAGGGAAAACTTCAAAGAATTTTCCCATGTATTATTTTATTCCATGTACTAAAATACATATTATAAATTTCAGTCCATAATATTTGTATTAAGAATGAGTTGTCTATACACAGTCAACATGCTAAGTCAATCATTGTATTTACCTAAATAGATTTTATTTCTCCCTAAACACACTACTGACCAAAACTGCCTAAGTGGCCCCTTCAGCCTAAATGTTAGACTTCTCCCAACTCTAGGACCCTAGTCTTCCTTATCTAAGAGAATTTACTTTAGAAAATTTATAATCATAAATTCCTTCCCTAATCCCTTGAGATGTAAGTCTTTCAACAGTTTTACAAATAGTTTTGTATATAATCTCGTGAATAGAGCTGTCTTTCACAAAGAACTGGAAGCCTTCCCATTGAAATATAATCATCAAAGAAAATAGTAACCCTCTCTAACCCAGTTTCTGTGGGAGAGTAGGAGCTACCTTCAGGGGGCACCTCACTCCAAATTGTGAAACTACCTCTTGTCATGTAGGTACTAGAAAGGTTTCCCCCTTTTGGATAAAGCCAATTAGCAACCACAAATGGCTAAAGATCTCCCCCTCACCTCAGCACCCTAAAACTTATGTCTTTTGTTTCAGTAAAATTGAGTTCAGACTGAATTCTGAAATCTCTCCCTTACAGCAATAGCTTTGAAAAAAGTCTTTCTTGCTGGTTTAACTTTGTCTAGTGCAACTTTGCTTTGACACTCCAAAATAAATAATTACTATATAAGCAATCCCAGACTTATAAAAGTTCATAAATCCAGTTTCTATCCAGCAGATAACATTTTATATCTTTTTTTATTAACAGTAAAATTATAATATCTATAGCATTTTGTTTTTCAGGTACTAACTTCCTTGAGTACACATATTCAAATCTATATATTTTCAAATCCATTATGGATATGTATATATATATATATATATGTGTGTGTGTGTGTGTATATATATGTATATATATGTGTATATATATATATATATACACACTGACCAAGGTGTTAGGGTAGTTCAAATATCTACTATAGGGTGAATTGTAATTCACAATATTATAAGACCTTATATAAGTCTTATAATATATTTATAAGTCTATTTATATAATATATTTATATTATATAAGTCTATTTATATAATAGCCTTATATTATATAATAGACTATTATTATAGACTATATATAGACTATATATATATACATATACTATATATAGACTATAGGCTATATAGTAGACTATAGACTATAATAATAGACTATTATTATATAATTTATATTATATAAGTCTATTTATATAATACATTTATAAGTCTATTTATATATATTAAATATATATTACATATATATTTATAATATATTTATAAAATATATTATAAGTCTATATTTATAAGTCTATTATAAGACTTATAAATAAGTCTTATAAATAAGTCTTATAATTATAAGTCTTATAATATTGTGAATTACAATTCACCCTATAGTAGATATTTGAATTGTAATTATATATATAATTATATATATATATATATATATATATATATAGGCTATATTAGGTCTTAAGACCTAATATAGTCCATGCTTCTAAGCTATAATTTTGAAAAGACATAATTCAGGCTTAGGATACTATAATATAAAGGATGTTACAATAAAATAAATGCATATTAAATTTGTGGATATAATCTTTTGAAAGCAGAAGTATAAAAGAAAGTATTTTCACTTCATATATATATACACACACACACATATATATATATATATATATATCCTGCCCACAAATTAATTTATCATTCCCTGATAAGTGTCAACATGCTTCTCTTCCCATTTAATTTTTAGCTCATATAAAGGAAACATTTTTGTCAATCATCTTACTTTATATTTTAGGGGGATCTTTATAAAATGTCCTTTAATTTTCTTTCATTTTGTCACTAAAGGGTCTGTGATCAAAGGAGTGAGACTGATACAAAGCAAAGTCAAGCAAAGCTTTATTTCACGCCAAGCATGGAGAATCAAACTGAAAGTTCAGGACCACTTCTTACAGAGAGGGTGACCCCTCCCTGCCTTACAAACTAACTTTTAAAGGGCAAAGGCCATGTGGTTGAGCCTGGCCACACATAGGTGGCCAATGAGATTGTAACACACAGAAAAAGCTGCACAGTCATGCTAGGTCACACACAGATGGCCAATTGAATTACAATTCCTCCTATAGTAGATATTTGAACTAGCCTAACACCTTCATCAGAATTGGTGCCCAAAAGGCAGGGCTCGCACTCCTTGGTAGCTAGGGAGAGAGTATGCATGCTTCACTGATTGGATGTCTCCACCTGGTCTGACCCACCCTTGTATCTGGGCTCTGTTACCTGGGACTGGTTTCCTGGACTTGCTTTTAAAGTAAGTCCCCTGGTGGGGCTGGGGGGCAGGGTCAGTTTAAGTTTTATTGCATAAACAATAAAATGGCTGTTCAAAGGAAATGGAGGTGCTCTGGCAAAGTAAGCCCTTCCAGTCACCATGAAAAGGGTACACATCACAACACATTTCTTACTATTTACTCCCCCAAGATAACAAATTTTATTCCTTTCAATCTTTCTATATTTGGAGTGGCAAGTTAAATGTTGAAACGTCCATCCATATTCCATGATTTATTCTTGATAGTCTTTGATGTTTTGAATAAAATATTCTATAAAATGATCCCATGACCTATGTAACTTTTTGCTGAGATTAGTAGGTTACCCAATACTAAAAATTAGAACCCATGAAGAGAGATCCAGAAATGTGGCAGAAATGAGCATACACACTAAAAATATATATTCTACTTTATAGGTGACTTGCCTCAAATTCAATCCCCTAGAATCATTAAAAATAAAATACAAAAAGGAGGGGTTTTGTTATCTCTGCTTTGATTTTCATTCCAAATTGTTGCATTTGGAATATTTTGTTTGTTTGTTTTTGGTCAGATCCATAATTAAAAATAAGCTTTTTGACAACACTGATATATAGTGAAAGATAAAGGAAGAGAGCGGGGGAGAGAAAAGGGAAATGGAGAGGGTGGGAAAGAGAGGGAAAAGAGGGGAGAAAAGAAAAGAAAACTTAGCTTGTCACCTATTTAGTTAGGTATTATTTAATTAGGCCTGCCTTCCACTAAAAAGAAAATCTTTCTGGATATTTATGCTATAAATTTCTTATTCCAGGGCTGTGGTATTGTTAATGGACAGTAAAAATAGAATAAATATGAACTTACACAGCTGGTTTACTTGTGATGAATTTCTATGTAGTGGGCAAGTTTTTTATTTTTCTTATGATTGTCATGTATTGTCACACAAGCTTCAAAGTCACTTTTTCATATTACATATTAAAATTAAACAATGTGTCTTCTAGTGGTTGATTTTGCCTATTTACCACAACGCTATCTTTTGTCACTAATGCTCATTTTTACATGATGAATTAATCTAGATCTCATTATTTAAACACTGAAAGTAGCAACAGGACATAAAGTGTCTTGAAGAGCACATAATTAGTGAAGAGATTTCAAGACTATTGTCTCCTGCATTCTTAAGAGTCACATTACTAACATCCACTCACATCAGAGGGGAAAATAAAAACCATTAAGCTTTCACATCATATCATGAAGTGAGCACTGCTTTTGTCCACTTACTTTAGCCTTTTATTTATTTATTTATTTTTTAACTTGGAACAAAATATTTTCTTGTTTAATGTGAAGTTCCTTTTTTTTTTTTAATTGATGAACAACTATGTTTCAGGTTAACAATCATAGATATAAAATTGTGTTGCTGATAAATTTTTTTAACCTTCACAAACTTACTTTGGAATTTAAGTAGTTTTATTTTTAGTTATGAAAGAAAATTTTATATCAACAATCATACATTTGTAACAATCTCAATATCTGTAGAATTTTTTTAAGGCAACCAACAAACTGCTCCTCAAAGGGAAGTTCATAGCACACTTTTCTAACTGTATTGAAATAATATGTCATAAATATTTATTGATATTTTAAGAAGTGTCACATTATACTAGTGATATATCTTAAACCAGTCAGCACATGCCCATTATTGGACTCAGCTGGAGTCTCAAAGGATACAAGCCTAGAACTGTTTATAATACTATTTCAAGAGTTGGAACAACAAACTAAAAAACAAAATTTGATCAACAAAAAAATTTTGATTTTTCATTGCAAACTAGGTTACAAAATAAAGCTTCTAAAAAATTGTTGATTGTTTCTTAATAACCTATGCAATCTGGAATCCCTATATCTAAATTGAGAGAGAGCCTTGGATTTCCCCAGGCAAGTAATACATTGATTTCTGCATCAGGTCCTAAGCAAATGGCTGAGGGCTATCATATAATATGCCAGAATCAATGCCATTTGTTTCTGTCACTTTCCAGGAAATAAACATATATTTCTTTTGCAACTGATGATGCTAATTGAGATTGTTTTTTAATTATAAATAGAATGCAAGGGTTATTAAATACTCAGCATATAACACCTCAATAAGAAGATCAAATGCACTAAACCAAACCAAACAACGATAACAAAAACTGATCTGCTAGCACCAATGTATTCCCCTTACATTTTTGTTTATTCAGAAATGTAAAAGTTTAAAAATCATTCTCAGTTACACAAAGAGTTCTATTCATAGAATATTGCAATAAAGACTATAAATTCTCTGGGCAATGACATCAGGATGTGTTCCAGACAAGACATTATCTAACAGACAGTTCATATGGCATTTGTCTGGGAGAAAAATTTCAGGAAAAAAGACAGAATACAGCCCTGGTGCTCTGCTCTTCTACAGGGCACTCAATTATTCATCTGCAAACTCAATCACTATAGCCCTGCTGGAGGGGCAGTTTTATTCAGCTTGATTCCTAGAAGCATGGGATTCCTTTCTTCTTCTGTTTCTTTTATTAAAATATCTATTTATATTATTTTAATCTATAACCTTACATGTTAATCTGCTAAATTTTAGTCACAATTTCCAGAGAATCTTATAAGACTTCTTTGTAGTAACCATACTAGGGAGAAAAATAATGGATGAATAAGATGCTTGAATCCTGGGTTATTTTTTATTGTTCTCATCTCCTAAAGTCCTGAAGCTTTATATGATTATATGATTATGTATATATTAAAGCTTTATATGATTTATATGATTATATATATTAGATCATATATATTAGATCTATTCATATATTTAATATAAAAATAATATTTCCTAGATTTTTATTCACATATTTGTTATCATATAAAATTCATATACTTTGGAAGCTTAGAACTAAAATTTGATATTATAGTAACTGTGCAAAATCAACCCAAAGGGTAGCATCTTATAATTTTTTGCCAATCTGCAATTTAAAAAAATATGTTAATTTGTATAAACTATTCCACTACAGTTACCATGGATAACATAATTTGATTTATAATAAAAATAACTCAATTTATTGAGCACCTATATAACAGGTATTTTCTAAATTCTTAGTTATAATGGATTATCTCATTCAATTCTGTCCAAATAATTTGAGGCTAATACTGTTATACCCAAACTATAGATAATGAAATTCAAACTTTAGTAGTTATAGGATCTATCCAAATTCACCCAAATAATAGGTAGTGAAATTTGGATACAATACAATGCATAGTCTTTCTGACAAGTGAATTAAATAGGCAGGAATGCCATCTTCTAGGTTTAAAATGTCCATCTCAAAATTATCCACATTTATATGAATTTATAAATTAGATCATTACTATTAGATTGAAAGAAGCTCTATAAAGCATATAGTTCACAATAATGCTATTTGTTTCTACAATCCTTTTCATACACACCTAGTCAACATCTCCATTTATCTTCTTAAACATTTACAAGCAAATTCCATTTTAGCTTGAAACTACTTGATCTTAACTTTCAACTGAGATTTGTTTCAGAGACAGCATTTCAGCCTCTGCTTTGCAGTATCTACTTTTGAAATCACTGGATTCCTATGAGAGACAACATGAGAGACAACACTTATGTAGCCAAGAAGAAAGTATCAATATACTTTTCCATTTTCAAAAATGCCCAATGCTGAGATTGATTCTAAAGCTGGACTTCAATATGCTCTCTAAACTATGCCTGTCATATCCCTTGTCTTAAGGCCACACTGTGGGCTTGCTGCACAATCCTCCTTCCTTAAATTGACTAAAGAGTCACAGCTGCCATTGACACTGTATATGAGGGCCCCAATGGCAAGAGAATGGCTGAATGATATGCCATTTATCTGCCTAAGGGGAAAAGTTGGAGGATCGATAAATTGGCAAAATATAAGATTGCCTGTAAGGGCTGATGGACAGTTTTAAAAGCAAAGCAGAAGAAAATTATATTAGTTTTAAAAAGTTTTTCTTACACAATAAAATGCTCCATAGTTTAAAGAAATAAATTTTTTCAACCTAAGATTTTATATTTGAAAGTGTTATGCATGTGCACGTATGTGCACACACATACAAAAAATTACTGTTTGTCACAGAGAAAAAATATAGAAGAGATTTCTAAATATAATGAAAAAAAAAAGGTGTCTAAGAGAGGTACTCTGATGGAAAAAGTCTAAGCCTACTAAGTTTCTGTCCAATAGGAAAAAAAACTTCTATCAAGTTACCTTTTAAGTTGTTCTATTACTGCTCCTTCAATTTGAGGATAATTAATAAGTTTACTATATTGTATCTTCTGCTCCAAGAACATGGTATTTTCTTTTTCATTTATTTCAATATTACTTGGTTTCTTTCATATGAGTTTTATAGTTTTCTACATGTAGGCCTTATGCATATTTGGGGGGTTTCTATTATAAATGGTATTATAGTTTCAACTTTAAATTTCAAGTGTTCATTGTTAGTATATTGACCATTGTATAATAACCTTGTATGCTGTGATCTTTCTAAAATCACTTATTAGTTCCTGGAGGTCTTTTTGGTTGCTGTTTCAATTCTTTGAAATATTGTGCATAGAAACTCATGCCACCTGATGGTAAAGGCTATTTTATTTCTTCCTTCCTAATCTGTATTGATTTTATTTCCTTAATTATCATACATTTTTGTTGTTAGAAGGATTTTTTTTCACTTTTTTTTTCTTCATGGTGGATCATGGCAAATTGGATTAAAATGATTTGTTTTAGAGTTAAATACTGATCTTTTACAACTTGAGACAAGTCTTCAATGAATTAATAAATTTCATGGAAATATATTTCTTAACAGCTTTGTGTGATGGTAGCTGTGGTAGAAGCAAAGTGAAATTAAAAGTAGGATTGATTATTCAAATGATTCACCTTCCATAAATTCTATCTTAACTTATAATCCCCTTATCATTTGCTGTTATGAGTACATAATAGTGTGCCAGATATTTTTTGTCTGCCTTTCCAGAGTCATTCTCTATCTCATTTTACCTCATTTTATTTACTTTGAAAACCAATGTGCTAGACTAAATAAAGCCACTTTTGTTCTGGCTTTAAGCTCGGTTCAGACTATGTGAAGATATAGAACAAATTAATCAGTGATTTTAGTACATGACTACATGGTACTGGCACAAAAACATGGTTCTGGCACAAAAACATAGACCAATGGAACAGAATAGAGAGCCCAGATATGGACTCTCAACTAATCTTTGACAAAGCAGGAAAAAATATCCAATGGAAAAAAACACAGTCCCTTCAATAAATGATGCTGGAAAAATTGGACAGCTATATACAGAATGAAACCTGACCATTATCTTACACCATACACAAAGATAAACTCAAAATGGATGAAAGACCTCAATGGGAGACAGGAATCCATCAAAATCCTAGAGGAGAACATAGACAGTGATCTTTTCAACATCAGCCAGCAACTTCTTTCAAGACATGTCTCCAAAAACAAGGGAAATCTCAAACTCACCCAAAAAGAAAATAATAAAGTCAAAAAATGTGCCAAAGACATGAGCAGACACTTCTCCAAAGAAGACATACAAATGGCTAACAGACACATCAAAAATATTCATCATCATCATCAGGGAAATTCAAATCAAAACCACATTGAGATATCACCTTACACCAGTTATAATGGCAAAAATTGACAAAGCAAGAAACAACAACTGTTGGAGAAGTTGTGGAGAGAAGGGAACCTTCTTACACTGTTTGTGAGAATGCAAGTTGGTGCAGCCACTTTTGAAAACAGTGTGGCAGTTCCTCAAAAAATTAAAAATAGAGATACCATATGACTCAGCAATTGAACTGCTGGGAATTTACCCTAAAGATGCAGATGTAGTGAAAAGAAGGGCCATATGCACCCCAATGTTCATAGCTACAATGTCCACAATGGCCAAATTATGGAAAGAGCTAAGGTGCCCTTCAACAGATGGATGGAAAAGAAGATGTGGTCCATATCCACAATGGAATATTACTCAGCCATCAGAAAGGATGAATACCCAACTTTTTCATTAATGGGACTGGAGGAGATTATGCTAAGTTAAATAAATTAGAGAAAATCAATTATCATATTGTTTCACTTATTTGTGGAACATAAGGAATAGCATGAAAGACATTAGAGAAGGAAGGGAAAAATGAAGGGAGAGAAATCAGAGTGGATAATGAACCAAGAGAGACTATGGACTCCAGAAACAAAATAAGGATTTTAGAGGGGAGGGGGCTGAGGGGATGGGTGAACCTGGTGATGGGTATTAAGAAGGACACATATTGCATGGAGCTCTGGGTGGTATACACAACCAATGAATCATGGAACACTACATCAAAAACTAATGTCATACTCTATGGTGATTAACATAACGTAATTTAAAAAAAAAATGAAAAAAAGAAAAAAGAAACTACCCAGGAAGATCTAGTGAATAAGTTTAAAATTCTATCTACCAGAATGACTAAGAAGATTAAATATCCATCCTGAGACAGGGAAAATAGTCCTAGAGGCTTTGGGAACTTGTCCAGTCATCTGCAAAAAAAAAAAAAAAAAAAAAAAAAAATCACCAAGGAAGCAAGATTAGAGAGAGAATTTAGCAAATAATAGTATGAAGTAATCGGAGATCATTTTATGCCTTCTCAGAATTTGGTCTAACGTAGGTTTTTAGCTTTCCATTGCAAAATTGTATAATGGAATAAGATGAAATTACATTGCTATTAACTGAATTGTGTCTCCCCATTTTTATCAGAAACCTTAATTGCCACTGTGGCTGTATTTTAGATGAAGGAATTAAGGGTAAATGAGGTTAGAAGAGTGGTGTCTTGTTAGGATAGAATTAATATGAACATTGGAAATATCCCACAAAGGATTCGGGTCAATGGTAGTATTTAGAGATCATGCATTCACCTGAAGATAAGGACACCTTTATGTTTCTCCCCCTCCCCCTTTTTCTTCCCCCTTAGAGAGAGAGGAGGAAGAGAGTGCATGAACAGGGATGAGTAAGGGGGACAGAGGAAGAGGGAAAGAGAAAATCCTTTATTTTTTAAGATTTTATTTAACAGAGAGAGAGAGAGACAGCGAAAGAGGGAATACAAGCAAGGGGAATGGGAGAAGGAAAAACAGGTCTCCTGCAGAGCAAGGAGCCCGATGTAGAACTCTATCCAAGGACCCTGGGCTTATGACGTGAGCTGAAGACAGATGCTTAATGACTGAACCACCTGGGTGCCCCAAGGACAGACTTGTTAATTTTAGCCATTCTGACTGGTGTGAGGTGATATCTCATTGTGGTTTTGATTTGTACTTCCCTGATGCCGAGTGATATGGAGCACTTTTTCATGTGTCTGTTGGCCATCTGGATGTCTTCTTTGCAAAAATGTCTGTTCATGTCCTCTGCCCATTTCTTGATTGGATTATTTGTTCTTTGGGTGTTGAGTTTGCTAAGTTCTTTATAGATTTTGTGTATTAGCCCTTTATCTGATATGTCATTTGCAAATATCTTCTTCCATTCAGTCAGTTGTCTTTGGTTTTGATGACTGTTTTCTTGGCTGTGCAGAAATTTTTGATCTTGATGATTTCTCAATACTTCATTTTTGTCCTTGCTTCCCTTGCCTTTGGCGATGTTCCCAGGAAGAAGTTGCTGCAGCTGAGGTCAAAGAGGTTGATGCCTGTGTTCTCCTCAAGGATTTTGATGGATTCCTTTCTCACATTGAGGTCCTTCATCTATTTTGAGTCTATTTTCGTGTGTGGTATAAGGAAATGGTTTAGTTTCATTTTTCTGCATGTGGCTGTCCAAGCTTCCCAACACCATTTGTTGAAGAGGCTGTCCTTTTTCCATTGGGCCTTGTTTCCTTCTTTGTGAAGATTATTTGACCATAGAGTTGAGGGTGTATTTCTGGTCTCTCTATTCTGTTCCATTGATCTATGTGTATGTTTTTTTGTCAGTACCATACTGTCTTGATGATGACAGATGTAATGGAGCTTGAAGTCTGAAATTGTGATGACACCAACTTTGGCTTTCTTTTTCAGTATACCTTTGGCTATTTGAGGTCTTTTCTGGTTCCATATAAATTTTAGGATTATTTGTTCCATTTTTTGGAAAAAAAATGGATGGGATTTTGGTAGGGATTGCATTAAATGTGTAGAGTGCTTTAGGTAGCATAGACATTTTCACAATATTTGTTCTTCCAATCCATGAGCATGGAACATTTTTCCATTCATGATTTTATTTATTTGGGTCCTTTCTCTTTTCTTTTTGATAAGTCTGGCCAGGGGTTTATCAATCTTATTAATTCTTTCAAAGAACCAGCTCCTAGTTTTATTGATTTGTTCCATTGTGTTTTGTTTTTTTTGTTTGTTTGTTTTTGTTTGGTTTCTATTTAATTGATTTCTGCTCTGATTTTTATTATTTATCTTCTCCTGCTGGGTTTAGGCTTCCTTTGTTGTTCTTTCTCCAGCTCCAGCTCCTTATGTATTTGAGACCTTTCTTGTTTCTTGAGAAAGGCTTATATCACTATATATTTTCCTATTAGTACTGCCTTTGCTGTGCCACAGATTTTGGACAGTTGCGTTTTCATTATCATTTGTTTCCATGATTTTTTTTTTTCAGTTCTTCTTGAATTTTCTGTTTTACCCATTCATTCTTTAGAAGGATATTCTTTAGTCTCCATGTATTTGGGTTCTTTCCAAATTTCCTCTTTTGATTGAGGTCTAGCTTCAGAGAATTGTAGTCTGAAAATATGCAGGGAATGATCCCAATCTTTTGACACCAGTTGAGACCTGATTTATGACCCAGGATGTGATCTATACTGGAGAATGTTTCATGTGCACTAGAGAAAAATGTGTATTCTGTTGCTTTGGGATGGAATGATCTGAATATATCTATGATGTCCATCTGGTCCAGTGTGTCATTTAAGGCCTTCATTTCCTTGTTGATCTTTTGCTTGGATGATCTGTCCATTTCAGTGAGGGGAGAGTTAACATCCCCTACTATTATTGTATTAATGTCAATGTGATTTATGATTTTGTTATTAATTGGTTTATATAGTTGGCTGCTCCCATGTTAGGGGCATAGATACTTAAAATTATTAGATCTTCTTGTTGGACAGATCCTTTGAGTATGATACAGTGTCCTTCTGCATTTCTTATTATAGTCTTTGGCTTAAAATCTAATTGATTTGATATAAGGATTGCCACCTCAGCTTTCTTTTGATGTTCATTAATATGGTAAATTGCTTTCCACCCCCTCACTTTAAATCTGGAGGTGTCTTTAGGTCTAAAATGAGCTTCTTGTAGACAGTAGACATTATATTAATTTTTTTTCTTTTTTTGTCCATTCTGATACCCTTTGTGTTTTGATTGGGGCATTTAGCCCATTTACATTCAGGGTAACTATTGAGAGATATGAATTTAGTGCCATTGTATTGCTTATAAGGTGACTATTACTGTATAGTGTCTCTGTTCCTTTCTGGTCTACTACTTTCAGGCTTTCTCTTTGCTTAGAGGACACTTTTCAATATTTCCTATAGAGCTCATTTGGTGTTGACAAATTCTTTTAGTTTTTGTTTGTCCTGGAAGCTTTTTATCTCTCCTTCTATTTTCAATGATAGCCTAGCTGGAAATAGTATTCTTGACTGCATGTTTTTCTCAATTATGCCCTGAATATATCTTGCCAGTTCTTTCTGGCCTGCCAGGTCTCTGCAGATAAGTGTGCTGCCAATCTAATTTTTTAGCACTGTATGTTACAGACTTCTTGTCCTGGGCTGATTTTAGGATTTTCTCTTTGTCACTAAGACTTGTAAATTTTACTATTAGATGATAGGGTATGGACCTATTCTTATTGATTTTGAGGAGAGTTCTCTGTGTCTCCTGGATTGTGATGCTTGTTGCCTTTGCCATATTAAGAAAATTCTCTATAATAACTCTCACCAATATACCTTCTGCTCCCCTCTCTCTTTCTTTTACTTCTGGACTCCCAATTATTCTAATGTGTTTTGTCTTATGATTTCACTTATCTCTTGAATTCTCCCCTCATGGTCCAGTAGTTGTTTGTCTCTCTTTTGCACAGCTTCTTTATTCTCTGTCATTTGGTCTTCTATATCCCTAATTCTCTCTTCTGCCTCATTTATCCTAATACTAAGAGCCTCCATTTTTTTATTGCACCTCATTAATGGCCTTTTTAAAATTTCAACTTTGTTAGATTTTAGTTCTTTTATTTCTCTAGAAAGGGCTTTTATCTCTCCAGACAGTGTTTCTCTAATATCTTCAATGCCTTTTTCGAGCCCAGCTAACAGCTTGTGAATTGTCATTCTGAACTCTAGATCTGACATATTATCAATGCCTGTACTGATTAGGTCTTTAGCCTTCAGTACTGTTTCTTGTTGTTTTTTTGTTTGTTTGTTTTGTTTTGTTTTGTTTTTGTTTTTCTGGTGAGTTTTTCCACCTAGTCATTTTATCCAGATAAGAATATATAAAGGAGAGAATAAAACACTAAAAGGGTGGCAAATTTCCCAGGAAAATGTGCTTTAACTAAATCAGAAGAGACCCCAAATTGTGGGGGGGGGGCAGAAAGAGGCTAAAAAGAAGTTAAGAAAAAGAAAAAATAAATGAAGAAAAAATATATAAAAGAAAATATATATATATTAGGCTGGTGAACAGAACAGAGTCACTCACTTGGTTGGGAGAATAAAGAAAAAGAAAGTGGAGAGAATTTGCTCAGGCTGGAGACTAGGACAGGCCCTGTACTAGATTTAGGGTATATTTATTATAATAGACCAGGATTACTAAAACAAATATTAACTTAATCCAAGTAATTATAATTATAGTCAAGAGAAATAGTTATGAGTCCTAAATGTTTACAAAGATAATAAATTAATTTAAATATTTATTTACATGAAATATGATGAGTGTTAAAATTACCATATTACTAAATTTAAAATTTTTTCTTTTTCTTTAGGTTCACTAAAAATGGAAATTTACCAAAATGTAGTCATTTCATGAAAGTTATATGTGGACAAAAGTTGAGCTCCATGTTCTTTTTCTGTGAAAATCATAGTGAGAATACAGTGAGAAAGTTTTCATGCAATAAAAAAGTTATATATATCCTTGTATCACTGCAGAACAAATAATGGCACCATCTTTTTTTTTTTTTTTACACTGGTGGAAGAAGATTAAATTCTTTAAAAGCTTAAATTAATAAGAAATTTCCATGATATCATTTGTAAGTATGTAATGACAGAGTCCCAAAACTCTAATGGGAATTAAAATTTATTTCCGAAGTCAGAATTTTGTTCATCCTTTCATTTCAAAAGTCTAGATATCATATTTCATAATGCAGGATTAAAGTCTTAAGAAATACAAAAGAATAATAATCCTTATTAGCTGTATTTTTTCAATTTTATAATTGAGTCAACTTCCTCTTTAACATCTACCACTGTAGAATATTGTGGTTGTTATCTTAAATTTACATATATGTATGTTTTCTAATCTTTCTTAATACCTCAGTCTGATATATTTCTGTTAAGGTTTAGATGCATTTTTGGTCTAACTACATATTGTAAAAAATGAGCTTTCAATTTGACTACTTAGCTGACTTCAATGCTAAGACAGGGATGAGATATCTAATAAACTTTGTGTATGAAAATAGCATTAGATGGTTTACTTGGAATTCCATAGACACAGCACTGACAAGCTCACTGAGGAGTCTTTCGGACCTTACCAATTTTAGAGAGGTTTTATTGATTACACATAGACAGGTAAGTTTTAATCATTTTTCACACTATTATATTGCCTGAGGTACTGAAATCTATTAAACAAGGATTATGAACTTTGTTTTAAACAGCATCCTAGATTGTTTCTTGATGTATAGTAAACAGAAGCTCTATAAGATCAATCACGATTACTAAGGTATAATAAAATCATCTTCTTTCATTTTAATTGCTCATATGCCTGACTTTCTGAGGTGCAGCTGTTCACAAAGCTAAATGGCTTTTTTACAGATAGTAGTTTTATTTTAGTATTCGTCCTTGTCCCCTTTTCCCCATTTTATTATTTATTGACTTTAATTTTAATATCTCTTTCTGGAAAAACTAATTAACTGAAACTTAGAAATATTTATTCTATGTTTTCTGTAATTTCACAAGGGGATAAAGGTTTTCTGGACAAATTATTTGAAGAGTCAAATAATTTTGTGAGTAAACATGTGCATGTGCACAGACACACACACACATACACACACACACACACACAAACATTTCACAAGGATGTCTCCTTGCAGGATTCTGATTGGTTAAGTATGTTATTGGTAATGTGCACTTGGGGAAAAATAATATTTAGGTTTTACAATAGAACTTGTATTTTCTTCTTATAAATGATAACTGATTTGGTTCCATGAAAAACTGATTAATGTCTTTAATTTTAATATAATATTTAATATGTCTAATATAATGAAACAATTTAATAAATATCCTCAGTTTTGGAAATGAATCAGAGGAACAAAGAAAATTTTTAAGGCAGTGAAAATACTCTGTGTAATGTCATAATGGTGAATAAATGCCATAGGTTTGTCCAAATCCATAAAATGTACAATACCAAGAGTGAAACTTCATGTAAACTATAGACTTCAGATGATTATGATGTGTCAATGTTGATTAATCAATTATTACACATGTACAACTCTGGTTGGAGATGTAGATAATGGGGAGGCTATGCATGTTTGGGGGTAAATCGTGTATGAAAAATCTCTGTACCTTCTTAATTTTGCTATGAACCTAAAACAACTCTAAAAACAGAAAGACTTAATTTTTAAAAATGGAAAGAAAAGGCAACTACTGTAAAACAAAGTAATGAAAACTTTGAAGGTGGTCATAACATAAAGATTATGATTAGCTTGAGAAAAATGATTATAGGAGGATTAACTGAACCATAAGAACAAATCCAAGAAAAACAAAACAGATAGCATGAACATGGTGAAGTAAACCTTGTTCATCTCAAGTGAGTCTTGGTTTCAGCTCAGGTCATAATATCAGGGTCCTGAGACAGAGCCCTGTGTGGGGAGTAAACATGTGCATGTCTCCATGCTCTGTGGGGAGACTGAGGATTCCTCTCCTTCTACCCTTCCTCCCACTCATCCCCTCTCTCTAAAATGAATAAATAAATCTTTTAAAAAATGGACATTTAAAAACTGTTGCAGGAAAAAGACTTGAGTGTGATTAGAGTAGAAAAAAAGTGGGCTAATGAATTTATTATTGCTTTGATTTCATAAAATTGGTGACACAAACTTTTTTTTACTTATAAGCTCAGGTAGAACTCACAATTTTTAATAATCAGGAAAATACTGAACTGTTTAGACAGATCATCTAAATAAGCTTATTTACCAAATATTGGAAGTTGTTTAAACAGTATATTGAGATATATATGAAAAGGAATAGATGAAATCAGTTTGGAAAGGAAGAAAAAAATGTCAGTTTGATTATGAGGTAATCTTGACTACAAGATGCATTTAAATGAAAATACCCATAAGATATTGATCAGTGTTGAGATGGGAGAAAATAGCTAAAGCAAAGATTTCAGTATGAGTGTGAATTTAAAAATCATCAGTACATTTTGAAGTCTCTGTACTTGCTGAATTCCAAAGAATAAATAAATACATAAATAAATAAATATCTAAGCAGAGGACAGAACTTGTGCAAAATATAAGATATAGAAAGGCAACAGATTTCAATTCTATATTTAAAACTTTAAAATGATGGACTATAACTTCACTAATATCACAAACTATTCCATTGATTACAATACTTCAAAATCTATTTAATAGCAAGTTGAATACAGAATGGTTCTGTTTTATTTAAAAAAAGACTATTGAGGCTTTAAAGATAAATTCTAAAATATTACTTCTTATTTCCTTTGCTACCAAAAATCTGTAAACAAAATTTTTGAAAACAAGAGGACAAAACAAACATTATCTATTAAATGCATGCAATTGTACTCTTCTGCAGAAAGTTGGGCTTAAGAAATAACATATACAGAAATGAAGATACCTACTCTAGTTGTGAAAATTATTTGGATGTATTTATTCTGGAAAATTAAGAGGAAAATTGAGAAAAAAAACCATGAAAAGGGAAATAAAAATGCAGTTGACCCATGAACAATGTGGGGACTAAGGGTGCCAACCCCTGTCCCCCCAGATAGTTGAAATTCCACATATAATTTTTAACTTACCCAACACTAACTACTAATAGACCAGAAGCCTTACTGATAACATAGTCAATAACACATATTGTTTATGTTATATATATTTATATACTGTATTCTTACAATAAATTAAGCTAGAGGAAAGAAAATGTTAAGAAAATTATGACGAAGAGAGAATACATTTGCAATGCTGTTGCTGTAAAAATGCATGTATAAGTGGATCCATACAGTTCACGCTCATGTAGTTCAAGTGTCACCTATATAAAGAATTAGAAATGTAAAAACAAGAGATAAAAAGAAAGACAAAGCAGAGTTAATTATAAATAAATGTTTTTGTTTTTGTTTTTTTTTAGATTTTATTTCTTTATTTGACAGACCAAGATCACAAGTAGGCAGAGAGGCAGGCAGAGAGAGAGAGGAGGAAGCAGGCTCCCTGCTGAGCAGAGAGCTCGATGCGGGGCTCGATCCCAGGACCCTAGGATCATGACCTGAGCCGAAGGCAGAGGCTTTAACCCACTGAGCCACTCAGGTGTCCCATAAATAAATGTGTTTTATGGGATAACAAAATGTGGCCAAAAAACCCAAAATAAAAGATAATATGAAAACATATGTTAAACTTCATTGTATGAATTTACATCCTGATACTGTACTTAAAATTGAAAAACAGATAGAGAATTAAAGTTAAATGCAGAAAAGAAGCAAACATCTCACCTTACATGAAGATGTGCAATGTTATATTTATTTCTTCCAATTAATCATTACAGACAATTCAAAATATTTTAATTTATTTTACTTGTTACTAATTATTAATTTATTCCGAAAGAATAAAATATAAAAGTGTATATAGCAAGTGTCCAAAAAATTACAAGTAGAAATAGAAACCATGAAACTATATAATAGATTTAAGATTAATATGACTGCTGAAATGACAAAATCTCACACAACAGACATATGCACATTCAGAGATTTGTATCCTAAAAAGGAAAACAGAACACATGGTCATATCAAATATTCATGGAATATTCATAGAAGCTCAGAATGTTAATCTCAAAACATCTAAAAAGTGATCCACAGAGAAATATAATTAAGAAATAAGTAATTAAAGTTCAAAAAAAGACAGATCTTTGAAAATTCAAAATTATTATCTAAAATAGACCAAACTGTCATAATCCCTGATTTGTTGACATTTGTTTACAAGTGCATCATGTGTAATACAACCATGAATGGTAGGAAAAGAAAAAGTCCATCATTAAAATAGAGAGGAGAGGGGCACCTGGGTGGCTCAGTGGGTTAAAACCTCTGCCTTCGGCTCAGGTCATGATCCCAGAGTCCTGGGATTGAGCCCCTCATTGGGCTCTCTGCTCGGTGGGGAGCCTGCCTCCCTTCCTCTCTCTCTGTCTGGCTCTCTGCCTACCTGTGATCTCTGTCTGTCAAATAAATAAATAGAAAATCTTAAAAAAAAAATAAATAGGGAGGAGAAAGTTTAACCCATAGCATAATTCTTACTTTCTTCTTCTTCCTACAGGTCTCAAAGTAAAGTAAAACAAATACTTATTATTATGGAAAAAATAAATATTTCAAGTTTGGTTAAATCCAAAGCATATGTGGAAGTGAAAATGAATTTGGAAATAAATATGCAAATTAATTTCAAAATTTCTTAATAAATATTCAAAATAAATATTTTAAAGTAGCAGATTGCTTTTTTCAAAAAAGTGAAAACTTAAGACAATCATTAAAAATTTTTGGCATTAGCATTTCTGAGCAAATTTTGGTATTAACAATTGCTAGTATTATTTTTGATCTTCATTTAACAATCTCTCTACTGTGATATCTTCTGAATAATAGTGTGTTATATTTGGATGAACTACTGTTTTTCACCTGCAAGACATATCATCATATTTTTCTCTTTCTTCTGAAGATAATTTCATTGAAGATATTTTGTGTCAATGTTAAAAATGGGTCTACTGTATGCTCAAGTTAAATTATATTCATTTTAAATCTTAAGCATCGATGAAAACTTCCAGGGTAAAATTAAGAGCTGAAGTTAAATGGTGTGGATTTTTATTTTGTCTTACTAGCTATATAACTTTGGGTAGTTAATTTAACTCTTCAGACACTATTCTCTTATATGTAAAAAGGGTTAATAATATCTAACTCTTTTTAGGGCCAATACCCATTTGGGTTTTAAAGGACCAGCAAAGGACAAATTGTTGGCTCTTTCTGAATTGCTCATTCATTTGTCTGTGCATTTCATTCATTATAAAAGTATTTCTGAAACCTTACTACTATTAAAACTATTTGATGCAGTTTGAAAATATTAGTGAAAGAACAAAAATCTTTGTCCCTTATAAGTTTATATTCTATTGATTGTCAGAACAAACTGTAAAAGCAGCTAAACATGTTAAGAAACTCAGAAAAATTACAAAGAACACACATTTATCGACTTTAAGTGTTCTATTTGATTATGCAGAATTATGACATTTCTTTAATAATTAAATTGGGAATTCAACCTAGTAGATTTTCACATAGTGAGGTTTCAATGTAATTGTTTATTTTTAATAGTTAAAATGAAAAACTTTTCATTACAAGATTTTAATTTTGAAATTTTAATTAAATTATTAATATAGATTATGAATCTGAATTACTTCTTACACCTTTCTTCTTTTTTTTCTTCTTCTTCTTCTTTACTCTTAGCATTATAACTCTCTGTGTACTTGGTAAATGATCAACAATTTGAGTATTTCATTGGACAGCTATTGGTTAAAGATTAGATTTTTGGCAATAAACATTGACTGACAACTACTTTTTTCCTAACCACTGGTATTTTTCATTGTCAACAGCTGAAAGGAAAGGGGGGGGAATTAAACATTTCTAAACTCCTTCTATTTTTCTCATGATATAATGCTTTGAAATGCCTATAACAACATTGTAGCTCAGCTCCCATATTAGCATTATTAAAAAAAAAAAAAGACAAATTTAGTAAATGGCAGTAAACTCCCTGGTCGGAAGTCATAGTTTATAAACTTTATTACACAAAGTTGAATATGGACAAGTTATTAGAAAAGCAGCATCTTCTTTTTTGCATACATAAGCCAAACAAGAAAAGAAAATTGTTGCAAAAAATAACTGATGTATTTCTTTTTTTAAAAATTTAATTTTATTTTATTTTGTGTGTGTGTGTTCCAAAATTCATTGTTATGCACCACACCCAGTGCTCCATGCAATACATGCCCTCCTTAATACCCACCAGGATGCTCACCCAGCCCCATACCCCTTTCCCCTCCAAAACCCTGTTTGTTTCTGAGTTCACAGTCTCTCATGGTTTGTATCCCCCTCCAATTTCCCCCAACTCACCTCTCCTTTCCATCTTCTAATGTCCTCCATGTGATTCCTTATGCTCCACAAGTAAGTGATGCCATTTCTAAGAGTAACTGAAATTGATACAATTTTAAACCAGCCTTTACAGTCAGATATGGAACACAGAGGTGGTTAAGCATTAGTACGGGTAAGCACTTGGTGTGGTCTTTAGATGACTGTAGACTGAGTGTGAAAAAGTGATTCAAATAAAACCATGAAATGGCAAGATATCACTAATTCAAAAGTGAATGTTTTCTGCTAAAAATGACTTATTTTCTAATATATGCCTCTTCACCCATCAGGGTATTAACCAATTAACTTTCACAAAACTTTTCATTGCTCTTTTGTTCAAATACTGAGGGACCCAAACTTTTAAACATTTCTAACCATCAGCCTCATCAATCTTCTTGACAGCTACTGGGCTGGATCAGAGACCCATAAAAAGTCACATTATGGATGAAAAAACAACTCAGTAGAAAACTGTTGAAAATGAAAACTTTCCATCATTCTTATATAGTCTACCTACATGAATTTTCATGCTTCAACAGAAAAGAGAAAAATCAGCAAGCACAATGACAAGTAAGAAGTGAAAATTTAACTTTGAAAACTGATTTGTGTATCCTTTCTCAAACATGTTTTGAGAATATTTAATTTCTCCTTATTATTTCAATGCTTATATAATACATATTTTAATTTCTTACTTGAGTTCTTCTAAAATGGTGACTGATAACTTATTCAAACACTTTTTTTTAAAGATTTTATTTATTTGAGAGAGAGCAGGAGAGATATAGCAAGAGAGAGCAGGAATGGGTGGGGGAGGGAAAAGCAGACAGGGAGCATGACCTGGGGCTGGATTCCAGGACTCCAGGATCTTGACCTGAGCTAAAAGCAGACACTTAGCCATCTGAGCTTCCCAGGTGCCCCTATTCAAGCCACTTTTAATTCTAATGAAACTTCTCACTGAAGTTTATAAGCTTCATAGCCATGTTTTTAAAAAGAAATTCTAATGGTGCCTGGATGGCTCAGTCAGTTAAACATCTGCCTGTGGCTCAGGTCATGATCTGGGTGTTCTGGGATCTGTTCTGACATAGGGCTCCTTGTTGGCAGGGAGTCTGCTTCTTCCTCTCCTTCTGCCCTGTCTCCCCACTTATGTGATCTCATTCTCTCTCTCTCAAATAGATAGAATCTTTTAAAAAAATAAATTAAGTTAAATTAAAAAAATATAACTCATATGAATTTGTAAAGAAACGAGATTTTTTTTTGTTTGTTTAGAAAAACACTGTTTTTTCTTAAATAAATACATGGAATCTGAATGATTATAGATATGAAAACTTTGACATTTTTTTTAAAGATTTTATTTATTTATTTATTTGCCAGAGAGATAGAGATCACAAGTAGGCAGAGAGGCAGGCAGAGAGAGAGAGGGGAGGAAGTAGGCTCCCTGCTAAGCAGAGCACCTGATGTGGGGCTCAATCCCAGTACTCTGGAATGATGACCTTAGCTGAAGGCAGAGGCTTTAACCCACTGAGCCACCCAGGTGCCCCCAAACTTTGACTTTTCTAACTGAATTATGATCTAGGCTATCTATAAAATAACATGTCAAAATATCACCTTATTGAAAAATTAACCAATAATCAGAAACTATTTTCAATTCAGTTATGCAGAAGAGCATACATTTCGGGGCTCCTGGATGGCTGAGTGGTTTAAAGCCTCTGCCTTCAGCTCAGGTCGTGATCCAGGCTCCTGGGATCCAGCCCTGCATCGGGCTCTCTGCTCAGCGGCGAGCCTGCTTCCCCCTCTCTGTTTCTGCCTTTTTTTTTTTAAAGATTTATTTATTTATTTATTTATTTGAGAGAGAGAGTGTGAGAGAGAGAATGAGCATGAGAAGTGGGAGGGTCAGAGGGAGAAGCAGACAGCAGGGAGCCTGATATGGGACTCAATCCTGGGAATCCCACAGTCGTTTAAATAACCGAGCCACACAGGCATCCCTCTGCCTACTTCCGATCTCTGTCAAATAAATAAAATCTTTAAAAAAAAAAAAAAGAACATACATTTGTCTGTGCTGATAATAGAAGAATGAAAAGTATTTTTCCCAGAAAATGTGTAATTTTCTCTTTAAAATTTAAATAATTTTATTAATATTTCACATGAAGGAATTTTAATCCACCACTTTCTCAACTGCTATACTTAAATACTCTGTGACAAAACAATCTTTTTTTTTTAAGATTTTATGTATTATTTATTTGAGAGAGAGAGAGCATGAGCAGAGGGAGGGAGAGGGAAAAGAAGACTCCCCACTGAGCAGAGAGCCCAACTTAGGGCTCCATCCAAGGACCCTGAGATCATGACCTGAGCTGAAGGCAAACACTTAACTGACTTAGTCACCCAGGTGCCTCTGTGACAAAACAATCTTTAAATTACTTATTTTATCTTATTATATTTCAAATAGTCTGAATTTTCTTAAGTAGTACCATTAGTTGTGAAAGTTTTCCTAGAAACAAATCTATCTAAACTGTCTGCAATCTTAAGCTGTTATTTAGAAATTACTTTAAGATGATGAAATTTAGTAATTGCTCAAGATATTGGATTTGTATACATAATTTCCAATAAGATTCTATTATTTTAGACCAAGATCTAGCCTGAAGCAATGAAAGTTAATATGAACAAATGTTGGAAGGGGCAGAGGCAATCCCTTCTGTATGTTTCTGCTATATAACTTTGACTGGATTTTCAAAGTGTTGCTTTAAAAAGGCTGTGAAAGATTTCATAACAATATATTTTAACAATGAGAAATTTTATTGAACATTTTGATGGAGTGAGGCAAGAGATGAATCTTTTTAAATGTTCTCAATACATACTTAATAATTGTCAAATTAGAGAAAATAAGACAAAAATATTGAATAGTTATAAGTGAAAAACAAAATTTATTTTTTAGAGCTGATTTAAATTAAGGCTTCCTTGACAGTTTCCTAAAATGATGCAATTGATACCTGTTTGTGGAAGAATCACTATCTTTTGAATTTCCCTGTTCACAGTTACTGCTTGTGGGCTTTATCTATTAATAAGTCACTGTGGTTATTCTCATTATGTCTTCCCAATCTTTGACTCTACTACAAATATTGATCTGAAAGTGAACTGCCCAAGGACAATGACACCATAAATTACTAAGTGTTCTTCAAACAATTAGAGGCTATTTTACTCTGGCACAAATGGATACTTGAATCTGTCAGCTAGATTAAATATGATTTTATCACCTATAGAACACTTAGACTCCTCAGAAATGTCCTTCACATCTATTTTCCATTCTCACAATAAGCACACATAATGTATTTTATTTCTGCATAGTTTTTTCTAAGAAATCTTCATTTGTTGGATTATGTGAGCAAGAATAATATAGAATCATAACACTACTTTGGTGAGTGCTCAATGAGAACCCAGGTTCCTAGCCAAAAAATCTAAACTTCAGGAGTATATAAAAAGATCCAATTCATAAGTAAGTTGAAAGGTACACTGCAGTTATAAAAGATAAGGAAATATTTATAAGTTGTACTTGAATATAATTTGTATATCTAATTTGTGATAAAAATGGACTGAAAGATGCTAAAATTCTACCTACACATAGCTTCCTAGTTTTGTACAAAATAACATCAATGTATATGTGATTCTCAAATTAAAAACACATACCTGGGGGGGGCCTGGGTGGCTCAATTGTTAAGAAGGCTCAGTGAGCGCCTTCTTCTTAGGTCATAATCCCATTGTCCTGGGGTGAGCCCTGAATTGGCCTCAGCTCAGCAGGGAACCTGCTTCTCCCTCTCCCTCCCCCTGCCACTCCCCCTGCCTGTTCTCTCTCTTTTTCTGGCAAATGAATAAATAAAATTTATAAAACAACAACAACAACAACAAACAACTTAAGTAAAGATTGTGTAATTGTAAAACACTTTATATACCTCATTGCTTAAGTAGAGGTATATAACACATGTATCACATAAATTCATTTAATTAATTTTATAAATGCCAGCCTTTATAATCATGTCCTACTTATCTATGACATAAATTAACATACTTGACAATATGAACACCAAAATGATCTCCTTAATGTATATGATTTAAATTTTAAGTAGAGATGTAATTTTCAAACCATCATTAATCTAGGGGTGTCCTCTTGAAGTGAACTAGCTCACATTTTAAAAAATATTAGAAATTGAGTTATCACTACTATTTTGGGGTGTAGGGATTTAAGACTTGCTCATAATAGAGGACTTTTAAAAATTTTATTAGACTTTTCATTTTAATTTCAGTAGGGTTAACATGCAGTATTTTATTAGTTTCAGGTGTACAATATAGTGATTCAACAATTTTGTGCATTACTGAGTACTCATCAATGACAAGTGTACTCTTTGATCCTGATAACTTATTTCACCCATTCCCCTGCCCACCTCCCCTCTGGTAATTATCATTTTATTCTCTATAGTTGAGATTCTGTTCCTCAGTTTGTCTCTCTCTCACTGTTTCTCTCTCTCTCTTTTTTCTTTCTTTGTTCTTTTGTTTTGTATCTTAAATTCTACACATAAGAGAAATCATTTGATATTTATCTTTCTCTGGTTGATTTATTTCAGCTGGCATTATAACTTCTAACTCTATCATCTCATTGCAATTAGCAAGACATCATTCTATTTCATGGCTAATAATGTTCCTGTGTGTGTGTGTGTGTGTGTGTGTGTGTGCATCTTCCTTGTCCGTTGATCTATTGATGGACATTTGGGCTGCTTCTATAATTAGACTATTTTAAATAATGCTGCAATAAACATAGTAATGCATATATCCTTTCAGATGCATATAATGGATATATATCATATATTCTTTCAAAAAATGTTTTCATATACTTTGGGTAAATACCCAGTAGTATGGTTACTGGATCTTTGTGTAGTTCTATTTTTCTTTCTTTTTTTTTTTTTTTTTAGGAACCTCCATCCTCCTTTCCACAGTGGCTGCACCAATTTGCACTCCCACCAATAGTACAAAAGGTTCCTTTTTCTCATGTCCTTGCCAACACTTGTTTCTTGTATATTGATTTTAGCTACATTGACAAGTGTGAGGTGATATCTCATTTGTGGCTTTGATCCATAGTTCCCTGATGATGAGTGACGTTGAGCATTTTTTCATGTGTCTGTTGGCCATCTGCATGTCTTCTTTGTAGAAAGGACTGTTCATGTCTTCTGACCATTTTTAATTGGATTATTTGTTTTTCTGACATTGAGTTGCATAAGTTCTTTATATACTTTGCATACTAAGACTTACTGAATATATTATGTGCAAATATCTTCTCCTATTCAGGAGGATTACTTTTAATTCTGTTGATTTTTTCATTCTTTGTGCAGAAGCTTTTTATTTTGACACAATCCCAATAGTTTATTTTTGCTTTTATTTCCCTTGCCTCAGGAAACATATCTAGAAAAAAGTTGCTACAGTGGAAAGAGAAATTACTGCCTGTGACTCTCTTCCAGGATTCTTATGGTTTCAGGTCTCACATTTAGGTATTTAATCCCTATTGAGTTTATTTTTGTGAATGGAGTAAGAAAGTAGTCCAGTTTCTTTCTTTTCAGTGTAGCTGTCCAGTTTCCCAAACCATTTACTGAAGAGACGTTTTCCTATTGTATATTCTTTTCTGCTTTGTCAAAGATTAATTAACCATATAAACATGAATCTCTACCCACTTGTGCTCTCTCTCACTCTCTGTCAAATAAAACAAACAAACAAACAAATAAATAAATAAATAAAACCTTAAAATAATTGGAGTCTTTTGCAGGTTCCATACCAATTTTAGGATTATTTATTTTAGTTCTGTGAAAAATGTTATTGGTATTAGGGGTTGCTTTACATCTGCAGATTGCTTTGAGTGGTATGGACATTTTAACAATATTTTTTCTTCTAATTCATAAGCATGGAGCATCTTGACATTTGCTCATGTCATCTTCAATTTCTTTCATTAATGTTTTATAATTTTCAGATTACAGTTCTTTCATCTTCTTGGTTAAGTTTTTATTTCTAGGTATTTTATTATTTTTGGTGTAATTGTAAATGGACTTGCTCTTTTAATTTCTCTTTCTCTTGGTTCATTATTATTGTGCAAAATGCAATGAATTTCTGTACATTGTGTATCTTGAAACATTCTTGAATTAATGAATCAATCCTTGTGGTTTTTTGGTGGAGTATTTAGAGTTTTCTTTATATAGTACCATGTCATCTGCAAATAGATAAAGTTTTGCTTCTTTCTTATCAATTTGGGTACTATTTATTCATCTTTCTCGTTTGATTACTGAGGATAGAACGTCCAGTGTTATGATGAATAAAAGTAGTGAGATGGATACCTTTGTCTTATCCTGACCTTAGCAGGGAAGCTTTCAGTTTTTCACCATTGATTATGATGTTGGATGGGGATTTTTCGTATCTGACCTTTATTAGGTTGAGTTGTGTTTCCTCTCAACCTACTTTGCTGAGGGTTTTTAATCACAAACAGGTGTTGTACTTAGTCAAACCTTTTTCTACATCTGTTGAAATGATCATATGGCTTTCATCCTTTCTTTTATTAATATGATGTATCACACTGATTGAATTGTGAGTATTGAACTACTCTTGTAGAGAACTACTCTTGTATCATTAGAATATATCCTTCTTATCATTGTGAATAATTTTTTAATGTATAGTTGAATTTAGTCTACCAACAATTTGTTGAGGATTTTTACATCTATGTCCATCAGAGATATTGGCCAGTTTTTTTTTTTTTTTTTTTTTTTTTTTTTGTGGTGTCTTTAACTGGTTTTGATATTGGGGTTATACTTGTCTCAAGAGTGAATTTGGAAATTTTCCTTCTTTTCTATTTTTTGGAATTTTTTTAAAGATTTTATTATTTATTTGACAGAGAGAGATCACAAATAGGCAGAGAGGCAGGCAGAGAGAGAGAGAGGAGGAAGCAGGCTCCCTGCTGAGCAGAGAGCCCGATGCGGGACTCAATCCCAGGACCCTGAGATCATGACCTGAGCCGAAGGCAGCGGTTTAACCCACTGAGCCACCCAGGTGCCCTATTTTTTGGAATATTTTGATGGGGATAAGCATTAATTCTTCTTTAAATGTTTTGTAGAATTCACCCAGGAAGCTGTCTGGTCCTGGACTTTGTTTGTTGGGAGTTTTTTTTATTATTGTTTCATTTTCATTGCTGGTATTCAGTCTGTGTATGTTTTCTATTTCCTCTTGCTTCAGTTTTGGTAGATGATATATTTCTAGGAATTTAACCATTTTTTGTAAATTGTCTAATCTGTGGCATATAATTTTTTCATATTTTCTTATAATTATATTTCTGTGATGTTGGTTGTCATTTCTCCTCTCTCATTTCTGATTTTGTTTGAATCCCTTCTCTTTTTTTTCTTTTTTTGAACTTTTTTTGGTGAATCTGGCTAATGGTTTAATTCTATAGATCTTTTCAAGGAACCAATTCCTGGTTTTATTGATCTTTTTTTTTTTTTAATTTTTCCTTTTTCATTTATTCTGCTCTAATTTTTATTATGTCCTTCCTTCTACTGTTTTGGGGTTTTGTTTGCTCTTTTTCTAGCTCCTTTATGTGTAATTTTAGGTTGTTGGAGAGTTTTCTTGCTTCTTGAGGCAGGCCAATATTGCTCTTAGAACCACTTTTGCTGAATTCCAAAGACTTTTGACCATTGTGTTTTCATTTTTGTTTGTACACATTATATACAGTAACTTTACAAGTATCTACATCATAATCATTTGTTTTACCTCTACTTTCAAAATTTTGTCTAAAATAAATTTGGATTAAGTTAAACCACATACAACTACATTTCCCCTGTGAAAAACTCTACTACTAATTTTTGGAAAAAAAAAATACTGTCTCTTGAGACTTCTGTGTTCTAAGATTAAAGAATTTGAAGCAGAAGAACTTTCCTCTAAAACAACTGGAAGTGTGTGTGTATGTGTGTGTGTGTGTGTGTGTGTGTGTGTGTATAGTTTAGCTAAACTACTCCATGCATGGCTGCCTTGGCAAGCATTTTGTTTGGCCACAACCCCTCATACAAGCACATGTGCTGGATAACAGTCTGCAGAATCACAAGCAACTGAGTTTCTTTATGACTTCCCCTGTAGCCTTTGTGATCATCAGTCTCTACTTCCTCCTAGGACCTCCCCTTAAGCGTCCCTTAGATTAGAAGATAGACAGCAAGGAAATAAGCAAATGTGGCAAGACTCACACTGAAGTTTTTTCATACAAGAAAAAGAATCGTGCAAGAACTGAGAAATGCAGGAGGAAATGAAGAGTAGAAAAGCAAAAAAATACATTGCTTCTCTCCCAACTCACTATTTCTCCTGTCCTCTTATATACAGTAATCTTATGGTTTATATAACTTTGATCTTATGGTTTATATAACTTCATAAATTAAGTGAAATTATCCTGAGACTCAGAGATCTTTTCCCAACTGCCAATGATGTATTTCCACCAGAACATCCCGGGCAGTTCAGAGTCATCCTGCCCAAAATTAGATTCATAATCTTTCCTCTGCAATCTTCTCCTTCACCTAAGGCTCCATATAACTTAAAGGCAGCATCACTTACAAAGTCACCTCCAGATTTAGTTTTCATTCTTCCTAACCCTTATAATAAATAAGACTTGTGGGTTTTACTTTCTAATTACTTTTGAAACAATCTCATCCTCTCCATTTCTACTCTCCCAGGATAATGATCACTTGTCACCATGGCTATTTTGATACTCTGCTGCTCCCCTTGGTCTGGTTTCTTTCCTAGAAATGATAGTAGTCACATTGCTGCCAGTTACTTTCCCAGCTCTGATCTGATTATTCCTCTTTTATAATTAAAGCTTAGTTTTCCCAACTCCCATATTATAATGTAATTTTAGAATTAAGACCACTGCAGTGTGGACCACCAAGCTTCCCCAACTTCCTTAGCATTCATGTCCTTAACTGATCCTATATTCTAGCCATGTCAAATGACAGTTCTTAAACATCCAAGTGGCTACCATCCTCACACCTGAGGGTAAACAATTTGTTTGCTTTATGGTATCTCTTTATTAGGCTTTGCTTGTGAAATTGTATTCATTCTTGATCCAACACTCAGGAAAAAATTGTCTTTTTTTTTCTAAAAATTTTTTCCTAAATGCTGCCCATTTCCTATTTCTATTAAATCTTCTCATCTTAAATCTTATTGGTTTATTTCCCAAACCTGCAAAGTATACTGAAAAATGACAAGACATTGGGCTTTTCCCAAGAGAACTTACTTTCAACTCCTCTCTTTCACTTTATAATGATATGACCTTCGTGAAGGCATTGATCTCTGTGGGAGATTGGTATCTTCCTCTATTTACAAGAAAATTATATCTTTCAGGGGTAGTGAGATTAAATCTAGCATACAACATAAACCAGAAGTTGTTTAAGTATCATTTCATTTATTTAATAAGAAAAATAATCATAATAGAAACTAAAATAAAGAACCGATAAATGCATCAGATCTTGTCAAAAAGTGTTGAAATTTATGTGAATGTGCCATGCATGATTCTAAGATTTATCATTAATAACATTGTTAATATTTATAACAGCTTTATAAAATTGGCAATATTGTGACCCCCATTTTACATATAAGAAATTATAGATTTGTAACGGTTAACTTGCCTGATATCAAAAAGCTTGTATATGGTCCAGCCAGGATTTGAACACAGGCACTCTGACTACAGGGCTCTATCTGGCCATTACATGCAAAGTTAAAATACGTTTGGAATCTGTGCTATTGTTTCCCTAAAATTATCCCTCTTTTTTATAATCTGCACAGATTTTGACTTTTGTCAGATTTTTTTTTCTGCTATGACTACAGCTTTTAAAATTTAGATTTGATCTAAACCCCTTGCCCTTCCCAACACTAAAATCACTACAAACAGCATAAAGTGTTACCACTACCATGATTCATTCCTACCACTCCATTGATTCTACATGCCATTTCTACTGATTCTAACTTTCACTTAACAGTTTTGTGACCAGGAACTTCCACAAGAAGAGTCATTATTCCAATTTTTCAAAGGAACAAGACAGACAGTACTATTCTCATTTTTTTTTAGATTTTTAAAAAAAAATATTTATTTGACAGAGAGAGATCACAAGTAGGCAGAGAGAGAGAGAGAGAGAGAAGCAGGCTCCCTGCTGAGCAAAGACCCTGATGTGGGACTCGATCCCAGGACCTCAAGGTCATGACCTGAGCTGAAGGCAACGGCTTAACCCACTGAGCCACCCAGGCACCCTATTCTCATTTTTTAAGTAAGTCAACTATAAGAAATATGCATTTAGTTTAATTCAGGTTTTTAAATTACTATCAAGTTCCATAAGGAACATGATTAATGCTTTGTGTAAGGCAAAGAGTTTCATTATTGGCTGCCTGTGAAAACAGCTCACATATATGCAATCATCCCTAATTAAGTTTTCCCTCATTTCTAAATTCTACTCTCCTACTTACCATACCCATGAAATTTATACTTGCATCTTCATACACCTTCCTCCAGGAAAAAAAAAAAAAAAATCCAGAAAACTCAGAGAGACAACTCTAGTTCTGCAGTAATGATTTGGCACTTTTTTTTTTTCATTTCTGATAGTTTGATATGATAAATCTAAATGCAAGATTTGATTTTAGTTCTAATTTTCAGTGTCAAATTTTTTCTGATTTTAAGAACTTTTCTTCATATCAAGATTCTTAGTAATTCATTGAGAATATAAAAAATGAAATAAAATATATGCTTGAGGCAGAAAATATTATCTTTTTGTGTTTTTTGGGTGAGGATAAATTTGTAGTAGAGATAATAACTGCCAATCCAAATAAGAATGTAAAGAGGTTATAAGGAAACCTATTAAGCCTTATTAAGGACACAAAAAAACAATGTCTTAATGTTTTACAAAGGAAGAACAATTGATAGGCACAAAAAGAATGTAAAGGTAGAAATTCAAGCATTTCTTTTCAGGTTTTCCTTTGGTTCCTACATACTCAGCTGTAACACTTGAAAGATTAAACCCCCTCAGGCAAACCAAACCAAGAAGGACAATATAATCCCTTGGAGAGCAGAGGTATCTGTATTACCTGATATTCTACTTTAGTCTTCTAATAACAAAGAAAAGGTATGGCATTTGTGACTCCAATTTAAAATTGATTCTGGATGTAAAATGATCCTAAGAGTCCAAGGACAGACAGAGTAGTGAATACAGCCCAGTGTGCTGGGTGTCAGCATTTCATGCTTTGTGGGAACTGATTGTAGGGAGAAAGAAGTTAAAGTTGTTCTATTCATCTATGTCATAGGATAAAATAACCTTTCAGTAATATCCTATTAATCCTGACAAGATTCTTCCAAAAATGTTTTAGAGAACTTAACAGAATTTAATATGGTCTAGTGAGCACAACTAGTAAACCCAAAGCATTAACTGTTGATAGTAGCATAGTTTCTATCATCTATTCTTGAAATCTGTGCAACAATAAGGCTGTTAGCCTATAGAGAAAATTGATAGCTTCTTTGCTGGTGAGAAAATAGATGCTCATAACTAAACCAAAAAAGTCACATAAACTATCTTGGTCTAAATTTAACCACTTGCCAGCATAATGAAATCATTATCCTTATTTACAGTTACTACCCTAGTGAGCAGAATATGCATGATCTGTTCTACTTGGACAGAATTCAAAATGCATTTTTTAGACAATGAGGTTTCAACATTTTTCCTATAACAAGAAAGACTCTTTCTCTAGTATTAAATCTATATGTTATCTAGTAGAAAATCTGTATGTCTCCTCTATTCTTTTTTTTTTAAAGATTTTATTTGTTTATTTGTCAGACAGAGATCACAAGCAGACAGAGAGGCAGGCAGAGAGAGAGAGAGGGAAACAGGCTCCCTGCTGAGCAGAGAGCTCAATGCGGGTCTGATCCCAGGACCCTGAGATCATGACCTGAGCTGAAGGCAGTAGCCCAACCCACTGAGCCACCCAGGCGCCCCTGTCTCCTCTATTCTTCATCCATTAGTGGACCAAACAGATTATTTATTAGATAAGATAATCACTACTCTGAAAAGCATGAGTGTGGCTCCGGGGAAATAAGAACAGGTGATTATAATTTCAGAGTGAAGTTGAGAGTGAAGGGAGTAAGTGCATGTTCAGGACATCAGAGTGAGCTTAGGGGACGTTGTTGGTCCTCAATTCTTAGTAATATAGCAATTTTATAGTACTTTGCAATTTGTATTATCAAAACAATGTCAGTTATTCAATTGCATCAATTATTAAACAGATTTTATAGAGAAAAGGTACAAAGTTTTATATAGGGGTGAGGTGTTAAAGGATACAAAGTTTCAGTTATTCAAGATAAATCGATCCTAGATATGTGCTACACAGCATAGTACCTAAAGTTAAAAAAAAAATACTATATTGACGCTTGAAAATGTGTTAAGAGGTAGATTATAAGTATCCTTCACAAAAATGATAACAATAAAGTAGGTGAAGGAAGCTTTTGACAGTGATGACTATATTTATGGCACAGATTGTGGTGATATTTCCATAGCTTATCTCCAAATTCACCAACTTGTATACAGCAAATATGTACAGATTTTTGTATGTCAATCACACCTCAGTAAAGGGTTATTATTATTATTATTATTATTATTTTTACAGAGATAAGTCTTCAAAAGTTGTGTTCAAAGTAATTGTTAATTCCTTGGGATAAAAACCCAGTAGTGTAATTCCTGGGTCATAGGGCAGCTATATTTTCAGAAATAGTGAAAAGAACATAGCACCCCAATGTTCATAACAGCAATGTCCACAATAGCCAAAATGTGGAAAGAACCAAGATGCACTTCAAGAAACAAATGCATAAATAAGACGTGATACATATACACAATGAAATATTACTCAGCCATTAGAAAGGATGAATACCCAACTTTTGCCTCAATTTGGATGGGACTGGAGATTATGGTAAGCAAAATAAGTCAAACAGAGAAAGTCAATTATCATATGGTTTCACTTATTTGTGGAACATAAGAAATAGCAAGGAGGACATTAGGAGAAGGGAAAAATGAAGGGGAAGAAACAAGAGTGGGAGATGAACCATGAGAGACTATGGACTCTGGGAAACAAAGAATTTTAGAAGGAAGGAGAGTAGGGAGACTGTTGAGCCTGGTGATGGGTAATAAGGAGGGCACAGATTGCATGGAGCACTGGGTGTTATATGCAAACAATGAATCATGGAACACTACATCAAAAAGTAATGATGTGTGGTGACTAACATCATAAAAATTTACTGGAAAAAAAACAAGTAATTGTTGATTATAAAATAATTTTTATTTTTTAAAGATCTTCTTCTTCTTCTTCTTTTTTTTTTGAATTGCAGAATTCCTCCCTTACATGTCTACACTAATTTATGTTTTATTTTTAAATGATCAGTTGTCAAGTTGTCAAGAATGGAGGGAGGCTCTTAGTGAGAAATTGGAATAAACTTGAATTTATATATAGTCACTACAAACAAGATGGGACATAAAATGGAGTCAGTTTTGTAATAGCTAATTCAGGAATGGTAATAATCTCAGCTCTGAGGGAGTTCAGAACATGCCACCTGAAAATATGCCACTCTGGCATAATTATTGTTTTGAGTAATGGTTGTTTAAAAACAGCAAATATAGGGACGCCTGGGTGGCTCAGTTGGTTAAGCAGCTGCCTTCAGCTCAGGTCATGATCCCAGCGTCCTGGGATCGAGTCCCACATCAGGCTCCTTGCTCAGCGGGGAGCCTGCCTCTGCCTGCCATTCTGCCTGCCTGTGCTTGCTCTCTCCACCCCCTCTCTGATAAATAAATAAAACCTTTAAAAAAAAAAAAAAAAAAAACAGCAAATATAAGAAAATCCTTCCTTCTTTTCTTCTGACTTTCTTTTTCCCCTAAAATCAGGACATGCTCTTCTCATGGGAAACATGTCCTCCCTATACCAGAAGGAAAATAACATTCCTGTCATCAAGACGAGACATTGAGTAAGACCCAGAGAATCACATACAAACAGACTTTCTTAAAATAAATCTCTTCTTCCTTTTACCTGCGCACAAAACTTAGTTACTTTTCCACCATTGCCTCTCTTTGTTCAACTTAAAAGCAAGTAGGTTTTCCAATTTGGGGGAAGTTTTCATTTATTATGAAGGCATCTGTGTCATATAAAGCTTTTTATCAAATATATGTGTATGTTTTTCTCCTTTTATCTGTCTTGTATCAATTTAATTCTCAGGCCCAGCCAAAAAAGTAATAATAATATAAAGATAAAATTCTGCCTCCTCAGCAACTCCAATCTAAGCCAATTTCTAAAATGGGTCAAGAAAAATATATAGGCTTTTAAGTATGTAAAAAAAAATAAAATTTTAAATGAAGATAATTAAAACCAAGTATGTAGATCAAATGACTGAACGCAAATAAACACAGGTATTAAGCAAGAACTGCATTTTTACAGATTGTGATTTACATTCGGTAAAGGGAACTACCAATAGGATCATTGGGGAACATTTCAAGTGTGATTAGAGACCTGATTACTTTTTTTTCATATTCCAAAGTATGATAGTAAGTTCCTTAAAGGAGCATAAAGGACCTAATAGTTAAAAACAAAATAAAATGAAACAACAGCAACAACAACAAAAACAAACTACAGAAAGTTTGTTCCCCAGTCCATACCCGTTCTATAGAAAAACAGAGTGGCTGATATAATTAGATTATAAATGGAGCAATATCTCCTAGGGCTCTGATATCATAATGAGGTGGGTCTCACCACCCTCAAGCTCTCAGAAACTGCCCTTGTCTCTCTGCCCCCACTCCTTTCACTCACCAGACTATTCAAACACAAGAATTTTATGTTGCATAAATTGATTTTACATTCTTTTTTTTTTAAGATTTTTATTTATTTATTTGACAGAGAGAGATTACAAGTAAGCAGATGGAAAGAGAGGGAAAATCAGGTTCCCCACTGAGCAAGGAGCCCAATGCAGGGCTCGAACCCAGGACCCCAAGACTATGACCTGAGCCGAAGGCAGAGGCTTAGCCCACTGAGCCAACCAGGCACCTTACATTCTCTTTTATAAAACATTTTGTACTATATTCTCTCATGTTAATAAAAGTGAAGGGACATTCAAATAGGTATAAATAGTATAAAAACCCATTTAATTGATAACAATTAATACTCCCAGATGCAGTATCTTTAAGATCCTTAAAATGTTTTCCAGAAGTACAAAGTCCTCTAAAATAATTTTAAATGCCAGGGAGTCTATAAATACTTACATATCAGTATAAATGGAAAATGTGTTCTTTTCCCCCTCACACACAGAGGGCTTGTTGTTTAGTGCAAATTTTCATGCCTACTCTCAGAGGTATTAATTTCATAGTTCTAGGGGAGAAATCAGCATCTTTATTTTTAATCTTTGACATTATAATTATTCCATGCCTAAGTGTGGACCTCCTTGCATTCATCTTGTCTGGAACAATATTGGCCTCCTAAGCCTGGGTGTGTCTTTCCTTAGCTTAGGGAAATATTGAACTATTTTTTTTTAAAGCTATTATTTCTTCAAATATGTTTTCTACCACTTTCTCTCTGTCTTCTCCTTCAGGGCCATGTTTGTTCACTTAATGTTGACCAAAAGATTCTTTAACCTATCCTCATTCCTTTTTATTCTTTCTTTCTTTTTTTTTTTTTTTCATTCTGTTCAGCTTGGGTGCTTTCCATTACCCCATCTTCCAGATCACTGATCCATTCTTCTGCATCCTCTAATCTGCTGTTGATTCCTTCTTGTGTATTTGTCACTTCTTTTGCTATATGCTTCCACTCTGATTAGTTCTTTTTTATATTTTCTTTTTGTTAAAGTTCTCACTGAGTCTATTCCCTCTTCTCTCCAGTCTGGTGAGCATTTTTATGACCATGACTTTGAACCCTTTTTCAGATAAATTGGTTATCTTTTCATTGAGTTCTTTTTCTGTTATTTTATCTTATTCTTTTGTTTAGATCATGTTCCTCTGTCTCTTCATTTTACTTGACTTTCTGTGTTTTTGTGAATTAGGCAGAATGGCTACTTATAAACTTGAAGCAATAGTTTTGTGTGTGGTTGTCCCCTATATAGACTGTGTGTGCCTGGTGACTTTGGCTGACCTTGCTGAAATTGTGGTTGGTATGAACTGCAGGTCCTGTGGCACTATGTGCTGGGGCCTCCATGTTAGGACAGGCACAGCTGAAGTGGGTATAGGCCTGGGTGATCCTGGGGCTCTCTGTGTTGAGGGTGCCTTGGTAGGGCAGATAAAGATAAGTGGGTACTAGCCGGGGGGGTGTGTCCCATGGCTCTTTGTATTGAGGATACCCTGGGGAGATAGTTGAACTGAAGTGGGTGCAAGCTGGGGTGTCCTGGGGTGCTCCTTGCAGACGATGCCCTGGTGGGGCAGGAGTTGAAGCTGTCATGGGCTGAAGGGCGAGGTCTCCAGGGTGCAATAGGAAAATATTTTTGATACGAAAATAATCATGATGCTAATGATGATGGTTGAAGATGTGGTCAGGATAGTTTTGATGATAATATTAAGAAAGGTCCTACTCTACAGAATGGGAAGCTCAGACAGGCTGGCATTTTATGTCAGGATAAAGGCAACATCATATAAAGATCTAAACTCCTGGCAGATGTGTCACTTCAAGCTGCCAATTTTGGAGCAGGTGCACATAAATAAGGGACAATATAGAAATGGCTTCCAATCAAGTTCCTGAAGCACTACTGTTGCAGCCATTTAACTTTCCCATAGTTTTATCTCAGAAGTTGTCAGGAGAAATAGATTGCTTTCTGTGCCTTGTAACTTAAGAGAAGCATTTATAGTGAAGCATCCCAAAGGTGAAGCCTTCATATTCAGTTTCAGTTTGGAGAGGAAATCCAAGTGAGGCCAATATATGATTATCATGAGAGAAAAAGAGAGAATAATAACAATTTTTATTCACCATGTGTTTACTATCTGGTGGTCTACAGCACTGAGCTAGGAATTTTGTATATTACCTCAGTGAAACTTCAGAGAAATGCTTTCAAGCGGATAATGTTACCATCATCATCATCCCCATTTTTAGAAGAATAACCCAAAGCACAAGCAACTTAATAGCTTGCCCAAGGTCACACAGCTGGTGAGTGACAGAGCCAGAAAATGACAAAAGAGGCCATCTGACTCCAGATGTCATGCTCTTAGCAGCCAGACTATATTGCATGTGTTTAATGACATTTATTCACACAATCACTTCTCATTTTTCCCCCTCTTATTAGCTTCAGGAGAAAAAGAGAAAACTCATTTTCTGCATTCTCTTTTCCTTTTTTTTTCTTTTTTCTTCCAGAAGTTTTTAGGCTCCCACTTCAAAGAACCTAGGTTAAATAAAACTCTCTAATCTTTAAATTTCATTCTTTTCATATGTAGCTAATATATAACACAAACTACTTAGAGCTTATAGAGACAGCCCCTCTCTACAGACCAAAATAAAAACTTAACAAAAGAAATATAATCTTCACTGGAAATTTTTCTCAATACTTAGAAGTAATATTTAAAAGACTGTGGCAAATTGACATAGAAGAGAAGACACATAGAATATGTTATATTTAATTGATGATTGGATTCAATGTGGGAGAGGAATGAATCTCATATATCTCCTGTTTGTGAAAGGGCCTGAGGCAGAGATCAAATTAACAAGTGACAGTGTTTTATCTATTACCCAAACACTTAATTGTAACAATTTAATGATATAGTTGCACTCATAAACTCTCGGTTAGGAGCTTTTAAATTTCTGCATTTAATTTAATTCATGAAGAAGATATTCCCCAAGCACATGGTAATGTGAAAAATCATGCCCTTAATTGTAGAAAAAAATGAAAGATAAGTCCTTAAAGAGATAGCAGTTTGCAAGAGAGAATGAGGAATATTTAGTGAATCAATAAGTGGGCATGAAGGAAGTTTTAGCAGAATGGTACCATGTTTGCTCTGAAGATAGCTTGCATGCCAATCATAGATTTCCATAGTCAGTACTTCACAAATTTCAAATACTTTTAATCTTCATTTCCATGGAGAAAGATTTTCAGTTTCTTAAAATTTCAAACACATTTTTGTAAAATGTTGGAAAGTTCAAAGAAAAATGAGAGACTCTAATGCATGTTAATACAATTCTATATTTTAAAATATCTTCACCATAAAGTATGTATTGCAAGTCAGGTTCCCCAGGAAGTGGCCCCTAAAGTAAAGGTTAGTGTGACAGATATTAATTATTGAATAGTCTCAGGATTCACACCTGTGGTTAATTTCAAAATAAGCAAAATGAATATTGATTTTTATAGTAACATTCTTATGCAATATGAACTGGGGTTTGTCTTGGAATTTATTACTTAATAAATCTATATAATTTTTCATAAGTCATTTATGATCTCAATGAATTATTTTTCCATTTAAGTTCTGTGTTAAAGAACTGAATGACTGCCTCACTTCAAACGCTGGGAAGAACAACTCTGGGAAGGAACTGCCAAGTCATTGTCTCTGCAGCCAAGGGTTATGTAGGCTTCTGCCTTCTGGGAGGCAAGACCAGCCTGGTAGGTGAGGCTGTCTTGTCTGGCCCAAGACAAGCAGGATCTGCGGGTTTGATGTCCTGATAGCACAAAGGTTTCAAATGTTTATTTGCAGTAAACCTTCCTAATTTTGGTTAATTAAAATGAAAATAAAAAGGGGTGCCTGTGTGGCTCAGTCAGCTTAGTGTCTGCCTTCGCTCACATCATGATCCTGGGGTCCTGGGATCTTGCAAGGCATCTGGTTCCCTGCTCAGTTGGGAGTCTGCTTTTCCCTCTCCCTCTGACCACACTGCCCACTCGTGTTCTCTCTCTCTCACCCACACTCTCTCTCGAAAATAAGTATTTTTTAAATAAAATTACATTAAATTAAAATGAAAAGTTCTCCATTAAGATTCCTTCCAAAAGGAATTTAAGCAAAAATGTTAACAAATTAAAGTAGTTTCAGGGTGTCTAGATGGTTCATTCTTAAGTGTCTGCCTCAGCTCAGATCATGATCCCAGGGTCCTGCGATCAAGCCCCACACTGGGCTTCCTGCTCAATGAGAAGCCTGCTTCTCCCTCTCTGGCTTCCCCTGTTTGTGTTCCTACTCTCACTCTCTTTCTCTCTGTTTAATAAGTAAATAAAATCTTAAAATATATATACATAAAGTAGTATCTATAAAACTTGACTAGAATAGTATGAGTATTATGAAATATATAAATTTCAAAAGAAGCATACCTGTTTAACTGAAAATAATTTTAGAGTATCCTAGAATTTTAAAATGCAGAAAGTTGCCATAACTATTACCATATTATCTGAGCACCTCTCATTCCAAGGGAAAAGAGTGATCAGATTTGGGTAGCACATATGTTCATTGTCTGGTCTATACTTGCCATAGCTGTCAAATGGGAGAAGCAGAGAAAATATCTATCAGAAGCCAACAATTATTTTCTTCTCCACTTGGCACAGTATCTGGGTCATTTATTTAGAAAGCACCCTATTGCTTTTGACATCTTGTGCTCTGTAGGCATCCTGTGTCCCTTAATTTCTCAGAGGGAAACTTGGAGGACAGTTAGTACCATTCAGCCAATTATTTCAGAAAAAAGTAGAAACAGGGATGGGTCATTTACCATTCCTATGTTCCTATTATCTCAAAATGAATATTTTTAATGAACTTTATTTTATCTTCTGATTCATCATTTGTGATTGGCGTATATGCATCTTTTATAAAATGAATAGTTATTAAGAAATTGAACTAGTACTGCAATAATGATAATTATCTTCACTATTTTCATGACTCAGCAAATCATTTTGACTTAAGATATTACATATCCTTTACACTTGCAGTAAATCCTTTCTTAGAATGTCTTATTCCCGTAGGATAATTACTGCAGAATTTTTTTATTATAATATTGATTCTAATCTTACAGGAACCTTAAAAACTCAGTCTTATGGTAATACATTATTTTAGCACTCCTTTCCTGTTAACTCTCATCTCATTGAAAGCCATTCTCTTTCCTTTGAGTTAAAATACATATGCTCTTAAATATTTATATAAAATTTATCTTAGGTGTGTAAGCACAAAAAGTGAAAAGAAAAAGAAAAAAAAACACCCCAAAAGTGAATCTTTAACAAATCTCTGTCTCTGAAAATCCAAGGCCAATTAATTATGCTATATTAATATTGATGTTGTAACAGGTATCTATGATATTTTACTTCTATGAAAATGACATAAACTTTTATAGTACACTACCTTTATTCTCTTGTAAAATTCTCAAATTCTATTTTTTTTTCTTTCCTTTTGATATTTTTGTTACTGGTGTGAGAGCCTGTGTTGTGTGAATGGAGGTCTCAGTCAGGGATTCCTGCTCCAATAAAGACAGCCAGAAGGGAAACAACAAACAGGAAGAAGTTCATTAAAGTGAAAAAAGTACAGTCTCAAGGTGGACAAGCAGACAGCTTCTGGGAAATGACTCCTGGGTTCAGGATTGGGTATTACTGGGTCTCTGGTCTGGGAGTAATGAAGTTTTAGTTTTATAAATGAGGTTCAGTGGTGTGGAGTCCAGAGCCAATGACCAAGAAAGAATTCTTGATGCATCTTTGGTGCAAAATGGTGGTTTATTAAAGCACAGGGATAGGACCTGTCACCAGAAAGAGCTGCCGGCCCAGGGTTGTGAGGGGTGGCAGGTTCTGTAAGATGGGGTTGGCAGCAGTAAGGAAAAAGGGATGCTTCAATAGAACGTTCATATGCTAAAGAGGACCTACAAGATACTTGATACCAGAGGCCTTCCCATTTTCAAGGTCATTTCTCCCTTCTTAGGAAGCTATTAACATTATAATAGTTGAGAGATTCCTAAAGAATGTCACATATGTCCCATCCAGGAGTAGGGGAAGGTTGCAGGGTGTCAACTTCTGCTTTGTCCTCAGCCAGCCTTCTATTCCCTCATCAGGAAGAGTTATGGGGTACCGTGGGGTTGTGTCTAATGGAGGCTTCCAATCATTTGGGGGACTCTTTCCACAGGCCCCAGGGGGGAGCCTGTATTTTTAAACACACAAGGCTTGTACCAGATGGCTTGTGGCAGTCTTTCTCTGCGGGAGGTGTAGGGTTGGTGGAGGCTATACCCTCAATGCATATCTGAAAAATGAGTCTAGGGTTTACCCTGGGGCAGAGGTGGAAGAGGAGAGGCAGGCTTGGCATTTGAGGCTTTTGATCTGGACCTGCCCCCTACAAAGGCCTTGGAAGACACAAGTTCAGGAAGTTGTACTCCAGGGCTTTTAATGCACAGCTTATTTATCAGGGGCCTTGTCTCCAGCTCTTGTCTGTATGGTTTCCCTTAAGGATTTAGGATTCTGCCCTGAGTATTCCTTTCACTGCTCAGGTCTAGCTTCTCCCTAACACTTTTAGGGGCACCAAGAGAAGAAACACCTCTAACAGTTTGTGGAATTAGGCAACACACCAATATAGTTCTTCCCTATTCTCTAAGAATTTTGGAGAAAAGTTTCTTGCAAGTTACAGACAGTCTGGGAGCACTTAAAATATTACCCTGTACCTTTCCTTTTACTTGCATAGTTAATGTTAAACAGAACAAAAAGCAATTTTCTTTAAGTAAAAAATAAGTTTATTCGAGAATAGTGGAGCAGTTGCAATTTGGGACAAACAAGCTATGGTGAACCACAGGTAAATCTGAAGAGACAAAGGGAAGTTCAGCTTGTACTGGGTTTAGGAGAAAATTGGCAACGGTTTTTTTGAACAAAAATTTATTGCAGGCAAACAAGTGTTTGAGGATGTAGCAGTTTCTCATTGGCTGGATGGGTTGGGTGCTGTTGTAGGGAGGGAGCAAATGTCTTTCTTTTCCTTATAAGAGAAAATAAAATTCGTATGTGAAAAATATGATCCCTTGTTGAAATAATTCTTAGCTTCTAACTACTGTTTATCCTAACTAGAAGAAGTGGTATGCCGAAGAAGGAGCTCCCCCTTCAGGGCTGACTCAACTTTAAATTAAGTTTCCATTTATTATTTATTATTTAGTTAGTTTCACGATAGGTTCTAGAAACTCTGTGGGGAGAAAAATTGAAATTAGACTCTGTATTGGCTTCCTCATGATACAATAACAAATGGCCAGAAATTCAGAGACTTAAACTAAAAGGAATTTATTATTATATAGTTCTGGCTTAATAGGTCAGAAGTTTGATGTGGGACTCACTGGACTAAAATCAAGTTATCTACAGGGCTGGTTTCCTTTCTGGAGGCTCTAGTATTGGGTCCCCAATGTAGGCTCCCCCAATAATGGGTCTGTGATTAAAGGAGCAAGAGATACAAAGCGAAGGTCAAACAAAGCTTTATTTTGCACCAAGCATTGAGAATCAAACCAACTGGCTGGGGCCACGCCTCTTACAGAGAGTGCGACCCCTCCCTGCCTCACAGACTAACTTTTATAGAGCAAAGGCCATGTGGTTGGTCCTGGCCACACAGAGGTGGCGAATGAGATTGTAACACACAGAGAAAGCTGCACAGTCACGCTAGGTCACACACGGGTGGCCAGCTGAACTACAATTCACCCCATAGTAGACATTTGCATTAGCCTATCACCTTGGTGAGAATTGGCCCCCCAAAAGGCAGGGCCAACACTCCTTGGTAGCTAGGGAGACAGTATGCCCGCTTTACTGATTGGATGTCTCCATCTGACCCGACTCATCCCTGCATTCAGGCTGTTATCTCCACCTGACCTGACCCACCCTTGTATTTGGGCTTTGTTACCTGGGACTGGTTTCCAAGACTTGCTTTTAAATAAATTCAGGAGGCGGGTAGGTATCAATTTAAGTTTTCCTGCATAAACAACAAAATGGCTGGCTGTTCAACCGAGGTGGGGCTGCTCTGGCTAAATAGGCCCTTACACTAGGGTAACATGTTTCCTTTCTTGTCTGGTTTCCAGAGGCTGTATGCATTCCTCAGCTCAGGTGTGCATTTACAATGCCAGCATCACATCACAATACTCTCCTCTGCGTTCCTCTTCCACGTTGAAGATTCCTGTGAGGAATCTTGTGATTTCATTGGGTCCACATGGATAATCCAGGATAATGTCCCTATTTTAAGATAGCCTCTTTAGCAACTTTAATTCTATCTGTAATCTTAATTCCTCTTTTGTCATGCAAGGTTAAATGTTTACAGATTCCAGAAACTCAGAAATGGACATCTTGGGAGGAAAGTGGGGAGGGGCATTATTTGTCTACTGCCATTAAAAAAAAAAATTATTGATTTATTTGAGAGAAACCCAGAAAGAACACAAGCTGTGGGGTGGTAGGGTAAGGAAGGCAAGAGAGAGAAGCAGATTCCCCACTGAGCAGGGAGCTGGACATGAGGCTTGATCCCAAGACCCCAGGATCATGATCTGAGAAGGCAGATGCTTAACTAACTGAGCCACCCAGGCACCCATGTCTACTACCATCATAATTAAGTTTTGTAATGCCTTTGAAAGACTGGGGAACTCTAAGGAAATCTGTATCAGAATGAAAAATACTAAGTTACTGGGAAACCACCATACCATGAGTGGGGAAATTGTTTTATGGAAAGGCTGAGTGATATTCAGTCTCAGAGAAAAAAGTCTATTTAAAAGAAAGAATCTTATCAGTAATATTTTAGGCCTCAGAGATCCTTTGTATCACACTACACATGTACATTTCTTTACAAATAAATATATCATAAACCTTGCATATTGCAGATCTGTCACTCAGCGTCTGGCCCTCAATGCTTGCACATTTTGAGGGTATAGCTTAAAAACCATGCCATTTGGGATTCAGGACACATCTCTTGTAGAATACAACTTAAACAAAAGTTAGCCATGTTGGAGGAGGAGTCAAGATGGCGGAGAAGTAGCAAGCTGAGACTGCTTCAGCTAGCCGGAGATCAGCTAGATAGCTTATCTAAAGATTGCAAATACCGGAAAATCCATCGGCAGATCGAAGAGAAGAAGAACAGCAATTCTGGAAACAGAAAATCAACCACTTTCTGAAAGGTAGGACCGGCGGAGAAGTGAATCCAAAGCGACAGGAAGATAGACCCCGGGGGGAGGGGCCCGCTCCCGGCAAGCGGCGGAGCAACCACGCACAAAATCAGGACTTTTAAAAGTCTGTTCCGCTGAGGGACATCGCTCCAGAGGCTAAACCGGGGCGAAGCCCACGCGGGGTCAGCGTGGCCTCAGGTCCCGCAGGGTCACAGAAGGATCAGGGGTGTCTGAGTGTCGCAGAGCTTGCGGGTATTGGAACGGGAAAGCCGGCTGCAGAGACAGAGCCGACAGTAAGCTCGCAGCTCCGTGTTACCTTGAACCGGTCACAGGCTCGGTGAGCTTGGAGCGCGGCCGGAGGTCAGGCAGACGGGAGTAACTGGGCGCTGTTCTCTGAGGGCGCACTGAGGAGTGGGGCCCTGGGCTCTCGGCTCCTCCGGCCCGAGACCAGGAGGCCGCCATTTGTATTCCCGTCCTCCGGAACTCTACGGAAAGTGCTCAGGGAACGAAAGCTCCTGAAAGCAAACCCGAGTGGTTACTCACCCCGGCCCCGGGTAAGGGCGGTGTAATTCCGCCTGGGGCAAAGACACTTGAGAATCACTACAACAGGCCCCTCCCCCAGAAGATCAACAAGAAATCCAGCCGAGACCAAGTTCACCTACCAAGGAGTGCGGTTTCAATACCAAGGAGAGCAGCAGAATTCCAGAGGAGGAGAAAGCCAAGCACGGAACTCATGGCTTTTTTCCTGTGATTTTTTTTAGTCTTGCAGTTAATTTAATTTTTTCTTTTTCATTGTTTTTTTTTTTTTCTTCTCGCCTTCGGGTAAAATTTTTTTTTTAACTGTTACCTTTTTCTTTTTTAACGATTTTTTACTAGTTTATCTAATATATATATATTTTCTTTTTTACATTTTTCTTAGGTGTTTTCTTTTTTAAAAAATTCTTTTCTTTTCTTTTTTCTTTTTTTTTTCTTTCTTCCTTTTTGAACCTCTTTTTATCCCCTTTCTCCACACTCACGATTTTGGATCTCTTCTAATTTGGTTTAAGCATATTTTCCTGGGGTTGTTGCCACCCTTTTAGTATTTTACTTGCCCCTTCATTTACTCTTATCTGGACAAAATGACAAGACGTAAAAATTCAACACAAAAAAAAGAACAAGAGGCAGTACCGAAGGCTAGGGACCTAATCAATACAGACATTGGTAATATGTCAGATCTAGAGTTCAGAATGACAATTCTCAAGGTTCTAGCCAGGCTCGAAAAAGGCATGGAAGATATTAGAGAAACCCTCTTGAGAGATATAAAAGCACTTTCTGGAGAAATAAAAGAACTAAAATCTAACCAAGTTGAAATCAAAAAAGCTATTAATGAGGTGCAATCAAAAATGGAGGCTCTAACTGCTAGGATAAATGAGGCAGAAGAAAGAATTAGTGATATAGAAGACCAAATGACAGAGAATAAAGAAGCTGAGCAAAAGAGAGAAAAACAGCTACTGGACCACGAGGGGAGAATTCGAGAGATAAGTGACACCATAAGACGAAACAACATTAGAATAATTGGGATTCCAGAAGAAGAAGAAAGAGAGAGGGGAGCAGAAGGTATACTGGAGAGAATTATTGGGGAGAATTTCCCCAATATGGCAAAGGGAATGAGCATCAAAATTCAGGAGGTTCAGAGAACGCCCCTCAAAATCAATAATAATAGGCCCACACCCTGTCACCTAATAGTAAAATTTACAAGTCTCAGTGACAAAGAGAAAATCCTGAAAGCAGCCCGGGAAAAGAAGTCTGTAACATACAATGGTAAAAATATTAGATTGGCAGCTGACTTATCCACAGAGACCTGGCAGGCCAGAAAGAGATGGCATGATATTTTCAGAGCACTAAACGAGAAAAACATGCAGCCAAGAATACTATATCCAGCTAGGCTATCATCGAAAATAGAAGGAGAGATTAAAAGCTTCCAGGACAAACAAAACCTGAAAGAATTCGCAAATACCAAACCAGCTCTACAGGAAATATTGAAAGGGGTCCTCTAAGCAAAGAGAGAGCCTACAAGTGGTAGATCAGAAAGGAACAGAGACCATATACAGTAACAGTCACCTTACAGGCAATACAATGGCACTAAATTCATATCTCTCAATAGTTACCCTGACTGTGAATGGGCTAAATGCCCCTGTCAAAAGACGCAGGGTATCAGAATGGATAAAAAAACAAAACCCATCTATATGTTGCCTCCAAGAAACTCATTTTAAGCCCGAGGACACCTCCAGATTTAAAATGAGGGGGTGGAAAAGAATTTACCATGCTAATGGACATCAGAAGAAAGCAGGAGTGGCAATCCTTATATCAGATCAATTAGATTTTAAGCCAAAGACTATAATAAGAGATGAGGAAGGACACTATATCATACTCAAAGGGTCTGTTCAACAAGAAGATTTAACAATTTTAAATATCTATGCCCCCAACGTGGGAGCAGCCAACTATATAAACCAATTAATAACAAAATCAAAGAAACACATCAACAATAATACAATAATAGTAGGGGATTTTAACACTCCCCTCACTGAAATGGACAGGTCATCCAAGCAAAAGATCAGCAAGGAAATAAAGGCCTTAAACGACAAACTGGACCAGATGGACATCACGGATATATTCAGAATATTTCATCCCAAAGCAACAGAATACACATTCTTCTCTAGTGCGCATGGAACATTTTCCAGAATAGATCACATCCTCGGTCCTAAATCAGGACTCAACCATTATCAAAAGATTGGGATCATTCCCTGCATATTTTCAGACCACAATGCACTAAAGCTAGAACTCAACCACAAAAGGAAGTTTGGAAAGAACCCAAATACATGGAGACTAAATAGTATCCTTCTAAAGAATGAATGGGTCAACCGGGAAATTAAAGAAGAATTGAAAAAAATCATGGAAACAAATGATAATGAAAATACAACGGTTCAAAATCTGTGGGACACAACAAAGGCAGTCCTGAGAGGAAAATATATAGCAGTACAAGCCTTTCTCAAGAAACAAGAAAGGTCTCAGGTACACAACCTAACCCTACACCTAAAGGAGCTGGAGAAAGAACAAGAAAGAAACCCTAAGCCCAGCAGGAGAAGAGAAATCATAAAGATCAGAGCAGAAATCAATGAAATAGAAACCAAAAAAACAATAGAACAAATCAACGAAAGTAGGAGCTGGTTCTTTGAAAGAATTAATAAAATTGATAAACCCCTGGCCCGACTTATCAAAAAGAAAAGAGAAAGGACCCAAATAAATAAAATCATGAATGAAAGAGGAAGATCATCACAACTAACACCAAAGAAATACAAACTATTATAAGAACATACTATGAGCAACTCTACGGCAATAAATTTGACAATCTGGAAGAAATGGATGCATTCCTAGAAACATATAAACTACCACAACTGAACCAGGAAGAAATAGAAAGCCTGAACAGACCCATAACCAGTAAGGAGATTGAAACAGTCATTAAAAATCTCCAAACAAACAAAAGCCCAGGGCCAGACGGCTTCCCGGGGGAATTCTACCAAACATTTAAAGAAGAACTAATTCCTATTCTCCTGAAACTGTTCCAAAAAATAGAAATGGAAGGAAAACTTCCAAACTCATTTTATGAGGCCAGCATCACCTTGATCCCAAAACCAGACAAGGATCCCACCAAAAAAGAGAGCTATAGACCGATATTCTGGATGAACACAGATGCGAAAATACTCAACAAAATACTAGCCAATAGGATTCAACAGTACATTAAAAAGATCATTCACCACGACCAAGTGGGATTTATTCCAGGGCTGCAAGGTTGGTTCAACATCCGCAAATCAGTCAATGTGATACAACACATCAATAAAAGAAAGAACAAGAACCATATGATACTCTCAATAGATGCTGAAAAAGCATTTGACAAAGTACAGCATCCCTTCCTGATCAAAACTCTTCAAAGTGTAGGGATAGAGGGCACATACCTCAATATCATCAAAGCCATCTATGAAAAACCCACCGCAAATATCATTCTCAATGGAGAAAAACTGAAAGCTTTTCCGCTAAGGTCAGGAACACGGCAGGGATGTCCATTATCACCACTGCTATTCAACATAGTACTAGAGGTCCTAGCCTCAGCAATCAGACAACAAAAGGAAATTAAAGGCATCCAAATCGGCAAAGAAGAAGTCAAATTATCACTCTTCGCAGATGATATGATACTATATGTGGAAAACCCAAAAGACTCCACTCCAAAACTGCTAGAACTTGTACAGGAATTCAGTAAAGTGTCAGGATATAAAATCAATGCACAGAAATCAGTTGCATTTCTCTACACCAACAGCAAGACAGAAGAAAGAGATATTAAGGAGTCAATCCCATTTACAATTGCATCCAAAACCATAAGATACCTAGGAATAAACCTAACCAAAGAGACACAGAATCTATACTCAGAAAACTATAAAGTACTCATGAAAGAAATTGAGGAAGACACAAAGAAATGGAAAAATGTTCCATGCTCCTGGATTGGAAGAATAAATATTGTGAAAATGTCTATGCTACCTAAAGCAATCTACACATTTAATGCAATTCCTATCAAAGTACCATCCATCTTTTTCAAAGAAATGGAACAAATAATGCTAAAATTTATATGGAACCAGAAAAGACCACGAATAGCCAAAGAATATTGAAAAAGAAAGCCAACGTTGGTGGCATCACAATTCCGGATTTCAGGCTCTATTACAAAGCTGTCATCATCAAGACAGCATGGTACTGGCACAAAAACAGACACATAGATCAATGGAACAGAATAGAGAGCCCAGAAATAGACCCTCAAATCTATGGTCAACTCATCTTCGACAAAGCAGGAAAGAATGTCCAATGGAAAAAAGACAGCCTCTTCAATAAATGGTGCTGGGAAAATTGGACAGCCACATGCAGAAAAATGAAATTGGACCATTTCCTTACACCACACACAAAAATCGACTCAAAATGGATGAAGGACCTCAATGTGCGAAAGGAATCCATCAAAATCCTTGAGGAGAACACGGGCAGCAACCTCTTCGACCTCTGCCGCAGCAACATCTTCCTAGGAACAACGCAAAAGGCAAGGGAAGCAAAGGAAAAAATGAACTATTGGGATTTCATCAAGATCAAAAGCTTTTGCACAGCAAAGGAAACAGTTAACAAAATCAAAAGACAACTGACAGAATGGGAGAAGATATTTGCAAACGACATATCAGATAAAGGACTAGTGTCCAGAATCTATAAAGAACTTAGCAAACTCAACACCCAAAGAACAAATAATCCAATCAAGAAATGGGCAGAAGACATGAACAGACATTTCTGCAAAGAAGACATCCAGATGGCCAACAGACACATGAAAAAGTGCTCCATATCACTCGGCATCAGGGAAATACAAATCAAAACCACAATGCGATATCACCTCACACCAGTCAGAATGGCTAAAATCAACAAGTCAGGAAATGACAGATGCTGGCAAGGAAGCGGAGAAAGGGGAACCCTCCTACACTGTTGGTGGGAATGCATGCTGGTGCAACCTCTCTGGAAAACAGCATGGAGGTTCCTCAAAATGTTGAAAATAGAACTGCCCTATGACCCAGCAATTGCACTATTGGGTATTTACCCTAAAGATACAAATGTAGTGATCCAAAGGGGCACATGCACCCGAATGTTTATAGCAGCAATGTCTACAATAGCCAAACTATGGAAAGAACCTAGATGTCCATCAACAGATGAATGGATCAAGAAGATGTGGTATATATACACAATGGAATACTATGCAGCCATCAAAAGAAATGAAATCTTGCCATTTGCGACAACATGGATGGAACTAGAGCGTATCATGCTTAGCGAAATAAGTCAAGCAGAGAAAGACAACTATCATATGATCTCCCTGATATGAGGAAGTGGTGATGCAACATGGGGTCTTAAGTGGGTACGAGAAGAATAAATGAAATAAGATGGAATTGGGAGGGAGACAAACCATAAGTGACTCTTAATCTCACAAAACAAACTGAGGGTTGCTGGGGGGAGGGGGTTAGGGAGGAGGGGGTGGGATTATGGACATTGGGGAGGGTATGTGCTTTGGTGAGTGCTGTGAAGTGTATAAACCTGGTGATTCACAGACCTGTACCCCTGGGGATAAAAATATATGTTTATAAAAAAATAAAAAATTAAAAAAAATAAAAAAAAAATAAAAGCAACATACAATGAAAAAAAAAAAGTTAGCCATGTTGACATATTAAGTCAGTTTTGGTTTGGGCCACTGTCAATATTCAAAAACAGATACTTTTCTGGAATGTAGGAAGGACTTGGAAATCACAGATTCTTAAGGGGATAAAAAGGCAAATTACTAGCATGTGAATTTTCTCCTCCTAGCACAAAAGCAAAAGATATTGTCCTGCTGAAGCCTCATATCTGAGTAGTGCTGAGGATCTATTCCCTGTTTCATTTTGTGTTCAGATGCAGCTTTAATTCTGTTTCATACTTCCAGAGATACTCACAAATTAGCAAGCTTTTTGTAACGGTTTCACAATGGCCAAGGATCACAGCCTATTATTATTTACAGAAGCATACCTCTTAAGATAGTAAGACTGAAAATTTCATTTAAGTTTGCTAGCTGGGTCATAACTGTTAAATATTTAGGCATACGGTATCTAGGGTCCATTTGTACAGATGACCCCTCAAATATCAGGGGTCCAAACACTGTCCGAAAGATGAGCTTTTGAAAAACCTTCTTATAAGAAGTAGAGTGAATTCTCCTAGGAATAGAAGGAACAGAAGCTAAGATCAGAAATCAGAGGAAACAAAAGAGCAAGGAGGTCAAAATACATAGAAGTTGAGGGCTTTCAAACTTTGTGCAGCGACATTAATTTTATATGAGAAAGTCTTATCCACCTTAAATTGTTAAAAAGAAAGTGACTTTGCTGACTCAGAACTACAGCATTTGTAGGTGGTGAAGAAAAAGGAATTTACATAAGTAACTCAGAAAATAATATTTTGACTATCAGATTCATGACTATCAGACAGTCAATTGACTACCTGATGCTTTAGAGCTAGCACCAATCGGATTTACCACAAACCTAAATTTTTATGCTATTTTTAATCACATTTATTTACCTGACACACATTTATTATTTATATTAATGAAGGGGAAAAAAAGCCGGCATATGCCAAACACTTGTTTTGAGTTAGGTGTTGTGCAAAGGACTAGAAGCTTTGTAACATTACTCTGAAAGATCTGTTAGTATTCCAGATCTTATTGGTGGGGAAACTGAGGCTGGTAAATAAAGAATCCAGATTACCTGACTCCAGAGTGTGTGCACTTAAGCCCTCCTCTGCCTCCTTCTCAATCCTCATTAGCTACATACTCTGACAAGCTGTGTCTGCCCTATTCAGTCAGGGCATTCTCCTTGGCTACAGTGATTCTATGTCTCTGTAAAAACAGTTGCATTGCCCACTTGTCTGCTCTAGCACTTAATTTTCAATGTTGCCTCTACCTTTCCTCTCAACAAGGATTTGGATGATAAATCATATGGCGAGTCTAAATTCTTCATCAACATCTATATCTTTTACACCTTGATATTGTGAGGTACCTTGCCCATCCAACATCAGTTAGAAGTCCTCCTTCTCTTCATGAAATTAGTGTCTTCATCTTTTTCAGTAGAGAGCTTGGCCAAAAATTTTCATAGGTTATCCTTGATTTATAAGAATAAGAAATAACATAATAAAATTTTTCTCCAAATTTTTATTTAAATTCTTGCTAGTATAATATTGCTTTCAGGAGTAGACTTTGGTGATTCATCACTTGCATTTAACACCCAGTGCTCATCATAACAAGTGCCCTCCTTGATAGCCATCCCCCGTTTAGCCCACCCTCCCCAATTTATATCATAATAAATTTAAAAGTAATCTTTGGAAGTGTAAAATAAGAGTGCTTCACTAAACAGTATTTTAAAAATAATTTCCCAATTCCATGTTTCTCTATAGTTCATCTTAACTGTAATCATAATAAGGACTTTTACCCCAAACACACCCACATATAAAAATTTAAGATTTCGGGGTGCCTGGTTGGCTCAGTGGGTTAAAGCCTCTGCCTTTGGATCAGGTCATGATCCCCCAGTCCTGGGATGGAGCCCCACATCAGGCTCTCTGCTCAGCAGGGATCCTGCTTCCTCCTCTCTCTCTGCCTCTCTGCCTACTTGTGATCTCTGTCAGATAAATAAATAAAATTTAAAAAAAATTTAAGATTTCTACATGGCATTATTTTTTGTTCATTTACTTACTCACATATTATCTTCTTCCAAAAACATTTTAAAGTAGGTTAAAACAAATGATAGTCACAATTAGATTATTAAAACCAAATGAGAGAAATAAAAGGAATGCCCAAAATAAACAAATATGAGATTATAGTGAGAATCAGGGTCAAAATGTTTACTGTGTTTGATCTTTAAACTAATTCTTAACTTTCTACCAATTACAATAAAAAAAAAAAAAGGAGGGAGGTGGTAGGGGAGAGCAAGAGAAGTTAGAGATTTGCGAAAAATGGAGAAATGTAACAGTTCTGTTTGAGAAAAAAAGGTTTTTTTAATACTTTATTTATAAATAGTTTATTATAAGACATAGAATGGTATAATAGAAAATACTTTCAACAGTGGTTTTGTTTTTTTTTTTTAATTTATTTAGTCAGAGAGAGAGAGCGAGAGCGAGCACAGGCAGACAGAGTGGCAGGCAGAGTCAGAGGGAGAAGCAGACTCCCCGTGGAGCAAGGAGCCCGATGTGGGACTCGATCCCAGGAGGCCGGGATCATGACCTGAGCCGAAGGCAGCTGCTTAACCAACTGAGCCACCCAGGCGTCCCTTAACAGTGTTTTTATAGCAAATACAAAAGGTTATTTCACATGATTCATACTTGGAAGTTGGATCTGATTGATTTATGTCATTAAACACTATTTAGGATTTTATTTATATTTTTGATTCTTCATCAAAGCTAATGGTGGACTGAGTATATTCTACCTCACTCAAAAATGCTTGTTGGAATGACTTGAACTCCAGAGATAGGCATCTGCAGCTAATCAGTGGAAAGGATCACTGATAAAAGATGCTTCCTTAGCAGAAAATATAAGTAGATCCCAGTGGTTCCTGAAGAACCCTTTTTGATCTTTCTCTTTATTTGCCTTCTGAGCATGTTGGGGATCATCCACCACCCAAATATAATGTAAGAAATATCAGTTCTTTCTCCAGCTCAGAGAAAAGAATTCACAGTGTGGAAACAGCTGAAAATGCACATTTAGAATATTGCTGCAATGCAAATATTCCATGAGATGATTTTTGTTTTTTTAATTCTATGAGGTGATGTAGAAAACAAAAGCAAAAGAAATAGAAACAAACAAACAAATAAATAAATAAAATTCTTTACAATGTACAGCCCATTGACAAGTGCTTGGGACAGGGAGAGTGACCTTCCTCATGGAGTTCAACTGCCTCAATGTTAATACTGTGCTGAAGGCAAAAAGGCACCCTTAGCTTGACATTAGCCAGAGCTCCAGGCTCCTATGGTGCTCTTCAACATATACAAATCCCTTTGGAAACTTCCTTTGTCTCTACCCTCCCCACCCCAAGGATATATGTTATATGTTTCAAACACATGGCAAACTGATGTACATCTGAAGGGTCTCATCACTAAGGTTTACTAGACAGTAATAAAGTACCTTATCCAAGCAATAGCTGTCCCCTCAAGATCCTGGAAACCTTGCTTCCAAGTTCCTCAGAGACTTATGCTATCCCTAATCACCTCCCAGCTTAAAAGTGTATAACTAGCCACTCCTTACAACCCCAGGGTAGCTCTTTCTGCCCACTATTCTGTCCCCCTTGGTTCCCGAGCTTTAATAAACTGCCTTTTTGGCACCAAAGACATCTCAAGAATTCTTTCTTGATTGTTTGCTCCCAGACATCAACATTTCACATCATGAAGGACTGATCAATACCATATGATTAAATTATCTTGAATATGTATAATTCACTTTTTTAAAAGATTTTATTTATTTATTTATTTATTTCGCAGACAAGAGATCACAAGTAGGCAGAAAGGCAGGCAGAGAGAGAGGAGGAAGCAGGCTCCCTGCTGAGCAGAGAGCCCAATTCGGAGCTCGATTCCAGGACCCTAGGATCATGACCTGAGCCGAAGCCAGAGGCTTTAACACACTGAGCCACCCAGGCATCCCTATAGTTCACTTTTTAATATGATAAAATATTGTTTCACTTCTGAGTTATTAAGTAATAGTAAAAAAAAAAAAAAACCCAAAACAATAAATCATAGAAAAGAAGTAGGTCAATGTGGAGACTAGGTATTATATATACAAAGCTCATAGGGAATATAAATAAGAGGTATTTAACAAGTGAATATAATTATTTGAATCAATTAGATTACCTTTTAAAAACTGCTTTCATGGGGCACCTGGATGGCTCAGTGGTTTAACCCTCTGTCTTCATCTCAGGCCATGATCCCAGGATCCTGGGATCTAGTCCCACATTGGGAAAATCTCTGCTCAGCAGGGGCCTGCTTCTCTCTTTCTGCCTGCCTCTCTGCCTACTTGTGATCTCTGTCTGTCAAATAAATAAATAAAATAAAATAAATGCTTTCACTGTATCTGGAAAAAATTTGCTTTGCCACTTAATCTCTGGTAGATTGTAAAAGTGACATTTTCCTCCCAGAATATGAAAATAAAGAAAACACATGAAACTTCCAAATTGAAAATGTTATCTCATGATCAACATTTTATTATACAATTTTAAAAAAATATATCTCTTAAGAACTTGTTTCTATATATTTTTTAAAGATTTTATCTATTTATTTGACAGACAGAGATCACAAGGGCTGAGAGGCAGGCAGAGAAAGAGAGGAGGAAGCAGGCTTCCTGTTGAGCAGAGAGCCCAATGTGGGGCTTGATCCCAAGACCCTGGGATCATGACCTGAGCCAAAGGCAGAGGCTTTAACCCACTGAGCTACCCAAGTGCCCCAAGAAATTGTTTCTGAACTTAAATCTATTTTTACAGATATTTCACTCTGGGAAATAAGTAAATTATTACCTAATGTATTTTTCTTAAGTGAAATATTTTTCAATTTATAGGTTTTAGTGCTTACCAAGAATATAATCAATATGCCCATTTAAATATGACTTCAATACATTTCAATTATATTTAAAAATAATTTTTAAAAATATTTTATTTATTTATTTGACAGAGATCACAAGGAGGCAGAGAGGCAGGCAGAGAGAGAGGAGGAAGCAGGATCCCAGCTGAGCAGAGAGCCCAATGCAGGGCTCTATCCCAAGACCCTGAGATCATGACCTGAGCCGAAGGCAGAGGCTTAACCCTCTGAGCCACCCAGGTGCCCCCTATATTTAAAAATAATTTAATTAAAATAAGTTGTTTATTTAAAATAGACCACATTTTATTTGTAATAGAATTCAATACCCAGCAACATCCATTCTTTCTTTTTTATTTTTTTTTCATTTTATTTTATTTCTTTGCAATGTTCCAGGATTCATTGTTTTTGCATCACACCCAGTGCTCCATGAAATACGTGCCCTCCATAATACCCACCACCAGGCTCACCCAATCCCCCACCCCCTCCCTTCCAAACCCTCAGTTTGTTTCTCAGAGACCACAGTCTCTCATGGTTTGTCTCCCCCTCCAATTTCTCCCAACTCACTTCCCTGCTGCATCTCCCAATGTCCTCCATGTTATTCCTCGTGTGCCACAAGTAAGTGAAACCATATGATAATTGACTCTCTCTGCTTGACTTATTTCACTCAGCATTATCTCTTCCAGTCCCATCCATGTTGATACAAAAGTTGGGTATTCATCCTTTCTAACGGAGGCATAATACTCCACTGTGTATATGGTCGGTATCTTCCTTATCCATTCATCCGTTGAAGGGCATCTTGGTTCTTTCCACAGTTTGGCAACTGTGGCCATTGCTGCTATGAACATTGGGGTACAGATGGCCTTTCTTTTCACTACATCTGTATCTTTAGGGTAGATACCCAGTAGTGGAATTGCAGGGTAATAAGGTAGCTCTATTTTTAATTTCTCTAAGGAATCTCCACACTGTTTTTCAAAGTGGCTACACCAACTTGCATTCCCACCAACAGCATAAGAGTGTTACCCTTTCTTCACATCTTCTCCAACACTGGTTGTTTCCTATCTTGCTAATTTTGGCCATTCTAACTGGTGTAAGTTGGTATTTCATTGTGGCTTTGATTTGAATCTCCCTGATAGCAAATGATGATGAATATTTTTTCATGTGCTTCTTAGTCATTTGTATGTCTTCTTTGGAGAAGTGTCTGTTCATGTTTTCTGCCTTTTTTTTTTTTTTTTTTTTTTACGTGATTATCTGCTTTGTGTGTGTTGAGTTAGAGGAGTTTTTTTTATAGCTCTTGGATATCAGCCCATTGGCTGTAGTGTCATTTGCGAATATCTTCTCCCACTCCACTCCGTGGGTTGCTTTTTGTTTTGTTGACTGTTACCTTTGATATGCAGATTTTGATCTTGATGAAGTCCCAAAAGTTTATTTTCACTTTTGTTTCCTTTGCCTTTGGAGACCTGTCTGGAAAGAAGTTGCTGTGGTTGATGTTGAAGAGGTTACTGCCAATGTTCTCCTCTATGATTCTGATGGATTCCTGACTCATGTTGAAGTCTTTTATCCACATCAAGTTTATCTTTGTGTATGGTATAAGAGAATGGTCGAGTTTCATTCTTCTAAACATAATTGTCCAATTTTCCCTGCACCATTTATTGAAGAGACTGTCTTTTTTCCACTGTATAGTTTTTCCTGCTTTGTTGAAGATTAGTTGACCATAGAGTTGAGGGTCCATATTTGGGCTTTCTGCTCTGTTCCACTGGTCTATGTGTCTGTTTTTGTGCCAGTACCATGCTGTCTTGGTGATCACAGCTTTGTTGTAAAGCTTGGAATAAGGCAACATGATGCCTCAGTTTTGTTTTTCTTTTTCAACATTTCTGTAACAATGCAGGTCTCTTTGGGTTCCATACAAATTTCAGGATTGCTTTTCCAGCTCTTTGAAAAATGCTGGTGGAATTTTGATCGGGATGGCTCTAGGCAATATAGACATTTTAACAATGTTTATTCTTCCAATCCTTGAGCATAGAATGTTTTTCCATCTTTTTGTGTCGTCTTCAATATCTTTCATGAGTGTTCTGTAGTTCCTCAAGTACAGATCCTTTACCACTTTAGTTAGATTTATTCCCAGGTATCTCATCGTTCTTGGTGCTATAGTAAATGGAATCAATTCTCTAATTTCCATTTCTATGTTTTCATTGTTAGTGTGTAAGAAAGCAACCGATTTTTGTACATTGATTTTGTATTCCGCCACATTATTGAATTGCTGTATGAGTTCTAGTATTTTGGGGGTGGAGTCTTTTGGGTTTTCCATATAAAGTATCATGACATCTGCGAAGAGAGAGAGTTTGACTTCTTCTTCACCTATTTGAATACCTTTTAATTTCTTTTTGTTGTCTGATTGCTGCTGATAGGACTTCTAGTACTATGTTGAACAAGAGTGGAGAGAGTGTTGTCATCCTTGTCATCCTTGTTTCTTGTCATCCTTGTCATGTTCCTGATCTCAAAGGGAAGGCTGTCAGCTTTTCCCAATTGAGGATGACATTCGCTGTGGGTCTTTCATAGAAAGATTTTATAAAGTTGAGGAATGTTCCCTCTATCCCTATACTTTGGTATAGGGATCCTTTGGTTCGTTTTAACCACGAACGGATGCTGTAACTTGTCAAATGCTTTTTCTGTATCAATTGAGAAGACCAGGTGGTTCTTCTCTCTTCTCTTACTGATTCATTCTATTACATTGCTTGGTTTGTGAATGTTGAATCACCCTTGCATCCAATGGATAAATCCCACCTGGTCATGGTGGATAATCTTTTTTAATGTACTATTGAATCCTTCAGCTATGATCTTATTGAGAATCTTAGCATCCATATTCACAGATATTGGTCTGAAATTCTCCTTTTTGGTGGGGTCTTTGCCTGGTTTGGGAATGAGGGTAATGTTGGCTTGATAAAAAGAGTCTGGAAGTTTTCCTTCTGCTTCAATTTTTTGAAACAGATTCAGGAGAATAGGTATTATTCCTTGATCATGAGTGCATATATGTGAATGACAGGCAAAAGCAAATAGACTATAGGTTAAATCAAACATGTTCATTCTTACATACAGATCAAATTTATATGACTCTATAAGATGCCAAGTATTTATAGTTAATATAATAATTATAGCTGTAGTTTCAAAAATAATTGAAATACACAGTAAAAAAAAAAATCAACTAATCAAAAACTCTTCAAATTTCCCATACACTTAACTAAGCATGCAATAGGGTATAATAGTAGGGAAGTTATTAAAGTCTATTAGCAAGGCTTAGCACATATACTTCTACTTAGTAAGTTTTCTATAATAATAATAATAATAGTTTTTTCAAGCTCCATTATGTTCTGGGCATCATATACTATATAGAAAAACATGTTTAAAAATCAGCTCTTTGGTCACATCCATATCTGGTCTCTTACTGACACAATATTTTTAAGAGTTGTTCTATTCTTGGGAACCAAAAGGAAGAAAACATATTCTCACAACCATAGAAAGTCACTAATTAGAGCTGACAGGCTACAGGACAATAAGTTCATCTCAATTCTGTAGGCACCTTTTATTTCACAAAATTTTTGTTTGAACTTAAGTGGTATGCAGAAAGAATACAGATGATGGTCAATATGTCAAGCAGTGTTTAAATGCTGACTCTTTTGACACAATTAACATATTCAATTCTTGGTTCCAAAAGAAGAGATCTATATGGATCAGAAGAAAGACAAATCATGGTTGAAAAGAATCGGCACTCCCCTCCCCTCAAAAATCTAGATAGGGGCACCTGGGTGGCTCAGTCGTTAAGCATCTGCCTAAGTAGGATCGAGCCCCATATCGGGCTCCCTGCCTGGTGGGAAGCCTGCTTCTCCCTCTCCCACTCCTCTGCTGTGCTCCCTCTCTCTCCCTGTGTCACTCTCTGTCAAATAAATTTTAAAAAACCATCTCTAGATAATAGGGGATAGATGATACAGCTGCAAAACAATAGGTGACTCATACTTTGGGAGGCCAATAAAACCACAGGTTTAGGAACTTCAGCTCTTTTGCTTTGATTCTATAGAAATATTTCATCTGAATTCTTTAGAAATGTTCACTTTTAAATTTTCAACTGTCATAGATGTGTCAAAAGTAACCAGAGAAACATCAGAAGTTAAAATCCCTAAAACCTAAGGAAAATTCTACAGACTGTTCCAGATTTAAAGTGCTCAACTACTTTTTTTTTTTTTAACTTTACCATGGTGTAAAAGTGATAAGCATTCAGTAAAAACTGTACTTTGAATTTTGGATTTTGATCTTTTCCCAGGCTAGTGATGTGCGGTAGAATACCATCCAGTGATTCTGGGGAGCAGCACTGAGCCACACCTTTTAGTCGGTCACATGATCACAAAGGTGAACAAACTTAACACCATTCTGTGCCCATACTACTATTCTGTTTTTTACTTCCAGTACAGTATTCAATAAACCACATAAGGTATTCAACACTAAATTATAAACTAGTCTTTGTGTTAGGTAATTTTGTCTAGCTCTAGGCTTATGTAAGGGTTCTGGGCATGCTTAAGGTAGTTTAGGCTTAGCTATGATGTTTAGTAGATTAGGTGTCATAAATTCATTTCAACGTATGATATTTTCAATGGCAGCTTGTTGGGTTTACCGAGATGTAAACCCATCAAAACTCAAGGAAGATCTGTAGTTCCATAGAGGCTGCCTTTGACGCTCATGACATCACATCATGGAAATATTTGAAAATGCTTTCAGACATTGCTTAGCAGTTGTCCTCCTCATCTGATGAATGCCAGAAACATAAATGAAGTAAATTCACCCAATTTTGTTCAAAATCTATTCCAGGGCTACCTGCAGTATACATCAGGCTGTGCCAGATCTCTTCACCCCCACGCACTTATCAGGGGCCTTTCACATAGACCATAATGTGAGTGGCTCTTCCCCAAATTGTTTAGTGGGATGCTTTGGTCAGTACTGAGAAAAACAAAAGCAAAATAATATACAGCAATGAATGGCAACAACCACAAAAACTGCAGACCCCCTGAAGAAATGAAATGCAACTGAGAGAATGGGAAAATAGTCAAGTCATTTAGCTATGCCAAGTGGGATGGATTTAATTAGGAAGGTTGAAGCGTTATTTCACATATGTAACAAAAGTTCCATTCTTCCAAACCAACTTAACATACATAGGAATTAAAAACAGGTCATTTGATCCACCAGTGGGGGAGGAGTCTGCTACTAGCAGACATTGTCTCATTGCTTAAGCCACAATGTAGCACTGAGACCAGGGAAGCCAGAAACTACTGCAGACTCTGACTGTGATAGGCTAACACTAGCAGTCAATGAATCAATGCAAACCTGAGTATACATTGTGGCCTTTTGGAGAAAAAGAAAAAAAAAGTTATGTGACTGGCAACTAGAATATTTGAGAAGAGAGATGTCCCGTAACTCAGTCCTTATCTTCTACAACATGAAGGAGCAGAACTTAGACCAGAAATAAAAATATCATTGGACTTTGAAAAAATTGCTAATCTGATACTGGAGGCATAGGGAAGGAAATAATAAATTTTACCTATTTTAGGAACAAATGGAACTCTCAATTTTTTTATATGTCCTATGAAAAATGGGAAGAGTTTGTGAATCAAGTGCAGTACAGTGGTTTGGGGATCACTCAGGAGTAGACTCCTTAAGGTCAGATGCAGGCTTTGTTACTCACTGGTTATGTGACTTCCACAGTTTTATTAAGGGCTTTATTTCTTAGTTTCTTCCTTATATATGGGCATAATGGAATTTGCATCTCAGGGTTACTATGAAGATGCAATAATTTAATATAAATAAAAACTTGCAAAAGTCCTCAACTCAGAGCACCATATTTAAGTGTTACAGTTACCATCAACCAAGATGGGCAAGCCCGCTGGTGGAAAAGGTTTGCAGGATGAAAACAAGGGTTTAGTTTTGCACATGTAGAGTAGATGATTTCTGTTATATACTTCAGTTTACAAGTAAAGAATAGGATATATTATTAAATTCAGAAAAGCACTTGGGGTGGTAAAAAAGAGAGGAATCCTGAGTCCAGCACCTTTTAATATTAGGAGGTCAAGGGGAAAAAAGGAGGAACAAGCACAAGAGACTGAGAAGGAATACTCGATAAGATTGGGAGAACAGAAATTAAAAAAAAAAAAGATATTGAAATATTTTAGAAAATAAATGAAAAAAGAAATCTGGGAGAATAGAAGAATCACAGTGAAGAATACTGCCAATGCTGAAGAATTGACAACTGATTTTTGCAATGTCATCTGTAACCTTCACAGGAGCAGCTTTATTAGGTGGCATGAGCAAAAGCCCAGCTGGAGTGATTTCAAGAGAAAAACTTAAGAGTTACAGTAGATAATCCTTTTGATGATTTTGCTGGAAGGAAAAGCAAACAAACAAAAAATGGGTTAATAATTGGTAAGAGAAAGAAGACCCCCAATTTTTTTTTTCTTTTTCTTTTTTTTTCTTTTTATCTCTTTTATATAACAATAAGAAGGGGCACCTGGGTGGTTTTGATTTTGGCTCGGGTCATAATCTCAAGGTTGTGGGATCCAGCTCCAAGTGGGGCTCCACACTCAGCAGCATGGAATTTAGTTGAGATTCTCTCTCTTCCTCTGCATACCCCACCCAAAATAAATAAAACATGTCAAAAAAATAAAAAATAAATAAGAAAACTAGACATGTGGTTGCATGTTGATGAAATTCTATTGGTAGAGAGAAGAAAATTAGCGTGAAGGTAAAAAGGCTGGAGGGACATTCTAGACTAGATGAGAGGGAATGCAAACTAGTGCTCACATGAAAGGATTGATGTTAGAGAAAAACACTGGTAGTTTATAGATAAGCATGGGATGGTTTAAGTATAAGTACAAGAATATATTGTGGCGGGGCACCTGGGTGGCTCAGTGGGTTAAAGCCTCTGCCTTTGGCTCGGGTCATGATCCCAGGGTTGTGGGAATGAACCCCACAGCGGGCTCTCTGCTCAGCAGGGAGCCTGCTTCCCCCTCTCTCTCTGCCTGCCTCCCTGCCTACTTGTGATCTCTGTCTGTCAAATAAATAAATAAAATCTTTAAAAAAAAAAGAATATATTATGGCAAATTTTCTGATTGACTCACTTACTTTGCCTCTACTTTTTAATTCATTAAATATTCTAGGCTCCTGAAATACTGGAATTGATATATAATTGAAACTTCAAATACATATATAGGTATAATATTTAGTTCACAGAATTTGTGCTCATAAAGTTGAACATGGGGAAATCCGAACATGTAACTTACTTACAAATGCATTCAAAGGGTTACATTTACCACAATTCACCAAACCATAATTCTTGAGGGTCCCGTACTCTCACATGCCTCAAGCCAAATATTTCTGACAAGTACTTTGGAAAACATCCAGGAAACAGAGTCCATAACTGTGAGGGCAGATGCAGAAGCCACAGCACATTGGATGGCAAACAGTGGTACTCATTAAATACTTGTCAAACTGGGGTGACCTCTGATTTGCTCAGTTGGTTAAGCGTCTGCCTTCAGTCCTGGTCATAATCCCCAGGTCCTGGAACGGAACCTGCCTCAGGCTCCCTGCTCAGTGGAGAACCAGCTCCTCTGTCTCCCTTTGCCCCACACCCCACTCAGGCTCCTTCTCTCTCTTTCTTTCAAGTAAATAAATAAAATCTTAAAAAAAGAAAAAAAAAACTGCTTATCAAACAGAATTTGATTTCAGGATTCTGCTTTGGTGTTCCAGGATATAGTGTCAGGTTCATAATGTCAGCATATATAAAACTAGGTACTTCAGTCTACTCATGAGATTTACATCTAAACTCAAAGTCAACCAAGGACTCTTTAATTTGTCTTAGCCATTATGGTGAGCAGAAATATGACCCCTACAGGTATCTAAGTCATCATCCCAGAATCTGTGAATATCTTACCTTAAATGGCTAAAGGGATTCTGCTGGTGTAATTAAGGTTAATGACTGTGAGGTGGGGTTCATCCTGGATTGTCCACATGGGGCTGATGTAATGGCATCGAGAGAGACAGGAGGATCAGTCAGAGGAAATGTGATGACACAGGCAGAGGTAACAGTGATGGAGCCACAAGCCAAGAAATGCAGGCAATACAGCTGGAAAAGGCAAGCAGTAGATTCCCAGGGCCTCTGCTGACACTGGATTTTAACCCCTTATGACTCATTTAAGACTTCTGACCTCCAGAATCATAAGATAATAAATCAGGGCTGTTTAAATCACAATTTTTGTGGTAATTTGTTCTAGCAGAAACATCAAGGAATGTTAGGAACATTAAGAAGGAATATGGCTATGAACCAGAATGCGTATAGTGAGCACTTTATATAAAAAGGCAGATGTACAAATACTGTGCTCCTGATAAGTAAGTTTCCTTACATGAATTACATGATATGTATTACATAATATGTAATACATCCCTGAAAATTAAAGCATGTCACAAAATTAAAATAAACAAAATATCTGGAAAGGAGAAATACATAGCAAGTCAATGTTAACAAAACCTGAACTGTTGAGCTAAGTGTTTTAAAGAAATTATTTGAATAGAATTTGACCAAAAAGATCATATATAAAAACTTATTAGTACATAAATGTTTAAGTCAAAAATATTTCTAAAAATATCCAATTGGATCTCTCAGCTGCTGATTCCTGTAGCCAAAACAAACAAACAAACATACATACATACATACATACAAGCTTGGGAACCAATCCTATACCACTTTCTCAGTAACATTAAAGTGGCAGTCTGTTAATTTTCTCTTTGCCACCCTCTGTGCCCAACCCGCTACCCTCTTTCTCTCATTTTTTATTATTCCAAATTTAATAGTAGATGCCAAGGAAAATATGCGTATTACTTCAGATGTTTTCGTAGTAAACCCCACATGTAAAATCAATGCCTTGATCAAAGTGTATGCGTGTGTGTGTTTGTGTGTGTAAATGAAAGAACTGATAAAAGATAAAACTCTATGCAAATTATGTTCATATTTGGCAGTCAAAAATGATGTGGCAAAGACTGTGACAGGAGAAGTAGTAGACTAAGCTCTGAGGTCATGAAGTAGTGTTGGATGTATCCTCCTTCAAAGAAGAATCTATCCCAATACATATGAATTCTTCTCTGACCCTTTGAGTTGAATCAGCATAATCTTGGTCCACCACAAACCACAGAGGATTCCTTGACCCACGTTAAAGTAACAAGAGTCATTCAGTTCCTGAATAGGGAATTTAGTTTCTTGTTTGACACATGATTAAAGGCAGCAATTCAAGTTCTTCCCTGGAAATTTTGGGAAAGTTACTGAAAAAGACAATCTTTCTTTCCCTGGAATACTAACCACCTTGCCAACACACAGATAGGTCTACCTTAGCATACAATTAGATGTAGATAAGTAAGTGAATAAATGGAAAGAAAGAGGGGAGAGGGGATGAAGGATCAAGACAGAGCATGGCAGTGCACAAAAGCTGACGTCACCATTAAAACTTTTCCACCTAGATGTGTTCAACTTCCTTCAATGCACTTTACGAATGTGAGACAACAGCTTAGGCTGGGTGTGTTTTATTTGTACAACAGTCCCAAACAAGGTGAAGATGCTTCATTTTATGTTATGACTCAACAGTTTTAAAGAATGTTGAATAGGAAAAAAAATATAGTTCTGTTGTGATAAAATGAAATCACTGATGGATTTCAATGATGAACATTTGGCGGAAATAGAAAGTTTGAAATTAAGACTCAGGGGCATAGAACTAGATCTAATGTGGTGCAAAATCACTGGAGAATAACAATTTCACATGAAAAGCAATAAAAAAGATAATAACTAAAAGTAATTCAGTTTGGAGATAGGAAAATCAAGAGTCACTGCTAAATATATCATAATATAATTAAAGTTACTTAAAAATTACAGTAAAATGTCTTGATGTGTTTTTGGATTGTTTTTAATGTAATTTTATAGACTCTAAAGTACTGGAAATGTGTAGGGAAGGAGGATTTTCATATAGGACCAACTTGACAGTATTTCAATAGTGCTCAGTATGGGTCATCAGTTACTAGAATAAAATTTTCTAGTTCTAAACATTCTGCATATCATGAATATCCTTTTTACATACATAAACACAGAGAAAAGGAAACTTTCCCTTATCGAGGCAAATTGAGTTTTCAAAGTGGCTTCCATTTCTGCTTTTTCATAGAAGAAACAATAGTGGCTCATTAACTACCATTTTAAAATTTATTCCCTAAGCATATTTGTCTGTCAGGGTCTCAGAAGCATCACTGCATTCAGCTTTCACTGGCCCTTCTAAGGTGGTAAGAATGTAAACAATGCCTAAAATGATATTTATGGTTTCTAATTAATAATCCATAATAATAATTTCTAATAATTAATCCATTTTCAGCTTCCTATTTCTCTTCACATAAGAAATATGATCGCTTAAGGGAAACAGCACATTGATTTACTTAGATTTTAGTTTAAATCAAAAACAGAGTTATGCATTAACAGCAGTAACATTATTAAACAGAACCAAAAAGTGACAGTGTTTTCTAAAGATTTCTAGTCTTGCGAAGTAGTTGAAATCCCATTATCAACAACTACATGAGAAGAATGACATTTTTTTTTAAAGATTTTATTTATTTATTTGTCAGAGAGAGAGAGAGCACAGGCAGAGTGGCAGGCAGAGTCAGAGGAAGGGGCAGGCTCCCTGCGGGGCAAGGAGCCCGATGTGGGACTCGATCCCAGGACGCTGGGATCATGACCTGAGCCGAAGGCAGCTGCTTAACCAACTGAGCCACCCAGGCATCCCGAATGACATTTAAATACCATTCATAATAGAGGGAAACTTCCTTGGCTTGATAAGTAATATCTTCAAAAAAACTATAATTAATATCATATGTAATGGCAAGAAACTCAAAACTTACCCGCTAAGCCTAGGAATAAGGCAAGGATGTCCTCTCTCCCTGTCCCTATTCAATATGATATTGTAAGTCCTAGCTAATGCCTGTAACAGAGGGAAAGGAAGTAAAAGGTGTGCAGATTAGGATGGGAGAAATAAAACTATCTTTGTTTACAGATGACATCACTGACTGTGTAAGAAATCTCAAGAGCACATTGCAACCCAAAGCTATCCTGATTCAAAAGTTGGTTTGGTGTTCCAACATTATTTTAGCATTGTTATATGCCCACTTGCCACAGATTTCTCAATTTGCTGACTATGAAAAGTAATTAGAGGATGAATTTTTAAGGCAAATGCCACCAAATATTTTTCAATGAAGCACTAAGCAGAGTTGTTTAGGTATTCAAATTCTTTATTACCTCTTGGTGCATTTTTTCCTGTTCTTGTACTCTTCTTGCGATATAGTAATGGCTTTGATTTTTTTTCTTTCTAGGTCACGGCAGCTTTAAAATTTTGCTCTCATGAAGGAAAATGGAAAGACTATTTCTTGTTTGTCCGCCTCACCCCCAAGTTTGGATCATATTGAAATGAAAATTTCCTCACCATCAGCAACATAACAATGGAAAAACAGCTATTTTGAAAACAAAGAAATGAGAAAAATATAGAAAAATTATGAAAGTTTTCTTTCTTCCTTTTATTTATTTATTTATTTGGCAGAATCTGGGCGACATTGCATGTGAAACAAGAATTTTCTTCCCTTGGAGGACTGGGCTGCCATGGAAGGTTAGCAATGCAAATATGCATGGAGTTTTCCAGAAGTAACACAACAGAGCAACACTGGGATTACAAATATGTTGAAGTCTCCCCATCCTTGCCCTGTCAAATTTTAGATGTAATCAGAGAAAGAGAGGGATGAATGAGTCTAAAATATTACACAGAGGTTTAAGGGAAACTTAGAGAAGAGGGTCATAAAAAGCAAGAGTATAAATAATTTCAGTAAAGGAATGAAAGTTTTGTAAATGAAATTAAGTCAAGAAGAAATAAGCTGAAAGGGGATTGTTAGACTTGGTTGTTGACTCTAGTTGTGTACAGAATGAATGGCGGGTTTTACCAAGGCAAGGGTCAAAAATTGAAGAGTATCGTTAGCATCAAGATTTGAACATATGTGTTTTTCTCTGGTTCCTCCTAAAATTTGAAAGACAGTAAAGTAAGTAAAAAGATTGTTAAAGCCCATTAACTATATGGAATACTAGAGAGTTGCTGACAGCAAGTAAGAAGTGCCGACACTTTCTCTGGAGGTGGGAAGCAGAAAGATAAGTAGAACATAAGTGACATACAGCTGAGAGCTAATATCCTGCAGGGTAGGATGGCCATGAAGAAGCACGTTGTGTTACAGAATCTACCACTGAAAGTTTCCTGTAATTGAGGTACAAGGTATCTCAATGTGGCAGGTGTAACAGTTTCTAACAGTCTACTGAGGGAGTTAGACTGTTCAAAACCTTCCCCAAGCCAGTCCAGGCTGAATAGCCCTTCCTGACAAAACAGCAGATACATGCTTATTCTCAGGGGGGGAAAAAAAAAAGTGAACCCTGTGTTGGGAAACCCACAGATAGCTGATGGTGAGGATGAGGGTGAAACGGTGTCCTGATAATCAGGGAAATAAATGAAATTGCTAATTAAGCTTTACAGTTCCCATCCTTTTTCTGGAATCAGTCACCAGTATGAAAGCAGCCAGGTGTGGAGTACCAGGCAAGAAATCTGAAAATTAATCTATGAAGAAAGTGGCCTGGAAAGATTCAAACAAGCAAGCAAACAAACAAAACACAAAATGTAATCAAACAAAAACTACAGACAAAAGCAATTTGAGATTTTATGCTAAAACTTTATTATGAAGAAGTTCATCATTCAACAATCACTCTCCTCTACACATCTACACAAACACATGTAGAGTCTCACAATAAGTTTTTTAGTGCCTCACTTTAAATCATGATTCAATAGCCAAAGATTACTAGACATTTTATGAAAGCTTATAATAATTTTGAGATTATCTCCCAGAAAGTAGGAAAAAAGGCAGAGATAGAAAATAGAAAAGAAAATGAGATATTATAGCAGGGTGTTCAGTTTTCTAGTAATGTGTACTTTAGAAAAAGTGAACAGAAAAAATAAGTGGAAGAAGATTATAAAGAGGAGATATTTCCAAAATAATATGTGTGTCCAGACAAAGATCCTAACAATTGCCCATCATCACAAATGAAGATAAAATGAAGGTCCCCTTGCTGGCTCAGTCAGTTGACATCTGACTCTTCATATGCACTAAGGTCATGATCATGGGGTCATAAGATCAAGTCCTGAGTGTGGCTCTGCACTCTCTATGGAGTTGGCTTTAGATTCTGTGTCTCTACTTTTCCATCTGTCCCTCCCCACTCATGCTATCTCTCTCTCCCCTTCTCTCTCAAATAAATAAACTATTTTTTTTTTAGCAAAACTGAAGATATGATTCTATCACAAGTTATTCTAAAATTTCAGAACAGAAGGAATTTTAAAATCCTAAAAGTAACAAAGAAGAAAAATAAAACAAAGCAAAAGAAAATAAGCAGATCACATATCACAGCCAGAAATAAGATTGCCATTAGATTACTCAAGAGTATTACGGAGACACAGAATACAGTAGTTAATACCTTCAGAGGCTGAGAAGAATTGATTACTAATCTGAAACTCTATATTCAGGTGTCCACCAAGGTCAAGACGAAAATTAAAACATACTTATTGCATGTAAGGGCGCAGGAACATCTCATTTTCCTGGGAAACTTCTTAAAAAAAAAAAATACAAACTACTGCAAGATAAGCAGTCTGAAAAAGAAAAAAATAAGTTATAAATCCTCAAAACATAAGGCTCTGGAAAGCCGACGGGGTGGGGGACAGAAGATAGATGGGGTGAAGGGATATTCTGGGTCTATGGCTATGCATCTGGCTAGCAGTCATGCAGCATGGACTGGAGCAGCTTTAAAAGAAGGATTAGAAGACAGATGGTTTACTTGATTTCTTCAACTGTAGTGAGAAGGAGTTTGCAGTTCTTTTTCAAATATTTTAAAATAAAGGAAAGTAAACAGCTTTGGGTTGGGCAGGATTAGATAGCTGTATCCTCATAACACAATAGTAAATAAATCAATAATTTATGAGAGATATACCAATAATAATAGTACAAGCATATTATTGAGCAAAATGGTGGTAAATGCCAGAATAAATCAATAAGTAATTTAAATGAGTTCATATCTGTGGCTGTTGGCCTCATTAGTTTGGAACTTAGAGTAGGCTGGCTGGTGATTTTTACTATTAGTATTATTAGTATTTTTATTGTTATTATTTATTAAGATCTTAGTATCATTTGGTTTTAGGACATGTAATACTTAGATAAAATTATAATTTATTTTTTAGGTTAAGTTGGTAGTGAGAAAATAATATCTACTATGATAAATTACTTTTATAAGATACATTAATAACTTAGCAGTTTAGAAAGAGCAGAGTAACTTGAGATGTGGAGCAATGTTCAGGGTTGGCTTGAAAATATAGATGGTTTTGGCTTTAGAATGGAGAAGATTAATATACATCTGTCTCCTGAAAGTAAAGATGAGCAGATGAATTTGAATTTGAATTGCTGATTTGAATGAAAGGAGACACAAATGATGGAGCTAGGTTCTGGGAGAAATGGAAGAAAATGGGCAGAAAAGTCATGGGTAGAGGAGATATACCCCATAACCGTAAACATATTTCATTAAATCCTTATATTTTACTAGTCACAAAGTGCATCACCATATTACTGTGATAACTATTATCCAGTCATTATGATTCCCATTTAACACAAAACCCGAGTTTCAGAAGTTAAGAGACAGAACCAGGAATTTAACTGTCTTAATTCTAAATCTGTGAAACTAAACTTTCTAAGCTTCAGTTTCATCTGTAAAAATGTTGAGGGGGTCACCTGGGTGGCTCAGTTAGTTAAACCTCTGACTTTTCATGTTGGCTCAGGTCATGATCTCAGGGCTGTAAGACTAAGCCCTGCATCTGACTCCATGCTGGGCATAGAGCTTGCTTGGGATTCTTTCTCTCTCCCACTCCCTCTCCCCCGTCCCCCTCCACTGCTAGTGTTCTCTCTCTCTCTCTCTCTCGAAGGGGGAAAAAAAAAAAAAGAAAAAGAAAAAGAAAAAACCTTATTAAATGTGGGAATACTAATGCCTCCTTCATTAGGTTATTTTAAAAGTAATGTAAAATACGATAAAAGTATAGCACCACAGCTGAACTGACTGTTACTACTAGTTAGCTATTACCATTATTTCTATGATCGCCATCAATCTCCCAACTTATTTGCAAATAGTTACATTACGATTTATTTGCAAATAGTTACGATTACAAAGAGAAGTAAAATCTGGAAAAGTAGAAGCAAATTTGTAGCTATATTCACAATATATTACATGGTTAAATTGTCATTTCTTAGACAGGAAGCTACATTTAAAGAATATCAGAAATAAAGGTCAAGTAATCTATTATTCAATACAGATACAACAAGGAAAAATGTACATGCAAACTTTTTTGAATTAAAAATTTGAGATTGAAACAATCACAACTAATTTGATGCATCTGCCACAGAACACTATGAATTTTGTATGACACCCATTAATAGGTGAGAAAACAGACTTCCAAATATTGACTTACAATTGAAAATTAATACATTTAGCATTTGAACTTAAAATGATGTGGATATGTGTGTGTGCATTAAAGTATACAGCACATGAAACGATAGAGAGCTATGCAGTGAGGCATATCAATTTTATTTCTCTATGCTAATGGGTCTGTGAGGAGATGGCAGTGAAGCAGGGAGACAAGGAAGAACACTAGGCTGCCGCATTCTACAAAACACAAAAGTGCACTGGGTGAAGTCAATTTTTACTAATGAGTTCTTGACTATTTTTCAATTTCCCATTTCTGAAAGTCAATTTTCAGAAACAAAAGAAGTCTTCAATATTTGAGACTTCTTTCTTCTTTCACTGAATCTTAAGTTACAGAAACCGAGTACAATAGTATAATTCATTCATTTAAATGAAGAAATAAAAATTGTATTGAAAACCCCCAAACTGTGTGACAGCTTAGCTCTGCATTAATGATAACAACCAGATGATTCATGCATATATCTCAGCCTCCTGACATCAGGTTGGCATAGCTGCTTCAATACCTCTGAAATCATACTGTTGCTACTCTTCCTAATTCCGTAAAAACGTTGAATTTCCCTTTACTTCTTAATTTTTCTTAAGTGTCAATAAAATAAAGAAAGAACCCACACAATTATTACCAAATGATAATGAATTAAACATAACTATTAATAAATTACATGATGTGTTCAATCAGCTGGTTCTTTGTCCCTAACTCATTTGTTATGTAAATGGTGTCTATCTGCTATTGATGAATGGAAGCCTTTATAAGCGTACAGGTAGAAAGGACATGCTAAATCAGAAATACTTGGCAGTAAAACATAAAACTGTCAAGGTCAAAATTATTTTGTATAGTAATTTATATTTATTCTAATTGCAAATAAATTAAATTAGTTACAATAATATAATACATATTACTGGCTTGCCAATCCATATCAGTATTTAAAGGATTTTTTTCTTTTTCCCCTAAATCCCCTCTCTCTCTTAGACAATATGCTGCATTAGTTATTCAATTAAAGGATGAATGTACTGTCGGTTTCACTGTTTTTTTTTTTAATATTTTATTTATCTATTGGCAGACAGAGATCACAAGCAGGCAGAGAGGCAGGCAGAGAGAGAGAGAGAGAGAGAGGAAGAAGCAGGCTCCCTGTGGAGCAGAGAAAGCCCGATGCGGGGCTGGATCCCAGGACCCTGGGATCATGACCTGAGCTGAAGGCAGGGGCTTTAATTCTCTGAGCCACCCAGGCACCTTTGTCGGTTTCACTTTTAATAAATGGCTTTAGTTTCTTGGATACACTTTAACCTGTGCCACTGCTACATATATTAATACCATTTGGAATCCACGTCTTGTCATTTTTCAGGCAATGACTTTTGGCTTAAGATTTACATTCTCCAAAGACCACTGAAAACATATGTACAAGGCATTTGTTTTAAAAGTAGCTGGACCTGGGTGCCTGGGTGGCTCAGTGGGTTAAAGCCTCCGCCTTTGGCTCGGGTCATGATCTCAGCATCCTGGGATCGAGCCCCACATCGGGGGGTCTCTGCTCAGCAGGGAGCCTGCTTCCCCCTCTCTCTGTCTACTTGTGATCTCTCTCTGTCAAATAAATAAAATAAATCTTTAAAAAATAAATAAATAAAACTAAAAGTAGCTGGACCTGGAAATTAAAAGTCTTCATTCTATCTGTGCAGGAAGAACCTGCCTTCCTAAGCTGAACTCATTTGTCTGGCAACATAGAGACAGTCACCTCGTGGGGACATTAGAACGAACCCAACATCATGCTTCCTCTGGAAAAGAGGCTGAGCTGAAACATCTTAAAACTAGCTCTATGTCAGCTTGCTCCTTTAGAAATAGACATATTTGTCCCTCTTTCTTCTCATTCTGAAGGAAATGAGAGCTAAGGAACTGCCAGGCATGTAAGACAGCCATTAGATAGACGAGAGTGTTCTATCAATTCAGAGATTTTGCTCTCTGGAAATGACCTGCAGCCTGAGCCATCAGGAAGGAGGGTGCCTGCTATTCTTTTCCTACTCCGTGTATCCTGAAGGCCCGGTTTCATTGTTGTGTCTAACATGTGCACTCAAGACTTACCTCTTATTGGTATGTGTGTGTTCAGTTTTAGAAATTGTAAATGTTAGTAGAGGCGTTCCAGCGGTAACTGAAAAAAAAAAAAAAGTAGTTTTAGAGCACAGAGAAGTGATTAGATCTGAAAATGTGGATTTTGTGCTTTCTTAACCCTTCTGCTGACATAACTCTCCCTGTTCACTCTTATAATGAGTGAAGCCTGTCAAGGAAAGATGTAGAATTGTTCATATGGAGCAGCAGAGCGTTGAAAGGGCTTAGGTTTTACTTTAATTTTTGAAACTCAGATTAAAGTACTTAGCCCATATCCTTTTCCCATTAGAAATAAAAGCAAGTTGAAAAAGAAGTAAAAAGGGAAACAGGAAGAAAGAGGAAGGATGTAAGGCTGCATATATTCTCTGTTTATCTAGGCCAGGGTGGATTTTTAATTTAAACTGTATGAATTCTCTGAACATTAAAAATATGGCATAGTGGCACCTGGGTGGCTCAGTGGGTTAAGCCACTGCCTTCGGCTCGGGTCATGATTTCAGCGTCCTGGGATTGAGCCCCACATCGGGCTCCCTGCTCAGCCAGGAGCCTCCTTCCTCCTCTCTCTCTCTCTCTCTGCTTGCCGCTCTGCCTACTTGTCATCTCTCTCTCTGTCAAATAAAAAAAAAATGACATATATTATATAATATATATGATATATCTATGATACATGATATAGACGATATAATATAAACACATAGTTATGTTCTGCTTTCAATGATGTTCTTTTTTATATGACTGCTATACATAAAAATAGAAGTTGATTATATTCTTTAAGAAGAAAACATTTTAATTATCATCATTTATATATATAATTTTTTAAAATTAATACTAAAAACATCTATCAAAAAATCACAAGGCCCCAAAACTGAATCATAAGAAGAAACCATTTACTTTTAGCAAAACTGTTGCTTGAGAAGATAGCATTACATTACCCACGAAGAGGTATGTCTTGCAGGTAAGTTTTCTTTACTATACCTCTCCCAAAGGAAAAGATACAAAGAAAGTACAGAAAGAAAAACAAAAAGTAAAATATCTGACAGTAGCATATATTGTGTCATGACAATGAAGAAATTAGCCAGGAAGTTAACTATGACAAAGTTATGAAATCTGGAGCTAAAAGAGACATTTAACTGCATAAATCAAATGACTTATATGGAAAGGTGCTAGAATTGTCAAAATCTAGACATTATGACTTGGAGTAATCCAGAAGTAAGTCACTGTGATCAAGCTGTCCTCAGGATTTATTAAGATTTCTATGGCATTTTAAAAAAAAAAGCTATTTAAATATTTTTAAATATGAGTCGTGAGTATTTAAAAGAAATATTTATCCCTCTGTAAGTTGTAATAATAATTAATACTTCAAGGAAAGAAGAAAAATATACTGTTGGTCAGATGGTTTAAAGCAATATGTGTTTAGCAGAAAAGATAAAGTGATGCTTTGTAAGAAGTTCATAAGTGAATATATATTGGTAAATGAGTTTTCAAACTTAATCAGATACATGAGATTACTCAGGAAAAAGAAATGATAGAAAAGTATTTTTAAAAAGTCCTCATCCTAATAGTAGCAAAAGAAGGGAAAAATTAAGCTAATTGTTATTCTTCACAACATTTTAAAAAATTAAAATAGCATCAAACTCCCTAAATTTTTATTGTTTCCAAGTCTAAACTTATTTTCCTTGCAGTAAAGTAGATGAAATCCTAGAAATCCTTCTAGGAGTGTTGACATTTTCCATTACCATAGTTGTCAAATTTTCTGTATAAACACTTGAATAGTTTCTCAAAATTGGTATTCTAGAATACCAAGGAAGCAATGTTCTTGAGATTGTTTTAGGAGTAATATAAGATGACATTTAAAATAGAAATTCAATGGACATCAATTTATGACTTAGAGCTGAAATTAAGATTTATTATCTGTGGATGGGTAATATGAAAATAACGAAGTTCCAACCTGAGGAGCACATCATGTTTAAACAAAATAAAGTGTATAGATGGAACTTGTCATTCCAATGGATGGACTCAGTGAAAACTGTTCATAAAGTAAATTGAAATCTAAATATGTAGTCTAAGCACAGATCATTTATTATTGAGGAAATGACTGTCAATTACTATGCAAGGCAGACAGAGGCTTCACCCATTTGCAGTGATATTGTAGTGAAAGCAAAATAAGAGTTGCACTTGCTCCCTTAGTTATAAAGTACCACAAAAAAATTATAGCAGAAATGTGGGCTGGGTGTGAATTAAAGAGACCCTATTCAAAATCTCTCCACCATTTCCTCAAAAGTCTTCTGGTGCCTAGCAAAATGAACAATGACATCTATACTTATAGGAAAATTCTTGAAATTCTATCCAGGCAAATATTCTTCCTTGAAACTTTGTATGACTACACAAAAGAATGTGATTTTTCTCCTTTTCACGCTATTTTCCACTTAAATGTGTTTGTCTCTTTCACTCCTGGGATAGATTTTGGAAGAAAGTGCAGAAGACCCATTGATAAAATTACTTTGGCACATACAACATCCTCCAAAAGGCAATGTTGCTCATTCTATAAAGAGCACTTGCCTTTTTTTTTTTTTTAAGATTTTTATTTATTTATTTGACAGACAGAGATCACAAGTAGGCAGAGAGGCAGGCAGAGAGAGAGGAAGGGAAGCAGACTCTCTGCTGAGCAGAGAGCCAGATGCAGGGCTTTATCTCAGGACCCTGGGACCATGACCTGAGCCAAAGGCAGAGGTTTTAACCCACTGAGCTACCCAGGCACCCCTAAAGAGCACTTGTCTTTTAAAATAGATACCACAACAATATAATATCCCAAATATCAGATGAAAAACTTAGTAGAGCTTAGAAGCTTTTAATTTGAACAAAAACACATGATGTCTTCTAAAAGCCTATGTTAAAAGTTATTCTCATAGTACACCCTACTGCCTCACTGTGTAATTTAGATCATGTCTTCCTAATCACTCCTTAGTTCTCAAATTGAGAACTTTATTTAATAAACAAAGATGTTAAAATTCCTTTGATACAAAATGATACTTGCTGAAGTAATAACTTGCTGAAATCATGTATATTTTTAAGAGATCTCTGTAAAGTTGTAGAGAGCACAAGAGAATTACAGGTTGTTCAAAATTTTTGGACTATTTTATTTATTTAAGAGAGATGGAGAGAACACAAGTGGGGGGGGCAGGCAGACAGAAAGGGAGGAGCATGTTCCCCACTGAGCAGGGAGCCAGACTCAGGTCTTGATCCCAGGACCCTGGGATCATGGTCTGAAATAAAGGCTGACACTTAACAGCTGAGCCACCAGGTACCCCTAAAATATTAAAGTTTTTCAAGTATGGTGACTTTGTTTAAAACTGTATTCCTTAGTTTATGTTGCAAGTTAACAGTAAAATATCAAGTTGAATAAACTTCATTCTGTAAAAGTGGGTAAAAATCATCCCCACTTGTTAAATAAAGATATGTCCATCTTCTTATATATCTTATGAGATATATAGATACATGAGACAAGCAATAATGAGGTAAAAATTATAAAATATATTTAATACAGGCCTTACATTATTCACAAAAACAAACAAAAAACAAAAACAAAACAAAACAAAAATCTCAAAATGGATCATAGAACTAAATGTAAAACTCAGAACTATAAAACTCTTAGAAAATAACAGGAAAAAATAGATAACCTTGGATAGTGTGATAACTCTAGACACTAAACCAAAGACACAATCCACAAAAGAAAGAACTGGCAGGTTGGAATCATTAAAATTATGATGATGATGATGATTATTATTATTTCGCAAAAGACACTGTCAAGAGAAGGAAAAAACAAGTCACAGACTGAAAGAAAGTATTCTCAAAAATACATCTGATATAGTTATGTAAAATATACAAAGGAATTCTTAAAATTCAACAATAAGAAAACAAACACCTGATTTTAAAAGAAGTCAGAGATCTTCATAGATACCTCACAAAAGAAGGTAAACAGATTAAATAATTATATAAAAGTTGCCCCACATCATATGTTATCAGTGAAATGAAAATTAAAACCACTTCTTTGAATAGTCAAAATGCAGAACATTGACAAAGCCAAATGCTAGTGAGGATGTGGAGCAACAGAAATTTGTTTATTGCTGGTCAAATGCAAAATGGTATAGCTACTTGGGAATACGTTTTTTGATTTCTTAGCAAACTAATCCCATACTCTTACAATACTATCCAGCAACCATGCTTCTTGATATGAACTCAAAAGAGTTGATTATTTCATCTTATTTTATTTCACAAAAGCCTGCACATGGATGTTTATAGCAGCCTTATTCATAATTGCCAGAACTTGGAAGCAAGGAATAAACTTTAGTAAGTGAATGGATAAGCTGTTATGCATCCAAGCAATGGAATAAGCACCAAAAATAAGCTCTCAAGGCATGAAAAGACATAGAGAAATCTTGAGTGCATATTATTAAGTGAAAGATAGAAAACAAAAACCTATATACTTTGTGATTACATCATTCTAGAAATTTTGTTATCTCCATGGAGATAGTAAAAAGATCTGTGGTTACCAGGAGCTGGGGGAGGGGTAGTGAATAGGCAGAGCACGGAGGAATTTTAGGGTGGTGGAAACTACTCTGGATGATACTGTCATGATAAATGCATGTAATTATACATTTATCCAAACCTGCAGAACGTACACAACCAAGAGTGATCCTTAATGTAAATTATCAACTTCAAGTGATAATGATGTATATACATGGATACATATATATTTTAACAAATGTACAAAGGTAGTGTGAGATGTTGAAAATGAGGGAATTCATGCATATACAGAAGCATGGAACAGATGGGAAGTTGCTGTCCTTACCAATTATTTTGTGAACCCTAAATTTCCCTAAAAAATAGTCTATTTAAAAAAGACTGATATACTTCTAGAATTTTTTCTTCAGACTGCCAATATTTCCGTAAGAAATCTTTAATCTGTTGATTTTTTAAATTAGATTTTATTTATTTGTCAGATAGAGAAAGAGAGAGTGAGCACAAACAGGGGGAGCAGGAGACAGAGCAGGCAGAGGGAGAAGTAGGCTCCCCCCTGAGCAAGGAGCCCCATATGGGACTCTATCCCAGGACCCTGGGATCATGACCTGAACCAAAATCAGCCACTTAACTGATTGAGCCACTTGAGCATTCCCATCCTGTTGATTTTTATTGATAGAATATATTTTCACTGGAATATACTGATACAGATGATACCACCTAAGTATCCAGGAGAGCAAAAGAAAAAGCCTTAAAAATTATATCATAACTGTTACTACACAAATATATGTTTCTGAGAACCCAATTTATTGTTTATGTAAAAATCAAACAGTAGAAGAGGAAGCACTAACATAAAGCAATTTTCCAATTTTTTATTTTTTTTAAGTACTAGAGGTTGAGTAAGAAACAATACGACTCAAGTAAATTACCATATTTTCCTTTTTCAGTACTCTTTAGAGATAATGAATTGTCTGCCCAATATCAAAAAATCACTCTGCAATCAAGGAAGAATAATTGATAAGTTTTATGATTTTTAGTGCTTTTAAAGATGCTAGTTGACTGAACATTTCCACTCATTCTGATGGTTATATACAGATGCTTAAATCCAGACTGGAAATTAATACAAGAGAAGAATGATAATGTCGATGGTTTTATTTTCCTGCCATTTCTTTTCTAAACTTCTGTTTTTCCTCTTCGTTAGAGATAAGATGCTTTGTATTTCAAATTAGAAGTACTGACTTCAGCTTTGTAGAATAAACAGATTTTTTTTTTGAAGGATTCAGTGGTAGTTCACAGAAAACAAGAAACCACTGAACCACAAAGATTCGAAAATTCAGCATCATAAAATCTCCAGGAACCCTAGTAGTAAGAGTTTGCCCTCTATCTCTACTACATTGTCATTTACTCACTTTGATACAAATTCTGAGGGAGTAAAACTGATTGGCCTTACATGGACAGGCAAACCACACATATGGACAGCATGTCTTTGAATAAATATAGCCTCGTGTACTCATACCTATATATTGATTGATTAGGATCATTATAAGATCATTATAACATAATTATGGTCAATCAAGTAGTGAGCCTAATCCATGTATAAGTTGTATGACACCTTTTGCACACTTACTTTATTATAATTACAGTCTATCTGGAAAAATAAATATAGAAATAAAAAGAAATAAAAATAATTTAAATGAGCAGAGAATTTCAACCTTCATCCTATCATTTACAGATCTGGAGTGAGAATTTTTTTTTTTTTAAGATTTTCTTTATTCATGAGAGACAGAGTGGGGAGGGGAGTCAGAGGGAGAAGTAGGTTCTCCATGGATTAGGGAGCCCAACATGGGACTCAACCCCAGGACCCGGTGATCATGACCCAAGCAGAAGGCAGATGTCCAACTGACTGAGCCACCTAGGCACCCCTTTTATTAAGTTTTTACTATTTTTTAAATCTTTATTTTTAAGATTTTTTTTTTTTAATTTATTTGACAGAGAGAGAGAGAGATCACAGGTAGGCAGAGAGGCAGGCAGGGAGATGGGGAAGCAGGCTTCCTACTCAGCAGGGGGCCTGATGTGGGGCTTGATCCCAGGACCCTGGGATCATGACCCAAGCCAAAAGCAGATGCTTAACAACTGAGACATGCAGGCACCCAGAGAATTTCTTTCTTTCTTTCTTTCTTTTTTTTTTTTCAATCAATGATGCAGACATTTAATGTTATATTGCCAAACAAAATCAAAAACTGCCAAAACAAACAAATCCAATATATTTTATGTCAAAATATGTACATATTTGGCTTTATTCCTTGCCTAAAAAGCATCAATTCTTCCTCCTTCCTATTTTATTCATTCTTCCTCCTTCCTATTTTATTCTGTGTTCACATTTTCCTTCATTTAAACTATATGCACCAGGAGAAGATGACTAGATCCTCCAACACTGGCAATACTGGGTAACAAGCTTCAGGATACCCCCCACATTTTTTTTTAAACCAATGATGAGTTTAAAATGGGCATATGTTAAAATTCAGATCACTGGGAAATCTTCAGGAAAGGTTTTCTCAGCTTTCCTGGGAGTGACATGAATATGTTAAATCTGAGCTACACTTCCATCTTGCTACATGGAAAGAAAAGACAAGAAGACTAAAGAGAAATGGATCAAGGCTTATACACTTTTGGAAGTCCTATCTCAGGTGATCATGTGTGTCAGCCAACATATTTCCTTTTACTGAATTTTGTTTGACTTAAGTATTTGATTATTTGGTGAGGACAGAATTCTTTTTTTTTTTTCTTTCCTCTTTATCCATTTTTTGGGATGATACTTCTACATAAGAACATGAAGAGAATGCAAGGTTATTATCTTAGTAACAAGTATAAATATTCCTTTTTAGGGAGAGATCTATTTTTGTTGAAACCAACTTTTGGCTTCATGTGGAAAAATGAGGTCACCTAAATAACAAGGACTAAAAAGAAGGAGTAGGTTGGAGTGCCACGTGGGACTACAGTTAAGAGTTCAGTCTAGCAGTTTTGGGCCTGAAGGAGCAGCTTGTTGAGAGATATTCCCATGAGTATTTTCCCAGGTCACTGTGTGCACTATGTGTTGTGACACCTCTTACGATTCTGCAAGTCTCTGGCAATAAACAAACAACAGAAGAGAAGAGAAGAGAAGAGAAGAAAAAAGGAGAGGAAAGAAGGGGGAGAGGAGGGGAGGGGAAAAGAAAAGAAAAAAAAAAAGAAGAAGAAATAGGTTTGGTTATATCAAAAACCTGTGAAAACAAAAGCAAAAATGAACTACTGAAACCTCACCAAATTAAGAAACAGTCAACAAAAAACTAAAAAGAACCCAAGGAATGGGAGAAGATATTTGCAAATATCTTATCAGGTAAAGGGCTAGTATCCAAAATCTATAAAAAACTTACCAAACTCAACACCCAGAGAACAAAAAATCCAGTCAAGAAGTAGGCAGAAGACATGATTAGACATATCTCCAAAGAAGACATATACATGAAAAAAATGCTCAGTATCAGCATCAGGGAAATACAAATCAAAACCACAGTGAGATATCACCTCATACAAAACAGAATGGCTAAAATGAACAACTCAGGAAAAAAAAAAAAAAACATGCTGATGAGGATGAGAAAGGGGAACCCTCCTACACTGTTGGTGGGAATGCAAACTGGTACAGCCTCTCTGAAACACAGTATGGAGGTTCTTCAAAAATTTGAAAATAGAGTTACCTTATGACCCAGCAATTGCAGTACTAGGAATTTACCAAAAAAATAAAAACAGTGATTCAAAGGGGCATATGCCTCTCAATGCTTATAGCAGTAAAGTCCTTAATAGCCAAAATATGAAAGGAGCTTATAGTTCTCATTACAGTTCACTCTTGGTGCTGTGCATTCCATGAATTTGGAAAAATGTATCATGACACATATCCTTGATCTTTTTTTAAAATTTTTTCTCCCTTTTATACATGCAATTAGATTTTTTTATAAACAAATCTTTGACCTACTAATCTAATGACCTAAATATTAACCTAAGCATATGCTTTTTTTTTTTTCTTTGCAAGACCACTGAATTAATTAAATCCACTTCTTTGGGAAAAAAATCTATTTTACTAGATAAGTTACAGAGTTTTATTTTTTCACTCCCCCACCAAGTTGTACATTTTATTTATATCTCTAATATGACTAATGGCAAGAATACATGAAATTATCTCAATTGAGTGATAATTCAGCTTCAAAAAAAAAAAGGATAGGTTTAGTAAATATATTTCTTGAGTATCTGATAGTTAGTGCAACGTTCTAGATGTGAATAAAACAACCTAATACAATCTAAAACATTTGTAAGTTTCCAGACTTATAGCATTTTATTTTAAATGCTACCATTGCTAAATGAAAAACAAAACAAAACAAAACAAGTCAAGGCACCATTAACTCTTTTGCACACCAAATCATATACTTTGTAATTATTCTTTGTGATCTTGATACAAACAAAGAAAAAAAAATAAACCCTTCTCCATAATACATTTATATTTGGGAAGAAGATTTGATTTGTTTAGCATTTAGCATTATTAGGGTTATTTTATTACGTCTATTTTTGTTCTTGGAGAAGTATTTAGGTAAGTAATATGGCTTAAGTTTTTAATTGGGAAACAGGTATAACTCAACCGTAGTTTTCTAAATATTATCTTTATGAGTTTCTTATCGTGTTGTTAGCTACTAATCAATCAGGAAACACTTATGAAACACCCTTCATGCAGGGTGTAGAAGACAAAATAAAACCTACTGTAAAGTATTTCAGTAGTTAACAAGTCTGAGATGTCAGAGACAAGAAGAGAGCTTGCAGATGAATTTTAGGTAAGTGCTTTAAAAGTGGAAAAAGTTCTTAAAGTCTTTGAAGACAAACAATTTTTTATAAAGATAGAAAGTCAAAGGCTTTTCTTTACTCTTTTCCATTTAGATTCAACTTTATGTTTCAAATTTCCAAAAACTTTATTAATTTCTTCTTATAGACATATTGTTATAGACATAAATATTGTACTACAAAGACATTAAAATATTGTACTGGAACTTCATGTTATTGCTGTGATGGGCAGAATAATAAGCCTACACACATACCCTTGGAACTTGTGAATATTTTATGTGGCATTTTCCGTGTCAAAGGGAATTAAAATTATAAATGAAAATAAGTTTGCTAATCAAACGATGTTAAAATAGGGAGATTATTTTAGATTTTCTGGCTTGTATTTATCACAAGAGGGCTTAAAATAGGAAGAGGGAGGCAGGAAAAGGAAGCAAGAGTGATGTGTTATGGGAAAGACTTCTGTTTTTGCTGGTTTGGAAGGTACAATAAGTGGGCCACAAATCAAGGAACGTGGGTAGCCTCTAGGAGCTGGAAAAGGTAAGGCAATGGATGTTCCCCTAGAGCCTTCAGAAGGGGATGCTGCTCCTTGATTTTAGCTCAGTAAACCCATGCTACAGAACTGTAGGATAATACATTTGCATCATTGTAAGCTGCTAAGTTTGTGGTAATGTTATAGCAGAATAAGAAAAGTAATCGACTTTAATGCTGGAAGTGGGGAACTGCTATAATAAATACTTAAAAATGTGGAACTATCTTTAGAACTGGGCAGTGTAGAGAGGCAGAAAGAAGTCTTGAGATGCATGACAGAAAAAGGCTAGATTGCTTTGAACAGATTGTTAGGATAAATTTGGATGTTAACATTTCTGCAATCGAGGATTCAGATGGAAGTGAGGAGCATGGTAGAAAAATCTAAATTTTATCTCAGAAAATACCTATATTACTGTGAACTGACTGCTAGTGGAAAGATATGTGCTCAAAGTGCTACTTCTTTTTTTTTAATTTTTTATTTTTTATAAACATATATTTTTATCCCCAGGGGTACAGGTCTGTGAATTGCCAGGTTCAAAGTGCTACTTCTAATACTAAGGGCTCAGAAAGAAACAAGAGGTATGTGTTGGAAGCCAGAGGAAGGCAAGCCTTGTCATATAAGCAGAAAGGTTGGCAGTTCTGTTCTCCTCTCATTATGTGGAAGGCAGAATTTATAAGAGAATCTGGATGACATTAAGGCTGCCAATCAGTGGACGTTGACATGGAAAGTTTATCCTGGACTGTTCAGGCAAACACAATGCAATCACAGGAGCTTTTATAAGAGGGAGAGGGAAGCAGGTAGAGGTCAAAATTACTTGATGTGAGGAGGTTGCAATTCACTATTGCTGGCTTTGAAGGTAGAGGCAGGGGCCATGAGCCAAGGAGTGCAGGTGATCTCTAAAAGCAATAAACAGTGGGATTTTCTCCAGGTCTTCCAAAAAGCAGCACAGTCCCACTGACACTTTGATTTTAGCTCAGCAAATTGTTGGATTTATGACCCACAGAAATTTATGACCCACAGAATTATAAGACCATAAATTGTCTGTGTTTTTTGTTGTTGTTGTTTTTTGTTTTGTTTTCATTTTTGTTCTTTTAAAGATTTTTATTTATTTATTTGACAGTTCACAAGTAGGCAGAGAGGCAGGCAGAGAGAGAGGAAGGGAAGCAGGCTCTCTGCTGAGCGGAGAGCCCGATGCGGGGCTCCATCCCAGGACACTGGGATCATGAACTGAGCCAAAGGCAGAGGCTTTAACCCACTGAGCTAGCCATGACCTGAACCAAAGGCAGAGGCTTTAACCCATTGAGCTACCCAGGCTTTAACCCACACACTTAAAATGTGAGTTTTTTTAAGCCACTAAGTTTGCGGCAATTTGTTGCAGAAGTGGTAGAACTTAAATACAATTGTGGGGCTGGAGTGACAGTTGGATAAGCATTTGAGTCTTGATTTTGGCTGAGGTCATGATCTCAGGGTTGTGGGACCAAGCCTTGTGTTGAGGTCCTGCCCAGTGGGGCAACAAGATGTTCTTAACGATGAAAGTATCTTTCAGCCTATCACTAGACAGCATACTTCTAGAAGATTGTAAACTGCTACAGAGAAAAGACTTGAAGTCCTTATTAGGGTTTGGAGTCAAAAAAGGAAATCCTCAGCTTCTGAACATGATGTCACCTAACAGGCATTTTCAGTCCAGGATCCAAAATCAGATATCATTGCTAAATATATAATTGTTCCAAATTAACATCGGCTATCTTATGTTTAAGATCTCTGAAAACAGACTTCTGTTTAACGTTTACACCTAAAGGAATGTAAAAAATACATTTAACGTGTAATTAAGTGTAATTGGCAATATGTAAATTTGTAATTTGTTAACCTTTTTGTATATATATGCATTACAATCTAAAATCCAAGAGTAACATATTAATAAATGTTTTATGTATGCACGGAGGCAACAGCCAAAGTTGCATACAAATATAAAACATTTTTACCATGTCAGAGGCTTTCTTCATGTACCTATGTTTGTCTGTCTCCTTTGTTCTGACTTCTATCACCTTATATATTAGGGACTTATTGTCGAAATTTATTTAAATTTTAATAATACAAGATAGACTCATTTTATATAATTCCTTTTGCTCAGCATACTGTTTCTGAGATTCAGCAGGTTATTATGTATGTAAGTACATTTTTAAAATAAGATAGCATTTTATGCATATATCAGACTTTACTGATGCATTCTTTTCACAGGCATTTAGATTTGTTCCAATTTCCATTTTCCTTTTGACAGCAATTATTTGTTTTCAGTTTGGTGCTATTAGGAGGACAAAAGCTGCAGTGAACTGTATTTTATGTGTCTTTGATAGCCAAATGCTAGAATTTCCTTTTGGACATAAAGATAGGAGTGAAATTCCTGTTCATGGGATATAAAAATGCTTAGTTTTAGTAAGTATCATCTAAGAGATTTCCAAAGTTGTTTTTTTCTTTTTAAGTCAATTTGCACTTCCAGAAATTAGAAGATTGCACGTGGCTCTACATCTTTCCTAGTACTTACAACTGTCAACTTTTAAAATTTTGTCCATTCTGACATTTGTAGTACTATTTCATTGCTGTTGTCATTTTCATTTCCCCAATAATGATTGGTATCCATCATGATTTTTTAGGCTTATTAGCTATTTGGATATTGTCCTCAGCTAAGTGTATTTTCCAGACTTGTGCCCTGCATATAAATTAGATAGTTTCTTCCCTGTTGTGTTGGTTATTTATACATTCTGAATATTAATCTTTTCTTACATATAAATTTGAAATATCTTCTTTCAGTCTATGACTTGCCTCTTGCTTCTGAGAACTATATTTTGATGAATTGAAATTCTTAAATTCAATGAAGTCCTGTTTATCAGTTTTTGTCTAATACTCTTTGTAACTTATATAATATGTTTTGGACTATACAATATCATAAAGATATCTCCTATGTTTACTTCTATAATCTTGATAATCTTAAACTCCTGCATCTATAATCTATATTCTTTATTGTTTTAGCCTTCATTCTGTGTCTTTGATCCATATAAAATTAATATTTTAATTTTATATAATGTAGGAGTCAATATTACTCCTGCCAAATTTACTGAACCAATTCTTTCTCCAAATGAACTACAGTGTCTCTTTTTCCATAAATTAAATGAACATATTTGAGTATCTCTTTTATTTGTTCCATTTGTCGATTTGTCTTACCTTGCACTAATAATGCACTGTCTTACCAGAGCTTAAAAAGCATAATATAATTTTTCCCATATTGCCTTGTTTTTCTAATTTGCATTACCTGTTCTAAGCCTGTTGCTTTCTATATGAGTTCTAAACTTTCACATTCCTTAATTTTTTATTGAAATACCAATGAGATTATTGGGCCTTAAAAATTTTACTTTTGGTGAGGGAGAATAATTACATGATTAATATCTTAATACATGGAGGAATATCCAATTTTCTGTCTTCTTAAATTAGAATGGTAATTTTATGTGTTAATTTCCATTTAAATAATGCTTAAAATATTTGTTGGATTATATTCAATCTATATATTAATTTGAGGATAATAGCAACATAGAATATGGATCTTGATAATATGGAATCAGTCAATTAACAAAGTATATGTTTCCAATTTTAGGATTACTTTTTCTCAGAAATATTTTATAGTATAAGTTTTAGAGATCTCTGATGTTTTTCTTGAGATATGTTTTTGTATTCAATAGTTTTGAACTATTATATGCAACTATAAATGGAATTTTTATATTTTATTTCATGCTTTTGTTGATGTAATATAATTGTATATATTTAAACTTTTTAATATTTTCCTATATAATTTTATATTTTTGCTGATGCAGTCTAATTGATTGTGTTGTTGTCATTGAGTCTGAGAATCTTACAAAACTTATACTTAAAATCTGATATATTTTAATATAGAAACAACAAATAATTTGTGTGTAAAAGCAGGTCTTACCATTCCTTTCCCTTGTTTATGCCACTTCTTTCTTGTGTTATTTCATTAGCAGTGAATTCCAGTATAATTTTAAAATTTAAATTCAATTTATGTAACATATATTGAATTATTAGTTTCAGAGGTAAGATTTAGTGATTCATCAGTTGAATATAACACCCAGTGCTCATTACATCAAGTGGCTTCCTTAATCCCCATGACCAAATTATCCCATTTTCCACCCACCTCTGCTCCCGCAACCCACAGTATTTCCTTCTACCATCTAAAGATACACATTAAAATTTTGCCATTGACTTTAATGTTGTCTGTAGCTTTTTTTCTTTATTTTTTTTTTAGATTTTTTATTTATTTGACAGAGTGAGAGATCACAAGCAAGCAGAGAGGCAGACAGAGAGAGAGGGGGAAGCAAGCTTTCCACTGAACAGAGAGCCCAACATGCGGCTCGATCCCAGGAACCCAAGACCATGACCTGAGCCGAATGAAGGTAAAGGCCCAACCCACTGAGCCACACAGGTGCCCCTGTTGTCTGTAGTTTTAAAAAGATTGATAGGTAGCAAGATGTAGAAATAGATGATAAGTAAATATAAATGTAGATACCCCTTGTCTGATTACTCTATTACAAGTTAATTGAGAATAGTAATCATATATGGGTGCTGAACTTAACAAAATATACTTCCAGCATCTATAAGACAATTATGTTTCTCTCCCTTTATCCTACAAATGCAGTGCATTATACTGATTGATCTTCCAGTGGTAAAGCCCACTCACACTCCTAGAAATATCCTGGACATAATTAATCATCCTTCTTATATATTGTTAAATCTTATTTGTTCTATTTAAGGTTTTTTTTTTTTGTTTGTTTGTTTTGTTTTTTTGTTTTGTTTTTGTTTTTTTATTTTATTTTATTTTATTTTTTTAAATAATTTTTTTTATTTTTTTAATAAACATATAATGTATTTTTATCCCCAGGGGTACAGGTCTGTGAATCACCAGGTTTACACACTTCACAGCACTCACCAAAGCACATACCCTCCCCAATGTCCATAACCCCACCTCCCCTTCTCCCAACCCCCCTCCCCCCAGCTCAGTTTGTTTTGTAAGATTAAGAGTCACTTATGGTTTGTCTCCCTCCCAATCCCATCTTGTTTCATTGATTCTTCGCCTACCCACTTAAGCCCGCATGTTGCATCACCACTTCCTCATATCAGGGAGATCATATGATAGTTGTCTTTCTCTGCTTGACTTATTTCACTAAGCATGATACGCTCTAGTTCCATCCATGTTGTAGCAAATGGCAAGATTTCATTTCTTTTGATGGCTGCATAGTATTCCATTGTGTATATATACCACATCTTCTTGATCCATTCATCTGTTGATGGGCTACTCATATGTTTTTTAAAAAAAATGTTTAAATATCTACTATTTTTGAATTTCTGTTTTTAAACTAATAGTAAGCATACACACTGTAGAAAAAATCCAGGGCAGAGTGAAAGTCCAGAAAATTATTGCATCATAATACTTTAACACCTTAGATTCAAAAGATTTTATATTAAATTCGGATGTAGGGACACATGGGTGGCTCAGTTGGTTAAGCATCTGCCTTTGGCTCATGGAATGATCTCAGGGTCCAGGGACTGAGTCCTGCATTGGGCTCCTTGCTCAGCAGGGAGTCTACTTTTCCCTATGCCTGTGCCCCCCTCACCCCTGTGAGTGCTTGCTTGCTCATGCACCCGTGCTCTCTGACAAATAAATAAATAAAATCTTAAATTAAAAAAAAAATCAGGATCTATCCCGGAGGGTTCTTTGGAGGAGAATCCTTGGAACTTGATATAAAAATAACAAAATATAGCCAATAATAAACCAACAATATTATCTAACACTTATTAAACACTTTCAATGTGCCAAACATTTGTTAAACATTTTACATAAATCATCACATGTAATAATTTCAGACTAGTTAAGGGTAAATGATACTAATATTTAATTTCTGCACATGAGGAAACATGTATAGTCAAGTTTCTTAGCTTATTTAAAGCCTCAAAGCTATGTGTGCTGGATTTGTTTAACAAAACAAACATCATTCCCTAGTATCTCCCAAAAGTGGTGATAAACCCTTATAAACAAACAACAGTAGAACTGGACAGGCATGCTTTTTAGACTGATATATTGTTTTGTCAATTAATTCTTCATGGTGATAAAATTTATGAACTTGCTAGATCAGTTCCTTAGGAAACAGAGAAACTAAGTGAAAAATCATTTATCTGTAAAATAATAGTAGTATTCTCTAACTGATAAGAGTGGAAAAGGACCATTAATTTAAAACTATCCGCTAAAACAGAATTTAGCAAAAGCATTATTTTAAGAATAAAATAGCATTAAGTTTGTTAATTGAATTAGATAGACATAATTCCCAATAGAAAAGGCACCCAGCTGACAGTTTGGAAGAAAGGGAAATTAATTCAGAATCTCAAATATATATATATTTTTAATATCCTATGTTTAAGTTAATGCTAGAGTCAAAGATGGCTTGTAATTTGATTTTAGAAATAGCCCGCCCCCCTTATTTTTTTAAAGAAATGAACCTGATTATTAAGGCAAGGATGAGAAACAGTTATGCTGTTTCCAGTCATAAGCATAGAAGATGGAATTAAAGAATTTAGGCAAATTAACAGTGTCTTAATAGGCAGCTCCACTTTTAAGCTAAACCCGTGGCCTTCCAACTCAACTGTGTTGAAAGACAAAACCCACTCTTTCATATATACCTTTTTATTTTACTAATAGAATCAGTTCTATATGATCATAATAATATCTAATATTTCATGTATTCCATTTCTATTGTGTGATTATTTTTGCCATACAGAAATCTCCAAAAACTCAAAAGAAATCAATAGTATCAATGGTTGCACTGTATTAGTTACAAAAAAAAAAAAAAAAATGCCTGTTCTCTTACAGGCCACATTGTGTCGGGCATGTTACTCACCTAACAGACATGATGATACCAACTCATCCTGTTCTTTAAAAGAATGAATCTAGAAAATTTCCAGCTCTGCCAAGGGATGTCAGATGGGTTGGATTGTTAACGAAGGTGAAGAAAAAAATATATATGTCACTGGCATTTTCATAAAGAAATCTGCCAATTACCTATCTGCCCTTCAGAATGGAAAATCTAGACAAGTACTCAGAAATCTAGGATCAACCTCTTCTCTTAGTTTCTTCCATTTCACTCTTCAAGAGAAAAACAACATAAGCTTATAAAATAGAGGAGAAGAATGTTAGAAACACAACTACTTTTTCAAAATTTGGTTGATATTCTGCTTTAACGCAATCTGTCAAAAGAGGGATATTGGGCTTAATATGGGATCCAATACAAACTCATGAGGAGCATTTGGCTTTGAATTTAAACAGGCTTGAGTTTGAATTCCAGCTTAACTTTTGAATTATAAGAATTGGGACCAATTACATGCTTTCAACAATGATTTTTATCCCCTGCAAAACCAATAATAAAAACATTACTATAGATTCACTTTGTAAGAGTAAGAAGTAACTATGTTAAGGGGTGTTCAGTGATGGTCCTGGAGTCCCAGGATGGAGTCTCCCATCAGGGAGTCTGCCTCTTCCTCTGACCCTCCCCAATCTCATGCTCTCTCTCTTCCAAATAACTAAATAAAATCTTTAAAAAAAAAAAAAAGAAGTAACTATGTAAAGTAACTCTTAAACAAAGATGACCTTAAAAATTGTAATTATCATTATTATACTTAAAAGTTATTTCACTGATTCTTAAAAATAATTGATTCTTTGAAAATAGGTCTCCTAAATTAGGATAATTTAGATCAGTAAAGTTATTTCCTAGACAGTAAACTTTTCTGGAGATGTTTCCCAAAATGTAAAAAAGGCAATATTCATTCTTATTTTAAGTTACTTTTAAAGCAAGCAAATGAGGAAAATAAGATAAATTTGTGTTCCTGACATTCAAAAATCATAAGAAACTCAAAAACTGGCAAAGCCAAAAGCTCCAAATATACAAAGTCTTCCTAGGTCTCTCCTTTGAACAATAAAAAGTTTTGAGAAAGTATGCAATGGACAATAATAAACACTGTATTTCCACAACCACTTGTTGGCACCCTGTAAAGCTTGGATCAAAAATATCTGCTTTGAAATTAGACAAAATCACATCCTGTTCTTGTGAGAAAAACTCTTAGGTAATGAGTTTCAACTTCAAAATTACATTTGAATGAGAAGGTGTACTTTTAATGGAACTTTTATAACTTGCTTGCATATATTGTGTTTATCTGTATCTTGTGTGAAAATTTAATCAGAGATGTCTGAATAAAAGAACAGATGGGAGCTTTATTTAAATTTAGAGAGAATGAATACCACATGCTGAGCTCAATAAAGCAATTTAAATAAGTTTTCCATCTTATATAAATTTTATTTAATGATGTTTTCAACCCAGGAATTCTAAAATAGCAAAAACACTAACTATAAAACAACTAAACCTACCTATGTCTCTCATATGTGATAAGCATAAAAATATATTCTGAGAATATGGGAAATGTCATGGTGTTATCCAAAGAATATTTAACTTCCATTATTGATTGATTAGGTCTGCCCCTTTTTTTTTTTAATTCTACCCGGTCCCACAAAAGAAAAAATAAAAAGAAAAATTTCCAGATAGATAAACAAGGTTTATGGTTGAATGCAAAGATGGCAATGCATTTTAAACAGATTCCCAGTGGAGTTGTCATAGGCTCTAGCAGGCTCAGAAGATTAAATGCCAGATTTTCTTCAATAACCATCCTTCTTTGCATTTTTGGTTACTGTTGTTATGTAGCTCCCACCCTGGTTCAATTTCATGATTTAAATAAAAAATCATTTTTGCTTTGTCTCTCTTTTCTTTAAAGATAAATAATATAAAAATGGACATTGGGGAGGGTATGTGCTTTGGTGAGTGCTGTGAAGTGTGTAAACCTGGTGATTCACAGACCTGTACCCCTGGGGATAAAAATATATGTTTATAAAAAATAAAAAATTAAAAAAAAAGACTTTTTCTCTTTTAACTACTTTTCTTTATTATAATGCATACCCCATGAATCATAACAGAGATGAAAGAATATAAAATACTTACGAACTAAATAAATATAAAATGGTAGTATTAGTCACCGTCATTATTAATGTTAATTGTTTGACGGTTAATAAATAACATAGAAATTAGCCAGTCAGAAAACAATAGGTAAGGAAAAGGATTTTGATAATACTAGAAGGTTAGTAGTAGACCAACCGTTGCAGAGGAAAACATTACTTACTCTGCACAATATTAAAAAGAAATATTAACAGCACTAGAAAGTGACCAAAAAAAGGCAGAAACCTGAGGATATTTGATCCTTGGCAAAGGGAACTACACTGAGTGAGACTTACTAATATATAACATTCCTGGGAGCGTGTCCACTTGCTCTCACAATCAAAGTTGCTCAGTGCACCTTAGAGCCTAAGCAAAAAGCCTCAGAATTTGACTTTGGGTGTAAAAGAAGGACCTAGGAGGTGACCACAATGGCAGGGAGTCGAGAGGGGAGTTCATAAAGGAATGATTTGTAGCAGAAAGTGCCCCAAATTTTACATACATATCTCCTGTCCAAGTCCTTAGACTGCATCTAAACTCTGCATGCATAAAGAAACTTCAAGGTGCTCAGTGGGAAGACACAGCACAAAACTAAAAGAACATAACAATTATAGCTTATATCCATTATCACTCTTTTGGGTTTGAGTTCAGTAAGTTATTTGACTACTAGAACAAAGATCAACACAATTAAGGGAAAGAGAAGAAAGCTAAACAATAAGCATTTCCAGATGTACAAAGGAACAGGGAAAAATCACCAATGGTCAAAAGCAAAGCAGCTGAGGGACTATAAACTTGAGGTGATATACACACACACACACACACACACACACACAGGGACCAAAGGGAAATATCATAATAATTGACTCAATGGGAATCTATACAAACAGCAAAACAAACAAACAAAAAAATAAATAAAAACTCTAGAACCAAAATGTAAAATAATTAAAATGAAAAATTACCTTATAGGCTTATCAGAAATCAGAGAGAGCAAAAGAAACTGAAATTAGAGAGAGATCTATTGAAATGATCCAACCTGAGGGATATAAAGAAAATAAAATAGATTATGAGAAATGCAGAACACTGACTTTTGCATAATACCAAGCCTTCTAACTTAAATATAATTGGATTCTTCATAAATGAAAAGTGAAAGTGAGAGATAAAGAATAGTGGAGGAAAACTGAGTGAAAAATGATGGCAAAATTTTCCCCCAATTTTGGTTTTCAAGTATTTTTTATAGCCATATACCAGACCGTCTGACTCTGAGAAGCAAGCATAGACAATTTTTCTGCTTGTCTTTTTTTTTTTTTTTTTTTTTTTTTTTTTTTTTTGTAATTCATTTGACAGAGATCACAAGTAGGCAGAGAGGCAGGCAAAGACAGAGAGGGAAGCAGGCTCCCTGCTGAACAGAGAGCCTGATGCAGGGCTTCATTCCAGGACCTTGAGATCATGACCTGAGCTGAAGGCAGAGGCTTTAACCCCAGGAACTCCGAAGCTTCTCCTTTCTTAATTGTTCCCCATGTATCCAGGATTTTCGTACTTTTTTTTTTTGGCTATCCAAAGCTTCTTAATATCGATTATTTCCGTATGTATCAAGCACAGTTAAAATTTGCTTTTAAGGGGCACCTGGGTGGCTCAGTTGTTAAGCCTCTGCCTTTGGCTCAGGTTACGATCCCAGGGTCCTGGGATCGAGTCCTGCATCAGGCTCCTGCTCAGTGGGAAGCCTGCTTCTCCCTCTCCTACTGCCTCTGCTTGTGTTCCCTCTCCCACCATCTCCCTCTCTGTCAAATAAATAAATAAAATCTTTTTAGGAAACTGCTTTTAATATACCGATAAAGTTCATTTCCCTCAACTTACCTACTTCTTAAGAAAATAGCAACCTGTTAATCAGTGCTAAGGTGTGAGTAACTGAAATGTCCCCAAGGTATCAGAATTATAAATGAGAAATGATAAATTTATTTGCTCATAAGAATTAGTATGGAACGGGAAGATTTTACATATTTGAAGAAAGATGGTCTTTCCTAGTCAGATTGTCAATTAGTAGCCACAATTCCTCTAGGATCGGTTCTGGGTGTATAAGTGTGAGCATACAAATTATTTTCTTTAATAGATTCTAGTTGGGTGGATGCATTTCTTTCTCCAGAGTAGTTTCAGAAGTGTCTCTATTAACATTCTTGAGGTAATTCATTTGAGAAGCAGCATACTCCATTTATCAATGGAAATAGGGCTGGATAGGGACAAAGTGAGAAAAAAATCAGTGGGAGAAGCATGTTAAAATTTATGTGACCTAGTGCTTCTCTAAATTAATGTACCCAGTCCTACCTTATCTGTTTCTTAATCTAGAATCATGATGCTTCAGGGCTGGAAAAGCTTCCCTCTGGAACTAACATGTCTGAATATTATTCAGTCTTCACATCTTTTCTAACACTCCATTTTTATCCAGACAACCTGCACTTATTATGCAAATAAATGCATTCAGATTTTTACAATTTTTTTCACCTACGCATATTTAAATTCTATTTCTGCTTTAAGAATTTCTACACACTTTGATCTAGACTGCACACCCCACAGCAATACACATGCTAAGATACTATTCAAAACAAATAGTTTTAAAAAATCATTGAAAACAGAGCAATGCAATTTAGAGATACTCAAGAATGTATAGTTGCATTCCAAGGCATGTACAATCATCAACCTTTTCAGAAATATATTTGCCTATTTTCTGCTTCTCTGTTAATGAGTATATCAACATTTTTAAACCTAAATATAAAGGTAAGGACCTTGAACAAAAGAACATGCCATGTGAATATTTTATTTTTCTTTGCCATGCCAGAGTCGAATCTAGAGAGAAGAAAGGAGGCTTGTAATGAGACACAAGTAGTTGTGAGCAAAGACATCACAGGCAGTTTCCTGACTGAAAGACTGAGATTTAATCATGGGAAGCTGCTTTGCAGCCGCTGCCAAAGCTCACTGGCTTCACCCGCCTAGAGCAGGATGCCTGCAAAGCCTGAACTAAAGCAAACCAAACTGCTGCCAATGCGCCGCCTCCAGGCAATAGATAATCTTCATCGACCATTTATTTTACTTCTGCACATTTTGATCTTGTGTTTTGTTATTTATAAAAGAAATACTGCACCTTTATATCACTGGAAAAGGACACGTAGGGAGAAAAGACTGCTATTAAATCTATGAAAAGGAGGAAGGTGCTTCTTCAGGGTTTAAGCTACTAGTCAGAATCTTGCTACGAGTAAAGCAAAGACCTGTATTGTGCATATATCCAAAACCTTTAAGCTTTAGAGGAACCCAATTAAAACATATTCATTCGAAAAGAGTGGCAATAATAGGAATTATATAGTCCATGTAATATTTAATACTTCCAAATATAAGCAAGCCCCTTAAACTAGTTGTGTGACCTTGAATGAGTCACTTAACCTCTTAGGGGTTTCCTGATCTAGGAAGTGGGAAAACTACTTATCTCTCACTGTTTAATACAGAAGTGAGTTAGATAATCTATGTAAAAGTCCTAGCTGTAGAATTAGAGTAAAATCCTAGATATCTCTTCTTATACAAGGCATCGATCTCTGTTTATTATTATTTTCATAGATGTTCACTAAATATTTGCAGAATTAACATATGAACAATACATATTCTGATGCTCACTTCTGCTGGGAAAATGTTGACTCCTGAGTCAGGACAAAAGAGGACAGCAGCAGGAGACTATCCACGGCACTGGAAAGAAGGCTAGGTAGATTTGGGGTTTCACTATTATCTCAATTCATCTTTTCTTTTTTCTTTAAAAATTTTATTTTTCAGAGGGAGAGAGAGAGAGAGAGAGACAGAGAACGCACCAGCAGGGGGTGGTGCAGGCAGGGGGGAAGCAGGCTCCCCTCTGAGCAGGGAGCCTGATGCAGGACTGAATCCCAGCACCCTGGAATCCTGACCTGAGTCCAAGGCAGCTGCTTAACTGACTGAGCCACGCCGGCACTGCTATCTCAATTCATCTTAATAGATACAGTATGAGCTGTTAGAAGTGAATTTATGTGGAATTTTGAGTTTCGAGAATCACCAAAAATGTTCTATTTTAAGCTTTATAAACTCATAAAATTAAATAATACTCATATTATCTATCAGGTATAAGAATTACAATGTGCTCACTATAATGAGTGCTTTAATATAATATACTTTAGTATACTATCTCCCTTATTTTTCATAATAGATACGACTCTCTGAATATGTGTATGTGTGCACATTTGTATATGTGTGTGTACACATGTATGCATTCTAGCTCACTTGTGAGCCGTGTTACTGAGCCAAGAATTAAACTCAAATATGTTTCTCTTAAATGCCCATGCTATTTTTTTTACACTGTAGTGGAAACAACATTATAAATGTGAATGGGGTTGGTGATTAAAAGCAGCATAAGTGCATTAGGGGTGTCTGTGCAGAATTTGATGTAATAAAATTAATTGAAACCTTATCCTAGTTTAGTGTGAAAATTGTCACTATATAATCATATGTCCTAGCATATTTACAAGCACAAGAAAAAAAAATCTTTTATTTTTTTCTAACCACTCTGATCCCTAAAAAAAATATTCATTTGAGAAGGGAGTTGAGGGAAATTAGAAGGGGAGGTGAACCATGAGAGACTATGGACACTGTAAAACAGCCTGAGGGTTTCGAAGGGGCTGGGGGGGTGGGAGGTTGTGGGAACCAGGTGGTGGGTATTGGGGAAGGCACGTATTGCATGGAGCACTAGGCATGGTGCAAAAACAATGAATACTGTTATGCTGAAAAGAAATTTAAAAAAATAAATAAAAATAAAAATAAATAGATACCATCTTCCCACTGAAAAACAAAACAAACAAACAAACAAACAAAATACAAAATAGGGCCATGAAAAACACAAGCTCAAGATAGGTAGATGTGATACCTACAGAAATATTCTGTAACTTTCCCAAGAAAGTGAAAAGATAATTGTAATACAGAAAAAAGAAAACTTTCGTACCCTTAGTTCACTGATTTAGACTTTATGTGGCCTGGGAAAAAAATGAAAATAGAAAGAGACAAAGATTTTCTATAGATTTTAACTGTTTCTCTACTAAACACACCATGAACAGGAACTATAAATACGTATCATTTACTGAATTTTTCCATTTCACTGAAGTATATTTCCAGATTTACAACTCATTATATTCTAACCTGCTGGCTCAAAACTATCATAGGTAAGAAAGTGCACTCAGAGGCACAACACTTTGCATATGGTGAAACTTCTGCAGTGCAGTAGCTCTACACTTACCAAAGGCCAGCCTCAAGCAAGTAGCAATGCTTAATTAAGTACTAACTGAAAACATCTGTAACTCCCTTCCTAATACTCCCTATGACAGAATCCAAGAAAGTCCCAGCTTCAAGTAGAGAGTCTACAGAAATGAAAGCTTGCATTCATAAGTCAAGGACAGGCAAGTTTAAATTTAATTAAAATGACACAAGTTAGGAGTGCTTCTGCATCTACCAAGAAGAATTAACTGCAGAGAATTACCTTCTCATGGAAAAAAGAGAACTAGAAAAACTAGCAAATATATAAAAATGAGATTTCATATTTTGTCAACAGGCAAGGGAGGACTATAGGACAAGTGAGAGAAGAAAAGCAAAGAATCAAGGCTGTCTTTCCCCAAACTTAGAGCCCCAAGAAAGTTTCTTAGCTTTGAGGTAGGAAGCAGAAGCTAAACCCAGTGCTGCGTTCTTACTCTGTTAAGGAGACAGGGATTGGAGTTTCAGAAGACCTTTTCTTCTTCATTTTTATGCCCCTATAAAACATAACTGCTCGTCTGGTTCTGAACAAGATGGGAGTCTACACATTTGACCTTACCCTTCCTACCATTTACAGCAAAAGCCCTGCACAGGATTTATAAAGCAACTGACAGAAGACGCCAAAAGGTAGAGAAAAGAAACAACTACCTGAAGAACCTGGGGTGTGAGACACAACAGTCATGAGGACCCTGTTTTGTTTTGTTTTGTTTCTGTTTGCCTCCAGTGGAAATAGAATTTCAATAGCCCATAACTTCAGCTTTTAGCTTTATCCATCGATCATATTATTTCTCTGTGATTTTTGCACAAAGAATTATTCCTCCCTAAATAAGGAAGAGAAAGTAGGTCTCTTCTGCAGGATATCAAACTAGAAATTTATTTCAAAGGACCCAAGTCAGTGAATACAGAATGCCTTGTAGGATTCAAAGTTCATCCCTTCCATCTATACAAAACATGTTTTCCAATTCGACAAAATGCAAGAGTCTTTTTCCCCTCGACTTCCAGACTTTTACTCTAATACCACCCACCCTTGAAATAGCCATTTCCTATACTTGATACTTTTACATACCTTATTTAACTCAAAACCAAGATGCATGACCAAGGAAGATATAAAACTTGTTAAATCCCATGACTCAAATGGGCAGTTAACTTGGCAGTTCACCGCGGATGGGAGACACCTGGCCAGGGGACAAAACTCTCCCGCTGAAGAAGTAACAATGATGAAGATGTGGACTTGGACTCTTGGCGATAACACACTGTCTAAAGAAGATGGCTGGCTTTTCTGGCAGCCTAAATAAAGCACGAGGGCATTTTGCACATGATATCTCCTGGAGCTTTTATTTTGGGTTTCTGAACTGATTCCACATACGGCCTAATCTCTGTTGTATACTTTAGCCATAATGTGTAGTATTATGAGGGAAATCAAAAAAAGAAACTAAAATACCAGGAAGTTATGAAGGCAGAAAACATTTACTAAGACATGGCACTCAGAGACAAAACTGTTCTTAGTAACAAGATAAACACCTACTTACCTGTTTGGGGACACCTGAGTGCTGAACTAAGTATCTTATTTAATGCACAGCCTAAAATATCCAGCTATAAACTGGACATCCAGAGAAGGATTAAAGGAAGGCATAATATCACAAAATCAACTGAACATAGAAAAATCAATTTGTATTTGTAATGGGGTTGCATATTAGAATTTTGAAAAAAATACTTCTTTTTGTAATATTAAATGCAAATGTTAAAAGTATGTGTTTATTTTTTTCTTTAGGAATATAATTTAAGAAATTTTCAAAGTGGCTGTTTTATATTAGAATAGTTAGAAAATAATTTAGTATTTGATTCTTCTTTCTTACTTTCACTGGTTTAACTAAGAAATATCTACCTCAAGTGTAGATCATATAATATCTGAAATCTAACTATCTTTCCAAAAAACAAAGTACAAGACTTCCTGGGAGCTATTAAACACTACTCTGAGCACAGGATGATGTGGAGTTGAGAAAAAGTTTTACTGACTTAGGAGTTTCATTTTTGCTGGAGTCTGTCCATCTTTCTGTTCAGACAGAAGAAAATGATACCCTACTCAGTCCCAAAATGAAAGAAAAAAAAAATTGTGTTTGCTGTGAAAAAGTGACAGCAAAATCTTATTTTAATTTTCCCTAAATTTATAATTACTTCCAGTTCCAACAAAACAAAATTTTGGATACCAAGGAAACTGAACCAAGTGGAACAGAGTATATGTGTAAGAACATCGATTGAGTCCCAGATGACTTATTTGCATATCAGATTGTGACATATCTCACACTTAGACCCACCTTTCTTCCTTTTTTTCTTTCTTCCTTCCTTCCTTTCTTATTTTTATTTATTTATTTATTTATTTTTAAGAAAAGGAGAGAACACGAGGAGAGGCAGAGGGATAGGGAGAGAGAAAATCTCATTCAGGATCCATTCCCAGTGCTGAGCCCAGACCAGGGCTCCATCATGCGGGGCTTGATCTCACGATGCTGAGGATCATCACCTGAGCCAAAATCAAGAGTCTAATGCTTAACCAACTGAACCACCCGTACACCCAGAGCTCACTTCTGATAAAGCAAACTAAATTGTGAAAGTTGGAAATTGCCAAGGTTAGCTTGCGACATTGCTCAAAATAAGAGGAAGCAGGGACCCCTGGGTGGCTCAGTTGGTTAAGCAGCTGCCTTCGGCTCAGGTCATGATCCCAGCGTCCTGGGATCGAGTCCCACATCGGGCTCCTTGCTCAGCAGGGAGCCTGCTTCTCCCTCTGCCTCTGCCTGCCATTCTGTCTGCCTGTGCTCACTCTCTCCCCCTCTCTCTCTGATAAATAAATAAAATCTTTAAAAAAAAAAAATAAGAGGAAGCAATCTTGGTGCACTTCAGATGAGATATTAGAAAACAAAACCTACTCTTGTTGCTTGTCATTTATCTCAGAAGATTGAAATAATTGGGGTGGTTGAAGTCATAGTTACTATTGGAAGTATAAACACTCTCATAAAACTAAAGTAATTTTATTGCATTAGAAAGGTATTAGACAAAATATTTTCTAAAATATATATGTATTTTAAATGTCAGAGAAGAAATGGGGAAAAGTAGGAACCACTGGACAAAAGTTATACAGGGATAAATTAAATCAATATTAATTGTGTGTTTTCTGGGGGTCCCTTGGTTGAGCTTCTGACTCTTTATTGCAACTTAGGTCATTACTTTGGGATCCTGGGATCAAGTCACTCATTGGACTTGGTGCTCAGCATGGAGTCTACTTGAGATTCTCTCTTTCCTTGTCCTCTGCTCCTCCTGCACCAAGGTAAATAAATAAAATCTTTTAAAAGTATATTAATTATGTGTTTTCTAGATGTAAGACATGATATGAATATTGGAAGCAGCTAAGAGATATAAAATATACTCCCTGCTTTAAAAGCAGCTTATATTTTAATCAAGGCTAAACAAGGTAGAAATTGCAAATAATTTGTGTAAAAAAGGAGGTAAGATGGGCAGTTCATGATAAATTATAAATGAAAAAGACAATCAGTACAGAAGAAAAGGAAAGACTCAAAATGGGGATTTCAGAAAAACAATTTTACAACAATGTGGAATTTAAAGTCTTAGAAGATGGGTGATTTAGGGATATACCTTAGTTTATATCAAGATATGAAAAAATGTATAATACTTTATAAAAGTCAAACATGATCTTGACTAAAGGTGACTACTTCTTCTATGTCCAATTTGCATACAAGAATCTTTGCTCTTTGGAGGAACCCTGTACTTCAGGTTTTTCTACTTTGAGGATACCAGAAATCAAGTCAGTCAGTACCCACTGTTGCATGGCCTCCTGTTCTGGGTGGTCCTAGGGAGTAAGAAGTATTTTCTTACATTCTTGTTACCTGCTAATAGACTTCCCATCTCACTTACGGGTTTCCTTTATGTATTCTTTTCTCTTCCTATAAACGGTGTCCTCTCTTCACTCTCCTTAAAGATTCCTCAAGATGTTTGGCCTTCTGGGAAAAACAAAACAAAATCCCCACAAAGCTAGGGAAACATGTTCTTTCACCAGTTTATTCTTTCCCTCTGGAAAAGTAAATTTGCTTTTACTCAAGAATCTGTATGCTGGGAAACCAATTTGGAATAGTGAGGCAAAAGTAAACACATAGCAAAATATAAGTTAATGTCCTAACAAATTATCCTGCCATATGTGAAAAAGGGTATGTTGGGAAGTCCAGGTTGGAGAACAAATAGCCAAAGGAGTAGGTTAGGCATGTGGTTGAAGAGATAATGAATAAACTAGTATAATATCTGGAGATAATTCTAATTCTCTAAAAGGGAATCCAAATAGGAAAATAGTACTCTAGCTATTCTAAATTAACTTTAAAGTTGCACTTGGGCAATATTTAAGGAACTCTAATATAACTTACAGATTCACTCTAATGAGGATTATTGACATATTTTTTGGCAGAATAATGACTTAATCAAACAATGACTTAAAAATTCCTGGAAGATTAAAAAATTAATAAATAAAAACCCAACAAAAAGAGACTGAGAAAGGAAAAGTCTAAAAGCAGGAAGAGTGAGTAGATAATCCAGCTGAGGCAAATTAAGGATTTACCTTGTTAGCATACTTTGTTTGTGGTAGTTGTGTCATTAATGGAATTTTGACAAATTAAAGTACCATTGAGTTGACTGGGAAAATTAAGGGCAGTAAGTTAATAAGAAAAGGGAGTAAGTAATTTAAAAAAAGGCTGACATTGAAAAGGGATTTAGAATGTTAGTGGAGTTTTAGGGTTGGTATAGAGAATGTAACCAATTCTCCATAAGAAAACTTTCACTATAAATGATATTGCAAATCATTTTTTATTCTGGGAATGGCAAGAGACACAGAGGTCAGCATTTTGAAATCCCACTGCTTGGAGGAGACATTTGAAAAATGAGCAAAGTAGAATAAAGAGCTTTACTTAAATCAGTGTTTCAAATGCCAATGCCATTGGGGTGTTGAATGATGGCAAAGTTTCTACATTTGCATGCAAAATGCAAATCAAGTGGGCAAAATTAATTTCCATTTTAATTAATTTTAATTAAAAAAAAACAGTCACTGCTTTAATGTTGGCAGAATGCCTCACACTTTTTTTTTTTTTTTTGTCATTGTTGAATTTTTAAAGGGAACTGGGGTTTAGGAGGTTGCATTAAAAGTTTTAGAAGCCTAGTAGTAGAATTTACAGTTACTCAGAGCCATCTCTATATTCTATATGTCTAAATGCTAATCCATCTTAAAATATTTTCTTTAATTCTAATATAAATATAGAAATTAAAACTTCATTTGCTTTTTAAACTTGGCATGATAAAGAATTTTTAATTAGACAAATATATTGTGTGGAAATGACAATCCTGGATCTTTGGGTACCAAAGCTGCTCTGTGACCAATTAATTAACTCTGTGATCTCAGCACTTGGGTCTTAGCTTCTTAGATCTTAGCCTCACTTCATAAGTTTTATACATTAATTTCCAAAATAAAAGACGTTGAGCTAGAACCAGAGCTCACAAACTACATAGGATGAAGTCTTAATCCACTCAGGCTTCTGTGATGAAATAACAGACTGGGTACCTCATAAACAACAGATATCTATTTCTTATAGTTCTGAAAGCTGAAGATCCTAGGGCAGGGTGACAGCATGGTCAGGTGACTAATCTCTCCTGGACTGCAGACATCTTTTATTCACATGTGGTGGGAGGGATGAGAGATCTTTTTGGGGTCTTTTTTATAAGAACATTAATCCCATTCATGAGGGTTTCATCCTCATGACCTAATCACCTTCCAAATCCTACACTTCTTATGACATTCCCTTTGGAGGGTTAAGTTTCAACATATGAATTGCAGTGGGGGGGGCATTTTTATCACACGAGATAGCAAAAGCTATTTGCTTGACCCATGGCATTAATTTTTTTAAACATTCCAATGTCAAACAAAGAAAATTTTATATCAAATTCTACATGTAGTTATCTGAAAGCACATGTGCACCTGAATGTTTATAGCAGCAATGTCCACAATAGCCAAACTATGGAAAGAACCTAGATGTTCAACAGGTAAATGGATAAAGAAGATGTGGTACACACACACACACACACACACACACACAGGAATACTATGCAGCCATCAAAAAACCCCCCAAAATCTTGACATTTGCAATGACGTGGTTGCAACTACATAGAGGGTATAATGCTAAGCGAAATAAGTCAATCAGAGAATGACAATCATTATATGATCTCTCTGATATAAAGAATTTGAGAGGCAGGGCGGGAGTCATGGGGGGAAGAAAGGGAAAAATGAAACAAGATGGTACTGGGGAGGGAAACAAAACATAGGAGACTCTTATTCTCAGGAAACAAACTGAGGGTTACTGGAGGGGAGGAAGGTGGGAGGAGTAGGGTGGCTGGGTGACGGACATTGGGGAGGATATATGCTATGGTGAGTGCTGTGAGTTGTAGAAGTCTGATGATTCACAGACCTGCACCCCTGGGACAAATACCACATTATATGTTAATAAAAATTTTAAAAAGTCTACATGTATAACTCCTTTTGTGTGCTGGGTCTATTTTCTCACTCAGTTGCTATTGTCCTAATTGGACTCGTCACAATTATCATCAGCTTCCTCTATGTTATTGGCCTTGTCCTTGTATATACTGAAGTTAAAAAAAATCCCTTATCTAGATGATGATTAAGTTCCCCTAAATATCTAAGGCTGTTGGGCTGTGTCAAAGAATAGAATATATAGAGAGATATACATCTAGGTGTCTGTCTTTAACCTAGCTTTATAAACAATTTATTTTATTATTTCCATTGTCTGCATTCTCCTTCCTCAAACAATATACTGTTACTCTATGAAGTAATTTTTTAAGATTTTAAGTAACTTTATTATTGTGTATATTGTTCCTTGGTAGGAGCCACAGATATTTTTGGAAATATGAATGAATTTTATCTCTATCACTACCAAAGACATACCTACATAAATACACCCTAAACGCATGTAATATCAATATTCATATACATTAAATACATATATGTGGAGGATATATATAGAGAGATAGAAAGAGTATATATGTATATGAGCGCGCGCGCGTGTGTGTGCGTGAGTGTGCGCGCGCGCCCACGCGTATGGATAGCCAGAAAGAGAAAGAGAAAACCAGAGAGAATGTATTTGATCATCTAACTTTGTGATATGACAGATTATACATATCTATAGTGTAGATTCACAAAAACTATCCATCTTACAAATGCTATATACATCATTGAATGGTGCTATAGCATTATAACAGCAAATATGAAGTTAGCAAGACATAAAACTATGAGCAGGGGTACCTGGGTGGCTCAGTGGTTAAAGCCTCTGCCTTCGGTTCAGGTCATGATCTCAGGGTCCTGGAATCAAGCCCCGCATCAGGCTCTCTACTCTGCAGGGACTCTGCTTCCTCCCTCTCTCTGTACCTGCCTCCCTGCATACTTGTGACCTCAGTCTGTCAAATAAATAAATAAAATCTTAAAACAAACAAACAAACTGTGAGCAACCTAAAAGAATTATTTTTTCTAAAATATTTTAATAATCTGGGATGCCTGGGTGGCTCAGTGGGTTAAAGCCTCTGCCTTCGGGTCAGGTCATTATCCCAGGGTCCTGGGATGGAGCCCCACATCAGGCTCTCTGCTCAGCCGGGAGCCTGCTTCCTCCTCTCTCTCTCTCTCTCTCTCTGCCTGCCTCTCTGCCTACTTGTGATCTCTGTCTGTCAAATAAATAAATAAATAATCTTAAAATAAATAAGTAAATAAATAAATATTTTGATGATCAGTAAACAACTAACCATTTAATCACTAAATTGTAATATAAGCATTAAGACACTAACATATTTTTTAAAAGAAAATTTTATTTCATTTTTTCATCTAGGATATATTCATATTGCACTTGGTCTTATAAATACTTGAGAACATAGTCTAAATCAAGCTTCACTTTCTATGTTTTTACTATCTAACATTACAGGGTACAGTTTTCAATATTGAAATCATATTTATAATTATTTTAATGGCAGTATAAGATGACTTTAAATAGAAGTATTTTAGTTTAACTGTTTCAGTGTATTTATACAATTATATGTATAATTGTTCTTTGTTATACTCATTGCTGCCATATGCCTCTCTGCACTTAGCTCTTTTCTTCTTTTTGTCTTTCTCCTCTTCTTCCTCTTTCCCTTACTTCTTCATCTAATCTTTTTCTTTTTTTTTTGAAGTGTTTCCATGAACTAGTTTCTCAAGAGTGAAATTATTGTATCAAAGGCCAAAGATATATTTTATAGTCTATAATATGCATTGTCACATTATTTTCTAAATGGAACTATGAATTTGTACTACCACAACAAATGAACCAGTTTTGTTCAAAACTTTTTAACACTTGGCTATTATTATTTTAATGTCATGCTAATTAAAATACCTCATACTTATTTAAAATTTTTCATGTTAATAATGAATATTTTAATATTAAACTTATAATTATACAAAAAAATTGAATATCTAGGGTGCTAAACATTCAAGACATCACCTTGATTAGGCATTTATTTTTTAAGAGATTTTTCTTTCCACTTTTATTCTACTTTTCTTTTCTTTCCTTTTTTTTTTTTTTTAAGATTTATTCATTTATTTAAGAGGGGAGGGTAGAGAGAGAGGAGGAGAGACAATCCCAAGAAGACTCTCTGCTGAGTGTGGAAGCCCAAGTGAGGCTTGATCTCAGGACCCTGAGATCATGACCTAAGTCAAAATCAAGAGTTGGACACTTAACTAACCAAGCCACCCAGGAGACCCTCTATTTTTTTCATTTTCAACAAGATTGAGACAGCATATATCAGGAACTTAAGTTTCTATTTGAAGTATATGTTGTTAAGAAATGAGACTGCAGATGCTATGGGGTACCTGGGTAGCTCAGACCCACTCTTGGTTTGGGCTCAGGTCATGATCTTGGGGCTCATAGGTTCCTGTTGGTGTAGGCTTTGTGCTCAGTGGGGAGTTTGCTGAAGATTTTCTCTCCCCCCCCCGCTCTGTTTCCTCACACCCTCTCTCCCAAATAAATAAATCTTAAAAAAAAAAAAGAAAGAAAGAAGGAAAGAAAGAAAGAAAGAAAAAATAAGACTACAGATGCTAAATGACATGAATTGGTTAATTTTTTTCCAAGAAAATTTGTGTGTTCTCTCAGAAGTTAAATCTCAAAACCAAAATTCATTTTTATAATTTTGGCAAAATTAGGAATTCTTCCTACTTTTGAAATTGTGACAGTCATGGATGATTTTCAAGTGACGTCAATCTTATAAATATATTTTTATCTAGTAGTTTCATTCAACCAGAGCCCAAGTGTTTGTAATGTAAGAAGTCCAGCTGAGTGATGATAATAATCTTTTTATTCATGAGCCAATTATACAAATGAGACAAACTATAGGGTTAATGGTACTTTTTTGTATCTAACTGAGTCAGAGGCCATGGTTTAGAAGAATGCTATGTTCCTTCAAACCCCTGATATGTCCCATCTTTTCAATTTTATGCCCTCAAGTCTGTGGGGAAGTCAAGTACCTGGATCTGAATGCCAGAAGAGAACTGTAACAGCATTTCTGAGTTTTTGGCTTACTAGGAAATGAATTGCTTGGATCATGCCTTTTTATTTTGGTTACTTCGTTCAGTCTCCTGCTTTTCCAGTACTGCCTTCTTCTGGTTGTGGTTGTTATCTAACACCCATGATGACTGTTGGTCTTTTCTCTTCTTAACACAATGGTCTATTCACAATCTCAACTCCCTGTGTGTCAATCCTTCTTGACTGCCCTCTCACCTTGTGGGTCTTTATGATTGTTATGCCCGAGTTTTCAGGTCTGAGACCACCAAGGAGCCAACAACAATGTAATCATGCAAGGGTTTATTTGACAAGCTTAAGCTTGGGCCCAAGTATACCTGACACAGTGGAGTAGGGACTTGAACCCTGAACCAGATTACAGTCAGAGTTTTTAAAGGCAGAGTAGGGGTGGACTCGGTGGTGGGTGAGGACAAAGGGGATGTTCAGAAGAGCTATCAGGGTAAAGAAGACTGTCAGTATACTGGAGGCCTAGTTATTATCAAGCCAAGGCCGTTTTTCCCTCTAATGAGGCACTAACATGAAGACAGTTGGGAGTTTCCTGGTGGAATGTCACATTCCTCCTATCAAGCATCCTTGTTAGTGAGATTTAGTACTGGGACATTTGTAAACCAAGGGAGACTCCTGTCTTGCAGGATTGTGATTTCTACAAGGTAACTATTTGTTCACATATACTACCGAGGGGGAGGGGAGCGGGTGGAGAGGGGGTGCATGGTGCCAGCTTTTACTCTGTCAAGATGGCTGTACTTATGTCAGGGCTAGACTCGAGGTGGGTACAGCCTTGTTTTTCTTGGCCTCCACAATGATGATGGAAGCTTTCTGTCTTCTGGTGATTGTTACCTTCTGGCTTTATGACCAAGTCATTATCTTCATGAATGTCAATGAATCCAGCTGTATGAACATCTCTCCTGTTATTAACATATGTCCACAGAGGAGAATCTCCACTAAACATCTTAGCAATGCCGGTTCCCCCTCACCAGTACATTCCTGATGACCTTCTTTGAGCAGTGTTTCCTCTGGCCCTCCAGTGAAATACAATCCACTAGTGGGTATTTTGTCCTCAAATAATATATTCTTTCTTCCTTCAGTCTTTAGTCCCTTCCCTGCTGTCTGCCATAGCAACTAACACTTATCTGACATAGGCTTAGCCATCACTTTTTCACAGCCACACTAGAAGTGAGTTCACTTATTCCCTTCGGCTCCTCTCTAGGGTAGTCGATCTCATATCCCATGAAATTAGCCCCAAGTAAATGAGTTCTTGCTTATTCAGTGTTAAAGGTTTTGGTCACCTTGATTAAGCACCTGCAAAACGTCATCCCAAGAGTACTCACCTGACTCCTGACTATAGATCCCAATTCTTCCAACTCCTCTTTTGGAGGACATGACTCCTTCTCATGTCAACCTCAGCATATCCCTGGTCAGGTCATGTAGGGATTTATCCCTAGAGAAGAGACAGCCAAAACAGTAGGTGGGTGAAACTTTCGAAGGGGTACATGTCCACTTGTGGAGGAGAAATCTCTGTAGCAGCACAGGAAAAGCACTATCTCTTATATTGGATGTTGGGTGGGGTGTAGGGGGCACATACGCCCTGCAAGGGGTGAGGATCCAGGTGCTTTACAAAGCCAATATCCTCAGAAGCATCCATCTACATATCAGCATTTTGGCATCTCATTTTTCTTTCCTTACAGGAGAGTCTAACGTTAACATAACAGACCCGCAGTGGTTGAGCATTTAAAAATCTCTAAAGCTAGGTGAGACTAATTTGCAAGGTCACAGAGTTCCAGAACTAAGCCTTTTTGTCTCTCATTGTCCTGCTTTGGAGCACAGTACATATTTCTGAAGTAATCCCTGTTACCAGGGGAATAAGTAACTTAAACTAAGCAGGTTAGGGTTATGTGCCCTGAATCAGGGCAGCAGTTAGCATCACTGGAAGTGAATGGACTGAAAATAAGGAATGAGTCAATATTTATAAGCAAAATTCAGGTACTGTTTCCGCAAAAGGGAGGGAATGTCAGGCAACAAATCTGCATATCTGTTTAATCTTTTAAAATATTTTATTTATTTATTTATTTATTTATTTATCAGAGAGAGAGAGAACACAAGTAGGGGGAGTAGCAGGCAGAGGGAGAGGCAGGCTCCCTGTCCAAAAAGGAGCCTAATGTGGGACTCAATCCCAGGATCCTGGGATTATTACCTGAGCCAAAATCAGAAGCTTAACAGATTGAGCCACCTAGGCAACCCTACAAATATCTGGGATCTTTTTGTTTGTTTGTTTGTTTGTTTGTTCTGTTTTGTTTTTTAAAAGTACTCTGAGGACCTGGGTGGTTTAAATAGTTAAGCTTCTGCCTGCCTTAGGCTCTGGTCATGATGTCCAAGTTCTGGAATAGAGCCCAGCCTAGGGCTCCTGGATCAACAGAGAGTCTGCTTCTCCCTCTCCCTTTGCCTTTTCCCCCTACTTGTGTTCTCTCTGTCTCTCTCCCTCTCTCCAAAGAATGAATAAAATCTTTTTTTTTTTTTTTTAATTCCAAAGATTACCCAAAAGACTCCACTCCAAAACTGCTAGAACGTAGAGGAATTCAGTAAAGTCTCAGGATATAAAATCAATGCACAGAAATCACATGTATTTCTCTACACCAATAAGACAGAAGAAAGAGAAATTAAGGAGTCAATCCCATTTACAAATGCACCCAAAACTATAAGATACCTAGGAATAAACCTAACCAAAGAGGCTAAGAATCTATACTCAGAAAACTATAAAGTACTCATGAAAGAAATTGAGGAAGACACAAAGAAATGGAAAAATGTTCCATGCTCACGGATTGGAAGAACAAATATTGTGAAAATGTCTATGCTACCTAAAGCAATCTAAACATTTAATGCAATTCCTATCAAAATACCATCCATTTTTTTCAAAGAAACAGAAAAAATATTCCTAAAATTTATATGGAACCAGAAAAAACCTCAAATAGCCAAAGGAATATTGAATAAGAAAGCCAAAATTGGTGGCATCACAATTCTGGACTTCAAGCTCTATTACAAAGCTGTCATCATCAAGACAGCATGGTTCTGGCACAAAAACAGACACATAGATCAATGGAACAGAATACAGAGCCTAGAAATACACCCTCAACTCGATGGTCAACCAATCTTCGACAAAGCAGGAAAGAATGTCCAATGGAAAAAAGACAGCCTCTTCAATAAATGGTGTTAGGAAAATTGGACAGCCACATGCAGAAAAATGAAATTGGACCATTTCCTTACACCACACATGAAAATAGCCTCAAAATGGATGAAGGACCTCAATGTGCGAAAGGAATCCATCAAAATCCTTGAGGAAAACACAGGCAGCAACCTCTTCGACCTCAGCCTCAGCAGCATCTTCCTAGGAACATCGCCAAAGGCAAGGGATGCAAGGACAAAAATGAACTATTGGGATTTTATCAGGATCAAAAGCTTTTGCACAGCAAAGGAAACAGTTAACAAAACAAAAAGACAACTGACAGAATTGGAGAAGATATTTGCAAATGACATATCAGATAAAGGGCTAGTGTCCAAAATCTATAAATAACTTAGAAAACTCAACACCCATAGAACAAATAATCCAATCAAGAAATGGGCAGAAGACATGAACAGACATTTCTGCAAAGAAGATATCAAGATGGCCAAAGACACATGAAAAAAGTGCTCCACATCACTCGGCATCAGGGAAATACAAATCAAAACCATAATGAGATATCACCTCACACTAGTCAGAATGGCTAAAATTAACAAGTTAGGAAATGACAGATGCCGGCGAGGATGTGGAGAAAGGGGAACCCTCCTACACTGTTGGTGGGAATGCAAGCTGGTGCAACCACTCTGGAAAACAGCATGGAGGTTCCTCAAAGTGTTGAAAATAGAACTACCTTATGACCCAGCAATTGCACTACTGGGTATTTACCCTAAAGATACAAACATAGTGATCCGAAGGGGCACGTGCACCCAAATGTTTATAGCAGCAATGTCTACAATAGCCAAACTATGGAAAGGACCTAGATTTCCATCCACAGATGGATGGATAAAGATGTGGTATATACACACAATGGAATACTATGCAGCCATCAAAAGAAATGAACTCTTGCCATTTGCGACTACATGGATGGAACTAGAGGGTATCATGCTTAGCGAAACAAGTCAATCGGAAAAGACAACTAGATGCAACATGGGGGATTAAGGGGGTAGGAGAAGAATCAATGAAACAAGATGGGATTGGGAGGGAGACAAACCATAAGTGACTCTTAATCTCACGAAACAAACTGAGGGTTGCTGGGGGGAGAGTTTTGAGAGAAGGGGGGTGGGGTTATGGACATTGGGGAGAGTATGTGCTATGGTGAATGCTGTGAAGTGTGTAAACATGACGATTCACAGACCTGTACCCCTGGGGATAAAAATATATTATATGTTTATTTTAAAAAAGATTGATTCCTATTTAATATATACATTATATAAATTATTTATATGTTCTGAGTTACTTTGAACCAAAATGGGAATTCATAATAAATAAATAAATAAAGCCTCTAATAAAAGACAAATTTTAGACTTAAAACCTCACATCTCAGCTCCAAAACCATTCACCACACATCTGTTCATTTATTTATTCTTTCAAGTAAACCATTGGTTTTAAGCCTACTATGTGATAGAGACGTGGAGCTGAATCTGTAGATCAAGATTCAAAATCTCAATCCTAGTCTTAGCAGATTTCTAGATCTGTCCAGTGGGTGTGGATCAGAAAAATAAAAGAAACTCCGGAAGGATAGTGAAAGTGGGTGGGAAGCAGCAATTATGAATAACTCAAGCTGAGGCCAAAAGGCAGAGTAGCTGTGCTCTGCTAATAATTATTACATTATATGAAGTGTAGTAACAACTGCCTCTTCCCATACACTGTCCTAGGAGTGGAAAGTGAATGTCCTTGGGTAGGACTTAGACTTTGCGGTGCTCCTGACACCCATCTCGAGCCAAGTCAGAGACACACAGTCTCCTAGGAAGCGCAACCAGGGTCATCCTTGGCGGCCCCCACCCTCTGCCAGCAGAGGCCATGGGATCGCGCCGGCCAAGGCGAGACACCCGGGGTCACCACGTCAAGGCTCGGGCTGGCGGATCCTCAGGGCAGACCCCGGCGCGAGGCCCTCCAATCACCTGCTTCCGTCCCGGTCCCCACTGCTGCCCCGCAAGGGCATGCGTCCCGGCCGGGAGATAGGAGGCGGACGGGCGGGTCCCGGGGACGCGGAGCGCGTCGGAGTGAGCGCACCAGTGTCCCGCGCGCCCGCCGCGCTCGTCCGGCAGCGGTTTACAGCCCCGCGCCAGCAGCGCGGCTACTCAACCCAAGCCGCTCACCCGCTGCGTCTGGGAGGCCTCCCGGGCGGGCGAGGGAAAAGCCGTCCGCCTCGTCCCCGCTGGGCTCCTGGCACGGAGTCCCCTCCATACGCCATCCGGACCGCGGGGCTGCCCCCGGGAGTCGCTGAGGCCGAGCACCCCGGGAAGGAGGATCCCACGGACGCCTGCAGCCCGAGGTAATCACCGTGGAAGACGGACGGGGCCGGTCCTCGCCCAGGAACCCGACCCATGGGACTCCAGAGGTGACTCTCCTGATCAGGACAAGTTTCTTAAGGCTTTGAAATGATGTGGTTGAAACTGACACTCATTTTAATAGCCAGCTTTTCTCTCCTGTTTTAAATAACTTTATTTAGTTAGGAGGTGATACTTCCCGGGAGTATTTTGGGTTGAAAATATTATTCTAAAAGTTTTTGTATGTGGTTATTTGCATATCTATATTTGTTAACTTTCTAGCTAATTAGAAACTCTAAAATTAAAATATTCTTTAAGCCACATTACAAGATTGCTGTGGCTCTTAAGCATCATCTTTTATCAATTTAGAATCAGCATCTGTCTTCTAGGAATGGTACCATAGCCAGTCCTGTGGTGATGGGTTTTGCTTCTTACACGCTGTGGCACTCTGAGTCTTACCAGGTTCATAGACATCGTATGGCTAATTTTAGTTACGTATTACATAGCACAAAGTTTTGGGGCCACTACCAATTCGGCTGTTTCTTGTGAAGTCTCTTTCCAAAGAGCCTAAACAGATGGGAGTGAATATTGAAGTTTTCTGCTTTTTCATGCCTGTCTTAAAATTTTCTCAAGTGTTGACTTTAGCACAAATTTAACTTTAGGTAAGTGTGTACCATTATTTGGCCTATCCAATAATAATAACCCACTTGTAAATATATTAACTTTTAATGAAATTAAGCAGCTTTCTGTTAAATTTAATTACTGAGATAATTTCAGACTTAACCAAGAGATTTAATTTTGATCTCTTGAAATCATTTCAATTAAATTACATCGAGAAAAACAGAACTTATACAAAAAGAAATACTTTCTAAGTTATTTGTAATTTTCTCTTTTGAAACTTTCCAACATTGAAAAGAGTCACTACCCTCCCCCTTGCTAATTGTTTAAGATCTCTAAAAAATTTGTGATTGTTTGATGAGTGTGTTAAACAAACTAGGGCCCTCTGTTGCTCCAGACTGGAATTGTGTAACAGATATTAGGGATTCTTACTTGATACAATGCGTGCTATTTTCTTCAATTAGTTGCTCTGAGAATCATTTGAAATTTCCAATTTAGGACTGAAGTTTTACATCTCTTTTTATGAATAATTATAATATAGCAATAATGTAAACAATGTAAGGAGAAAGGATTGTGAGAACAAAACTTTAAAACAGCAGAAATGCTTTAATTAAATTCTAGTACTTAAGTATTGAGACACAAATAAAACCAATCTCAATTAGGCATTCACACTTTGTCCTTAAAAAGACATAGACCTGAGGGTTGCTGGGGGGAGGGGGGTGGGAGAGAGAGGGTGTCTGAGTGATGGACATTGGGGAGGGTATGTGCTATGGTGAGTGTTGTGAATTGTTTAAGACTGATGATTCACAGATCTGTACCCCTGAAAAAATTATACATTATATGTTAATTAAAAAAACTGTAAAAAGTTTTTTTAAAAAAAGGACATAGACCAAAATGTTGTTGAAGAAAATTTTTCAAAAGTTTACATAGAACGCACAATTTTTTTTCTTTCCTGGATTTCACTAATAAAATAGACACTAATAAAAACAGGACAATAAATATCATTAGGCTTCCTCTAATAGAGCTTTTCTCTTTTTTTCTCCCTTCCTCCCAGTACCTTACCTATGATATGCTAATTGTTTTTATTTAAATTCATTTAATGGGAAAAATAGAAGATTATCTTCTCAAGTATGTAAAATATTTATTCCAAATGGTTCTCACCATTAAAATTTATCTTTAACATCTTTAAAATAAAGGGATTTTAAAATATCAAAATATCTCAGAAGAGCACTTCCATTTTTGTGATATTGGTTACTAATTTGTTGATTTATAATATGGTCAATTTGGGGGGGAGTCTATTTCTGAAAATTATAGCCAAATATTTGAGTAATTTTGGTAAGATTCAAAATTAGTTTTAATGATAGTAGGGATACTATTTTAATTTTTATTTTAATTTTTTCCCTAGACCATATGTCATACAGATAAAGTACATTATGAGCAAAAATTGACAAATGCAATTGTTGATGTCAGATTGGAGAAATTATAACTATAATATATATGTATATATATATATATATATGTATATATATAAAATACACACACACACACACACACACACAACAAAGGGAATGTTTGGCTATGTAGCTTTCTTGCAGTCCAGCTGTGCTTAAGCTGCTGCTGCTCTTTAGTGCTCAAGACCAACTCATAATAACTCACAGCTACAACTCTTCTGACACCCACTCCATGAGTAAACTTCAGGTCTTTATCATATTTACCATATTACCATATTTACCATAATATTCATGTATTTTTCAATTATTTAACATGTGTAGGACTGTGTTGACACATTAATTACGTTCCTAGTTTTATTTTTTTATGTGTAACTAAAAAAGTTTCTGAGTTTTATACAGCTAACACTGTTTTGCATAGGCTTGTGGTTTATATAGCAAGATTTAACATAATTTGGTGTTTTTTCTAGTACTGCTTATGTGAGATTATAGCAAAACTAACTATATATGTATGTATATTTAGAGTCACTTATGGTTTGTCTGCCTCCCAATCCCATCTTCTTTCATTTATTCATCTCCTACCCACTTAAGCCCCCATGTTGCATCGCCACTTCCTCATATCAGGGAGATCATATGATAGTTGTCTTTCTCTGCTTGACTTATTTCGCTAAGCATGATACGCTCTAGTTCCATCCATGTTGTCGCAAATGGCAAGATTTCATTTCTTTTGATGGCTGCATAGTATTCCATTGTGTGTATATACCACATCTTCTTGATCCATTCATCTGTTGATGGACATCTAGGTTCTTTCCCTCACACCAGTCAGAATGTCTAAAATCAACAAGTCAGGAAATGACAGATGCTGGCGAGGATGCGGAGAAAGGGGAACCCTCCTACACTGTTGGTGGGAATGCAAGCTGGTGCAGCCACTCTGGAAAACAGCATGGAGGTTCCTCAAAATTTTGAAAATAGAACTGCCCTATGACCCAGCAATTGCACTATTGGGTATTTACCCTAAAGATACAAACATAGTGATCCAAAGGGGCACATGCACCTGAATGTTTATAGAAGCTATTAGCTTTTGATATCTCTTATTGTTCTGTGGCTTGAATGAGCTCAGTTGGTCAGTTCTGATCTCATTAGGGTTCTTACAGCATTATCATCAGAAGGCAGTGGGACAGGAAATATCTGAGGTTAACTGGCAGGTTATGATGGCCCTGCTTCCCTCTCTCTCTTAGTAACCCAAAGCCTCTTTTCTCTACTTGGTGTCTTTATGTGCCATTCTTTTTTTTTTTTTTTTAATAATTTTTATTAACATATAATGTGTTATTTGGCCCAGGAGTACTTTTTAATTTTCAGTCTGTGAATAGTCAGGCTTACACACTTCACAGCACTCACCATAGCACATACCCTCCCCGATGTCAGTAACCCAGCCACCCTTACCCTACCCCTCACCCCCCAGCAACCCTCAGTTTATGTGCCATTCTTAACAAGGTAGCCATATTTCATACATGGAAACTTAGAGTAAACACAAGCACAAAAGTAGAAACTGCCAGGAGATTTTAATACAGACTGGAACTGGCACAGGTTCCCTTTCCCCAACTTCAATAGGCTAAGCAGTTACAGGGCCAACCCTGACTCAAGGAGAGGGGAAATCAATACTACATCTTGATGGGGGAAGTAAAGTAGTAAAGAATCTGTGGCTGTCTTTAATCCACTGCAGTATTCTTCACTAATAATTTTGTAGATGACAAACACAAGATTTTGGACCTAGAATGTTCTTAGAAATCATTTAATTTAAGATCATTAGTTTACTTGAAAAGAATACTGGAACATAGTATCACATTAATGGGAAGACCTGGAGCTATGACTCCCTCCCCCTTTTTAAATTTCTCATAACACATGAAAAAATGCCTGGGATATGGTAGGCAGTTAATATGTACTATTGACATGGGACTTTATTAATAAGTAAAACCCAAGATTCTAATAGTCCACTCTAAGAAGCACCCACATTTCTAACTTGTTAGAAATAAGTCTGAATTTTTCAGAGGACCTGAAGGTTTAAAAGAGATTTTAAGTGATAGCAGAACAAGATATTTCAAAAACTTTTAACTATTTTCACATAATTATTATTCTTCCCTTAAACACACATAAACACAGGGAAATGAAATGTTATGAGACAGTGACGTTAAGATAAATCATAAGACATATATGACACCATCATCGTCTACTACCAAATTTATTGTGCTTTAAGAAATGTTTGACTCCTCATATTTGTCATAAGAGAAATCTGTATAAGTATGCGTTTCTCAAATAATAAATCAGGATGGGGAACTTTATTTTTATTACTAAAAGTTTACCTCCTAATAAAAAACAATAAAAATGATTTTGATTTGAGCCTAAACTTAAAAGTACACACACCTACAAAATTCATTGTATATAGAACATAATGGTGAAATAAGTTTGTTCTTTCTTTTTTGACGTATAATTGACATTCAGTATCGTATTAGTTTCAAGTATATATCATAGTGATTTGATATTTTTATAAGTTATGAAATGACCCCCATGCTAAGTCTAGGTACCATCTATCACCATAAAAAGTTATTCAAATGTTATTGACTCTATTTCTTGTGCTGTACATTATATTCCCATGATTCATTTTTTAAAAAATACTTGATTTACTTATTTATTTGAGAGAGAGAGAGAGAGAGCACAAGAGGTGAGAGGGTCAGAGGGAGAAGCAGACTCCCTACTGAGCAGGGAGCCCAATGCAGGACGCGATCCTGGGACTCTGGGATCATGACATGAGCCTAAGGCAGTTGCTCAACCAACTCAACCAACTGAGCCACCCATGTATCCATGATTTGTTTTATTATGGGAAGTTTGTACCTTTTAATGCCTCTCACCTAATTCACCTACCCCTCAACCTCCTCCCTCTTCTGGTAACCCACAGTTTATTTCCTGTATCTATGAGGCTGTCTCTATTTTCCTTTATTTTTTTAAAAAATTCTACATATTAATAAAATAATATAGTATTTGTCTTTTTGACTTATTTCACTTAGCATAATATGTTCTAGGTCTATCCATGTTGTCAAAATTATTAGATTTCATTCGTTTTATAACTAAGCAATATTCTATTGTGTATATAAGTGTGGGTGTGTGTATTATATTATATATCATTCTTTTTTTTTCTTTTTTTTTTTTCTGGATAGTTTTCCAAACTAGCTTTTATTTTTTTTTCTTTCAATATAATTTTTTATTTTTTATAAACATATATTTTTATCCCCAGGGGTACAGGTCTGTGAATCACCAGGTTTACACACTTCACAGCACTCACCAAAACACATACCCTCCCCAATGTCCATAATACCACCCCCTTCTCCCAAACCCCCTCCCCCCAACAACCCTCAGTTTGTTTTGTGAGATTAAGAGTCACTTATGGTTTGTCTCCCTCCCAATCCCATCTTCTTTCATTTATTCTTTATCCATTCATCTGTTGATGGGCACTACGTTGCTTCCATATCTTGCTATTGTAAATAATGTTGTGATGACATAATGGTGCATATATGTTTTTGAATTAATGGTTTTGTTTTCTTTGCATCAGTCAGTAATCAGAAATGGAATCACTGGATCATAGGCAAGTTTTTAATTTTTAATTTAATTTTTAATTTTTTGAGGAACTTCCATCCCATTTTCCATAGGGGCAGCCCCAATTTATATTCCCACCAACAATGTATGAGAATTCCTTTCTCTCTACATTCTCTCCAACACTTCTTATTTTTTGTCTTTTGATAATATCTAATTTGGCCAGTACAAGGCAGTATTTAATTAGGTTTTGGTTTGCATTTTGTTAATTTCTGAAGATGAGCATCTTCCATGGGTCTGTTGGCCATCTGTTATTTTAGGAAATAAATCCATCCAAATCTTATGCCCTGTTTTTAATTGGGTTATTCGGTTTTTTGGTGTTGACTTACGAGTTCAGTACGTAGTTTGGCTATTAACCCCTTATTGGATATATCATTTGCAAGTATCATTCTGTAGGTTGCTTTTTCATTTCTTGGATGGTTTCTTTTGCTGTGCAAAAGCTTTTTTCTTTCATGTAATCCCATTTATTTTAACTTTTGTTGTTCTTACCTAAGGAGACTGGTTCAAAGGTTCAGAAAAAAATATTGCTAAGACCAGTGTCAGAGAACATACGGCCTATGTTTGTTTCTAGGAATTGTGTGATTTTAGGTATTACATTCATGTATTTAAATCATTTTGAATTTATTTTGTTAATGTTATAAGACAGGGGTCCAGTTCATTATTTTGCATGTAGCTATCCAGATTCCCCAATACCATTTATTTAAGAAGCTTTTTTACCCCTCATTGTATATTCTTGCCTCCTTTGTAATAGTTTAATTGACCATGTATGCTTTAGTTTGATTCCAGAGTCTCTATTTTCTTTCATTGATCTATGTGTCTGCTTTTGTGCCACTTCAATACTCTTTTGATTACCATAGCTTTGTAGTATAGTTTAAAATCAGGACATGTGATACATCCAGGTTTGTTCTTCTTTCTCAAGATTTCTTTGACTATTTGGGGGTTTATATGGTTCCATATAAATTTTAGAATTCTTTAGAATTCTGGTTCTGTGGAAAATGCCATTGGTATCTTGATAAGGATTACTTTGAATCAATAGATTGCTTTAGGAAGTATGGACATTTTAACTATATTAATCTATACAATTCATGAGCATGATATATCTTTCCACTTATTTGTGTCATTTTCAGTTGTTTCCATTAGTGTCTTATCATATTCAGAATACAGGTCTTTCATCTTCTTGGTTAAATTTGTTCTTAGGTAGTTTAGTCTTTTTGATGAAAATGTAAATGTGATTATTGTCTTAATTTCTCTTCCTGATAGTTTGTTATTACTGTACAGAAACACAACTGATTTCTTTATGTTAATTTTGTATCCTGTGACTTTACTATCTCCATTTACTAGTTCTAATAGCTCTTTGGTGGCATCCTTAGGGTTTTTCATATATAATATCCTGTCACCAGCAATTAATGACAATTTTACTTCTTCCTTTTTAATTCAGATGATTTTTATTTAAATTTCTTGTCTGATTGTTGTAAGATTTCCTATACTATTTTAAATAAAAGTAGCAACAGTGGACTTCTTTGTCTTGTTCTTGATATTTAGAGGAGACACTTTCAGATTTTCACCATTGAGTATGATGTTTGCTCTTGGTTTGTTGTATATGACCTTTATTATGCTGAGCTTTGTTTTATTAATGTGGCCTGCCCTGTTCATTGATTTGCAGATGTTGTACCATGTTTCCATCTGTGGAATAGCTCCCCCTTGATCACAGTATGATATTTTTAAGGTATTATTGAATTTGACTTGCTGTTTTGTTGAGGATGTTTGTATCTATGCTCATTAGGGATAGTGACCTGTTTGTTTTTTTTCTGGTGTCTTTGTCTGGTTTTTGTATGAAGATAATGTCAGCCTTCTAAAATGAGTTTCAAAACATTCCTTCCTCTTCAATTTTTTGAAATAATTTGAGAAGAATGGATACCAACTCTTTAAATATTCAGTAGAATTTACCATTGAAGCTGTCAGGTCCTGTATTTTGGTATATTGGGAATTTTTAAATTACTGTTTCTTTTTTTTTTTTTAACTTGTAATTTGTCTATTACATTTTCTCTTCTTCATGATTCAATCCTGGATAGTGTGTGTTTCTAAGAATTTATCTATTTCTTCTTTTTTTTACAATTTGTTGGTGTATTATTATTTGTAGTAATCTCTTATGATCCTTTGTATTTCTGTGATGTCAGTTGCAACTTCTTTGTCATTGCTGATTTTATTTATTTGGGCCCTCATTTTTTTTTTTTTTTTAAGGAGACTGGCCACAGGTTTTTATGAAGCAACTCTTAGTGCCTTTGATCTTTTCTTTTCTTTCTTTTTATTTTTTTGTTTCAATTTCATTTATTTCTACTCTGATATTATTTTCTTTCTTCTACTAACTTTGTGCTTTGTTTGCTCTTCTTTTATGGGGGTTGGGGGTCTTTCAGGTGAAAAGTTAGACTGTTTACTTGATATTTTTCTTGTTTCTTGAGGTAGGCTATATTGATATGAACTCCCCTCTTAGAACTGGTTTTACTGTGTCCCATTGATTTTGGAAATTTTGTTTTTATTTTCCTGTGTCTCAAGGTATTTAGGCATTTTTTTTAAATTAATTTTTTATTTTTTATAAACATATATTTTATCCCCAGGGGTACAGGTCTGTGAATCGCCAGGTTTAGTATTTAGGCATTTTTAAAATTTCCTCCCATTGATGGTTTAGTAGCATGTTGTTTAATCTCCACATATTTGTGTTTTTCTCATTTTTCTTCTTATAATTAATTTCTATTCAAAACAACATTGAGATACTACCTTACACCAGTTAGAATGGCAAAAATTGACAAGGCAAGAAACAACAAATGTTGGAAAGGCTGTGAAGAAAAGGGAACTCTCTTACACTGTTGGTGGGAATAAAAGTTTGTACAGCTACTTTGGAAAACAGTGTGGATGTTCCTCAAAAAATTAAAAATGGAGCTCCCTTATGACCCAGCAATTACACTACTGAGTATTTACCCCAAAGATACTGATGTAGTGAAAAGGAGGGCCATATGCATCCCAAAGTTCATAGCAGCAATATCAACAAGAGCCAAACTGTGGGAAGAGCCAAGAAGCACTTCAACAGACGAATGGATAGAAAAAGATGTGGTCCATATATATGATGGAATATTACTTAGCCATCAGAAAGGATGAATAGCCAGCTTTTGCATCAACATGGATGGGACTGGAGATTATGCTAAATGGAATAAGTCAAGCAGAGAAAGTCAATTATTATATGGTTTCACTTATTTGTGAATCATAAGGAATAGCATTGAAGATATTAGGAGAAGGAAGGGAAAAATGAAGGGGGGAGAAATCAGAGGTGGAGAGGAACCCTGAGAAACTATGGACTCCAGAAACCAACTAAGGGGATGGGTGAGCCTGGTGATGGGTATTAAGGAGGGCATGTATTCCATGGATCTCTGGGTGGTATACATAATGAATCATGGAACACTACATCAAAAACTAATGATGTACTGTATGGTGATTAACATAATAAAAAAAAGCAGTTTGCAGAGTGAGAAAGCAGTAAGTGTTCATTCTTCACAGTGATTGGTTATATATTAGAATTTCTTAAATGATAGGGTTGGTCAATGGTTATGTCATATCAACCTTAGGAAATGATTCAAGTCTTGCCTGTGATTTGCAGAGGCATAAACAAGAAATGACCCAGGTTAAATCTAGACTTGCCAAATACGGTGAATAAGTTTTCTTCAGAGAATTTTTAAGATTATTCCCTGTTTCTTTTTGATTTTAACACTTTCACATGTTTCTGACTTTTTAAGATGTCTGTCCATTTCAGTTTAGCTCTCTCTTGTCCTATCATTTAATTTTTTTTTTCTTTTTAGTGGGTGTTTTCATCTTGTAATCTCTACTGTCAGTTATCCCAATTTGAAAACACCTGTGAAATTCTACTCCTCATTACAATCTTCTTTCACTCCTAAGTGTTTTAATTTTAACAGTTGTTCTTTCCTCTCTACTTAAGCTGATCTTCCTTATTTATAAATCTGTTTGTGTCCCATTTCTATCTGAACTTAACTTTATATTGTCTTATTTTAGTTTTAGAATTGCTAATTTCTATTTTTCTGTTGGACTTTTTCTTATTTACTTAATAACATTGCTTCACAAAGAAAAAAGTACATATAAATTGGGAACAATAGTGTTTGCTAGTTTTTCCTATAATTTTTTTTCATTCTTATAACTAAAGGAAGGAATTAATTTTCTTATAAATTCATGTCTCTGTTGCCAGTATTTCTTTTATTTGTATACCATAAATAGAATGGTATGTTTCCTAGTTAGTAAATGAAGTTCTAATATCTATGCTTCCAGAGAAATATATAAAACTTCTTACACATTAGATTTAAGAAAATCTCACTCACACCATAGAGAAAGGCTTACATAAGCTCTTTAAGAAATAGCCTCAGCATTTCATGTTTCTCCTCTGGTTTTCTTCCTGTACTGCAGGAGTCCTGTTGATAGTTGACAGCAGGCTAGCCTTCAGGTGACTTTTCCTCTTCAAGTTACCATCCTAGACCTAAACCTCTGTAAAAATGGGAATGAAAATAGTCATGTCTCCTATTTCAAATGACTGTTAATATAATGTAATAAACACATGGACATGAATACCCTTTACACATTATAAATTTTTTTTATCTGTTGTAAGATAGAAGATTTGAAAATTAAATTTAGTCGTTTCTGAAATCTCTACTTGTTCTAACTATGTGAGATTCTCTAAAATTTCAAATCTAGCACCTGATTTGAACATAGTAATTATGTGGCAAGATTGAGTAAGCAAAATGCCCTTTTTTGAGAGTTAAACTCCCTGTCATATAAGCTTCATCCAGCAGCTCTGCCAAAGGGCTTGTATGTGAAGGTGTTGTTGGCCTCCCTGACTTAGTCTCTTCAGGTAAGGGATATAATTTTAAGACATCCTCGTTTCCATAAATAATTTATTATCCATCTATAATATAACTTATTTAAAATATTTTAAGATATTTATATAATTATGCTCTACCATCTGTTACTCTGAGATTTCTAAGAGCTTACTTTTTTATGAAATTAATTTACCAGCTCCTCACTTTTTTTTTTTAAGATTATTTATTTATTTATCCATTTGACAGAGAGAGAGAAATCACAATTGGGCAGAAGTAGGCAGAGAGGCAGGCAGAGAGAGAGGGAAAAGCAGGCTCTCTGCTGAGAAGAGAGCCTGATGTAGGGCTTGATCCCAGGACCCTGAGATCATGACCTGAGCTGCAGAGGCTTAACCCACTGAGCCACCCAGGCACCCCCCAGCCCCTCACTTTAACCAAATAATTCATTATTCTGCTCCTACAATTATAGAACTGAACCATTTCCCTCTTGTTTATTTACATTTGTATTTTAGATTTTTTAAACTTATCATTTTTTAACTTTAATTTATTTTTTTTAAACTTATCATTTATTTACCCTTATTAGATACTTAACTGGATACATTTGAAAGAGCTTGACATTTAGAATGCGATAAACCTTTATTTAAATCCCAGCCTTGTCAATTTATATCTGTGGTTCTGGGCAATTTCTTTAACTCTTTTTGCTAACCTCAGTTTCCCTTCTGTGAAATGAAAACATGGACCTCATAGGTGATATGCATTATCCATGAGAATTAAAAGGCATATAAATTGTTTAGCACAGTATATCCTTAATAAGTGTATACTATTATTGTAATAATTAGACAATGAGTAAGGACAGTATAATTGAAAAACATATAGGTGAAACTTTATTTTATTTTATTTATTTTAAGCTGTGCAATGTCCCTGACAGACACACACATCTTTTTTTTTTTTTTTAAGATTTTATTCATTTATTTGACAGACAGAGATTACAAGTAGGCAGAGAGGCAGGCAGAGAGAGAGAGAGAGAGAGAGGAGGAAGCAGGCTTCCCACTGAGCAGAGAGCCCAATGTGGGGCTCAATCCCAGGACCCTGGGATCATGACCTGAGCCAAAGGCAGAGGCTTTAACTCAATGAGCCACCCAGGCACCCCGTGTAGGTGAAATTTTAAAATAAGTAAAATGGTTTCCTTAAAAATAGTAGACGTATAAACTCAGAGAATAGAATCATTTTTGACATTCATTTATTCAAAAAGTATCTGAATGCTTACTGTGTGCCAAGCACACTTCCAGGCGTTGATTGTAAAATGATGGACAAAGCAGGCAAGTCTGGCCCTCAAGTAGCCATCCTTCTAGTTAGGAAAGACTGAAAATTAATTCACAAATAAATGTCTGTGGTGATTTCAAGTGTGATAGGAACTATGCAAAAACAAAACAGGTTAGGAGATAAAGCATGCCAAGTGTGCCCAAGAGTGAGTTGGTGATGGTGACCAAGGCAAGACCTTGCTGTAACAGGAGCTAGGACCTGTAAGACTGACAGAGCCTACAATCTAGATATCCAGGCTAAGAGGTGCTCAAATGAAGTGAGCCTGTGTCATCCAGGGAGAGAAGGATAATCAGTGTGACTAGAGCATAGCAGATGCAAGGGAGCCTGGAGTGAGATTCTGTGGGAGATGGTTGGCCCTGGAGAGGAGTTTGGATTTTATTCGATTCCAGGAGCTCTGTAGTGACATGGCCTTATTTGGTTTTAAAATGACCACACTGGCTGATATAAAGAGGGTGGACTTTAGGAAATATGGAATGTGCTATTGATGTACTTCAGGAACTTGAAAATGCTGGAATGTAGGAGGATAATCACAGTGAAGATGGACAGAAATAATCAGGTGTGAGGTATACAGTGAAGGTAGTGCTGAAAGCATGTGCTTAATAATTGTATGTTGGGAATAATTGAAGTAATAAAAGGGTAGAAGTCAGGATAAGGCCTAGGAATTTGGTCTGCCTGTCACATGGTTAGAAGTGCATTCTTATAGCAGGGCAGACTAGGAGAAGGGGAAGTGTATAGTGCAGTGATTGTAAAAATGTGGATACTGTAGATAAATGCTTCCATCTTGGTCACTTATCAGCCATTGGCAAGTTTTAAAAATTCTCTGTGCCTTATTTTGCCCATTTATAAAGTCAAAATTTTAATACCTGTCTCATTACTTGCTCTAGAAGGAAATTTGAAGAAGATCATGCATTAAAATTATTTATAACAGTGTTTGACATATGGCAGGTTTTAACACTGAAAGAAGATCAAGAGAGAAAATTAGTATGTAAGGTTTGAATATCTTTGGGACATCTGAGTTAGCAGTACCCAGCATTGGGTAATAGCTTGAAGATGCAGAAAAATGATTCTTTTTTTTTTAAATATTTTATTTCTTGATTTGACAGAGAGAGACACACCCTGAGAGGGAACATAAGCAGAGGGAGTGGGAGAGGGAGAAGTAGGCTTCCTGCTGAGCAGGGAGCCCAATGCAGGGCTTGATCCCAGGATCATAGGATCATGACCTGAGTTGAAGGCAACTGGTCAATTACTGAGCCAATAGGGTGCCCCAAAAGTGATCTAGTTTGAGATTCTTGCTAAGGTAGATCTGAAGGATTTGGTGATAGTGTCATGGTTGATTGGACGGACTCTGGAACAAGTTGAGTTTGCAAACCATCTTCACCACTTTCTAGTTATGGGTGTTTTATATCCTGAGGGCCTCAGCTTCCTCAGCTTGAAATGAGAAGCCTAATAGAAACTATCTCATAGTTTTTTCGAAGGATTAATCATCTAATTTATGGTATGTGCCAGTTAGTAAGGGAGGATAATCACAAGTCATATTTGGACAAGGTAAAATCTCATGGGTTTACTCTAAGGATTAAAAAGCTAATACATATATTTTCCTGTTTTGTCAAAGATTATTTGACCATAAAGTTGAGGGTCTATATCTGGGCTCTCAACTCTGTTCCACTGGTCTATGTGTCTGTTTTTATGCCAGTACCATGCTGTCTTGGTGATCACAGCTTTGTAGTAAAGCTTGAAATCAGGTAATGTGATGCTGCCAGTTTTATTTTTGTTTTTCAACATTTCCTTAGCAATTCAGGGTCTGTTCTGATTCCATACAAATTTTAGGATTATTTGCTCCAGCTCTTTGAAAAATACCGGTGGAATTTTGATCAGAATGACATTAAAAATATAGAATGCTCTAGGAGGTAAAAAGACAGTCTCTTTAATAAATGGTGCTGGGAAAACTAAATAGCTATATGTAGAAGAATGAAACTCCACCATTCTCTTACACCATACACAAAGATAAACTCAGAATGGATAAAAGACCTCAACGTGAGACACGAATCCTAGAGGAGAACATAGGCAGTAATCTCTTCGATATCAGCCACAGCAACTTCTTTCAAGATATGTCTCCAAAGGCAAAGGAAACAAAAGCTAAAATGAACTTTTGGGACTTCATCAAGATCGAAACCTTCTGAAAAGCAAAGGAAACAGTCAATAAAACAAAGAGGCAACCCACGGAATGGGAGAAGATATTTGCAAATGACAGTACAGACAAAAGGTTGATTTCCAAGATCTATAAAGAACTCCTCAAACTCAACACACACAAAACAGATAATCATATCAAAAGATGGGCAGAAAATATGAATAGACAGTTCTCCATTGAAGACATACAAATGGCTATCAGACACATGAAAAAATGTTCATCATCACTAGCCATCAGGGAGATTCAAATTAAAACCACATCAAGATACCACCTTACACCAGTTAGAATGGCCAAAATTAGCAAGACAGGAAGCAATATGTGTTGGAGAGAATGTGGAGAAAGGGGAACCCTCTCACACTATTGGTGGGAATGCAAGTTGGTGCAGCCTCTTTGGAGAACAGTGCAGAGATTCCTCAAGAAATTAAAAATAGAGCTTCCCTATGACCCTGCAATTGCACTACTGGGTATTTACCCCAAAGATACAGATGTAGTGAAAAGAAGGGCCATCTGTACCCCGATGTTTATAGCAGCAATGGCCACGGTCTTGGAAAGACCTAGATGCCCTTCAACGGATGAATGGATAAGGAAGATGTGGTCCATATACACTATGGAGTATTATGCCTCCATCAGAAAGGATGAATACCCAAGTTTTGTATCAACATGGACGGGACTGGAAGAGATTATGCTGAGTGAAATAAGTCAAGCAGAGAGAGTCAATTATCATATGGTTTCACTTATTTGTGTAGCATAACAAATAGCATGGAGGACATGGGGAGATAGAGAGGGGAAGAGAGTTGGAGAAAATTGGAAGGGGAGGTGAACCATGAGAGACTATGGACTCTGAAAAACAATATGAGGGTTTTGAAGGGGCGTGGGATGGGAGGTCAGGGTACCAGGTGGTGGGTATTATAGAGGGCACGGATTGCATGGAGCACTGGGTGTGGTGCAAAAACAATGAATACTCTTACGCTGAAAAGAAATTAAAAATAAAAAGAAGCTAATACATGTTACCTCCTAGATACTGTCGGGGGGAAATGAACAAATGAAGTAGAAAGGAGGACAAGGTGGGGGCACCTGGGTGGCTCAGTGGGCTAAGCCTCTGCCTTCAGCTCAGTTCATGGTCTCAGGGTTCTAGGATTGAGCCCCCACGCATCAGGATCTCTACTCAATAGGGAGCCTGCTTCCTGCTCTCCCTCTGCTTGCCTCTCTGCTTACTTTTGATGTCTGTCTCCGTCAAATAAATAAATAAAATCTTAAAAAAATAAAAAAGAAAGAAAGAGAAGAGGACAATGTTGGGAGCATTTCACAATTAAAATCATAGCTCAGGTATTCTCAGGACAGAAGTAGCAGGGAGTCAGAAATAATCCAATGCCTCACTAACTTTTAGGGAAAGTCTTATTCCTAAATTAACTCATGAAATAGTCTCATTTGAAGTTCTAGATCACAAACTCTCCTCCATTTAACATTTCACTTAATGCCTTCAAATTAGAATGTAGGCTTCTGGCGGATCACATAATGTGGTGTATTTCTTTTGGTTTGTTCCTGCCACCATAATGCAAATAGTGCTCATTTTAAATCATTTAGTGTGGTGACTGAATTTTTTTTTTCCCTTAGAACCACATGGTATACTAGCTGCAGGGGCCCTGAATCATTTTATTCTAAGGAAGAAGTTTAAGTGAGTAGTTCATTTTATTGCTACACCCACCTCTCCACCCCCAATGACTTATATTGGAAAACTAAATGAAACTAATGGTTACAACTCAAAACACATCTTAATTTATACAAGTTGAATCCAGGAATTGTCTTTCTCCTACTATAAAAGGCTATATGGAAAGCAAAAAGTTAATGTGTTTTGGACCTGAGCAAGACAATGTAGAAATTTCAGGTACACATTAGGGCAAGACCTTGCCAATTTATTAGTCTTCTGAACCATAGTCATCTCATATATAAAATGGAAATAATACCTGTCTCATAATATTTGAAGTGACTGAACAAGGGTGTGTCCTCAAATAATTTTCTATCTATACTACAAAGCATGAATAATCTCAGGAAATGTTTTGAGTGCTCAGAAAGTACCATTTTACTGTGCACACCAACTACAAATACACTGTCAATTCATTGTATGCTTTAAAAACTCAACCTATTGTGGAATTTGTATATAGCCTAAGTAGTATTTGTGTATATAAATTTGTGGTTTTAAAATTACAGAGTTGTGGAGATCTAATAGGAGAGCTTTCTTACAGTTGTAGTAGTTTTGTTTATTTTTGTTTGCTTGGTTTTAAACAGATTTAGCAGCCTTCACAGTCAAGGACTGTCATGGTCTCATTATTTCCTGGCCCCTAGAGGAGAGCTGTGCTAATTAAGTCCAGTTAGTGAGGAAAATTAATGCTTCTTTGCCTGTATTCTCCTTTAGCAACTATTTCTTACTTACTTGTGCTTGTTACAATTTACTAACCATGTAGTATACATCCAAGTAAATGAAGCCTGCCTTCTTCTCTGCTCCCTGCCTCCCCATACTGAATTTACCAGGTAGAAAATTTGCATAAAGTCACAAACCAGTCAGCTTCTTGAGAAAAGTTGTTACTGAACAATTTCTTGTAGTGTTAAAGCTGAGAAAAATTCAACAGCTTTTGTAGCTCCACTGATGATTTTCATTTTCAAGCCAGGAGCTAAATATATAAATCATGTTTAACACAGTGTACCTGTCTTTAGAAAGCTGTTTAGAGTCATGTTTTATATATTTAGTTTTCTCAGTTGAGAGCTGCATGTTTTCTTTGCCATCCTGTTCTTTTTCTGAAGTGAACACCACACACACACACACACACACACACACACATACACTTCCCTATTACAAGTATGGTGCATTTATGACATTTTATTGCAAGATTCGTTTCTCTACCTGCATCTTCATACCACTGTATCATTGGTACTTTAAATAAACTGGACTGTTTGTGATTCGTGGCTCCTTTATAAGTTTTCATTTTGTCACTAAAATTTTTTTTTCTTTTAATATATTGTATAACAAATTAATACTGTTATCAATACATGTGTTTTGAAATCTGCTTTGATTTATTCTATGTATATAGAATCTTTATATCACATATTTCTATTCTAAAGAGATACCGCTTAATTCCTTGGGTTTTTTGGTTTGTTTGTTTTTTTTTGGTGAGTTAGTTTCTTTTTTTTTCTTTCTTTCTTTTTTTTTTTTAGATTTTATTTATTTATTTGACAGAGAGAGATCACAAGTAGGCAGAGAGGCAGGCAGAGAGAGAGAGAGAGAGGAGGAAGCAGGCTCCCTGCTAAGCAGAGAGCCCGATGTGCGACTCAATCCCAGGACCCTGAGATCATAACCTGTGCTGAAGGCAGCGGCTTAACGGCTTAACCCACTGAGCTACCCAGGCACCCAAGGTGAATTAGTTTCTTAAGTCTTGCCCAATCTACTTAACTTCTGTGTACCTTGAATTTCTCGTCAATTAAATGCATTGTATGAGTGAATTGAAGGAGATAATCTGTGTGTAGTACTTGGTCCAGGACTTCATTTACCACTTATAACTGGCTGTGTCAGTTATCTCATGAAAAGATGAAATTGTTGTCCTGTCTCCTTCAATCTTGAGGGGCTTTGAAATGGCTTTTGCTAATAGAAATGATTCTGTAGCATTTTCCCAGCCCAGGCAATTTTCACCTCTTATCTCTTGACACATTACATTTGGGAGTTCTGAGTTGTCATGCAGATTTTCTGATTGCTCTTGAGATTGCCATGTTGGAGAAGCTATATGTAGGATATCTAGTCCATAGTTTTAGCCGAGCCTAAGATTATAGCCATTTCCATCAAGACTTCAGACGTGTCAATAAATTGGTCTTGAATGTTCCAGTTTAGCCCATTTACTAACAGAACACCACAGAGACCTTTGTTGATGTTCCATACAATAGGATAATTTTCCAGCCAACCTGAATAAGTGACCCACAGACTCTTGAGATTGAAGAAAAGAGTTATTTGCCATATAAGCCAGTAAATTTTGGGTGGCAATAAACAACTGGAACACTGATATATGGAAATAAAATGTCTTTTGTATCCTATGATATTAGTAATAGCACTTATTAGTTTCTAACATTTATCTGTATATATTTCTTATATATATCCCATATCTATATCTGTACATTCATAATGAACATATTTTTAAAATATATAATCACTTGGTTGAGAATCATTACTTTCATTCCTAAGTTCCAGTGTTAATTCATACATTGTTTTAACTTCTTCCAATGACTAGGGTCTTTGGTACATTGTGGAATAAAAGTGATGAGAACGCAGGAGCAGTACTCTGCTTTTCTTCAGGGGTAAATCGATTAAAGATACTTCATTCAGTAGGATGTTTGCTTTAGATTTTCTATAGATCCTTCTACCAGGTTTAGAAAGCTCCTGGCCATTTCTCTTTTCTTGAGAGTTGTTATTTTATTAAGCAAGGAATGTTCTTGAAACTATTTTCTTAAAATATTTGTCCTTTTTTTCCTCCTCTCTTTAATATGAGAACTCCAAGAGGTTATTCATGTGATGTATATTTCTTACTCCAACTTCAGCAACTAGAATAGTCACCATTGAATAAATCTTACTGAGTACACAAATAAATAACAGAAAAGATATTTGATCATGTGAAAGTTGAACCTACAGAAAAACTACTCAATTAAATTTGAAGATGTGAAAAACTATAGAGGGAAAGCTATTGTAAAATCTCTTTTATTTTAAAGAGTTAATATTATCAAACATTAGAAGTCTGAGGATGACACAATTTTATAATTGAGTTGATTAACATATATTATTTCCCCCCCCCAGTTTTGTTGAGATATAATTGACATGCAGTACTGTATAAATTTAAGGTATAGAGCCTAATGACTTGACGTATGTATTGCATATATATTCATATATATGTGTATATGATAACTTATCATGAAAGCATACAATGGGCTAATGGATAATTGTCAAAAATACAGAGACACTAATACATAGTTGATAAGAAATAAGCTCTAACAGCTTGAAAAAGAAAAATAAAACAAGGTACAGTACATAGAACTAGAACATAATGTAATTTATATAGAAAAAGAATGTTTACCTAATTCAAGATCCTTCCACCTATTTTGTTGCTTAGGAAACTGAATTAGGGGCTGATTATATAACCTGTCCATGGTCACATAGCTAGGTAAGTCTGTTTATTTGAAAATATTCATAATAAATTAGTGAGACTAAACACCTCTGGAGAAGGAATTTGGGAAGTGGAAGGTGAAGGACAGTAGTGAAAGAGACTTCTTATTCTATTGTTTCTTCTACTTTCAAATTTATATTGTATACATGTATTATCGATATATGTATGTTACATTATCTTTTCTATTAAATAAACATAAAAGCAATTTTTAAAACTGCTGCAATATCTACATAGGTATTGTGATAATTTTCTACAATTGTACATACTTTAAAAATTTTTTTCATTTCTAATATTATCAAGTTATTCTGTTTATATTTTTGAGACTCCTCAAGGGTTTAATAAGCATAAAGATTAATTAAGTGCTGTTTATATACTAATAAGTTGTTAAAACTTCCATGTGCTTATGAAAAATGCAAATAGGTTTTTAGAAAAAAGTGAGGTCACATTTATTTTCACAAAATTCAGTGAAACATAGGCCTTGATACAGATGACATTACATTTTAATGAGTGTTTGTGTTCTCAATTTGAGATTTTTGAAGGTTGTAATTGTAATTTTAAGAGGTCCTAAAGCTCAGGGTGCCTGGGTGGCTCAGTCATCAACCATCTGTCTTCAGCTTAAGTTATGATCCCAGGGTCCTGGGATAGAGCCCCTGCATTAGACTCCCTGCTCAGGGGAAGCCTGCTTCTCCCTCTCCCACTCGTTCTCCTTGTGTTCCTGCTCTTGCTGTCTCTTTCTCTCTCTGTCAAATAAATAAATAAAATCTTTAAAACAAAAGAGATCCTAAAGGCCTTATTCATGTAAGTAGCTTAAAGTGAATAAAATAATATCCAGAAGCATCACACAAAATTATGTCATGATTCAGTCTGTCCTTTACCTCCTAATAATGAAAATAACAATGAATATACAATCCCCAGAATGATGAGTGATTTTTTTTTTTAAAGAATACCTCATGCGACATTTTGATAGGAGTGAGTAAAAATTTGATTGCTATACTTGAATATGCTTTCCCAACAAAAATGTTCTTTGCTTATAAAAATATTTTCCTCAAAAGTAGTTAAATTTGGAAACATATTTACCCCCTCCTGCCTACACATATGGTTACCTGCTCAGAAGAGATAAATACCTGCTGTACTCCAAAATTACAAACATATTTTGAAAAGTACTGAAAAGTTCTTGCATGCATTAATAAGGAGAGGAATTACTTGTAGGTAAAATATAATCAACTATGTAAGGTTTTATATTACTTTGGATATAATTGGTATTCAAGAAAAATACTGTTCTGACACTAGTTAAAATGATAAGACTTTATCCAGGACTATTTTAATAGGTGTCAAGACTATCATAACAGAGGAGAGAGAGATCAGGCTCAACTCTGAATATAGTAAACACAGTTGGGGATTTATAACCTAAGAGTAGAGTGGGTAGCAGTTGGAAGTTGGTGGATGGAAATATCAAGGTTGGTGGAGAAGATTTCAAGGGTGGGGGCATTCTTGCTAAACCAACACAACAGGATTCGTGCTGAAGGAGATCTGGGTGATCAGATATTGAAAGAGAGGAATAAGGAATTTGATCGGATATTAAGGGTGGTGAGATATCAAGGGTGAGGGGACTCTCATTTAACTGACTTAGTAAGATTCTTGCTACAACTAACTGAGGCCAAAGGATGAGGCCTAGACAGAAAAAGCTTCAGAAGAACCTTATTGGAGTTTGGCCATTGAAAGAGTATTTGTCACCAGTCAGAATATGGCAGATGCAGCTGTAAGTCAAGAGAGTCTAAGGCAATGCACAGCACCATTACTACAGAGGACCGTCTGGCTTGCCAGAAATCGAGGAGCATTAACATTGACTTCCTGCATTTTTCTTGAGCATGTTGAGCTGCTTTAGGTATGCCACATGCAGACCATGAAGGGACACCTGACCTTCCAGAAAATAGAAGAGAGATCTGTCAGAAGAGATCACCAGGCATGCCAGCCAAGCGTAAGCAGTGTCCAGGGCAATGAGAGAGACTGGTCATTTCCTATATGGGTAGCACACATCATTTACTCCATCACTTCCTCCTTGCTCACAGTTGCTATTTAGATCATTGAAGCAAATAAGTGGAAGATCTTTAAGTCAAATCATGTTGGTGTGCAGTTCTCTTGATATTATCTGCTCATCTTCTCCACCTTGGTCCTTGTTTTGACTTTGAAGCATAGTTATTCAGAATAAAAGAAACATGATCCCTTAATTGTCTTTCTTAAAATTCCTTGGTTTAGGATTGTTTTGCCATCTTTGCAGATATTCATGGGGTAAGAGCTTTCCATTTGTACATAATAGTTTTTTAATGGCCCTAACAAAATTATAAACATTGAACTACTGAAGTCATAGTATAACGTACACCATGCCATTAAAGGCTAGAGGATGGTCCTCAACATTTTAGCCCTGGCCTAATTATAGGATATTTCTATTGGATGCCTTGACATTCTTTGTATGTGTGGAGTGGGGAAAAGGTGATGGATGGTTTACTAAACATGTAAGGGTCCTGGAGTGCTTGAGGAATGACCCAAACATGTGTACTGGACACTTGGATCTTGATGGATCTGTGTGGCGTGACAAAAATGGAAAATTATAAGAAGAACCATATAAACAAACCCTTGACTATCTAAGTGCATTCAGGAAACATTATATAGTAACTGAAGTTCTCTGTTCAATTCTAAGTCTTAAAAAATAAAGCCCTCTTCATTTCTTGTTTTCTCATCACAAACTTTAGTCTCTTTTTCCTTCTTGTCTTCCAAGATATCCTTTTCTGTCTTTCCCCAGGAGACTCCCAGAGCTCACATGATAATATTCTTGAACTGCATAGGGGAACAAGGAGCACTGGGGCATGCTGCAACCAAGGCTAGGAGTGTCTTGCCTTAACAGTTATCTATATAAGATATGTGGCTGCCTCAGTACTACAGCCAGCATAGTCTAGGAAGAGAAAAAGAATAGTGCTGTGAGAATTGTTAATAAATTGTAATAGTGACTCTGAAATCTTTAAAACTGGGAAATTGCCAACTTTGAAAGTAGAAGAAAGGCTTTCCTTTTCCTTTTGAAAATGTCATCCATTTAGCCAGCTTAGAGTGGAAGGAGAAAGATAGCTTTGTCAAGCAGTGCATTTGACTTTATTTTTTTGAGTTTGGAGTGTGCTACTTTTTTATTTTTTTTCTACTGAGTTATGAAAGGTTTGTGTATTTTGTGAGAAAAATAAAGATGAAATGATGAAAAATAATGCTTGCCCTTTGTTAGGTACTCACCATGTTCCAGGCATGGTCCTAAGTGATTTCCTTGCAATGTTTCATTGAATAATAGGAGGCAGAGGCAATGTCTAGAGATCCTGTGTTTAGATTACTAGCTTAAAGATGCTCAAGGTTATACTGTTGAAGAAGAGTTTTTAATCCTATTTCAGCCTGACTGGTGAGTTAGGAAATTGATTTTTTTTTTTAAATTTTTGTTACTGTTTAGAAGGCAGTCTATGGCTAAAGAATCTGAAATAGAAGAGGTTGATATCCCCTTTGTTTATGTGTTTGTCTGTCTAAGGGTGGCATTGGCCAGGGCATTCACTTGGGTCCCTCTGACTTGAGGTGAGCTCCACTGGGTATTTCCCCCTTTCAGAGCCATTATTTTGATCAGACTGGCCCTTGTAGTTCTTCTGATTGCAAGAAGCACCTCAGCAACAACTAGCAAGGCACATTGAGAAAGCAAGGTTTGTTACTTATAAGTCCTAGAGGGTATACCTGACACATCAGGGGCCCCATAGAGAGCTTGCTTGTAGAGAAAGAGGGAAGAGAGAGATGGAAGGAGGGAACCTGGAATTCTGTCTTTATTGGGGCTAAGAAGGGGCTACCTAAAGTGTCATGAGTTTACTCTTTACTGGGGAAAACATAACAGCAAAAATTAGGGTCCAGGAAGGGAATAGGTCACCCAGGGTTTCCTACAAGTGTAAGTGGAATGGATGGAATGACCTGGTTTCTTACCTAGTTTAGTTGTTTTACTACTTAGCTCTGTCATGTAGTTGGCAATGTTTACTCCAGATGGATGTCTTTGAAGTGGATGTGTGGCACCCTTACCTATCATTTCTTTTAGTTGTTTGAGCTCCTGAGTCACTAAGTTCAACAACATTTGCAAATTCCAAATTGAGTCAGGGAATTAATTGCAAATTTTAGCAAAATTATAATTAATTATAAAAAGCAAACATATTTCCAAACTGTATGTCATATAAAGCACACAAGTTTAGAGTTGTTCAAATTAGATTTGAATTTAGATACTTCCGCATAAACTCTGTTGACCTGCAGCAAATTACCTCTGCTTTCTGAGTTTCATTAGTCTCATTTGTAAAAAGGGCTAAAAGTGATTTCTACCTGGGGTTATTTATGAGAATCGAATGAGATAATCTTATAAAGCCTTTGGCAAGATATTTGGCATTGGTAAATTCACAATCAGAGGTATTTTTATATATGTATAGGAAATTCTGTGGGGTGAATACTAAAGAGTTCTAAATCATAAAAATAGTTATATACAATTAATAAGTGATAATTTACAATAACATAAAGAACATAAGAATCTTGTAGTAACTCTAGGTGAGAGCACTTAAATTGAGGAATTTAAGTTCTAGCCCTTCTTTCTGACAAACATGGGAAATTGGGAAATTGAAGTGACCAGAAAAGACCAAGGTATTTCATTCATGAACAACTAAATTCCATCTTCTTTTTTTTCTTTATTTATGGATGAAGTAATAAGCAACAAACACTTATAGATAATAGAATCAATTCTAATGTAAACAAAAATTCTAATGTAAAAAAATTCTAACATTAAAAAAAAAAATCCCTAACTTGAGATTTAAGGAAACCAAATAAGGCAGATCCATGGAGAATAAAGGAGGGCAGACATCATTTGTTTAACTCCTGAATGATTCAAATGAATGGATATTTTACCTCAGATTTAACTGTGATATTTAGGACTGGGGCAACAGGTACTTGGGTCATTTTTTTTTCCCCTAAAAACAAAAAACACACAATCTGTTTCTCTGCCTTAAATAAATGAAGTTTGGGCTGAAGACAACTAGAAAAATGAGTGAAGGAGAGATGGAGGAAAGATGTAGGAAAAGATGGGAGTTGTGTTGACAGAACCTATAACATTAGGGTGGGTGACTGTTCACCAATCTCAGCTCTCATTAATCACACTCATATTGGAGGGAGGGGCAGAATCACAAAGAAGTGATTAACTGTCTGGTTACTGCTTGAACTACAGCCCAAGACTTCTGCCAGTTCTTAGTTTGGGAAGGAAAAAGAGCAGGAAGTAACTCAAGTAGATACTCAATTATGAGAAGAATAAACACCACCCTCATGTGGCCTGTCTCTAAACCACTAACCACATCTACAAAACACATATTTATGAGGCCCTCTTCCTTTTACCCTGCAAAGGTTGCAAAGTCCAAAGCATGCCTAGATTGAGTTTTCTAAAGATATTGCAAACCTACTTTTGCATCTTCCTTTTCCTTGGCATTCCTCACTGCGTGGTTTTCCTGAGCTGTAAAATAAACACTCCAATTTCCCAGGAATGTGAGAATGGGTTACTCATTCATCAAGGCATTGGAGTCACAATGATGGTTTGGTCAGTCAGTGACCCCATTGTCTCCTCTGCCACACAACACTCAGATGATAGCCTCTCACCACAGTGGTGTAGGGTGTAGTGACAAAAACCTAAGGAGGAGCCACTGGGTGGCTGAGTCTGATAAGCTTGGGTCATGATCTCAGGGTTGTGTGATTGAGCCCACATCCTGCTTAGAGTTCTTCATTGAATGTGGAGTCTGCTTAAGATTCTCTCTTCCTTTCCCTCTTCACTGCCCTCCTCACCTCCCCACAACTCATATATGTGCTTTCTCTCTCTTTAAGGAAAAAGCAAACCTAAACAGGGAGATTTGGAACATGAAGAAAACAAAGAGTGGTGGAACCCACATGGCATTAGGAACACTTTGGTTCCTTTTTGAATGAATGTAAGTTCTAAAAAACAAGTGATGGGGTCTGTGATCAAAGGAGTGAGACTGATACAAAGTGAAGGTCAAGGAAAGCTTTATTTCATTCCAGCAGCGAGAATCAAACCAACCGACTGGGGCCATCTCTTATGGAGAGAGAGACCCCTCCCCCAGCCTCACAGACTAGCTATTTATAGATCAAAGACCATGTGGTTGAGCCTGGCCAATGAAATTGTAACACACAGAGAAAGTTGTATAGTCATGCTAGGTCACACACGGGTGGCCAGTTGAATTACAATTTACCCTATAGTAGCTGTTTTGAACTAGCCTATCACTTTGGTCAGAATTGGCACCCATGTTTGGTGCCCAAAAGGTGGGGTTTACATTCTTTGGTGGTTAGGGAGATAGTGTGTGTGCTTTACTGATTGGATGGCTCCACCTGGCCTGACTCATCTTTGCATTCTGGGCTCTGTTATCTCCACCTGACCTGACCCGTCCTTGTATCTGGGATCTGTTATCAGGAACTGGTCGGCCATATTTTACTGGTTTCCCAGATTTGCTTTTAAGTAAGTTCCTGGTGGGGGGGGAAGGTCAATTTGAATTTACTGCACAAACAACAGAGATGGAGTAGCTCTGGCTAAGTAGGCCCTTGCAATAAGTATTATTTTTTGTTAAAGAAAAAGTGGCAGAACTACATTTGAGCTACAATTTTCCAATTCCAATAGCTGTACATTTCTGCTTCATTGTACTTTATGGTATATCATATGGTAGATGTTGAAGTGGAAAAACATCAGATTTGAAGATGCCCCTTATAATGTTTCTTATTATTTTTAAGTCTTTTTTTTTTTAAAGATTTTATTTATTTATTTGACAGAGAGAGATCACAAGTAGGCTGTGAGGCAGGCAGAGAGAGAGGAGGAAGCAGGCTCCCTGCCTAGCAGAAAGCCTGATGTGAGACCTGATCCAGGACCCTGATATTGTGACCTGAGCCGAAGGCAGAGGCTTAACCCACTGAGCCACCCAGGTAAACAATGTTTCTTACTTTGTAGTTTTTTCATCTATTGAGACATAAGTGACATATTCATTAAATTAATTTCAGGTGTACCTCATTTATCCCATGCTGCCTGACTGCCTCACCAATGTTTTGGGTTTTGTTTGTTGTTTTTGGCTAATCGGAGTTTTTAAGGGTAGTGATGCTCACTTAAGTGTAATCGCATTCTGCCTGAAACTGCCAGATCTGGCCTGTCTGGGCAGCTGACCCACATGGTCCCTTACTCAAAATTATAATAAACAAAGTTTGAATTTATTAAGCCTATTTTTTCTTGTACAAACAGAAAACTGTTATTTTATGGGTAGCATCATGAGACCCAGCTTCACTTTATCTTCAAGTATAAAGTTTCATGTGCACCTTTGCCAAACATTGGCAAATCCTCTGAGAACAAGAACAACTTTTTTTTTTTAAATAATAAGTTTAATCCATAAATATCAATTCTCTAGATTGTAAATTTGGGCAGCCTTGAGAGAGATTGCAATATGGAGCATTAAAAATCCTCCCTACATCCAGAAAGTTTTCATACTCCTCCTTTTGAAGTTTCAGATTGGTGCTGTGGGCTCTGGCAACAATCTAGGGTGCAGAGAAAATGATTTTGTGTTTTATTCTCAAATCTGTGAAAGAAAGAAAGAATTTCTGAGAGAGGAAACTATGTAAATAAATATAGTAAAAGTCAAAATGAAAAGTAGGGATAAATTAATGCTACTAATTTGGGTTTATTAACCACTAACAGTATATTGTATAATGACTGATAGGATGAAATAAATGATTTTTATTGCTCTGCTCCCACAGAGTAGAAGGGGGTTTGCAAAAGAGTAGGATTTCTGTGTGCTACTTACTTGTCAAATAAATTAATAACGAGTGAGGAAAAAAAGGAATAAATAACCCTTTTTATATTTAGAAAAATGATTATTTCAAAAGACATACTGAAAAGAACTTAATGGTCAGCTATAACAATTTGGAAAAAATATAACCTGTTTTATGACTTTAAATGAGGGAGAATATCACTAAGAAAACAAGACAAACCATTAGAGTTAAACATCAATCAGTATCATCTGTAAGATACTCAATTAAAAAATGTGATTACGTTTTGGCAAAAGAAATTTGAGTTTTTTAAAATTATGAAATAATTTTGCAAATATCAACTGATAAACTTTAGCAACAACACTATTACATTATTAGTAGAAATAAAACAATGTTTCTCAAAATATTAAATCTTACTAAAGGCCACTTTCTTTGCTTTGTCATCATTCTTTTAAATACTGAACATAGTTAATTTTTTTTCTCAATTTTTAATATTAAAAAAAGATTTTAGGGGCGCTTGGGTGGCTCAGTGGGTTAAAGCCTCAGCTCAGGTCATGATCTCAGGGTCCTGGGATCGAGCCCTGCATCTGGCTCTCCACCCAGCAGGGAGCCTGCTTTCCCCTCTCTCTCTGCCTGCCTCTCTGCCTACTTGTGATCTCTCTCTGTCAAATAAATAAATAAAATCTTTAAAAACAAAACAAAACAAAACAAAAAAATATTTTAGTATCAAAATGTGATTTGAATACATTGTGGACATAAGGAATGTCTGATAATGTTTTAATTAGTTTAGTTGCCTGCTATATTTTTAGCTAAATGAATCCTATCATTCTCAATTAAGTAAAGCTCTTTTCATAAAAGCATGCTAGATTTACTTGCAATTAATAACCTAGCTATTCAGGATACAACAAAATTGGGCATGCTCTTCCCTAAACAAATTTTTCTTGGAGGTTATAAGTTAAAATAACAGCTAAAAGATAGTATCTGAGAGTCTTTAATAGTTTGTAGATATTCTGTAATATTTCCAAATAAGAATTAAAGGAGTGTTCCATGAAATATATTACTGTGTATATATTATTATAGTTAAATACATAGCCAAATAAATACATAAATATATAAAAATATAATTAACCTAATGACTTTAAAATTTTACGACTGTGTACCAATTTAAAAAGATAGTATTACATGCATTAGATTCAACCATTAAGCAAAGAGAAGAACATATTTTTCAATTTGTGACCATAACCAAGACCTCAGTCACTCAGTTCTTTCTATCTCACCTGGTCTTCTGGTTGTATTTCATGACCCGGTCTAAACTTCACATTCAACTACTCAGTGTTTGTTTTTCTTTCTTTTTGTTGTTGTTGGGTTTTTTTTTGTTTGTTTTTTTGTTTTTTTCATCAGCCTAGATTTCCAAGCCCTTTCCACCCCCATGTGTCCCTACTGCCCTTCATCTCTACACTAGTCCCAAGAGGAAGGCATGCAGTAATAACTGGAGAAGCAAACAGAGGTCTCATCTCTTTTTAAGGCACTTTGTCCAGACAACTGAGGCCACTTGGCTGCATGTTAAGTCTCTGCCAAAGGGGCAGGCTGTGATAAGGGAACCTTAATTCCCTATGCATAAAGCCCAGAATCAGGTCACTCTTGCCTTGTGACCCATTGGACTTTATACTCTACATCTAGTATTCAAGTTCCAGTATGGTTCCCTTTTGCCTAAACTCTAGGCACCCATTAGAGGTTCAGTCCCCAAGTTTCAGTGTTCCTTATGTCTTCTCTGGCTTTGTCCTATGCCATACTGCAGTTCCACCTGGTGTCCTGCTACATGATGAAACAATTATATACTATTTCCTCTCTCAATCTTTGAGTACTGCCATATTTCTTAGTACCACCCATACAAAAAAGTCACAGAGAGAAATTCAGTTTAAGATCAATCCATATAAGATTTATATTTGAACATATTAAATGAGACAAATTTTATCCATTTTATATTCAGATAAAATCTATTTCACTTAAAATCTTTCAGAGACTTTTAAAAATTTAATACATAATTTAATTTGGTTTTTGATACATATAATGCCTTCCTCTTATATGTAAATTATTTAAATGTCATACCATATTAAAATAATTTTTAAATAAAATTTTAATCTGCCACCATTTATACATCCCCTAACATCTATTTCAGTACCAGTGGCATTTTTTAAACTAATCTTACAGTTACTGGATTTCTAAAGAATTTGTACTATAGGATTTTTTACATTTTATTTAAATAATTTAGTTAATATATCGTGCCTTCTGAAGTAACAGTTTTATTGCATTTATGTAATAAAAAAGAACAATTTTGTTAATCAAATTTCTGTTACCTTTATAATTTATAAACTCATTTTTCTATTTTGTTCTAGATAAAGATCAGTTTCTTTTATATAATGACGTGTATCTGGCCACCTTGCTGGGTGTAGTCACCATTTCTTGCGTCCTCCCAGTAACAGCAGCTGTTCTAGGACTTTTCAGTTCCCATACTCTCCTACAAAATGAAATATGTGTGTAATCAACCCGAATTTCACCTTAGGAAACACCCTTAGGAAACATATTGCCCTAAAATAAATATGCTTTCATGAATTGATTTTTCTCCTGTATACTGTTTGCATTTACACACACACATACACACACACACACAAACACAGAGTCATCCTCTGGAGAGAGGTATTTTCTTACATATGTGTTTGTTAAATATGAAATAATGATTCAAATGTCATTGCTTTTAGAGAAATCCAGTTGAAAATCAAAGGAAAACTACTTTTATCTAGGTATAACTCCAAAATGTATCATAATATGCAAACATTTAGAAAATTTGTCTTACATTCATGTAATTGTAAAGGTAAATTCTCTATATTGTAAGATTGTTAACAAGGTGTGGACTTCAGTTTCTCCTATTTTTAGAAGCCGGGGCATTCTAGCAAAAGTGATTTGTTTCCCTTTTGTAGTTCAGTGAATCTGTTTAACTTCTTATCATTACTGTGATTTTTAAATTACATTTGTTTGCAGAATTTCTTGTATACAAAATATTGAAATATTTAATAGGGTATTTTCATCAGTAGAAATTTAAGAGGTTTTTTTTCTTTCTCAAAATATGAAATGAAAAAAATGTGTTAAAGTAAAATAGTGTTTTTAATTACTAGGGTAAATTTAAATCAAACCTCCCCCTCCAAATTAATAGAGATAGTGACAAAATGATTTACTTAGTAATGGTGTTTAACATGTCACTCTAAACAGATGAACATTATTTTTTTCTTTCATAGAAGATTAATAATAAAATATTTTTTAAGGAAAAAAGCACCATTTTTTGAGATTGTATTGGTCATATAGTCTCTCTTTAGAAAATATTTGATGTATAGATAGAAAAACAATGCAGGGTTTAATTTTGTAATGTAACTTAAATATATAATTGCCTAAAATTAATTATCATTTTATGTGGTCAAATGAAATGAAAAATAGTGTCAAAGGCATTGTCTACATATCCATTATACAAGTATTAAAGTTTCTCTAAGTTATCCAGTATCTATTCTGCATTTAAATTGGCTGGTTAATTTTACCAACATAATTGAATAAATGAAGAACAGAACAGAAGACAGAGGCTATGAAATCAGTTTTTGTTCAGACATATTTAATGGTTGCAACTGACCAAAAACTGAGGTTATAACAACAAACAAAACAAATGCACTGTAAACTTTCATGTATCCTACTATTTAAGGAGAAACTCAAATAATTATGCAAAGAAATCCAGTTATAGACTATCCATTTATAAACTATAATGTATATTTGAAAGACAGTAATGACATGAGAAGTTGAATGACAGCAGAGAGCCAATTTAGAATGGAGTTGGATTTTATGTAGAGATGCAGTAAGATTAGGAACTCTACCAGCACTACTACTTTCATGAAAGTCTTTTAGGATTATCTCTTTAATAATGCATACTTTCTATTTTGTATTTCTCCGATTACAAAATAAGCATTTATTGTCAAATTCAAAAACTCAGAAATAGTAAGAATATACGAATACACACACACACACACAACACACACACACACACACACACACTGCTTATAAAATGTTGTAATTAGTCTTATAGAATAGTCAACCTTCAGTTTAGTTTAACTTTTTCTAATTAGATGATATTTCCTGTAATTCTCATTGTTACTGGATGCAAATCTTGAACTAATATCTGCAGTCATTAACCAAAACTCATGTTGAGTGTGGCTTCCTATTAACATTCTATTTTGATAGCCTGAGCCCTGATGTTATCAGTGGAGGGGATTGGGGCCAGAGGGAGGTGTAGCAAACCAAGGAAATGGCTCAGGAAACAGGGAAAGACATATCGTGTCAAGAGTGAACTAGTAATAATGTTAAATCTTCCTCGTAGTGGAGAGCTAACACGTTTGTAAGATATTAGTGAAAAAATCAATGGAACAAACAATAATGACGATAATGGTCAATATTTCTTGATATTTATCATGTGTCATGAATTATTCTTATTGCTTTATATTCTTTATTTTATTAGTCATCACTATAAGGTAAATACTGTTGAGAAAGACACTAAGATTTAGAGTTTGAGTAACTTCTCAAAGGTGGCAGGTGGTTAGTGGATGTAGTAGGCCAAAAAATGCTCCCCACCCCAAAGATCTCTACCTCCCAATCCCTGGACTCTGTGAATGCTACTTTGAAACACAAAAAGAAAGATCTTTGGAGATGTAGTAGAGTAAAGAGTGTTGACATGGAGATTATCCTTGATTATCCAGGTGCAATCACATATTCTTATACGAGGAGGGCAGAGGTATGGTCTACACCCCAACACGAAGCAGAGATTGGAGCAATGTGGCTACAGGTCAAGGAATGCTAGCAGCCCCTGGCAGCTGGAAATGCAAGGAACAGATTCTCCCCTAGAATCTCCCCAGGGAGCACAGCCCATTGACACATTGATTTCAGTCCAGTGGTACCAATACTGGACTTCTGGTCTTTAGAACTGTGAAAGAAAAAAGAAAAAAAAAACATTTTAAGGTCCAAATGTTGTGGTAATTTGTTATAGTTGTAAGAACCTGGTAAGATATAGTTGTGAAATAAACCAGATAATGCCTCCAGAAATACAGCTTTCAGCCATTTGCCAGATCATTCATACATTTCCCATATAAGCATAGACGTGATCAGTTTTTCTTTAGTGCTGAAAGCCAGATGGAACATAATAAAGTAAAAGAGGTGTGTGTGTATATGTGTGCCCCATATATGTGTGCATATGTGTTTATAATATGATGATATTATATTATATACATGATGATTTATGAAGTTTCAGGGTCTTAAAAGTAACATTTTAATTTTATAATTTATATGTACACATCTGCTCACAGATATAATTTGAATAAATTCGAAGTAATGGAAATTTGTATACAATGCTGAACCATACATTTATTATACTATATTCCTGAAGATACAGTTAACTTTTATAGATAATTAAAACTAGTTTGAATGTTAATCATTCCCTGAAGAGAAATACTTTCCTCCAAATTTGGATTGGTACTTGCAAGAATTTTAAAATTTATCTCTACTTAGTCTTATCACTTAAAATCTTTCATAGACCTTTAAAAGATTAGTTAATCTGATAACTTGATTTTTTCATTCATTTGTCCATGGCTTAAGTCTACTTCCTTTCATCTATTTCATTATCATTGTACCCCATACTGTACGCTTTGTAGACAAATCCTGCACCAACCTTCCCCTGAAACTCATTTTGTGTTTGTGTAATTCTAAGTTTGTTTCTTGGATAATACAGTTGACCTTACACTTTCTTTTCTCACCCATCAGAAAACTTGGGGGGATTCCCCTCCCTTCTAAAACTACCCAACCCCCTTTTTCTAGCAGCACCATTGTGATTGGTTTTTCCAGGATTATCAGCTATGAATGACTAAATGCATAGAGTTAAATAAGAGGGAAAGAACATTTCAAATAAAGGAAATAATAGATGCAGAGACAGCAAGACAGTAGCTAGAAGCTGAGGGTGTGGTATATGTTAATGAGACATGGCATGTAGGTAAATCGAGATCATATTTTTATGTGAAAATGTCTGGATTGTAAGGATTATCCATTTTTCCTGTATGTCTGAGTTCTTCATACACTATCCCCCCTTTCTGATATCAGTTAGTTTCTAAAATAAACTCAGCCATATGTTTCCAATATTCTACATCAGTTTGTGCAGTTTCTATGATTCAGTGATTTCAACAACAAGACACCTCAGTGGTCTGTATATGAGATTGCTCTCTCAATGCAACAAAAACCAATATGAATTGGACTTTGATGACAATAAAACAGTATAAAAGTAAAGGCTGAAAAATAAAAGTGATCATTCTGAGGAAAAAAAAAGTATTCATACAACACTGATAACCATGGGAGTACTTCTTATGGAAAACAGGGTCCTTCTCTTTTGCCTGTGTATTTTTTTGTTGCACCAGAGAGGATACATGAGGTGCATTTTTAGGGAAGAAAATCAATCCAAAAATTATATGAAACTTATTCACCACCATTATCACATAACAACAATAATAGGAACAACAAATCATTTTTAATACTTTTATATATCATCCAGATTTTTTATTTGGAATGACAGGACCTGATGAGAGTCACATGAATAGACACGTCATGACATCTGATAATTAATGAGTTTAGTGTGTGTGTCGTTTTGAATTCTTATAATCTGTAATAATTTTATGCTCATTTTTTTTCAAATTAACCAAATTCACAGATTATTTGGCACTTTCAGAGACTCCTGCTTTCATTAAGAGACGTGCTTTTCATTTAAAGAAAATTATTCTATGGAATCTCACCACACTATCCAATTTAAAATTTGTGCTTCTCCTGAGTGAGGCAACATTGTTTATTAATGATCCATATGCTTTGTGATTAACAGAAATGTGACAACCTTGATGGCACATGGGAGATGGGCAAAATAAAATCCCATCAAAAACATAGCAAAAACAAAAAACATAGCATAGCAAACAGCTCGGAGTGTGTTCTGCTTCTCTGGTAGATACTTGTTTAATTTTGTGAGGAATCCATAGGTTGCTTGAAGCAGGTGTTTGTGATTTATTCCACTGAAATTATGAGCAGTGGAATGAATGTGGGTGTTAAAACTAGGATGTGCTGAATGGGAGATATATCATTCTCTGAAATTACTGGTCTTGTCTCCAAATCTCAAACACAAAGTTTCCAACATCGACTGTGTTGGAATATCTGATAATTCATGAGGTCTATAGTCTTAAAGGTAACACCTTAAATGTACCATGTAACTAAGTAAGAATGAATTTCATCAGTTGTATTTACAGTGCATTTGAAAATCCTGGGGTAAAAATAAAATTACGCTTTGGCTAATGCTCCTGGATGTTCTGGGAGCCTCCCTTGCCTGTGACAAAAGAGGGGAGGAGATTTTGCTAGTGTCATAAAGTGGGAAGATGTGTCTGATGGGAAAGTGACTGGATACCTGGTGCAACCTGTTGCAAACATTTGCAAAGTTTAAAAAATACGCTGAGGCACATTAAAAATTTCGATTGTATATTTGAACATACATCAGTTGGAATAGAGTAGTGGTTTGGAGTGTTGTGTGGACAGGAATTAGACTGAGGGTTTTATAAAGAAGCAGCAGAGGCAAAACAAGGACATTATTTCATTGGGTATTATTTCATTGGGTTTTACACAGAAGAAGCAGAAACAAAGCTAGGACATTATTTCTTTGCCTTATTCTGGAAAGCCTCGTTGGCTATTGGTTGGGGGTTGTTCCTAAGTTTCACTTTCTTAAATTCAAGTGCCTTGACTCTGAATTAGGTTTTGGTTTGCTTGCAAATGATACCAAGGCGTTACACCTACCTGGTCTAATGGGCTCCCTGTTTAATTACTTCAGCAGTAATTTCCTATCTTAGATGGAAGCCCACATGGTCATCATGTTTGCATTTGAGTAAATTTGCTGCAGAGGGTTCAGTCTTAGGTCTCAGCAGAATTACAATCCTTCCTGATCACATGATCATTGTCTTTGGGGGTGGTAAAGAGACAGATAAATGGATAATTTGGGTTTCTAGTTTCCGGAGTTGGCCACATCTTTCCTTTCAAACCAGTGAACTCTGTTTTAGGGAGGGATTACTGGTAAATTTCAGTGTGTTAGGAGCTCACAGCCAGATATGGGACCAGTGAGCCGTGTATATACATTCTCAGAGGGCAGAGGAAGGATATGCTCACTCTTCTTTCTCTCGTATGCTTCTCCTCCTGGACGTTGTCTATAAAATATCGAAGATAATTATAATGCAGGACACTCATTAGGAATTAGATAGTTAACAGAATTCAAGCTTTCACAAAGTATTATCAGTATGATATTGTATTATCAGTATGATATTGTAGCAAATTTTTGCAAGATGTTACCCCTTAAGAATATTAGTTTAAGAGTGTAGGAAATCTTTGTTCTATTTTCTTTCAACTGCATGTCAATTGACAATAATCTCAGTAATATTGTCAGTTAAAAAAGTATTCTCAGACCATCTGAATGCTCCTTACAAGTTGGTATCTGTAAAGTGAGCAGACTCCAGCTGAGATTACTCTATCTTTGGTGAATCTGAAGAGCAGTCAGCTCAATCATGGTTCTGAGCTTGTGTCTTTCCAACTTGGTGGAGCCTAAAGAAGGCTTATATCCTATAATGTCATGATTCAGTTAAATAATTTACCCTAAGGAGAAAATAGACAGAATATAGGGCACAGGGAACCTGTATAACATAAATACTAAATGTTAATTATAACAGTACATTGTAATTAAAATTAAGAAAGAAAATGGAACATCCCCCTGTAGATAACTGTTTGACTATGTTGTGTTTGTGAAAGGTGGACTAAAATGGACCTGGGAGGCCATTAAAGATATGGGAATTATGCACATTTTCAGCAGATGGAACCATGGACTTCTAAACTAGGCCAAATCACAAAAATTCCAAGGATTCTGCAAGAAAACCTGCCACTTGCTATAGTAAGAGACTTTTGCTTAATGTGAGCTTTAATAATCAATTATGTTCAGTTAAATTTGGCTTTGAGACACCATCACCAATCAAAATTCTTTATAAACAATGGATACAAATGTTCACTTTTTGCTTGAAAAACCCCTGTCTGACTATTGCTTCCTAGTGGCACATTGTTTGCGTTGTTGCCCAAATCTTTCCGAAATTGCAATTCTTTGAGCTCAACCACTTTTGCTTAATTATTGCCCCTTCACAATTTTGGGTTGACATCTAGAGATGAGGAATGGAAATTCTTCAGATGTTTTTTTATGTCAATAACATACATCTACTTAGAAAAACTTGCACTGCAATTTGAAAATCCTTTCTACTATATTTACAAGGATAATTTGCCTTGATTCATTATATATCATAATACAGTATTTTTGTTAATTCTGACTTAATGAGGTTTATGTTCCTGATTCTATATCTTCCTGGTTTCTGGTCTTTCTTTGTAATCTCAAAAGCCTGAATTTTTATAGAATAATGTTTTCAAAATCAAGAATGTGTTTTATTGTCTGATAAGTTGGGTCTTTTTAAAGTAAATCTTGATAAACCTTTTACAAATTTTCTCATATAAAACATTGCACAACCTTTGCTAGATTTATTCATATTACCTCACATTTTTATATTAATGTATATGGTAGCTTAAGTTGTTTCATTTTTAAAATTGTATGTTCCTGGTAAAAATAATAGTTATTTGATACATATCAATTTGTATCCAGCTACCTTGCTAAACTATTATTAAATGTAATGATTTTTTTACAAATTCCTTTGATCCCAGATGATTTTACTGTTATGTTTTTGTACAGGTTATATAACTTATATTTATTCAACAATTCCTTGGTTGGCTTTAAAGTGTTTATATCAACATTTCTGAATAAAAAATCATTTCCTTCTATAAAGGAATGCTCTTTTTCTATAAGATGAATCTGATGGTGACAAATTCTGCTAAGTCTATATATTTGTGGGAATGCCTTTATTTCTTCTTCATTTTAGGAACTTTCTTTCTGTGTAAAGAATTCTAGGTTGGTTTATATTTTCTTCAGTATTCTTTATGTATAATTCCATTTTCTTTTGAATTTCCTTATTTAGATTCATTATAATTTATAATAATTTTAAAGCCTTTATTTAAATTCCAGTTAGTTAACATACAGTGTAATATTAGTTTCAGATGTATAATATAGTGATTCAATACTTCCATACAACACACAATGCTCAGATAAGGCTGTGTGTGTGTGTGTATGTGTGTGTGTGTGTGTGTGAGAGAGAGAGAGAGAGAGAGAGAAGAGAGAGAGAGAGAAGGAGATTGATTCTGTGCTCAAGATCATGGTTCTTCTTGTTAACTGTGGTTTTCATCAGATTTTGAAATTTATCATCTATTTTCTTTCCAAATTTACACTTTAAAGTACTCTTTTTTGAGAGTCAATGAGAAGTCAGTAATTATAGTAAAATCCAAGCCAAAATATATAAACACATATTTTCTCAGTAAGAAATGCTGAGGTGCATTTCAACATATACAAAAAATATTCAGGTTAGTGGAATGCTATCAAAATCATCTGTCTCTTTTAATTGAAAATATAAATGCTTTATGAACAGGCTGACAGCAATTTTAAGATTACAAAGCAAAGTAAAATTGGGGGTGCCTGGGTGGCTCAGTGGGTTAAAACCTCTGCCTTCAGCTCAGGTCATGATCCCAGGGTTCTGGGATCGAGCCTAGCATCGGGCTCTCTGCTCAGCTGGGAGCCTGCTTCGCTTCCTCTCTCTCTGCCTGCCTCTCTGCCTCCCTGTGATCTCTGTCTGTCAAATGAATAAATAAAATCTTTAAAATAGTAAACCAAAATAGTACCAAAATAGTACTTTATTAAATATTTACAAAATAGTATTTTATTACCAAAATAGTAAAATTTAAAAAAATTTATCATTGTTAAGAGTTGTTGAGGAATATAATGTTTTTAAAAATCTCCTTCCAACCCAAAATACCTCTTCACAAATGTAAAGCAGAAAGAACATAATTTTAGAATTGCATAAGCAGTGGCCAGAATGTCAGGCACATCACTGGTAATCTCCAAAGTATTGCAAAGACAGAGAAATCTCACTCTTGAATATAACCAAGCAGATTCAACCATCACATATATATTCTCAAGATAAACAGTAATAAGTTATCAACTGAGAGGATTTGACAGCACCATTTGTCACACATAGTTCATCCTAAATTAACTTGGTAATGGGGGTGAACATCTATTAACTGACTGGCTTTATCTAAAAGAACAATAAACTTCTCGTTTTCGTATGACAGGAGGTGATTTTACAGTTTAGAGTGAAGTGCCCACTGCCGTTAGGTCCCCACCTTCCCACAAAAGCTGGGAGAGAGGGACACTATTTTCTTTGATGTTTGCACTACGAAGAAATGATTCCCAGTCCTAGAGAAAGTTATTCTGGGGTCTGAAAGCTGGTAACAGGCTTATTTAACTTTTAAAAAGACATAAGTATCTGAAAATTTTCAATTACAAGTCTTCTAAAGTAAATAAGAAAAAGGAGGAAAGGAAAGTCTCTTATTTTCAACAGAGATAATTAAGATTTTTCAATTCATATTTGCTGTTACAGAGACTACATTGAATAGACAGAAAATTTAGAGTTTTTTTGAAAATATATTATACATTTAAACTTCATATAGATGAAATCGCACTATGACTTTCTATATATATAAATATTTTCTGATGAAAACATGGTATAATCAAGTGATATTATAGAAAACCATGAAGAATAAATTATTTAAAAATTTAGTCAAATTCAGTTATAGCATCCTTGTATTTATATAAGGTTACATAAATTTATTATGCACATTACTTGTAAGTATGTACAAATATATATTTATGATAAAATACTAAAGGTCATATTCTCTTTTTCAGAAAGAATATCATCATATTTAGAATTTTTTGGAAATTCATATGCTTCAGGAAATCATTGTGCTTCAAAAATCAAAACTAGTGTTTCTAATTCAGAAAATTTAATTAAGACTAACATGAACTTATTATAATAGAATTAGCACTAAAATACACTTATAATCTTCTTTTCTTTCTGCTCAGAGAAAAATTTCAAGTTAAAATTGTACACTCACTAGGTATTTACTACTGGTTGCTTAAAATTTTCAACTCATTTTTCACTCTAGCACTGTGCCAGTGTTAGCACCATTAAAAAATAATCTTGGATTTTGATGTCTATAGAATGATGAGTACCAGAGCACAGACTATGAAACTTCTCCTATTGCTGATTTTGTTAATAGAAAGGGACAGTTATTGTTCATCAAGTCTGAAGATTTAAGTTGCACAATTGAAAATACTCTGACTTTTCACTAAGACAGTTTTGTAAATGACCTTTTTTTATGGGATCATGAATAATGATACACAAATTGTGACATAGACTTATGAATATGTTTTTCTTTTTGTTTTCTCAATAATGAAACAAACTTTCATTTATTTATTTATGTACAATAAGATTGACCCATTGTAGGTCCACAGTTCGATGGATTTGGGAAACTGTCTAGAAACATGTACCCAGCAACATCATAATTAAGATGTAGACAGATTCCATTTCCCCACAAAATTTTTCCTTTTTTGTAGTGGATACTTCCTTGTACCCTTAGTGCCAGGGAAGATGGCTCTGCTCTCTATCACTACAGTTTCCCTTTTATATAATTTTGTATAAATTGACTTAAATTGTGTTTTATAGTTTACTACTTTCAGTTAGGGTAACGTCTAAGATTTATCCAGGCTGTTGTGTGTATTATTTTTTTCTTTTCTTTTCATCACCATGTAATAACCTACAGCATGTTGAGCCACAGTTTGTTTTTCCATTCACTGGTAGATGGACATATAGGTTGCTTGCAGCTTTGAGTTACTCTGAATAAAGCAGCTGTAAATATTCATGTATATATCTGCATAAACATATATTTTCATCTCAATTTGGTAAGTACCAAAGTGTAGAATTCCTGGTTTGCCCAGTATGTGTTTGTTTTACTCTATATGATACAGCAATAGTGTTTTCAAAAGTGGTTAACAGTCTGGGCACCCATCAGCTTTGTGTGAAAGTTTCCCTTACTCCCTGTCCTCACCATACCTGAGGATTTTAACTATAGCCATTTTAGGTGATGCATGTTTAGTTGTGGTATCCTAATTTCTGTTTTTTTCTGATGGCTAGTAATGTTTAGCATCTTTTCACATAAAAAATTGCCATTGCTTATCTTCCCTTGTGAAGTGTCTATTTGTATCTTATTGATTTTTTAATTGGGCCATACATTATTTGTTAGTTGTAAGAGTTCTTTATTTATCTTGTATAGGAACCCATGGTGAGATCTGCAAAAAAAATTCCCTAAGTCTATACTTTGCTTTCTCTTTCCTTAGCTATGCCTTTCAAAAAGAAAACATTTTTAATGTTGATGAAATTTATTTCATCACTTTTTGTGCATTTTATTTCTTCTGTTGTTTAAAAAAATCTTAGCCTAATCTAATTCTCAAGAATTTTCTCTGATTTTTTTCTTACCTTCCACATTGATGTCTGTATATTATAATAAAGATACACATTCCTTTTTATGTTTTTTAAAAGACTTTATTTATTTATTTGAGAGAGAATGAGTGAGGGAGAGAGACAGCACGTGCACAAGCAAGCATGAGCAGGGGGAGGGGCAAAGGGAGAAGGAAAAGTAGACTCTCCACTTAGCAGGGAGCCTGATGCAGAGCTTGAGCTCAGGACCCTGAGGTCATGACGTGAGTCAAAGGCAGAAGCTTAACCAACTGAGCCACCCAGGCACCCTAAGATATGTTTTATTTTAGAAATGTTTAGGGGAAATGAAAGGAATTTAAGCAGTATTATTTTAGGAAAAAGCAGTGTATTGAATTAAATATATTGCCAATAAGTCTAATCAAGAGTATTGTTTTGCCTGTTATTTTTCTTAAAGTAAGTTTTGACTATTTATGTTCTCATAATTGTAAAAAATATGTATATTCCACTATAATTCCCTTTGGGGACTGTGTTAACCAAAGTAAGCTGATGAGAACCATAATAAGGTAGAGAGATTGATAATAACATAAAATCACTTAGAATTAATTTACTTAGAAAAATGGCCTTAATAAAACTGTAGGAATTGATAAGTACTACCTATAGATTACCTCTTCCAAATTCTTTTTCCAAAATTTTCTATAGAGTTATCATATTTTAAATAAACTCTAATTTAAAGAAATGTCCATGATACTGTGCCTCAACTATGATATTATGTAAGGTTGTTACTACTGAGAATTTATTTGGCAGTTTCTTTTTTTCTACATTAATTGGAATTTAGATCTTTCAAGAAATGGTACCTTCATTTTCTTCCAAATGCATTTATGATCCCTAAATAGGTGTAACAATACATCTCACAACAAGGTAAGTTACAGAAATGTTAAATAGTCTGATTTGCACATCAAAACAAATTGAATTTTTTTGAAATTAAGTATTTATTCATAAAATATGGAGATTTTCTTATTATTGAATTGTATAATATCTACATATTTCTTGTAGTTAAGGAAGTGATTTAGTATATAGGGATTTTATTAATTAATTGTGAATATCTAATAATAAATATTTAATATTTAATAATATTTAATAATAAAAGATGAAGAAAAGAGAAGTCCTCCTTTTCTCAGGTGAATGGTAAATTCATAACTGTATTTGTAGTGTATTGTATTTTCCAGAGATGGCTACATATCCCTTCTCATTTGCTGTTTTTACAATATGACTTGTACTCTTGAACCTAAGAGGTGGGATCTATGTTCCCTCCTTTTGAATCTGGTTTAGAATAATAATGTTTGTCTCCATAGAAAATGGTAGAAGCAAATTCTATGTAATTTCAGTGCTAGATCTTAAAAATGTTAACGGTTTCTATCTGGCTTTTTCTCTGTCAGAACACATGGAGATGGAGCCCAGTCACTTTGCTTCAGGAAGCCTGAGGCAGTCTATCAGGAGAGACCACATAGATAGGAAATGAAGTTCTTAGGTGACTGCCACTATCAACCATTAGATTTGTGACTAAATTATCCTTCAAAAGATTTTAGGTCTCAGTATTTGGGTTTCACGCATGAAGCTACAGACATTCTAGAACAAAGACAAGTTATCTCTGCTATGCGTGAAGTTCTGACCACAGAATCAGAGATTGCTTTATGTAATTAGGTTTTATAAGTTATAAAAGTTATAAAGTTAATTTCTGTCTATGCATTAGTATGTTTCACCTCACTAATAATCCATTTAGGTCAATTTTATTAGGTTTATATTTTTTTGAAGATGGTCTTAGTAATGGAGTTAACAATATGAAATAAGTTCCTATACCTTATAGAAGAGAATTGGGCATTAGAAACACCGAGGGTTTACCCATCTCTGACTTCATGATTTGACAGATGGGACCACAGTTAAAGATCCTAGCCCCTGCCATAGATTATAGTTGTTCTGGTTTGCCCATGTTTTCTATTTCTGTGTTTTGCTACTATCACCAACCTCTTTGGATTCTGATTAGTAGGAATGAAATGGCAAGTTTATAACTGCATCTCAGAATTACCAGACAAAAATAAGAGTGTGTTGGAAACAAAGATGATTTATCCTTGCTAAGTAGGTGAAAAAGTGAAGAGAAAGAGAAACCTGTACAATAAATATGAGAGAAGAATTCATTGTCCTTTCCTAAATAAATCAGGCCTAGGAAAGACAAAATACTGGACAAGAAAGAGTATTTTAAGTTATGGAACAGGAATTTCAAAAGGCATGCTCAGTGGGGTTTGTTGAAAAAGAGAAGCATGTTATTAGGGAGAAAGAGAAACCAAAGCCCTGCGAATATGAGAATCCAAGAGGGAAAATTCTTGGCAAAGGAAAATGATGCTGAAGTAAAATAGGCTCATGGAGCTTGGTGAATTTTGTACTGTTCATCACCTGGAGACTGATGAGTATTCCTGGTTCACAGTGCTCAGCTAAGGCCAGTGGGCATTGGATGATTCTCTAGTCTGACCTTGGTGTTACTTTCCACTTTGCTCACAGTGATGGGTACTCACAGTGGCAGGCAGAAGCCAGAGAGTATGGCCATAAGAATTTTGTGACTTGGAGCAGAGTTTAGGTGCCAGCATGAAGAAGCTGGGTTGTGTGTCACATGCCTACAAGTGGCAGAGCAGAGTGGTCTGACTTGATGAGAATACATAAGTTACGACAATTCAGTACAGTATTTATCTTGAATATATAGTTGGTTTTGCAGAAAGAATAAACTCAGTTGTTCTCTATGGCTTGATTTCTGGGTAAAACAGGTGTGATTGCTGGCAACAGTGGAAGATGGCAGAAGTTGACAGCACAGTCATTAACATAAGTGAGCTCAGCATCCTATTCTAGAGGGTTAATGGAGAAGAGGGATCAAATGACAGCTGTGGTTTGAAAACTTGAGTAGATTATATTGTTGGTCATACCTAATAACAGGTGGTGATGAAGGAAGGAAAAGAGGTATACAGGAGACACTGAAGTTAAGTTTTAGATCTTTCATGAGAGAAAAAAGCAAGACCTTTAAAAATTACCATCATTCTTTTTTTTTTTCTTTTAATCTTGGGCTTATGTGGAGTCAGAAATATGGGTAATATCAATGACTACTTGAGTATCCAGTTTATTCTTAACAATACTTACAACCCATTGTATAGTTTCTGTATGTTTTTTTTTGAAACTGTTCTTTTCCTAATAATCTTTGTCTATAATAGAAGGTAAAACATTTTTCTTTTGCAGTGAATGTTAGTTTTCTTTTTATTCAAATCTTTCTTGAAATTCTCCCATTTTAACATGTACCCAATTTGTATTTTAATTTACTTCCGTTTATTTTTTCACAGCTAATATTTTGGATTGTTTAAAACTATTTTCAAAATAATTCCTACACTGGATTTTGTTTGTTTGTTTTGTAGAGCATTAATTTTTCAACTCTGACTGTATGTTGCAATTCCTGGGAGAGAATATCTATGAGTGACTCACAACTAAGTGGTTTTAATGTACAGATAAGGATGAGAATCATTGCTTTTCATATTTTCATATCTCAGAGTGTTTCATAGGCCTTCTGAGTGATTTTAATATGGCTTTAATAAATAGATAAGAATAAGATCTTAGAATATTTTAATGGGAATACTCAATTAGGTATTAATTAGGAATCAATTGGAAATTAAAAATTACCATGATTTATTATTTATTTTCACTATGCTTTTTATATAGATGAAAAATCCTACAGTAGAATTTGGTCATCACTATCTCAGCTTTCACTGAAGGAAGAATCATGAAGAGTCTATCATAAATAGTAATACTTGTCTGTAATACAGAATTTCATACCTGAAACCAAAAGTCCATTGATTAACTGAGAGAGCCACATAGGTATCCTATGCTCTCTAATATCTTGAAAATTATTTTCTACATTAGTCAATTCATAAGAGTATTTTTAGTGATGAGTCACCGGCAGCTTCTTCATGATCTTTTCATCACCAAATGCAGGTTCTTTTCTTAATAAAAAGTAAAATGAATCTTGTAGACTCAGCCACCAGTAAACCTGATGAAAATATTTGTTATTTTTGTTTATTTAGTTATTGAAATAGTCTGTGTGTAAATAGTTATAGTGGCCACATTTATTCTGTTTTTAAAGACTTGGAAAGGTTGCTAGGAAAATTTCATGCATAACTTGATTTTTTTCTGGATTTCTTTTATATGCCATCTGTTAATTGATAACATTAATAGTTTTCCTTATAATATTTTGTCTCAGGCTAATCTGTTTACTATTCTCAGCGAAAGCAATCCTTAAAAAAATCTGAATTTTGTTCCTTTGGATTGCTTGCTGAAAAATGTGAGAAACCTGCTCATTCATTCAAGATTATAATTCCTGTTTGTTTAGTTGTTGCTTCATTTCTCCTTGTAATGATTCCTTGCTTAAATCACTTATTTATTTTATAATTCAACTGTATAGACAGAGCCATACAAGATACTCTGAATAATTTCTTTGATAGTTCAAAAACATGAGATCTATTCTGCCAGTACAGTGTTTCAGATTTTACTTCTATTCTTCTAGACTGGCAAACAGCTGGGTGAAGGCAGTTACTATAGAAAGATACCAGTTGTCTTCATGACAGCCTGCTCTGATTTGAGTTGATGTCTAGATACTAAATTACTGGCTAGTTATTGAGATATCATGCATACCCAAGGAAAGTTGTATGAAGGAAAGTGTATAAATTTTGTAGTCAGATAAATCTGAAGCCAGAACCTGTTGCTAATTTTAATACACTAAATGGCAGTGGATGTGGAATTAATTATTCCTCAACCTAAGTGGTAGAGTTGCTTTTAGAATTAGGTCTGACAAATTATTGAAATTTTCCAATAGTGTTTAAAACCTCAAATGGCATTATTATTAACTACTAGTGTTATTATTTGTATTAAATATCTAAGGATAGTCTAGATATCTTTTTTTTTTTCCTTTGAATGTTTCTCCTTTTAGTAAATATCCTATCCTCTATTTTGGTCAACTAAAATGGATGTCTGTCTTGTTTTCTTTCTCAACCTAGTCTGCACTCCAGTCTCAATCATCTTTTTTCTGAGTTCAGCATTATATCTGCTTGATTTTCAGACTTTGACTTGAGATTTGGGAAAAAGAAGGAAAGGAGAACTTCGTTTCTACTCCTATTGAACTGTTTGCATTTCAACTGTATTTAGGCCTTACATACAAATCATATTTTCTGTGGTTCCAAAATTCATCCTTCAATTTGTTTGTAGCTCACAAACAAAATATGAAAATGACTTATGCTCCACTTCCCCCATATGACTAAACAGATGCCAGGGACTTATTTATTTTCATAGCTGCTAGTACTTCTGCAAACCATAAAAACTGAAAAAGGCATAGGAACCACAAAGGAAATTGGACTTGAAAGGCATATATAAGAAGGAAAATTAAATAAAAGGAAGTCTAGGAGCTACCCTATGACCCGGCAAATTGCACTACTGGGTATTTACCTTAAAGATACAAACATAGTGATCTGAAGGGGCACATGCATCCAAATGTTTATAGCAGCAATGTCCACAATAGCCAAACTATGGAAAGAACCTAGATGTCCTTCAACAGATGAATGGATAAAGAAGATATGGTACACACACACACACACACACACACACACACACATACACACACACACAATGGAATACTATGCAGCCATCAAAAGAAATGAAATCTTGCCATTTGTGATGACATGGATGAAACCAGAGGGTATTATGCTTAGTGAAATAAATGAATCGGAGAAAGACAACTATCGTATGATCTCCCTGATATGAGGAAGTGGAGATGCAACAAACCATAAGAGACTCTTAATCTCACTGAACAAACTGAGGGTTGCCAGGGTGATGGGGGTCTGGAGAGGGTGGTGGGCTTATGGACATTGGAGGGGTGTGCTGTGGTGAATGCTGTGAAGTGTGTAAATCTGGTGATTCACAGATCTGTACCTCTGGGGCTAATAATACATTATATTTTTATTAAAAAAAAAAGGAAGTCTAGGGATTCATGTCAAAATGAGAACTGTTTCACTGCACATGCATCTCCTATGGGGTTGGCTTATCATCTATTCAATACTGACCTTCTTACAGGTTTCCTTTGTGACTCTACAGTCAAGATTTGGAAGCTGTAGGATCCTTACTATTATCTTATGTCATATTACTCTACCTTTAGAGTAGTAGTCTTGAAATAAAGTTCCTAGTATATGGTTGAACTTTTAACCAAAAAGCCTCCACAGTAAATGGAAACTATAAGGAAAGAGAGGCTGAGAGGTCCTTGCTTTAGGTTTGAGTTTTGACTATTGCTAGAATAACCAAGATTCTAGGAATGATGTTAGATATCTAAAAATAAAATTAAAATTTTGTGAGTCTTGATCTCATGAACTTTGTAAACTAACAGGAATAGTTGAACATTAAATATAAATATACAATGTAAATATAAATTTTTAAAAGTCATATTAAACTGGTATTTTAAAAAGCAAGATGTCAAATAATTGCAAAGCCTATCCAAGTTAAGCTAGGAAGCTCTTTATGCTTTTCATTGGAAATTCCATTTTTGGCAATTTCTGAAAGATCTTTACGTTTAGGAGCTGTGAGAGTCTGAAGCCCATTTAAACAAATCTTGATAATCTTTGGGATGAATTTTTTTTTTTTACTATAAAAAATCATGTTGTAAAATAATGCTTAGTACTTTTTTCAGCCTTGTTGATACATAGTTTAAATTAAGAAATAGATCTATTTAAAGGGTAAATCTTGATACTTTGTAATTGTATAGTCATGTAAAGGTTTTGAAATTCATAGGTTTTGAAATTCTTATATGTTACATTTGTTATTGTATTTATTTTATTGTTTATTAACATTTCATAGTTGGATAAAGTCAGATCCATTTACAACATCTGCTGATACCTGTGAGATATTGTTTTATCCATTCACAACACTTGTTAATATCACATCAAATTTCTTCTAAAAAACTTTTCAGTTTCAGGAAACAATCAAGCTCATACTTACTATGCTATCTCAGAAAAAAGTTGTAAAAAACTGTATAAGGCCTAGATTTTATCTTTTCTGAAAACTTAAATACTAGGCTGCTGTAGTTCAGGGATGATAGAAGACACAAGACTCATGGGTCAGAGACAGGGATATAGCATTTTGTTGATAATGATAAGAATAGCCAGAATTTAAGCATATGTGCACTCTCCCCAGACTCCAATTCCCACAAAGCAAAGTGAAGAGGTACAAGTGATAACAGTGCATGCAGTGGGGTGTGTTACCAAATATAGGGAAACTGAATCTTATAAGATTACTAAATCTCACTGACCTTGCTTCAGTAAGAGACATTATTTTTAGACAGTTCAGTGAGAAAACTTTCCCACTGATTCAGAGAATGATACAATCTTTACCTTCTAAGGCTATTTGTTCTTGTTTCCTTTTTAAAAAATTTTATTTATTTATTTATTTAAGAGAGACAGTGCAAGTGAGGGGAGGGGCAGGGGATGAAGGTAAAGAATCTCCAGCAGACTCTGTACTGGGCATGGAGCCTGATTCAAGGCTTGATCTCATAACCCTGAGATCATGACCTGAGCCAAAACCAAGAGTGGGGTGCTCATCCAATGATCCATCCGCTGTCCCTCTTCTAAAGGTATTTGTAAGAAAAGGACAACTAATATATCTTATGGCAAGATATCCAGAAATATGAGATACCTTGGAGAATTGTCTCTCAACAGTGTTCACCACTAGTTTCTACATCTTTTTTGGCTTCTAGTGAATGTTTCCATCAGTACACAACTTGGTTAACCTCTTTGGTAAATCTGATCAACCAAGGATGGACAAAATTTGTTGATTTTGTGTCACACAATATTTAATTAATATAAATATCATTAAGACTCCAAGAAACATAAGACCATTTGTATAATTAAACCCAGCTATAACACCAAGCTCCCAGACCCAACCAGCTTAATAAATCTCATAAACTATTGGTGTGTACCTTAGAAATCCAAGCATCTTTCTCTATAATTTCAGTTAGCTTTTTCACTTGGACTAAGGCATTAATTAACACATGGGGAAGCAAAATATATTAGACATTATACAGACTTTATCTTGGATTTTAAGGAGGACGTTTAGGACAATTCCATCATTAATAACAACCAGGGCCATTGAATTAAGGCTCACATGAATGACTTACAGGCTGAAGTGGTATCATTGATCATCTAAAATCAGAAGAAGTTTTACACCAGTTCTTTTAAGTGTATGGTTATCAACTTAGGAATTACTATCCATATAATGTTATTCTTCTGGAAAACTCCTCAGTTAACTAAGAGTAGCCTGAGTTTGGAGACATTTCTATAATCATGAAGGTACTACACATACCATCTTATTCATCTACTGGTGATATCTCATTAAACTCTATGGTATTTTGTAACAGCTCTTAAAATGTAAGTCATGATTTTTCTACAAGATAAGTCCACTAAAGCTTTGTTTTCATATAAAAGATATGATACCTTCAGGGTTATTAATAATCCTGGAAATAAAATGTTGCCTGCAATTGGTGGGGACCCCAATAAGATCTATATCAACTGAGGGCATAGATTGACAGCACTTCCTTCTTGCCTCATGACTAGTTAGTAGATCTTAAGGTCACCAAATAGTTAAAATAATTGAGCAGTTTTATTTTTGCAAGGAGTCATTTGGAGGATAATGGCAAACTTTGAGAGTCAGTTAAATTTGAGGTATTTTCAATACTTTTGGAGAGCTCACCAGGAATTTTCTTCTTGAACATGGCTCCAGGTATAGAAGTGGAAGAGATCATTAATGTTCATTTCCCCCTTCTATCTTCTCAAGCCTTAAGTTTGTTCCCCCACCTACTACTTGGGTTATCTCCATCCACTGCCATAAATCCCAGAGTGTCCCATTTCAATAACTATAATTCTTCCATTTTTTCACTTTTCTCTACTTACACCAAGACTGGTAGAAAAAAGATTCAGGTTTAAGAGGAACAAAAATATTATCATAAAATTATGGAGAACTATATATCCCCTACTTTAGCTCACCTGAACCAGCGTAGGTGTAATATTCAGGGTGTACTCAACCAAGTGGTCATTTTCTTTTTTTTTTTTTTCCAGAGACACGACAACACCCAAAAATAATCCAAGCAGGTGAGTGAGATTGTTTGAATCCCCTACACCTCTGTTAAGGAAGATAGCTATTTAGAAGGAGAAAGGTGAAAAACAAATACCAAGGAGTATCCAGGGAAGAATCTAGAATTTTCTAAAAAGGTTTGTATAACTCTTTACTACTTTAATCCTGATCATTCCTTAAGAAGTGGCAAAGACAAGAAAATTCTTTTGGGGGGACAATTATACCCAGTGACTAACCAAATTCCCTTGCTGAGGAGTATAGATCAAGACGAGGTATGTCACTAATGTTTTGAGTTAATTTTTGAGCTGTTCCAATGGTCAAAAATATTAGATGACTGGGTGGTAGATAGCATGAAAAATATATTGAACACACTGATTATGAGTTCATTTTTGAGTGATTTTTACAATTAACATTATACCATTGTCAGACTATGAATGATCTGGAAAGCCAAACATATAACACCCATTAGCAGTCAGTTGTTTGTGATAGAACAGCAACAGCATAATTAGAACTGTGTTGACAACAGTGAGGAAGCACCAAATACCTGATAGTCAAACTGCTGGGAGCCAGAGGACAAGAGGATATGGTCTGCTTCACCTAGACAAATGAGTCAGATTTTTGACACCTAATATGGTCTCCTTCACCTAGACAAATGAGTCAGATTTTGACAGAAATAACAAATCTGGCATGCAGTGCTAGCCTCTTCATCATTCTGCAATACATTGTGCCTTGTATTTTTACTGGTGGATGTGTTGTTTCATCTGGTATGATAATGAATCTAAGCAGCAATAGTGGCAATCTAGTTCTCTCATCCGAGAATTGCCCTTATTCTGGGCATTTATATTCATGACCCAAACAGTTCAGTCAACAACCATAGTTTGTGTCCACAATCCACAGTCCAGATAGATTTATCTTTAATCTGCCAGTCTATAGATTTCCAAATAGCAGTCCAAACAGCTAGATCATTGAAAACCATCCAAGAGTCAATAAAAATATAACAGTTTATCAAGGGGAATATTGGTCAGAGTCATGAGAACAGCCTTTATTTCTGCTTATATACTTTAACAACTGTGTGTACTTTCATTTCTGGATTACTTCTTCTTAAGCTGATCAGCCACAGTGGCCCAATAGACACCATTAGTTTCCAGATTAGCTGGATCATCAGTAAACCAACAAGGCCCAGCTATTTGGGAAACCTCTGTGAATCAAAGGTTTCAATGAATAATTACTGTTGCTTCAAGCAGCAGAGTGGGAATAAATTTATTTCAGAAATATCGATTCAGGTGGCTCAGTGGGTTAAGCCTCTGCCTTCAGCTCAGGTCATGATCTCGGGATCCTGGGATCGAGTCCTACATTGGGCTCTCTGCTTGGCAGGGAGCTTGTTTCCTCCTCTCTCTCTCTCTCTCTCTCTCTCTGCCTGCTTCTCTGCCTACTTGAGATCTCTCTCTGTCAAACAAACAAATAAAATCTTAAAAAAAAATAAATATTCATTCAGTGTTTTCATCTAAACCTAGATGCTATGGGGTACATGTCAACTCTTAAACATACTATCTTCATTTGATAAGAGGGGTGTGGAGGACTTCCAATTTATTGTAGTCACCAAATCTGAGTTGACTCACCCAAAATGGGAACATCGGATATGTAAATTGCATGGTTTCTATGAATGAGACATTAAAATTTCAGTAAAAGTCCAGTAGTAATCTGCTCTTCAAAAGTGTTTTTCCTGATAGCTATGTCAGAGAGGTGATGAGTACAACATCCCAAGGGACACCTTTTTCCAGAGTCTCCAAATCTCAAAGTCAACCCCAGAGACATTTAACTCAAAGGAATCTTAAAGTTGTGTGTACCCAAAAGTACTTGTACTTTTCTACATGTGCCTCTTTCCAATCCAACTCCCCCCGCCCAGTACTTCATAGGACAAAGATATATAACAAGTATATTTCAACTACACATTCAGATGTAGAAACAACAGCAAATCAATTTGTCCAAAAGGAGTTATCCACTACGTCATATTAATGTCCCTTTCCCAAAGTAAGATTTTTCCAAACTTACTCAATTTATAATCATTAGAAAAGAAAAAGAAAAAGACCCTCAGTATGTTAGTAACAGATTTGTTTTGTTTTATTCCAGAATCCAGGCGGGAGCTAAAATATAAATTTCAAATAATTAGAATTCATTTAGCTGAGAATAAAAGATAATAATTAGAGCTTCCCAGGCTGTCTCAGGAATTGTTTTTTATTAATACTTACAAGTATTGAAATAAATTTTGAGTTACCATCTGTTAATGAGATAATAGAAATACAGATTAGATGACTTTACAAACTTATTTTAGTCATACTACTGCAATAAGATGATAAACTGAAGAAATATATAGGTCACTCATTTTTCACTTAAGCCAATCTTATATAAAATTAAACATTTAAAAAATTAAAAACATTCCTCCAAGTTTCTTAGATACATTTTGGGACAAGAAATTATAATATTCTGTCTGGGTAATTTGATATTTTATTTAGTGAACAGAAATTTACTTTGAAATCAATATGAAAAAAGGGTGTGTAATAGAGGAATACTAATGTTTGTAATTAGAGCAATTCTTAAAGCCAGATGATTTTCATTTGGGACTTTTATAAACCCATTTTATTATTAAGAATATTTTAAAATATGAATTTGATAGCTAATGTGACAGAAACTTTGCCCTTAAAAATTATAATAGTTAATTAATCACTTGTGTGGATTCACTTTTATGCTTTTTTAAATTAATAGTCATTAAGATAGTTCTCACATGTCAGTTAAAAAGGGTACATAGAGATGACATCAGAAAAAATAACAAACCCTCCAAATATTCTAACTTCCATAAAAGGAATGAGAAAACTGGGCAAAAAAAAAAAAATTAAAGATTTTATTTATTTATTTGACAGACAGAGATCACAAGGAGGCAAAGAGGCAGGCAGAGAGAGAGGAAGAGAAGCAGGCCTCCTGCCGAGCAGAGAAAGGCAAAAAATTTAAAAAGTCTAATATCAGGGTTTTTTAAAAACTCTGTAAATTAACTGAAGGTATGCAACAATCTGGTACATATTTATTTATTTATTTGTATTAAAAAAATTTTTAAAGACTTTATTTATTTATTTGACAGAGAGAGATCACAAGTAGGCAGAAAGGCAGGCAGGGAGAGAGAGGGAAGCAGGCTCCCTGCTGAGCAGAGAGCTGGATGCAGATGTGGGGCATGGTCCTGGACCCTCGATCATGACCTGAGCCAAAGGCAGAGGCTTAACCCACTGAGCCACCAAGGCACCCAAATCTGGTACATATTTATTCAATAACAACAACAACAAAAAGGTACACTAAAAATATCTATTTAACACAAAAGAAAGCAGTAGTGTAAAAAGAAGATCCAAGATAGTAAGACAAATAGAAAACAAATTGCAAAATAAGAGACATAACATCTACTATATCAATAATTACACTCAATTAAAATGGATTAGAAGTTCCATTCAAAAAGGGGAGATTGATATATATTTATAAAACATTGTGATTCGTTGTGTGCTGAGAGACACACTTTCGATTCAAAAGCACAAATTGGTTGAAGTAAACATAAAACAAATAGAAAGAAAATATATTGATTCTATTAGAATGGAACAGAAAGATATACATTTAAACAGTAATCAATTTTTCTGCATGTGGCTGTCCAATTTTTCCAACACCATTTATTGAAGAGGATGTCTTTTTTCCATTGGTCATTCTTTCCTGCTTTGTCAAAGATTAGTTGACCATAGAATTGAGGGTCTATTTCTGGGCTCTCTATTCTGTTCCATTGATCTATGTGTCTGTTTTTGTGCCAGTACCATGTTGTCTTGTTGATGACAGCTTTGTAATAGAGCTTGAAGTCCAGAATTGTGATGCCACCAACTTTGGCTTTCTTTTTCAATATTCCTTTGGCTATTCGAGGTCTTTTATGGTTCCATATAAATTTTAAAATTATTTGTTCCATTTCTTTGAAAAAAATGGATGGTATTTTGATAGGAATTGCATTAAATGTGTATATTACTTTAGGTAGCATAGACACATGCAGAAAAATGAAATTGAACCATTTCATTACACCACACATGATAATAGACTCAAAATGGATGAAGGACCTCAATGTGAGAAAGGAATCCATCAAAATCCTTGAGGAGAACACAGGCAAAACCTCTTTGACCTCAGCCGCAGCAACATCTTTCTAGGAACATCGCCAAAGTCAAGGGAAGTAAGGCAAAAATGAACTATTGGGATTTCATCACGATCAAAAGCTTTTGCACAGCAAAGGAAACAGTTAACAAAACCAAAAGACAACTGACAGAATTGGAGAAGATATTTGCAAATTACATATCAGATAAAGGGCTAGTGTCCAAAATCTATAAAGAACTTAGCAAACTCAACACCCAAAGAACAAATAACCCAATCAAGAAATGGGCAGAAGACATGAATAGACATTTCTGCAAAGAAGACATCCAGATGGCCAACAGACACATGAAAAAGTGCTCCACATCACTCGGCATCAGGGAAATACAAATCAAAACCATAATGAGATATCACCTCACACCAGTCAGAATAGCTAAAATTAACAAGTCAGGAAACGACAGATGCTGGCAAGGATACAGTGAAAGAGGAGCCCTCCTACACAGTTAGTAGGAATGAAAGCTGGTGCAACCACTCTGGAAAACAGCATGGAGGTTCCTCAAAATGTTGAAAATAGAACTACCCTATGACCCAGCAATTGCACTACTGGGTATTTACCCTAAAGATACAAACGTAGTGATCTGAAGGGGCATGTGCACCTGAATGTTCATAGCAGCAATGTCTACAATAACCAAACTATGGACAGAATCTAGATGTCCATCCACAGATGAATGGATAAAGAAGATGTGGTATATATACACAATGGAATACTATGCAGCCATCAAAAGAAATGAAATCTTGCTATTTGTGACTATGTGGATGGAACTAGAAGGTGTCATGCTTAGCGAAATAAGTCAATCAGAGAAAGACAACTATCATATGATCTCCCTGATATGAGGAAGTGGAGATGCAGCATGGCGGGATTAAGGGGGTAGGAGAAGAATAAATGAAACAAGATGGGATTGGGAGGGAGACAAACCATAAGTGACTCTTAATGTCACAAAACACACTGAGGGTTGCTGCTGGGAAGAGGGTTGGGAGAGGAGGGTGGGATTATGGACATTGGGGAGGGTATGTGCTATGGTGAGTGCTGTGAAGTGTGTAAACTTTCACAGACCTGTACCCCTGGGGATAAAAATATATTTTTATAAAAAATAAAAAATAAACAGTAATCAAAAGAGAGCTGGATTGGATATACTAATATCAGACAAACCAAACTTTAGTAAGAAAAATTATAAATGGAGATAAAGAGGACATTTTATAAAATTATGAAATGTTAACATATCAGGAAGATATAAAATTATAAACATATACGCAACTAACAACAAATGCATGAAGCAAGAATTAATAGAGTGGAAAAATAGACAATATAATAATAAGAATTGAAGAATTCAGTGCCTCATTTTCCATGACTGGAGCAACTACCAAAATTTGAATGATACTATGAACCAGTTGGGCAGTCAAGTATAGAAGACTCCACCCATGATAACAAAATGCACATTCTTCTCAAGTGCACATGTTATTTACATGCTAGACTATAAAACAAATGTAATTATTTTAAAAGTGTTTAAATCAATGTATGTTCTTCAACATAATACAATGAAATCAGTAAATAATAACAGAAATTTGGGAAATTAAAATTAAAGAGAAATTTAAAAATAGGAAGATATAAAATCTCCTAATAACCAATGAATCAAAGAAGAATTCACAAGAGAATTTCAATAACAGAAGTAAATGAAAATAAAGACAACATACCACAATTTATGGAGCACAACTTTAAACAGTTACTTTTAAAAGTCTATATTTTAAAAGGGAAAATATCAAATAAGAAAGTAAGAAAACAAAAACAAACTAAAATCAAAGCAAGCAGAGGAAAGGAAATAATAAAGATCAGAACAGAAATAAAGGAAGTAAAGGGTAGAATAATAAGAGAGAAAAATCAATGAAACCAAAACTCATTTCCTGAAAAGATCTTCACAGTAGCAAACCTTTTGCTGAACATACAGGTGAAAAATTAGGAAAGAAGGAGATTACTAAAATCAAAATTGAGAGAACATCATTACAGATCTTACAGAAATATAGAGATGATTACAAGGGAAGACCATGAATAATATGAAATTACAGAACTTTAGTGAAATGAACAAATGCCTACTAAGACTACCAAAACTTACTCAAGAAGAAACTGAAAATATGAATAGACTTATAACAACAAAAGAGATCGAATTAGTACTAAAAAAGGAAATCTCCAAAAGCAGAATAGCCTAGGACCAGAGACCTTCACTTTGAATTTTATAAATGTTTAATGAAGAATTAACACTCACTTTTCACAACCCTTCCAAAAAGTAAGAGGAAACACTTAAACTAAGTCTACAAGACCAATATTATGCCAATGACAAAACCAGACAAAGATATCCCAAGGGGGAAAAAAATTGTGGAAAGTACAACCTTCGATAATGTAAAGAGTATTTCATAAATATTCTATTCATATAAGGATCTTAACCTACTTCAGTCTATCAGCACTTATTTACTTATTCCACCCACCTTCTAGCTTTTTAATTATATATATATATATATATACACACACACACACATATAAGTATATATACATATATACATGTATATATAATATATATAAGTATATATATACTTATATGTAAATATGTATATAGACATACGTGTGTATATATATAATACACACTATATATACACATATATATACATATGCACGTGTGTATATATATGTATTCATGTGTGTGTATATATATGTGTGTGTGTTTATATATGGTATTTTATGCATGGTTTTCTTTAACTTTGGAATATGAAAATGGGATAATAATTTAAAACGACTTTAAAGAAATGCACCTGTTTAGATTCAGATATCACTTATGTATCAATAAGTTTCTCCTAGTAATTCCTTCTGTCTTGAATGTCTGTTTATCATGCAGTCTATTTCTAAATATCTACACAAAACAGCAATATTTATGTAGCCTTAATTTACTGAGTTTGATTATTTTAGCCCTCTTAAGACTTGAAGAATCAAAGTAAAATATGAGGGCATTTAGATAAATCTTATCATTAACATTGAAGTCAGACATACCAGGGTTACTTCCCAGCTTTATTCCTTGATATCTGTATGATTTGGGTTAATTTAGTTTTTTTATAGCAGTTTCTACACCTGTAACATAGGTATAAGTATATCTACTTCATATGATTGTTTTGAGTAGTAAAATGAATAAGATTAAGAGGTACTTGCATGCCTGTTAAAGGAGGAGATTTAATAAGCAACAGCATATCAACACAAAAATATATTGTTAGTAAATGCTTTATTTTACAGAACCACTTTGAGAACCACTTATTCAGTCAGTTTCTAGACTTGCTAAAAATCCATTTTCTTATCCTTAGTTCATGAAATTCTGATTCAAGAGAAAAGGAGAAGTAGAATAGAAACTTACATTTTGAACAAGTATTTCTGAGACTATTTTTATATTTATGGTAACATAATTCTTACTGCTTTGAGGACTAAGAATTACCTTTCTAGAGGGCGATAGAGAAAATGTTTCAAAATACTTCATTCAGCTCTGTTATATTGAAAAGGACCAATATTTCTTTTATAGTATCTAATACACTCATTTACATGATATCATCATCAAGGAATTCCTTTAGAATGATGGTTCAGAAATCCTGGGGCATCTAGCGTTTACTTAACACATGTTTACTTAACATGTACAGTGTCACCAACACGATTCTTCAGACATCTGAAATTTTTTAACCCACCAATATTTATAAACCACATATTTAGTTAGGTATGACACCACCTCAGCAATATTTATAAAATAAGGTCACTTTTACCTCCTATAATTGTAGGTTATCTATGAAACATTCTACTAAAACTTAACTTCACAAATTAAACAAGAGAATTAACGAATCTTCCAATCAAGAGTAATCAGATTAAAACTTATTTTGTTGCCAAGAAATTGACACAGAACCTTGCATTGATATTTTAAGGTCACAAGACAAGTATCATCTGTTTAAAATTAGCATAAGAAACTCAGCAATATAGCATAGTTCTTTATAAGCAATTTCAAGGGGATTACTATCAAAATTCAATTTTAAAATGATTCTGTTAACATATTAATGAAAAGGATTTCAATTTATTCCACCTAACTAGGTCAGAAACACTAGAAGGATATTAAATTCAAGATTCATAATAATATTTATAATGGTTTTACTTTTCAAAGCACTGTGTGCCAAATTAAACCTTAGAAGAAAGTTGATGAACCATTTGATTCTATAATTATTGACTTGGCTGTGGGCAAGCTGCTCACTGTAGATAGTTATGATGGAAACGTGATTGCCCAGCTGTTGTTGGCACATTAAGAGATTATATAACTGAGCAATAGTTTAAACCCTCGCCTCAAGTTCTTTATTTTCAACAGATAGGATGGTTTGGTGATTTTTTTTCCCTAAAGAATGAAGAAATTCTTAAATATTGAATACAGTACTTCAAAATGAGAAATACAGGTTATGTAAAACTTGTTTTAGTAATTTATATTTTTAAAGTATCAAATTATCAAAAACAGTTGACCCATATGTCCAAGAGCTGATAAGCAATCATGATATAATTAATTGAAATAAATAAATGTTACTTGAATTTTGTTTATTTTCATGAATTAAGCTATCAATGTGTTATAATATTTCTCATAATAATATGCTTGTATTCTCAGGCAAAATTAAACTTTGATGAAATGGAAGGAATTAAATCTAAAATATTAATGCACACAACAGCTTGACAATTGTGTAGCATTTTGAATTTAAAAGTTCACTGTGTTATATTATGGCTTAATGCTCTTAAAATTATTAATTTAGAGTACACTTTATATTTGATTTAGTTAACTTTCTGTGTACCAGCCAACTGATGAAGAAGACACCTGTTGTTCTAGGGAGACCTCAGCTGTTTAGACTCATATTTGTTCCATAATGTCTCTCATTGACCAGCCAGCAGGTTACATTGTTTGTATGGTGCTGTGTTTCCCAGGATCAACTAGTGAACCTTCCCTAAAACACAATCATTTTTAAGCCTATGCTTCTGTTACATTTGCTTATTATCCTTTTGGTAAAGCCAGAAACGGGCCAATCTTAAAGTCATTATGGGAACTTATTATGGGAGGGCACGAAACAAGGGAGAGGAAACTTTTGTAGCCATTTTTACAAACTACTAAACAGTTTTACCTCTGGCCATAAACTACTCATAATCTTTCCCCCCAAAAAATCCTATCATATGATATCCCTGATAGGAGGAAGTGGAGAAGCAATGTGGGGGGTTTGGGGGGTAGGAAAAGAATAAATGAAGTAAGATGGGATCAGGAGGGAAACAAACCATCAGAGACTCCTAATGTCACAAAACAAACTGAGGGTTGCTGTGGGGAGGGGGGTCGGGAGAGGGTGGTGGGGTTATGGACATTGGGGAAGGTATGTACTATGGTGAGTGCTGTGAAGTGTATAAACCTGATGATTCACAGGCCTGTACCCCTGGGGCTAAAAATACATTATATGTTTTTTTAAAAATAAAAAAATAAAATAAAAGGGTTGTTGGAAACATTAAAAAAAAATCCTTAATGCTACTCTAGAACCTCCACAAATTGAATAAAACCATTGTATCAGCCTCAAAGCCCAGGATTTCATGATCTATGTATTAAGGAAATTTTTTAATACAGGGACTGATGAACTTAAAAGATGTTTTCTGCATCTGACTCACCCAACATCCAATGCTGAGACAAGGGATTACCTGCTATAGACATTTATATTCCCATAAGAGTTCCTTCTTCTTAGCATTCTGAAATGCAGCTTGGCACATTTTGCAAAGGCTACCTTTTCTTATAACAAATGATGTATCTTCCTTATGCCTACCTTGTGTTCCCTGGAAGTGAGTCCTATGTCATTTTTTGCCCTCAATTTTCTATAGGAATCCTCCCCCATTCAACATTCTTTTGAGTCTCTTGGCTCTGCTCTCAGGTTTATTAGCTCTTTTCTCCTTTATATTCTCTTTATATTCTTCCTTTATATTCCCTAACAAATGGTCCATATTTGCTACTAAATAGCTCTGCCAATGTGTTTTCTGCTTGGAGACAGTTGAGGCCCCGTGTCCTCTTCAAAGTTCAACTCATACTCTTTTTTAGTTCAAGCCCTTGGTCCTTTTGCTAGTTCAATTTATACTTAAATCAACACATCAGTGATGTATGGTGTAAGATTTTGTCAGCAGCCCTTTAATTATGTATCTTTTTGTTGTTGTTGTTGCTAACTCTATAATAAACCTAGCACAAAACAAAGTGGAGTTTTTTGTTTGTTTGTTTTGTTTTTAAACAAATATTAATCTTATCACAAACCACAGGTTAACAGTTTGGGTTGGGCTCAGCTGGGTGACTCTTCTCTTCTTCTTACCTGGGCTCATTCATGTCTTTAATTGGTTAACCAGTTGGCTCAGGCTGGTTGATTCAGTGAGGCCTCCGTTGATATAATTCATATATTCTCCATATACTATCTTCTCTTCCAGCAGACTAATCCAAGCTTTTTCCATGGTAATAGAGTTCTCTGTCTCAGACTGAGTTTTCTGATATCAGGCCAGGAGATGAACTGTGAGGTGCAAGTTATTTGTTTGTGATCAACACCTATAAAAAGAAACCAGAAGAATCAGAGTTGGAAAGAGAGAAGTCAAACTGTGAAACTGCTCCAGTGAAACCTTATTCCATTCCAGTCCCTCGTGGAGTTCTAGAGTGAGTAGTGAATACCAGAAAGGCTTCACCTCCAGCACCATAAATCACTGAGACAGACTCTGAAGGAGCTAGGAGATGTGTCTTGAACTCTACTACATTTCCTAAAATAACCAGAAAACAAGTCTCAGCATTTCATATTTGCTAATGTCTCATTGGTCAAAGGAAATAATATAACCAAGTGATGCACTAACAAAGGAAATGGCCACAATGAAAAAAATAGATTCAGACAATTTTTGCATTCTATATTATGATTCTAGCATAGTGATGATCGGGTAATAGCAGCATAAATTAAAAATAGCAAACATATATTTCTGTCTCTTCATGTTGAAAATTAACTTATTCTCCCCCTAAATATCAAATTAAAAGAAGTCTAGAAGAAAGAAATCCAGCTGAAAAAAGTGGAAGAGAAAGCCATAGAGAACAACAAAAAAACCCAGTCAGGTTACGTATAACATCATTTTAGTGAAGCAGAAGAATAATATGATACTTTCTCACAGAATTTAGATAGCTCAGAAGACTATGCCTCACTAACATATGTTTTAGATGTTCAAATGTTTTGGATTAGAAATTACAATGTTGCTTTTTTTCTTGCAATGTTAAGATCATTTAGAGTCGAATATGACCTAAATGTATTTTCCTGCTAAGGACTGACATTTTCAATTTGGCTTCCATTTATTTTTTTCTATCCAAATAAGAGAGCTTCTAATTCTTGACAGAAGGCTGTGAAGACAGAAGCAGCTTATCTTCCTTCTATTTATGAAACTTTTTGAGAAATATATTCATGAGTTGGCAGAGACAGAGCCCACACAGCCTGGCATAGCTGATTATCATGTCTTAGGAAATGAAGAGAGTCCTAAGGCATTAAGGACTCTCAACCATTAATAGTGGCTTTCCCACAAGGTAGTTACATAAAATGACAGCTTGGCAAAGGTAGCACATCTTGCTTATCCCTTCATTGATTGACTCTGAAATTTCATTAAAAGTACACAGAATTCTCATTTACTCACTGATACATTTTAAGTCCTGGGCTTTCATTTTCTGTATAAAAATTGCAATTTAGGCTGATGATAACATGTTTTTCATTGCATTGCAAATCATAAAATTGTATACTTCGGTTTCTAGCTGTGAAAATATTGTGAAATGGGTGGTTTTGTTCAGCCATTCAGATTATTATAATCCTTCTTTTAAAAATGTCCTAGAACTATTATAAAGTAAAATTTAACATTCACCAATATTACAGGGCAGTTGTTCCAAATTGTTTATGGCCTCATTGTGTAGAGACTGCAAATATTTCTCAGTTATTGTGATTCTCACAGAAAATGAAACTATTGCATGAGATGCACTATAATGACTCTAATGTAGAAGATGAGATTTGAGTGTTAGTCAATATAGGAAAACTGTCACAGGGTTTGGGTGACATATCCCTTTTAAATTATTTGACTCAGAAACATTTTTGAACAGATCTAATATTCTTTTTTATTTTTATTTTTTTTTTTAATTAGACAGAGGGAGAGAAAGAAAGCTAGTGGAGAAGAGGAGGGGCAAAAGGGGAGGGAGAAAGAGGATCTTAAGCAGACTCCATGCCCAGCACGAAGACCAATGTGGGGCTTGATCTTATGAACTAAAATCAGGAGTAGGACACTTAACAAACTGAGATACCCAGGCACCTCTTGGACAGACCTAATATTCTTATGAATTGCCTCAGACATATGCACATATCCCAATGTATTTATCCATCATATCTTCATAATCTCAAACTTTTTTTTTAAAGATTTTATTTATTTATTTATTTGACAGAGACAGATCACAAGTAGGCAGAGAGGTAGGCAGAGAGAGAGAGAGGAGGAAGCAGGCTCCCCGCTGAGCAGAGAGCCCGATGCGGGACTCGATCCCAGGACCCTGAGATCATGACCTGAGCTGAAGGCAGCGGCCTAACCCACTGAGCCACCCAGGTGCCCCCATAATCTCAAACTTTTTAGGAATGCCTTTGGATGTAGAAACCAAAGACAACTGATGAAATTATTCCCAAATTTGGTTGGAAAAGTTGGATGATGGAATTGAGTTCCAAATTAATGTATGTTGCTTAGGATAAATTAAAGGCTGGCCCCAAACATAAAATATTTATGTACAAGTTGGGAGAAGTACAGCATATCACAGCAGATACAACATAGGTATATTTGGTATATTGAAATACTCTATATATTAACTGACATGTAGAATAGAACTGTAATGTGGGTATAAGACAGTTTTTTTTGGGCGCCTGGGTGGCTCAGTGGGTTAGGCCTCTGCCTTCAGCTCAGGTCATGATCTCAGGGTCCTGGGATCAAGCCCTGCATCGGGGTCTCTGCTCAGTGGGGAGCCTGCTTCCCCCCTCCCCCGCATGTCTCTCTGCCTACTTGTGATCTCTCTCTCTCTGTCAAATACATAAATTAATTAATTAAAAAAAATTTTTCCCTTTGTTTCTACATTTTATTTAAATTATTTCTGTAGGTCCTTAATCCTCATTTCCCTTTTCCTAGATGAAAGCATAAGTAATTTCTGTAGGATTTTGTGCAGGCGATATAGTGTCCACATATGCTGCCCTGCCTGACTCTTGCATGGAATGCAGGATTAAAATCTGGACATGATGACAGGGGTGCCTTTGTGACTCAGTGGGTTAAAATCTGGACATGATGCATAGGGAAAGTATCTAGGGAATGAAAAGTAAATAGGAACTGCTGGACCAGAGAAGAACACCAAAATTCCAAGCACCACTAAAACTGCATGAGCTTATTTTTAATTTTCCTTACTAATTCCCTAATCTCCCACATTAATTTAGCTAAACTGGGAATCTGGATTGAGTATCATGGTACAGATACCTGCAAGTGAAGCTTCTTACTTCTGGCTTAAGAAACAGGAAATGAAACATATAATGTTCAGAGTGAGGGTATAAAATCCCCTATAATTTTTTTTTCTTTTACTTTTTCCTGTTTCCTCATACCCCAGATCATAGACAATTCCATGGCATTGACAGCTTCATTGGTGGTAAAGAAAGAAGTATTAGGAGGATAAGAATTCAAATAATTATTTCATTGGAAACCGTGAAGTCCAAGAAGGAACTGTGACATGCATATTTAAAGTATTAAAAAGAAAAAAAAAAAGAATTGTCAGTGTTAAATTCTATACCTACTGAAAATATGCTTCAGAAATGAAGGTGAAATAAAAACCTTCTCAGATGAGGAAAACCTAAGACAATTCATAGCCAACAAAGAAGCTCTAAAATTGTTGGTAAAGAAAGTCTTTAAACCAAAGGGGAATTATATCAGCAGGGAACTTAAAACACTAGAACATCCAGAAGAAAGAATTGGTAACAGAAATCACATATTCGAGTAAATATAATAACTATTCTATTCTAGAATTATTTTTTTAAACACATTTTTCTAAAATTTGATGTGCAATTGATGTATAATATTAATTCCAGGTTTAAAACACAGCAATTAAAAGTTGACATGCATGGTAAAATTATTATTGGTTCATGTTCAGCCATCATCTGTCACCACACAAAGTTACATATTTTTTTCTTCTGATGAAAACCCTCAAGACCCATTGTCTTACCAACTTTACAGTGTGCCATTTTACTGCCAAATTACTGACTGTACTCTGTGTTGTGTATTATACCCCATACCTTATTTATTTTATAAATTAAAGTATAACTCCCTCACCCATTTCATCCACCCCACAACCCCCCACCTATTTTGGCAAATACTAATTTGTTCTCTGTATCTACAAGTGTTGTTTTGTTTGTTTATTTTTTATATTACACACATTTTTAGATTACAGAAATCATACAGGATTTTTCTGTCTCTGTCTGACTTATTTCACTTAGCATAATGCTGTCATGATCCATCCTTGCCACTGGCAAGTTTCCATTCTTTATTTGGCTGAGTAACATCTCATTGTGTGTGTGTCTGTGTCTCTGTGTGTGTGTTTTTTTATATATATATATATATATATATATATATATATATGGATATGGTGAATAAAGATTTAGGGTGTGTGTGTGTGTGTATATATGTGTATATATATATATATATATATATATATATATATATATATATATCTCCATTCATCCACTTGTGGAAATTCAGGTTGTTACCATATCTTGGCTATTGTAAATAATGGTGCAATGAATATGGGGGTGCATATAACTTTTCAATTAGAATTTGGATGTTCTTCAAATAAATACCTAGAAGTGTAATTGCCAAATCATTTAGAAGTTCCACTTCTTAATTTTTTGAAAATCTTACATGCTGTTTTGTACAGTGACTACACCAATGTACATTCCCAACAACAGGTCCCTTTTTCCATATGTTCATCAACACTTGTTATTTCTTATATATTTGATAGTTTCCATTTTAAAAAGTGTGAAAAAGATCTCATTGTGGTTTTGATTTGCTTTACCCTGATGTTTAGTGATGTTGAGCATCTTTTCATGTGTCTGTTGGGAGCAACCTCTATGTCTTTTTTTTAATATTCTCTATTTAGATCCTCTGCCTGTTTTTGTTTTTTGTTTTTGTTTTTTTGATTGAATTGGTTTTGTTGTTTTTATTGAGTTGTATGAGCTCTTTACACACTTTGGATGTTAACCCCTTACCAGACACATGACTTGCAATTTTTTCTTTTTTCCTATTCAGTAGTTTGCTTTTTCTTGTGCTGTGCAGAAACTTTAGTATCATGTAGTCTCACTTTTTTGTATTTGCTTTTGTTTTCTTTGCTTTTGGAATCAGATCCCAAAAATCTGCCAAGACTGATATCAAGGAGCTTACTGTCTTATTTTACTGTTTTATTCTAGGAGTTTTATGACTTAAGGTCTTACATTCAAATCTTTAATCCATTTCTGAGTTAATTTTTGTGTCTAGTGTAAGATAGTGTTTAAGCTTCATTCTTTTGCATGTGACTGTCCAGTTCTCCCAGCACCATTTATTAAAAGACTATCATTTCTCCCACTGGCTATATATTTGGCTCCTTTGCATAAATTAATCAACCATTTACATATGGCTTTATTTTTGGCTTTCTATACTGTTCCATTGTTCTATATCTCTGTTTTTATGCCAATATCATACTTTTTTGATTGCTTTGCTTTTGTATTATAGCTTAAGTCAGGAGAGTCATTCCTTCAGATTTTTGTTTTTTTCTCTCAAGACTGCTTTGGAAGAGAGAAAAAAAAAAAGAGGCTTTGAGTATTTGGGGTCATTTGTGGTTCCATATAAATTTTAGGGCTCTGTATTCTATTTCTTTGAAAAATACCATTGATATTTTGATAGAGAGTCTATTAAATCTGTAGATTTCTCTGAGTAGTATGAGAAATTTAATAAAAATTCTTCCAATCTATGAGCGTTGATTTTTTTTTTTTTCTTGTCATCTTCAAATTCTTTCACTAGTGTGTTACAGTTTTCAGAGCACAGGTATTTCACCTCTTTGGTTAATTTTTTTCCAGGTATTTTATTCTTCTTAATGAAATTATAAATGAGATTATTTACTTAATTTCTCTTTCTCATAGCTCATTATTAGTGTGTGAAATGCAACCAATTTTTGTATATTGATTTTGAACCCTGAAAATTTCATTTATCAGTTCCAATAACTTTTTGGTGGAATTTTTAGGGTTTTCTAATATAGAATAATGTAGTCAAAAAGTAGTGAGAATTTTTACCTCTTCTTTTACCTACTTGGATATGTTACTTTTTTTTTTCCCCTTACTTGCTTTGACTAGGACTTCAGATACCATGTTGAATATAAGTGGCACTAGTTGCCAATCTTGTCTTATTTCTAATCTTAGAGGAAAACTATTCAGCATTTTTCACAATCAAATATGATGTTAGGTGTTGGCTTGTCATATATAGTCTTTATTATGTTGAGATATGTTCCCTCTAAACCAAATTTGTTGACAGTTTTTATCATGAATGAATATTATTTTCTTTCAAATGCATTCTCAGTGTCCTTTGAGATGGGATTTGTTCCTCTTTTCCTGTTTTCCTTTAAGTTTAAGGTCAAATTGTTTATTTAAGATGTTTCTTGTATTCTGAGGTAGGCCTGTATTGCTGTGTGCTTCCCTACTAAAACTGCTTTTGCTTGGTCCCAAAGATTTTGGACCTTTATATTTTCATTTTCATTTATCTCTGTGTATCTTTTTAATTTTCTTTTTATTTCTCTTTGACCCATTGTTTAGTAGCATGTTGTTTAGCCTCAAAATATTTGTACTTTCCCCAATTTTTTTTCTATTAATCTATTTCTAGTTTTGTACTGTGGTCAGAAATAACATTGCTTCAACATGATCTCTGTCTTCTTAAGTTTATTGAGAATTGTTTTTTGACCTAACATGTGACCTGTCCTGGAGAATGTTTCATATGCTCTTTAAAAGACTGTGCGTTCTGTTTTGTTTTGTTTTGTTTTGTTTTGTATGAAATGTTCTATATATATCTGTTAAGCTTAATATGTTAATATGTTAAGCTTAATATGTTGATCAAAGCCCCTTTTCCTTGTTTATTTTCTGCCTGGGTGATCTGCCCATTGATGTAAGTGGGTGTTAAAAGTCCCCACTATTATTTTATTAATGTCAGTTTCTCTGTTTGTGTCTGTTAAAATTTGCTTTATGTATTTAGATGCTCTAATGTTGGGTACATAGATATTTACAATTGTTATTTCCTCTTGTTCAATTGATCCTTTTATCATTATGTAATGCCCTTCTTTGTCTCTTGCTATGGTCTTTGTTTTAAAGATTTCTGTAGTATTGCTGTCCTTATTTTTTTTTTCACTTCTTTTGCATGTAGTATCTTTCCCCATCCTTTCACTTTTAATCTGTGTGATCTTTAAGTCTGAAGTGAGTCTCTTGTAGGCAGCATGTAGGTTTTTTTTTTAAAATCCATTCAGTCATCATATGTTTTTTTATTTTACACTTAAAGTAATTACTGATATGTATATTTTTATTGACATTTTGTTGTTTTCTGTTTCGCATATCTTCTCTATTCCATTCTTCTTCTCTTGCTCTTTTCTCTTATAGCTTGATTACTTTCTTTAGTATTATGCTTGGATTCTTTTATCTTTATTTTTCATATATCTATTGTAGGTTTTTATTTTGTGGTTTACAATGGGATTCATAAATAATACCTATTCGTATAGCAGTTCCTATTGTGTTGATGGTTCCTTAAGTTCAAACACATTCTAAAAGTGCTAAAATTTTACTCCTCTCCTCCATGTTGTATGTACATAATATAATGTTTTACATCTTTTTATTTGTGTATGCTTTGACTATTTTTTAATGGACATAGTTGATTTTACTATTTTTGTACTATAATCCTTATACTAGCTTTATAAGTGTTTAAATTACTACCTTTAGGGGCACCTGGGTGGCTCAGTGGGTTAAAGCCTCTGCCTTCAGCTCCGGTCATGATCCCAGGGTCCTGGGATCAAGCCCTGCATCGGCCTCTCTGCTCAGCGGGGAGCCTGCTTGCTCCTCTCTCTCTCTCTCTGCCTACTTGTGATCTGTCAAATAAATAAAATCTTTAAAAAATAAAATAAAATAAAATAAATTACTACCTTTACTCTATGTTTGCTTTTACCACTGAAATATTCTCCTTTCATTGTTTTCTTATCTTAAGTTATGGTCACTTTTAGCCACTTAAAGAATTCTCTTCAATGTTTCTTATGAGGCTGGTTTAGTGATAATGAACTCTTAAATTTTGTTTGTGTGGGGATCTTTTTATCTCTCCTATTCTAAATAACCTTACTGAATGGAGCATTCTTGTTTGTAGTTTTTTGTTTTGTTTTGTTTACATATTTATTTTGTTTATCTTTCTATACTTTAAATATATACCCTGCCATTCTCTTCTGGCTTGCAAAGTTTTTGCTGAATAATCAACTATAACCTCATGGGATTTCCTTTGTATATAACTGTCTTTTGTTGCTGCTTTTAAAATTTTCTTTTTATGTGTCTTAGCATGGGCCTCCTCAAGTTCACTTTCTTGGGACTTTTTTTGATTTCAGGAACTGGATGTCTTGTTTCTTTTCCCAGGTTAGGGAAGTTTCCAGTTATTATTTCTTCCACACTCCAATTTTTCCCAACTTGTTTGTCTTTATTGAATTATAACTGACATACAGTGCTATATTATTTTCAGTTCCATAATTTTGTGATTTAACAATTCATACATTTCTCAGTGCTCATCCAGATAAATGTACTTTTAATCCCCTTTACTTTATATCAGCCATCCTCCTACCCACCTCCCCTCTAGCAACCATCAGTGTGTTCTTTGTACTTACGCGTTTGTTTTTTTTCTCTTTATAGGTTTTACTTCTTAAATTCAACATATACATGAAACCATATGATATTTGTCTTCCTGTGACTTATTTCATTTAGTATTATACCCTCTAGGTCCATCAATGTTGTTGTAAATGGCAAGATTTCATTTTTATCATATGGCTACGTAATATTCCATTATTCATATGTATGTGCGCATGTATGTATGTGTGTGTCCATGCACACATACCACATCTTTATCCATTTATATTTCTGCCTCTCTCTCATTTTTGGGAGGGGTTCTTTATAATGCAGACTTATAAATGCTGTCATAGAGCTCTCTTAACCTATTCTCATTTTTTATTATTCTTTTTTCTTGTTTGCTATTTAGTTTGGTTTCTTTCTATTATCCTGTCTTCCAGATTGCTGATCTGTTCTTCAGCATCCTTTAATTTGCTATTGATTTTTTCTATCATATTTTCATTGTTGTTGCTATAATCTTCAGCTTTGACTGGTTATTTTATTTTATTTATTTATCTTTTTTTCTATTTATTTGTCAGAGTTCTCACTGAGTTTATCCACTCTTTTATTAAGTCTGGTGAGTGTCTTTATGACTTTGAATTCTTTATCAAGCATGTTGTTTATCCTTTTTCATTTGCTTTTTCTGTGATTTCAATTCTTTTTCTGTGATATTTTTTTTCTTTTGTGTAGGGTATATTCCTCTATCTCCTCATTTTGTCAAATTCTCTCTTTCCATGTAACAGATGAGTCAGCTATGATGCTTAGTCTTTAAAGTGGTGGCCTTGTGTAGAAGAAGTCCTGCAGTGCTCTGAAGACAATCCCCCCTGGACACCAGAACCAGGCAATTCAAGGTTGTCTCCTGAGTAGGCTGCATGAGCCTTCCTGTTGTGTTTAAGTCACAATTTCTGTTAGAAGACTAAGGGTGGGGCTGGCTTTCAGCCCACCTGGAATAATGGCCTACTTTGCCTGCTGTGGGTACACTGAGCAGGTTTTCTACCACACTGTTGAGAGGCCCAGTTGTGGTTGTTATGGGCTCACTTGCTGGTTTGACGGGCCAGCAGTCAGCACAGCTTTCTTAAATTAGCCACCGTGACAGCTGTGGGCACAGCAAAGGGCAGGTTTGCTCCTTCCCTGCACAGCCAACCAAGATGTCCAGCTGTAGGAACTGGGCATGCCCTGGTGTGTTGGATTATCTCTCCCCTCTCCCCGGGGACAGGAGCTACTTGATGGGTGTCTCCCAAAGTGGGAAGTTTAGGGAGGGTGGGTCTTCAGGAGAATACTGGGAAATAACATGTGGTGCTAAAAAGGAAGATGGAAAGTGTTGGAATGGCTTCTGTAAGCATTTAGCTCTCTAGGCTTCAAGCATCCAGCTCTAGAGGAGAGCAAGATAAATTACACCCATGAACACTTTTGTTCTCAGAGAAATCTCCTGCAGATCCCTACCTCTCTGGCATAGGTCCTAAAATTAGTCAATAAACTCCATTTACATATAACTTAGGCACTTTTCAAACTGCTGATTCTGTGCTGTGTCTTGGGCCATGTTACTTAGTGTGGGGCTCTTTATAGGTGTAGTCTCTGTTCCCTGTAGCCCTCTGACTCTTCTGGAGTTAAACCCAGGTGAATTTTAAAGCTCCCAGACTTAAGCCACATTGATTTTCAAAGCCAGACATTATAGGGCTCATCTTCCTAAATTGGGGCTAGGTGGTGCCTGATGCTTGATCCCCTTACTCATTCATGCTTTTTTTTTTTTTTAAAGATTTATTTATTTATTTATTTTAAATTTGTCAGAGAGAGAGAGAGAGAGAACAAGCAGGCAGAGTGACAGGCAGAGGGGCAGAGGGAGAGGCAGACTTGCTGAGCAAGGAGCCCAACTCAAGACTGATCCCAGGAGCCTGGGATCATGGACCTGAGCTGAAGGCAGCGGCTTAACCAACTGAACCACCCAGGCGTTCCTCATTCATGCTTTTTATGCCCCTACCTTTTATTGTTAGTCACACCAGTGGTTTCATTCTCAATTGTGTTCCACCTTTACTACCCTTTATGATGGAGCATTCTCCCAACGTTAGCTGTGGAAGATCTGTTACTCCAGAGTTCACTGCTATACATATAGCTGTTGCCTCAGTGTGTCCATGTGACAAGGTAAGCTCAGGATGCTCCAGAACAACCATCTTCCCCACCTTCCTCTATTTGGGATTTTTCTTATTCCTTAATCACTGTATTCCTGTATCACTATGAACTCTGCTTTTAGATCTGCTTTTGCTGCATCCCATAGATTTTGGTATGTTGTAGTCCCATCTTCATTTGTTTCCAGGTATTTTTTTATTTCTCCATTGATTTCTTCATTGATTCATTTAGTTGTTCAGTAGCAAGTTTTTTCTTCTCCATATATTTATATATTTTTAAAGTTTTCTTGAAATTTATTTCTAAAACCATTGTTGGGAAAGTTGCATAATATGATTTAAGACTTCTTAAATGTGTGGAGACTTCTTTTGTGGCCTAAAATATCCTCAATAACATTCCATGTGTACTTGACAATAAGGTAAATTCTGCTTTTGGATTATATGGGTTTGGGGTTATAATTAGTGTGGCCTATGTGTTATTTAAGTCTAACACTTCCAGTTGATATTCTGTTTGGATCATCTATTCATTGATGTAAGCAGGATACTAATGTCCCCCACTATTACATATTGTTGTCAATTTCTCTTTCTAGGTATGTTATTTGCTTTTTGTACTTAGGTTTGCCAAACTCAGTACATACATGTTTAAAAAAACCTACATTTTCTGTTGAATTGCCCTCTTTATCTTTTACTGCCAATCTTTTTCTTTTACTATAGTCTTTGTTTTAAAGTTTATTTTGTCTGATGTAAGTATAGCTATCACAGCTTTCCTTTTGTTTCTATTGCATAAAACACTTTTTTGTATCTCCTAAGTTTTAGTCTGTGTGTTTCCTCACATCTGAAGTAGGTCTTTTGCATTTGGCATATATAATGGTCTTATTTTTAATCCATGTGGCCCCTCTGTATTTTTTGATTGGAGAATTTAATCCATTTACATTTAAATCAATTATTGATAGGTATGTACTCATTGCCATTTTGTAAATTAGTTCTGACTGTTTTGTGGTTTGTTTCTTGTTTTCTTCCCTTGTTGTGATGACTTTCTTTGTGTTATGTTTCTATTCCTTTCTCATTACTTTTTGTGTATCTACAATAGGCTTTTTCTTTGTAAGTTACTTTCAAATTCACAAGTAATATTCTATCTGTATAATACCCTACGCAAATTAAATTTGAAGGCATTTTAAAACTCTGCAATTCTACTGACACCAAAATGTTTTATGCTCTATTTGTCACATTTTAAATTGTATTGTGTACCACAATTATTTTTTGCTACTTTCCTATTTTAGCCTTCATACTAGCATTAAAAGTGATTAATTTACTCTCTTTACTTATATTTACCTTTACCAGTGAGATTTTTACTTTCATACATTTTTGTGTAATTACTTAGTGCCATTTTTTTTCAACTTAAAGAAATCCCTTTAACATTTCTCATAAGGCCAGTTTAGTGGTGAATTTCTTTAGCTTTGCTCTTCTGGAAAACTCTGAAGGAGATTTATGTTCTAACTGATCATCTTGCTAGGTAGAGTATTTTTTTTTTGGGAGATTCTGGCCACCCATATCCCCTACTACCACCATTTTGATATATCATTGTATGCCCTTCTAGCCTATGAAGTTTTTGCTGAGAAATCTGCTGATAGCCATATGAAAGTTCCTGTGTATATAATAAGTTGTTTTTCTCTTATTTCTAAGATTCTATTTTTATCTTAAATTTTTTACATTTTAATTATAGCACATCATAGTGTGGCTCTCTGGGATCATTTTAATTAGAACTCACCAGATTTCTTAGATCTGGATGTCAATTTACTTTCTCAGGTTAGGAAAGTTTTCAGCCATACTTTCTTCAAATTTGTTCTTTCTTTCTTTCTTTCTTTCTTCTTCTTTCAGATTTATTTATCTGAGAAAGAGAGAATACACAGGGAGTGGGGAGGGGCAGAAGGAGAAAAACTCAAGTAGTCTCTTTGCTGAGTGAGGAGCCTGACCTGAGACCCAGCACAGGACTTGATCACACAACCCTGAGCTCGTGATCTGAGCTGGACAGTTAACTAACTGAATCACCCAGGTGACCCTCAAATAAGTTTTGCCACTTTATCTCCTTTCCTTCTCTATTGCTATTATACTAACATTATTTTTGTTCTTGGTTGTCTTATAGTTTCATTGAGTTATCTTAAAAAAAAAGTTTTTTTTTATTTGTTTGATTTTTGTTGTTGTGTGTATGTGTGGGTTTTTGTTGTTGTTGTTGTTGTTGTTGTTTTCATTTTCCTCTCATTGGGTAAGTTTCACTGCCTTGTCTTCCAGAACACTGATTCTTTCTTCTGACTAATCTAGTCCTCTATTGAACCCTCTGGTGTATTTTTTAAGTCAGTTGTTATACTCTTTAGTTCTGTACTTCTGTTTGGTACTTTCAGATATTTTTTAATCTCTCTTTTGAAATTCTCACTATGTTAATCTATTCTTCTTCTGAGTTCTATGAACATCTTTGTGACTATTACTACCATTACTTTTAATTCTTTGTCATGTAAAATACCTATCTTCATTTTTATTGTGTCTTTTTTTTCTTTTCCTTTTTCTTCTATTTAAAATATATTCCTGTTTTCTTATTTTGTGTGATTCTCTGTTCCTTTTTTTTCTTTTTTTCCAAGTTTTATTTAAATTCCAGTTAGTCAAAATACAGTGTAATATTGGTTTGATGTATAATTCTATTTATTAGGTGAAACAGCTACCTCTCCCAGTCTTGAAGAAGTGGTCTTATATCAGAGGTGAACCTCATTGTTCAACCTTGCCATAATTCCTGATTGTCTCTCAAATTTTTGTGATTGTGTAAATAGCTTTATTCACTCTAGATGCATCCCAGTTGCTGAGGGTATGCCAAGATCTGTCAGCATCTAGCATCTAGCTTGAGGATGACTGGAAGCCAGATCCACAGACAGCAATTTTTAACTGTGTAAATGTATGCAGTCTTGTGAGACCATATCAATAACTGCTGGCCTCCAGACCAGGTGATCTGGAAATGTACCCTGGTGAGAGTTGCAGAAATCAGGACTCCAGACATGTGCATAGGCTTCTTTTGATGAGGTACCAGTGAACTGCAACAAGGCCAAGACAGGTGGCAAAGATGACTTTCCTGGTTATTGTTCCCTGAAAGCACCTCTGAAACCTCTAAATATGTGGCAAGCATGAGGTCTATCCCTCAGGCCAAAAGTTTAAGGACAAATAAATAATCCTTTTTCACAGAAATATTAGGAGTGTGTTTTAGGCTGCTTACTGTAGAATGTTTTGGGACCTGTAGCCCGCCAAGAAATGTCTTTTCAATTTAATAGGCACATGATGCCAGATATGCAAGCCCCTGCCTGTCAGTACCCTGTAATCAAAGGGCATCTTTGTGTGGACTGCATGTACCCCTAGCTTTAGCAAGGCAACTGGAGAATGTAGAGCAAAGGCATGCCTGCTGGCCTTAACATTTCAGCAGGAGAGTGCAAGGCTAATTCATACCTGCCAGCTTTCTTGAGACAACAAGAGAGTATTGTGACTGTGCCTCCCCACTGGTGATAGCAAGGTATAAGAAGAGTTCAAAAATGATGCCTACCAGTGCCTCCATCCCTGGAGTGAGTTCTAACAGAAATATTACCCTCTGGCAGACACTTTAAGATTAGAAAATGAAAATTCTTCATGTACAGTCAAGTTCTTTCCAAATCACTGCTTTTGTACCAGGTGGGTCTCAGGTTGATTGAGTCTGCTTGCAAGCCCCTTCAGAGAAGTATCTCAGTTTCCTATATTCCCTTGGGTCTCCTAGATGTAGTCCCCATTGATTTGAAAAGGAAAACATTTTGGGGTTCATCTCTCTGGTACTGGTCCTAAGGGTTGGGTTGGTGGGTCTTGTATGGGGCACAAACTCCTTGCTCCTAAGGGAGAAGCTCCATATTTGTGAATTTCTTCTTTATTAGTGATTGCCACACCAGGGGTAATGTTTTTGACAGGATTGTATCTCTGCCTCTCCTAACCATCTTCATGTGGTCATTTTGTCCATCATTTTAGAGGAGCCTATGCAGCTAATTTTAGGTATTTTTCAGAAAGGATTATTCCATATGTGTATCCATGGAAAGCAGTAATTTCAATGTCTTCCTATGCTGCCATCTTGAACCCCAGTCTGTCTTCTAGAGTTTTTAAAATGTGTTTGGTAATTGCATTGTGTGTTTGTGTGTTTGTGTTTGTGTGTGTGTATTTATACAATTGCAAACATGTTTTAAGAACTCTGGAAGAGAAGGGTTTATATGTGCATACACAAATATAGTAAATATATATACACAGACATATATACAGCATTGAAAATGTTTTCAGTATATGTAAATGTAATATATAATTTAAATACAGCTTACTTAAAGTGGAAAGGGTGAAGATAACTGTAAAGTTTATAAACTTTCACCTGAAGTAGAAAATATTGTTTTTTTTTTAATTTTGTATTTTTTTAATTAATTTTTTATTTTTTATAAACATATTTTTATCCCCAGGGGTACAGGTCTGTGAATCACCAGGTTTACACACTTCACAGCACTCACCCAAGCACATACCCTCCCCAATGTCCATAATCCCACCCCCTTCTCCCAAACCCCCTCCCCCCAGCAACCCTCAGTTTGTTTTGTGAGATAAAGAGTCACTTATGGTTTGTCTCCCTCCCAATCCCATCTTGTTTCATTTATTCTTCTCCTACTCACTTAAGCCCCCATGTTGCATCACCACTTCTTCATATCAGGGAGATCATATGATAGTTGTGTTTCTCTGCTTGACTTATTTCGCTAAGCATGATACGCTCTAGTTCCATCCATGTTGTCGCAAATGGCAAGATTTCATTTCTTTTGATGGCTGCATAGTATTCCATTGTGTATATATCCCACATCTTCTTGATCCATTCATCTGTTGATGGACATCTAGGTTCTTTCCATAGTTTGGCTATTGTGGACATTGCTGCTATAAACATTCGGGTGCACGTGCCCCTTTGGATCACTACGTTTGTATCTTTAGGGTAAATACCCAATAGTGCAATTGCTGGGTCATAGGGCAGTTCTACTTTCAACATTTTGAGGAACCTCCATGCTGTTTTCCAGAGTGGCTGCACCAGCTTGCATTCCCACCAACAGTGTAGGAGGGTTCCCCTTTCTCCGCATCCTCGCCAGCATCTGTCATTTCCTGACTTGTTGATTTTAGCCATTCTGACTGGTGTGAGGTGATATCTCATTGTGGTTTTGATTTGTATTTCCCTGATGCCGAGTGATATGGAGCACTTTTTCATGTGTCTGTTGGCCATCTGGATGTCGTCTTTGCAGAAATGTCTGTTCATGTCCTCTGCCCATTTCTTGATTGGATTATTTGTTCTTTGGGTGTTGAGTTTGCTAAGTTCTTTATAGATTCTGGACACTAGTCCTTTATCTGATATGTCGTTTGCAAATATCTTCTCCCATTCTGTCAGTTGTCTTTTGATTTTGTTAACTGTTTCCTTTGCTGTGCAAAAGCTTTTGATCTTGATGAAATCCCAATAGTTCATTTTTTCCCTTGCTTCCCTTGCCTTTGGCGTTGTTCCTAGGAAGATGTTGCTGCGGCAGCGGTCGAAGAGGTTGTTGCCTGTGTTCTCCTCAAGGATTTTGATGGATTCCTTTCGCACATTGAGGTCCTTCATCCATTTTGAGTCTATTTATGTGTGTGGTGTAAGGAAATGGTCCAATTTCATTTTTCTGCATGTGGCTGTCCAATTTTCCCAGCACCATTTATTGAAGAGGCTGTCTTTTTTCCATTGGACATTCTTTCCTGCTTTGTCGAAGATTAGTTGGCCATAGAGTTGAGGGTCTATTTCTGGGCTCTCTATTCTGTTTCATTGATCTATGTGTCTGTTTTTGTGCCAGTACCATGCTGTCTTGATGATGACAACTTTGTAATAGAGCTTGAAGTCCGGAATTGTGATGCCACCAACGTTGGCTTTCTTTTTCAATATCCCTTTGGCTATTCTAGGTCTTTTCTGGTTCCATATAAATTTTAGCATTATTTGTTCCATTTCTTTGAAAAAGATGGATGGTACTTTGATAGGAATTGCATTAAAAGTGTAGATTGCTTTAGGTAGCATAGACATTTTCACAATATTTATTCTTCCAATCCAGGAGCATGGAACATATTTCCATTTCTTTGTGTCTTCCTCAATTTCTTTCATGAGTACTTTATAGTTTTCTGAGTATAGATTCTGTGTCTCTTTGGTTAGGTTTATTCCTAGGTATCTTATGGTTTTGGATGCAATTGTAAATGGGATTGACTCCTTAATTTCTCTTTCTTCTGTCTTGCTGTTGGTGTAGAGAAATGCAACTGATTTCTGTGCATTGATTTTATTTCCTGACACTTTACTGAATTCCTGTATAAGTTCTAGCAGTTTTGGAGTGGAGTCTTTTGGGTTTTCCACATATAGTATCATATCATCTGCAAAGAGTGATAATTTGACTTCTTCTTTGCTGATTTGGATGCCTTTAATTTCCTTTTGTTGTCTGATTGCTGAGGCTAGGACCTCTAGTACTATGTTGAATTGCAGTGGTGATAATGGACATCCCTGCCGTGTTCCTGACCTTAGTGGAAAAGCTTTCAGTTTTTCTCCATTGAGAATGATATTTGCGGTGGGTTTTTCATAGATGGCTTTGATGATATTGAGGTATGTGCCCTCTATCCCTACACTTTGAAGAGTTTTGATCAGGAAGGGATGCTGTACTTTATCAAATGCTTTTTCAGCATCTATTGAGAGTATCATATGGTTCTTGTTCTTTCTTTTATTGATGTGTTGTATCACATTGACTGATTTGCGGATGTTGAACCAACCTTGCAGCCTGGGAATAAATCCCACTTGGTCGTGATGAATAATCTTTTTAATGTACTGTTGAATCCTATTGGCTAGTATTTTGTTGAGTATTTTCGCATCTGTGTTCATCAAGGATATTGGTCTATAGCTCTCTTTTTTGGTGGGATCCTTGTCTGGTTTTGGGATCAAGGTGATGCTGGCCTCATGAAATGAGTTTGGAAGTTTTCCTTCCATTTCTATTTTTTGGAACAGTTTCAGGAGAATAGGAATGAGTTCTTCTTTAAATGTTTGGTAGAATTCCCCCAGGAAGCCGTCTGGCCCTGGGCTTATGTTTGTTTGGAGATTTTTAATGACTGTTTCAATCTCCTAACTGGTTATGGGTCTGTTCAGGCTTTCTATTTCTTCCTGGTTCAGTTGTGGTAGTTTATATGTTTCTAGGAATGCATCCATTTCTTCCAGATTGTCAAATTTATTGCCGTAGAGTTGCTCATAGTATGTTCTTATAATAGTTTGTATTTCTTTGGTATTAGTTGTGATCTCTTCTCTTTCATTCATGATTTTATTTATTTGGGTCCTTTCTCTTTTCTTTTTGATAAGTCTGGCCAGGGGTTTATCAATTTTATGAATTCTATCAAAAAACCAGCTCCTAGTTTCGTTGATTTGTTCTATTGTTTTTTTGGTTTCTATTTCATTGATTTCTGCTCTGATCTTTATGATTTCTCTTCTCCTGCTGGGCTTAGGGTTTCTTTCTTCTTCTTTCTCCAGTTCCTTTAGGTTTAGGGTTAGGTTGTGTACCTGAGACCTTTCTTGTTTCTTGAGAAAGGCTTGTACTGCTATATATTTTCCTCTCAGGACTGCCTTTGTTGTGTCCCACAGATTTTGAACCGTTGTATTTTCATTATCATTTGTTTCCATGATTTTTTTCAATTCTTCTTTAATTTCCCGGTTGACCCATTCATTCTTTAGAAGGATGCTGTTTAGTCTCCATGTATTTGGGTTCTTTTCAAACTTCCTTTTGTGGTTGAGTTCTAGCTTTAGAGCATTGTGGTCTGAAAATATGCAGGGAATGATCCCAATCTTTTGATACCGGTTGAGTCCTGATTTAGGACCGAGGATGTGATCTATTCTGGAGAATGTTCCATGTGCACTAGAGAAGAATGTGTATTCTGTTGGTTTGGGATGAAATGTTCTGAATATATCTGTGATGTCCATCTGGTCCAATGTGTCGTTTAAGGCCTTTATTTCCTTGCTGATCTTTTGCTTGGATGATCTGTCCATTTCAGTGAGGGGAGTGTTAAAGTCCCCTACTATTATTGTATTATTGTTGATGTGTTTCTTTGATTTTGTTATTAATTGGTTTATATCGTTGGCTGCTCCCACGTTGGGGGCATAGATATTTAAAATTGTTAAATCTTCTTGTTGGACAGACCCTTTGAGCATGATATAGTGTCCTTCCTCATCTCTCATTATAGTCTTTGGCTTAAAATCTAATTGATCTGATATAAGGATTGCCACTCCTGCTTTCTTCTGATGTCCATTAGCACGAAGACACCTCCAGATTTAAAGTGAGGGGGTGAAGTAGAAAATATTGTTTTTAAATGGTTTATGAAAAATAAGTATAAATTTTAAATGCTGAGGTAACAACTAAAACATTATTCAAGATACTGCCAAAATTACAAAAGTTAAATTAAGCCAGAGCAGAAAAACATTCAAATAACCCAAAATAAAATAATAAAAGGGAAACAAATGAACTAATAAGAGGGAAGAAAGAGAAAACATAACAAAAAATAGTACTTCATAATATCAATAATTACATTAGTATAAATGATCTAAAAACACCAGTTAAAAGACATAGATTGTCAAAACATGTTCAGAAATCTGACTAAACTATGTACTATCTATAACAAACTCTCTTTCAAATTAATGATATAGGTAGGCTAAGTTAAGATGGGAAAACTTTTGTCATACAAAAGTTACTCACAGCTTGAGTGGCTATATTAATATGCAAAATAGTTCTCCAAACAAAGAAAATTGCCAATGGTGAAAAAGGAGTTTTGCATATTGACAAAAGGATTAGTTTACCAAATAGAAATAACAGTATTAAATATTACACCTAAAAATAGAACTTCAAAATATGCAAAACAAAAACTGAAAGAATTTAAAGAAAAAAATATGTGAATCCACAATTATAATTGAAGTCTAACACTTCCTGTCACTAATAGAACTAGTAAATCAAACATCAAAAAGGATATAGGGGATTGGGAAACAAACAAACAAACAAAAATCTTCAAGCAACTGGATCTAGTTGACATTTATAAAACACCCCACCTAATAATAACAAAACATGTATTCTGTTCTTCTCAAGTGCACATGGAACACTTACTTTGGTCTGTGAAATTAAATTTAGATACATTTAAAAATTTGGAATAATATAAACTACATTATTTTACCATAATGAAAGTAACTAGGAATCAATAATAAAATATAACAGGAAGCTAGGGGCTCCTGGGTGGCTCAGTGGTTAAAAACACTGCCTTTGCCTCAGGTCATGGTCTCTGGGTCCTGGGATGGAGCCCCACATCAGGCTCTCTGCTCAGGGGAGAGCCTGCTTCCCCCCCTCTCTCTGTTTGCCTCTCTGCCTACTTGTGATCTCTCTCTCTCTGTCAAACAAATGAATAAATGAATGAATGAATGAATGAATGAATGAATAAATAAATCTTTAAAAAATATAACAGGAAACTCAATGAATACTTCAAAATATGCACAGCAAAACTGAAAGAACTGAAATGAGAAATGAATGATTCCACAATTATAGTTGGGTCCTCTACAGTTCTCTATAAATAAAAAGAACTAGTAAAGAGAAAATCAGATTGCTATGCTTAATTTAAGCATTTGAGCACAGGCAGCCTACACATTCTTACCTTTATCTACCATCTCTCTCTCTCATATTGCCATGTCATTTTTTAACTAAAATTTCTATTATTTCCATCATTATAGCAATATGTTGTATTATTCCCATATCAGTGTATGTGTGTGTGTGTATATATATATATATATATATATATATATATATATAATTTGCTTGTCCTCATATCACTCTAGAAACTATCATTTTTTTATAGTAAACCTCCAAAAAGAGTTGTCTATGTTCCCTGTCTACATTAGTACTCTTGTAATTGCATATTAAACACAGTTTAATAAGGCTCAAATCCCCATAATTCCACAAAAATTGAAGTTATCCAGGTCAACCCAGGCCTTGACACCACCTAATCCAACAGTGATTCTTACTTATCACCCTCTCCTATTGGCAGCATTTGACTATGCTGATCATTCTCTCCTCCTACCTCCTGGCTGCTGCTTCTTTTCCTCCTTTTCTATTCCATGTCAGATGACTAACCTGTGAACAAGGAAAGATTCCGCTCCCCTAATATCTGTTTTTTCTAAATTTGCTCAATTTGCTACATATTCTAGTTGCTCTGGCCAAAAAATAAACAACAACCACAGCTGCATCTTGAATGTTTCTGTCATCTTTCACATGAAATTCATTAGCAAATCCAATTTGAAATTCATTTTGGATTGCACTGTTCAGCCTGTGTTCATGGCACCATCATCTTCACTTAGATGTTGCATTAGTCTATAAGGAATTCCTTTCTTATATCCTTGTTTCCATATCTACAAACTGTATTTTCCACATTTTATGCTGTGATCTTTAAAAATTGAGGTTAGATCATGTCATGTCTCTGTGGCTCTCTTCTCATGGTAAAAGCCAAAGAACTTCCCTGTCAAGCAAGTTTCTATATAATTCTTCCCCTACTGACAATCTGTCTTCAGTTCCTTCTCCTAGTTCACTCACCAACACCATTCCAGCCACAGTGGTTATACTCTTCTTTCAATTCATCAAGAATGTTCCAGTTTCAGGTCCTTTGTAACTGCTCATCTTCTATCCCACTGTGCTTTTCCACAGTTGTATCTCTGTCTTTCACTTGCAATCCTATTAAAAACACTATCTGTCATCATTTTATGACCCTTAACGTTTAACCCATTTTTTCTCATTCTAGTACTTTATACCACTTAGCATATTATATATGTATTTATTTATTCATGTACTGTTTTCCTCCAGTAAAGTGAAGCATTATAAATACAGGACATTTTTTCTTTTTTCTGTTTTCTTTCTTTCTTTCTTTCTTTCTTTTTTTAAATTGAGATGGAATTGGAATATAACTTTGTTCCAGTTTCAGGTATACAACATAATGACTATATATATATATATATATATATATATACACACATATATATGTATATATATATAAAATAAGAATGATCATAATAAATCTACTTAACATCCATCATTGTACATAGTTATATTTTTTTCTTCATGATAACTGTTAAGATCTACTGTTAAGATAACTGTTAAGATAAGATGTACTTTCTTAGCATCTTTCAAATGTATACTATAGTACTATATTATCAACTACAATCATGACGCTGTGCATTATATTTCTGTGGCTTCTTTATTTTATGAATGGAAGTTTATACTTTTGACTATCTGTCTTTTTTGTTGTTGTTATCTGTAGTATCCCCATTATTGAAAGTAAAGACTGGCATGTAATAGATATTTGACAAATGAATAAGAAAATATCAAAGTAACCATTGTTTCTGAAACTTAGAGAATGAATATCAAAAGGAATAGTGGTTGACATATGGAAGAAGAACAAAGACAATAAAAAGCCACTCCCTGACTTGAGGAAGACATGACATGAACTGAGTTAGACTGGTAAGGGTTCACTTTGTGTACAGCGGAAAGAATGAGTTTTAGGAAAAACAGATTAGAAAAAAGTGAAGAGATGAGTGAATGGTTTAATTAAAAGAGAATTTTGGCCTACATATGCACAGTAGTTGATTCCAGCATTGACAACAGAGGGTTTGGTGGTGCAATTCACCAAAAACAGATATGTCCTCAGGCTTCCAAGAAGGCAGTTTAATAGGGGCATCTAAAGAAGAGTGCTGGGATGTCTAGGTGGGAAGCTAGAGTATGGTGTCTAAAAACAAAAGATCAGATGAAATTATTTAGATGAGGGGCACCTGGTTGGCTTAGTTGGTTGGGCAACTGCCTTCTGCTCAGGTCACGGTCCCGGAGTCCCGGGATCGAGTCCCGCATCGGGCTCCCAGCTCCATGGGGAGTCTGCTTCTCCCTCTGACCTTCTTGCTTCTCATGCTCTCTCTCACTGTCTCTCTCTCAACTAAATAAATAAAAATCTTTAAAAAAAAAGAAATTATTTAGATGAATATAGATAACAGTACAACATATAAGCTTAGGTATTTGAATAGGGCCCAATAAACAACAGTAACAGCAATAAAAGGAGTAGCCAAAAGTATAAAAATATTAGCCATAATATGGTATAATAGTATTAGCAAAGAAGTCAATAGAAACCAATAGAAGTATAGTGTTTCAAGATGGAGAAAAACAGTTCTAGAAAGAAAGTATGTTGGTTAAGAATATAGAGGTAGCTATTAATTTCATAAGTTTTCATTGACATGGTACAAAAGAGTATATTACACTTCGGACTGCACTAAATTTTATGAAAGAAGATAAAGTTACCAAGCTGATATACTCTAGTGGACAACACAGACATTAAGTAATTGATTGCAAATAAATCATTTTATAATTTATACTTTTAAAAGATGCCATTATACAATCATTTGACCAGGCAGTCTTCATTCAAGGGATTGATTCTACAGATATATTTGTACATACAAAATATATAGAGGGTTATTTATTGTACCATCATTGATTACATCATTATGTCTGATAACAAAATAATGTTGAAACAGGATGCTTGTCCACAGGAGACTGATAAATAAGTTAGATTATGTCAGTAAAGCTTCTGTGTAGCTGAAATATGAATGAGCAATGCGTTTATGCCCTAATATTAATTGATCATGATGATACACAGACATAAAATCTGTATAGATATAAAAGAGCTGAGTACTGAATATTATTAATAATATTACACCATTGGATCTCCCACATACAGCTGTGGGGACCTGAGAAATTTCTAGAAATTTCATGATTTACTTGACAAATGCATATTCATATATATATTGTTTTTCCTTCTTTAATTCTGAGCTCCTTTAAAAAGTAGTAATAGTAATAATATGGCACCATTAGTATAAAAAGCATAAAAAGAGTATATATTTTGACTTGAATATATATCACTTTTAGAATTTTCTTCAATACACTAATATATATATATTTTTAATTTGCATCTAGATACTGGACTTGAGGGCACAAGGATGGGGACTAGATGTTTACAATGTATTGTTTTATAAATTTTACATTTGATAACATGAAATATATCACAATAAACATACAAAATAAACATTTTAAAATGATAATTTTAAGAAGGGGGTACAGAATTCTTTGTGTTCATTTCCCTTTCCTGTTTTTATTATTTTTTTAAACAGTAGTCTAAAACATTGGAGACAATATAAGGCAATATATACCCTTGCAGGAGGTAGGAAGAGAACCACCAGTCATGAATACTTGTAATTATATCCTCTTCCCCTACCTCATCATTACAAATTATTTATAATGAGTCTCTGGTCACTGATACTGATATAATGCATCATATCCTTAGGTCAAAAAAATTAACAATAAATAGGCTCAGAAATATCTTTAGAATAAAACATAAATCACTTCTTAAATTGAGGTCAATAGTAGTAACAGTTAAATACATATTCTGAAGATCATTTCTTTGTATTACAAATATCATTGCTTTGTATTACAATTACTGCTTTGTATTACATTGCTTAGCCAATGTAAGTCTTATAATTTGTTTCATCTGTAAATAATTTAATACCTAATATCACTCAGTTTGTTTTTACTAAATATGTAGATAAGTAAATTCAATAGTATTAAGTGTAATATAAACTTAATAGCTCTACACATTTAGCAAATTTTAAATGTCTGCAGGATTCAGAAAACTGTATCTTACATTTAAAATATGTATTTGCTGAATGAGCATGGATTTTCAACTTGATATATGAACACTCAATAGTTCAACAGCTCTCTTCACAGAGTGGTTGGAAGAAATGTAAGATTAAGTTTTGAGCTTCTGTTATAGAAGTGGTCACTTTAGTATAAGGACCTCCAACTGAAAGTAACAATCAAATCTTCATCCATTTACTACAATAGTGTAAGCAAGAGGCCACGAAGAGAAGTAGGAATGTTTCATTTTCCCCCTTGGACCTGTATTGGTACAGTGTCAGTCAAATGACATGTAGTATAAATGGGGGTAAACCCCTCACTGTTGAAGAACCTTGAATAAAAAGTTTCTGCCATTTCATGGACCTGGGGGGTCTGAGGGAGGGAGAAATAAAAGAGCTGGGAGGGGAAAAGTACTGAGTCACAGTGGAGAAATACCTTAGTCAAGACCTCACCCCAAAACATCTTAGCAAGGCTAGCAACAAAGACATGTGTATGAACATGGCAGGCCATGGAAGGAGGGACTTGGAGGAGGAGTTGAGGGCTGGTTCCTGGTCTGTACCTCTCTCTAAAAAAACTGTAATGCCCTGGGTGGGCACTAAGTCTAATATGGGGAAGGCTGCTTTCCCCTTTAAGACTTGCCAGCCAAAGCCTTGTGATAGCCTGTGGTTGGCCTTGAAAGATTCTATATACAATTTGGCCTGGAAATGAACTGTTTAATAATTAATATATAACCATATTTCTGAAATTGTAAAACATTTTTTATTTCAGTCACACATATTAGTAATGCAATTAAAAGCATAAATGTCCAACCAGTATTTTCTTATACAGAGAAAATAATCCATAAAATATTTAAACCCGAGAAAAATGTTATTTTGCCCTTGCTTTAACCTCTTATAGGTGAATCCTAGAAAGATTTTAATATTAACTAGAAAATAAATTGTTAATATAGTAACAATGTGAAATAGTTAGAAATGCTAATTATACTTATTAAAATGCAGAGGAAACTTTCTTTTTTGGGAACAATGAGTATTGGTAGATGAAAATATGATTCAACATCCAAATTTCCAGGGAAATTTGAAGTGACTCTATGAGTGGGTTGTACATGATGATATTTAAGCTTTTAAATATTTCTAATATAATTTGGTTTTGATTTATTTAATCTTCACGGTATTATGGATGTCTGAGTCTACTTGGAAATTGTCTTTGGCTTCCTCAAACAGTAGCAGATGGACTATTTGCATAAGTAGGATGCTTTGTGTAGGCCTGTATTTTTTTGATGCCTCTAGATTTATGACACCAAGTAATGTTGTATGCAGATGGAAGAAAATCTGATGATGTAATGGATGTCAGATAAAAAAATAAAAGAATTACGTTTCCTTTAAAAATAGTAAATATTTTTACAGTTACTTTGGCATATATTTGGATATGTGAATTGATTGTTTCATTCGTGTGCATATAAATCTGAAGTAGAAAGTTTTTTAAGTAAATAAATGTCTTTAATGTCTAGAAAAAATTTGTTTCAGTATTCCTGATTTTATTCAACTTTAGTAATATGTTTGAATTCTTTAGTAACTATGTATTAGTTTTCACTATAAGGTTATGGATATAATCTGCCAACCCTATAATTATATATCAATATAAATAATTTGAAGTAAATATGACATATGTAATTTTTAGAATGTATAATAATTATATACCTTTTGGTATGAAAATGCTTTCAGAGTAAAGAAAGTTGGGAAATGAGTTCCCATTTAAAATATGATACCCATTTATTTTATGAATGTTCAACACATTTAAATCTAGTATTTCAATTAGAGACATGAAGCATAGTGAAATGAGCACTAGCTTTGACTCAGGTATTCTTGGGTTCAAATCTGTATCCTATATTTACATTGCTAAACAGAGACAAATTAATTAGTTCAGTTTCCTCAGTAGAATTTAAATGAGTAATAAAACCACCAAACAATTACATTGGAATATTGTAATTATATATTCATTTATATATGTGTATGCATGTATATGCAGTTATATAGACATATACACCTATTATATATTCATATATATGATGTGTGTATGTATGTGTGTATGTATGCATCTCTGGTACTGAATATACAAATAAAACTAACAACCCTTTTTCAGAAGGTGGTAGAGAAAGAAATAAGGTAGGCAGACATGTAGGATATTATGGAGAACAGATGAGAAGCAATCTAAACTGAGTGAAGCATTTTGGGGAAAACATGAGGATTGGATATGGCCAAAATCCAGTAAACTTTATAGAAAGTTCTATAAGTAGCATATCTCAAGATAGGCACAAGAATAAAATGAAAAATAAAGACTGTGTCAAAGGGGAATATAATTCAATCATGCAGGAAGCATAAAGATACAGAAGAATGAAACAAAATTATGTAAATGGGAAAGAAGTCTTTCTCATTGTTGATGATTAAGCATGCAAGAAAGAGAAAAGATGAGGGTGTAGATGAATAGCAGATTTTGTGTCATGGAAGGATCTTTGAACTTTGGTGGGACAATGACTATATTAATCAACTTTTTTTTTTAGAAAATTACTTCTAGAAGGTAAGTGGATAATGGATTTAATGGGTTAATATTGGAAGCAGGAAAATGAATCAGCTGATTATTATCATTTTTAGCAGACAGGTGATAGAATTCTGAACAAAATATAATGTAGATAGAATATAGATAGAAAAAATAGGAAAACATAAAAATATAAAGTATTACAATGTATCCCTTAGTATAGTTTAAAATCTCACATTCTATATATTTTTGATACTCTAAACAGCAAGTGCAGTGATGTATTACGTTTCTACACTGAATAATTGAGTAAGACTTAAAATATACTTTTATATATACTTGTATTTTAGAATCTGGTCAAATATGTCAGATTTTAGACAAACTCTCTATATATCCCCACCCATCTATTTCTGTGTTTGTGTTTCTTATCATTTCTCCGTCTATGGAAAATATAAATTCAAATCTTAATAACTTTTCTGCAATGCATTTTGAACAATGTCTATTCAAGGCCCTCTGCCTTTTTTTTAAGTTGTTTTTGTTGTTGTTTTATTTTTTTGGTGTTGAGTAATATTAGTTCTTTTTTATTTGGATATTAACTACCTATCAGGTACATCACTTGTAAATATCCTCTCCCATTCAGTAGGTTGTCTTTTTGTTTTGTTTTTTGTTGTTTGTTTGTTTGTTTTTTTAAGATTTTATTTATTTATTTGACAGAGAGAGCGATCACAAGTTGGCAGAGAGGCAGGCAGAAAGAGGGGGGAAGAAGGTTTCCTGCTGAGCAGAGAGCCTGATGGGGGCCAATCCAAGGACCCTGAGATCATGACCTGAGCCAAAGCAGAAGTTTAACCCACTGAGCCACCCAGGTGCCCCTGTGTTTTTGTTTTCTTGATAGCCCTCTTTGCTTTGTAAAGTGCTTTTATTTTGGTGTAGTTCTACTAGTTTATTTTTACTTTTATTTCCCTTGCCTGAGGAGACACACCTAAATATGTTGCTAAAGTCGATGTTCTCTTTTAGAAGTTTTATGGTTTCAGGTCTCAAATTTAGGTTTTTAATACATATTCAGTGTTTTGTTTTGTTTGTTTGTTTGTTTGTTTTGGATATGGTGTAAGAAAATGATCCAATTTCATACTTTTGTGTGTAACTGCCCATCTTTACTAACATTATTTATTGAAGAGACTGTATTTTTCCTATGGTGTATTCTTGCCTCCTTTGTTATAGATTAATTGACCATATTAAGTGTAGATTTATTTCTGGGCATTCCATCCTATTCCATTAGTCTGTGTGTGTGTGTGTGTGTGTGTGTGTGTGTGTGTGTGTTTTGTGCCAGTATCATACTGCTTTGATTACTATATCTTTGTAGTATATCTTAGAAATATGAAACTGTGGGGGCACCTGTGTGGCTCAGTGGGTTAAGCCTCTGCCCTTGGCTCGGGTCATGGTCTCAAGGTCCTGGGATCAAGCCCCGCATTGGGCTCTCTGCTTGGCGGGGAGCCTGCTTCCTCTTTGCCTGCCTCTCTGCCTGCCTGTGACCTTTGTCTGTCAAATAAATGAGTAAAATCTTCAAAAAAAAAAAAAGAAATATGAAACTGTGATACCTCCAATTTTGTTCTTCATTCTTAAGATTTTTGAGGGTAATTGGAATCTCTTGTGATTCCACATAAATTTTAGGATTATTTATTCTAATTTTGTGAAAAATGGTTTTGGTAGCAATAGCATTAACTCTGTAGTTTACTTTGTGTAGTATGGAAATTTTGACCATTTTATTTTTTTTAATCCATGAGCATGAAATATTTTTCCATTTGCCCATGTCATCTTCAGTTTCTTTGAGCAATGTTTTATGGTTTTCAGTGTATAGATCTTTTTTTTAACTTCCTTGGTTACATTTATTTCTAGGTACTTTTCATTTTGGTGAAAATGTAAATTGAATTTTTTTCTTGACATTTCTTTCTGCTACTTCATTATTAACATATAGAAATGCAACAGACTTCTCTATGTTAATTTTGTATCCTATAACTACTAAATTAATTTATTAGTTCTCATAGCTATTTTGTGGAGTCTTAAGGGCTCTCTATATATAATATCATGCAATTAACGACACTTTCACTTCTTCCTTACCATTTTAGATTATTTTATTTCTTTTTCTTGTCTGATTGTTGCAGCTAGGACTTCTAGTACTATGCTGAATAAAAGTAGTAAGAGTGGATAACCTTGTTTGCCCCTGATCTTAGAATAAAAGCTCTCTTTTTTTAACCATTGGGTATGATCTTAGCTGTGAGATTTTTATATATGGCTTTTATTATGTTGAGGTATATTCTGTCCAAAGTCACTTTTTTGAGAGTTTTTATCATGAAAGGACATTGAATTTTGTCATCTCTTCTTGGATCAGTTGAGATGACCATATGATTCTTATCTTTATTAATACAATGTGTCATGTTGATTGATTTGTGAATATTGAACATAAAGGAGAATTTGATAGTAATAATCCCACTTGATTGTGGTCAATGTACCTTTTAATGTATTGTTGAATTCAGTTTGCTAATATTTTGTTGAGGATTTATGCATCTATGTTCATTAGGGATATTGGTCTGTAGTTTCCTTTCTCTGCAGCATCTCTGTCTAGTTTTGGTATTGAGGTAATTCTGGCCTTGTAAAGTAAATTTGGAAATTTTCCTTCCTCTTCTGTTTTGGAAAATTTTGAGAATAAGCGTCAGCTTTTCTTTAAATGTTTCGTAGAATTCATCTGTAAAAGTTTTTGGAATTGTGTTTGTTGGTAGTTTTTTTGTTTACTGATTCAATTTTGTCACTAGTGATCTTTTCAATTTTATTTTATTTTCTGATTCAATTTTGGAAGATTATTTGTATCTAGAAATTATCCATTTCTTCTAGGTTGTCCAATTTGTTGGCATATGATTTTTCATAGTATTCTCTCAAATATTTTGTATTTCCATGTTGTAGGTTGTTGCTTTTTCTTTCATTTATGATTTATTTAGGCCTTTTTGTCTTGATAATCATGGCTAATGATTTATCAATTTTTTTAATCTTTTAAAAATTAGCTCTTGTTTTCATTGATCTTTTCTATTTTTTTAATTCTCAATTTATTTTTTCTCTGATCTTTATTATTTCCTTCCTTCTACTGACAGGTGTGTTTTTTTGTATGTTTTTTTGTTTTTTGTTTTGTTTTGTTTTGTTTTTTACTTTGGGCTGTTCCTTTTTGTTGTTTGTTACTTTAGGTATAAATTAAGATTGTTTGTTTGAGATTTTTCTTGTCTCTTGAGGTAGACCTGTTATGTTATAAATCTCCCTCCTAGAAACTGCTTTCAATGCATCCCAAATATTTTGGACTATTGTGTTTTCATTTTCATTAGTTCCCATGTATTTTTTATTATTATTATTATCTTTTCGATTTCTTCATTGACCCATAGTTTATTTAGTGGACTATTTTTTAGCTTTTTTTTTTTTTAAGATTTTATTTATTTTATTTGACAGAAATTACAAGTAGGCAGAGAGAGAGAGGAGGAAGCAGGCTCCCCGCCGAGCAGAGAGCCTGATGCGGGGCTCAATCCCAGGACCCCGGGATCATGACCTGAGCCAAGGCAGAGGCTTTAACCCACTGAGCCACCCAGGTGCCCCTATTTTTTAGCTTTTAAATCTTTGTGTTTTCTCCTTTATTTTATTTTATTTTTTCCTCATAGTTGATTTCTAGTTGTGGTCAGCAAAGATGCTTGATCTCATTTCAGTCCTCTGAAATTTATTGAAAACTGATTTTCAGCCCAATATGTGATCACCCTAGTAAATGTTTCATGTGCACTTTGAAAGAATGTGCATTCAGATGTTTTTGAATGGAAGTTTCTGGATATACCTGTTAAGTCCATCCAGTCTAATGTGTTGTTTAAAACCACTGTTTCCTTGTTGGTTTTCTGTCTGGATGATCTATACTTTCATGTAACTGGGGTCTTAAAAGTCTCCTGTTATTGTTGTATTACTATCAAGTTCCCCCTTCATGTTTGTTAATGTTTGCTTTATGTATTTTGGTCCTCCTATATTGTATATGTAGATACTTAAAATTGTTATATCCTCCTGTTGGATTGATCCCTTTATCATTATGCAAATGTCCTTTGTCTCTTGCTACACTCTTTGTTTTAAAGTATATTTTGTCTGGGGCCCCTGGGTGGCTCAGTGGGTTAAAGTATATTTTGTCTAATATAAGTATTCTTACTCCAGGTTCTTCCATTTTATTTATTTATTTTTTTGCTTCCGTTTGAATGGAATATCTTTATCCATGTCTTCACTTTTAGTTTATATCATCTTTATGTCCAAGTGATTCTTGTAGGCAGCACATAGATGGTCTTGTTTTTTGTTTTGTTTGGTTTGTTTTTGTTTTTGTTTATATCCATTCCATCACCCTATGTCCTTTAATTAGAGCACTAAGTCCATTTACATTTATTGATAGATATATACTTACTGCCATTTTGTTACTAACTTTCTGGTAGTTTTGTAGTACTCAGTTCCTTTCTTCATCTTTTGCTCTTTCCTTGTGACTGATGACTTTAATGTTATGCTTGGGTTTCTTTCTTTTTTTCTGTATTTATCATGTTTTTGGCTTGAGGGCTCATCTGTAATATCCTATGTGTATGAAAGTTTATATTAAGTTGTTAGTCATTTTAGTTTGAGCACATTTCCGTAGAACTTTTTTACTTCTACCCTCCATGTTTTATGTGTAGATTTTCGTATTTTATGCCTTTATTTTGTGAAGGCCTTTAATTAATTTTTAGATATAATTGATTTTACTACATACTAGCTTTATAAGTGTTTGATCTACTCCCTTAACTGTATCTTTGCTTTTACTTGTGAATTTTTTTCTTTCACAATTTTCTTCTTATTATGTCTTTCCTTTTCCACTAAAGAAGTACCTGTAACATTTCTTGGTTTAGTGGTGATGAATTTCTCTAATTTTTGTTTTCCTGGGAAACTTTTTTTTTTTTTTTAAAGAATTTATTTATTTATTTGACAGAGACAGATCACAAGTAGGCAGAGAGGCAGGCAGAGAGAGAGGAGGAAGCAGGCTCCCTGCTGAGCAGAGAGCCCGATGCGGGACCCGATCCCAGGACCCTGGGATCATGACCTGAGCCGAAGGCAGTGGCCTAACCCACTGAGCCACCCAGGCGCCCTCCTGGGAAACTTTTTATCTCTCTTTCAATTCTGAATAATTGCTGGGTAGAGTATTCTTGGTTGAAGTTGTTGTTGTTTTTTTAATTTAGCACTTTAAATATATCATTGCATTCTCTTCTGGCTGTTAAGTTGCTGCTGAAAAATCAGTTGATAGCCTTCAGGGGTTTCCTTTGTATGGAGTCATTTCTCTCTCTTTGTTTTAAAAATTCTCTCTTTATTTTTAACTATCATGCTTTGTTTTGTTTTGTTTTGTTTTTTAAGACTTTATTTATTTATTTGACAGATAGAGATCACAAGCAGGCAGAGACACAGGCAGAGAGAGGGAGGAAGCAGACTCCCTGCTGAGCAGAGAGCCCGATGAGGGGCTTGATCCCAGGACCCTGAGATCATGACCTGAGCCAAAGGCAGAGGTTTTAACCCACTGAGCTACCCAGGCACCCCTAACTATTGTCTTTTTAATTGTTATGTGTCTTGGTGTGGACTTCCTTGGGTTCATCTTGTTTGAGGCTCTCTGTGATTCCTGGACCTGAATGTTTATTTTCTTTCTCCGGTTAGGGAATTTTCAGCTATTATTTCCGCAGATAAGTTTTTCTTCCCCCTTCTCTCTGTCTTCTTTTTGTGTGACCCATATAATGTGAATGTTAGTTTACCTGATGTTTTCCAAGAGATCTCTTTACCTTTTACCTAAAAAATTTCATTTTTATTTATTTATGTTTTCTTTATGCTGTTCAGCTTGGATGTTTTCTATTACACTGTCTTCAGACACTGATTTGTTCTTTTTCATCCCCTAATCTCGTTGCTTCCTCTAGGGTATTTTTCATTTTGGTTTTTTATTCCTATTATTATTATTATTTTAATCTCTTTGTTGAAATTCTCATTGAGTTCATCTACTCTTTTGTCCAGTCTGGTGATCATCTTTATGACCATTACTTTGAACTCAATATCAGATAGATTTTTTTTTCTCTGTTTAACTTTTTATTTCTGAGGGTTTTGTCTTATTTTTCCATTTGGAGCATATTCCACTATCTCCTGATTTTACTTGACTTTCTATGCTTGTTTCTATAAATTAAACAGAATAGCTGCTTCTAAACTTGAAGGAATGGACTTGTATAGGAAGTCTCTTTTGTAGACTGTGTTTGCCTGGAAGCTTTAATTGGTTGGCTGGAACCGTGGTGAGCATAACATGCAAGTCCCTCAGTATTTCAAACTGGGGACACCTTGGTGTAAGAGCTGAAACTAAAGTGGGCACAAGTGGGGCAGGAGTCCTAGGGCTGAACACAAAGAAGGAACCCTGGCAGAGTAGTTAAAGCTTGAAGTGGTTGCAAGTTGCCAGTTTCTGGTTGTTTCTCCAAAGGGACATCTGTAGCAGTGTTTGGAGCCAAAGGAGGCATAAGCCAGGGGTTCCTTGGGTGCTCCACACCAAAATTGTTTGGTGCAATGCCTGGAGGTGAATTGGGTACAGGTTGGGGAGTCCTGGGGTTCTCTGTGCTGGGACCCTGGCAGCACATGTATCACTGAAGCAGGTACAGGTAGGAAGTCCTGAGGCATTTCATGGAGGAAGCACTCTAGCAAGTCACCTGCAGCTGAAGTGAGTGTTGGCTTGGGGTATCCCAGGGTGTTTTGTGCCTGTGAAACCAGGTGAGATGACTGAAACTATAGTGGGCACTGTCCAGGGTGTCCCAGTATGATCTGTACTGGGGCTGTCTTATGGGGATAGATGGGACTAGTATGGACTAGGGGCTCAGGATTGACTGAGGCAGCACGCCAACTATGGCATCCAGACCCTGCTACTGTTAGTGCTATCAAGGTGTAAGGGAAATGAAAACCACAGCACTCTGGATTGAGTTCCCCTGCAGTTTGGCAGAGGGCAAGTTTCTTTATATTTCTTTATATTCTAGTTGTCCTTTTAAACATGACTTTTTTTTTTTAATTTCTGTGCCCCAAGGCAGATAAATCTGCTCCCAACCCCCCAGTGCTCAGTGCTCAGTGTTGCAGGTGAGGGTTCTCTTCATAACAGTGTCTCTGTCTTTCCTGCTTTGTGCGATTCTCTATCCTTTCTTGTGCAGAAGCTTTTCATTCAGCACTTAGTTATTCTTCATGATGAATTGCTATGTAGAGACGTGTAGAGTCAGTGTGTTTGTGGAGGAGGTGAGTTCAAGCACACATCTGTATCTTTAACAGCCTTGCCAGACAATTTTGATGCACAAATTGAGAAATACCACTCAAAGCAACTCATCTGATCTTACTGTACCTCTCTGTGTTCCTTGTCATCATTATAAATATTCCTAATAATCATTGAACAATTTCTGTTGATTTTTTAAAGATTTTTGAGGTGTAATTGACAAATAATATTGTGTAAGTTTAGGGTGTATGTAAAATGTGTTGATTCAATACATTTATATATTGCAAAATGATTGTCATCATAGCATCAGCTAATACCTCTATCATGTCACATATTTATTTATTTTTTTGGCGAGAACATTTAAGATTTAGTCTCTTAGCAATCAGTGCTACAAGATTTTTTACTATAATCACAATGCTGTACATTAAATCTCCAGAATCTATTCATCATCTAACTCAAGTTTGTATCCTTCAGCCAACATCTTCACAGTTCCTCCACCCCTTAACCTCTGGTAACAATCATTCTATTCTGTTTCATTTGACTTTTTCAGATTTTGCATATAAGTGATACCAGCCAGGATATGTGTTTCTTGAACTTATCTAAGTTAGCATAATACTTCCAAATTTCATCCATATATTCAAAAATGTCAAGATTTCTTTCTTTCTCATTTTCTGTATAACTTCTTGGGGATATAAGTTTTGGAAGGGTTTCTTTTTGTTTATTTGTTTGTTTCATTTTGTTTTGTTTTGTTTTAGAGAGGGAGTCAGGGGAGGGGCATAGAGAGGGGGGAAGAGAGAATCAAGCCAGCTCCATGCCCAGTGCAGCACCCTGTGTGGGGCTGATCTCACAACCCTGAGTTCCTGGCCTGAGCCAAAATCAAGAGTTGGATGCTTAACCAACTAAGCCACCCAGGTGCCCCATAGGCTTGGATATATTGTGATAGACCTTTGCAAATGATTTAAAAATATTACAGAATTAAAGATTATTTTTTATAATTTTAATTGTTATGACACAAAATTTATTTTCAAAATTAGATTTCAGGCAAATCAACTATTAGTTCTGGTAGACTCTTCTTTGTTACTCAGAATGATTGTGAAGACTCTCTGTGTTCTGAGAAGCAGAAGACATTTAGAAATATTCTTTCTCATATTCAATCTTTTCTTACCATGTTAAGTGGTAAAGTGGGAAATTGTACAGCAGAATATGGATATGGGCAGATAAATGTTTTTCTTTTTCTTTTTAATATAGTTAATATACAATATTACATTAATTTCAAGGCAGGTAGATTTTCATTACATGCAGTAATAAACCACATATCTATATAACTAGTGATGAATTCAGTCCCTTCAGAAATTGGCAAAGTGAACCAGTTCTATGTAAGGGAATCATTTTTCACCAGTGTCAAAATAAGGATTAATGATAACTTTTTAATAATTAAGAACATTTAATATGAGATTAATAACAGAAAAAAAACATTACATAGAGCCAAAGTAATTTGGCTGTATATGAGCACTTATTTTCCATATTTAGTATTTGTTTTTAAAATTCATGATTTTTATAGTCAAATTAATTAAAATTACTTAAAGCAAACCATGTAATATCCATGATATAAAATATTATATCATGAATATTATTAAGATTCTATGTATATCTTATTCTTCATATTTGAAAAGGATTTTAACAATTTAAAATCAAATTATAAAATTTAAAGGATAGTTACCATTTTGCATTTGAAAGTATTTGGCCTTACGTCTGGCCTACAATTCTTTTTTCTACAAATAAAAGTTTTATTAATATTGCATGTCTCATTTTTAGAGATTCAAGTATATGTATTTATTTTTATATTTTACACAGATATTCTGGAGCATTTTTTTCCCAACCTCAAACATTTTCTCCTAATGGATAAAAAGAGGGTAAATTTATAACAGACATATTTTTGCATTTTGTCATGTACACACACACATTTATACACAAACACACAAATGTTCCCCAAAACAATCTCACCATTGACACATGGCAGTAATTCAGAAGTGAAGCGATTTTTGTTGCTGTGTTTTATCAGACATGTAAACAGCCTTCATTTAGCTCTATCAGAGCTGCTTCTATTGCAGTTGATGTGTAGTTGGCATGAATAATTTTCCTTTTTAAAACCCTAATTATAACACACAACTTCTAATAAGCATATGAAATGCAAAATATTCTGGGCCAATGAACACAATATTTTTGTGAAGTCCAACTAGTTCCAAGCAGTTATCAAAAGGTAAATCTTATGCCGAGGGGCATAGCTTGCTTAAAATATATTTAGTCTTTAAACCATTTCAAAGAATATCACTTTTTTGACTTATAAATTTTATCTTTAAATTAACATTTTGTATTATAATTAAATTTTAGGGTTAAACAAAAAACAATATGGTAGACTTAGGTTAGTTTTTTTATTTTTTCTAAGTGCCTCTAGAAGGAATGTATGATAGATCATTATCAGGCAAACACAATTATTTGCAACTGATTATTTTCACTCCTCTTATTTGTTCTTACATCCATACATGGTTGCTTATCACATTGACCCATTCACCATTGCTGAATGTTCAAAAATATTCTTCAAGGATCTGCAGTAACTCCAGAATTCAAGAGAGCATCAATCAATAAATCAAGCAAAATTCTGGCTCATTCTTTTTACCTTTTAGATAAACATTAGAATTTCAATCTCAACACGTTCATGTTGAATATTAAGAAATAACAAACAGATTACATTGTCACTATTGCATAGTTTAATTCTATATTCAAACGTACCATAAAAAAGCAAACCTAAGACAATTATCATTTTTAAAAAGTACCATTTTTACACAATGCACTCTTACCATACATAAAGAACTTTAATTCTGCTAAAATTTTCTAGATTCTGAAAAATGAATTTTTTGTATCAGTTTGATATAGTTTTATCATAGAAAGGCAATTTTAATTTCAAGGTAGAATAATGAGGCTGGTAAAGACTACGTTTCTGTTGTGTTAAATAATTAATTTGTGTCTAATTATACATGATATGCTAATGAAATATGAATTCTGAAAGCATCAAAAAGAAGATGCAGAGTATTAACCCTCATTTAATTATAGGGTACCTTTAAACAGCACTGCATAGTAATTTTACTTCAGTATATGCAATGCCAATCACAATATCAAAATTAACCCCAATAATAAGCTTGAATGAGATTTTCTGTAAAGATTTCCACATTCCAGGGCACATGGGTGGCTCAGTGTGTTAGGCCTCTGCCTTCCTCTCACAGGGTGGTCTCAGGGTCCTAGGATGGAGCCCCACATCAGGCTCTGTGCTCAGCAGTGAGCCTGCTTTCCCCTCTCTCTCTGCCTGCTATTCTGCCTACTTGTGATCTCTCTGTCAAATAAACAAATAAAATCTTTAAAAAAAAAAATCCCACATTCCTTTGGTGGTGAGTCAGATCTGTTAAAGTTATTTTAATCCACTGAGCCACCCAGGCGCCCCTGTTAAAGTTATTTTAAATTCAGTTTTCACCATAATATTTATCACTTAAATACTTACATATTATAAATCAAACATAATATTTAATTCCATAAAAAAGCTTGAGAATTTACTGAAATACACACACAGAAAAGACTGATGTTTTGAGAAAATAATTAAAACATTCTAACCAAATGACATTTAATCCCAAAGCATCGATATTTCAAGTCTTGATAGCATACTTAATTTGGTTACTTGACCTTTATATTCATGAATAATTGTATATAATCAATGGAAAATTTTAAAAAATGATAAATTTATATGATCTTATTTTGAGAAAATATTTTTTTCTCTCTCCCTCCCTAAATCATAAGGCACTTGGATTGAAATTGTAAAGAACTTTTGAGTCTCCACACTCTATCTTTTTCATTAAGCCCTTCTTAGCTAGTATTAGTCTTTTTTTCACTAGTGATTCAAAGTCGGAAATTAATTGTACACATTTCAGATCACTTAATGGAAAGAAAAAAATAATGAGCCACTCACATAACCTGATTAATGCTATAAAATTATCTAATATTGCTGTAGAATTAGCTGAAGAAATTGACAAAATTCACCTATTAAAAGTTGGAATGTGGTTTTATGATTAAAGAAATAAACCTTTCAAAGGAACAGAATTAAATTCACCTGTTATGTCCCTTTAGTGCAATATATCCTGTGATATTGATGTATTTTTTAAAACTCCACTGGCTGACTGTGAGACCAATGCCAGTGAAAAATCTGATTGCAGTGTAACCTCCATTTCTCCTACAGTTTTGGAGTTTTAATACCTACCATATTAATTCTACCTCTAACCATCTACTGGCAAATTAAATAACACATGAAAAAAAGATGATGTTATCAAATACTCTTAGCAGGGAGATGTTTGTTTTCCTAAAGTATTATTTTCTCATTCAAACAAAATGTTAAGTTCTATAATTGTTTTTGCTAGATTAAAATTGGAAATGATAAATATCAAGGAATGCTATTACTACACTCTTAAATGCAGCTAAGAACAAAAATTTCTTCCAAACACAGGATACAAGTGGTAATTTTTTAGAATAGAACATTTATTCTGTATGCAGTTATTAAACTACACTCCTGAAAAGTGTATTCTAAATATTACCATACTCACACATAGTACCAATTAGATTAAGAAGCCCTGGTTTCTGTTTAACCTGCGATATGTCTTAAGAAAAAGTTCAAGTCTCACTCCTCTAAAGACTCACATTTAATGCTGAATGTGGGATGGGGTTGTTTCCTCTGTATCCTTTTTCTTCACTGCCATTATCATATATATGATCTTTATCTTCAGAAAAGCCAAGTGAATAAGTTTTATGATTTATATTATATATATGAGGAATCTCATAGAAATTTTGCTTTTATATATCTTTCAGATGGAACTTATTCCCACAACACATGATCTGCAAAATAAGGTTTGGCCAACTAAGACTTCTTTGCAGTTGCTGAAAGAAGAGCAAAGGACATACTTCTTTATGGCCATATTTGTTTAAGAAAAAGAGAAAATAAAATAAGCTAAATACAGGTTAAGGATCTGCCTTTGGCTCAGGTCTTGATCTCAGGGTCCTGGGATTGGGTTGCACATTGGACTCTCTGCTCAGCAGGGAGTCTGCTTCTGTCTCTCCCTGACTTGCACTCTCTCAATCCTCTCTTTCCGTCTCAAATAAATAAATCATCTTTAAAAAAAAAAAAAAAAGGAGGAAGGAAGAAAAGAAGAAAAGAGAGAAAGAAAGAAAAAGAAAATAAGCCAAATAGCTTCAGGTAATAATGAAAGGCCTGGATATTGAGCTAGCATTAATGGGTCCATGTGAGTGGATTTGTGGAAGGAAGAGAATATTCTTCAAGGGTTATCCCTGACTATGGAGGTGAGACAAATGCATACCAACCAGCTCTTCAGAAATGCTAGGGCTATATGGAAGTCCATCAGCTGTTGAGAATGTTTAAGAAACATGAATAAAATTCAGTGAAAGATTATATTCCTTCAGAACAAAAGAGACCACTCAGTATAAACAAGTATTATTAGAAATTACACCCACATTTATCTCATACCTGCACTTCTCAGGGTGTATGATGTCTCAGGCTCTTTTGGAAAGGTTGCATGAACTTTAGTAGGAATAGTAAAAAACTAAATGTTGTTGCTAGGTTACAAATAATACAACTAGGTCTGAATGAAATACACATAGAAGCTGAATCTTCATAATAAAGGAAACTCACTAAAATACTGTAACCCAAAATTAAGGTATTAAGCTGTATCCAAATATCATCTAGGTCAATTTGAGTCTATAACAGTAACCCATATGTGAGCCTATGGTGTGACCAACATTACCATGGTCCTTATTAGTTTGGAGGAATAAGTTCATAGCCTTCATTTGGTAGCCATTTTTGGAAGCAATGTGATTTTTGGTTGGAAAAAATTATATTTAATGATATCACCTCCTTTTCAGGGAAGAGCTAGTACTATCTTTGGGTAAATATTGTAAATATTGATGATCTTTTAAGGAAGGAGAAAGCAGTGATGATCACAAATGATATTAGTTGTATCTATTACATCAAACTTTCAAATTTTATTTCTCTTCCTCAGATCAAACAATATATAATATATAATATATAATATATTTCAAACAATATATAATATATAATATATTTCAAATTGAACTATTATAAGTGAAGGTAGTATCAAAGCATGTAGCTTGTCATGATCTTTGAACTGTTTTTTATTTGAATCCACAGTTACCAAGTGGATACCATTTTTCAAAAATCTCGCTGAAGAAATTATTTACCATTAAGGCATATTATTAGTTTAATTGACTTAAATATAAAATTAAGATGAATTGATAATTAGTTTGTATGAATTAAAATTGATATATATGGCAAATTCAGAAAGTTTTTCGAAAGCCAATTATGTTATTTATCTTCTGCAATATTATTTTCAACTCAGAAAATTAAGTGGAGAGAAAGATACACTCAAACCACATTTGTACACATATAAACAAAAAGATTTAAATTGACTTTCCAAATTTATGAAAAACATATGGGTACACCTATGAAGACCTTTGTGCTATGTTTAAATTACATTACAAATTGGGTAAAACTGCTGCAGATAAATAAGAAAAATCAATTTGAAGATGCTTAATATTTTGAATGTCTTGTGTTACATAACAACTTGTGGTCTATTAATAAAATATAAACGAGAGTGAACTACAATTATTAAAATTTTCAACCAAACCACTGGATGATCTTATCTGTTTTATATTATATATGGATCACTCACAAATGAAAAATTTGTGACATTTGATTCTTAATCTTTGTTCTGTACAACAGTGTCAATTTTGAATAATATCTAGGATCAAATCAGAGAATAAACTTGTATCTTATTAAAGATGCATTTTTTCCCCTCTAGGTATTAAATATTTCTCAACTATTAGCTATTTTAATAAGGGTTAAGCTAAGAATATATTAAATGTTATCAGCTAAGTATGGGAAGACAAAACAAACAAGCAACACTTCATGTACTCTGGCAACATTTAATCTCTCTCCTTTAACATAATACAAAAATAATAATAAAGATATATTTACGTTTTCAGCTAGTTAATTTTGAAATCCAGTGTTGCTTATGAGCTGAATTAATGGTCCAAATGTGTTGTCTGCTTGGGAAAAATAGGATATACATAAATTTGTCTATGTTTCCATTTGAAATACATTGAAAACCTTTAAAATATCTACTCAAATGTTAATATGCTGCTGTTTTAGAATGTGGTAGTCTGGCCATTAATGAATTTCTGTGCAGACACAATTTTATTCAAAGTAGGTAGTGCCTTTCTGTTGTTCTTCAGGTGAATCCATTGCCTAAGAGTATACAATGGAAGAAGCCTACAAACACATTTGGGAGGCATTGAACAAATGTAAAATACTTTACAACTGCTCATCATTAGGGAGAAATGTGTTTGTAAAAGATATATTTTGAATTCTTTGAAATTGGTTCTAATTCTTAATTATAATTAACTAATTTGAATTATTTGATCTAATTCTAAGTTACACATTGGATTGCATCTCAGAAAACTAAAGCCAAAGCAGGGAGACTAATCCTGGTTGGGATCTCCATGGTTGTGAGCCCTAAATGCTCAAATTTTCAGCAACTGTTATTGCCATTCATTGTGCCAGCCACAGGTAATTTACATAATACAATAATAGTAGGTATGGCTTCCATTTAAAATGGTTATTGAGGAAGATAAATTAATGGATATATAAAAGCATAGATCAATAGATAGGTTGCATATGTAATAGTAAAGATGTCCTTCAGTTTTATTTAAGCACAAAAGGTTTTTGGAGGAGGTATTGCTGTGGGGAACAGTGTAGTTCTTGCTGTGTTCTAGAACCTATATGTGTGAAAGACAGAACATGAATGCATAACTATAGTAATAAGATGGGTCAGAAATCTATCATAGAGATTCAGACGATAACTTCTTAGAAGGGGTTCAAAAGTGGAGAGGGAAGAAAATTTTGGTGGTAAACTGTAAGAAAATGTTAGTGATTTTATTTGTAATAAGAGTTAAATTCTATTTTGATGATTGACTCTAAACAGCTTTTAGACCTCACGTTTGCCTCTTCTTGTGCCCCACACCTGGGCAAAGAGATAAGGAACCCCAAGTGTTTCCCTTCAGCACTTGCAGGAGATTCAAACCACCCAATTTCCTGCCTTTCTATGGGAGTCCTCACCCAGGCCCACCCCTGACCACAACAAAAACCCCAGCCCTGGATGCTTTCCTTGCTTTCTCAAGCTGTTGTGGAACTTCTTGAGACTGCTCTGCTCATCTCTGAGACCTCAAATAAGTAAGTATAGTAATCTTTTTCACACAACACCTTTGTTGGTGTGTGTGGCATCGTGTGTCTCTGTATTCAAACCAAAACTGGGTGCAGGTTCCTCATGTATTAAGAAGAGGTCAGGTCACAACAGTGTTGAAGAGAGTTTATTGGTCATGATTTCCAGATTTTTGCTCTCAGTTACAAGGTGTTGGTAGAAAGAGCTGGATCATAATGAAATTCATTGGCGGTTATGATGACTTTTAAGTTTTATACCTGCTGAATTTATGGTTCCTGTCTGGATATTTAGTCCATTTTTGGCTTATGAAATCAAAAAAGGGAACATAGGATTCAGAGCCATTTTAATAAAAAGAATAGTTGAAAGCATGTGCAAACTAAGAGAAAGTGTCCATCCAGGAAAAGTGTTCTTGGAGTAAATGAATAGAAACTATCCAAGGTGCCTGGGTGGCTCAGTCAGCTAGGCATCCAACTCTTTGTCTTGGTTCAGGTCATGATGTCAAGGTTGGGAGATCAGGCTCAGTGCTCAGTGGCGAGTCTATTGATTCTTTCCTTCTGCTCCTCTCTACCACTTGTAACTGTATTTTCTCTCTCTAGTAAATAATGAAAAATCTTTAAAAAAAGAGATTATCCATAACTCATTACTTAATTTTTATATGAAATTCACTTAATAAAAATAGCAGTGAAAGCCAATTGTCCACTTTTACATATTAAGTTCGAATGACAGTGCCATCCAGTGTTAGAGAAAAAGAAATAAGAAGTCCTAACAGCAAATACTTTCTCTTTATATATACATGTGTATATACATATATATATATGTGTGTGTATATATATATATTTAGTCTGTATTAAAATATACATATTTTAAAATATATACATATATGTTTAAAATATATGAATATATGTGTAGGTATGTATATAACTATTATTGATATTTAATAAGAAATTTTTGAGGATTGTCCTCTGATTCATATGGTATTGAGCCTTCATTTTACCAACCATATGATAAGGTGGAAAACTTATAATAAAAGTTAAGGTAAAACTTTCTTTCCTGTTATTGCACTGCTGTATAAGATGGACTACATCTGGAATAGAGAGCATCTCTCTATGTTGAAAGAACCTCTGCTCAGCTAATCTGATTCTTCTTTATTTTGGTCATTTGTAAGTATTTGGTTTCAGTTACCATTTTATTATTTCTATATCTTAGCATATTATTTTTAGACATTGCTCTGCATGTTTCCAAAATTCTATACTCTGGTTAACTTATGCAGATGGATAGGTAATTAAATTGGGGGGGGGGAAACTAAGGTCATTTTAGTGAACCAGGGAAGCACAAAACAACAATCTAAATGAGTATCCTTTGAATTTTGTTACTTAAAAAATATTTCTAAAAATCCATAAATACAAAACTGGCTTACTCTGGGAGGGGAACAAACTTTAAACATAGTTTTATTATTATATTTATATATTTAATAAAATTATTGTCCTTATAATGGACAAAGAACAATTTTCCTTTATTTAAAAGTTTAGAAGTCCTATTACTTATTTATATGTGATTGTCTTGAAGATCAGAGACTGGACTTAAGAATTCTTGACTCTTCCTTAGACTCACGTTTTAATTTTTATAAACTCATTGCCTGTATTTAAATCTGAACCATTTGAAATGATCACAAATAAAATTATATATAGCAATTAAACTACTAGATTGGAATATTGAACAGTTCTTTTGTATTTTCACCTGGAGTTGCTTAATCTCTGTTAATAGTAAAACATTCCATATATAAGCCCTTACATTAGTATGAGATAAAGGTACTTGAGTTTAATTATTAAAACAATGTACCATTGGGGCGCCTGGGTGGCTCAGTGGGTTAAGCCGCTGCCTTTGGCTCAGGTCATGATCTCAGGGTCCTGGGATCGAGTCCCGCATCGGGCTCTCTGCTCAGCAGGGGCCTGCTTCCTCCTCTCTCTCTCTCTGCCTGCCTCTCTACCTACTGTGATCTCTCTCTGTCAAATAAATAAATAAATAAAATCTTAAAAAAAAAAAAAACAATGTACCATTACTAATCAATGAACATGATTAATGTACCAATTGATATGAGAAGTGGGTACATGAATCCTGTATGAATTGAAATTAAAGTATCTTGAAAAAAATAGCTTTAGGAACTATTAGATGATATTTTAAATATAATCATCTGGTAATAGTCAGGAAAAACAGTATAATGAAAATGTCATACAGATATAGTAGTTTTATTCTGGTTAGTTTCTTTTGAGGGCTCGCCTGGTTAAGAAAGGTGCTTCTGGTGTATTTCATAATGGTTCCTTTTCCCCTTTGCCTGCTGGATGCACAGGATTTTACTCCAAGAACCTAGTAGAGATCCTAGAGATGAAATTCACAAACTTGTGGAGACTCCCCTGTGACTGAGTACCCTTTGCCTTTTTGATGGGGTTGTCCATACTGAGTCATAGCAATTTGTCAATTATAGTTCATGTTTTCTTATCCTGGCACTGATTGCCTCTAGGCTCCCCATCAAATTCTTAGTAAATATCAGATAAATCCCTTTGAGCTTCCAGCAGACGGAGGGAAAAGAAACCATTCTGTGATACCTCAGAGCACTCTGCTCTTCCTCTTCTTTTTTTTTTATTAATATTTTATTTTTTATAAACATATATTTTTATCCCCAGGGGTACAGGTCTGTGAATCACCAGGTTTACACACTTCACAGCACTCACCCAAGCACATACCCTCCCCAATGTCCATAATCCCACCCCCTTCTCCCAAACCCCCTCCCCCCAGCAACCCTCAGTTTGTTTTGTGAGATTAAGAGTCACTTATGGTTTAATTCTGCTCTTCTTATCAATCAAAGAACGTTGATTGCAAACTCTAGGTTAACCATTTTTTATAACTTATATGCTAAGAAAGGAAATTATATAATCTTCAATAAAAATCAGAAAACACAGTGGAAGATAAAATGAACAAAGAACACGGGCAGCAAATAGAAAACCATGATAGTTCTATGATAATCCAATTGTACCAATAATGACAGAACATCAATAGTCTAAAAGCCCCAGTTAAAAGACAAATTGTCTTTATATATAAAGATGAATATTGTAAGTAGATGGGTGATGAAAATATATCATGCTAAGAGAAATCATAAAGAGCAAGAGTAGCTATATTAATTGCACACAGAGCTAACTTAAAAGCGAGTAAAGTTGTCAGTGATGAAGAAGGGCATTACATAATGATAAACTGCTCTGTTGTCCATGAAGCCTTATCAATCCTTAAAATCTATGTGTCTAACAAAGTTTCCAGACTGTAGTGTTGGAAAAACTGATAGGACTGTAGGAAAAATAGATAAATCCATTATTATAGTTGGTGGCTTTGACACAACTTTTATCCAAATGGACTGACCTGGCAGGCAGAAAGTCAGTGAGACTATTATTAAAATATCCAAACAACTCTTTAGACTCAACTTTATAGTGGATTCTTGGTGACGCAGTTTGTTAAGCAACTGTCTTTGTCTCAGGTCACGATCCTGGAGTCCCGGGATCAAGTCCCACATCAAACTCCCTGCTCAGGGGGAGTGTTCTTCTGTTCTGCCTCTGACCTCTCCCCTTTCATACTCTCTCTCTCTTTCTCTCAAGTAAATAAATAAAATCTGGAAGAAAAAAAAAAGACTCAACAATATAAAATCACTCTAACTGAGAAACAAGTCAAAGACTTTAGCAGATACCTCAGAAAAGAAATACACAATGTGCCACTGTTGTGGGGGACGTTGATCATGGAGGAGGCATTGCATGCATGAAACTAGGGGTTATATGGGAAATTTCTATACTTTCCTCTCATTTTTGCTGTAAATGTAAAGTTAGTCAAAAAAGTCTTAATAATAGAGACTTTTTTTGAAAATACTTACTAATAGTATTTCAAACCAACTTAAATTTTCATTAAATCAAAGTAGGCCTACCAAAATGTGCTATTCCTCTCAAGAAATAGCTGATCAAATTCTTCCTTAGACAAAAACTGCCATTGTCTATAAGAAGTTGATTTTCAATCTGATGTTACTTGATGACACTTGAAAATCTGAGACTGAATGTTTCTATTTTGTTGAAAGGCATTATGAGAATTTGTCCCTTTGTATGCATGATAAATCTGATAACTTTGTTAATCAGACTATCAAGAACTAAATTGTACACTGGGACAATGAAAAAAAGTCATGAGAGGCCAAAAACCCTCTTCCCAGACAATGTCACAATGAAGGAGCTGCTTTGTTGTTGACTGAGACTTTGTCCTTCCCTGTTTTAAAAAGTCTACTTAGGATGTTAAAGTTCAGTTTTAGTGTTGCTTTAATAACACCAAGATTCAGAGAGAGAGGGCAGTGGAAACATTTCATATGAAGCCAATACTGGATGAGGGTCAGAAGTAAACTCTGATCTCACCAGATACTTGCTCCAGTTAAGTATGTGGCTGATGGACAGCCTTGAGAAGGAATTCTACAAACCAAGTGAGTTGAAAATTTCTAATCAAATTCATAGTAAACTAAAATATTTTGGGACCAGGAATTGTATTATGAGACAACTTAGACTTCGAGTGTAGCAGAGAGCTACTTTTCCCCTCTCCTAGAGTTTTCATGTGTGGGAGCAAGAGGAAGGCCAGCCCTGATGTGAAGCAAAATGCATAATATGATTAGAATATTAGGAATTTTATTGCATTAGTATATGGATGTGTAGGATTGTTTTTGTTCCATTACGTTTACCTAGGTTTGAACGATCTCTAATCTTATTTACCACACATATAATTTTAAAGAAACTCCTATATACTTATGATTAACCTTCTGACATAAAAAATCTATTGCATAAATAGGTCACCTTCTAATTGTTGATTTTGTTTCATGGAAAAGATAATATATTTGAACTTTCATGCTGATGTTTCATTAACATTCACAGTTGAGCATATATTTTGCATAAATATATCTAACAGACATATAATAAAACTAAGCTGGATTTTTAAATAACACATCAAATACAAAGGAAATTTAGGAAATAAAGAATTAACAGCTTATCTCTTTTTTTTTGGTAGCAATTATATGGAGTCAACACGTTAAATTGTATAATTCAAGAAATTAAACTTAGCTTTAAACATTTTTTTTAAATTACATGATTTAGTGGATATTCAGGCCCTGAAAGATCGAGCTTTGAAGTGATGGGTGAGATAGGACTACAGACATTATCACCCATGGCAGGAGAGGCTTATAATCCTAATAGTTCCTCAAATAAAATTAGAAATGAGGTGAAAGAATAGAAGTCAAAAATAGTAAAAGTAAAAAGGGATAAGGTCCTTGTTTTCCAGTAAAACTTTAACAAATAGAGCAGAAACAATAAAAGAGAAAACACTACAGCTTAGAAGCTAATTTGCCATTGTGTCCCTTCATTTCTAGTTGATAATGGATTTTTGTCATTTCCTTCATATTAGGTTTGTGATACATCCAATTTAGAGCAAAGTTGACCAAAGCGTCTTAAAAACATGTTATTTTTCATATGATCTTTTGAGATACATATATCTGACACAAATTATATAAATCCTAATTCAATATTGAAAAAAAAATGTGAGCAAGAATTTTTTTTTAGTTTATTTACGTAATCTCTACACCACTGTGGGGCTCGAACTTATGAACCCACAGTCAAAAGCCACAGGATCTGTGACTGAGCTAGCTAGGCATTCCTGTGAGCAAGAATTTTCTTAATTCCCTGTTGAGGAAAAATTACCAATACCTAGTTTATTTTCCAACATTTTAAGAAAATGCTATTTTCTATGTCTATCACTGATATGTCCAAGGCAGAGAGATAGCAACTTTCAAACAGCTCACCACCAAGCAAGCGTTCTCCCTCATGTCCGTTCCATGGCATGCATGCCTGTAAAGATGCAAAACAATCCACCTGTCAATAGACCAACCAGTCCAGCAAATCCAAACTATGTAAACAGCTCGTAAAATGTGCTTAGCAACATTTTTCTTTTAGCCAAGAAAAAGATGAATTTAATAACACATATGTGATCTCACTTAATTGGAGGGCTTTAGTTTAGCTAACAATGGCTCACATAGACCTAATGAATATATGTGACTAGGAAGTACAAAGCTAGTCTGCCTCTTGGTCTTGTTCATCTAGATTAAAAAGTCTAGCTTTTTTAATTGTGTGTATCAAAACTTTGGTTTCCTTTTCATCCAAATAACTCTACATTTTTAGAGGATATAGACCCTGTTTTCTAATCCATGCAATTTCTTGTACATATAAACTAAGCACAAAGTGGCACTGAAAAAATAGGCATAGGATGAATAAATGTATGAAAGTGTAAAATAAACACACTAAAGACTAGCATTTTGAATGAAAAAAAGAACAAATTAAGACAACATATTCCTAAGTGAAATAAGTCAAACAAAGTCAATTATCATATGACTTCACTTATTTGTGGAACATAAGGAATAGCATGGAGAACATTAGGAGAAAGAAGGGGAAAATGAAGGGGATGAAACTGGAGTGGGAGACAGGGGAGACAGAGGGACTCCAGGAAAGAGAGACTAGGGACTCTGGGAAACAAACTGAAGGTTTTAGAAGGGAGGGTGTTAGAGAATGGGTGAGCCCAATGATGGGTATTAAGGAAGGCACAGATTGCATGGAGCACTAGGTATTATGCACAAACAATGAATCATGGAACACTACATCAAAAGCTAATGGTGTACTGTATGATGATTGACACAACACAATTAAAAAAAAAAAGGACTACATATTCCATTTAGAATACACACACTTCTAAGCTTTGGCTGGAACAGATAATAAAAAGTGATTAATTACAAGAAAGTAAAAATAACCAATAGCTTAAAGACACATTTGTCCCCCCCACTCTCATACACACGTTGTCTTTTTTTCTCTTTTTTAAACACTTAGATTTTTTCTTAAAACTTAATATGTTTTTATTTGAATATCCAATGGAAAAGGTCAACTTATTTATTGCCTTTTAATTTTGCTTTTTTTTTTTTTTTCAAATTGCTTTGTATTAGAAATGTGTTTTCCCTACTTCTAATGTTCTTGTGGACAGGTTTTCCTGGACAATGTTCTTAGACTCTCTTCTCCTTCACCTACTTCATCTTGCCTTGCCTAATAATCTGAGAAGAGCATTAGGACATGACTGACTCACACCCTTCCTCTAGTGCCATCCTGCTTCACAGAGCAGTCTCCTTCACCACTTCAGGTATTTATTTGTGCAGGAGCTCTACCCTGTTGGGGTAGGCCTTACAGGTTCATCATGATCCATACCCTCACAAATAAGTTCAGTAAGAAGCTGAGGTGACAAGTAGGAAGGCTCAATCTCCGATCTGGCTTCTATCAGGAATAAAGTTGAAATTTGGGACCATCTGCTACTGTTGGGATTCATCTCAACTTATTCAAAATCCAACATGAATGAAATGTGCATTTTTAATTAAGTTGTGTATTTCCTTCTATAGCCAGATACTTACCTAAATCTTTTTCTCTTCCTTTAATTGATTAAGCTTCATAAAATGCCAAGACTTTTGTTTTTTCTTATCTGAATTTTAACATAATTATCAACTTTGAGTTTCAATATAGTATTTATGATTTTCTTAAAACCCTGCTCTAACTTATATTTTCTTCCTAGTTGAGCATGTGAAAACAGTTTTTAAAATTACATATTTCAATCTTCTACCCTTTCAAATAGGAGTCCCCATAAGTACTAAACAATAAATACCCATCAAAGGTACAACCCGCTAAGCCAGTGTTGACTGTCATTGACAGTCTGGTTTGCACCAATCCATCTGGGCACTGTTTTTTTTGTTGTTGTTGTTTGTTTGTTTGTTTTATTTTTTTGTTTGTATGTTTTTATTTATTTGACAGAGAGAGCTCACAAGTAGACAGAGAGGGAGGCAGAGAGCAAGGGGGAAAAGCTCCCCACTGAGCAGAGAGCCCGATGTGGGGCTTGATCCCAGGTCCCTGGGATCATGACCTGAGCCGAAGGCAGAGGCTGAGCCCACTGAGCGACCCAGGTGCCCCCATCTGGGTACAGTTTTAACTAAAACTTGAGGAAATGCTTTGGCCATTTAAAACTGTTGAATTTTATATCTTATTGCCTGTGATCCCAAGATAATACTCTCTGGTTGTGTTTTGTCTCCCACACTATCATCTTATCTAAGCCTGTAGTTACTTGGCTTTACCCAAAACCCTCTCTTCCATTCCCAAATCATTTCACTGAATCTTCTGGAAACTTTTTGTTTTGGTGTACATGTGTTGAGAAAACAATTCATCCTAACTTGTCTCTTCCCATTCCCTTAGTCACATTGTACTGAAACGAAAATTCTTCTGTTATACTCTCATTTCAATACTTTATTCTCCATTACCCACGGCCCTAAAAACAATGTGGGAGCCCAGACCTGTGTGATATTGTTTACTGCTGCATGTAAATGCCCCCCAACTCCTGCCATAAGTAAAATAGTTCTCTTCCACTGAGGCTAAAAACTGTAAACTATAGCACTTTTGAGCTCTTCTTGATTATAAGTAAACTTAAATTTAGTGTTGGTTTTCAAATGTAGAACACAACCTTAGATTTTTGCTGACTTCTGGTTTTGTTTCTAATATCCAAGATCATCTAGTATTTTGTTGTATGAACCCTCCTATTCATTGGACATCCTTGCATGAATATTTCAAGGCTATATTCTGTTCTTTTTTTAAAATAATATTGACTTACTACATCTTTGAAATCTCAAATTCAAATTTCGTATTTTAGGTCATTTTTTCTCATTCAATCATTCCCACTATATTCTTTTAAATAAACCCTAATCTTGTATCCTTAAGTGTTAGAAACCCCAACTATTCTTTCCGTATGTGAAATTTGAAGCGGCTGGATACTGTGTAAAATCATAAAAACTCAGTGTTTCTGCTCCTAATTTATAATGTTAATTCAATTGTGCCTTTATTGTTGCAGGACAATCTTTCATTTTTCTCCTAACTTTCACATCAGCTACTTCTACAGTTTTCCATTCTCCTTAAATATTTGGCCATCTAACTCCCAGCATAACATTTCCCAATTTCTTCAGAGAAAAGGAAATCAACATCTTGCCTTACATTAATACTTTGAATAGGGTATGATATTGTGATGGTTATCAATAGAATTAGAGAAAGTTGGATCATTTCAAATCTGTTAAGATCATTTTTGACCTAGCAACATATAAAATTAAAAAAATACATCACTTAAGGAAGATTTTTGATAGGTAAAGTTCTCAGGTATCTATCAAAGTTTAATTTTTATTCCACTGTTCAATTTTAAGGAAATTGCAAGCAAAATTATCAAATAATTATTTCCTAATCATTATTAATACAAGATTTACTCTGAACATGGAATTATGCTAATTCCATGAATATATTTAAGAACTCCCAATCAGTGTGAACTAATACATGGAGAGAAGTACTAAATTATAGCTTTAATAACTGTCTCTGACTTTATTTCTTCCTAAGGGGTAGTAGTGTTTCTCGTTCATTTTTTGTCTCTAGAATGAATAAGAAGAAAGTACTGCCTATTTAGTTCCATTAGAATATAAAATTGCTTCAATGAACTTGTTGATAGATTTAGTGTCTAAATAACGAATTGGGGGAAAATACCAATTTATTTAAACATCTAGCTTCACTATTTATAAATGCTTTTAATTTAAGTTCATGACTTGAACTTGAAATGACTTCAAAACCTGGCTAAACTTGAAAATAATGTAATAAAACCACCTATGAATCCATTTCAGAAGTACTTCGGTATGTATGATATCCAAGGGATTTTTTTTTTCTTAAGATTTTATTTATTTATTTGACAGAGAGAGATCACAAGTAGGCAGAGAGGCAGGCAGAGAGAGAGAGAGAGGAGGAAGCAGGCTCCCTGCTGAGCAGAGAGCCCGATGCGGGACTCGATCCTAGGACCCTGAGATCATGACCTGAGCCGAAGGCAGCGGCTTAACCCACTGAGCCACCCAGGCACCCCCAAGGGATTTTTTTTTAAACTTAAAACGTTTTTTCACTACACCACAAATGGTGATAAAATGCTTGATTAAAGTTTTTAGTCAATTAAAAAAACTCAATCATTTCCAGTTTGGTTAAGTTAGTATTTAATTTGCAAATACAGTTATTATTGTTTGTGCTGTAAACTTATTTATTGATACCAAGCCTAGAAATGTGTCATAAAAGTATAACTCATTTTAGCATTTCATATGTTTTTACCTCCAGAATTGTAATTAAAGTTAATCAAATACAGACACTTGGTGTCCCATTATTAGGTTGTTTAAATATTTTTCTCGAGATTTTGTCATTGGACCAATGATGTCAAAATCATGGACTTGCCTATTCTTATTCTATTTTTCTATCATTCTTTGGTCCTGAGATGAGAAGTGTTGGCCCTAAATACACTAGTCTTCGAGACAACCCCAGGAAACTCTTCATTGCCTTTGGAACACTCGATTAGCTGCAGGAATATTCCACAACACTCTTGGGTAATGAACGAGGACTTTACCATGAAGGTGCTTATTGTGATAGCACTGGGTGTTATAAGTAAGTGATACATCACTAATTCTGCTCCTGAAACTAATATTACACTATATGTTAACTAACTGTAATTTAAATTAAAACTTTAAATGAAAAATAAACTCTGTTCTACATTGCCTGATCTCTACTTCATTTCACTTTTTTAACACAAAGGAGAGCATAATTCTTAGATCTGGGAGGAACCATCTTTGTGAAGGGAGGTGGGATTTATCAAAATACCTGGGCATTTCTGAAAGAGAGCGTCTTACTGAGAAAATTTTGTTGGCAAAAGGCTAATGTTGGCTTCCATAAAATATTGGTTTGGCTTGGATTTTATTTTTTTAAAGTAGATTTATTTATTTGACAGATAGTGTGTGAGACACAGAATGTGCATAAGCAGGGAGAGTGGCAGGCAGAGGGAGAGTAAGAAGAAGGCTCCCTGCTCTTTGCAGGGTCCTGGGAACATCACTTGAGCCAAAGACAGATGCTTTATGTTTAATCAACTGAATCACCCAGGCACCCCTGGTTTGGATTTTAGATGTAATTTTTCTATAGAATAAAATATCAAAAAGCATTGATAACTTTAAAACTTGAGATTTGCTAAGATAAATGTGTGAACTACTTTAGCATAATTGTAATTTTTTTCCTCTTACAGTTTTTTTTTTAAATGTCTGCCACCAATGGTATTTTTTTTCTTTTAAAAACTAATCTCAGTCATATATTGTTTACTAAGAATCTATATTATAAAATAAGTGCCTTGTTTCTTTAATCTTTTTAGCTTAGAGGTTTCTGAGCAAATCACTGTTGATTATACTTTCAGGTATCCATTAACTTTAATAAGCTTCTGTCATACAGAACTTTAATTTTGCCTCCTCCTGGACTTCAGTTTTTAAATATTTTTATCACTAGCTATATACTTTAGTAACAGAAATTAAAATTTGTAAATATCCACAGGGAAAAGCAGAAGGGAATGATTTTCAAGGACCTCACTTTCCTTCATTTTTCTGTTTTGTTTTATTTTAATTAAGTGAAATCTTTTACTGAAGTTTTCTAGAGCATTTAAACTGTAGTTCCATAAGGACACATGCCAAAATGCATTTACATTTATTCAGGAGTTTGAGGAATGATCCAGAGCCCACTTGCTAAGAATAAGGTATGATGGTTAAAACATTTAAGTAGAAATTGTTAAGAACTTTTTAATATTTAGTACCAATAGAATAATTACTAAACACATAATGTATATAAGTTTGTTGTTCTTGCATGCAAGAAATTGAAAACTTGTTATGGCTGGTGACCTCACATGTCAGTCTCTGCATAGGGGTGTGTGTGTGTGTGTGTGTGTGTGTGTGTGTATTTGAGAGATAGAGAGACCAAGTATTTGTATTTGTACTTGTACTGTACTGTGCAATCTTATATACATATATCATCCCATGTGTACACGACAAAATGATTATCACTATTATAATTGCATTGTTGTGAAGAAAAATAAAAACTGTGTTTTACATTTTGGACAGGTGGAAGAAATAAGGTTAAATTTTGTTATCATTTTTAAGGAATTCTGGTTTGGTTCTTTGTTTTCCATAGACAGCATTTTTCCATTTCTTGGGAACATAATGGGGATGATTTCCCTAAATACCTTCAGCTACACTTCAACTCTAGTGTCATTAATTGATACAGAAAAATAATCTTCCTTAAAACTTATACAATCTTGCTGTGGTTGCTGACCTGTTCGTCTTAAGAAGAAGAGATGATAGTCTACTGGGAAGTAACACTCTTAGAAATGTCTACAGGCAGTGAATGAGTAATGAGAAGGAGAAAATCAATTGTGAAGCATACTACAAAAATACCCCCCCCCCCAAAATAAGTATTTTTGAAACTAAAGTTATTTCTGAAGACAAGTGTTCTTAATCTCTTAGGTGGGAGTATTAATTTTCAGTTATCAATATACATTTTTTCCTCAGCATGAGGAAACAGACAGGACTATTTATATCACCAGTCTGTCCTGAACAGACGCTTATATATTCAGAAAACATTTTAACTTCTCAACAGGGATTCAGAAAGACAAATGAGACTAGGAAAAAACAATTCATAAAAATACTGGAGATGAGCAAGGGATGTTACCTAAACTCAATGTTTATGAATGTTTCATTCATATCATGAAGCTCTCCATTTACACATGTATTTTTAAAGGATAGTGGATAAGCATTCTTTTGAATTATTTTCATTCTGCAGTTTTTGTTTTGGGATGATAAAATTTTGAAAAACCCTTAAATATATCAAAATACCACATAAGCTAAATGGGAAAATCAATAAAAACACATTTTTTGGCCCAAATCAGCTTATTTTTGTGGCTAAATTTTACATATCTTAATTGATACTTTGAGAATTGAGTGCAGTAATCCCTTTGCTTCATTTATCCACCTGTTAAAATGTCTTTCTTCTGCAGAAGTTAAATGAGGAACTTTTTTTCTCCTAAGTTAACATAAGATTCGGCAACAGGTTAACGAGGACAGTGAGAGCCAGGCATCATTATGAATGAAGTGATAAATGTACATAAAATCTTAAGGTGTAAAAATGTTGAATTTGGAAGTCCATTTTCCTCCCAAATGATAACTCTCAAAATTATATTTTACTAAAGTTTATTCTAGTATATTTAAATTTCTTGTCTCTTTTCTTTTTTTTTTTTTTTTTTTTTTTTTTTTAATTTTTTATTTTTGATAAACATATATTTTTATCCCCAGGGGTACAGGTCTGTGAATCACCAGGTTTGACAAACCATAAGTGACTCTTGTCTCTTTTTGAATTTCAGTTTATTCTGTTTCTTTTTTTGTGATAAATGTCAATTTTATCTTAAATTTTGATTCCTACAAGAATGTCCTCCTCTACCAAGTTTATTTACTTTTTTTATTTTTTGGTCTTTTTTTTTTTTAAAGGTCCTTATTTATTTACTTGACAGAGAGAGAGGAAACAAGAGAGGAAATATAAGCAGGGGAAGTAGGAAAAGGAGTAACAGTTTCCTTGCTGGGCAGGGATCCCCAAGCGGGACTCGATTCCAGGATCTGGGATCATGACCTGAGCCGAAGGCAGCTGCCCGACGATCTAAGCCACTCAGAAGCCCTTATTGACCTTTCTTAAGAATTTTGTTTGTTTGGGGATAATACATTTCTAGAATCACATCATATTTAACTTCTTTTGCTTTATTGTTTCTTCTAGACTGTTCTTTGTGAGTAGAAAATGAATCAGCACCTGTAACAGAACTTGGGCGACTTAATGCCCTGGGAAATGTAGCTCAATAAATGACCGTGAGGTATGGAATCTTATTAGTTGCTGACTTGATATGAAGCAGCAATTGCTAACATTCTTGTCCCAATTTTTGCCAAGCAAGACCTTGAAAGTCTTATAATAGTAGCCAGAAATTTCCTTTTGTCCTTTTCCACTGAAATACTGAATAATAGACAAATATTTATAGGATTAAAAGTTTATTTTGATTTTTTTGGCTGAAACAATCTCATTTACACACTTCAAACACTTTATAAAACTCTTTATAAAATTATTTTCTTCAGCATGGGTGAGATTATTTTATTATAAAGATGTAAATTTCTTAATTTTTAGATTGAGAAAGTTTATACTTTACATTACTATGTAGTAGGTACATATTTTTAAGTCAAGCAATGACTTAAACAATTTTGAAATACTATATTAAAGTTGTATGTATTTTTCAAATCATTATATTTATTAAATGCAGGCTAGATTTAAGAATATATATACAGGAAAGCCAGGACTGCCCATAATGAACTGTGTATGTTAATGACTCAGTGATTTATCCTTTGAAATTTATAATGAAGTATTTTCTACAAAACTGTTATGATAAAATCTATATCTCAAATATGTAAATAGCAGGTACAATGACAGGCTGTAACTTCTCTCCCCTCCTCTAAAAGATGCTCAAATTTGATATGTTCAAGTAAGGATAAAGAAGTATTTTTGTTTTAATACATTTGAATTATGTTCTCAGTTTTAATGTATAAAGCATTAACAATATGGAAATTAAACATGTTGTACCTTAAGTTTTCTCAATATGGAGGATTCACATAATCTTTAGTACTTACAGTAACAAATGGTGAATTGTCTACATGATCGGTTTGTAACTTCAAGTGTGGGTGGTGATTATTTTCTGCTTTGCAAGTCAGAAAAGCAACCATCTATTTTCAAATGTCTAAATGCCAACGTAGAATTTCTTTACCAAAAGTTTAGAGATACAAAGAATACAAAAAATAATACATATTTTTCTTTTTCTGTTTTCATTTAAATTTCAGTTAGCATATAGTTTAATATTCGTTTCAAGTGTAGAATTTAGTAATTCATCACTTACATACATCACTCAGTGCTCGTCATGAGTGACCTCCCCATCACCCATTTAAACCCTACCCCCTGCTGCCTCTCCTCCAGTAACCTTCCGGTGTATTCTCTATAGCTAAGTCTGTTTCCTTATTTGACTTTTTTTTTTAACTCCCTCTTATGTTCATCTGTTTTGTTTCTTAAATTCCAAATACAAGTGAAATCAAATGGTATTTGTCTTTCTCTACGTGACTTATTTTGCCTGGCATAAGTCACTTTAGCTCCATCCTCATCATTGTAAATGGCAAGATTTCATTCTTTTTGATGGCTGAGTAATATTCCATTGTGTATTGATACCTCCTCTTTTTTATCCATTTGTCAGTAGGTGGACGTTTAGTTTTTTACATAATTTGGCTATTGTTGATAATGCTATAATCATTGGAGTATATGTGTCCCTTTGAATCAGTATTTTTGTGTCTTGTGTCTTTTTTAGTAGTGCAATTGCTAGATCATAAGATAACTCTATTTTTAACTTTTTGAGGAACCTCCATACTGTTTTCCAGAGTGGTTGCAGCTGTTTGCATTCCCAACAGTGTAGGATCCTGACCCTTTCTCTACATACTCAGTAGCTCCTGTGCCCTGTGTTGTTGATTTTAGCTATTCTGACTGGTGTGAGTTGATATCTCATTGTAGTTTTAATTTGCATTTCCCTGATGATCAGTCATGTTGAACATCTTTTCATGTGTCGGTTGGCCATCTGGGTGTTGTCTTTGGAAAAATGGCTATTCATGTCTTCTGCTTTTTTTAATTGGATTTTTTGGGGGTGTTGAATATATAAATTCTTTATATGTTTTAGATACTAACACTTTATCAAATAATTTGCAAATACCTTCTTCCATTGTAAAGGTTGCCTTTTAGTTTTGTGGATTGTTACCTTCACTGCACAGAAGCTTTTTATCTTGATGAAATCCCGATAGTTTATTTTTGCTTTTTTTCCCTTTTCTCAGTAGGCCTAGCCTAGAGAGAAGTTGCTACAGACAATGTCAAAGAGGTTACTATTTATATTCTCTTCTAGGATTTTTATGGTTTTAAGTCTCACATTTAGGTCTTTAATCCATTTTGAATTTAGATTTGTCTATGGTATAAGAAAGTGGTTGAATTTCTTTTTCGTGTTGCTTTCCAGTATTCTCAACACCATATATTGAAGAGACCATCTTTTTTCCCAATGAGTATTAAAAAAAAAAAGGCTATTAATCACAAGGAAAATTCTTTTTTTATAGGTATCAATGTTAATGTAATATATACCATATACACACATAAAGATAATTGAGAGGAAAAAAATATTTCCAACATGTACCCAAGATATTATCTAAATTTTAATTTAGATTATAATCAAAATATTAAAAACACACAAAAATCCAAATATTAAAAACACACATGTAATGAGCCAAGGTTTTGTACACAGAACAGAATTGGGTTATTTTTTATAAACATGTTTGGAGTTTTGTTTACCTAAAAGTTCATTCTTCAGAGATGGCATGCACTGTTTCACTGTGAAAGTAAGTTTTGATTTAAACTGTACTGATGAAATAATAAGAAGAGAAAATATTGTGAATGAAAAATTTTTTTTTTTCAAAAGGGCAGGCTTCTCCATGCTGTCAAATGAGAGCTGAAAGAAAAGGAGATCAGATAACTAAACTATATCACTAGAGACTTTTGAACCACATGTGCCCTGTGGTACCTTTGAGTTTCAGCATGAATAATAAGTAAACCTCAAGTATAACTAGCAGAAGAAAGCATTTTCATGAAACATAAAAACCCAGAATGGTGTTCATCTTAATTTGGATGCTACCATAAAGATAAATTCAGTTGATTTTCTGGAAATTGAAAGTATATCAGCATACATATAGTTAAATGACACATATTTAGTAAGAAACATTTGTGGTCCTGATGTAGCAATCAACATGATTAAATTGCATCATCTAAAATAATTTGATGCAGGGTTTACTTCAAATATTTAATATGTTCAGGTGTTTTCTAACCTGTTTCTCTCTCAAGGGTCCCTGTTCTTCTTTTATACTAATGTATATACATATTCCAAGAATATTTTGATCTAAGTTGCAGACCAGGAAATTTGCTCATAGGAATAATTTCTTTTTTGATAAACTAGATAGGATTGTGTCTAGGAGGCGATTGAGGAGCAATTTAAGAAAAAAGGAAAAGCAAATAATGGTTGTCTGGTTTGCAGAAAGTTCTTCCCCTGTGGTGGATCAGGGAGCAGAGTTTATAACAAAATAGGTAAATGTACTGAAAACCTTAAGATTTCGTTTTGTGTATGATATAACGTAAGGACCCATTTATCATCTAGTCATGTTTTGGTGCCAATGCCTTCTTTCAAATAATTTATTGATGGTCTCTGTGTTAAACTACATTTTTATATAGTTGGATTCTCTTACATCTGCTTGATTTCTCACATCTATCCTGTGATCTATTTTTTGTCATCCTTAGGGCATATTGATCACACAGATTTTATCATGTATTCTGCTATCTGGTAAGGCAAGATCCCTAACCTAATCTTAGTTTCAGTTCACTTTATAATCAGATTTTTAAAAAAGTTTTCATTTAAATTACAATTAGTTAACATACAGTGTAATATTAGTTTCAGGTATACAGTTTAGTGATTCAGTACTTCTACCTAACACCCAGTCGTCATCACAAAGGTATTCCAGATTTTAAGATTTTTTTCCCTAATACTGAAAAACAAAATTCTAATTAGAATCAATTAAATTTATTTCACTTGAAAGAAATGCACAGAGAATACATAAACATAGTATATCTTGCTACTTATTCAGACTTTTATTTTACATTTTAGTATTATTTCATATTCTTCATATATGTTCTGATATAGTCTACCTACATTTCTAAGTAGTTAGATTGATTCTCGTTTTCATTTCTAGGCAGTATTTGTTCAAATAGACAAACCTATTTTTTGTAGCATGTTTCTGTATCTAACCACCTTATCATATTTTAAAAAATACTCAATTTGTGAAATTCTTTGGATTGGTCAGGTAAAAAACAGATCAGTAAAAATTATTTCTTCTACTGGTTAGTTTGTGTGTGTTTGCATAAATTTGCCAGAAAATTAGATAATGTTAAATGATAGCAATACATAGTATTTATCCCAAGTGAAAGGTTTGATTTTCTGTCAGATTTTAGTAAACTTTCAAATATCCTGTTATACAAAGGATTCTACTTAATCTTTATAGAATATAATTTATATTTTTAAATGCTGATAGATATAGATAATTTTTAATACATACAGATGTTATTAAAAGTCCCATCAGTTTGTAATGATGTACTGTCTTCAATAGTGCTTTTATTTCATTTATTTCATTGTTTTACGTGCTTATATTATATTGTGTTAGTATTATTCCTATGAGATTCCCCTATATTCAGAACAAAATTTTATGCCCTGAAGTACAATAGACTTTGTTTTACCATCCTGGATGATCCCATAGTCTGCAAGGTCCAGGTACCTGAGCAGCCAAGGAGGAGTTCCAGTCTTTCTATCTCCCCCCATCTTCATCCAGTCCATACAATGGCATAAATCTTGAATTTTTGGTCAGCTTTTCATTTCCTACATGAAAATTAGGCTCAGTCCTTGAATCTCAATCTGCTTTTCTGGAATCTCAATGCATTGGAATTTGACTTTGTTCCTCCATGTTCACTTCCCACCCCCTCTCTGTTAGGAGGCTGTGATTTAAGTCCTGAGTCCATAAATTATCATTTTATTTTATTGTTTTAAAGATTTTATTTATTTATTTGAGATTGGGAGAATTAGAGAGGGAGCACAAGAGGTTGAAAGGCAGAGGGAGAAGCAGACTCCCTGTCAAGAAGGGAGCCCAATTTGGAACTAGATCCCACGGCTTCAGGATCATGACTTGGGCCAAAGGCAGTTGCTTATCTAACTAAGCCACCCAGGTGCCCTAACACTTTATTTTATATTGAGTCTACCATGAGATCTGAAGTCTTCAGTAAACTTCCATATATTTTACCTCAACCTTATGACAAGAGCATTATCTGTTCTCAGTCTTCATCGAGACTTACAGATCATAAACATTTACCTTTCATGTGAACAGACAGTTACCATTTGGAGGTTCTACCTACTTGATCCAATTCATCTGGTCTTCCTTGATATTTTCAATAAAAGTATTTTTGAAGTTTACAAAGGTTATGTGTTGATAAAGAGATTCTACAAAAAGAAATAAATTCTTCAGATTAAAAAAATGCATAGACTTATTTTATCTAAAGGAAATATTAACTCTGTCCCAAAAATGTTTAAAAAAATAGCCTGTAACTCATGACTTGCACATAATAATGATTTTTATTAAGCACCCACTATGTGTCTTACGCCATTATGTCCTAAAGCTGATGTTACAGCAGTGAATATCTGCTCTTATAATACTTAAATTGGGAGAGGAGGGCATGCTAGCATGTAAATAGATAAATCGATATTTCAGATAGTGATAAATACTATGAGAACATAAAAATATGGGAAAATGATAGATTGATGATGGAAATTTTTAATTGGTCAACTCAAGGTTGGTCTCGACAAAGAAGTGACATTTGGATGGATACTAAGAAGAAGTCAAACACATGTAGATATGAGAACAGAATTCTAGGACAATGGATATCCAGGATTAGGAGAAATCTAATAAATATATTGCAGATGAAAGCAAAATGGCCCTTGGCTAGAACATAGCAAAGGGGGGAACAGGTCCACCCCTGTCAGGACACATAAGTCATAACAGGGAGTTCAATATTTTTTGTAAATCTAATAGGTATTCCCTTAGCTAAAAAATTCTTGTATACCTTAGTATTAACTTTATTTGGAAAAATACGATATAAGGGAAAAATCACATGAGCTGTTTCTGTATTATGTTAAAGGTGCAATTTTTTTTAACCTCACACTTGGATTTTTTAAATAAACAATTACATATTCTCCATTAGTTACTGTATACATCTATTTTTCACCATTTTTAACCTACTTAATTTATACAGACCTTGTATATCCTGACAAAAAAATGTTCTCAATGGGACTCATCTTTTCAGTTGTACATATCTTTGGCATACACAACAGAAGGTTTGGACATTGAGTCTCTATAGGAAGCTCGTAGGTTAATTTTTGCTATTGGGCTTCCCCAGGACAGAATAATGTAGTACAGAACTTCTATTAACCCTCTCTGTCCTATATTCTATTGACATCATTGAGATCAGGTGACCAATGGTGATACCATCATAACTTGTCTTCAGAGAACAGTCTCTACAGAACATTCCAGCAGTGCTAATATTTTGATAACCCATGAACCGTGCAATACCTTGTAATAATCTAGCTCTTATGGATGATGTTGAAGTAAGTTACATAGAATACAGACACTTTAGTATCCCTATCTTTGTAGAACTTTGCATTTCTTTGTATATACTATACAAAGTAAGAACTTGTATCATAAATTAATATACACTGAATAGTTTTCAGTCAACCAAGCAAGGTATTAGTCACTTACATGTGACTATTGTGACTATATGAGTAATATGACTATTAATGACTATTACTCACACTTTTAAAAAAATATTTTATTTATTAGAGAGAGCAAGCAGGGGCAAGCGAGTGGGGGAAGAGGAAAGAGAGGGAATAAGAGACTCTTCTGGGTGCAGAGCCTCACGTGGGCTCACAACCCTGAGATCGTGACTGAAGGGGAAATCAAGAGTCAAATGTTCAACTGAGTGAGCCACCAGGCATCCCAGTCACTTTACTCTTTCAGTATCATACATTGAATTCAGAAATTCTATTTTATACACTCCTAAAAAATTAGATATACTCTACCAATATTTTCTTTTGTTTTTTATTTACCATTATCAATTTCCTCACAAATTTCTAAGGTAGCCAGAAGTATAAATAGATTAATTTTACAATTATTTACTCAGTATGAGAACCTTCAGCCTGAAAGGATAGTCCATATAGCTCTTGGGTCTGAAAGGATAGAAGTGACAGTCTGGAAGCAATGAAATTTGGTCATAGTGGGTCCCCATAGGAATTGGCATCTCACAGAAGTGAATAATCAGATGAGATATTTGATTTTTAAAGTGTAATTATAATGTTATATTTCAGATGTATAGCATAGCAGTTAAAATTATGTTATTCAATGCTTGCTGTGTTACAAAAAACACTATTACAATATTTTTAGTATATTCCCTGTGTTATATATATTTCCATGACTTATTTTATAATTACAAAATTGTACCTCTTAATCTTCTTTACCATTTTCCCATCTTTCACCCACCTCCCTTCTGACAACAATCATTTCTCTGTATTCCAGTGTCTGTTTTGATTTTTTGTTTGTTTGCTTCTTTCTTTCTCAGGTGTAACATATAAATCATGTGGTAATTGTCTTTGATTGTATTTTACTTAGCATAATACTCTAAAGGTCCATTCAACTTGTAGCAAATGTCAAGATCTCATTTTTTATACCTGAGTAATATTCCATTGGATATATGTGTATATATTCACAGACATACAGCACTTTTAAAAAATCAATCAATTAATTAATTAATTAGCCACAGAGAGTATACAAGTAGGGGGAGGGGCAGGCTACGCATGGAGAAGGAAGCCCAACAAAGGGCTCGATCCCAGGATCCTGAGATCATGACCTGAGCCAAGGCAGATGCCTAACTGACTGAGCCATCCAGGTGCCCCTACAGCATTTCTTTATTCATCTGTCAATGGACACTTGAGTTGTTCCAATCTTTGGCTATTGTAAATAGTGCTACAATGAAAAAGAGTATATAAATTTTCAAATTCATGTTTTTATTTTCCTTGGGTAAGTAAGTGGTGAAATTACTGGATCATATAATATTTTTTTAAAGATTTTATTTATTTACTTGAGAGAGGAGAGAGATCACAAGTAGGCAGAGAGAAAGGGGAAGCAGGCTCCCCACTGAGCAGAGAGCCCAATGTGGGCCTCAATCCCAGGACCATGAGACCATGCCCTGTGGTGAAGACAGAGGCTTAACCTACTGAGCCACCCAAGCACCCCGGGATCATATAATATTTTTATTAACTTTTTGGCAAAATTTCATATTGTTTCCACAGTGACTGCACCAATTTACATTCCCACCAATAGTGTTCCCTTTTCCCTACCTTCTCGACAACATTTGTTATTTGTTGTCTTTTGGTACTAGTAATTTTGATTGAGGTGAAGTGACCTCACTCATTGTGGTTTTTATTAGTATTTCTCTGATTCCTGTGTTGTTGAGTATCTGTCATGTGTCTGTGGACCATCTGTATGTTTTCTTTGGAAAAGTGTCCATTCAGGTTCTCTGCACAGTTTTGATCAGACTGATTTTTTTTTTTCGGTGTGATTTAAGATGTGTAAGTTATTTCTATATATTGGATATTAATATTTTATCAGATATATTATTTGCAAGCATCTTCTTCCATTTAGTAGCTTTCATGCGTGTGTGTGTGTGGTTGCCTTTGGTGTAGCCCCAGTAATTTATTTTTGCTTTTTGTTTCCCTGTTTTCCCCATTGAATATTCTTGCTTTCTTTGTCATATATTAATTGGCCAAATGGATAGATTTCATATTGGACTTTCTATCAGTTTCCATCGATCTGTTTGGGTCTTTTTGTTGTTGTTGTTATTGTTTTGTTTTTCTTTTTCTTTCTTCCTCCACATCCTCACCCTGCCCCCCGACCGTTGTCAGTACCATATTGTTTTTGATTACCACAGCTTTGTAGACATCATGAAATCTGAGATTGTGATACCTCTAGGTTTCTTCTTCCTTCTCAAATTTACTTTGGCTCTTCTGGGTCTTCTATAGTTACTTATAAATTTCAGAATCATTTTAGTTCTGTGAAAAAAAATCTGTTGGTATTTTGATAGAGAGTACATTGAAATGGTAGATTGCTCTGGGTAGTATGGGCATTTTAACGTTCTTCCAATCCATGAGTATTATATATCCTTCTATTTGTTTATGTCCTCGTTAAGTTCTTTCAGCAATATCTTATAGTTTTCAGTACATAGTTCTTCCATCTACTTGATTCAGTTTATTCTTAAGCATTCCATTCTTTTTGGTGAAATTGCAAATGAGATTGCTTTCTTGATTTTCCACTTGATTATTAGTATATAGAAATGTAACCAGGGGTGCCTGGGTAGCTCAGTGAGTTAAAGCTTCTGACATCGGCTCAGGTCATGATCCCATGTCCTGGGATTGAGCCCCACATCAGGTTCTCTGCTCAGTAGGGGCCTGCTTCCTCCTCTCTCTCTCTCTGCCTGCCTCTCTGCCTACTTGTGATCTTTGTCAAATAAATAAATAAAATCTTAAAAAAAAAGAAATGCAACCAATTTCTGCATATTAATTTTTATCCTGCAAGTTTACTAAATTATGTAGTAATTCTAATGAATTTTAATGAAGTCCTTATTGCCATATTTATTTATTTATTTGTTTGTTTGCTTGTTTTCATTTTATTTTATTTGTTATCAGTGTTCCAGCATTCATTGTTTATACATCACACCCAGTGGTCCATGCAATATGTTCTCTCCTTATACCCACCACCAGGATCACTCATCCCCCCACCCTTCTCCCCTCCAAAACCCTCAGTTTGTTTCTCAGAGTCCACAGTCTCTCATAGTTCATCTCCCATCCAGTTTCCCCCAACTCACTTCTCCCCTCCATCTTCCAATGTCCTCCATGTTATTCCTTATGCTCCACAAGTAAGTGAAACCATATAATAATTGACTTTCTCTGCTTGACTTATTTCACTCAGCATAATCTCTTCCAGTCCCGTACATGTTGATACAAAAGTTGGGTATTCATCTTTTCTGATGGAGGCATAATAATCCATTTTATATATGAACCATATCTTCTTTACCCATTCATCTGTTGAAGGGCATCTTGGTTCTTTTCACAGTTTGGCGACTGTGGCCATTGCTGCTATGAACATTGGAGTACAGATGTCCATTCTTTTCACTATATTAATATCTCTGGGGTAAATACCCAGTAGTGCAATTGCAGGGTCATAGGGTAGCTCTATTTTTAATTTTTTAAGGAAACTCCATGCTGTTTTCCAAAGTGGCTGCACCAACTTGCATTCCCACAAACAAGGTAAGAGGGTTCTCCTTTCTCCACATCCTCTCCAACACCTTTTGTTTACTGTCTTGTTAATTTGGGTTATTCTAACTGGTGTAAGGCGGTATCTCAATGGGGTTTTGATTTGAATCTCCCTGATGGCTAATGATAATGAACATTTTTTTCATATGTCTGTTAGCCATTTGTATGTCTTCTTTGGAGAAGTGTCTGTTCATATCTTCTGTCCATTTTTTGACATGATTATCTGTTTTGTGTGTGTTGAGTTTCAGGAGTTCTTTATAGATCTTGGATATCAGTCCTTTGTCTGTGGTGTCATTTGTGAATAACTTTCCCATTCCATGGGTTGCCTCTTTGTTTTCTTGACTGTTCCCTTTGCTGTGCAGAAGCTTTTGATTTTGATGAAGTCCCCAAAGTTCATTTTCACTTTTGTTTCTTTTGCCTTTGGAGACATATCTTGAAAGAAGTTGCTGTGGCCGATGATGAAGAGTTTACCGCCTATGTTCTCCTCTAGGATTCTGATGATTCCTGACTCACACTGAGGTCTTTTATCCATATCAAGTTTATCTTTGTGTATGGTACAAGAGAATGGTCAAGTTTCATTCTTCTACACATAGCTGTCCAGTTTTCCCAGCACCATTTATTGAAGAGACTGCCTTTTTTCCACTGTATATTTTTTTCTTGTGTGATGAAGGAAGCAATCAACAAAACTACAGGGCAACTTCTGAAATGGGACAAGATGACATATAAGGTAAAGTGTTAGTATCCTAAATCTATGAAGAACTTCAAAAACTCAACACCCAAAAAGCAAATAATCCAATTAAATATGGGTAAAAGTCATGAACAGACATTTCTCTAAAGAAGACATCTTAGGACACGTGGGTGGCTCATTTGGTTAAGCATCTACCTTCAGCTCATGTCAGGATCCCAGGGTCATGGAATTGAGTCCCACACTGGGTTTCTTGTTCAGCGAGGAGCCTGCTTCTCTCTTTACCTTCCACTTCCCCTGCTTGTGTGTTCTCTCTCTCCCTGACAAATAATAAAATCTTTTTTTTTTAAAGATTTTCTTTATTTATTTGACAGAGACCACAAGTAGGCAGAGAGACAGGCAGATAGAGGAAGGGGGGCAGGCTCCCTGCCAAGCAGAGAGTCTGATGTGGGGCTCGATCCCAGGACCCTGGGATCATGACCCGAGCTGAAGGCAGAGGCTTTAACCCACTGAGCCACCCAGGTGCCCCCAAATAATAAAATCTTACAAAAAAGACATCCAGCTGTCAGCAGATACATGTAAAGATGCTCAACATCATTCATCAAGGAAATGCAAATAAAAACTACAATGAGATATCACCTCACACCTCCCAGAATAGCTAAGATCTAAAACACAAGAAACAAAAAAATGTTGGTGAACTCTTGGATAAAAAGGAATCCTTTTGGACTGTTGATGGCAAAGAAAAGTGGTGCAGCCATTCTGGAAAATAGCATGGGTTTCTTTAAAAAGTTAAAAATCAAACTACCCTATACTCCAGTAATCACACTACAGTGTATTTACCTCCAAAATACAAAATACTAATTCAAAGGGATACATGCACCCCTATGTTTACAGTAGCATTATTTATAACAACAAACTATGGAAAAAGCCTAAGTATCCATCAACTGATGACTAGATAGAGAAGATGTGGTAGATGTATACACACACACACACACACAAGAGGATTATTATTCAACCTTGAAGATACAAGTGATGTGATCCAAAGGGGCATGTGCACCCTAAAGTTTATACCAGCAATGTCCACAATAGCCAAACTATGGAAAGAGCCTAGATGTCCACCAACAGATGAATGGATAAAGAAGATGTGATATATATCACATCACATACATATATGCATACATACACACGTGCGTGCACGCATGCACACACACACTGAAATACTATGCAGCCATCAAAAAAACCCTGAAATCTTGCCATTTGCAATGATGTGGATGGAACTAGAGGTATCGCTCTAAATGAAACAAATCAATCAGAAAAAGGCAATTATCATATTATTTCACTAATATGAAGAATTTGAGAAACAAGACAGAGGATCATAGGGGAAGAGAGGGAAAAAATGAAACAAGATGAAACCAGAGCAGGAGACAAACCATAAGAGACTCTCAATCTCAGGAAACAAATTGATGGTTGCTGGAGGGGTGTTGGGTGGGAGGATGGGGAGGGATGCGGTGACTGGTTAGTAGACATTGGGGAGGGTATCTTCTATGGTGAATGCTGTGATTTGTGTAAGACTGATGAATTACAGACCTGTACCCCTGAAATAAATAATTAAAAAAATATGAATTGGGCAATTAAAAAAGTTTTTTTGAAAAAGAACATGAGATATTGTCATTTTCAGGGAAATAGATGGATCTAGAAGGTAAAATGATAAGTTACATAAGTCAGAAAGAAATAGACTAATACCACATTAAAGAATTCTAATTAAATGGTGGGACATTAAAGATAACCTAAATAAGTTAATGAAGCATATATCTTAAAATGCATTTAGCAAAATTAATTTTAAAATTCTAAAATATGAAGTTATTATAATTAGTAAAATTGTGGTCCATATTTCTAAAGATTTGTAAAATAAACTCAGTGTATAAACTCCCCAACAAAAGGGAAAGGAAGAATAACACTTTTCCTTTTTTTGGACCCTGAAAAAAATTTTTTTTTACTATTTTACCCAATGTCCTCAATATCTTGCTGTTATTTAATTGAGTATTAGTTACAAGAGAAAGATGGAACACCTGGAAGAAAGATGAAAAATTAAATAATCTGGAAACATATACATATCATATGTAGACTAACAGTATTTGATGTATTAGAGAATAGGGGCTTTCATTATTTGCCACCTGTGCTATATTGTAATTATGGAAATCTATAAACAGGTATATTATGAACAAAGGCCTGTTTCCAGACTGAATTTGGCTTACGTGTGTTGCAATACTTCAACAGACTTGAACTCTGGCAGCGATCTGAGTTCAAACCTTATGTCTACCTCCAAATAGGTGATAATTGGCAGTTTATCCCCTATGTCTCACTTTCTTCATCTGTAAATTGTTTCCTTTGCCTTTGGAGATGTGTCTTGAAAGAAGTTTCTTTGGCTCATGTCAAAGAGATTACTGATGATGTTCTCTAGGATTTTGACATATTCTTGCCTCACATTGAGGTCTTTTATCCATTTTGAGTTTATCTTTGTGTATGGTGTAAGGGAAAGTTTTTACATATGGTATTATGTCATCTGCATCTGTCATCGGCATAGATTGATATTTACTTCCTGCTTACCAATTTGTTATTTTTTTTTCCTTGCCTGATTTCCAGAGCTAGGATTTCCAGTACTATGTTGAATCAAAGGGGCAAGAATGGACATCTTTGTCTTGTTCTTGATCTTAGAGGAAGCTTTCAGTTTTTCACTGTTAAGTATGATGTTATCTATAAGTGTTTCATTTATGATATTTATTATGTTGTGTGCTCCTTCTCTATCCATTGAAAGTTTTTATCATGAACAGATGTTATATTTGATCAAATGATTTCCAGTATCTATTGAAATGATCATAAGGTTTTTATCCTTGCTCCGTTAATGTGATTTATCACATTGATTTGCTAATATTGAACCACTATTGCATCCCCGTTGCATTGTATTGTTGAATTTAATTTAATTTGTAATATTTGTTGAGGATTTTTGTATTTATGTTCATCAGTGATATTGGCATATAGTTTTCTTTTGATGTTGTCTTTGGTTTTGGCATAGGGTAACTGCAGGCTTTATAGAATGAACTTGGAAATTTTCATTCTTCTATTTTTTTATATAGTTTGAGAATAACAGATAATATGATTTCTTTCAGTGTTTGGTAGAATTGACCTGTGAAACCATTTGGTTCTGGCATTTTATTTGTGGTTTCTTGATAACTGATTCAATTTTATTACAAGTAACCAGTCTGTTCAAATTTTCTATTGGTTCCTATATCAACTTTGGAAGATTGTTTCTAGGAATTTATCCATTTCTTCTAGGTTGTACAGTTTAGTGTATAATTGTTAATTGTATTCCCTTAGAGTATTATAGACTTCTAGTTCTGTGTATTTCTGGGGTGTTGTTTATTATTTCCCTCTGTTTCTGATTTTGAGTTCTTTCTTTCTATTTTTCTTAGATGACTCTGTATAAAGGCTAATTAAATTTCTTCATTTTTTCAAACAATCAGCTTTATTTCATTGATATCTTTTCTACTTTTTAAAAATTTCTATGACACTTATATTTGCTCTAACCTTTATCTTGCTAGCTTTAGGATCTGCTTATTCTTTTTATTCTAGTTCTTTTAGGTGTAAGGTTAGATTGTTCATTTCAAATTTTTCTTGTTTCTTGAGGTATACCTTATTACTATAAACTTTCTTATTAAACCACTTTTGCTGCATCTCAAAGATTTTGAAATGTGTCTTCATATTTATCCCCATGTATTTTTTTATTTCCTGTTTGATTTATCTATTGATTTATTGATTTGTCTACTAGCCTCCATGTGTTCGTGTTTTTTCTTATAATTGATTTTTAATTTTATATCACTATGGTTGGGGAAAAACAAACAAAAAAAAAAACAAAAAAAAAACCCTTGATATGATTTTAGTCTTCTTAAATTCACTGAGACTTGTTTTGTGGCCTAATGTCATCTATCCTGGAGAATGTCCCTTGCACACTTTGAAAAAAAAATGTATATCTTGCTATTTTTGAATGGAATGTTTTTATATATCTGTTAGGTCCGTCTACTCTAATGTGTCATTCAAAGCCATTGTTTTGTTGTTGATTTTCTGTCTGAGCGATCTATCAATTCATGTAATTAGGGTGTTAAATTTCCCTCCTACTATCATATTACTGTCAATTTCTTCCTTTGTCTTTTAATATTTGCTTTATGTGTTTTGGTGTTCCTATGCTGACTGTGTAGATATTTATAATTGTTATATTTTCTTGATGGATTGATCTGTTTATCATTGTATAATTCATTTCTTTGTCTCTTGCAATAGTCTGTTTTATGCTCTATTTGTCTGATATAATTATTGTTACACTGGCTTATTATTTTTTTTTGTCACTTCCTCTTGCATGGAATATTTTCCTATCCTTTCATTTTGAGTATTTATGTGTCTTTTGATCTGAAGTCTCTTATAGTCAACATGTAGATGGGTCTTGCTTTTCTATCCATTCAATCACCCTATGTCGTTTCATTGGAACATTTAATAAATTTTCATTTAAAGTAATTATTGATACATATGTACTTACTGTCACTTTGTTGATTGCTACTAGTTGTTTTCTGTAGTGCTTTTCTGTTCCTTTGTTTTTCCCTTGCTCTCTTTGTTGTTTGATGACGTTAGTGTTATGCTCAAAATCCTTTCTCTTTTTTTGTAGTATTTATTATAAATTTTTGATTTTTGCTAACATTTGGTTTTGTATATAATATCCTATTTTAAATAAGTTTATACTGATATTTGCTTAAGTTCATACCTATTTTAAAAACACGTTCTTTTTACTCTCCCATCCATTATTTTATGTATATCATGTATTTTTTTAAGTTATATATCACTTGAGTAATGTTTGTAGATGTAACTAATTTCACTGCCCTTGTGTTTTAACCCCATACTGGCTCTATAAGTAGTTAATATATTACCTTTACTCTATGCATTTGGCTGTGAATTTTTTCCTTCTATAATTTTCTTCTAGTTATGGAGTTTTCATTCTACTTTAAAATTCCCTTAACATTTCTTATAAGGCTGATTTGGTGATAATGAACTCCTTTAACTTGTATTTGTCTAGGAAAATCTTTTTCTCTACATTTCGGAATGATAACATTGCCATGTAGTGTATTCTTTGTTGTAGTCCCCCTGCCCCCATCAATCCATGACTTTGAATATCTCTTGCCACTTTAAAGTTTTTGCTGAAAAATCAGCAGATGACCTCATGGGGTTTCCTCTGTACTTAAAACGGTGTTTCTCTCTTACTGCTCTAAGACTCTCTTTATCTTTAATCTTTGGCATTTTAATATGTTATTATGTATCTTGGTATGGGCCTAATCAGGTTTGTTATGTTTGGGGTCCTCTCTGCTTCTTGGACTTGGATATCTGTTTTCTTCCCCAGGTTAGAAAAGTTTTCAGCTATTATTTCTTCAAGTACATTTTCTGCCTCCTTCTCTGTCTCTTCTTCTGGGACCTTTACATTGTGAATGTTAATTTGCTTGATGTTATCCCAGAGATCCTTTAATGCAGTCTCACTTTTTAAAATTCCCTTTTTCTTTTACCTGTTTACCTTGAGTACTTTACATTGCTGTGCCTTCCAGATTGCTGATATATTCTTCTGCATCCTCTAATCTGCTTCAGTTCCATCTAATGGATTTTTCATTTCATTTATTGTATTTTCAACTTTACCTGGTTCTTCTTTTTTAATAATCTATATATCCCTTCATTAAAGCTTTCCTTGAGTTTATCCACTTATCTCAAGTTTTCTGAGTGTCCTTATGACCATTACTTTGAATTCTTTATCAGGCATCTTGCCTATCTCTATTTCATTTAGCTCTTTTTTTTCCATTGTTTTGTCTTGTTCTTATATTTGGGACATATTCCTCAATCTCATGATTTTGTTGAACTCTGTGTTCCTTTCTATACGTTAGGTTAGGCCAGCTATGTCGCCTGGTCTTGAAAGTCCTGGCCTTATATAGAAGAGGTCCTGAAGTGCCCTATAACACAATCCCTACTGTCACTAGAACCAGGCACTCCTGGGATGTCCCCACTCCATGTGCCCTCCTGATATGATGAGCCACAATTGCTTTCAGTTCAATCTGCAATGACCTGTTTTGCCTGTTGTGGGTGCACTGGGCAGGGTTTTCTCCCTGTCCTCTTAAGAGACCTGACTATATTGGCCACAGCCCTCTTGGTAGATAGAGTTGGCACTCAACCAATCTGTCTACAGTTTGTTTTGACACAGTTGGAAGCATACAGGAGGATAGGGCTTACGTCTCTGTGCAGTCAGCTAAGAAAACCAGCTGCAGGACTTCCAAGTGTGCTGGTGTGTGGAGATGTCCACATACCCCACTTCCCCCCCTACCACTTACCCAGGGCAGGAGTCTCTTTGTAATGGTGCAACTTCTGACTGAGGCTGCCTACTGGGTAGGAGTTGGTTGGAGGAATGCCTGCCTAGGTTGGCAGGTTGAGTAGGGTAGGTCTGCAGGGGAATGCCAGGTGGGACACACATTGATGACAAAGTATTTTGAGATTTTTAGAACTGGCTTCTGTAATTCCAGCTACTTAGTTTGAGTGATGGTGAGAAAATGACACCACTCACCACTTTTGTTCCTAGATAGATCCCCTGCAAATCCCTGCCACCTCAAGCACAGGTTCTAAGATTAATCTATAAATCTACTTCATGTATAACCCTGGCACTTTTCAAACTGCTCTTTCTGTATTGTTTTGGTTTCAGTTTGCTGGCTTTCTAAGGGAAAGTACTCAGTTTTGTATTGCTTTGGATCTCTTGGAGTTAAGTCCCATTGATTTTCAAAACTAGATATTATAGGGACTTGTGTTACCAGTGGCAGTTCCCACAGTCAGGTTCTTGGTGTGGAGCATGGTCCCCTTATTTCTCTGTTCTTGGGCTCTCTCTCCTGTTTGTGGTTAGTCATGTGAAAAGCATGTATTCTGACCACTTCTCTGCCTCTCCTATCCTTTTCAGAGTGGCCCTTTCTCTATGACTAGCCATGGAAAATCTGTTCTGTCATTCTTTAGATCATTTTCAGAGTTGGTTACATAGGTGTAGTTGTGGGACCAAGGAGCTCAGGATTCTTATATTCTACTAGCATCTCTAGCTGTTTCTTAAGGATGGCATTTTTGATCCAAAACACTTACTGTAAATATCAGTTCTGTACTGAAAGTAAAATATAATCCTGGGGGAGAACACTCTTCTATAGCATTATCAAATCAAAATAATGAGTCCTGTTGTAAACAACAGGTTGTTGTAAAAATTTAGAGGGGAATTTGGTATTAATGATTTATATAACATGTTTTAAAAGTTGAAACTTGTCAAAAAAACATTCATATAGTATAACATAAATCTACGAGTAGGCTGTAAAGTTAGTCATAATGAACTCACTCTATGGAAATTTATTCCTTCTTTACTATGCCAACTGGAAAAATCGTACAATCCTGGTTTAGATCAAGTTTTCTGTCAGAAATAATTTCCTGTTACCTGTGAATAAAAATGAGTCTCCTGGATAATTTAAAGAAAGTATATGTTTCCTAATATTAAATTCTAGCTAGAAATACTAAATACATTAAGTTTTCTTGTATATCAATTTACATGTTTAATATTTCTGTATAGCTTTAGAAGGAATCTATTGTATATAATTCAATGTACCAGATCACTGAAACAAGTAGGTAGATTTGGGGGGGATATATATACTGACCTATAATTTTCAAGTACTAAAGTATGTCTAACAATCTTTAGGGTTAGTTCATAATTTAATACCAGGGCCTATGATCAGAATTCATCCAGAAATGTGTTCCTTGCACAAATGCATAACCTAAAAGTCATTTGTAGCCTACTCTGTGGTTGAAACATTGCTTGCATTAATAAATGGAACATGGATAGGGCACCTGGCTGGCTCAGTCAGTAGAGCATATGATTCTTGATCTCATGGTCATAAGTTCAAGCCCCATATTGGATGTAGAACTTATTTAAAAAGTAACAAACATGGAAACAGGTATATGTTTTGATTATACTATAATAATATTATAATTAAGTAGCATATATCAATTAGCTGAAATAATTAAATTATTTTAGTCTAGTTTTAAATTAGATAAAGAATTATTGTGAATTTTTAAATAAAGAAGCTTGTAATATCAAAATAATTCATATTTTTAAAGTTTGCAAAATGGAAAAAAATATAAAAATAGAACAAGAACTGAAAAGGTTTTTGTCATGTGAAAAAAGACTATCTACTGTTTCATTGTATAAATAATGAACTTTTACCACTTTATTTTTTCAGGTCTGCAGCCTAAATAAAATAAGTATAAGGGTATTTTGGTGTATATATCCAGCTACCCACCTATCTGTACATGGACATAGAGTAATGAACATACCTAAATACATGTGTGTATATATGTGTCTAGTATAAATTCCCAAACCTGAACACCAAATCTGTAAGCTTTACCCACCCACCACTTCTCCTCATGTCACAAAGTAAAGAACACAGTTAAGGGAAAGAATGAAGGAAATATATATATATATATTTTTTTGTATGTGAACTTAACCATAATCTACAAACTCTGGGAAGATAATGGATACTAAATTTAGAAACTGGGATTCTGTTTTCAATAGCAAGAGAAAAAAAAGTCTTAAAGATTAAGCCTGTAGTATAAAGCTGGACCACCCTTCTTCTGTTATAAAACAATTCATTCAAATTAATGTTTTTGACATGGCATTCAAACAAGAAAAAGGCTTTGCCCTCAAGAAACTATCCCTTAACAGTTTTAAAAGCACTGCAGTAGGGGTGCCTGGGTCACTGGCTCAGTGGGTTAAAGCCTCTCCCTTCGGCTCAGGTCATGATTCCAGGGTGCTGGGATGGAGACCAACATTGGGCTCTCTGCTTGGCAAGGAGACTGCTTCCCCGCCCACCACTGCCCCTGCCTACTTGTGATGTCTGTCTGTCAAATAAATAAATGCAATCTTAAGGAAAAAAACAAAACCAACCAAACAAACAAACAAAAAAAGCACCACAGTATCCTGGAATAATAATGTACCTTTCTACTTTACTTCCAGAAAATAAACTCTTGAAGTGTACTGTTCTACTATTCTTCCAGAAAATGAACTCTTAAATTTTCCATGGGAAACCACTCCTCACTCTTACATAATTTCATTTGAGTGGAATTGACCACTTCCTTCCACGTATATCTCATCTTTTCTTAATAAATGTTACATACACTGAAACTTGTTGGGTGATTTAAAGATACACATGTGTGAAATAAGTTGATCTGATTTGAGTGAAGCTAAAGATTTTTCATTATAAAATAAGGTAAAGTTCTATCTTCTCTGGTCTTGTTGGCATAAGGCTGTGACTTTTACGTTGTCATGGCTAGAGAAAGAGGACTTATACCTTATGACATGTATGAAGGGAGCCAGCTTTAAGGATAAAGAGCTGATAATGACTTTGTTGTTACATGGTAAGCTCTACTATTGTCTCTGTTAAAGGTATTGACTTTCCTGGGCAATATTCATTCCTTAAACAAATGAATTTTCTTTTAAGCCAATAGATGGATTTCTAGCATTTATATTTATAAGAATATTGACAAAATAAATTTTCAGCTGGGAGCCTGAAGAAGTGAAACGCATAAAATAAACAATTGAATCACTCCACATAGTAAAAAGTAGGGGCTAAGATGAGCAAATGGAAAAATATAGGCTGTTATATAATAAACTTAAAATTTAGATAGAAAACACTAACTAAAAAGCTGTCTAATGACAATTCCTAGGATCTTGTTAAAAAAACAAACAAAACTCAACGGAGTCAATTTTAAAGATTGTATTAGCTTTATCTAATGGTTTATAAATTGGGCAGCATCCCATCTAGCAGATAAAAACGAGCCCTGAAAAGCTGTACAAAATGAAAGGCTTATAGGCAGAAAGGAATGACACAAGGAATTTACTAGCAAGAAGTGGCTTTTTGTTGGAAGATCAACTTCCTTTAGGGAACAACAGGAGGCTATCAGGCAGATTGTTTTACTAGTGCTGATCAGGGAGAGTTTGAAACTGTAAGTTAGGTATTAAGCTTTGATTTAATGATGTGGGCCTAACACAAGTGACTCTATTTTGTGTTTCTTTTCTCTTCCTTTTTTTTTTTTATATAATTTTTTATTTTTTATAAACATATATTTTTATACCCAGGGGTACAGGTCTGGGAATCACCAGGTTTACACACTTCACAGCACTCACCAAAACACATACCCTCCCCAATGTCCATAATACCACCCCATTCTCCCAAATCCCCTCCCCCCAGCAACCCTCAGTTTGTTTTGTGAGATTAAGAGTCACTTATGGTTTGTCTCCCTCCCAATCCCATCTTCTTTCATTTATTCTTCTCGTACCCACTTAAGCCCCCATGTTGCATCACCACTTCCTCATATCAGGGAGATCATATGGTAGTTGTCTTTCTCCGCTTGACTTATTTCGCTAAGCATGATACGCTCTAGTTCCATCCATGTTGTCGCAAATGTCAAGATTTCATTTCTTTTGATGGCTGCATAGTATTCCATTGTGTATATATACCACATCTTCTTGATCCATTCATCTGTTGATGGACATCTAGGTTCTTTCCATAGTTGGGCTATTGTGGACATTGCTGCTATAAACATTCGAGTACACGTTCCCCTTTGGATCACTACGTTTGTATCTTTAGGGTAAATACCCAATAGTGCAATTGCTGGGTCATAGGGCAGTTCTATTTTCAACATTTTGAGGAACCTCCATGCTGTTTTCCAGAGTGGCTGCACCACTCTGCATTCCCACGAACAGTGTAGGAGGGTTCCCCTTTGTCCGCATCCTCGCCAGCATCTGTCATTTCCTGACTTGTTGATTTTAGCCATTCTGACTGGTGTGAGGTGATATCGCATTGTGGTTTTGATTTGTATTTCCCTGATGCCAAGTGATATGGAGCACTTTTTCATGTGTCTGTTGGCCATCTGGATGTCTTCTTTGCAGAAATGTCTGTTCATGTCCTCTGCCCATTTCTTGATTGGATTATTTGTTCTTTGGGTGTTGAGTTTGCTAAGTTCTTTATAGATTCTGGACACTAGTCCTTTATCTGATATGTCGTTTGCAAATATCTTCTCCCATTCTGTCAATTGTCTTTTGATTTTGTTAACTATTTCCTTTGCTGTGCAAAAGCTTTTGATCATGATGAAATCCCAATAGTTCATTTTTGCCCTTGCTTCCCTTGCCTTTGGCGTTGTTCCTAGGAAGATGTTGCTGCGGCTGAGGTCGAAGAGGTTGCTGCCTGTGATCTCCTCAAGGATTTTGATGGATTCCTTTCGCACATTGAGGTCCTTCATCCATTTTGAGTCTATTTTTGTGTGTGGTGTAAGGAAATGGTCCAATTTCATTTTTCTGCATGTGGCTGTCCAATTTTCCCAGCACCATTTATTGAAGAGGCTGTCTTTTTTCCATTGGACATTCTTTTCTGCTTTGTCGAAGATTAGTTGACCATAGAGTTGAGGGTCTATTTCTGGGCTCTCTATTCTGTTCCATTGATCTATGTGTCTGTTTTTGTGCCAGTACCATGCTGTCTTGATGATGACAGCTTTGTAATAGAGCTTGAAGTCCGGAATTGTGATGCCACCAACGTTGGCTTTCTTTTTCAATATCCCTTTGGCTATTTGAGGTCTTTTCTGGTTCCATATAAATTTTAGCATTATTTGTTCCATTTCTTTGAAAAAGATGGATGGTACTTTGATAGGAATTGCATTAAATGTGTAGATTGCTTTAGGTAGCATAGACATTTTCACAATATTTATTCTTCCAATCCAGGAGCATGGAACATTTTTCCATTTCTTTGTGTCTTCCTCAATTTCTTTCATGAGTACTTTATAGTTTTCTATAGTATAGATTCTGTGTCTCTTTGGTTAGGTTTATTCCTAGGTATCTTATGCAATTGTAAATGGGATTGACTCCTTAATTTCCCTTTCTTCTGTCTTGCTGTTGGTGTAGAGACATGCAACTGATTTCTGTGCATTGATTTTATATCCTGATATTATATGCTGTTTTCTAGAGTGGTTGCACCAGTTTGCATTCCCACCAACAGAGTAGGAGGATTCCCCTTTCTCTACACCCTCGCCAGCATCTGTTATTTCCTAACTTGCTAAATTTTAGCCATTCTGAAACTTGTTAAATTTTAGCCATTCTGACTGGTGTGAGGAAGGTGGTATCTCATTGTGGTTTTGATTTGTATTTCCCTGATGCCGAGTGATGTGGAACACTTTTTCATGTGTCTGTTGACCATCTGGATGTCTTCTTTGCAGAAATGTCTGTTCATGTCCTCTGAGCATTTCTTGATTTGATTATATATTCTTTGGGTGTTGAGTTTGCTAAGTTCTTTATAGATTTTGGATACTAACCCTTTAACTGATAGGTCATTAGCAAATATCTTCTCCCATTCTGTCAGTTGTCTTTTGGTTTTGTTAACTGTTTCCTTTTCTATGCAAAAGCTTTTTTTTTTTTTTTTTTTTTTGTGCAAAAGCTTTTGATCTTGATGAAGTTCCAATAGTTCATTTTGCCCTTGCTTTCCTTGCCTTTTGTGATGTTCCTAGGAAGAACTTGTGGCAGCTGAGGTCGAAAAGGTTGCTGCCTGTGTTCCTCTTAAGGATTTTGATGGATTCCTTTCTCACATCGAGGTCCTTCACCCATTTTGAGTCTATTTTCATATTTGGTTTAAGGAAATGGTCCAATTATATTTTTCTGCATGTGGCTGTCCAATTTTCCCAACACCATTTATTGAAGAGACTTTTTCCATTGGACATTCTTTCCTGGTATGTTGAAGATTAGTTGACCATGAGCTTGACTATTTTAGATAACTTATATAAATTTCTTTTTCTGTGACTGTTTTATTCTTTTTCACTTAACTTAATGTCTTCCAGGTTCAACCATTCTGTTACATATTATATAAATCCTTTCCTTTTATGGCTTAATATATTATATTGTATGTATTTTTCACATTTCCTTCACCCATTCATTTGTTGACAAATATTTAGATTGGCTAACAATTTCAGCTATTAGAATTATGCTTCAATGAATACAGATACACAAATATTTTCTTCAAGATCTTGTCAATTTTTTAAAGTGGGAATACTGGATCATGTGGTAGTTCTGTTTTTATTTTTTAATTAATTTTTTGCTTCAAGTTTTTACTTAAATTCTACTTATTTAACATATAATATAATATTGGTATCAGGAATAGAATTAGTGATTCATCACTTATATATAATATAACACTCAGTACTCATCACATCATATGCCCTCCTTTATATTTATCACTCATTTAGCCCATCCATCTGCCAACTCCCTTCCATCAGCCCTGTTTGGTCTCTACTATTAAAAGTCTCTGACTTTTTTTCTCTCTTCTCTTCTCCCCTCTTCTGCTGTGTCTGTCTGTTTTGTTTCTTAAATTTCACATATGAGTGAACTCAAATGGTATTTATCTTTCTCTGACATATTTTGCTTAGCATAATATACTCTAGCTCCATGCCAGTCATTGCAGATGGCAAGACTTCATAGAGTAATATTCCTCTATGTGTATGTGTGTGCGTGTGTGTGTGTGTGTGTGCATGCGCACACATGTGCATGTGTGTATACCATATTCTCTTCATCCATTCATTAGTTGATGGACATTTGAGCTCTCAATAATTTGACTATTGTTGAAAATGCTGCTATAAATATCTGGGTGGGGTTATCCCTTTGAATCATCATTTTTGTAACCTACGGGTAAATAGTAGTGTTATCCTGGGTTAGAAGGTCAACCAAAAAATCAAAATGAAATGAAAAAAAATACATCAAGACAAATATAAAAACAAAAATGTAATGGTCCAAAATCTTTGGAATTCAACAAAAGAATTCTAAGAGAAGAGATAATAGGGATACAAGCTTACTTCAAGAAACAAGAATAATCTCGAACAACTTTACCTTAAACCTAAAAAGGATAGAAAAAGAGGAATAAATTCCAAAGATATTAGAGGGAAGGAAATAATGAAAGAACCTCTGTATTGTCTTCCAGAGTGGGTATAATTTCTCACCAACAGTTTTACATTCCCACCAACAGTACAAGAGGGTTCCCCTTTTTCTGAATCCTTCCCAATATCTGTTGTTTCCTGTATTGTTGATTTTAGCCATTCTGACAAGTGTGAGGTTGTCACCTCACATTTAATGTATTGTCACATTTAATGTATTGCGGTTTGCCAATATTTATATTTGGAAGATTTTTGAATATATTTCCATCAGATATATTGACCTGTAGTTTTCCTTTTTTGTGGTGTCTTTGTCTGGTTTTGCCACCAGACTGATGCTGGCATAACAGAATGAAGTTGGGTTTTTCTTTCTTTTTTTTTTTTTGAAATAGTTTTAAGAAAATAGATACTAACTTTTATTTAAATGTTTGTTAAATTCACTTGTGAAGCCAAATGGTCCTGGACTTCTCTCTGTTGGTAATTTTTGATTACTGATTAAATTTCATTAATAGTAATTGGTCTGCTTATATTTTCTATTTCTTTCCACCTTAGTTTTGGAAGATTGCATTTTTCTAGGGATTTATCCATCTATAATAGATGGATAAAATGGATACATTTTGTTGGTATATAGTTTTTCATAATATTATATTATAATCCTTTGTATTTCTTTGGTGTTGGTTATATTTCTCTTCCTTCATTTCTGATTTTGAGTTCTCTCTTTTTTTTGATGAATCTGGCTAAAGGCTTATTAATCTTGTCTTTTCAAAGAATAAGGTCTTGCTTTCATTGATCTTTTTTATTGTGTTTTCTTGTGTTCATCAATCTTTTTTATTAGGTTTTCTATTATGTTTCTATTTCTACTCTAATCTTCATTATTTCCTTCCTTCTAATATCTTTGGAATTTATTCCTCTTTTTCTATCCTTTTTAGGTTTAAGGTAAAGTTGTTCGAGATTATTCTTGTTTCTTGAAGTAAGCTTGTATCCCTATTATCTCTTCTCTTAGAATTCTTTTGTTGAATTCCAAAGATTTTGGACCATTACATTTTTGTTTTTATTTTCTTGATGTATTTTTTTTCATTTCATTTTTGATTTTTTGGTTGACTCATTCAATGTTTTTAGTAGGATGTTGTTTAAGCTGTACATATTTGCTTTTTTCCAGATATTTTTCTTATAATTTTTAGTTTTATAACTGTCATCAGAAAGGATACTTGATAGGATTTTCATCATCTTGGTACATGAGATTTGTTTTGTGGCATAACATGTGACCTATCCTGGAAAGTATTCCATGCACTTGAAAAAAAAATGTATATTCTGTTGTTTTTGTGTGGCATATTCTGTGTATATTTGTAATGTCCAAGTTGTCTAACATGTCGGTCAAAGCCACTCTTTCTTTGTTGATTTACTATCTTGATGATCTAGCCATTGATGTGAGGTGTAAAAGTCCCCTACTATTACTGTGTTACTGTCTGTTTCTCCCTTTATGTTTGTTAATTACTTTGTGTATGTATATTCTCATATACTGGGTGCAAAGATATTTACAATTGTTACATCATCTGGTAGGATTGATTGCTTTATTATTAGGTAGTGCCCTTCTTTGACTCATGCTAATGTCATTGTTTTAAAGTCTATTTTATTTGATATGAGCATTGTTACCCTGTGACTTTTTTTTTTTCATTTCCATATGCATAGAATGTATTTTTCCATCTCTTCACTTTCAGTCTATATTTGCCTTAAGGCCTGATGTGAGTCTCTTGTAGATAGCATATTGCTGGACCTGATTTTAGTATCTGTTTAGTTACCACATGTCTTTAGATTGAAACACTTAATCTATTTATATTTAAAATAATTATTAGTGTATTTATGTATGGTACATCCTGGATGGATGGTTTGCACATGCATATCCTGAATACCCTTGCTAATAATTATCTTTAGAATGTACAGATTCCATCTTCTCTCTGTATTCCCATCAAGCAGAGTAGGTAAATATTGTTCAGGATTCAAGGTCAGGGACTCTGGTGTGACCAACCCGAGTATTTTCTTTATAATGAAGAATGTCTGGATGGAGGCACTTGGAATACTTGCCAGCAAGGAGCAAAAAGGCTACAGAGAGTTGCTATTCCAGTTTCTACACTATAAATTCCTGTCTTGTCAGTTCTAGCAGTGGGATGCCTTGTCAAACCTGCTTCTCTGGAACTCCCTATATGTAAGTTCGTCCAATAAACCTTGTTTCAATCACTGTCCTGCGTCATGTCTTTGGTCTTGCTGAGTTATCATTCACCCTTGGCTCTGAGTCTTACATAACAAGTATGTATTTATTGTCATTTTGTTCATTGTTTTCTGGTTGTTTTTGTAGTGCTTCTCTGTTGCTTTCTTCTTCTCTTGTGATTTGAAGCCTGCTTTTAGTATAATGCTTGGATTCCTTTCTCTATATTATACATATCTACTATGGATTTATGATTTGTGGTTACCTTTGGGTTCACTTAAGTTTGAACATATTCTAAAAACAGTTAATTTTTACTCCCCCTTTATGTTTTATGTATATGATGTCATATTTTAAATGCTTTTATATTTTGTATCCCTTTTAGTTTTTGTATCTAATAGATTTTATTACTTTTGTGTTTTAACCTCAATACTGACTTTACAAATGATTAATCTACACTCACTATATATGTGCTTTCACCAGTGAAATAATATTCTATCATAATTTCAGATAGATCTGGTTTTTTCTTTCCACTCAGAGAATTCTTTTTAACATTTCCTATAATGCTGGTTTGGTGATGATGGACTCCTTTAATTTTGGGAAACTTTTTATATTTTCTTCAATTCTGAATAGTGACATTTCTGGGTGGAATATTTTTGGTTGCATAATTTTTTTTCTTCATCATTTTGAATATGTTCTGCCATTTTCTTTTGGGTCTGCAAAGATGTGGCTGAAAAATCAGCTGATAGCTTTCTGGGTTTCCTTTGTAACTGTTTTCCTTTACTGCTTTTAAAATTCTTTCTTGACCACTAAGTTTTTGTCATTATAATTAATATGTGTTTCAGTGTGGACCTCCTTGGCTTCATCTTATTTGGGACTCTGATTCCTAGACTTGGATATCTGTTTCCCTCTCTGGATTAGGGAAGTTTTTACCTATTCTTTTTTTAAATAAATTAGTAAGTTAATTTCTTTATTAATATATAACATATTATGTGCCCCACAGGTACATGTCTGTGAATCATCAGGCTTACATATTTCACACCACTCACCATAGCACATACCCCCACAAAGTCCAAAACCCAGCCACCCTATTCCTACCCCCATTCCCCAACAATCCTCAGTTTGTTTCATGGGATTAAGAGTCTCTTACGGTTTGTCTCCCTTCCTGCCCCATCTTGTTTCATTTTTTCTTTCTGTGCTGTCAACAACCCTCTACCCTGCCTCTCAAATTCCGCATATCAGAGAGATCATATGATAGTTGTCTTTCCCTGATTGACTTATTTTACTCAGCATAATACACTCTACTTCCATCCCCATCATTGTAAATGACAAGATTTCATTTCTTTTGATGGCTGCATAATATACCTTTGTATATATATACCACCTCTTCTTATCCATTCATCTGTTGATGGACGTCTAGGTTCTTTCCATAGTTTGACTATTGTGGGCATTGCTGCTTTAAACATTGGGGTGCACATGCCCTTCAGATCACTACATTTGTATCTGTAGGGTAAATACCCACTAGTGCAATTGCTGGGTCATAAGGTAGATCTATTTTCAACTTTTGAGGAACCTCAATGCTGTTTCCCAGAGTGGCTGCACAAGCTTGCATTTACATCAACAGTGTAGGAGGGTTCTCCTTTCTCCACATCCTCTCCAACATCTGTCATTTCCGACATGTTAATTTTAGTCATTCTGACTGGTGTGAGGTGGTATCTCATTGTGGTTTTGATTTGTATTTCCCTAATGCCACATGATGTGGAGTACTTTTTCATGTTTCTGTTGACCATCTGGATGTCTTCTTTGCAGAAATGTCTGTTCATGTCCTCTACATTTCTTGATTGGATTATTTGTACTTTGGGTGTTCAGTTTGATAAGTTCTTTATAGATTTTGGATATTAACCCTTTATCAGATATGTCATTTGCGAATATCTTCTCCCATTCTGTCATTTGTCCTTTGGTTTTGTTGACTGTTTTCTTTGCTGTGCAGAAGATTTTGATCTGGATGAAGTCTGAATAGTTCACCTTTTCCCTTGCTTCCCTTGCCTTTGGTGATGTTTTTAGGAAGAGGTTGCTGTGGCTGAGGTCAAAGAGGTTGCTGCCTGTGTTCTTCGCAAGGATTTTGATGGATTCCTGTCTCACACTAAGGTCTTTCATCTATTTTGAGTCTATTTTTGTGTGTGCTGTATTTTCCCAACACCATTTTCCCAACACCATTTGTTGAAGAGAGTGTCCTTTATCCATTGGAAATTCTTTCCTGCTTTGTTGAAGATTAGTTAACCATAGAGTTGAGGGTCTGTTTCTGGGCTCTCTATGCTGTTCCATTGATCTATGTGTCTATTTTTGTGCCAATGCCACACTTAATTATTACAGCTTTGCAATACAACTTGAAGTCTGGAATTGTGATGTCACCAACTTTGGCTTTCTTTTTCAACATTCCTCTGGCTATTTGGAGTCTTTCCTGGTTCCATATAAATTTTAGGAATCATTTGTTCCATTTCTTTGGGGAAAATGATTGTATTTTGATAGAGATTGCATTAAATATGTAGACTGCTTTAGGTAGCATAGACATTTTCACAATATTTTTTCTTCCAATCCATGAGCATGGAACATTTTTTTTCCATTTCTTTGTGTCTTCCTCAGTTTCTTTCATGAGTACTTCATAGTTTTCTGAGTACATATTCTTTGCCTCTTTGGTTAGGTTTATTCTGAGGTATCTTACAGTTTTTGGTGCAGTTGTAAATGGGATTGACTCCTTAATTTCTTCTTCTTCTGATTTGCTGTTGGTGCATAGAAATGCAACTGTTTTCTGTGCATTGGTTTTATATCCTGACACTTTACTGTATTCCTGTATGAGTTCTAGCAGTTTTGGAATCGAGTCTTTTGGGTTTCCCACAAGAAGTATCGTATCATCTGCAAATAGTGACAGTTTGACTTCTTCTTTGCTGATTCGGATGCATTTTACTTATTTTTGTTGTCTGACTGCTGAGGCCAGGACTTCTAGAACTATGTTGAATAGCATAATGGACATCCCTGCTGATAATGGACATCCCTGTGGTGTTCTTGACCTTAGTGGAAAAGCTCTAGCTTTTTCTCCATTGAGAATGATATCCGCTGTGGGTTTTTCATAGATGGTTTTAATGATATTGAGGTATGTACTCTCTATCCCTACACTTTGAAGAGTTTTGTTCAAGAAAGGATGCTGTACTTTGTCAAATGGTTTTTCAGCAACTATTGAGAGTATCATATGGTTCTTCTTTTTTTATTAATGTATTATAACAAATTGATTAATTTATGAATAATGAACCAACTTTGCATCCCAAGAGTAAATCCCACTTGGTTGTGGTAAATAATCCTTTTAATGTACCGTTGGATCCTATTGGCTAGTATTTGGTGAGAATTTGCATTCGTATTCATCAAGGATATTGGTCTGTGGTTCTCCTTTTTGATGGGGTCTTTGTCTCGTTTTGTGATCAAGATAATGCTGACCTCATAAATGGAGTTTGGGATTTTTCCTTGCATTGGTAGAATTCCCCGGGGAAGCCATCTGGCTCTGGGCTCTTGATTGTTGGGAGAATTTTGATTATTGCTTCAATCTTGTTACTGCTTATGGGTCTGTTCAGGTTTTCTATTCTTCCTGGTTCAGTTGTGGTAGTTTATAGATCTCTAGGAATGTATCCATTTCTTCCAGATTGTCTGGCATATGGTTGCTCTTAATATATTCTTATAAGTGTCTGTATTTCTTTGGTGTTGGTAGTGATCTCTCCTCTTTCATTCATGATTTTATTCATTTGGGTCCTTTCTCTTTTCTTTTTGTTAAGTCTGGCCAGGGGTTTATCAATCTTATTAATTCTTTCAAAAGAACCAGCTCCTAGTTTCATTGATCTGTTCAATTGTTCTTTTAGTTTCTATTTCATTGATTTCTGCTCTTATCTTTATTATTTCTCTTCTCATGCTTGGTTTCTTTGCTGTTCTTTCCCCAACTTCTTTAGGTGTAGGGTTAGGTTCTATACTTAAGACCATTTTTGTTTCTTGAGAAAGGATTATATTGCTATATATCTTCCTCTCACGACTGCCTTTGTCGTGTCCCAAGATTTTGAACAGTGTGTTTTCATTTAAACTTGTTTGCTGTGAAGTGTGTAAACCTGGTGATTCACAGACCTGTACCCCTGGGGATAAAAATATATGTTTATAAAAAATAAAAAATTTAAAAAAAAAAAAAAAAAACTTGTTTCCATGAATTTTCTGAATTCTTCTTTAATTTCCTGGTTTAATTAATTTAATGAATGAGCTACTCATTCTTTAGTAGGATGCTCCTTAGCCTCCATATTTGAGTTCTTTCCAACTTTCCTCTTGTGATTGAGTTCTAGCTTCAGAGCATTGTGATCTGAAAATTTACAGGGAAAGATCCCAGTCTTTTGGTACCAGTTGAGACTTGATTTGTGGCTCAGGATGTGATGATCTATTCTGGAGAATTTTCATAGTGCACTAGAGAAGAATGTATATTCTGTTGCTTTGGGATGAATTTTCTGAATATATCTGTGATGTCCATCTGGTCCAGTGTGTCATTTAAAGTCTTTATTTCCTGGTTGATCTTTTGCTTAGATGATCTGTCCACTTCATTGAGGGGCATGTTTAAGTCCCCTATTAGTGTAGTATTGTTCATGTGTTTCTTTCGTTTTGTTCTTAATTGGTTTATATAATTGTTTCCTCTCCTCTTAGGGGCAGAGTTATCTAAAATTGGTAGATCATCTTGTTAGACCAACCCTTTAAGTACGATACAGTGTCCTTCCTCATCTCTTATTATATTCTTTAGCTTAAAATCTAATATCTGATATAAGGATTACCATCCCAGCTTTCTTTTGATGTCCATTAGCATGGTAAATTGTTTTTACTCCCTCACTTTAAATCTGAAGGTTTCTTTGGGTCTAAAATGAGTTTCGTATAGACAGCATATCAATGGGTCTAGTTTTTTATCCATTCTGATACCCTGAACTTAATGCCATTGTATTGCTTGTAAGGTGACTATTACTGTATATTGTTTCTATCCATTTCTGGTCTGTTACTTTACAGCTGTCTATTTGCTTAGAGGACTTTCTTCAATATTTCCTGTAGACCTGGTTTGGTGTTTACAGATTCTTTTAATTTTTGTTTGTTCTAGAAGCTTTTCATCTCTCCTTCTATTTTCAGTGAAAGCCTAGCTGGATATAGTATTCTTGGTTACATGTTGTTATTGTTTATTGCTCTGAATATATCATGCCAGTCCTTTCTGGCCTGCCAGGTCTCCATGGATAGGTCTGCTGACAATCTAATATTTCTACCATTGTATGTTAAAGACCTCTTGTCCTAAGCTGCTTTCAGGATTTTTACTTTATTACTGAAACTTGTAAGTTTTACTATTAGGTGATGGGGTCTGAACTTATTTTTATTGATTTTGAGGGGCGTTCTCTGTGCCTCCTGGTTTTGATACTAGTTCCCTTTGCCATATTGGGGAAATTCTCTACTAAAATTTGCTCCCATATATCCTCTGCCCCTCTCTCTTTCTTCTTCTTCTGGGATCCCAATTATTCTATATTGTTTCATCTTATGGTATGGCTTATCTCTTGAAATCTCTTCTTGGGGTCCAATAGTTGGTTGATTTTTGCTCAGCTTCTTTATTCTCCATCATTTGGTCTTGTATATCACTAATTCTCTTTTTGCCTCATTTATCATAGCAGGAAAAGCCTCCATTTTTTATTGCACCTTGTTAATAGCTTTGTTTGATTTCAACTTGATTAGATTTTAGTTCTTTTATTTCACCAGAAAGGGATTTTATTTTTCCATAAAGGGATTCTCCAATATATTCCACACTTTTTTTGAGCCCAGCTAGCTCCATGATAATCATCATTCTGATCTCTAGTTTTGACATATTATTAATGTCCCTATTGATTAGGTCCCTAACCATTGGCACTGTCTCTTGTTCTTTTTTTTTTTTTTTTTAATGAGTTTTTACACCTTGTCATTTTATCCAGGTAAGAATAGATAGATGAATGAAAGAACAAAATACTAAGAGGGTGGAAAAGACCCCAGAAAAATATACATTAACCAAATCAGAAGAGACCTGAAACATGGAGGAAAAGAAAAGGGAGATATATAAATATATAAATATATATATATATATATATATGTGTGTGTGTGTGTGTGTGTGTATACACACACACACACACACACACACATACATACTGGTGAATAAAACAGAGCCACCCACTTGAATTTGGTTTCTTTGAAGCAACTACCTTAAAAATTTTAAAGAAAGAAAAGCATATATATGTGTGTGTGTGTGTGTGTGTGTGTGTGTGTGTGTGTATGAAAACAAGGGTAAACACAATGAAGGAATGGAATATGATGGTAAAGATGAAAATTAAAAAAAATTAAGAATGGAATTGATAAGTTAGTTAGAAAAAGAAAAAGAAATAAAAGGAGAGAATGTGATCATTCTAGAGACTAGAACAAAGCCATGTGCTAGATTTAGGCTATATTTTCATCTGTTTGAATAAACTTTTTTCCTAAAATTTTAAAGAAAACAAAACCTATATATATACAAAAAAATAAAGTTAAACACAATGAAGGTATAAAATATGGCTATAACAATGAAAATTTTAAAATATTTTAAATTAAATATTTATAAAATAGTTAAAATGTTACAATAGGAAAGAGAAAATATTAAAAATAGAATTAAGAAAAAATAAAATTTAAATAATTTAATTTTGCAAGACTAAAGGATCATGGGGAAAAAGCCATGAATTCTATGTGTTTGTTTCCCCTAGGTCTGGAGTTCCACTGTTCTCATTGATCAGTGAACTTGGCCTTGCTAGATGTTCCTGCTGATCTTCTGGGAGAGGGGCCTGTAATAGTGATTTTCAAATGCCTTTGCCCTAGGTGGAATTCACTGCCCTTGCCAGGGGGCAGGCTAAGTAATCTGCTTGGGTTTGCTCTCCATAGCTTTTGCTCCCTGAATGCTTTCTGAAGAGCTTTGGAAGACAGGAATGAAGATGGCAGCTTCCTAATCTCTGGTCCCATAGGAGCTGAGAGCTTGGGGCCCCACTCCTTAATGCACCCTCAGAGGAAATGCAGTCAATCTCTACCATCTCCCTGGTCTCTAGCCATACTCTGTGCTCACCCAGCCTGTGATGGAGCATTTCTATCTGTGGCGTGTGGCCCAGTTTGGAGTCTCCAAACCCAGAAGGTTCCTGCAGCGTGCTCCTGTGATGCTCCTCTTGGAGGAGGAGGGAAGGGATCTTTCTGGATCTGCCACTTTTGGGGTCCCTGCTAGAAAAGCAGTGGTCAGAATGCTTCAGATCATGGTTTAAGGTAACCCCAAGGTGAAAGCTCACTCCTCAGCTCTCTCTGTAGCTGGCATCCCTACTGTGATACCTGGGAGCTCTGTCACACTCAGGCACCACCAGTCTATCTTTGACCTTGCAGGTCCTGAGACACTGTCCCTGTAAGGGCTCTACCCCTCTCTTAGCCTCTGGAGGGATGTCCCTCAGTGAAGCAGATTTCTAAAATTTCTAATTTTGTGCTCCACTGCTCCACTGCGTCACTGCATGCTGGGATCTGGCCCCTCCCTTGCTGTCTATCTTCCTATAGCTTCAGATTCACTTCTTTGCATGTCCTACCTTCCAGAAAGTGGTTGATTTTCTGTTCCTAGAATTGCGGATCTTCTTCTCTTCTATCTCCTATTGAGTTTGTAGATGTTCAGAATGGTTTGAAAAGTATCAAGCTGAACTCTTGGTACCTGATATTTCAGTCTCTCACTCCTTTGCCATCGTGCTTCCTCCCTCTAGCAATTCTTTTTTTTTTTTTTTAAGATTTTATTTATTTATTTATTTATTTGACAGAGAGCACAAGAACCCTGGGATCATGACCCAAGCTGAAGGCAGAGGCTTTAACCCACTGAGCCACCCAGGCGCCCCCCTCTAGCTATTCTTTCGTAATAAGTTTTCTATCCTCTTCTTATAGGATCCCTATAATACAAATGTTATTATGTCTGATGATATTACTGAGTTCCTTAGCATATTCTCATTTTTTATTCTATATATTTGGCTTGGTTGCTTTCTATTACCCTGTCTTCCAGATTATTGGTCCATTTTGCATCCTTTAATCTGATGTTGATTTCTTCTAGTGTACTTTTATTATTAATTTCTTCAGGTCTTACTGGTACTTTTTAATCTTTTCTTTTTGTTGAATTCCTCCCCAAGTTTATCCTCTTTTTTCCCCTCAGGTTCATCTTTATGTCGATTACTTTGAATTTTTTATTAGGCATAGTGTTTATCTGTTTTATTCAGCTATTTCATTATGATTTTGTCTTATTCTTTCATTTGGGACATATTCATTTTTTTCCTTCTTTTGTCTAACTCTGTTTTTGTTTCTATGTATTAAGTAGATCAGCTACATCTCTTGTCTTGATAGTAGTAGCCTTGTGTCAAAGAGATCCCACAGTGCCCTCTAACTCTATCCCCTCTAGTCACCCACACCAGGCACTCCATTTATGTCCCTGTGTGGGCTTCATGTCCTCTGCTATTTTGTCTGACTGTGATTGCCTTCAGTTCAGCTGGCTGCAGTTACCCAATTTCCCTGCTATGGATACACTGGCCAATGTTTACTTCCTTCTCAGTTGAGAGCCTTGTAAAAGGCCACCACCACCTTCTTGGATGGGACCAGTAGACAGAATGGTCATCCACTAATTTGTCTCTTTGCCACAATTGTAGGTGCACCAAAGGGCAGGGCCTGCTGCCTGTGCAGCCAACTAAGAGGCTTTTGTTGGTGGGTGAAACTTCCATTCAGACTAGCTGTCTATAGTTAGCCCCTCTTCCACAGCTGTATGTGTACCAAAAGGTACCATCTATGAGGACAGTTTGCTGGAACTTTAAGTGTGCTGATGTGTGGGGTGATGTCTTCTAATCCCTGGCCAGGAGTCACATTTGAGTAGCAACAGTCCCTTCTGGAGATGTCTGTAGGGTGTGGCAGGAAAAGAGCTGCTTTGGAGAGATACTTTCCAAGACAGGTAAGTTGGGTGAGAGGGGTCTTCAGGGGAATGCCAGGATAGAGCACAGTGAGCTAGTGAGGTAGATGGAGGGACATCATTGGGTCCTGCAAGCATCTGGCTTTAGGAGAAGAGAAATGACACCCACCCGCATTTTTTCCCCCCTCAGAGAGATCTGAAGGTCCCTGTCACTTCAGCACAGGTTATAAGATTTTAGTTTTATTTATCTCAAGATATTTTAAATTTCTTTTTGATTTCTTCTTTGACTCTTTGGTTGTTCAATAGTGTGTTGTTTAATTTCCACATTTTAAAAAAATTTTCTGTTTCCCTTTATATGAATTTCTAGTTTCATTCTGTTGCAGTTAGAGAAGATACTTTGTATGATTTCATTTTCCTAAATTTGTTAAGATAAATTTTGTGACCTAACATGTAACTTATCCTGAAGTCTGTTTTATGTGCATGGGAGAATGTGTATTCTGTTCCTTTTTGGGCGGAATGTTCTGTATATATTCATTAGACTTAATTGATATGTTGTTCAGGTCCTCCCTTCCCTTAATGATATTTCTGTTTTTGCTATCCATTTTTTGGAAATGGGGTATTGAAATCTGGTATTTTTGTGTTGCTGTTTATTTCTTTCTTCAATTCTGTCAATATTTGGTCATATATTTGGGCACATTCATGATAGATAAATGTATATTTGTTATATGTTATAACAAATAACAAATGTAAATTTGTGTTATATATATATATATATATATATATATATATATATATAATCTTCCTGGTGACTTTTCTCTTCATTTATTAATGTTCTTTATTTCTTCAGAGAGATCATGAAACTGAGTCTATTTTGTCTTATGTAAATATTGCCACCTCTGATCTATTTTGGTTATAATTTGCCTGAGATATTTTGTTCCAGTCTTTTACTCTTAGCCTATGTGTGTCTTTAAATCTAAAGCAAGGCTCCTGGGGTGTCTGGGTGGTTCAGTTTTTAAGTGTCTGACTCTTGATTTCAGCTTGTGTCCTCAGGTCATGATCTCAGAGTCCTGGGATAGCACCCTATGTCGGGCTCTCTGCTCTCAGTAGGGGCCTTACTTAAGACTCTCTCCCTCTGCTCCTTCCACTACTCAGATCTCTCTCTCTCTCTCTCTCTCAAATAAATAACCTTAAAAAAAATTAATCTGTAGAATCATATAGTTCCATCTTTAAAACAAAATTAAACCACTTAATATCTTCTGATTAGGGAATTTAATTCCTTTATATTTAAGTTTTTTACTAGATGGGGAATTATTTTCACATTGCTATTATTTTTTTCTGGATTTCTTATAGCTATTGTGTTCTCATTTTCCTCTGGTACATTCCTTTGTGCATCACTGATTTTTTTTTTTAATTGACGGGCTTTGATGCTTAATTGTCTTTCATGTGCTTACTCTAGGTCATGTGTGTGTGTGTGTGTGTGTGTGTGTGTGTGTGTTTCCCTTGGGACTTACATAAAATATATTATTGTTATAATAATCCATTTAAACTAATAACAACTTAACTTCAATTATTTCTACTCTTTTACATTTCTCTACCCAACTTTATTTTACTAATGCTACATATTTTCTTCTTACATATTTTGTATCGATTAACAATTTTATGACTTTTATACATTCTTCAAATTCTATACAAAATTTAACATTGTCTTTTACACTACCATTATATTCTCACATTATTTTTTTCTAAATATTCACCTTTACCAGTAAGCATTTTGTCTTCATATGCCTTTGTGTTGCTCTCTAACAGTTTCTTCATTCCACTATATTCCAACATATAGTATACAATTAGGTTATTTTTTTTAAAGATTTTATTTATTTATTTGACAAAGAGAGAGAGAAAGAGAGTATAAGCAAGGGGGAGGGGGCAGCAGCAAGGGAGAGGGAGAAACAGGTTTTCCATTGAGCAGGGTGTCCCATGTGGGGATCCATCCCAGGACCCTGAGATCATGACTTGCGCTGAAGGCAGATGCTAAACCAACTGAACCACCCAGATGCCCATAAATCATAAACCAGATTTCTTGTCTGTTGATTGCAAATAGCTCTTTGTCTTATTGATGTGACTTAGGTTTATTTTTTCAACTGATTTGAATCTCATAAAATTTCATGAAATCATTAGCCTATTGGTACATGAATTCAAATTGAGTGTTCTGTGGATGCCAAAATCTGAAGAAATAGTGCATTACTTTGTGAATTATATTACTTGAGGATAACAAGATATATTTCATTCATCCTCACAAAAAGCTGACAATATATTTTTGGCCTGTGGTACCTTAGTGGTGGTTGAAATTAATCTAATTGATTTGACTAGAAATCTAATGAGCTAGAAAGACCAAGGCATTTTTCCAAGAAAATAAGTTTAAAAAAATACTTCAGTAATATAAAATATGTGTTGCCATAAGAAGGGTAGAGTTTATGTCATCATGCATGCAAAAAGATAGAAAACCATTGATTGGCTTTAGGCAAAGTTGCTAAAATTGTCAAATTGAAGCACATATGTACAGGCAAGTAATGGAACATATATAAAATATATAATAAATATATAATCTGATATATATTAGCTTGAATGAGATTTCATAAAGCCTTATCTTTGTATAGGGTAACACACACACACACACACACACACACACACACAGAGTGATGGTCCTCACTGCAAGAAGGTGAGGAACAGGTCAATAAAGATTTTTGGCAGACAAAGACTTTGGCATGCTCATACCTTTGTTTGACCAAGGTATTAACCTAGCATACCCTGTTTTGCTTGTGGAATTAAGTATCCAAATCTTGACTGTTTACTAACTATGACAGACCACAATAAGATGTATGTAATCAAGTGCAAAACAAAACAATCCCATAGAAACTGTAAAAGAAAAATTTTTATATGCATATAGACCCATACACAACCCATTTGTTTTTTCTTAAAATTTACTCAAGTTCTCAAGTTGGACAACAGTGACTTTTTTTTTTTTTTTTGCTATGACAATAAACTTTCAAGTCACATCAATATTTTTCAGGAAAGAAATGATTGAATAAGACACTGATTATGCTCTCCATTCTCAGAAGTGTTGAATGAATAATCTGAAAGATTATCGAACAATGAATGTCATAAAGATAAATATTTTCAATGGAATACTTTAATAAAGAAATAGAATGATTTACAAATACACTGGATTTTTAAATTGTTTGAATAAGTATGCATTTATAAATACAATAAACACAAAAATAGAACTTAACAATATAATTATTTATATCATGTAAAGCCTAGAACTGTAATTCTTAACTCTTTAAAAGTAACATGCTCACCACAAAACAAAATGAAATGCAAAAATGAATGAAAAAAATGTGTAATAGTATTCCATTGTGTATATATACCACATCTTGCCATTTGCGACAACATGGATGGAACTAGAGCGTATCATCCTTAGCGAAATAAGTCAAGCAGAGAAAGACAACTATCATATGATCTCCCTGATATGAGGAAGTGGTGATGCAACATGGGGGCTTAAGTGGGTAGGAGAAGAATCAATGAAACAAGATGGAATTGGGAGGGAGACAAACCATAAGTGACTCTTAATCTCACAAAACAAACTGAGGGTTGCTGGGGGGAGGGGTGTTGGGAGAAGGGGGTGGGATTATGGACATTGGGGAGGGTATATGCTATGATGAGTGCTGTGAAGTGTGTAAACCTGGTGATTCACAGACCTGTACCCCTGGGGATAAAAATATATGTTTATAAAAAATAAAAAATTATTAAAAAAATGTGTAATAATAGCCACTCATCCTTATGCAATCTTGTTCCATCCAGCAACTTCTGCATATCAAACAAATAAAAATATGCAACCTAAACAAATGATGGTGAAACTGAAGGAAAAAGAAAAGAAAGTTGCCTAACAACACGCAGTTAACAGAGCTGGTATGTGAATCTGAGCAGTTTTCTCCAAGAATCATGTTCTTTATGTAAATTTAACTCATTTGTTTAGCTGAACAATATGTCTAAGGCTGGTACACATTTTATATCTTTTTTTAAAAGGTTTTATTTATTTATTTTTTGGCACAGAGAGACACAGTGAGAAAGGGAACAGAAGTGGGGGAGATCAAAATCCTTGAGGAAAAAAATCACTTTTTATGAAGTAATAATTTCTGGGATAAATAAGTATACAAGTCCAAACAAGGGTGAGCTTTTTATTTAATCTTTTTAAAAGTTTCCAAGTTTGAAAATCAATTTTAACAATTATAATTCAAAACCTTCCTTTCTGGTTATATATTAACTAAAGATTAGTTTTTTTAATCTTTTTAACTTCAATTTCAGTGAATTTCTTTCATTGAATTTATGCCAGTTCGTGGCATAATTTGTATGCTCATCAGTGTCATGGGGTAATCTGAAAATGTCAAACATTCATTAGGGAGTTCTCTAAATTTGTTTTTGGTATGTTTTATCTATAATTCTTCAATTGTTTTCTCATTCTGCTCCCCTTAAATTTCTTTGAGTTTCTGGCTAAAATCTATCCAGCAGAAGGAAATAGTTGACAGAGTTAAACTGGAATGTAACAAAAAGAAATTGGAATGGAGAATGACAGTCTTTGAAAATAAGACTTATTCCACTCTGGTCCACTGTAATAAACAAACTGGACTCAAATTAACACCAGATTGTTTATAGGCATTCTTTTCTTAGCATGGAATGCGATGTGTCTATAAAATAAAATGATAAAAATAAGATGTAGAAATTGCCCTATAAATGATGACACCTAATTGATACAAAATTGATTTGACATTTGCAAAAATAATATAATTCAATAAAAGCACATTTAAATTCAAAAGTTTGCAAAAGTTTCTGTAAAATAATTCAATATTAGTTGCATCTTTCTCTTCAAGATGGATGTTAAACAATAATTAAAAACCCACTTTTGGAAAAAAAAACCTTGTGATAACATTTTAATTATTTTGTGGACTCCTTTTATTTTTCTTTATTTTTTTAAGGAGGGATTTTTTTTTTTAAGATTTTATCTATTTATTTGATAGAAGACACAGCAAGAGAGGGAACACAAGCAGGGGGAGTGGGAGAGGGAGAAGCAGGCTTCCCGCTGGGCAGGAAGCCCAATGTGGGGCTCAATTCCAGGACCTTGGGATTATGACCTGAGCATAAGGCAGACGCTTAATGACTGAATCCCCCAAGTACCCCTGTAGACTCCTTTTAATTTAATATATAATTTAGCTCTTCATCTAACAGATACACAAACTTAAATTCATTACTTGTGTTTATATTACACAAGTACTACTGCCAATTCTGGTGATGTCACTCCAGAGTTTCCCACACATAAATATATTCATGATGACATAATTGTTATTATGACGTTAAGAAAGGAGGTGGAATAAATAAGTAAATAAATAAGCAAATAAATAAAATTTTAAAAAGAAATTAAAAAAAAAGAAATGAATTTCTTTTTCTGAAACTGTTCTCATCCTCCACTGAATTTCTGTCATATAACTTCCTACCATTTGAGGAGAGACAGTGGTTTTAGTTAAGGATGGAACAGAAATTAAATTACTTTAGAGAGAAATATGATTAGTCTATAATGACCATGTTGGATTTAGAAAACCTTGAAGTCTGTGTATTTGATACCTTGGTGCAAGAAAACTTCAGCATTCATTTAATTAGAAGTTATAAAATAACTGGCACATGCAAATACCTGCTAATAGTGTCTGGATCAAAATGAGTAAGATTTTATTTTGTAGTGTTTCATCCCCTTTACTCACATTCTCCCAAGCTTCTGTTGTCTCCGTGACTTTGAAATCTGTTACTTTTTGATAAAATTCCTCATTTCACATCCACAAACTTACTCTACTCACTCTCTTTTTAAAGGACTGAAAAGTTTCTATCTAAAACTTTTTACATAAAATCTTTTCCAAAATCAAGATTCTCAATTCTGTTTGTGGTTAATATTCACAAGTTATAAACCTAATTATTTTATTAAAGTTACACAAAGTGGGAATGCAGGTTAATCCTCCTTGGGTCTATCAGAATGTTTCAAAGATGTGCTTTAAGTGAAAAGTGAAATGTGAGGTGGATTAGCTTTTAAGTTCTCAAATAAAAACAGAACTGAGAGGAGAATCAAATCCACAGTTCACTGAAAAATATTAAAAATGACAGGACTTTTGAGAGAACTTTTACATCCATGAAATTGAATGACAGCATTTTTTCCCTTGAAGAAGTACAAAATCTGAAAATAACAATTTATTACTCCATTTGGAATTTGCAGAAATCTGTTTTTTTTTCCAAATAAGGTCATTTTAATTTCTGAGAGTTAAAGAAGTACATATAAGCTAGTCTGTGATCTGAAAGTATTGATAAATTATTATCCTTCATTAAGATAAATTATATTAGTAGTCCTACATTCATATCCCAAATCCCAAGATTTAATTTAAAAAATTACCAAAAAAGTGGGAAAAAAAGTGAGGGGTGCTAATGACCTGGAATATTCTATACACTCTGTGTCACATTGGGCCATCTATTTCCACCCAATGATCTTGATTTCGCCTTATTATACTCTAAGTTTTTGAAACAGCCACTTCTTATGTGTTTAGAATTTCCCTCCTAGCTCTTGAGATTTCTTTTTAGTGTCCTCTGCTAGCTGTTTCTTTGACCATTTCATGAATATCTACATTCTGCTAAGTTAGGTAAGTCATTGTCTTCTAATTCTAGATGAACCACTTGGATCATATAATTCTTTCCAGTGGATTAAATTACCTTTTATGTGCTAAATTTTTTCCAATTTCCATTTCTAGTGCATAATGCTTTCCTGAGTCCTGGATCCCGGATCATTATGTCTTACTGTCACCTATGCCTATACGCAGTGAGATTCCAAAAGCATTTGTCTAATATGCCATCTTTATTAGACTCTGTTTCAGCCTTTACCTCTTTCTCTTTCTTAGAAATATGAATTGATTCACATGAAACCAAAGCCATTAGTCTTGCTATCATCCTTGATCACTTTTCCTCAGACCTAGGATTTAAACAGTGTTTACCAAGTAATATTAAGTACAAATTGTAGAGTTATTTTGAGAAAAACTGTCACTAATATCATCTATATTCTGTGCCTATCTATCCTTTTGGCAAAGTATGGTGGGAGAAAAACATGAAGCCACACTAAAAATTATTATTTTAATTTCTTGGCTACAAACATCACATAGACCCTTTAATCCTCACAACATGCCTACAGGCAGCTGCTGGTCCACTTGTTTTACCTCTCTCCTACGTGATCATTTTATACTTCCTCCTCTCCATTCACACCACATTAGCTGTTTTGTTATTATCACTCACCAATTGCTTTTATTCCTACTCCACTGAGGAAACTAAAGTCTTAAGAATTTTTGCAGACTCTAATAACTACAACTATCCAATTACCAACACAGGCAACTATGTTCTCTGCTTTATAGTTTTTTACTGCACATGTAACTATCATTCTTTACTGAAAAAATATCTCTACTTGTGCATGAGGGTCAATCTTCTCTTACCTATTTAAAGACAGTGCTTTAGGACTTCTTCCTTCTTTTTACTACCATATGAAATTTTCATTTTCTACCATATATGCACATAAGCTTTTTTTAAAAAGTTTTTTCTTATTTATTTGAGAAAGTGAGAGTATGAATGAGGGGGAGAGGAAGATGGAGAGGGAGAAGCAGAGCCCCAAAGAAGTAGGGAGCCTGAGGTAGGGATTGATTCCAGAACTCTGTGATCATCACCTGAGCCAAAAGCAGACTTTTTTTTTTTTTGAGTTTTATATATATATATATTTTTAAATTTTTTATTTTTTATAAACATATATTTTTATCCCCAGGGGTACAGGTCTGTGAATCGCCAGGTTTACACACTTCACAGCACTCACCAAAGCACATACCCTCCCCTATGTCCATAATCCCACCCCCTTCTCCCAACCCCAAAAGCAGACTTTTAACTAACTGAGCCACTCAGGCTCCCCAGCACATAAGCTCTTGATAACATTTTCCTGTCAGCTTTTGTTCAGTTTTCTGGCTTTTTTAGAACACTCTTCAAGTGAGTTTTTTATGCATTCTTCCTCCAGTTCCTCTCATCTCATGCTCTCAAACCCAATTTACTTCATCTGTCTATAAACACTGTTCTTGTCAAGATCAGAATTATCTCTATTTTAGAAAATCCAGTAGTCAGTTTTCAGTTCAAAACTACAGGCAGCACTCAACATATTTGATCATTCCCTCCTCTTTCATCTATTTCCCCACTTGGCTTCACTTTGTCTAAGTGTTTGCTCTATCCCCATCTCCTTTATGGATTATCCTTTTTGCCCAGATATAGTTCATTTTTTGTATAACTTCTATAAATACATATTTTTTCTGATATGGTAATATGATAAGGCATTTTCATGAAGTATCCTGTGAATAGTTATATGATTAATATGTCAAAATGACATTTATTGAATGAAAACATGTCAAGGTTAATGAGGAATTAAAAACTAAGTGTTATCTTAGAAAAGGAATTTCTATGATTTTCTGTCATTGTCCTAAATACAAAGTTAATTTTGTAGCATTGTAACCATGAAGTTATTCAGAGTTGCTCCATTAACACATCAAATTCATTCAATCAAATATATGCCAGAACTATTTCTAGTTCAAACTGGACTGAATTGATAAGTTAGGATTTTAATGCCTTGTTTTTTGTTACCAAATAAATCAATTTTCCCAAACTTCACCAACAATAAAATCATATTCTCAAAACACTTTCAAGAAGGAAATATGTTTCTTTACCCACTCATAAATGCTTTTTCTGTATGCCACTGGACATCATTTACTGGTATTTGTATAATTCACTTAAAAATACATTTTATCGGGGCGGCTGGGTGGCTCAGTGGGTTAAGACTCTGCCTTCGGCTCAGGTCATGGTCTCAGGGTCCTGGGACCGAGCCCCACATCGGGCTCTCTGCTCAGTGGGGAGTCTGCTTCTCCCCACTTCTGCCTGCCTCTCTGCCTACTTGTGATCTCTCTCTGTCAAATAAATAAATATAATTTTAAAAAAATACATTTCATCTGGGGCAACTGGGTGGCTCAGTGTGTTAGGCCTCTGCCTTCAGCTCAGGTCATGGTCTCAGGGTCCTGGGATCGAGCCCCGTGTCTGGCTCTCTGCTCGGCAGGGGACCTGCTTCCTCCTCTCTCTTTTTCTGCCTCTCTGCCTACTTATGACCTCTCTCTCTCTGTCAAATAAATAAATAAAACCTTTAAAAAATTTTTATCTTAGGATCCATTGTTAGAGATAAAATAGGAAACATATTCAACACTTGATCATTTATAAAATTCTTCTGTGAAAACACATCCCATGGTGAAATAGTCTCCATTTTGAAAAATTCCTTAGGGGTATATTGAAATATATTTCCATTATCTTGGCATAATACCAGTTCTTTAGGATAATAATCTTCTGGGGGAAAAGTTGCATCAAGATCTTTGTATACACTTTTTTATTCTTTACTTATAGTATACACTTTTATTCTGTAGCTTCCAAATATTTTTCATACAATGCAGAAATCTAATATTTTCTGAGGTTTTGCAGCTCCTGTATAGGGAACTTTTGCAGGAACACTCCAATAACCAGGTTTCTGTTGTAAGTGGTGATTTAGCAGATTGTGCCTTACATGGAGGTGGCTCCACTGGAATCTACAGTGAGCCGTTTTCAACAAATGAAAATAGCTCCATTTTCAATCTACAAATAGAGCCATTTTCAACACTCTTTTCCATACCACTTACCCAATACATCAGAAATATTTGTTGCTACTAAATTCAACATTATATAACCATTGTTTACTACCTCTAGTATTGTCACCCCAATCTACTGGAGTTACTGTAATAGCAACAGACCTTGCTGCTATTACATCTACCCTCTCAGTTTCTTCTCAAAATACTACGGTTATTCTTTTTTTTTTTTTTTTTAATACCAATTTGCCTGTTTATACCAGTTTGATACCAGTTTGCCACTTCTTTGCTTAGAACTGCAATGATTCCTCCTTTTCACTGAGACTAAAAGCCAAAGTCCATACAATGGCCTACAGGTTTCATAATGTCTGCCTCAACCTAAAACTCTGATCTATTATAGTATTTCCCTTCACTCACTCAGCCCAGCCTCATAACATCCTTGTTCTTCCTTGAGCCTTTTAGGCAAGCTCTCACCTTATGACCTTGCTCTAGCTGTTTGTTTTCTTTGTATAATGCTTTTGTGTTTCCAACAGAATATACAATTTATCAATTAATTGTATCTCTGAAAATTTCTGAAGAAATAGATGGTAGATCTTTTCTCCTAGTTAATATGTCAGATTAAGGTACTATTAGACACAACTAATTTCAGTTAATCTGATATAATAAAAATTGCTTCCGCACTGACAAGGCTGATGTCTTATATGTAAGGTAGAAGAACCTCGTTTTTGTGAATAGTCAAAGCTAACTTCCTTTTTTCCAAAAGAAAGAAAGCTCATATGCACATACGCATATAAGCTCTTGATAATATTTTCCTGTCAGTTACTTTGCTGTTTCTGTCAGTTTCTACTTTACAACTCCACCCACCCTCTGTCCCTCCATACCTCTGCTTGACTGCCTCTTTTGCAACTCTATTTTGAGTTACACAGTGATTTGAGGAGATATAGGTTTTAAAAAGAAAAAAAAAAAAACAGGGCAAAGAAGATAAAATGACAGAATTTAGGGTTAATAGGAAAGGAGGAGGGCTTAGCTCCAAGTTCGTAAGCAATAATATATAATCATGCTTATAGGAAGGAAAAGAGGAGATACAGTTCTAAAAGTGCAGTGTTTTTGCATTTTGTTTCAGAAAGGGAAACATAAAAAGAGAAACTCAGGCAGAGCTGCCAAGAGTGTTAAAATAGATGAAAGGTAAAATAGGATTTTTTAAAATGCTGTTATTGACTCAGGAGTTGGATCACTTTTAAGTTCTTAAAATACAAGTAAGGATAATAATAGTGTAGCATAATTTTGAGTTGTATCATTTACTTTTGTATTTTACATAATTTCTTAATATCTTGGAATGTAGAGGGATTGATTCATCTCATAATTCAGCTAATAAAATTTATCATCAGTAGTTGGTATACAATCTCACTTGGGTTTTATTTTCTTATATTTACTTTTATTTATTTTACTTACAATTCATGTAGCTGGAAATCATTCTACCATATATGTGCTTAAAAGAAGGAACAGATTAATGTGTATTATGTAAGAGCGATTTTTTGTATGAATGTTACACAGCCAATGAGCAAAATGTGGCCATATAATCTTTCTGTATATTATTTATTATGCATATTACACATGTATTTTATATTATATATGAATACATATACATTATATTATATACAGTATAATAATATACACTATATATTATATATAATTATATATTATTTATTATTCTACTAGTTTTCATCAACAAAAATATTATGATTTGCATTTTCCCTTTTTAAGTAGATTACTCTGGAATCTGTTTGCTTTTTTTCTGTCCCTATGTTTTTTGGGGACAGTCTTTCCTGTTTGACTTTGATGGTAAGTAGTGAGAGAATGGTTTTCCCTGTATTCTATTTCTTTTATATTTCTGCAGAATATTTACATTCTCTTCATCTTTCATTGTCATTCTTTTTCTACTTAATTATTCCCCAAAATAGAACTTTCTATCAAGCTACTACCTTCAGTCCTGTTATCTTCATCTGACATTTAATCCTCATCTTTGTCTTACTGGAAGTGGGTTTTCTGTTTTTTTTTTTTTTTGTTTTTTTTTTTTTTTTAATTCACTCTCCAACCTTAACCTTTCCCCACCCTTTAAAAACTGAGCCTCTTAAGCCTTCCTTTCCCCATCTGCCTTGAAGTAAGACTAGAAGATCTATTAGAATTTAGGGATATATTTCCATACATAGGTAATTTTAAGTTTTTGGTGTTCTGTCTCTATCGTTGATGAAATTATAAATCATATGTGCACTTGTACTACTGTCAAGTTTAGATACTTTGAAAGATGGATACATAGAGTAAGTTCACTTTAAACAACTACCATTAAACTCTAGGAATTATTTTCCAAAATTGTGTATGTCAATATTAAGGGCTTCAATAAGACAAATGAGCTCACTTGTTAAATTATCCATTCTAGGCTAGATTAATGGCAAAATGACTCATAAAGGATAATAAACATGTTATGGATTGAATATTTATGTCCCTCCAAAATTCAGCTGAAGCCCTAACCCCAGGTTGGCTGTATTTGGAGACAGAGTCCCTAAGGAAGTAATTAAGGTTAAGTGTGGCCATAAGGGTGGTAACTTAATCTAACTGGATTACTATCCTCATAAGGAGAGAGAGACACCAGAGATCAGTCTTGCAATATCTCTCTGTGCACCTGCACAAAAAATAAAAGCAAACAAAACACACACACAAATAAAGAGTAGCTATCTACAAGTCAGGAAGCGTTCTCACTAGGAATCTATCTGGCCCAAACACACTAATCTTGGACTTTTAGACATCAGGACTATGAAAAAATTCATTTCCAAATTTTGTGTTAGAAGCCCTAGTAATTCATACAATACCTGAATTATATCTTCCTTTTAATAACAGCTTGAGAAACCATTCTCAAGGGGTATACTGAAGTGAACAAGAGAGATTTTAAGGAAAATCAAGTTCATAATATTTATATCTTATTACTACTCAAAACACAGCATGTGATGCTGTATTTTCAATATTCATTTGCAATTATTCATCACTTGCTACTTCTACAATTTATTTTCTAAAGGTATAGATAAAAGTAAATGACTATCCAATAAAATAAAGGGATTCCAATCCCAGAAATTTTCAATGCACATATCTTCTTCATATAGAAATTAAATAGATTTATAATATTTGTATATTGTTAAATTTTTTGTAGATGAAGATTATCGAGATTATCACCTATCACTTTAATAATTGTTGCTAAATTACAGATGGTGTCATATAACATCAGTAGAGGCTAGAAACATTTTTTCCCAGGCTTCTTTTATTTTTTTCTTTAATTTTTGCACTTCCATTGAAAAACATGTTGCGTTTCTTCTTTTCAGACAGTGTTAAGATTATTTTCTAAAGTCTTTGAAATTATTAACTCTGCTGTCCATATTACATCTTTTGAAAACTGGGTCCAAACTAGCTTCTTAGCAAGCAGATACAATTAATTATCTCTTGGTTGCTAGGCTTATATAGTATGGATACAGAATCTACTTATTTATTTTTGAAAGATTTATTCATTGATTTGAAAGAGAGAGAGAGTGAATGAACATATAGGGAGAAGAGGCAGAAGAAGATAGAAACTCACCCAGACTCTGCACAGAGCACAGAGCCTGATGCAGAGCTCAATCCCAGGACTCTGAGATCATGACCTGCGCTGAAATCGAGAATCTGTCACTTAACCAACTGCACCACCCAAGTACCCCCAAAATCTATAAACTGCCATCATTCAACACTTACAATATATGATAACATAAAACAAGTGAAGGTTATGAGGTTCAATGCACATTAAATCAATAATTATATAGTTTCTAAGTAAAAAATAAGTTTCAATTATTGCAAGTTTCGTGGATAATCCAATATCATTTAAAAAACAAATTTAAAATATTCTACCTGTTACAATTTATGTATTTGTAGTGTGTATATGTGTATATGCATACACTTTGTACATACATACCTTTCCTTTATATATATATATATATATATATTTCATATCTTATACATATTTTCATGTCATTTTTTACTTTAGTTGAATTTTCATTTTATTACCTAGAATATATTATCAAGAGTTAGAAATCACTTCAAGTAGATTGATATAAAAAGAAACAGGTATACTTCTAATTGTGAAAAGTTTGTGTTTGGCGGTTGCCTGGGTGGCTCAGTCATTCAAGCATCTGCCTTGATTTTGGCTCAGGTCATGATCTCAGGGTCCTCCGATCAAGCTCCTTGGTGGGCTCTGTGTTGAAAATGAAGCCTCCTTAAGATTCTCTTCCTTTCCTTCTACCCCTACCTCCAACTCCTTCCTTTTTTCTCTCTCACTCTCAAAAAAACAAAAACAAAAACAAAAACAAAAACAGACGTGTTTGAGCAGGGAGAGAGAGCGAGTACAGGCGGACAGAATGGCAGGCAGAGGCAGAGGGAGAAGCAGGCTCCCTGCCGAGCAAGGAGCCCGATGCGGGACTGGATCCCAGGACGCTGGGATCATGACCTGAGCCGAAGGCAGCTGCTTAACCAACTGAGCCACCCAGGAGTCCCTATTACAAGAGTCTTAAAGTCTATATTATAATTCTAACAAGTGTTAGAATTTAATGATCTTCTCCACCACTTTATACTCAGCATCTGTAATAGTCCCTGGCATGCAGAAAGCCATGATATACATTCCCTAAAGGCATGGATGATTCCATGATTAATAGTGATGTTAAATATGTAAAAGAATTAAAGTTTGTGTGTGTGTGTGTGTGTGTGTGTACAATACACTGAACAGATACATACTTAGAAAACAGTATAACAAAGACATCAGAATCTCAGGCTCTGGAGTCCTATTTCATGAGTTTGATGTATGATAGGACCACTGATGAGTTGTGTGACTTTAGACAAGTTATCAATCTCGTGGAGCCTCAGTTTCCTCAGTTGTGAAATATGGTTAATAAAAGTACCAAATAATGGGGTTGTTAAGACAATAATGATGAGTTAATAGTCTGAATTTGTGAAAAATAATAGATAAAATATGCAGTTAATAAACAGTGGTTATCATTAAGGACTGTACTAGCAATACCACTGACTCAGTGCGTATTGCACACATTAAAGGGACTATTCCATAACCCTATTTTAAGAGATTTAGTCTGAAAAAAAAAAAAGCCATCTATTCACTTGAAATTCTGGTACATGACAGGTTTTTACTTGCTCCCTTTTCTTGCTGTTTTATATATTTTTGCTTACATCGTAAATGCAATTTTGAGATCTCACCATTCTATAACTATAGAACCTTAAACCTGGGTGAACACAATTTCGTTCTTCATGCCCAGTCATCTTTGACTTGTTTTTCCAGTTTAATTGAAGTGTTAGTGACATAGTACTGTAGCATTTTGAAGTGTACAGTGTAACAGATTTACGTTAGGAAGTAATTACAACCATAAGTTTAGTTAGCATCAACCATCTGCGATAGATTCATAATTTCTTTCCTTGTGATGAGAACTCAGTATTTACTCTAACGACTTTCACAGAAGTTATACAGCAATGTTAACTGTAGTCGTCATGTTATATATCTCTAGTATTTATTGTTCTTATAACTGGAATTTTGTACCTTTTTACCACCTTCCTCTAGTTCTTCCTCCCTTCAGCTTTATGCCTCTGGTAACCACAGATCTGATCTTTTTTTTTTTTTTTTTTTTTATGAATTCAGGTTTCTTCATGTACATATAAGTTAGATAATAAAATATTTATCTCTCTCTGACTTACTTCACATAGTATAATGCTCAAGTCCATCTATATTGTCACAAATGGCAGGATGTCCTCTTTCGTTATGGCTGAATAATATCCCATTGGTTATAAACACAACTTTTTAAAAATATTTTTTAAATGTTTATTAACATATAATGTATTATTAGCCCCAGGGGTGCAGGCCTGTGAATCGCCAGGTTTACACACTTCACTGCACTCACCACAGCACATACCCTCCCCAATGTCCATAACCCCACCACCCTCTCCCTACCCACCTCCCCCAGCAATCCTCACTTTCTTGAGATTAAGAGTCTCTTATGTAAACACAACGTTTTTATTCATCTATTGATGAATAGATGTTAAGTTTACTTTGATATCTTGGCTATTGTAAATAATGTTGCTATGAACATGGGAGTGCAAATAGCTTTTGAAGTATTCCCAGATGTGGAGTACCTGTGTCATATGGTAGTTCTACTTTTAGTATTTTAAGAAGTCTCTATAATAATTTCCATAGTGCCTGTGCCAGTTTATAATCCCACCAACAGTGTATGAAAGTAAACTTTTCTTCATAGCCTTGCCACTATTTGAAAATAGTCATTTTCAAATGACTTTTTGAAAATAGTCATTTTTAAAAGGCATGAGGTATATCTCATTGCAGATTTGATTTGCATTTTCTTAATGACTAGTACTGTTTAGCATCTTTTTGTATACTCATTGGAATGCATATATCTTCTTTGAAAATAGTCTATTTAGATCTTTTGCCTAATCCTAATAGGATTCATAGTTTTTTATTTGTTTTGCTGTTGAGTTGTAGGAATTACTTATATATTTTGTCTATTAACCCCTTATCAGATATATGGTTTGCAGATATTTTTCCTATTCTATAGGTGGTCTTTTGACTTTGTTGATTTTTTTCTGTGCAGTCCCACTTGTTTGTTGAAGTCATTTTTTTTTTTTAACTTACTGATTTTGCTTTAGGTGTCATATAAAAACATAACAAAACACAAAACCTAAAAAGACCCATGTCAAGGAGTTGTGTGTGGGGTTTTTTTGTTTTTTGTTTTTTTGTTTTTGTTTTAAGAATATCTAAGAATTTCATGGTTTCAGGTAAAGTCTTTAATCTGTTTTAAGTTAATTTTTCCAAGTGCTGTAGTATAGGGGTCTGTTTTTCATTCTTTTTCATGTGACTGTCCAATTTTAGAAGCAACATTTATTGAAGAAAAATCTTTTCTCCATTGAGTATTTTTCATTCACCTGTCAAGTATTAGTTGACCCAAATGTACCCAAGCTTATTTCTGGGCTCCCAGTTCTGTGCCATTGCTCTCTTTTGCTGCCTTTATGCCAGCACCATACTGTTTTGATTACTATAACATTACAGTATAGCTTGACATCAGGAAGTGTGATGACTTCCACTTTGTTTTTCTTAGGATTCCTTTGGCCATTCAAGGTGGTTCCATATAAATTTTAGAGTTGTTTTCTCTACTTCTATAAAAACTGCCTTTGGAATCTTGATAGGAATTGCACTGAATCTATAGATGGTTTTGGGTAGTATTGACATTTAATAGTACTGATTCTCTTCATCCATGAATACAGGGTGGCTTTCTATTTATTTGTATCTTCTTTGATGTATTTCATCAATGATGTGCTTTATCAATATTTTCAGAGTAAAACGTTTTCATCTCCTTGATTAAGTTTATTTCTAACTACTTTATTGTTTTTGGTGCTGGTGTAAATGGTATAATTTTTTTTTTCCAAATAATTCATTGTATGGAAATGATACAATTTCCATATATTAGCTTTGTATCTTGCAATATTACTGATTTAATTGATTAGAGCTAACTGTTTTGGGGTGGAGTCAGGATTTTCTCTGCGTAAAATTATGTCATTTGTAAATAGACATTTTTACTTCTTCCCTTCCAAGCCTGATGCCTTATATCTCTGTTTCTTGCCTGATTGCTCTGGGAAAGACTTCCAACACTATATCAAATGCAAGTGGTGAGAAGTGGGCATCCTTGTCTTGTTCCTGATTGTAGTAAAAAAGTCTCCAACCTTTCATCATTGAATATGATATTAGCTCTTGGCTTGTCATATATAATCTTTATCATGTTGAAGTAAGTTTCTACTATGCATAATTTGTTAGATTTTTATTATGAATGGGTGTTGAATTCTGTCAGATGTTTCTCCTGTGCATATTGAGATATTCCCTTTTATAATTAATGTTTTACACTAATTCATGTACACCAAAACATTCTTTCACCCCAGTTATAAGTACCACTCAATCATGTTAAGTGGCTTTTAAAAATATTTTTATTTCAGTTTGGTAATATTTCAAGAACTTTTGCATGTATATGCATCAGAGATATAGAATGATAGTTTTATTTTCTGGTATGTCCTTTTCTTTGATATTAGGATAATGCTGGCCTCATAGAATGAATTTGGGAGTGTTTCACCTTTTTATTTCTTGGAAGAGTTTGTGAAATATTGGTATTAATCTTTCCTTAAATGTTTAGTAAAGTTAATCAATGAAGCCTTCTGGTCTTGGGTTTTTCTTTGTTGGAAGATTTTTGATTACCAATTGAATCACCTTACTAGTAATTGGTCTATTTGGACTTTCTATTTTTTCTTGATTCAGTCTTGGTAAATTGTATATTCCTGAGAATTTTTCCATTTCTTCTAGGTTTTGCAGTTTATTGGAGCATATATGTTAATAGTAGTCTCCTCTAATCTTTTGTATTTCTGTTGTGTCAGTTATAATGTTCCCACCCAATTTCATTTATAATTTTGCTTATTTGAACCTTTTTTTTTTTCTTTAGTGAATCCAGGTAAAGATTTGTCAGTTTTGCTCCTTTTTTAAAGAAACAACTTTAAGGTTGGTTAATCTTTTTCGCTGTTTTCCTGTTCTCTGTTTCACTTATTTCTGCTCTAATCTTTCTTATTCCTCTCCTTTTGCTAACTTTTGGCTCAGTTTATCTTTTTTTCTATTTTCTTAAAGAGTAGAGTTAGGTTGTTTTTCTGGGATCTTTCTTTCTTCTTAATGTAGACATTTATTGCCATAAATCTCTCCTTTGCTTTTGGGTTCAGCCTTGAAATTTTATGAGTTGTATGGGTTTTTCCATTTTTGCTGTGTAATCTATAATTTTTTCTTTACTTTCTATAATTTTCCTTTAATTTCTTCTTAGAGTGTTTCATGTGTTCATCTATTTTCCAATTCCTTCTTGTTATGTTTAGTTTCATACTGTTGTCATCAGAATATTTACTACATATAATTTCAGTAATCTTGAATTTGCTTACTTGTCCTGTGGCCAAATGGTTTGTCCTAGAAAATATTTCATGTGCTCTTTCAAATTTGTATTCTGCTTTTGTTACATAGAATGTTCTGCAAATATCTGTTAGGTCCGTTTAGCCTTTTGTGTTGTTCAAATCTCCTATATTCTTTGAATATAGAATATTAAGTTCCCAATTACTATATTACTGTTTGGATATCTTTTTAGTTCCATTAGTTTGTACTTTATAGATTTAGGTGCTCTAATGTTGGACACAAAATTATTTACAATTATTAAGTCTTCTTGATGTATTGACCTCTTCATCATAATATAATCACCTTCTTCTTTTTTACCACTCTTAAGTCTATTATGTCTAAGTATAACTACCCATGTTTTTCTTTTTTACTATTATCATTTTTTAAAATATCTATTTCATCCCTTCACCCTTCGTTTACTTATGTCTTTAAGGCTTATCTGAGTCCCTTATAGGTAGCAAATTGTTGGATCTTGTTTTATATCCATTTAGCCATTCTGTGTCTTTTGGAGAATTTAGTTCATTTATATTTGAAGTGATTATTGATAGTTAAGGCCTTACTAGTGCTATATTTTTCTTGTTTTCTAGTTGTTTGTTGATCCTTATTTCTTATCCTACTGTCTTTTTTTGTGCTTTTTGATATATTTTGGTACTACGTTTTGGCTTCTTTATCATGTCCTTTTGTGTAATTGCTACAGGTTTTTCCATGTGGTTACCATGAGGTTTACATAAAATATTTTAAATTTGTAACACTATTTTAAACTAATAACAACTAAATTAAATACAATTCTTATGCTTTACACTTCTCCTTTCCCTCACATTTTAACTTTAGTTTGTGCAACTAGTAACATTGTTATAGTTATAGATATTTTACATTTGTTTAACTTTAAAACTAGAGTTGTAAGTGAATTATGTACCACTATTACCACATTACAGAATCTAACTTGAGCAGTATATTTATCATTATTAGTAACATTTATGTTATCTTGTGTTTTTATGATAATTAGCAACCTTTTATTTCTACCCAAAGAACTCCCTTTAGCATATCCTGTAAGACTAGTCTAGTGGTAATGGATTTTCTCAGTTTTTGTTTGTTTGGGATAGTCTTTTTTCCTTTATTTGTTTCTGAAGAATAGCTTCATCACTATTGTTGCTTCACATTTGTTTCTTCTAATATTTTAGATATGCCATCCAATTCTCTTCTGGCCTAAAATTTCTGTTAAGAAATCTGATGGTCAGGTGCCTGGGTGGCTCAGTTGTTAAGTATCTGCCTTTGGCTTAGGTCATGATCCCAGGGTCCTAGGATCGAGTCCCACATCGTGCTCCCTGCTCAGCAGGGAGTCTGCTTCTCCCTCTCCCACTCCCCCTGCTTGTGTTCCCTCTCTCACTCTCTCTCTCTCTCTCTCTCTGTGTCAAATAAATAAATAAAATCTTAAAAAAAGAAAAGAAAAGAAAAGAAAGAAATCCGATTGTCAGCAACCCTGTTGGGACCCCTCTCACTCCTGAGATCTTTTTTTCTGTATCATCATTTAATAAAACTCTATCTCTTTAAAAAAGAAAAAGAAAAAATAAAAAGGAAAAGGAAAGGAAAGGAAAGGAAAGGAAAGGAAAGGAAAGGATGTCTGATTGTCTTGTGGTGGCTCACTTGCATATAACTTCTTTTTTGCTGCTCTTAAATTTTTTTTTTCTTACTTTTGACACCTTAATATTGTGTTATTCAAGACCAACTTATTTGGGGTCACTTGAACCTTTTGTATATAGATGTCTTATTCTCTCTACCCAGATTTGGTGAGTTTTCACTGATTATTGTTTTAAAGATACTTTGCATCCTTTTTTATTCCTCTTCTCCTTTTGGAATTTCCATAATGTAAACATGTTTATTTTCACTGTGTCTCATAAGCACCACAGAATTCCTCACTCTTTAATTCTTTTGTAACTTGTTCCTCTGACTGGATAATATTAAATGTCCCATCTTCCAATTGGCTGATTTAATCTCCTGCATGGCTCAGGCGGCTTTTGAAGCTTTTTTTTTTTTTAATTTATTTTTTATTTATTTTCAGCATAACAGTATTCATTATTTTTGCACCACACCCAGTGCTCCATGCAATCCGTGCCCTCTATAATACCCACCACCTGGTATCCCGACCTCCCACCCCCCCGCCACTTCAAACCCCTCAGATTGTTTTTCAGAGTCCCTAGTCTCTCATGATTCACCTCCTCTTCCAATTTCCCCCAACTCCCTTCTCCTCTCTATCTCCCCCTGTCCTCCATGCTATTTGTTATGCTCCACAAATAAGTGAAACCATATGATAATTGACTCTCTCTGCTTGACTTATTTCACTCAGCATAATCTCTTCCAGTCCCATCCATGTTGATACAAAAGTTGGGTATTCATCCTTTCTGATGGAGGCATAATACTCCATAGTGTATATGGACCACATCTTTCTTATCCATTCATCCGTTGAGGGCATCTTGGTTCTTTCCACAGTTTGGCGACTGTGGCCATTGCTGCTATAAACATTGGGGTACAGATGGCCCTTCTTTTCACGACATCTGTATCTTTGGCGTAAATACCCAGGAGTACAATTGCAGGGTCATAGGGAAGTTCTATTTTTAATTTCTTGAGGAATCTCCACACTGTTCTCCAAAGAGGCTGCACCAACTTGCATTCCCATCAACAGTGGAAGAGGGTTTCCCTTTCTCCACATCCCCTCCAACACATGTTGTTTCCTGTCTTGCTAATTTTGGCCATTCTAACTGGTGTAAGGTGATAACTCAATGTGGTTTTAATTTGAATCTCCCTGATGGCTAGTGATGATGAAAATTTTTTTCTTGTGTCTGATAGCCATTTGTATGTCTTGATTGGAGAAGTGTCTGTTCATATCTTCTTCCCATTTTTTGATATGATTGTCTGTTTTGTGTGTGTTGAGTTTGAGGAATTCTTTATAGATCTTGGATATCAACCTTTTGTCTGTACTGTTATTTGCAAATATCTTCTCCCATTCCGTGGGTTGCCTCTTTGTTTTCTTGACTGTTTCCTTTGCTGTGCAGAAGCTTTTGATTTTGATGAAGTCCCAAAAGTTTATTTTCTCTTTTGTTTCCTTTTCCTTTGGAGACATATCTTGAAAGAAGTTGCTGTGGCTGATATCGAAGAGATTACTGCCTATGTTCTCCTCTAGGATTCAAAGCTCTTTACTGAATTCTTTTCAGCTCTAGCATTCATTATTTTTTTTATGCTGTATCTTTGTTGAACTTCTTTTGTTCTTGTTCTTGTAATTTTGTTCTTGTAATTGTTTTCCTAATTCCATTTGATTGTCTCTGTGACATTGTAGTTCACTAAACTTCCTGACTTCCTTAAGGGGATTATTCTGAATACTTGAATGATTCATAGATCTTTACTTTTCTAGGGTCAGTTGTGTTTTATTAGTTTCCTTTGCTGGTATCATATTCTTTTTTTTTTTTTTTTTCCCCATGAACCTAATTCCTCATGTTGGAATCCATGCATGTGAGTAATAGTGCTCCTCTTTCAGACTTTACAGGTTTATTTTGGCAGAGATGGTTCATCACCAGTCAGCCCAGTTTGTGTTTTTGGACATACCTGCAGAAATGTCATTAGGACCTATTTTTAGGTGAGGCAACTATTCAAGGTGAGGTGTAAAAGGGGGTATAAAACTGGCTAATGTTGAATAGGACTTCTGGTTTGGTTCTCTGCCCAACTGAAACGGTAGGATTGATTCCACAGTTCCCTGGATTCTCTGGTTAGGCTTACTAGATGATCTGGACTGGATACAGATAATATAATTCTTTTTCAGTTACTGACTTTTCATTTTGCCTTATTTGTATTCACATACATAACTGTTTTTTACTCTCGCAACAAAATTACAGATAGGGATTTGGGTTTTTATTCATTTCCCCCACAAAGTTTAAATGGAATCCCAAAATTAATTTATTTAGAAATGGAATTGAAACTATTACCAGATATTATTTATGGGCGTGGAAATTCACTTAGTGATGTAGTTATATAATATTACAATATGAAGACTAACTTTTAGAAATGATAATGTTAGCGATTTAATTAAGATGTTACATTGTAGAAATAAGTCGTGATCATAAAATTTAATCAAAGAGACTAAATTATACTGTACTGTAATGTTCTTTCCACTTTAATTGTATAGTGTCTATCCAATGTTTAAGGGAAGAATTGGTATCACTTCATTTGTGATTTATCTATATGTAATGTACTATTTTCCAATCTCCTTATTAGTGTAGCATTTTTAAAGGAGCATTTTGGAAGGAGGGAGCGCCTGGGTGGCACAGTCAGTTAAGTATCCAACTCGTGGTTTCAGCTCAGGTCATGATCAGGATCCTGGGATCAAGCCCTAGGTCAGGTCTCCATGTTCAGTGCAGAATCTGCTTGAGTTTTTCTATCCATCTCTCCCTGCCTTTCATGCCCACTTGCTTGCTCTCTCTCTAAAAAAAGATACATTTTTTTAAAGCATTTTGGACTAATTCAGTGCTCATGCCTAGTATATTAAAATGTTTTACATTATTAATTATTTTTTATCACTAGTTTATAAGATGATTTTTTAGAGCCTTAAGTTTCTGATCATGGGGGTACCTGGGTGGTTCAGTGGGTTAAGCCTTTGCCTTTGGCTCAGATCATGGTCTCAGGGTCCTGGGATTGAGCCCTGCATCAGGCTCTCTGCCCAGCAGGGATCCTGGTTCCCTCCTCTGCCTGCCTCTCTGCTTACTTGTGATCTTTATCCATCAAATAAATAAAATCTTTAAAAAAAACTTCTGATCATGTTTATAACTTATAGGTGTTATTCTCATTGCATCTTAGAATATATAAAATATTACTTATTAACAATGGAGTTATGTACAGAGTATGCATTTGAGAGCTAGGCCCTGGCTGTCTGATGCTGTTTTATACTTCTGTGATGAGAAAGGAAACAGTGTAAGGGAAAGAATGTTTCATTGGGAAACTCAAAGTAGGTTTCTAGAAAGAAATCAGCAAACCTCTTGCAGTTATGGTATCCACATTGATAAAAGACTAATGATCATTATGTATCTTTAATTTTTTTATTTTTTCTGAATAGTACAATAAATTAGAGGAGTTGTGAAATTCCTACTTGTTTCTTTTATTTTAGTATTGAAGAAAATTATTATTTTTCCATAATTTTCTACTATTAGAATTGAGACCAGATGCTTTTACACAATCATGTCTTAGAGAAAATCAGGATATTTGAGAATGTAATGTATTTTAAAATTTTAGGATTCAGAATAGAAATTTTGAATTTGGAATGATAGAATTCATGGTAATAATGGTAAAATTACTCTAAGAATTTTGAAAATTATTGCAATATCTATATCCCTTTGGATATATCCAATAGATATATCAATTTTTAAGTATTTTGATAATTTATAATAGCTGTGAATACTGAGTTGACTATTCATTCTAAAACACTTGAGGCATACTGTGCTGTGCAATAATTAATTTGCTTCTCCTTCCTTAAAGAAAAACTGTTTCTACCTTTATTCCTGAAATTCAAACATTTTCTGGGAATTTTTTTCTATTTTTTTTCAGGTGACAGTGGCCAATCTTAGTCATTAGTCATATATATCAGAAAAAACAAAAAACAAAAAAAAATACACAACCTCTCCACTATATACCTTTTTTTCAGTCCAGAGTCATTTAAGTTCATTTTTGATGCCAAAATACCAAGTTGTACCATATTCATGAATAGCTCACTACATTGTTAAATTTTATTTTACATTTGTTTTCCCTATAGAATTATTGCAAATAAGTATATTTGAGGCTTCAAGTAACAAGGCTTACCCTTTGATCATAGTTTTCCTTATGCTAAAATACATGGCATTTGAACTGCTTATTCTTTTCAAGTAACACTTTTTGTACTTGCTAGAGTAACTGCTTCTGAATTAATTATGCCTGCTATGAAAAAAAGAGCCTTAAATTATAAAGCATTAATCTTACACCTTTCAGAAATAAATCATGTTAAATGACATCTATTGAAAACCCAGACATGTAGAATTCAGATTAATATTATACATAATGCTAAAAATATATTCTCCTAAAAAGCCTAAGTCAAGTATTTGTATTCTGTCCATTTTTTTTTTTAAGATTTTATTTATTTATTTGTCAGAGAGAGAGAGGGAGAGCAAGCAAGCACAGGCAGACAGAATGGCAGGCAGAGGCAGAGAGAGAAGCAGGCTCCCTGCCGAGCAAGGAGCCCGATGTGGGACTGGATCCCAGGACGCTGGGATCATAACCTGAGCCGAAGGCAGCCGCTTAACCAACTGAGCCACCCAGGCATCCCTGTCCATTTGTTTTTTTCTCAATTGTACTTACTCAGGTGTCCCAAACCCTTTAAAAAAATAGCTTAAATAATTTTTTTAGCAAAAATGTGGAAAAAAAAAGTGACAAAAATGCAATTTACACCTAATTTCTCTTTGAAATGAATGATTCTTCTTAACACACTGTAATTCTCCAAGAGTAGCTGGAGGGCACACTTCCTCATTTTAATAGTATTAAGTATTTATATCAGTTTCTTTCATATTTGTAAGTATCCAAAAGTGGAAGGAGAAGCAAAATAAACAGCACTGCAAATGTACAATTAATTATTTTAATTAAGACACTTTGCAATCCTTATATATAATCTTAGTTTTATGATTATTATTACTAGCTTTTACATATCATTGTTAGCTTTTACAAATAAAAGTGTTGGTGCTAATTCTAAAACCACTTTCCAATATCAGATTATATATCTGAATACCAGAAAATGATGATGAAAATGTTTAAATAACATTTAAGGATTGAAACGAATATAGAGATATTGCATGCTTATGGCAATATAGAAAGTGAGTCAAGCAGAAATACTGGAAACATATTTCATATGATGAAGTCTGTGAAAACACCAAGGAGCATATCCCTTTTATTATAAACATATATACTGAAAATTAAGGTAGTTTAAAAAATTAAAGCTCTTAAAACTTAAAATAGTTTCAACTGTAAAACTTTGTGGCTGAATGACACCAGTCTTGATTTATAGCCATTTAGCTCTATGAACAAAAGAAGCTGTTAACTGACAAATGGTTGTATTCCAAACTTTTAAGTCAGATGTTAGCTTCTTTACAGTTCCCCAGAGAAGCAAATGGTTAGCTTATAAAAACTAATATGTAACTATATATAGTTATATATATTTATATATACTTATTTATATAGTTATATATACTTCTGAGGAAATAGTGTACACTTGTAGAAGAGGATTTGGTTAATCTAATATTTTAATAAGCATTAATTGAAAAATAATCATTTATTATATAGTATTTATAATTCTTATCAAAAACAGTATGTCTTGATACTATTCTTTCTCTTTCAGTTTCTAAAGCTATGCAGACTTCTCAACACTATCTCAGAACTCTGAACAAACCAAAAATAAGAATGAGACATTATTGGTAATCAACTTTATTATTCTGCTGGTTGTCTCATTAAATATTTAAGTTTTCAATACATGCATATATTAATATTGTATGACAGTCATGTTTTTAAATTTTTAATATTATTTGTGACAGTTTTAAATGTTTTAGCAATATATCTGATTGGATCACCTTCTAGAGTCAGTTATATCATAGCAATTGCCTGAGAAACATATCTTATAATCCACTGAAGCCCAGGTACACCTCTTTGTTTCTGAAGTGAATCTCCAGTTTAAACAATACAGCATACAGAATTTGCATGTATATCCATCAGAGAAATAGAACTAGAGTTTTCAAATTTAGTCATATTTATAATCTGAGACTTTTATTTATTTATTCATTTATTTATTTATAATGATTTTGTTTATTTGTCAGAGAGAGAAAGAGAGAGACAATAAGCAGGTGGAGTGGCAGGCAGAGAGAGAAGCAGACTCCCAGCCCAGTGGAGCCCGATGCAGGACTCAATCCCAGGACTCTGGGATCATGATCTGAGCCAAAGGCAGATGCTTAACCAACTGAGCCATGCAGGCATTCCCAATATGAGACTTTTAAAACAATTTTTAAAACAGTATTTACTATGATTAAGCATCTGTATTCTATGGTTTCCATAAAATAATTATAAGGTTGGTGTCTTAAACAATGCAAATTTATTATTTTACAGATCTATAGATCAGACATGAAAAAATGAGTCTCCCTGTGTTAAAACCTAAGTGCTGGTATTGCTTCATTCCTAGCTGGAGGCTTTTGGGGAAAATCATTTCATTGTTCCAGCTTTTTGAGGCTGGCCATATTCCTAAACTCCTGGCCCCTTCCTCCATTTTTAAAGCCAGCAATGTTAGATCTTTATAAATATTCTGCCATCATCACATATACTTTAATTATAGCCAGGGAGGACATTCCTTTTCATAATCTATATAATTAAATTGGGCCCAGATGGATAATACAAATAATACAAATCCTTAATCTTTTTTTTTTTTAAAGATTATTTACTTTAGAGAGAGAGTGTGTAGAGAAGGGACAGAGAGAAATTCAAGCAGACTCTGTGTTAAAGCATGGAACCTGGCATGGAGGTCCAGCCCATCACCCTGAAGTAACAACCTTAGCTGACATCAAAAACAGGACACTAAATGAATGAGCCACCCAGGGGCCACCCCCCAAAAATCCTTAATCTTAAACACATCTTCCCTGTAAGATAAAACATTCACAAATTCCTAGGCTTAGGGATTGGATCTCTTTAGGAGGCTATTATTTTGCCCATCATTAGTAGATTTACCCACTCTATATCTATTGATGAAAAGCCAACTAATACTTCTTGAAAAATGAAAAACAAAATCAAAATCTGAAAAATACAATATTTTAAAAAGACTGGAGTAATTCATTACCAAATGGACTCTGTCTTTAGGGAGTTTTTATTTTAGTGGGATAGAGTATGAACCATAAATCAAATAAATCAAATAAATGCATACTGTGATTCTAAATAGTGAAAGTGGCATAAAAATATACAGCTGTGTAAGAGTATAGTGAATGTTTCATCTAAGGGGGAACTAATTTAAATAGTGTACTTACATAAGGTATCCATGAAAAATTGAAAGAAAAAACACAATGAAGTCAGTCATCAGATGAGTCTTCAGAAGACATGGCCAAAAATATTCTGCAAGTTGAAATGAAACAGTGTTTAAAGAAATATAAAAAGAGCAGTGCTCCTGAAGCATGGTAGGCAAGAGGAAATATTGTACAAAATTAAGTTTGGGAGATATTTATATATAAAAATAAGGATGTCAGATTGGAAACAGATATATTAAGTCAAAGATCAGAGATGGAGATGGTCTCCAGCAAAGGGTTGTTAATGCGAGCCTTGAGATGGCTTTCCAGGAGGATCCAAGATGGAGGAAAAATGAGGAAAAATAATAAACAGGATAGTGCTATATCTAGAAAGAAAAATGAATAAATGTTTCAAAGAGTGATCAACCGTAATTACATGGGAGATTAACCAACACTTAAAATAAGAGATTCTAAAAATTGATAAACATACTTTAAACATTTTAGTTTTACTTAAATATTCATTGATGTGGTAGACAAAGTTTTTACTTCCATCCAGCTCATTAATAAAACTGGAATGTAAATGGAGAATGATTCATGACTGTTTTCAAAGAGGTTTCTGCCATTTATAGTTGTAATATTCACACCTAATGCTATAACATATATTTTCTGTAGCCTTTCCAAACTATTTGCATTAATGCAAAAAATCTTTTCTTCTTTACAGTATTATTTTATCAATTTATGTAATAAGTATAATTGACACAATAGGTTTGATACATAACTTGATCACTGTTGAAAGCAGACATGTAAGGTTATTAAATTATAGAATAGGGGTGCCTGGGTGGCTCAGTGGGTAAAGCTTCTGCCTTCAGCTCAGGTAATGGTCTCAGGGTCCTGGGATCCAGTCACACATCTGGCTCTCTGCTCGGCAGGGAGCCTGCTTTTCTCTCTCTCTCTCTGCCTGCCTCTCTCCTATTTGTGATCTCTCTCTCTGTCAAGTAAATAAAATCTTAAAAAAAAAAAAAATTATAGACCAGGAATGCCATGAGCTGTTGTTAGTGGGCTGGTTTTATAAGAAATTTGGAGAATGTCAGTTAATGAAATGAGTAGGTAAGTGAAGGGTAAACAAACTTGTAATACGTACCAGAAGTTAATGTTAAATGAATACAACAATCACTGCAGGATGGTTTAAAGAGTTATACCTAGTCATCACTTAAAACTAGAGAAATCAATCAAGTTACTATTAATAAAATGTTCAGCAGAGGATTAAGTAAATTACCAAAGTCAAATTTGGCATAGTATTGGGGTGTCTGGGTGGCTCAGTAAGTTAAATGTCTGTATTTGGCTCAGGTCACTACGTTTGTATCTTTAGGGTAAATACCCAATAGTGCAATTGCTGGGTCATAGGGCAGTTCTATTTTCAACATTTTGAGGAACCTCCATGCTGTTTTCCAGAGTGGCTGCACCAGCTTGCATTCCCACCAACAGTGTAGGAGGGTTCCCCTTTCTCCACATCCTCGCCAGCATCTGTCATTTCCTGACTTGTTGATTTTAGCCATTCTGACTGGTGTGAGGTGGTATTTCATTGTGGTTTTGATTTGTATTTCCCTGATGCCAAGTGATATGGAGCACTTTTTCATGTGTCTGTTGGCCATCTGGATGAAGAGTGCACAGGAAAAACAAATCCCTGTGGTAATTGGCTTGGAAAGTGAGAGCGGGTGAATTTTGTGAGTTCTTATTACCAGTGGGACTTAACGATCTGAAATTTTAAAAATAAGTGTGTTTGACTCTGGGAGAGCTCAGAGGCTGCTCTTGGAGAAAAAGCAAGGTAAATAGCCTGGGGATATATAGCATAGAAAAAGTCATCTGAAGAGCTTGGAGCACATCCCAGAGAGACAGTGTTCTTAGAGAGAATGCTATAGGAACAAAGGAACTTGCTGATGCCATTTTCCTTTCCCATCCCTCTGCATAAACACAGGGCCTCATGCAGAAACAAATACAGTGACCACACTTGCAACAAACTTGCTTATACCAAGCCCTCTAAAAAGAAGAACATCCTGGGGCGCCTGGGTGGCTCAGTGGGTTAAGCCGCTGCCTTCGGCTCAGGTGATGATCTCAGGGTCCTGGGATCGAGTCCCGCATCAGGCTCTCTGCTCAGCAGGGAGCCTGCTTCCCTCTCTCTCTCTCTCTGCCTGCCTCTCCATCTACTTGTGATTTCTCTCTGTCAAATAAATAAATAAAATCTTAAAAAAAAAAAAAAGAAGAAGAAGAAGAACATCCCTTTTCAGTTACACTTGCTTCAGGTGCAGCTTTGTGGGCCTCATCCCCAAAAGAATGGCCTATATCCCTGCTCATACCATGTTTCCCAACATGGCGGTTTTTTGGGGTGTCAGTTCCAGTGAGAGTGGCAACAGATCTCATTTCACAAATAGGTGAGGGGATACTTGGTTAAAACCTGCCACATTTAGGCCAGGAATCAAAATTATCCACAACCAGCAGAGAGTCTGCAGACAACTGGCCTGAAAGATAAAATGGCCAAGACAAAACAGAAGAGCATAAGCACCACACCTCAGAGACACTCCTGGAAGTGTCAGTTCCTAGGGAACAGGGAACACTATACTGTGGTATACTACAGGACATCTTCCTCATAAGGCCATTACTTTGAAGCACAGGAGACATAGATAGAAATAGGCACAGAGTCTAATCTTATTGGCCATGGTCTTCTCCCGTCCTTATATTTGGGATAAATTCCTCAGTTTTCTCATTTTATGCAAGTGTAACAGATATAGTAACATTCCAGATAGAGAATTGAAAGTAATGATCATAAGGATACCCACTGGACTTGAGAAAAGAGTGGAAGACATGAGTGAGACCCTTAACACCTAGATAAGTAATAACACAGCAGAGAAAAAAGTTTCAGTAAATGAAATGAGAAGCATGCTTGATGGATTGAATAGCAGGATGGAAGAAACAGAAGAATGAATTAATGACTAGAAAATAAAAGAAAGTAATCAAACTGACTTTAAAAAATTACATAAAATGAGATTAGAGAGGGAACACAGTGACTCTGTCAAACATAATAATATGTATATTATAGGAGTCCCAGAAGAAGAGAGAAAAGGGGGAAGAGAATTTATTATACAAAATAATAACTAAAAACTTCCATAACCTGGGGAAGGAAATGGTTATCCACATCAATAAAACTCCCATCAAAATCAACAAAAGTAGACCCAAACCAAGACACATTGTAATTAAGCAGGTAAATTATAGTGATGCAGAAAAATGTTTTAAAGCAGAAAAACAAAAAAATGGTAACTTATAAGGGAAAACCTATAAGGCTGGAAGGAGATTCTTCAACAAAAATGTAAGTCAGAATGGAGTGGCATGATATATTCAATGTGCTGTAAGGAAAAAAAAAAAAATGAAGCCAAGAATAGTCTTTTCAGCAAAGCTAGCATCCAGAATAGAAGGAGAAATAAAGAGATTCCCAGAAAACAAACAAACAAACAACAATAACAACAAAACCTAAAGGATTTCATGACCCCTAAACCAGCCCTATAAGGAATATTAAAGGGGATCTTAGAGTGGAAAGCTAACATCAAGTTTAATGGGGGAAAAGGTATGCTTTTTCCCTTAAGGTTAGGAACAAGTCAAGGATGTCCACTCTCACAATATTTATTAAACATTGTTCTGGAACTCCTAGCCACAGCAGTCAGATAACAGAAGAAAGAAACGTCATCAGAATTACAAAGGAAGAAGTAAGCCTTGCATAATTTGCAGGTGACATGATACTCTGTAGAAAGCCCAAAAGATTCTACCAAAAAACTACTAGAACTGATTTAAAGAAAAAATTCAGGACACAAAATCAATGTACAGAAATTTATTGTAGTTCTATATACCAATAATGAGACAGCAAAAAGAGAAATTAAGAAAAAATCTCATTTACAAGTATACCAAAAATAAGATACTATAATACAATATTACCTTATATATTATTATCTTCTATATTATATCTTATTACTATCTTATATTATTTTGTAGATAATATAATACCTTATTTTTGGTGTGATTATAAATGTACCATTTTCTTAATTTTTCTTTCTGTTGCTTCATTATTTGGTGTATAAAACTGCAATAGATTTAATCTGCACATCTCTGTATTGATCACTAGCATAATGCTGATTGAAAAAAAGGATTCCCAGAAGACAACATAGACTATCAAGATTGTCCTCTTTGTAAGTTCAAAAAAAAAAAAAAAAAAAAAAAAAACTTCAACATATTGTGTAGTTAAACAAATACGCATGATACAAGTTAAAAAATGATTTTTTTAAGCATTTGGATTATGTTCAATCTGAGAATGATATCTGGATGAGACTGTAGGGAAGACAAAAATGTTTAGTATTGGCAGCATTCTGGATTTGAGAGTTAAATGGTAGCTATTATAACTAATTATTTGATAGTATATTTAAATAATAAAAATAGATACATAATCAGTTTTTATAGTACAGTACAAAATTATTTTTTTCTAATTCTGAGGTCTATAAAATATTATAAAAATAACAAAACCTGGTAATTTAATAGGAGATGATAATAGAAAACTAGTTAGTTTTATATGAGGAGTTCATCTCAAAAAGGTATATTATGGTCCAGTAAACAAATACTATTCTGAAGCTGTGTTGTGTGCAGGGGTGTGTGTGTGTGTGTGTGTGTGTGTGTGTGTGTGTAAATGATATTTTGGAGGAGTATATAGGTGTATGTGTATGTATAAATGTGAAAAAGTAGTCTGATATGGGCAATATACAGCAAACTCATATAATTCAATTATTTTTAACACATGTGTGTTTATTTTTAATTTAAAAATTTTTTAAAAGATTGTTATTATTTGAAATAGAGAGCAAGAGAGAGCATGAGCAGTGGGAGGAGCACAGGGAGAAGAAGCAGGCTCCCTGTTCTAGAAGATAATTCAGTATAATGCTCTCAAATGTATACACTATGACACCACAATTTTGCTACTGGAAATAGAACCCAACAATAGTCTCATAAGAGTACTTGAGAAAATATCAATGGAGAGAGTCACCTTTGTTTTTGGTGACAGTGATATATTCAAAGCAATATTCAGGTTCAATCAATGGGAAAGTGTAAAAGGAAAATATCATTCATGCAAAAAGTGACAAGGTTTTGGGATTGAGCCCTGCCCCATGAAAGACTCCCTGCTCAGTCCCCCCACCCCTGTTTATACTCACTCTCTTTCTCTCTCTTTTTCTCAAATAAATGGGTGAAATCTTAAAAAAGAAAAAAAGAAAGTAAATACTTTTGATAATAAAAGAGGAGGGATTAAGCAAACCAGAGTAATAGTTTTGCATAAAACTGACAAATATATAAAAAGATGTTACTAAGGTAGGGTAAGCCTCTAAGTATAGTTTTTCTTGTCATGGTGTTGCATCAAGGAAGATGAAGCAATGAAAAAGTTTCTCCTCATTAGAATAGTCTTAAGTTTTTATAACATTTAATAATAGTAAGTAATATCTTTTGGGCATTCCCTTATTCATGATACTGATCTATGATATTTATATTTATTACATAATTAAATTTTATTACAACACAATGAAAATATGATTATTCTTAATTTTATTAGAAAATAGAACTTCAGAAACTTTAGCATGCTTAACTTCATGCAGAAGTAAACCACATTCTGACTTTCCATGTTGTACTGTTAACTATCAAATGAAAACATTCATATTACAAATTCAAAGATAAAAAGTTATTTATCTGAAAAACAATCTTTTGTTACCAGACAAGTGCCCATCAAAAATGAATACCACTCCATTTTCTTTGTTCTCTATAGTATTTGAATTTCTAGTATTTTACACATCTTACCTTTTAACTTCTATCAATGTTTTGGAAATATTTTTATTTCTATCATAACATATTATGATATCCATAGTTCCTTATTAAATCATCTTGGTCAATCTTTACAATGAAAATATGAAAGTGTTATCAGCCTTTTTATATAACTACAGCTCAAAGAAATTTTTTTTTTAAATTTATTTGACAAACAGAGATCACAAATAGGCAGAGAGAGAGAGGAGGAAACAGGCTCCCTGCTGAGCAGAGAGCTTGATGCGGGGCTTGATTCCAGGACCTTGGGATCATGACCAGAGCTGAAGGCAGAGGTGTTAACCCACTGAGCCACCCAGGCACCCCTCAAAGAAATTTTAACTAAGATCATACTACTAATAAATGGTAATGTATCAAGATAAGAAATTAATTTTGATAATTCAATATGTACTCTTACATTATTCTAATGTTTTTAGATTAAGCCAGCAATTTAAAGAGCTCTTATGCTAGAAGATACTTTCTCTTTTTGAAATTTATAGAAATAATAAAATATTGAAAGTTCAAAACATACATAAAATATTTTTTAGCAGGGAAATTATGTTCTACAAAATACAAGACTTTTACATCCACATGAGCTTACAACATTCCTGATCTCAATCCAAAATAAGGATATCTCAAGTGCCAATGTACAAATATTCTCAGAATTTCTAAGTAAAGCAAATAAAGATCACATTTCTAGACTTATATATGAAGATTAGTCATTTGAAATGAATCTCCAATGGAAGTTTTTAATATTCATTTTATGTGTATTAGAGCTTATTATTATAAACAGATATAAACCCAGAACAGTATATTTGTTGAAATATAATTAGGATATATTACTATATGTAATTGAAAATGAAAATCACTGGAATTTCACTTGTTTTCATATATATAATAATTTCCATTTTTTAATATTAAGTGATTATTTTACTAATGATTTTAACTAGAGTCACTATGAAGAAAAAGAGTTCCAACCAGTCTCAAAACAAAGACTTTTTTTCTTTATTCTTCAGGTGTATCCTAGAAGGGATGAAAAGAGACAAATGCAGGGTTGTGTGGTCAAGAGCCAGTTAAATGATATTGATATTTAACTTAATTGTTATGAAAATATAAATACCATGTTTATCTATATTTTAAATATAATTCAAGACAATAAAATCAAATTCTGCATTAAAATTTATTATATACTTTGATTCAATTTAAATGTATATACAAGGAAATAACATGGCCTTTTTTACTCTAAAATTACACAAATATTTAAGTATTTTAAACAGGAGTCTTTTTCTCTGTTAAATGGCATACTGTTCCATAAGCTGTTCTTTAAATACTATATATATAGTATGTGTATGTGTGTATGTATATATGTGTGTATATATATAGTATATATATATAATTATATATGTCATATATTATATGTATAATATACAATGAATTTCATACAGCATTTCATATAGCATATTATTGCTGATTCAAGAGTTTTAATATGAAATTTAAAGTGTTAAATTCTTTTTATAAAGTTTAAGGACTAAAAAGCTAAATAAGAATTTCATAGTTGTGGCACCTGGGTGGCACAGTCAGTTGGATAAGCATCCAGCTCTTCTCAGGTTGTCATCTCAGGATCCTGAGATCAAGACCTTCTTTGTTCAAGCTCTGTGCTCAGCATGGAGTAAGCTTAACACTCTCTCTCCCTCTCCCTTTGCCCCTTCCACTTGCACTTTCTCTCTTTCTCAGATAAATACATTTTTAAAAAAAAGAAGAAAAAGAATTTCATGGTTGTGAATTAGGAAGCTAAAAACATAACTCAGTCACAGTAAAAGAGGCATTTAAACACAAGCTCTCATAAGGAATATAGCTGAGAAAAGAGAAAACTTCTTTCCTGTATTCTAATTGACTTAAATATATTTTGAGTAATGAGACATTAAGTTTGTTATCATTAAAATGCCTAATTCAGTTAAACATTAAATTTCACTTGAAATTTTTTAAACTATAAAAAATTTATAAGAGTAGTACAACAAAAATCTTCATCTTCTACACAGATCCACAAATTTTTATTTTTTCTACTTTTGCATTATTTTCTGCTTCATAGATATTTACTTTCACACATATGGGCTCTCTATCTATAAATTCTTTTTGTTTCTATGTGCCATGAAGTTATACATAAAAAATACTATCAATTACTCAAGATGAAATGTAAAGTTTAACCCACAGCAATGCATAAAACAATAATAACAAAAAGAATCTAGAACAAGAAGAAATGGAGAAAACTTGATACTGTTTTCTGTTGTGACTACACTAATTAACATTTTCGCTAGCGGTGAATAAAGATTCCTTTTTTTCCACATCCTTGTCAACACTTGTTACTTCTTTGATAGTGGCCATTAAGACAGGTGTGAGGTGCTATATATTTTGTGGTTTTATTTGGACTTCCCTTATAGTGACATTTCATGTGTCTGTTGGCCATCTGTAGTACTTCTTTGGGGGAAAAAAAGTGTATTCAGGTCTTCTTCCCACTTATTAAGTGGATTATTGTTGTTCAGGTGTGTGAGTTATTTATGTATTTTGGATATCAGTACCTTATTATGTACATTATTGCAAGTATCTTCTCTCATATAGTAAGTTGTCTTTTTATTTTGATCGTTTCTTTTGCTGAGCAAAACTTGCTTACATTTGCTTTTGTTGCCCTTGCCTGAGGAGACACAACAGTATATATGTTAGGATAATACATCTTCTGTAAGACTGATGTCAAACAAGTTATTGCCTATGTTTTCATCTAGTTTTATGGTTTCAGGTTTTGCATTGAGGTATTTAACCCATTTTTAGTTCATTTTTGTACATGGTATAAGAAAGTGGTAGTTTTCCCAATACAATTTATTGAAGAGACTGTCCTTTTCCCATTGGATGTTTTTGACTTTCTTTGTTGTAGATTAACCATATAAGTATGGATTTATATCTGGGCTATCTGTTCCATTGATCTATGTGTCTTTTTCTGTGCCAGTATTGTAGCGTTATGGTAACTGCAGCATTTTAGTATAGTTTGAAATAAGGGAGCATGATGCCTCCAGCTTTATTTTTCTTTCTCAAGATTATTTTGAAGAGTTCTGAGTAGTACAGTTGGATGGGTGCCTAACTCTTGGTTTCTACTCAGGTCATGGTCTCAGGGTTGTGAAATTGAACCCCAATTTGGGCTCAATGCTCAGTGCAGTCTGCTTGAGACACTTTTCCTCTGTGGTTCCCCACCCCTACTCTCTCTCAAATAAATAATGAAAAGTCTTTAAAGAATGCTTTGATATTTCAAGGTCTTCATGGTTCCATACATATTTTAATTTTATTAAAATTTTGTAAAAAATTATGTTGGTATTTTGGTTAGTATCACATTTGAATCTATAGATTGCTTGGGGTAGTATGGATATTTTAGCAATATTTTTTCAACATGTGCATGGTATATTTTTTCCATTTGTTTCACCTTCAATTTCTTAATGTCTCAGTTTTCAACATATAGGTATTTCATCTTTTTGGTTAAATTTATTCCTAGGTAATGGATAAAGAAGATGTGGTATACGCACACACATACACAAACACACACACACACACAAACACACACACACACACAATGGAATACTACTCAGCCATCAAAAAACTGAAATCTTGCCACTTGCAACAATGTGGATAGAACTAATGGTATTATGCTAAGTGAAAAAAGTCAATCAGAGAAAGACAATTATCATATAATGTCACTCCTCTGTGGAATTTAAGAAAGAAAACAGATGATCTTTAGGCAAAAAGAGGAAAAAATAAAACAAGATGAAACCAGAGAGGGAGACAAACCATAAGAGACTCTTAATCATAGGAAACAAACTGAGGAATGCTGAAGGGGAAGGGGGTGGGATTATCAGGTAACCAGGAGATAGACATTTAAGGAGGGCATGTGATATAATGAGCACTTGTTATTAAATAAGAGTGACGAATCACTGACTTCTACCTCTGAAAACAATAATGCATTTATTTTAATTAATTGAATTTAAATTAAGAAAATGAAAAAGTAAAACATTTATTAGTTGTCTTACTTTTTTGATGCAATGGTAAATAGAATTGTTTTGTTTTCTTAATTTCTCTTACTGACAGTTTGTTACTTATGTGCAGGAATGCAATTACAATCTGCAACTTTGAAACAAAGACTGTAAGATGAGATAAATCAAACAATTAATTGCATAATGATATGGGATGAATCCAAAAAGAGAATATAACAGTTCTAAATATCTAGGTGCTCAATATGGAAGCATCGTATATAAAGCAAATATTAACAGACAGAAATGAAGACATTGACAATAATCCAATAATAGGGGACATTAACACCAACTTACATCAATGAATATATCATCCAGACAGAAATATCAGTAAGGAAACATTGGACTTAAAAGATGTGTAGACCAGATGGACTTACTGATACACACAGAACATGCCATCTAAAAAGTAGAATACATTTTCTTCATATACATATGAAACATTTTCCAGGATAGCTCAAATTTCAGGCTAAAAGACAAGTCTTAATAATTTAAAAATACTGAAACCATATCAAATAATTTTTTTCCAAATACAGTGTTATGAAACTGAAAATCAATTGCCACAAAGTGGCACCAAAAAAAAAAAATGTAGAGGCTAAACAACATGTTATTAAATAACCAATGGACAACAACAACAACAAATCTAAGAGGAAATTAAAAAAAAATACCTTGAGACAAAAAAAAAAAAAAATGGAAACACAACACTCCGGAATTTATTAATGCAGCTAAAGCATTTCTAAAAGGGAAGTTTATAAAATTACAGGCCAACCTCAAAAAACAGTAAACATTTCAATCTAACCTTAAACCTAAAGGAAATAAAAGGAGAACAAAGCTCAAAGTCTGTAGAGGGAAAGAAGTAAGATCAGAGTGCAGATAAATGTAATAGAGACTACAAAAATAGAAAAGATCAATGAAACTAAGAGCTGATTCTTTGAAAAGATAAACAAAATTCATATACCTTTCATCAAACACAAGGAAAAAAAAAAGAACACTTAAGTAAGATGAGAAATGAAAGAGACAAAGTTACAGCCAACGTCGCAAAAATAAGAAGGTTTATAAAAGACTATGCAAGACAAAAAACTGGACAATCTAAAAGAAATGGATAGATTCCAAGAAACATACAGCCTTCCAAGACTGAAGCAGAACCAAGTAGAAAATCTGAACACATCAGTTACTAGCAATAAAATCGAACCTATAAACAAAAAGTGCCTAACAGGGGCACCTGGGTGGCTCAGTGGGTTAAACCTCTGTTTTTGGTTCAGGTCAGGATATCAGGGTCCTGGGATCAAGCCCCGCATCAGGCTCTCTGCTCAGCAGGGAGCCGGCTTCCCCCTTTCTCTGCCTGCCTCTCTGCCTACTTGTGGTCTCTCTCTCCCTCTGTGAAATAATTCAATAAAATTCAAAAAAGAAAAAAGTGCCCAACAAACAAAGGTCCAGGATCAGATGGTTTCTCAAATGGATTCTAAATATTATATTATATTATGTTATATTATATTATATTATATTATATTATATTCATTTAAATAGTAACTACTCTTTTCAGGGTAGGGGAGGTCAGGGGAGGTCAGGGGAATGGAGAAACAAAATATTGAGCATTAGGAGGGCATGTGATGTAATGAGCACAGGGTGTTATACACAATTTATGAATCCCTGAACTCTACTTCTGAAACAAATACTATGCTATATGTTAATTAATTGAATTTAAATAAAATAAGTAAATAAATACTACCTACTCTTCTCAAATTAACCCAAAAAACAAAAGGAATGCATCCAAACTCATTTTTCAAGGCCAGCCAAAACTAGACAAAGACATCACACACACAGACACACACACACGCACACACACGTCCCTGTGCTAGGCCAATATTCCCAATGAAGAGAGATACAAAAGACCTCTACAAAATATTAACAAACTAAGTAAAACAAGACATTAAAAGAAGCATATACTCTAATCAAGTGAGACTTATTCTACTTGGGATTCAAAGATAGTTCAATATCTACAAATCAACTCATAGATATATATCACATAAAGCATTAAAATATATGATCATCTCAATAGATGCATAAAAAGCATTTGAGTAAATTCAACATCCATTTATAATAAAAACTCAATGATCACAGATCTGTGCCCCTGGGGCTAAAAATACATTATATGTTTATAAAAAAATTTTTATATAAAAAAAAACTCAGTGAAGCAGACATAGAAGAAACATACATTAACATAGTAAAGGCCATATACAATAAACCCACAGCGAACATAATTTTCAGTGGTGAAAGCTAAAAGGTTTTTTGGGGTTGTTTGTTTGTTTGTTTGTTTTTGTTTTTGTTTTTTTCCTAAGATCAGGAACCAGATCAAGATAACCACCATTGATACTTTTATTGAACATAGTACCAAAGATCTAGCCACTAACAGAAATAAATTTCATCCAAATTGGCAATTAAAAAATAAAAGTCACTGCTTGCAGTTGACATGGTATTATATACAGAAAATCACAGTGCCTGGGTGTCTCAGTTGGTTAAGCAACTGCCTTTGGCTCAGGTCATAATCCTGGGGTCCTGGGATGGAGCCCAGCATCAGGCTTCCCTTGCTCCACAGAGAGCCTGCTTCTGCCTTTCCCTCTTTCTGCCACTCTCCCTGCTTGCTCTCTCTTTTTCTGTCAAATAAATAAATAAAATCTTAAAAAAAAAGAAAAAAAAAAACCAATGATTCTACCAAAAAGCTATTTGAACTAAAAAAAAGTTCAGTAAAGTTAAATATAAAATTAAACAAAAATCTGGTGTGTTCCCACACACTAATGACAAACTAGAAGAAAGAGAAATTAAGTAAACCATCCTGGACTTTGTTGCTTAAGTAGGCAGGAAGATGGAATAGGAGGAAGATCCAGAGCTCACAGCATAGCATAGACACACCAACACAACATCTCTATCCCAGTAACCAACTCTGAAAATACCTGAAGGCTGGCATAATAGTCCACCTACAGTTAATTGTAAGAGAGGGCCATATCAAAAAACGTAGGAAGAGTAGAGACATGGTTGGAAACCAAGCCCCTGGCAAGACTAACCATGAAGGAAAGGATATAACTGTCAAAGAGAACCATCCCATGTATCCATTGACAAGGGAATGTATAAAGATGTGATACGTGTATATGTATGTATGGAATATTACTGTCACAAAAAAGAATGAGATCTTGCCCTTTGTGATAACATGGAGAACCTAGAAGTTATTATGCTAAATGAAATAATTCAGACAAAGAAAAATACCATATGATTTCACTTATGTGTGGAATTAAAAGCAAACAAACAAATGAACAAACCAAAACAAATAGACACATAAATACAGAGAACAAACTGGTTGTTGCCAGAGGGGAGGAAAGTGTAGAATGGGTGAAATAGATGCAAAGGATTAAGAGGTAAAAATGTCCAGTTATAAAATAAGATAGAGAGTAGAGATGAATAGTACAACATAGGGGATATAGTTGATAATACTATAGAATAAATGGTGACCCTGTGAGTACACCTATTATGGTAAGCACTGATTAATGCATAAAAGTGTCAAATCACTATTTGTATACCTGAATTAATACTGTATGTTAGTTATGCCTCAAGAAAAATAAGAATACATAAATAAAAATGAGACAATCCTATTTACAATTCCAACAAAAGAATAAAATACCTAAGAATGTATTTAACCAAGAATATGTAAGAGCTGCACCCTGAAAAATATAAGATATTGATAGAGGAAATTGCATATGAAACAAATAAGAAGGATATATCATACTCATGGATTGGAAGAATGAATATTATGAATATGTTCATACTTTTTAAAGCAGTCTACAGATTTAATACAATACTCAAAATACCAATAGAATTTTTCACAAAATTAGAACAAATAGCCTTAAAATTTGTATGGAATCTTAAAAGACCCTGAATAGCCAAAGAAATCTTGACAAAGAAAAACAATGTTGTAGGTATACATAGTAGGTATACATAGTAGTAGGTATACATAGTACTGGGACAAAAACAGACACATAGACCAATGGAATAGAGGGTCTAGAAATAAGCACTATGGTCAATCTACAACAAAGGAGGCAAGACTATATAAGGGGGAAAGACTCTCTCTTTAATAAATGTTGAGAAAACTGGACATCTACATGTGAAAGAGTGGAACTGGACCACTTTCTTACAACATATACAAAAAGAAACTAAAGATGGATTAAAGACCTAACCATAAGACCTGAAACCATAAAACTCCTAAAATAAAAGATTGGCAGTAAACTCCTGGACATTGATATTAGCAATATTTTTTGGTTCCGACTTCTCAGGCAAAGACAATAATAGTAGCAATGAACAATTGGGACTATATCAAAATAAAAGACTTTTTCTACAGTGAAGGAAACCATCAAGAAAATGAAAAGACAACCTACTGAATGGAAGAAGATATTTTCAAATGATATATTTGATAATGGGTTAAAATAAAAAAATATATTAAGAACGTCACACTCAACACAAAGAAAAACAATCTGATTAAAAAGTGGACAGATAACCTGAATAGGCATTTTTTCAAAGAATATCAATAGATGGCTAAGAGACACGTGAAAAGATGTTCAATGTTACTAATTATCAGAGTGATGTAAATCAAAAGCACAATGAAAAATCATCTCATGTCAGTCAGAATAAAGAGTATTATAAAGAAAAAATAACAAGCATTGGCAAGGATATGAAGGAAAAGGAAGCACTGTGGAAAAGGAAATTGGTGCTGCCATTATGGGAAGAAACTATGGAGGTTGTTCAAAAGATTAAAAAGAGGGGCGCCTGGGTGGCTCAGTGGGTTAAGCCGCTGCCTTCGGCTCAGGTCATGATCTCAGGGTCCTGAGATCGAGACCCACATAGGGCTCTCTGCTCAGCGGGGAGCCTGCTTCCTCCTCTCTCTCTGCCTGCCTCTCTGTCTACTTGTGATCTCTCTCTGCCAAATAAATAAATAAAATCTTTAAAGAAAAAAAAAAGATTAAAAAGAAACTACCATAATATTTAACAATTCTAGTTTCTGGGTATTTATTAAAAAAGACCCCCCTCCATGTTCATTGCAGGATTATTTACAATAATAAAGATATGGAAGTAATCCAAGTGTGTCCAAACAGATGAATCGAAAAAAAGATGTGATACACATAGACCCAGGAATATTTCTTAGTCATAAAAATAAATGAAATCTTGCCATCTGTGACAACATGGATGGACTTAGAACATATCATTCTAAGTGATATAAGACAGAAAAAGACAGATACCATGTGGAACCTGCTTCAGATTCTCTCTCTCCCTCTGCCCCTCTACTCCTCTGCTAGCTTGCTCTCATTCTTGCTCTAAAAAATAATAATGTAGATGTTTACATATACAGCATAGGGAAGATGGTAAATAACATTATAATGACTTTGTATGGTTATAGATGCTATCTAAATTTATTATAATCACTTCATAATGTATATAACTATTGAATCATACCTAAAACTAATATTATATATCAACTATACTTCAAAAGAAAAAAATCTCAAGTTAATAATTCAAACATTTTATTTTCCTCAGGAAAAATTAAAAACAGATTTTCAATAATATGCTTCATTTTAATGTCACTTGTAGTCTAACAAAGAGCCAGAGTATTCATGTATTTTGAAATGTTTTTGAAAGAATGGGTCTCTATAGAATTACTTTCAATCAAATGTAGATTATTTCAAATATTTTAAATTTATTTTATCTTTTAATAAACATACATTTACATTTAAGTTAATGTGTTTTTATGTGGCAGAACATAATGCGTTTAATGTGGCAAAAAACTACCCTGGCTCATCAGTAAAGAAGGCAAACTGGCATATTTAACTGAAAAAGTCCACATGTTGAAGAAGTAGCCTATTAGTGTTCAGTCAAGGCTTCAGCTTCTTTCTGCATATCTCTCAGCTCTGAGTTTGCAGTTTTAGTCTTAGTCTGAAGTAAAATGCACTTTTTCAAATATATGATGTTATACAGAGGAAAAAACGCTATCTCTTGTTTATTCAGCAACAATCTCTTATCAGAAAATAAATGAAGAATCTGAGATCTCTCTAGAATACTTCTCCCATCTACTTGGCCTGAATTGAGCACATAATTATCTGAAATAGTCCCTTGTTGAGTGCAATGCCATGCTCCAATTCTCTTAATTCTGGATTCCTTAAATGAATCACAAGCAAAGCAAAGGGCTTATACTTAAGAATCAGTTCTGACTTTGGATAGGGGTAGAAACCTGCTTTTTAGAGAAACATGTTTTGTGTGGTCAGAGTACATAAGAAAATGAAAACAGAAACTACTAATGAAATGGAAAGTGGATACTTTTCAGGCAATGGAAGTGTGTTTTATAGTTTCAAAAATTAAAATCACTGATCAAAGTTTTCAGAATATTTTTTGAAAAACAAACTTTTTGAGTTATCCCTAGAAATTTCATGATGGGTTGCAATGCTTTAATGGGTATTACTATAATAACACCATATGCATAATTATTTAATGGATATAAACACAAAATATATAGATTATTATAAAACTGGGAAGGGGCACAGGTACTATTTTAAAGGAAGCACAGTGCCACATTAGGAAAAAGATTTGAATCTTGGAGCTAGTAAACCTGGATTCTTGTCCAAGATCAAAAATTAACCAGATTTTTCTTCTCCTCCTTCTCTTTAAATTAGTGTATTAAGGATGCCTGGGTGGCTCAGCTGGTTATCCTAAAAATATATATAAATCCCAATCTGTAAATAAGTGTGCTAGACTCCAACTTCAAACAAGTACACTAAAGAAGTCTCAGTCATTTGAATATTCTGAAACTGCAAATAAGGGAAATGAGAAAATAAAATCCCATATACCTAACAAAATGTAAAATGTAAACAACATACATAAAGGTTGCTATGATCACTGAAATTTGGCTAAGTTAAGGAAAGAGAGTGCTGATTATTATTGATTTAGGGTAAGTGAACAGAGACAGGAATTTTATAGACTAGATTGCGTACTCAGAGGGGAAAAAAAATATGTCCTGTTTGGTATAATGCAAACAGAATGTTTGGGCTGGCTACAGGGGTTTTCCTAAAGTTATCTGCCACTATAAAATGACAGCACATATGGCACTAAAAGGAGATATATGTACGTTCATATGGCAAAGTGGCATTGGATATAGTTCTCAATGAAGACATAGCACACTCATTTTCTTTGCGAGTAGCAGCTTATGTTATGACTGGAAAAGCTAAACATAAAAGACAATCAGCTTTACAGCAACTATACTTGATCAATGAAAGATGAGTAAAAGCATATTAACACACACTCCCAGGAAGATTTTCTGCCAATAAGAAAGAGATCTATACTTAAAGTCAGAATAGTGATTAAAGATTTTTCCACAGACAAAATTAGCTCTATTTTTGAAGCACACAAAATCATTTCAAGAAGATCACAGTTGATAATTAATTGCTGGGAAACAACCACAAGTGAAAAAGTTGAATTCTGAAATAAAGTATAAGTGGAATAAAACAAGAAAGGATCTTATTTTAGTCAATGTAGAATACTCTATAACATATTATATATCAAATAACAGTTTTAAAATATATAAACTAAAAATTGTTTTAAGTAGTAATTTATAGCAGCAGCAAAATAAGAAAACATATTCATAGCAGTTTATATATACAACAAGTAGATATGGTATATACACATATATATGCTTATGTGTGTATTTATGTATATGTCTGTATATGATGAGCAACTGAGGCTACATGTGATGAATAAGTAAATCTCACAAAGAGAAGTTTTTAAGTATTTTAAGCCATGTTTTACTTATTTATTTTTTATTTTTTATTTTTATTTTTATTTTTTTTTACTATTATTGTTTCTTTTTTTTTTTTTAATTTTTTATTTTTTATAAACATATATTTTTATCCCCAGGGGTACAGGTCTGTGAATCACCAGGTTTACACACTTCACAGCACTCACCAAATCACATACCCTCCCCAATGTCCATAATCCCACCCCCTTCTCCCAAACCCCCTCCCCCCGGCAACCCTCAGTTTGTTTTGTGAGATTAAGAGTCACTTATGGTTTGTCTCCCTCCCAATCCCATCTTGTTTCATTTATTCTTCTACCCACTTAAGCCTCCATGTTGCATCACCACTTCCTCATATCAGGGAGATCATATGATAGTTGTCTTTCTCTGCTTGACTCATTTCGCTAAGCATATATGCTCTAGTTCCATCCATGTTGTTGCAAATGGCAAGATTTCATTTCTTTTGATGGCTGCATAGTATTCCATTGTGTATATATACCACATCTTCTTGATCCATTCATCTGTTGATGGACATCTAGGTTCTTTCCACAGTTTGGCTATTGTGGACATTGCTGCTATAAACATTCGGGTGCACATGCCCCTTTGGATCACTACGTTTGTATCTTTAGGGTAAATACTCAGTAGTGCAATTGCTGGGTCATAGGGCAGTTCTATTTTCAACATTTTGAGGAACCTCCATGCTGTTTTCCAGAGTGGCTGTACCAGCTTGCATTCCCACCAACAGTGTAGGAGGGTTCCCCTTTGTCCGCATCCTCGCCAACATCTGTCATTTCCTGACTTGTTGATTTTAGCCATTCTGACTGGTGTGAGGTGATATCTCATTGTGGTTTTGATTTGTATTTCCCTGATGCCGAGTGATATGGAGCACTTTTTCATGTGTCTGTTCGCCATCTGGATGTCTTCTTTGCAGAAATGTCTGTTCATGTCTTCTGCCCATTTCTTGATTGGATTATTTGTTCTTTGGGTGTTGAGTTTGCTAAGTTCTTTATAGATTCTGGACACTAGTCCTTTATCTGATATGTCGTTTGCAAATATCTTGTCCCATTCTGTCAGTTGTCTTTTGATTTTGTTAACTGTTTCCTTTGCTGTGCAAAAGCTTTTGATCTTGATGAAATCCCAATAGTTCATATTTGCCTTTGCTTCCCTTGCCTTTTGTGTTGTTCCTAGGAAGATGTTGCTGCGGCAGAGGTCGAAGAGGTTGCTGCCTGTGTTCTCCTCAAGGATTTTAATGGATTCCTTTCGCACATTGAGGTCCTTCATCCATTTTGAGTCTATTTTCGTGTGTGGTGTAAGGAAATGGTCCAATTTCATTTTTCTGCATGTGGCTGTCCAAATTTCCCAGCACCATTTATTGAAGAGGCTGTCTTTTTTCCATTGGACATTCTTTTCTGCTTTGTCGAAGATTAGTTGACCATAGAGTTGAGAGTCTATTTCTGGGCTCTCTATTCTGTTCCATTGATCTATGGGTCTGTTTTTGTGCCAGTACCATGCTGTCTTGATGATGACAGCTTTGTAATAGAGCATGAAGTCCGGAATTGTGATGCCACCAACGTTGGCTTTCTTTTTCAATATCCCTTTAGCTATTCGAGGTCTTTTCTGGTTCCATATAAATTTTAGAATTATTTGTTCCATTTCTTTGAAAAAGATGGATGGTACTTTGATAGGAATTGCATTAAATGTGTAGATTGCTTTAGGTAGCATAGACATTTTCACAATATTTGTTCTTCCAATCCAGGAGCATGGAACATTTTTCCATTTCTTTGTGTCTTCCTCAATTTCTTTCATGAGTACTTTATAGTTTTCTGAGTATAGATTCTGTGTCTCTTTGGTTAGGTTTATTCCTAGGTATCTTATGGTTTTGGGTGCAATTGTAAATGGGATTGACTCCTTAATATCTCTTTCTTCTGTCTTGCTGTTGGTGTAGAGAAATGCAACTGATTTCTGTGCATTGATTTTATATCCTGACACTTTACTGAATTCCTGTACAAGTTCTAGCAGTTTTGGAGTGGAGTCTTTTGGGTTTTCCACATAGAGTATCATATCATCTGCGAAGAGTGATAATTTGACTTCTTCTTTGCCGATTTGGATGCCTTTAATTTCCTTTTGTTGTCTGATTGCTGAGGCTAGGACCTCTAGTACGATGTTGAATAGCAGTGGTGATAATGGACATCCCTGCCGTGTTCCTGACCTTAGCGGAAAAGCTTTCAGTTTTTCTCCATTGAGAATGATATTTGCGGTGGGTTTTTCATAGATGGCTTTGATGATATTGAGGTATGTGCCCTCTATCCCTACACTTTGAAGAGTTTTGAAGGGATGTTGTACTTTGTCAAATGCTTTTTCAGCATCTATTGAGACTATCATATGGTTCTTGTTCTTACTTTTATTGATGTGTTGTATCACATTGACTGATTTGCGGATGTTGAACCAACCTTGCAGCCCTGGAATAAATCCCACTTGGTCGTGGTGAATAATCTTTTTAATGTACTGTTGAATCCTATTGGCTAGTATTTTATTGAGTATTTTCGCATCTGTGTACATCAAGGATATCGGTCTATAGCTCTCTTTTTTGGTGGGATCCTTGTCTGGTTTTGGGATCAAGGTGATGCTGGCCTCATAAAATGAGTTTGGAAGTTTTCCTTCCATTTCTATTTTTTGGAACAGTTTCAGGAGAATAGGAATTAGTTCTTCTTTAAATGTTTGGTAGAATTCCCCCGGGAAGCCGTCTGGCCCCGGGCTTTTGTTTGTTTGGAGATTTTTAATGACTGTTTCAATCTCCTTACTGGTTATGGGTCTGTTCAGGCTTTCTATTTCTTCATGGTTCAGTTGTGGTAGTTTATATGTTTCTAGGAATGCATCCATTTCTTCCAGATTGTCAAATTTATTGCCGTAGAGTTGCTCATAGTATGTTCTTATAATAGTTTGTATTTCTTTGGTGTTAGTTGTGATCTCTCCTCTTTCATTCATGATTTTATTTATTTGGGTCCTTTCTCTTTTCTTTTTGATAAGTCGGGCCAGGGGTTTATCAATTTTATTAATTCTTTCAAAGAACCAGCTCCTAGTTTCGTTGATTTGTTCTATTGTTTTTTTGGTTTCTATTTCATTGATTTCTGCTCTGATCTTTATGATTTCTCTTCTCCTGCTGGGCTTAGGGTTTCTTTCTTGTTCTTTCTCCAGCTCCTTTAGGTGTAGGGTTAGGTTGTGTACCTGAGACCTTTCTTGTTTCTTGAGAAAGGCTTGTACCGCTATATATTTTCCTCTCAGGACTGCCTTTGTTGTGTCCCACAGATTTTGAACCGTTGTATTTTCATTATCATTTGTTTCCATGATTTTTTTCAATTCTTCTTTAATTTCCCGGTTGACCCATTCATTCTTTAGAAGGATACTGTTTAGTCTCATGTATTTGGGTTCTTTCCAAACTTCCTTTTGTGGTTGAGTTCTAGCTCGAGAGCATTGTGGTCTGAAAATATGCAGGGAATGATCCCAATCTTTTGATACCGGTTGAGTCCTGATTTAGGACCGAGGATGTGATCTATTCTGGAGAATGTTCCATGTGCACTAGAGAAGAATGTGTATTCTGTTGCTTTGGGATGAAATATTCTGAATATATCTGTGATGTCCATCTGGTCCAGTGTGTCATTTAAGGCCTTTATTTCCTTGCTGATCTTTTGATTGGATGACCTGTCCATTTCAGTGAGGGGAGTGTTAAAGTCCCCTACTATCATTGTATTATTGTTGATGTGTTTCTTTGATTTTGTTATTAATTGGTTTATATAGTTGGCTGCTCCCACATTGGGGGCATAGATATTTAAAATTGTTAAATCTTCTTGTTGGACAGACCCTTTGAGTATGATATAGTGTCCTTCCTCATCTCTTATTATAGTCTTTGGCTTAAAATCTAATTGATCTGATATAAGGATTGCCACTCCTGCTTTCTTCTGATGTCCATTAGCAGGGTAAATTCTTTTCCACCCCCTCACTTTAAATCTGGAGGTGTCTTCGGGCTTAAAATGTGTTTCTTGGAGGCAACATATAGATGGGTTTTGTTTTTTTATCCATTCTGATACCCTGTGTCTTTTAACAGGGGCATTTAGCCCATTCACATTCAGGGTAACTATTGAGAGATATGAATTTAGTGCCATTGTATTGCCTGTAAGGTGACTGTTACTGTATATGGTCTCTGTTCCTTTCTGATCTACCACTTGTAGGCTCTCTCTCTTTGCTTAGAGGACCCCTTTCAATATTTCCTGTAGAGCTGGTTTGGTGTTTGCAAATTCTTTCAGTTGTTGTTTGTCCTGGAAGCTTTTAATCTCTCCTTCTATTTTCAATGATAGCCTAGCTGGATATAGTATTCTTGGCTGCATGTTTTTCTCGTTTAGTGCTCTGAAAATATCATGCCAGCTCTTTCTGGCCTGCCAGGTCTCTGTGGATAAGTCAGCTGCCAATCTAATATTTTTACCATTGTATGTTACAGACTTCTTTTCCCGGGCTGCTTTCAGGATTTTCTCTTTGTCATTGAGACTTGTAAATTTTACTATTAGGTGACGGGGTGTGGGCCTATTCTTATTGATTTTGAGGGGCATTCTCTGAACCTCCTGAATTTTGATGCTTGTTCCCTTTGCCATATTGGGGAAATTCTCCCCAATAATTCTCTCCAGTATACCTTCTGCTCCCCTCTCATCTTCTTCTGGAATCCCAATTATTCTAATGTTGTTTCGTCTTATGGTGTCACTTATCTCTCGAATTCTCCCCTCGTGGTCCAGTAGCTGTTTGTCCCTCTTTTGATCAGCTTCTTTATTCTCTGTCATTTGGTCTTCTATATCACTAATTCTTTCTTCTGCCTCATTTATCCTAGCAGTGAGAGCCTCCATTTTTGATTGCACCTCATTAATAGCTTTTTTGATTTCAACTTGGTTAGATTTTAGTTCTTTTATTTCTCCAGAAAGGGCTTTTATATCTCTCGAGAGGGTTTCTCTAATATCTTCCATGCCTTTTTCGAGCCCGGCTAGAACCTTGAGAATTGTCATTCTGAACTCTAGATCTGACATATTACCGATGTCTGTATTGATTAGGTCCGTAGCCTTCGGTACTGCCTCTTGTTCTTTTTTTTGTGTTGAATTTTTACGTCTTGTCATTTTGTCCAGATAAGAGTAAATGAAGGGGCAAGTAAAATACTAAAAGGGTGGCAACAACCCCAGGAAAATATGCTTTAACCAAATTAGAAGAGATCCAAAATCGTGAGTGGGGAGAAAGGGGATAAAAAGAGGTTCAAAAAGGAAGAAAGAAAAAAGAAAAAAAAAAAAGAAAAGAATTTTTTAAAAAAGAAAACACCTAAGAAAAATGTAAACAAATATATATATATATATTAGATAAACTAGTAAAAAATCGTTAAAAAAGAAAAAGGTAACAGTTAAAAAAAAAAATTTACCCGAAGGCGAGAAAAAAAAAAAATGAAAAAGAAAAAATTAAATTAACTGCAAGACTAAAAAAAATCACAGGAAAAAAGCCATGAGTTCCGTGCTTGGCTTTCTCCTCCTCTGGAATTCTGCTGCTCTCCTTGGTATTGAAACCGCACTCCTTGGTAAGTGAACTTGGTCTCGGCTGGATTTCTTGTTGATCTTCTGGGGGAGGGGCCTGTTGTAGTGATTCTCAAGTGTCTTTGCCCCAGGCGGAATTACACCGCTCTTACCCGGGGCCGAGGTGAGTAATCCGCTCGGGTTTGCTTTCAGGAGCTTTTGTTCCCTGAGCGCTTTCCGTAGAGTTCCAGAGGACGGGAATACAAATGGCGGCCTCCTGGTCTCCGGCCCGGAGGAGCCGAGAGCCCAGGGCCCCACTCCTCAGTGCGCCCTCAGAGAACCGCGCCCAGTTACTCCCGTCTGCCTGCCCTCCGGCCGCGCTCCGAGCTCACCGAGCCTGCGACCGGTTCAAGGTAGCACGGAGCTGCGAGCTTACTGTCGGCTCTGTCTCTGTAGCCGGCTTTCCCGTTCCAATACCCGCAAGCTCTGCGACACTCAGACACCCCCGATCCTTCTGTGACCCTGCGGGACCTGAGGCCATGCTGACCCCGCGTGGGCTTCGCCCCGGTTTAGCCTCTGGAGCGATGTCCCTCAGCGGAACAGACTTTTAAAAGTCCTGATTTTGTGCGCGGTTGCTCCGCCGCTTGCCGGGAGCCGGCCCCTCCCCCCGGGGTCTATCTTCCCGTCGCTTTGGATTCACTTCTTCGCCGGTCCTACCTTTCAGAAAGTGGTTGTTTTTCTGTTTCCAGAATTGCTGTTCTTCTTCTCTTCGATCTGCCGATGGATTTTCAGGTGTTTGCAATCTTTAGATAAGCTATCTAGCTGATCTCCGGCTAGCTGAAGCAGTCTCAGCTTGCTACTTCTCCGCCATCTTGACTCCCTCCCTACTTATTTATTTTTTAAAAGATTTTATATATTTGACAGAGAGAAAGCACAAGCCAGTAGAGGGGAAGGCAGAGGGAGAGGGAGAAGCAGGCTTCCCACTGAGCAGGGAGCTGGAGGCAGGGCTAGATCCCAGGACCCTGAGATCATGACCTGAGCTAAAGGGAGATGCTTAATGGACTAAGCCACCCAGGTGCCCCAAAGCCATTTTTTAATAAAACTGAAAATTAATAAAACATAAACTAAAAATCTTAAATATTTAAAAATGGTTAAGTGATCATGAGCAACTTACATGAAATCAAAACATCAATGCTATAATGCTTTAAGATATATATATGATATATATATCATATATATATATGTCCAGTATATAAAATGAAAAAAATGAAATATCCACCTAACTCATGGAAATAAGAACAAGAAAATTATTTGGAAAACAGAAGAATCTTATACATAGTAGTAAACAAAACTGAATTATAAAAGGAACACAACTGAAAATTTTCTCAAGTAGTTTAAACATAGTATAGTTTATAGAGTATACTAAATGAAAAAGGATATATAGCTACAAATCTGAGAAGACAAAACAAACCATGGAAAATACAAAAATTTACGAGTCAAATATTTGAAAATCTAAAAGGATTGACTAATTTTCTAAGAAAACACAGGTGTTAACATATATCAACACCAAAAATGTAAAGTTTTTACTAATAAATACCTACCGAAGTATTTCCCAAATTATCCTGATCATATGAATCTTCAGGGATACTTGTGATAAATCTTCGCCTGGAGATTCTGACCTAGTAAGGACAATGGGACTTTGGAATCAGTATTTTCAACAAGCACTGGTGAATATTCGATCAGGAATGTTTATATATTTTGCCTCAATAAAGTTGCCAGGTCTAGAGTTTATTACAGATGAATTATAAATTTTTCATGACTGTATATTTTACAAGCTACATAAACATCTTCACAGGCTGCAAAAAAAGAGAAAATTTTTATTCTGTGAAACTTTAATTCTTATCAAAATATGTCAGCGATGCAGAGAAAATATAAAGCAAACTTGAAAACACAAAGGTTTACTGACCTTCATTAATACCTGATGACTGAGCAAAAGTTCTTCCGACACTATTGTTCAGAAATATTAAAATCTACTGCTTAATATAGTACTGACCCCAAAAGTGAACACCAAAGAAAGAAGAGAGAAGGATTAATAAAACCAGGAAATAACATCTAGAGACTGTTCTTTAAACAAGACGGTCTCATTCTGCAGGGGCTGTTTACATTTCCTAAGAAAATCAGGGAAAAGCATTACCCAACACAGCCGCATTCCTATCTGCTACCAGGAGATCCCTTGATATCAATAAAGGAAGATATTAAAGACAGATTTAGACACTTCTCATATTACTTTTGAAATATGTATAAAGGATTAAAGTTTTTGTCTGGAACATAGATGCATCAGGCTACCTACATGTTTCTTTAGTAAATAAATGTATTTTCATTTTCACACTACAAAGAAACAGATGCAAAGGATTAATTTAAAAGTTGATTTAATACCTATTGTGGAGGAGATATAAACCCCTTATGACTTTAAATAAATTACTTTTGGTGTTTAAAAATTAGATCAATATTAATAACTAGAGCATTACTAGGCATCTATGGACCCTCAAGAGAAACCCTTTTTCCTCATGTTGGTTACATAAAACACACAAATGCAACCTTCAGAGGGCCTGACGTGCCTGTTTGTTGTGACCATTTTCTCCAGTTTTTTAAAAATTTGATTTCTGGGGCGCCTCCTCAGTCCTTTAAGAGGCTGCCTCTGGCTGAGAATATGAGCCCTGCTCTGGCCTCCCTGCTCAGCAGAGAGCCTGCTTCTCCCTCTCCCTGCTGCTCTGCCTTGCACTATCTCTCTGTCAAATAAATAAATGAAATCTTCAAAAAAAATTTATTTCTTTCTGGCATCACGACACATTTTTAACTCATCGTCCATCCTTGGGGACATTTTAGCCTGAGTATACATTTGTGTGCTTCTTTCCATCAACTCATGATCATTCTGTCAGATTCAGATATTGCTACATATAGAGGATTCATGTGATATTTATTATTTATGTGCATATATAACATGAGCAGATATAACATGTTAGTGCTCTTAGATAAATAAGCCCTAACTTGATTAAAAGAAATATGGATTCAGAATTTAGTGAAGAGGGTTCTTAGTGATGGTGTTTTCATATATCATACTGTGCAATAAGGATGTAATTTTATGTAATGTGCTCTCAAACCTATGTTATATAAAATAGTTTTATGTAACACATGTATATGTACACATTTAGAGATCTTTAAAGAAATGAAATGGAATATTAGAATGATTTAGAACTGTATATTTTTTCTAGACTAGGAAGTATATTATTTGTATTTATATTTTCATAAACTTGTTTGCTAATTCCAGGGTTTTGCAGCCATCAGAAAAAAAATATATTGGGAAAGGGGCAAAGTGTATGGCATCACATCTATTATCTAGCCATAGGTCAGATATTTATTCATAAATTTATACTATTCTATAAGAAACACATCTTTATCATTTCTTACTTTTGCTTTTTATTTCTATTGCCATATTGGGAATTTCTGTGTTGGCTAGAGAACATTATATCAAAGAGAATATCATTTATAAACTTTCAGTTAAATCATTTCTAAAAATAGAATCACTTTAATCATTTTATAACCATATTCAAAGGTGTTAAAACATTTTATCATAATAGTTTGACTAATTTGAATATCCTTTTATTGCATATGAGCCTAAATAGAATAGTCTTATGAAGAAGAAATACATAAACATTATTTTATGCCAAATAGCATATGTAATTATATTATTGTGTTTTGTATCGTTATTATAATTCATTTTGTGACCACCCTTAAAATCTGTCCCTACCTAAGAAAATAAACAGTGAAAAAGTTTTTGACATTTGTGCTTGTATATAACAATCATTTTAACAACTATTTTAAAACTTCTTGTATTAGAAATCTTTTTTGGTGTATATTCTTTGTCTGATTTGAAGATCTCAGTTAATGAAAATGCTCTTATTAACCTTCAAAAGACATTATGTCAACACATAACAACAACAACAAAAAACAGCATTCTCTCAGTGTTTTTATAAGAATAGCATGTCATAGTTCTTTTATACATTGTAAAATAATGTTAAACAGAGCTTATTAATTTATTCACAATTGTTTAGTTTGACAAGCTTGTCACAATTGATCTGTCACCTGCTCACCTGCTATTCATGACAAGTCTCTGACATTAATTCATAATTACTTGGGGAAAATTAGTGTTTGGCCTTTAGCAGTCTAACCTAACTAGGCTTATAAAAGCTGTACACTTTCTTGCTTTGGATAAAAAGACCTAATTAAAAATTAGATTATATATGGAATGCATAAATGTATACCTACAAAGCCAAAAGTACATACGCCAAAAGTGTACAAGCCAAGACATAAGGGGAACATATTAAGTTTACTTCCAGATTATATAACTACTAGAACATATTGATTTATACATTGGTCACAACAAATAATTAGACATGGTTAGCTTTATTATATGCCATTTGCAAATTGCACACCTGACTGCCACTTCAAAACTCCATTTTCCATTGTGAACATGTTTTTATAAATGATATACATATATATTGCTGATTTCTATTTTCTGCTTTTGTCATTCTAAGTTAAATATTTACTTATATTAAACGTGGGACTCACATTCTCAAACTCCTGCCTCTGTATAGACAAACATACTAATATAACATCTTAATTCAAATCAAAATGAATATTTAATATTCAGTGAATTGAAAATTAAATAATATAGCATGAGACAAAATTCAAGACAGAGGTAAAGGCCTAAGATTTTGTGGGATCAAAAAAAATACTAGATTAAGATTTTCTACCTAAAAAAAAAAAAAAATGGAAATCAGAAAACAATTTTAAGATTCCTAACTCAAATGAAAATCAGGAAAAACAAATTGGATTTGCATAGCTCTCACTCTCTAGATACTTTCAATTTATTTCTCTATCAAAGATACTAATGTTGGGGCGCCTGGGTGGCTCAGTGGTTTAAGCCGCTGCCTTCGGCTTAGGTCGTGATCTCAGGGTCCTGGGATCGAGTCCTGCATCGGGCTCTCTGCTCGGCAGGGAGCCTGCTTCCTTCCCTTCCTCTCTCTCTGCCTGCCTCTCTGCCTACTTGTGATCTCTCACTGTCAAATAAATAAATAAAATCTTTAAAAAAAAAAGATACTAATGCAATTCATTTAAAATTTTAGTTTCCATACATTTGCTTTGAAATCACATTTGTACAGAGAAGTTAAGTTAGTTACATTTGATATTAAGTATAATTTTAAAATAATGTCAAAGTTGTTTTTTCTTTGCAATGTTAACATCTTTTATTAATTAATTAGTTAATTAATTTTCTTTTTTTATATACTGGGTATTATCTCCAGGCCAGTGGGGTGATCAGTAGTGGGCACCTTTGTCTTTCTGATAAAGAAAGGATTGTCTCTTTTGACAAAGAAAATTTTGTATTCTGTCTTTATCTTTCATTTATTATATTAAATCATATAGATTTATTTTATATTAATGAAACAAATACTATTTCTTTATATTTAATATTTTATTTATTTATAAATAAATAACAGAGAAAATTGACAGAGAGAGAGATCACAAGTAGGCAGAGAAGCAGGCAGAGAGGGGGGGGAAGCAGGCTTTCTGCTGAGCAGAGAACCCCATGTGGGGCTCAATCCCAGGACCCCGAGATCGTGACCTGAGCCGAAGGCAGAGGGTTAACCCACTGAGCCACCTAGGCACCCCCTAATACTATTTCTTAAATAAACTCAATTTGTTCACATTGTATTATACTTTTATTCTTTTTTTTGAATTTTTTCTCCTAGAGTCAGGTCAGTTAAGTGGTATTTTCTGTAAGATGATACTAATTTTAATTGCATTTTCAAATGCATTAGCATAATGTTATCTGTAAGATTTTTAATTACCTGCTTAAACTCACCAGCACTGGCAGCTAGGTTTTGTAATTCTTAATATTTCCTTTCTTAATACTTTATTAATATATATTTCTAGATGTTGCTATTAGATAAAAAGACAAAAATTTGAGTTACATTTGCTTTCTCATTATTTTTGTATTTTCCTTCTTTCTTCTTTCCATTAAATTACTTTACCTCTTAAATTGGATGTTTAAATGATTATATATTAGCCACTCATTAAATATGTTTCCATTCACTTTAGCTTCAATCTATAATTTTTTTAATTTCTTTTCAGTGTTCCAGAATTCATTGTTTATGCACCATACCCAGTGCTCCATGCAATACATGCCCTCCATAATACCCACCACCAGGCTCACCCAAACCCCCACACCCTCTCCCCTCCAAAACCGTCAGTTTGTTTCTCAGAGTTCACAGTCTTTCATAGTTTTTCTTCTCCTCTGATTTCGCCCAATTTGCTGGGTGCATCACATTGCCTGATTCTAAGCCTTATTACAAAGCTGTGGTCACTGAGACAGTATGGTACCAGCACAGAAACAGACACATAGTCCAGTGGAACAGAGTAGAGAGCCCAGATATGGACCCGCAATTCTGTGGTCAAATCATCTTTGACAAAGCAGGAAAAAATATACAGTGGAAAAAACACAGTCTCTTCAATAAATGGTGCTGAGAAAGTTGGACAGCTATGTGTAGAAGAATGAAACTCGACCATTCTATTTTTTTTTTTTAAGTAAGCTCTATGCCTAAGGTGGGGCTTGAATTCATGATCCCCAGATCAAGAGTCTCATGCTCTACTGATTGAATCAGGCACCCTTCACCCTATAATTTTTGAAAATAAGTATTCTCATCAAGTATTACCAATTATGCATTTTCTTTTTTTAGTTGGGTTTATTTTATTTTGATACAATATCTATCGAACATTTATTAATCTTATTAATTATATTATTATATAATATATTATATTATTATATTAATTTATATTATTATTAATTATTATTAATATTCTGTATAATATTTGTTCTCAGTGAAGGTGTCATGTATACCAATACTTTTCACTTTGATTGGATCTTGTTGCTTGACTTTGAAGATGGCCAAAATTCATAAATGCCACATTATGTGTCAGAATGGCTAGACTAAAAAAGACAACAAATAGCCAGTGTTGGTGAGGATGTAGATAAAAGGGAGTCCTCCTCATATGATATTTATTGGTGGAAATATAAGTTGGTTTAGCCATAATAGAAAATAGTATAAAGGTTCCTCATAAGATTAAAAATAGAATTGTAATACCACCATCAATTCCATTTCTGGTTATTTATTTGAAGGAATAAAAAATGCTAATTTTAAAAGATTTATGCACCTCTATGTTAATTGTGGAATTACTTACAACAGGCAAGATATAGAAGCAACCTAAGTGTCCATCACAGTGTCCTGTGAAATATGTCACAGGAAAACAAAAAAGCATATGATTTCATCCATATGTGTAATCTAAAAAGCAAAACAAATCAAAAGTAGACTTACATATACAGAGAATGAAACTCTTCTTATGAAAATTATTATTAGATGATCAAGAGCTAGAGTGTGTGAAAGGTGAGTAGCTAGATACTATAGGTGTAGGGAATTAAGAGGTACAAAATTTCAGTTATAAAATAAGTCACAGGGATGTAAAATATAGCATAGGGAATTTAGTCAATAATATTATGATTATTATGAAGACAAAGGGTAACTAGACTTGTTGTGGTCATTTTGTAATGTTTATAAATGTCAAATCCCTTTGCTGTATACCTAAAACTAATATAAGATTGTATGTCACCATACTTTAATAAAAAAAGCAAAAGGAATGCATACCTTTTTGTCATGACAGAAATGTACCTTTCTCTTTATTTATTCTGGGAAGAACAGCTGATTGACAGCCGCTGACTGACAGCCTGCCTGTGTCTGCTGCCTTCCTTGATCTACTTTTGCATTCATGCCAAGGCCACACTTCCCCCAGGATGCTTCCCAACAATGACTGAGCATAGTAGCATGCAAGTGCAGATGCATTTCTGTATTATATGGACCTCCTCAATTGCACAACTCTGGCTTGAGAACTATGTTGTGTAGGCTATAATAAGGGCCAGAAATGTGGCTTTAAACAACTGAAATTCTTTCTCAGTCAGTTGTTGTAGATGCTAGAATTCTGAAATCAGTAGCATTGGACTATAATCAAGGAGTCTGAAAAGAAGTGTTTTCTCTGGATGCTCTAGGGAGGAGTCCATTCTTTGCTTCTTCCAGCTTCTGGTAACTGTTGGCATCTTGACACTAGTGGCTGCATCACTCCAATCTGTCTTTGTGGTCATATTGCCTTCTCCTCTTCTGTGTCTTCTTTTTTTCTGTGAAATATCCCTCTGCTACTCTTATGGGAACACATCTGATTGCATTTTCAAGATTATGTCCACAGATCAAGATCCTGAATTTTACCTTATGTTTTACCACATAATGTAACATCCATAGATTCCAGGAACTAGTGCCTGATACTTGGGGAGGAGTGTGCATTTTCAGCATACCACAATGTGTCTCCCTTTTATCCTGGCCAAAATGTTTTTAAAGGTATACTTCTGTATAAGATATATCCTATTCAGTTGTCCTTTACTACCTCATTAATTTCACAGTTGGAAGATCTGCATTGCTATCTAAAGATTCATTCTGTACACTCCTGTTTTCTATTTTTTAACCCATCACTAGTAATATTTTTCCTGTCTAAATCTTCTTAGTCTTTACTATGACTCAAGAACAGAACTAGCACATGTGCATATTAACAGAGTAGTCAAAGTAGCAGAAATAAAGATCCTATATGGTCCCCAGAGCATAAATTGCTACTTATCAGGTTCAATCTAGCCACAGATATTTCTGAATATCCAACCAGTCTGCAACAAAGATCAATGCTGAGAAAGTGATAGGACACTTCTACTTGGATAGGCAAAATTCCACTTGGCAACAAATCGAATATTAGGGCATTTTCCATCAGGAAAGATTAAGTATTTTATTCCCAGAAGGACAGGTATCTATTCTGAATCTAGATTTACATTTTTAATCCACAATGACTCAACCACAATCTGCCTCTGGGCTTATTAAATAGCCAGTCCATAAGCATGAGATTCCATGCAACAGAGCATAAGACCAGTGATCCACTTGACTGTGAAAAAGATATAGAATGGTCCATTGCACAGTACCTGGAATAATAGACATTCAATAAATATTAACTAAATTAATAAATTGAGGTTAAAGTTTTGTTTTCATATAATTTAATGGTGTGAAGAATGTTTTTTGGCATAAATAATAGCTAACACTTATTGAGTCCAAGCTTTACAATCATTATGTTGCTTAATTCTCACACAATCAAAAATGGTTCCCCAATTTTAAATGATGAAAATCAGACATTGTATCAATTCCTTAATTCAAAAATACATTGTAATTCCAATGTAAAATGTAAAAATACAATAAACTTCTAAAATACATTGTATCAATTCCTTAATTCACACAGTTACTAGGTAGAACAGGTTTATAACAAATGATTTGACTCGAGAGCATTTGCTTTTCCATCACTTTTTAGAGAAAACGTAGTAAGCTTTCACTAGGTAGAAATGCAGATCATAAAGTAACATATTCATTTTGTGGTGAATAATCTCAGCTTATGGATATTCTTTGAAAATTCAGGCTGCATCATGATATTAGGAAAAACTATAAATAATATAATAGTAGTGATGCTCCTAACATCAGCAAAGATGGAATCTTTAAATGACAATGAAAATTTTAAAAAATATATGATTACAAAGGGAGTAATTTAAAGTTTTAGGAATTTAGCCCAATTACCTTAGTCTTAGACAGACACTCTGCACAGGTAGACTTTACTGAAGAAGTTTTCACTTCAGCATAATTTTCAAAGTAAAATGGAGCAGAGAAAAAAGAATTATGCAAAGTTTCCAATTTGGCAACTGCACTTTTGACAAAGACTAAGGAAGTCCTAAAATTTTTCAAATAATTATTTTATCTAATATTCTGTCAGGTAGCATATACTTACTATACAAATAGATGTTTTATAAACACAGCAGCAAATATTATCTTTCATAAATAGTTATGAACATAATTAGTGAAAAGTTTGACTAATACACTTTTTTTCTTTTCCTACAGTCATTTCAGAACATTTAAAATATGTGAGTGTATGTAAACAAATACATACACATACATACGAAAAATTACATACATACATTATATATATATATATATTTATTTATTTATATACACTTTAAGAAACATTGCTATAGAAAGAACATTGCTATTCCTTGTAGTGTATTTGTGGATACCAAAAATTAGGAGTTTTATATATTTGAGTCTGTACCGGCTTTTCAGAAATTAAAATTATAAAAGGTCAAAATGCATTATAGTGTAATTAAAACATTAAGTTAAGCAAAATCCTTTCATATCATAAAGGGGAAAAAAATCTCTAAGTATATTCCACATAAATCCTGGGTGTTTCCCAGCCCTTTTCTATAGTCAGTGCTTTGTTGTATGAAGATAGTTTATTTCCTCATTCAGCCTAGAATTTTTCTGCCAGTGTTTTAATTTTCAGCATAGTCATCTACGCTCCTCCTCTCAGGTTTTCTCAGAACATCCATCCTTTCTCAGTTAAGATACACTTGATGGCAACCAAGCTCGCAGTTTCCCAGCCAGGTCGCTGGCACCCCTGCTGGCAGAGATCTTGTCAACAGCACTCAGGTGATCCAGGGCTCCTGCCAGCACTGCTGTCATCCTCAGCCCCTAGTTCTCCAATGGGCTCAGAATCTCAGGCTTGGTGGTGAGGTTTCTTTGAGTTTGATTTTTTTTTCTTTTTTTTCTTTTTTTTTTTTTTACTCTCCATCAGCCCTAGAGGTAGTGTTGTTCCCCTACATTTATTATCTTTTTATTCCTTAGAGTTTCCTTTACCTCGTTGCATAGACAATTTCCTTCTACTAGTTAATTCTCAAATTAATTTTGTTGTTTTTCCTGTTGTGTTTTCTGACACCTACCTGGACACTAATACAAAATGGAATATCATTACTCAAAAGTTAAGATTTCTTCACTACTTTCATTTCTAGCCAAGTGTTTAAATGATAATTTTATTAGGGAAGTTTCATCAGTGAGATCCACTTGTTGGCTCAAAGAGAAAAAATTATTAACAGGCCTTACAAGAAGGGCCTGTATACAACATCTATAAAACATACCTTCTGTCATTGCCACAACCTGCTCAGCAGTGCCTTCTGTCATGTCATTTATAAAGTATTGTTTAGCACTGTCCTGGATACTAATATTTCAGATGTACAGCAGTCTGTTTCAAACATGTTTTAGTGTCAGCAGAAAACACAATTGAATTCAAGATGGATGGAAGGTAAGCCTTTCTCTTAAGTGATGAGATCAGGGATTGGGTAAAAGTACATGCGAGAAGGACAGCATCAAAGTTTCTGTACCACCTTGTCACTTGGGCACAGACCGGTTTGGGAACAATGCTCACAGGAGCTTTTGCTATGACAGAATATATGCATTCCATGTAAACATGCATTCTACAAAATCTTAAAATACTCACGGCTTATTAGAGTAATAAGGTTGAACCAGTGCACATAAAACTAGTATACTTCTGTAAAATACAACAAGAACAACAAATAAAAACTTCGGGACATTGAAAAGTAACCTCATTACCAAAGGCAGGTAGTTCATTATAGCTCTAGACTTCCTGTAGGGATAACTAATTTACACCCCCCAAAGTGAAAATACTGGCTTGCTGACCCTGAGATAATGTGGATGTAACTGTACCTCAAAGCATTAGGGGAAGTACAACATGTCAGAAGCCTAGAACTGGATAAGGTGCAGGATTTATATCTTTATGAAAGTACAGTTTGCAAGCATTTCCTTTATCAATAAAGCAACAATAAAAAAATAAATCCTGTAGCATTCCTTCCTGAGCAATAGTCATGCTTATTCCTTTCTTGTTAAATATTATATTTCTATTTATGGTATTCTGGCTGTCTTTACTGCAGATAATAGTTCATATTGAGACACCTGGGTGGCTCAGTTGTTAAGCAACTGCTTTTGGCTTAGGTCATGATCCCAGGGTCCTGGGATGGAGTTCCAAATCAGGCTCGTTGTTCAGTAGGGAACCTGCTTCTGCCTCTGCCTGCTGTTCCCTCTGCTTGTGTCTCTCTAACAAATAAATGAAGTCTTAAAAAAATAAATAAATAAATAAACTGGTTTATACTCAATGTATGTCCATTTTATTTTAATTTTCCCATTTTTCAATCACTGTTGTTTTGGGAACATGCATTATAACAGAATGCAATGTATATGAAAATTGAATACCTGAAAGTTGATTTCCTCAAATTTCTTTGCTCAGTTACCTTTATGTATTTCTATTACTCCTAGACATCTGCTTATCTCAGTTGGAAGTCTGATGGCTTATATCATTAGTCATTATATCTCTTTTTGTACTATGATGGAAGACTCATGGTAAAAATATAATTGCAAAGTCCAATCTATAAAACAATGTGCTCTTATGGGTAGTACAAATTATGTCACCAATCATGTTTATCTAATTGTCAAAAAGATCAGAGACAAAATGGAATTTCAATTTTTGTAAATGTTTTATTCCATGTATTTTGTTCAATCTGTCATGATGAATAAAAGATCCCATAGATTATAATTTTTCTTACATTGTTTTGAATTAGAATTCCCAACTTCTAAAGCAGAATATTTATAAACTAGAAAAATATAGATACGAATTATTTTCACATATTAAGGAATAAATTGGTATATACATTATTTCTCTTTTTTTAAGATTTTATTTGTGAGAGGGAGAGAAAGAAAACATGAGCGGGGGAGGGACAGAGGGAAAAGCAGACTCCCTTCTGAGTGGGGAACCAGATGCAGGGGCTCGATCCCAGGAACCGGGATCATGACCTGAGCTGAAGGCAGAGACCTAATTGATTTTATTTATTTATTTTAGAGAAAGAGAGAGTGCAAACCAGGGTGGGGGGAGCAGTATAGGAGTGGGGAGAAAATTTTCAAGCAAGCCTGACCTGGGGTTTAATCCCATGACACTGAGATCATGATCTGAACAGAAACCCGGAGTCAGACATTCAACTGACCGAGCCACCCAGGTGCCTTAAGCATATACATTATTTCTAAGAGAAAATGTTTGATATACTACTTATTTTAAACATAATTTAGTTACTTCTAAAATATTAGCCAAGGTGATACCTGAAGTATTGCCCTTAGATCTATGATTTTATTATCTTCAACAATCTGTAGAATATACCAGAGTGACCTAATTATCTGGGATTAAAGAATCCTACATTAATTATAAAAATTCAATCTATATATTAAAATAATAACACTAATAAGCTCATTAAAGCCGGCATTTACAAATAAAATTCCATTAGACAATTGTGATCCCAGGATTATAAAATACACGGATAATTAGTTCTTTATAAAACTTTTTAATCATTAGAGAATTTTTTTTTAATGTAGCATAATGTCAAATCTTCTTATTGTTGAATGCTACACCATTCTTGATATCATCTATGATGTCGTCATGGTGGCGGCCATCAACATTGCAGTCCTCAGACCAGGCAGTCCCTCCATCTCTTTAATGGTTCCAGAGAGCCCTCTGGCTAAAGACAAGTGCTGCATCTATTGGGCAATGTGACAATTTCATCAAAAGTAATATTTCCATTGTGCTTAATGTTTCTCTGCTTCTCTTTTTCTCTTGGCAATTCCTTGAGAGCGTTAATAATCGGGCCAGAAGCAGAAGGTACCACTTAAATCTGGGCCTGTCTGTTCTGAATGGTCAGTTTCACTGCAATCCTCAGCCCCTTCCCATTACCGGTTCCCTGGGTGATGTCATCACAAACTTTTTTTGAAGACAGTCTCAGGGGGCTGATCCTCAGGGCCAAGGCAGATGTGCATTGACTTCCCAACCCCATGCACCTCAGGTATAGCACTCTGGTCCTTTTAGGGTGGAATTTAAGCAACATGGTGGAGTTAAATGGAATTGGATGAACCTGAATTCTGGAGGACAAAACAGAGCTGTACCTGGACCTTCTCTAAGTCAGAGACAAAGGACTTAGTATCAGATAATTTCTGAATGCAAGTTAATACTGGTGAGTAGTTGCTATCCACAAATATATTACTTTTTATCCCTAATACAAAAATAGCTATATAAAAATGATATTTGCAAGACATATATTATCTACAAAATGTTTAATAAGACCTCTTACCAAACTAACTCTTACAGGCAACTAGAAGATGACATGTCAGAGGTTACTCCCAGGCTAAAAGTAAGACAGTAATTATAACTCAGGAAACACATGGACTGAATTCAAATTTCAGCTCCCCTCATTCCTAGGGCAAGTTATATATAGGATTCAATTTTCTTATTCACAATTGAGGATAATAATAATACCTTCCTCCTGTGGGTGTTGTAAAGTTTAAATGAATGCATACAGTGCTTGACAGTACAAACCGCAATAAATGTTATTACTATTGTTACTATTTTCAGTGGAATCAAACTTTTAAAAATTACAATGGAGGCATTATATGAGGTAATAACTCTTAACTTTTGTAATTATATTGAATGTCAGACCTGAATCTTAGTTTAGTGATGCATAGTAATTCTATTATTTCCACTGAGGACTCCAATTTTAAGTATACAACATTGGTTGTATCCTTCCATTATTAAACACAAATGTTTGCATTTAAATAATATAAAAAAGAAACAAAGAATGAAATATTTTATCTATATATCAAATTTATTAGAGTTCCTGGAGGAGTGTTTCTCAGGTTCCCAGGCTAAGACTAGATTGGTCAATTCAAACCGATAATAAAGTGCCTTGCTCACTTTTTAATTGGATTTTTAATGAGTTATAATTCTTTATATGTTTTTGATAGTAGTCCTTTATCAGGTGTATGGTTTGCAAATATTTCCTTCTATTCTATGAGCTACCCTTTATTCTATTGGTTGTGTCCTTTGATTCACAAAGATTTTTAATTTTATTATGGTACAATTTAATTTTTGTTTTGTTGCCCATACTTCAGCTGACATTTCCAAGAAATCATTGCCAAACCAAATGCTAGTTCTTACATTTATCTTCAATGAATTTCAGATAATTTTTTTAAAATATGTTTCAAGAGTCTAAGTTCATTTCTTTGCCTGTGGACATCCAGTTTTCTTACAATCATTTGTTTAAAACATCTTTCATCAATATTTGGACTTGAAACCCTTGTAAAAAATCATTCTCCCATACATGTGAGGGTTTATTTCTCAGCTCTCTATTCTATTCTAATGGTGTATAGGTCTGTGTTTCATGTCAGTAATACTACAAAAATATGGAAATCAAAATGGTCCAAGTTTTGGAGCCAGGAAGTGTTAAGATTTCCAACTTCCTTAAGATTCCATATGAATTTGAAAAGGGCCTTCTATTTCTTTTTTTTTTTTTTTATAACATGTTATTTATTTGAAAGAGACATAGCAATAGAGGGAACACAAGCAGGAAGAATGGGAGAGGGAGAAAGCAGGTTTCCTGCCCAGCAGGAGCCTGATGTGGAACTCAATCCCAGGACCCTGGGGTCATGACCTGAGCTGAAGGCCAACACTTAATGACTGAGTCACCCAGGCACCCTGGATTTCTATTTCTACAAAGAAACATCATTAGGATTTGTAAGGATTTTGTTAAATTAACATATGTTAAGTAGAGCCCTGGTAGGGTGTCAGATGATGAGTAAAGCTCAACAAAGATCACAGAAGAAAGTGAAATAGAGAAGTTTATTACTCACAGGTCCTGGAAGAGGTACAAAGCAAGTCCTGAGGGGTCACATGAGAAATTAAAGGTTGAGTGCCGGGACAGGACCTGGGGAATATGATTTTATTAGCATTCACAGGGAGAGTGTTTCTAGGGTTTCCTAGACTAAAACCGCATTGGTCAATTCAAACCAAAAATAATGGCAAGTTGGTAAACTCAGTTGTGTGTGTGGGGGGGGGGGCGAAGAAGCTGGTCTTATTTTAAGGGGCACACAGGGAGAAGGAGCTGAGAGGCAGGAGACATCACCAGAAGTGTTGAGGGAGTCATATCAGGGACTTAAACTTTCTTGTTTAAGACTTGTTGGAGGCCACGGCATGGCTGGAGTCAAGGACCAAACCAGGCCCTGATTTGTGTCTCCTTCAAAGTCCGGACACCTTGACAAGGTTAAGCACGGGAAAGTTGAGTGCACTGAGAAAGGGTCTGTGCTATGTGTCATGCGCTCGCCTATGTGACTTCCCACACACTCTCCCTGCAGTAGGGAACAATGTGGCCAAAGTCCTGAGTTCTTAGTTAATCCTTGTTGTTCTGTACCTCCCATGATCCACTCCCTGGTTGATTGTCTTGCTAATGGCTTTAGCCTAAACTACCTGGGCTCAGAGGTTTGCTTGTAGTTAATGTAAACTTGTTATAGGAACTTGAGGTCATCTGACTAGGTACTGATGTAATGCTCCTCCTATTCTGGTTTGCCTTATAAATGCTTGTAAGACGTGGAATAAGTTTGGCACTGTTGGACATCATCTTCAGTGTCCCTCCTGCCCCCATCTCTGTGTCTCTTAACTTTTTTTCATCATCCTCTTAGCCCCCACGGTTACCCTGGTCGATTCGTCGTGCTGGCCGCAACAAAGACTAACTCTCTAGGGGTGCCTGGGTGGCTCAGTGGGTTAAAGCCTCTGCATTCGGCTCAGGTCATGGTCCCAGGGTCCTGGGATGGAGCCCCACATCGGACTCTCTGCTAGGCAGGAGCCTGCTTCCCTTCCTCTCTCTCTGCCTACTTGTGATCTCTCTCTCTCTGTCAAATAAATAAGTAAAATAGTAAAAAAAAAAAAAAAGACTAACTTCTGGGCTTTTATCTAGGGCATGGACTTGGGAGGTGGGCTAGTATCAGTTCAACTAGCCACTTAGCAAACAAAATGGATTCTGAGGAAGCAAAATTATGGAATAGTTTAAATTCCAAACATCATTTTGATAGGAATTTCATGGACTCTGAAGATTCCTTTGCATAATATTGACATCTTGACAATTGTCTTTATCCATTAAAACAGGGTGTCTTTCCACTTATTTGTGTCATCTTTAACTTCTTTCAGCTTTATTTTATAGGATTTCAATGTACAAGTCTTTTCAGCTCCTTGGTTAAGCTTATTCCTAAGCATTTATTCTTTTTGATATTGTTGTAAATAAAATTGTTTAATTTCCTATTTGGACTGTTCACTAGTATATAAAATGAAGAATGGTATGTTTTGTATCCTTTAACTTTGCTGAATTTATCAGTTCTAGAATTTTTGTTTTTGTTTTTGTTTTTTGATTCTTTAAGATTCCCTACATACAAGATCATGTTATCTCCAAACAGATAAATTTATTTCTTCTTTTCCAATCCAGCTGACATTTCTTTTTCTTGCTTAATTGGTCTAGTAAAAACTTCCAATGTTATCTTCAATAGAAGTGGTGAAAGCAGGCATCATGTCTTGTATCTGATCTTAAAGGAAAATCTTTCAGTCTCACTAATGAGTTTAATACCAACTGTAGGTTTTTCTTCTATAGACTCATTCCTTCTATTCCTTCTATTCCTGGTTTGTTGAGGGCTTTTATCATGAACGTGTGTTAAACTAATATGATTTTAAAGGCGTTATTAATTGCAAAATTGATCCTAAGTTTATTTAAAAAGATATGTCATTTATTTCTCTAGAAGAATTCAAAGTAAAACTTGCTACATTTACTTATACTGCAAAAAATGATAAGAATTATGTTTTTAGACAATATTCAGGCAAGGAATATTTAAAAATTGAAAAGTCTAGAAAATTGAAAGTTGACAAGTAGGAATAGGAATGTCAACTTCCTAGGTACTGAATTCATAATACAGATTTATTATGTGCAGATAAGATATTTAATTCTATTAAATGTATACATTCATATCATAGATTCCATGTATTCTATATATCAAAATAACACAGCATCTATGAACATGAAATGGATTTTATATTTAATACTTTCCTTTAAGTGTCAATATTTACTAATAACATTTAAATATAAATTCAGGTGTTAGTCTTATTAAGTAACTATTTAACAACTTTGGGTATTTTATTTAATTCACTTCATATGACAGATTATCTTGTAAAAATATTTTATTTGACTGAAATGTATATGTATGAGTCTTGGAACACTGCATCAAACACTAATGATCTATTTTATGGTGACTAACATAACATAATAAAAAACAAAAATAAAAATAAATAAACAAAATCTATATTTATGGACTATAAATTATTATCAGAAAGGTACTGGATTTTTTTTTTGTCTAATAGTAATTGATATTAGTAGTCAGTATTTCAAATAAAAAAAACTGTTTTTTTTTTTTTCTAAAAAGTATTAAAATCGAACAGACTCACTTTCTCTAATTACTGTAGTGGCTGAAACAAAGACTGTCAGATATATTGCTTAATACAGAGCAAATGACAATATTCTTTAAACATAGCTTTTCTAGCTCTAGCAAGATTTCAAGAATTGGCAGTTTTATACTTAAATATCTTTATGTGATGAAATCAATGGTATTTAAGAGGCAAAGAAATATGTGTGTATAGGTTAAGGAGGGGCTGTAGGAAGGAAAGACAAAGTCCTGACAGAAATGATCCTAACACATTTGATACCTTGGATGATGGAAATTTACCCAGTAATAATTAAAAAAACAAAAGTTCAAAACCAAAATAAGTTTAGCGATTTTAAAGTAATATCATAAGCAATACATAATTTACCTTTAGGATTATTTGACTGATATATTTTTAACATTTTAAAATCTAAAAATAATTTCAATTTACGAAATATAAAATTACTGCTACTAGGCACTGGTCAAAATGTGTCAATCAGTTAAGATGTAGAACCTGGGTGAGCTTTCTATTAGCCTATAACCATGCCTTAATATCACTCATAGGAAATAATTAGTTTAGAGATTTTCCTTTCTAAAGAAAAGAAGGAAGATCTTCACTAAATGCTAAAAATCAACTAAAGTGATGGCAGTTATGATAGGCACTTAAAATAAGAGAAAGCAAATGCCATATGATTTATACTGATAATCACCAAATATGTGGCACCATTGAAAACTTTTTAAAAAATTTTATTAACATATGGATTATTAACCCCAGGGGTACAGGTCTGTGAATCATCACTTCATAGCACTCACCATAACACATACCCTCCCCAATGTCCATAACCCAACCACCCTCTCCATACCCCTCTATTCCAGCAACCCTAAGCTTGTTTTGTGAGATTAAGAGTCTCTTATGGTTTCTCATCCTCTCCATTCCATCTTGTTTCATTTTTTTCCTTCCCTACCCCCAAACCCTTCATTCTGCCTCTCAAATTTCTCATATCAGGGAGATCATATGATAATTGTCTTTCTGTAATTGACTTATTTCGTTGAGCATAATATACTCTAGTTCCATCCACATCATTGCAAATGACTAGATTTCATTTCTTTTGATGGCTGCATAGTATTCCATAATTATGGAATTATACCACCTCTTCTTTACCTAATCATCTGTTGGTGGGCATCTAGGTTCTTTCCATAGCTTGGCTATTGTGGACATTGCTGCTATCAACATTTGGGTGCACATGCCCCTTCAGATCACTACAATTGTATCTTTAGGGTAAATATCCAGTAGAGCCAAATGCTGGGTCATAGGATGGCTCTATTTTCAACTTTCTGAGGAACCTCCATGCTGTTTTCCAGAGTAGCTGCTCCTGCTTTCATTCCCACCAATAGCATAAGAGGGTTCCCCTTTCTCTGCATCCTTGCTAGCATCTGTCATTTCCTCACTTGATAATTTTAACCATTCTGACTGGTGTGAGGTAGTATCTCATTGTGGATTTGATTTGTATTTCCCTGATGCTGAGTGATGTGGAATACTTTTTCCTGTGTCTGTTGGCCATCTGTATGTCTTCTTCGCAGAAATGTCTGTTTATGTCCTCTGCCCATTTTTTGATTGGGTTATTGTTCTTTGGGTGTTGAGCTTGATAGGTTCTTTATAGATTTTGGATACTAACCCTTTATCAGATATGTCATTTGCAAACATCTTCTCCCAATCTGTCAGTTGTCTTTTAGTTTGGTTGACTGTTTCTTTGCTGTACAAAAGTGTTTGATCTTGATGAAATCCCAATAATTCATTTTTGCTCTTGCTTCCCTAGCCTTTGGTAATGTTCCTAGAAAGAAGTTGCTTCAGCTGAGGTCCAAGAGGTTGCTGCCTGTGTTCTCCTAAAGGAATTTGATGGATTCCTTTCTCACATCAAGGTTTTTCATCCATTTGGAGTCTATTTTTTGTGCGTGGTATAAGGAAATGGTCCATTTTCATTTTTGTGCATGTGGCTGACCAATTTTCCCAACATCATTTGTGAAGAGAATTTTTTTTTTTCCATTGGACATTCTTTCTTGCTTTGTCGAGGATTAGTTGACCACAGAGTTGAGGATCTATTTCTGGGCTCCTTATTTTTTTTCCATTGATCTATATGTCTGTTTTTGTGCCAATATCATACTGTCTTGATGATGACAGCTTTGCAATAGAGCTTAAAGTCTGGACTTGTGATACCACCAAATTTGGCTTTCTTTTTCAACATTCCTCTGGCTATTCGAGCTTTCCTGTTTCCATATAGATTTTAGGATGGTTTATTCCATTTCTTTGAAAAAAAATTGATTTTTTTTTAAGATTTTATTTATTTGACAGAGATCACAAGTAGGCAGAGAGGCAGGAGGGGGAAGGGGTAAGTAGGCTCCCCGCTGAGCAGAGAGCCTGATGCGGGCCTCGATCCCATGCTGGGATCATGACCTGAGTCGAAGGCAGAGGCTTTAACACACTGAGCCACCCAGGTGCCCCAATTGATGGTATTTTGATAGGAATTGCATTAACTGTGTAGATTGCTTTAGGTAGCATAGGCATTTTCACAATATTTGTTCTTCCAATCCATGAGCATGGAACTTTTTTCCATTTCTTTGTGTCTTTCTCAATTCCTTTCATGAGTACTTTATAGTTTTCTGAGTATAGATTCTTTGCCTCTTTGGTTACATTTATTCCTAGGTATCTTATGGTTTTGGGTGTGATTGTAAATGGGATCGACTCCCTAATTTCTCCTTCTTCTGTCTTGCTGTTGGTGCATAGAAATGCAACTGTTTTCTGTGCATTGATTTTATATCCTGACACTTTACTGTATTCCTGTATGAGTTCTAACAGTTTTGGAGTGGAGTCTTTAGGGTTTTCAAAATAAAGTATCATATCATCTGCTAAGAGTGAAGTTTGACTTCTTTGCCAATTTGGATGGATTTAATTTCTTCTTGTTGCCTGATTGCTGGGGTTAAGACTTCTGGTACTGTGTTGAATAGCAGTGGTGATAATGGACATCCCTGCCATGTACCTGACCTTAGTGGAAAAGATCTCAGTTTTTCTCCATTGAGAATGATATTTGTTGTGGGTATTTCACAGACAGCTTTAATGATATTGAGGTAGGTACCCTCTATCCCTACACTTTGAAGAGTTTTGATCAAGAAAGGATATTGTACTTTGTCAAGTGCTTTTTCAGCATCTATTGAGAGTATCATATGATTCTTGTTCTTTCTTTTATTAATATACTGTATCACATTGATTGATTTGCAGATGTTGAAACATCCTTGCAGCACAATAGTAAATCCCACTTAATCATGGTGAATAATCCTTTTAATGTACTGCTGGATCCTATTGGCTAGTATTTTGGTGAGAATTTTTGCACTCATGTTCATCAAGGATATTGGTCTATAATTCTCCTTTTTGATGGGGTCTTTGTCTTGTTTTGGAATCAAGGTAATGCTGGCCTCATAAAATGAGTTTGGAAGCTTTCCTTCCATTTCTACTTTTTGGAACAGTTTCAGGAGACTAGGAATTAATTCTTCTTTAAATGTTTGGTAGAATTCCTGTTGGAAGGCATCTGGCCCTGGGTTCTTGTTTGTTGGGAGATTTTTAATGACTGCTTCAGTCTTGTTACTGCTTATGTGTCTGTTCAGGTTTTCTATTTCTTCCTGGTTCAGTTGTGGCAGTTTATACATCTCTAGGAATACATCCATTTTTTCCAGATTGTCAAATTTCCTCGCTTATAGTTGCTCATAATATGTTCTTATAATTATTTGTATTTCTATGGGGTTGACTGTGATCTCTCCTCTTTCATTCATGGTTTTATTTATTTGGGTCCTTTCTCTTTTCTTTTTAATATGTCTGGCCAGGGGTTTATCAATCTTATTAATTCTTTCAAAGAACCAGCTCCTAGTTTTGTTGATTCATTCTACCGTTTTTTGTTGTTGTTGTTGTTTGTTTGTTTTCTTTTTGTTCCTTTGTTTCTATTTTATTGATTTCTACTCTGATCTTTAGCATTTCTCTTCTCCTGCTGGATTTAGGGTTTCTTTGCTGTTCTTTCTCCAGCCCCTTTAAGTGTTGGGTTAGGTTGTGTAATATCTTTCTTGTTTCTTGAGAAAGGCCTGTCTGCTGTATCTTTTCCTCTCAGGGCTGCCTTTGCTGTGTCCCACAGATTTTGAACAGCTGTGTTTTCATTATCATGTGCTTCCATAAGAATTTTCAATTCTTCTTTAATTTCCTGGTTGACACATTCATTCTTTAGTAGGATGCTCTTTAGCCTCCATGTATTTGGGTTCTTTCCAAATTTCCTCTTGTGATTGAGTTCTAGCTTCAGAGAACTGTGGTCTGAAAATATGCAATGAGTGATTCCAATCTTTTGGTACCAGTTGAGACCTGATTTATGACCCAGCATGTGATCTATTCTGGAGAATGTTCCATGTGCACTAGAGAAGAATGTGTATTCTGTTCCTTTGGATGGAATGTTCTGAATATATCTGTGATGTCCATCTGGTCCAGTGTGTCATTGAAGGCCTTTATTTCCTTGTTTATCTTTTGCTTGGATGATCCATTTCAGTGAGGGGGCTGTTGAAGTCACCTACTATTATTGTATTATTGTTGATGTGTTTCTTTGATTTTGTTCTTAATTGGTTTATATAGTTGGCTGTTCCCATGTTAGGGGCATAGATACTTAAAATTGTTAGATCTTCTTGTTGGACAGACCCTTTGAGTATGATATAGTGTCCTACCTCATCTCTTATTATAGTTTTTGGCTTAAAATCTAATTGATCTAAGGATTGCCAACCCAGCTTTCTTCTGATGTCCTTTAGCATGGTAAATTGTTTTCCAGCCCCTCACTTTAAATCTGGAGGTGTCTTTGGGTCTAAAATAAGTTTCTTGTGCCAGCATATTGATTTTTTTTAATCCATTCTGATACCCTGTGTCTTTTGATTTGGTCATTTAGCCCCTTTACGTTCAGGATAACTATTGAGAGATATGAATTTAGTGCCACTGTATTGCCTGTAAGGTGACTGTAACTGTATACTGTCTCTGCCTTCCTTTCTTCTCTACTACTTTTAGGCTCTCTCTTTTCTTAGAGGACCTTTCAATATTTCCTGTAGGGCTAGTTTGGCGTTTACAAACTCTTTTAGTTTTTGTTTGTCTTGGGAGCTTTTTATCTCTCCTATTTTCAGTGATAGCCTGGCTGGATATAGTATTCTTGGCTGCATGTTTTTCTCATTTAGTGCTCTAAATATATCATGCCAGTTCTTTCTGGCCTGCCAGCTCACTGTGGAAAAGTCTGCTGCCAATATAATATTTTTACCATTGTATGTTATAGACTTCTTATCCTGGGCTGCTTTCAGGATTTCCTCTTCGTCGCTAAGACTTGTAAATTTTACTATTAGATGACAGGGTGTGGACCCATTCTTATTGATTTTGATGGGGTTTCTTTGCACCTCCTGGATTTTGATGCGTGTTCCTTTTGCTATATTAGGGTAATTCTCTCCAATAATTCTCTCCAATATACCTTCTGCTCCCCTCTCTCTTTCTTCTTCTTCTGGAATCCAAATTATTCTAATGTTGTTTTGTCTTGTGGTATCACTTATCTCTCAAATTCTCCCCTCATAATCCAGTAGTTGTTTGTCTCTCTCAGCTTCTTTATTCTCTGTCCTTTGGTCTTCTAATTCTTTCTACTGCCTCATTTATCCTAGCAGTAAGAGCTTCCATTTTTTATTGTACCTTATTAATAGATTTTTTTATTTCAACCTGGTTAGATTTTAGTTCTTTTATTTCTCCAGAAAGGGCTTTTATTTCTCCAGACAGTATTTCTCTAATATCTTCCATGCCTTTTTCAAGCCCACCTAGTACCTTGAGAATCATCATTCTGAACTCTAGATCTGATGCGGGACTCGATCCCAGGACCCTGGGATCATGACCTGAGACGAAGGCAGCAGCTTAACCCACTGAGCCACCCAGGCGCCCATCCCTGATTGCTTTCCATAGAGTTCTGGAGGATTGGAATGAAAATGGCGGCCTCCCAATCTCCTGCCCAGAGGAGTGGAGAGCTCAGGGCCCCACTCCTCAGTGCACCCTCAGAGAAAAGCGCTCAATCACTCCCATCTCCCTGGCCTCTGGCTGCACTCTGAGCCCACCTAGCCTGTTACCTAGCATCTCTGTCTCTGGTACACAGCTCTGCCTGGAGTGGCTGAACCCCACAGATCCCAGAGCTCTTCTGGGAGGGGTTCTCCCTGGATTGTATGGGGTCCCCACTCATTGAGCAGTGACCTGTGCCATGGGTTATGGCTCAAGGTAACCTCAAGTTGAGAGCTCACTCCTCAGCTCCGTCTTTCTAGCTGGCTTCCCTTCTCTAATACCTGTGAGCTCTGTGACACTCAGACACCCCCAATCCTTCTATGACCTCATGGGACCTAAGGCCATGCTGTCCCCATGTGGGCTTCACCCCGGTTTAGCTTATGGAGTGATGTCCCTCAGTGGAGCAGACTTTTAAAAGTTCTGATTTTGTGTTCCATTGCTTTACCACTAACCAGGAGATCCCCCCCTCTACCCCAAAGCAGTCTACTTTCCTCTCACTTTGGATTCACTTCTCTGCTGGTCCGACCTTCAGAAAGTGGTCGATTTTCTGTTTCTAGAATTGTTGCTCTTCTCTTTGATCTCCCGTTGGATTTGTAGGTGTTTGAAATAGTTTGATAAGCTATCTAGCTGATCTCCTGCTACCTGATGTCTTCTCAGCCTGCTACTTCTCTGCCATCTTGACTCCTCCTTCTCTTACTTTTCTTTCTTTTTTTTTTTTTAAGATTTTTATTTATTTATTTGACAGACATAGATCACAAGTAGGCAGAGAGGCAGGCAGAGGGAGAGGAAGGGAAACAGGCTCCCCTCTGAGCAGAGAGCCTGATGTGGGTCTCATTCCCAGGACCCTGGGATCATGACCTGAGCTGAAGGCAGAGGCTTTAATCCACTGAGCCACCCAAGTGTCCCTTCTGTTACTTTTCTACATCACTTATTTTCCTCTTTTCTGAATCATTCCCATTAGCATATAAAGACATGTTGGTTCTACCATTTTAATAAAACTTACCTGATTCCATTTATTGTCTAGATGCCATTCCTTTTCTCCCTGCCCCTCTCAATTAAAAATTCTTGAAAGAACTGGCTCTACATGATGTCTGCAATGCTTCTTTTTACATACTCTTGTCTAATCCAGCTTTATCTACATGGTTTCACCAAAACTGTTCTTGACAAGTTCTTCTAAGAACTTATATGCCAAATAAGTCAACCCACTCATTCTATACATTTTCTGCATTTTACTTCTAGCACACCACACTGTTCTGTTTCAGTTCCTCCCCAACCTGTTGTAATTGGAAAATCCCATGGTTCAGTACTCATTCTTTCTTCTCTTTTTTTACCCTTTCCTCTGGGGATTTCATCCTGCCTTAAATATCATCTATATGTTGATTTCCCCAAAGTTATATCTTCAAGCCCTGGCCTATCACCTGACTTCTAAAGCTTTATACCACAAAACATGTTCAGCATAGAAAGTTTGAGGTACAATTAACATCTCAAAATTAATGTGTCTAAAGCTGAATTTCTTATGTTACACTATTCTAACCTCTAACTCACTCAATCTGTAGATTTCCCCTTCATAGCCAGTGATAACTTTACCCTCCCAGTTGCTCAGTTGCAAAACTTGAAACCATTCTTATACTGCTCTTCCTTCCAACACATATATGAACTGTTTTCAAGGTACACAAATCACCTCAACTGTGATATCTTAGTCTGTATTATATGGATTTATGTCAATAGTTCTGTAACTGGTGTTTCACATTCCACCCTATTCTCCACACTCATAACAAAACTATTCTCATAAAATTCAAATCATTCCAGATATCTGTTCCAAATTCTCCAGTGGTTTCCTGTTTCCCTCAGAACAAAGACCAAATCCACTTGACTGAATACTATCTACCTTTAAGCCCTCTCTAACCTTACCTCCTTCTTCTCTTCCAGAGTCCCTCTACTATAAAAACACTGATTCTGCTTATTCTAGAACACCCCAGACATTAGCCCACCCTATAATCTTTGTTCTGTTTCCTCCACCTGGAATGCTCTTCTTCTGTATAACTAACCTTTCCTCCAGCTTAACCTCCTTGACCTTTTTACTCAAATACCACTTTCTTAATGATGTCAATACAATTAACTTGGATTTTACTTTCTCAACTCACTTGATGTTATTTACCCCAATTTTTCCATAACATTTATAACCTTATAGTTTTTTATGTAACAATTTTATATTTATTATGTACTGTATTATTTATTACAACACTATTTTTACTCTCTGCCTTTCCAGAATGTTGAATACAGAGATCATTTGAAGTTTTTTTTTCACTAAGATTCAAAGTGTACAGAAAAGTGCTTGCACATTCATAAATAATTACCAAACATATGAATAAGTAAATAACTGAATTTATATAATATGGAAAGGTATTTATCTGCTACATTATAAAGCATATACAAACATGCATATAATAAGGAGATAAAAAATAAGTACCTGTATTTTAACTTTATAACACAGTAGGCCGTTGTGAATGCCTATCGGGTTTTTGTTGGTGGTGGTGGTCATGAGGTAATATTTATAAAGAAAGGTAAATAGAATAATTTTTTTAAAGATTTTATTTATTTATTTGACAGAGAGACACAGCAAGAGAGGGAACACAAGCAAAAGGAGTGGGAGAGGGAGAAGCAGGTCTCCCGCTGAGCAGGGAGCCCAATGCGGGGCTCAATCCCAGAACCATGGAATTATGACCTGAGCCAAAGGCAGACTTTTAACTGACTGAGTCACCCAGGTGCCCCTAAAATTTTTAATTTTAAATATTTTAACATTGTGGTGTCAAGTTAAACTGAGCTTGGCATACTTCTATTTAATAATTTTTATATTTTGAATGATAAAATCAGTATATCATTAAGAAATACTAATAAGTATGAGATCAAGTAAAATGAACTATAGTAGTATATTAGATACTTAATGTAGTGCAAGAAATACACTGCCAATTATTACAAATTAATGTCTTATTATTTGAAGAATAAAATGCAATGTAAATATTCTAGACTTTGAGCTAGATGGTATGGATTCTAAATCTAATTCTACCACTAAGTACATTAGAAAACAGAGTGGGGAAAAATATTTCTTTTCTCCACTTGAGATTTCTTCACATGTATAATTTGAGAGTTTGGTTACAGGGCCATTTAAGTTTCTTTCCAGCTTTGAGAATATATGACTTCCTCAAATAAAAAATAATAATTTTAAGTATTTTACAATTGTTTGGGAGTTGATGAAATGTCCAAGTTATATGGAGTTTTTTATAGTAGTTTCCCAGATTTTTCTGCTTGAACTTTTAGATTTAATAGTTACTGTTTAAAAAAAAATGTTTAATTTATAATTAAATTCACAACAGGGGAACCTGGGTGGCTCAGGTGGTTAAGTGTCTGTCTTCGAATCAGGTAATGGCCCTAGGGTTCTGGGATCAAGTCCCACAACAGACTCCTTATTCAGTAGGGAGCCTGCTTCTCCATTTCCCCTTCCCCCCAACCCCACACTCTCTATAGCTCTCTCCCTCACAAACAAATAAAATTTTAATTTAAAATAAAAGATAGAACTATAGAGAATAAATTGATGGCTACCAGGGGAGGTGGGCGGGGAGGTTGGGTGAAATAAGTAATGGAGATAAAAGAGAGTACTTGCTGTGATGAGCACCAGGTGATGGATGGAAGTGTTGAATCACTATATTGTCTACTTGAAACTAATATTATACTGTATGTTAACTGGAATTTAAATAAAAACTATTTTTAGTGTCAATAAGCAACATATAGCATGTTTAATATTTACTTTATATTATGTTTAATATAGAAGCAAAACATTTCCCAATAGAATTGTCCTACTTTCTATACTGTTATATTTTTGTAGTTACTGAAATAGTAAAGGAAAATGTTGATGTTAAACAAAACTATCAATAGCTCTACAAGTGTAAGAGAAAACATGATTTTAAGAATAAATTAGTTAAGATTATAGTATACTTTTACATATGATCTCTAATCTGACTTAATTTTTATTGTATTCTAGAACAAGCTGCTTATGCTCACTCTAGATATAAAACAATGCTTAATATCACATCATAAGGCAGCTCACAGCATAAGCAAAGACATCTGTTAATAGTACCATGCATACTTAGGAACTGTGGTGCTCAAACGGTTTTGTTTTCAAAGCATCGCCACCTAATTTATTTTTATAGCAAATGGGAGCCTCATTTTTCATGGTTTGGTAGTTGCATTCAAATATACCAATAATATACCAATAATTTCAAGTGCAATCACTTCTATACTGCAATATTTGAGAACATTAGATGGAATTGTTAGTTCTGTTGATGGGTGGACAGCTTCTCCAACAGCTTTAGTCTTTTCTTGCTATTTTTAAATTAATTTTAAAATAATATTTTAGTAAAATTTAGGAAGTTTGATTTTATGTAAGAATTAAATGTGACTTCCAAATGTACAAAAATGAAAAATTATAAACTTTCTTTCTTAGAGTTCTGGAAATGTGTCATTTATTTTCCTGTATTTTCAGTAGCTGAAAGCATTTTTACATAGGAAAATGAAAACATTAAAAAATTTATGATTAACATATGTTAAAAGAAATTATAAATAAGAGATCTATGAAAACAACAAATTCCTTTATAGAACAGGATAAAGATGCTGAGAAATTATAATACTCTGTATAAATTTAGCTTTTTCAAATAGAGTACTTCACATGCCACTTTTAAATCATGTATTCAAAAGTAGTGATGGCAATTTGACACGTAGTTGTTTCTATTTGTCTCTGAATCAGAAAATATGAAATAAAATAGCCTTAAATCTAAATGTCTAAGTCATGATTTCCCAATAAAATATTTGTGTTTGTCTAAGGAATTCTTTATTAAAGTTTGGTAAAATTTTATAGAACAAATCACTAAGTCATTTTGCCTATGAAATTGCAGCAATAACAATATTATTTAATGATCCATTTAAGCCTTTGTATAAGAGTTTAATGATTTTCAAAATGCTCCTAGATATAAATAAATGAAACTTGATGAAAATTAAGTGGAACTAGCAGCTCTGCAAGAATCTATAACAATAAGACAATGATAGAAATAATAAACACATTTTGTCATGTCAGAAACAGCATGGTATGCTACATAAATGATGTAGGATAAACTTGCAAGTCTAGCAGACAATGACATAATTACTAATAATGGTAATATTTTTATTTTAAATGTAATATTATAAACATAAATTACAATTTATAATTATAATTTACAATTATAATTCACACTTTATGCTCCATTTTTTCCACACTATTCTATATACAGTAACACTTTATTCTTACAACTCTATCAAGAAAATGTTGTTATTATCTACTGTTAATGCATGGAGTTTCAGAAGGGAAATAACGTAACACCACATAACTGATACATGATGGAATCAGGACTTGTGTGCACTTGACAGTCACCACTGACTATCATTTTAATCGTAAAACAAAGAATTATATGTAGTGATTTTTTATAAATTTATTTTTACACAGATCATAAAGATGGATGGTAAATGAAAAACTGAGAAAACTCCCTCCTAACCTGCTGATCCCATGATCCCATGTCATTTCTTCAGAAGCACAGACATTGTAAGGCAGAGAATGTGTCTGAGACACATAGAGAATAAAGTCAAGGCAGACAGTGGCATGTATTGTTGCCATATTGAGCAAAAAGGGTGGTTTATCATATGAAATACATACTATTATTGGAAATTAGACCAGAGGGGAACATTAGTGCTCAGGTGTCGTCTAAAGTATCCATTCACCTGTGCTCCTCTAATGCCAGCACCCACAGAAAATCACAAACCAGTAGCTACATCCCCTTCTCCAACAGAGTCAGCAGAAACCCTGGCTGAAGATACTGCAAGAAACAAGAAACAACCTATCAGTTCAACATTGCACTCTTGTTCAACAAATGGGAATGGCAAGGGGACGGAGACTTCAAATGGCCTTCGGCAAAACAAACTCAAGTGCCTCTGGAACACAATCTTTGAATGTTCTGCATTAAGGGACTCTGTTGGAATCAGTATTTAGGCTGTGGTGCTGCTAATTTTTTTGGTTACTGTGATTATCAGAAAGTATTTATACATCAGAAACAAGCTGCAGCAACTAGATATGGTTTCATATTAGGTCCTTAAGTTGGTGTTTTGCAAAGTGCAGCTCAAGTGTGCATCTAAGCAGCAATACCTGCTTTATTGAGGAGAATGTTTATAACATGGATTAAGACCCAGTGGTCCTCTACTGTTTTATGCCCATGACTGCAGAAAATAGTGATCAAATGTCACCTTATGAGACCCTTTTAAGCTCCAGAGTCAATTTATCTGTGTCAGTTTTGCCTGGCATTCCAACATGTCAGTGACATTGCGTAGAATGACTGTAGCTCAAATCTATGTACTGTCAATAATATTAATGGTATAGTCCTTTTTTTTTTAATCCTAATGGACCCAATCTTTCTGGTCATTGCACAGTTCTATTCAAAACATCAACACTTTGCAGGTAACACATATATTTTTAGAACCCATGAATCTTATATCCTTCAAAAAGAATACTTTCTGTGAGACAGGAAATGAACTATCTTTGTCTCTCATCAAGGAGAGAGGAATAATAATTAAAATAAACAAATCTTATTTTTCATAATTGTAATTTTTTCTCTTATAATTCTAAATGTTACATTTCTTCAGTTTTCATTTATTAGAGATAATCCTTTTCATATTATCTGGCTATAGAGTGGTAATTCCAATAATATGGTACTTCTAAGCAGCCTTTGGAAAGCAAAACACTGTAGAAATGGAAGGATTAAAATAAATTTCCAATAGTTTGTACTAATAGCATATCTATCATTAGTGCTCAGTAAATATTTTCTATATTGTTGCCTTTCTAAGTTTCTTTTTTAATTTAAATAACTTTTTGATTATTATATATTAATTATTTTAAATTATTATTTATTATTATATTATTTATTATTATTATTTTAACTTTTAATTTAAATAATTTTAAATAACTTTTTTAATTTAAATAAGTTTTTGACTATCACCTTGTATATAAAATTTTTCAACAGCTGAGAGATAGAATGGTTGAGAAGGAGATAATATGAAACTCTTTTTTCTGTAACGGTATCAGTCTTGAGAATGTACTGAAGTTTTTTTTTTTTATCTTCTTAGACATAGTTCAGTTTCCATTATCTACAGACTGTCTTGGGACATTAGGGCACTGATGAAATTGAGTATATATTTAGACATAAGAAACTTTGCATACCTTTAAGAAGTAGCAGTAACAATCTTTCATTTATGGTTATATAGGTGGTTGGAATAATTTTGTGAGTACAATAAAGTATGAGGTACTTTCAGTACTGTCTAATTGCATGGATGTGTACAAGTCTTTAATTTTTTTAAAAATTTGAAACAAAGTTGTTTTACTTTTTATACCCAGTGTTCTAAATATCTTTATCTTCAGCCTGTTTCTTTCAATGTCCTTAACCCATCAAAGAATTCTTTTGTCTAAATTATCTATGGGAAGAAACTGGCATTGAAAAAAGAACAGGGGGAGCCTGGGTGGCTCAGTTGGTTAAGCATCTCTTGATTTCAGCATGGGTCATGATCTCGGGGTTCTTAGACTAAACCCTGCTCCAGGCTCCACTCTGAGTGTGGAGCCTCCTTGGAATTTTCTCTCTCCACCTTCCTTCTGCCCCTTCCCCAAGCCCTCTCTCCCACTTTTGGGGGAAAAAAAAACAACAGATGTTAAACAACATGAAATATGATATTTATTCAGTGAGATGATTGGATTGCAGTTTGGCCATCAGTGAGGAAACTAGTAATAGTTTTCTCTGTAAGTCACACGACATAGAGATATTTTGAAACTGTTTTATGATTCTAAATTATTCATAGCAAGTGCTAACCTGATTTAAGTCTGACCACCTTTGATTGTTTTGGTCAGATGAGAATGTTAATTGTGTCAAATGACTGATTTTACTTGATTGTACTTATTCTATACCTATGCACTGATACCTATGCATCTATACCTATCTATATATGTGAGTGTGTGCATATATAGTATATACACTCAGGCACTGAGACATATACCAACCCATTTATGTCTAGATATTTATAGAACTTTTTAAATGTTCTTGACAATTTAATTTGTAATGATCAAAACCTGGCAACAAAACAAATGCCCATCAACAGGTGAAGAGAAAAGCAATTATGGCATGTCCATACAATAGAATACTACTTAGCAATAAAAGAGACAAATTATTGACACACAACATGGGTGGAATTGAAAATATTAATGATGAGTGAAAATGAGACAAAATGAAATACATGCTATATGATTCCATTTATATGTGTCTATAAAATGCAAATAAATTTATAATAACAAAAAGCAATCAGTGGTTGTCTGGAAATTTTGAAGAATGATAGATATATTCATTATTTTTATTTTGGTGGTGACTTCACAGATATATTTATGTCAATACTTAAACTTCCTACTCTAAATATGTAGTGCTTATTATAGGTTAATTATTCCTCAGTGAAAGTAAGAAAGTTAAGGTTATAAAAGCTAAGGTTATATAAGTTTGTATATGCACACACACACATAACACATGCAAGTATGTATGCATGTTGTATGTATATTTGAAGAAAAAAATAATTCTCAGAATTTTAATTAAATATATACTCTCTAGCCTAAGAGAAGATTATCAAATTTATATTAAAGGGTATATTTCATTAACACTTTCCCTAAAAGTAATATTTTAAACTAATTTCCTTTGCTACAAAGAAAAACTAATTACTTTCCTTTGCTGTAAAGAAAAACAATTAATATTTCCAGTTTGCCCTACCTGATATCAAAGTGCCTTTATTTTCCAAAAGACAAAAGTTGACAAAAACAGAAGTTTAAGTCTAAGATGTGTTCTACTGAAAAGTCTCCTAAATGCATCCTCAATGATTAACCTGTTACTGAAACCAATGCACATTTTGTGTTTTTGTATTCATCACTGGGGACTAAGTCTTGCTTTTCAATTACTCTTCTACTTAGAAAACATAGAACAATAGTCTGCTGATGATAGAAGATTCCTTCTCCAAAACAAAAATGTTCTGAAAATGAAAATCCTCAGAATTCACAGTGTTTCAATTTAAGCATACTAATGACACCAAATAATCATCTTTGACTTGTAACTGACATTCCTTTTTGCAGTTTTGCTGATAGTTTCTAAAATCAAGGGAGAATTTGAAAATTATCATAATATCCTTATGAAACTTATTTTGGTGCTTCAGCTATGACATACTAAAAGTCTGAAATGCTCACCTTGCTAACTATGCATATATTTTTGATAATATTTTTTGAAAAGCCATCTTGAACCCTTGTAAAAATTTAAAAATACACACACTGTAGTGTTACTATATTAGGTAAAACAAAATTTAAAGTTATGTAATTAAAATCTATACCTTTTCAAACTTTTATTTGTAGTTAACACATAGTGTAATATTGGTTTCAGGTGTAGAATTTAGTGATTCCTCCCTTACATATAACATCAGTACTCATCACAACAAGTGTCCTCCTTAATACTCGTCACCCATTTAACCCATCTCCTATTCACCTCCCCTCCATCAACCCCCAGTTTGTTCTCTAGTTAAGAGTCTCTTATGGTTTTCTTCTCTTTTTTTTCCCCCTTTGCTATGTTCATCTGTTTTGTTTTTTAAATTCCACATATGAGTGAAATCATATAGTATTTGTCCTTCTCTGACTTATTACACACACACACACACACACACACACACACACACCATGTAATATAGCTTTGATTTTGCCCATCCTTGGAGGGACCTTGGGCACACATCCTGTTATCTTTATGAAACGTCAATGAAGAACCACCATCCATGGGATGAGGGTAATGTCATTACATGTCTTATAAAAACTAATGTTGTACTGTATGGTGACTGACACAACATAATGAAATAAAACAATAAAATAAAAGTATACAGACTCAGAAAAAAAATAAAGGTATATAGACTCAAGAAAAAGAAAAAAGAAAAAATACCAATCCTGCATACATCGCTCCTTTTTCAAATGTGAGATAATTGAAAAATATCCACCACTAAGTCAGTCAGATAATCTGTGTCCCTGTTTAATACCCTTCCTGTCAGGATGTGGCCAATTCACCAACATACAGTAACAAATAAAACCACAGCAACCCTTCAGCATATTGACTTTTGAAGATTATATAGAAAAAGCTTGAATAATCTGTTATAGTTGAAAAGACATCTTTAGTTTAATATTTGATTAATACAATAATGCCACCAGTATACCAGTTCTCTTTACTTTTGTGTTCTACTATATTCCCAAAATTTGGATAGACTCTCCAAGATATAAAGAATTAATAGTATTGTGAATGTAATGAATCTTACTTCCTTTATACAAATTCATAGTAACACATTTAACCAGTCATAGCATTATATAGCATTATCCATACATATGAAAATAATTTTTAATGAATTGCAATTGACTTTAGATAACTTCACAGTGTACACTTAAACTACCTTATCTAGTAATAAATATTATCAAGGCTTCTCTTGTTATCTTAAAAACCTGTTAACCTGTTTAAAATTAAATGTTCCTTTTACTGACTTTGTTTTAAAATGTAATGGAATGTGTAATATAACTCTCTGAAAATGTTGATTTTTTTTTTTTTTTTTGGCTCTTCAAATTGAAAGTGGTTTAGAACACTTGTGGGTTTTTTTTTGGGGGGGGTAGTTTCTTTTCTTTTCTTTTTTTTTAACTGAAATCTTAGAACTCATACCTGAACAGCCTTAAGGTTGCCTTCTGTTTTTATTTTCAAATGAAGAAATAGGTTAATTAGAAATAAAGGGGGAAGGTATTCACATATTTCAAGACTGTGATTTAATCCTCTATCCTTATTACTTCTAAAACCTTGTTCTTTATTCCTGGCTCATCTTTTTAACTCCTCCATTTGGAAATAACAGTATCAGTATGAACTCTTGAAATATCAAATTCTTATACTGTTACAGTAGTTATAAATCTTAATTACATTAACATCTGCAAAAGGGTAGAAAGCTTGGTGGTTTTGGAACTTAAGCCAAGATCTATCTTGCATAAGTTTGTATGGTGATGAAACCTGAAAGCTGAAACATAATCAAACTTTCCAAAAACCCACTAAATGTAGTGTTTAGTATACCTATAAGTAATAAAATTCAGGTGATTTAAGAAAGCTATTATTTGAGAATCTTGATTTATTCACAGGATTTGATGCAGATCTTCCTAAGGAACATCTATCATTTTGCCATATTAAAAGAAGGAAGTCCTACCATTTGTGACAACATAGATGGACCTTAAGGGCATTATACTAAGTTAAATAAGCCAGAAAATGAAAGACAAATACTATATGATCTTACTTCTATATGATATCTTAACCATAGACTTATGAGTAACATTGATAAAGTCACTTATCTGATGGTGTATACTTTAATATGTCCTATTCCTGGACACTATTTAGGTTATTCAGGCCTGTTTTGTTCTTTAATTTTTTTTTCTGTTTATTTCTGGTATATTTATTCTGTTCCACTGATCTATGTATCTGTTTATGTGCCAATATCATACAGCTTTTATTACTACAGATTTGTAGTGTATCCTAAAATTTTGTATTATGGTACCTCTAGCTTTGTTCTCATTCCTCAAGGTTACTTTGTTCTCATTCCTCAGGTTACCAAGGCTATTCTGATCTTCCATGGTTCCATATAAATTTCTGAATTATTTGTCCCAGTTTTGTGAAAAATGCTGTTGGTATTTTGATAAGGATTGCATTGAATATAAGTATTGCTTTGGGCAATAAAGACATTTTAATAATATTGATTCTTCCAATCTATAAACAATAAATATCTTTCTATTTTTTGTGTCCTCTTCAAGAAACAGAATAGAGAATCCAAATTTTAAACTCAAGAGAATATGATTAATTAATCTATGGCAACTGCAGCAAGAATATACAATAGGGAAAAGATAGCCATTCAATAAATGGTGCTGGAAAAATAGGACCAGCTACATGTAAAAGAATGAAACTAGACCACTTAACACCATACACAAAAATAAACTCAAAGTGGATGAAAGACCTAAGTGTGAGACCTGAAACTGTAAAAATCCTAGGAGTCAGCACAGGCAGTAACTTCTCTGATATCATCTGTAGTAACATTTTTCTAGGTATGTCTCCTGAAACAAGGGAACAAAGGCAAAAATAAACTATTGGGATTACATCAAAATAAAAAGCTTTTGCACAGCAAAACAAAATGGCAACCTGTGGAATGGGAGATTATTTCCAATGATACATCCAATAAGAGGTCCATATCCAAAATGTATAAATAACTTCTATAACTCAACACCAAAAAATATCCCCAAACAATCCAATTAAAAATTGGGCAGAGGACCTGAATGAACATTACTCCAAAGAAGACATATAGATGGCCAGCACACATGAGAAAATCCTCAACATCTCTCATCATCAGAAAAATGCAAATCAAAACCACAATGATATATGACCTTACACCAGTTAGAATGTCTAAAATCAAATTGATAAGAGATAACAAGTTTTGGTGCAGATGTGGAAGAAAAGGAATTCTGTGCACTGTTGGTGGGAATGTACTATGGTACCACTGTGGGAAACAGCATAGAGGTTATGCAAAATATTAAAAACAAAAATACCATATGCTACAGTAGTTCCACTATTGAGTATTTAATGGAAGAAAACAAAACACTAATTTGAAAAGATATATATATTCCTTTGTCTATTGTAGCATTACTTATAATAACCTAGATACAGAAACAATGTAAGTTGAATATGACAAATATTATATATATACATATAGATTCAAATACACATACATACATACATATATGCACACATACATACGATGGAATACTACACAGTAAAAAAAAAAAAAAAAGGATGATTTTACCATTTAAGACAACATAGATAGACCTAGAGGGTATTATGCTAGATAAAATAAATCAGAACAACAGATGCCATATAAGTCTATTCATAAGTGGAATCTTTAAAAAAAAAAAAAGAAAGAAAGAAAGAAAGAAACAAAACACAAAAACAGAATCGGATCTAAAAATACAGAGAACTGATGGTTTCCAGACAGGAGGGGAGTGGGGGCTGATCAAATGTGTGAAGGGGAGTAGGAGATGATACATTTCCAGTTATGGAATGAATAAATCATGGGAAAGGCACAGCATAAGGAATATAATCAAGGATACTGTAATAGTGATGTAACAGGACAGATGGGTAGCTACACTTGTGGTGAACATAGCTTAATGTCAGAACTTGTCAAATCACTAATTGTACACCTGAAACTAATGTAACATTGTGTATCAACTATACTCACCTTTGTTTCTCATCAAGACCTGAGTTATTGGAATGCCCCCCTGCCTTTTGAGAGCAGACACTATTTCAGCAAAGAAAAAGAAATAGGAAATTGTTAGCCTTCTTTAATTACTTTGGAAAAAAAATTTAATGAGAATGAATACTCGAATAATAGCCTATATATATTATATATGACACATGAAATTTTATCTTCTTAGCCTATTGTTTTGGTTAAAAAGTCAAAAAAGTCTTCAGAGTGGGAATACTTCAGAGCTAGATATACAGATTCTTAATTTTCTTTACTACTGGCCATTCATTGTTCCATAAATTGATTGATTAAATTTTAAAGAGTAACACTTAGCTTAATTTTAAAAACATGATCTCAAAGAAGTCAAGATTCTTCTAATTTAGAAAGGCAAGTTATAATTGAAATTTATAATAGCATTAAATTTATGTTCTGCTTGACTTCTTTTAACAACCTCAGCTGTTAAAGCTTTGATAAACTCTGTATACCTTTAGAAGAGTCATTTTGCCTTCTCTGAGGTTGTAAATAATGGATTAGTAATGTATAATGTGTTCCTGAAAGCGAGTACTGCCTTGTTTAACACTATCTGTCAGTTATAATGATGCTGAAATAGAACTCAATGTGAAAGGAACACTGGAGAATGTACTGCTGCTCAGTGTGAATATGAATTAATTTGTATCAGTTGCACAATTCCTTCATTTTTTAATGCAATTATGTGTTACCTGTATCTCAGAAAGATAGCCAAGTATATGGCATTTTGGTTTGATACTTTTTGATAGGCTGAAATATAGATAATATTATAAGCTTGACTTAAAGAACATTAGAAAAACTTTTTCTTAAATAAAGACTAAGATTTTTAGGGCATCATATGGTGCTGGAATCTGTATCTGAATTAAACATATTCTTAAATGTTTATAATAAAGTTTTTGAAAAATCTGATTGTGAGCAGTTTTAAAATTGTTCTCAACACAGAAATTCTGATAGCATGTAAGATTCAGCTTAAAGTAGCAAATGAATTAAAATACGTTTGCTATAACTTGCCAACATCCAAAAATCAGATTCAGACAATGTGCTTGAATTAATGTGAAATGTCAGCTCACCAATTGAGAAATCACAGCTCAATTGCCTTAAAAACCAGGTAGGCTCTAAGAAACACAATTCTTATCACAGATTATTTTTCATATTAGAGAAAAAGAAAAGAGGGTACCTTGTGAACTCTCATCAGTAGATTTGGTTGCAATAAAGTGAATCCGAAAAAGTTAATCTTGGGATGTCTGGTTGGCTCAGTCAGTTAAGTATCTGCCTTGTGTTCGGTCATGATCTCACGGCTCTGGGATTGAGTCCCACATAGATCTCCCTGCTTATCAGGGAGACTGTTTCTCCCTTTCCTTCCTCCTTCTTGAGCACGTGTGCTCTCTTGTTCTCTGGAAAATAAATAAAATCTTTAAAAAAATGAATCAATATGTTCTGGGAAATATTTGAGTTCTCAAATGAGATGACCTCAAATTCATTTACATGTGTCTGTGTTGACAAATGTTTCTAGACTTGAGTGTATTGATAAGGTAACTACCACACACACACAAAAAAATGCTGCAAATAGTCTGTTTTTTTTTCATAAAATCAGGCTTTTTATGTGTGATTTAATATTTTTTTTAAAACATGACACTTCATGTTAAAGATGTCCCATTGCTACAATTTGAAATTTACTATACAAAATTGACTTATTTTTAGAAGTAAACATATTTTAGGATCACTTTTGTTAAATACCATATATAACTTAATGCCTAAATATATGCACTAAGTGTATATCTAAATATTTTAGATTTAATTTCACTCATGAGTTAAGGACATTCACAACAATGTGTATACCAGAATTGTTCAGAAATACCAACACAATTTTCTCACAAATACTGTTAATTACTACTGTATTTCCCACAAATTTTGAACAAAGGAGGAACAATGGAGGAACAAATCCATTAAGAGTTTATGTGATTCCACTGCACATTTCAGAAAAGTCAGTGGCAATAATAATAGCTATACTAATATTAATTTTACCATTTAACAGCTATTGGTATTTTCACTGTGTCAGGGTAATGTGCAAACTGTATTACAGGGGCCAACTCATGACTGAAACATAATTTTATGTATATAATATAGTTAATGCTCCCATTTTAAAAAATGAGAAATAGTGGCATATGGAAGTAGAACTTGCCAGGGTTTTCGGTAGAAATGATTTAATTCAGGTTTGTTTACTCAAACCCTGCTCATTCCAAGGATGGCTTGGTCATCATTTTCTAAAGCATAAACTTTGAGCCCTTGGAACATTTTGCCTAATAGGAATTTTTTGTTATGTCTGAGACCATATTGTAATCATTTGGCAAGTTTATCCTAAAATGTGGCTTATGATGAATAAATGTTTTCTTTCTGTGAAGTTAGACTAGAATCTGAGTAGCTAAGGTCAGTCATATGGGCACTGCAAGCTCACATGACTGACTCACAATCAAAACCCTGGACACCAAAACACAACCAAGCTTTCCGGTTGAGAATGCTCATATGTGTTCTCATATCACTGTTGAGAGTAATAAGAATATCTCCATGGAAATCCATGGGGACATCTGGAAGCTTGTACCAAGTGGTTCCTAGACTTTACCTCATGTAACATTCCCCTTTGTTATTGTTACTATAATAAACCCAAGTCATATCTATTTAATATTGTATTCTATTTGCAGATCATATAATTTATATCTAGAAAATCCTGAAGATTCCATCAAAAAACTGTTAGATCTAATTAACAAATTTGTTATGTTGCCGGATACAAAATTAACATACAAAAATCAGTGGCATTTCGATTGTGTGCGGCTGCGCTGGCTTTCCATCCCTCACACCAGTGTCTCACTCCACATTTGACCATGCCTTTCACCCGAGACTCTTTGCAGCACCTTATGTTGGATAACAATCAGACTTACAGTTTCCAAGAAACTGCCATGTGAGAACCCAGCTCACCTTGCTCAGCAACAGGAACCCTGTAGTTGGCTCAGCTCAACTCCCACAATCACCTCCATGAGGCGGGATGTTTATTTTTTTGATCCTAAGATATTAAAAGATGACCTTAATTTCCACTTAGCAGCCTTGTACAACCACCACACAGGGACATTCAAGAACAAAAGTGAGATAGTCTTACACCAGGAGACTACCCAGGATACCCATGGAATCATCAAGACCCAATTCCCTGGAGAACTTTTACCCCCTCCTCTACCACCTTCCATCACTTCCCAGTCTAACATCAGATACTGGATCAACCCTAAGAAGGAGTCTATTCACAGCATTCAGGGATCCATAGTATCCGCTCACACTGCAGCCACCAGTGGAGGCTACTCCCAAAAGAATGATGATGGCTTCTTCTCAACCCAATGTTGAGAAGCCCCTGGACTAATTAATCATAGTTGAACATCTGCTGCCTACCTCCATTAAATAGATTTTTTGCTGAAAAAAAAAAAGATCAGTAGCATTTCATACTATTGCTACTGTTGTTACTAACAACAGATTAATTTGAAAGTCAAAGAAAACAATCCCATTTACAATAGCATCAAAAACAGTAAAATACTTAGGAATAGATTTAACCAGAAGGTGAAAATCTCCACACTAAAAACTATAATACACTGATGAAAAGAGTCAAAGACACAAATTAAATGGAAAGATAGCCAATATTTATTGGGATTGGAAGAATTAGTATGGTTTAAAATGTCCATACTACCCAAAGCCATCAATAGATTAAATACCTACCAAGATTTCAATGGCTTTTTTTTTTTTTTTTTAACTTTTAACAGAAGTAGAGAAACTACTAGTAAAATTTATATGGAGTCACAAAAGACCCTGAACAGACAAAGGGATCCTAGGAAAGACCAAGGCAAGAGACAGCACATTCTTGATTTCAAGCTATTTTAGAAAGCAGTAATAATTGCAACAGTGTGATACTGGCATAAAACAGACACAAAGACCAATGGAACAGAACTGAGAGCCCCATATATATATGTATGTTAATTCTGAATATATATAGATATATATATCTATATATATATCTCAAATCAACTCAAATTCGAAAAGGGAGTCAAGAATGCTTAAATAAATAGTATTAGAAAAACTAGTAGAAATATTTTTAGGAAACTAGAAATTGGATATTCACATGTAAAAGAGTAAAATTAGACCCTTGTCTTACACTACTCACAAAAATGAACTTGAAATGGATTTAGGACCTAAGTATAGAAAACCATAAATCACAAAACTCCTAGAAACCATAAAACTCCTTAGGGCAGAAAAATAGGGAAAAGCTCCTTGACATGAGTCTTAGCAGTGATTTCTTAGGTTTGACTTCTAAAGCACAAGCAACAGGATAAAAAATAAACAAGTAGAACTATATCAAACTAAACAGCTCTGAATAGCAGAAGAATCAACAAAATGAAAGTCTACATACATGATGGAAGAAAACTACATATCTGATAAGGGCTTAAAATCCAAAATATATAAAGAACTCCTATAGCTCAATAGCAAAAATAATAATAATTCAATTAAAAGATGGGCAAAGGATCTAATTAAATAATTTTCCAAAGAAGATATAACAAATGACCAACAGGAACCTGAAAAGGTGTTCAACATCACTAATCATTAATGGAGATGCAAATCATAACCACAATGAGAGGGGGCACCTGGGTGGCTCAGAGAGATTGTGCCACACCTATTAGAATGTCTTTTATCAAAAAGAGAAGAGACAAGTGTTGACAAAGACAGAGAAAATAAATCTTTGTGTACTGTTGCTGGGAATGTAAATTGGAATAGCTAATAGAGAAAAGAGTATGGAAGGTCAATAAAAAATGGATCTACCATATGATCCCGCAATTTCACTCTTGGGGATTTATCCAAAAAAAAAAAAAAAAAATTGAAAATACTATCTAAAAGAGATCAGTTTCTGTATGTTCATAGCAGCATTATTTACAATAGTGAAGATATGGAAACAACCTGTGTTCATTGACAGATGAGGGGATAAAGAAGTTGTAGTATATACATATGAAGGCATTAGAATATCATTTGGTCAAAAAAGAAGGAAGTCCTGTCATTTGTGACAACATGAATGGACCTTCAGAACATTATCCTAAGTGAAATACGTCAGAGAGTGAAAGGGAAATACTGTATGATCTCACTCATATTTGGGATCTAAAGAAAAAAAAAAGTCCTCAGAAAGGATGTTATATGTTTGGTTACCAGGGGTAGGGACTGAGGTAATTAAATGTAAGTGCCCCAAATGTACAAGATGAATGAATACCAGGAATATAATGAACAACATGATGATGATCATAAGTAACACTGCCGTATATGTGCATATATGTATATATATGTATATATTTGCCATATATATGTATGCATATGTATATATGCCACATATGTGTATATGTACACACCACAGAGATAAAAGTAAAGAGTAAATCCTGATTTCTAATCACACATAAACTTTCAGTATTTTTGTATTTTCTATTTTATGTATTTTTTTAATAAGATGATGAATGGTAACTTAACTTGTAATAATTTCACATTATATGTACGTTAAATTATGCTGTATGCCTTAAACTTCTACAAGTGTTTTATGTAAACTATATCTCTAACACTGGAAAAATCTAAAATAAAGACTTTATTTTTACAACAGAACTGAATGGAAGATATATGTCACATAGTCCCTGGCAAATATGAATCAAGCCACTATAATATACATGTACAAGTTTTTGTGTAGACATAGATTTCCAACTGTTAAAAATTACTAAGGAGAGGGGCGCCTGGGTGGCTCAGTGGGTTAAAGCCTCTGCCTTCGGCTCAGGTCATGATTCCAGGGTCCTGGGATCGAGCCCCGCATCAAGCCCCACATCGGGCTCTCTGCTCAGTAGGGAGCCTGCTTCTCCCTCTCTCTCTGCCTGCCTCTCTGCCTGCTTGTGATCTCTGTCTGCCAAATAAATAAATAAAATCTTAAAAAAAAATACTAAGGAGAGTAGTTGCTGGATTAGATGGTAAGAATATATTTAGTTTGCTTTTATTTTTTTTAAGATTTTATTTATTTGACAGAGAGATAGCACAAGCAGGGAGAGCAGCAGAGGGAGAAGGAGAGGCAGGCTTCCTGCTGAGCAGAGAGCCCGAAGTGGGGCTTGACCCCAGGACTCTGATCATGACCTGAGCTGAAGGCAGGCATTTAGCCAACTGAGCCACCCGGGTGACCCTAAGTTTTTAATTTTAATGCAATCCTGCTTGTCAGTTCTTTTTTTCATAGATCATGACTTTGGTATGTATCTAAAAGTCATCAACTTACCCAACATGATTTAGGTTTTCTCCTCTGTTATCTTCTAAGAGTCTTACAGTTGTGCATTCTACTCATAGATCTGTGATGCATTTTAATTTTGGCAAAGGGTATAACAGCTGTGTCTAGATAATTTTTGCATGTGGATGTTCAATTGTCCAGTGTCATTTATTGGAAAGACTTTTGCTCCATTTTGGTATTTAGTCATAGATTTGTTGATCTGAAAACATTTATTTTTAAGCTTCTCTTAGTTCTTCAAATGAGAAATTTTTCTAGCTTCCATATATGCTCATAAGGTGTTCATGTATTATATTCATTACAGGTGGATTTAATTTATGGCAACACTAAAGTAAAACAAAAACAAATGTCTCCTAATCAAAGTATGAAATCATCACTGCACAAACTAAAGTAGAACAGCGAATACTATAAATACCTGCTTTATAAAAAATCACTCTGTCTGGAATTAGAAACATCTATAACATACCATCTACCATGTTCAGTACATACGTTTTGAAAATTCAAGAAATGTGAAAAAAGTGATCCAAAATAATTTTTCAAAATGGGCTATGGGTATGAATAGGAATTTTACATCTAAGAGATAGTATTGAAATATATTCAAACTAATCACTAATGAGAAAAATTGAAATAAGGTAACCATTTCATTTTTAAAATGTAACATCATAATAAATTGAGCAGCCTTATATGTACCAGTGATTTAAGAAAAAGAAAGTCTCATAAAAGTGAGGAGCATATTAAACTCAACGTTCCTCAGAGGAGGTCTAAAGCAAAATAAACACACAAAAAGCCTTAGTTGTTCACTTTGGATCCCAACAAATACACTGAATGTCAAGATAGAAAATGTAGAGAACTAACATCAGCATCATAGCAATGTAGTCATTCCTTCTTTGTTTCCCCTTTGATTTACAATTAATTGAACATCCATAATTGAACAAAAGTACCTCCATGCATTACACCAGGACATTTAGATTTCTACCCACCTGTACATCCAAAAGTGGGTGGATAGGACTTTGGAGAGGGCTGTGGCTAGAAGTGACCTGGTGAGAATACTCACCCTTACTTATCACAATTGGGGGAAAAGGGAAATCCAGACAGTGCAAAGTTGGCTGGACACCCATGGGAGAAAGAAAATGTGTAGAGGTCCAGACTGACTGATAGGGGAGGCTGGAGTGGGATGAAGACAAGTTTGGAGGCAGAAGAGTGGGAAGAACTTTCTAACACCCCCCTTCCCCAAGAAAGACACTGCAATGGACTGGGTTTGTGGCCATGGCAGAGGAAGTACAAAGTGAAAGTGGTGAGTGACAGACTAACGGTATGGATTACAGCTAGAGGAACTTGTTTTTCTTCCTTACTATCCTCATTTCTGAGGAAGGACATTTGTGAGTGGTTGGAGAGAAGAAAGGGAAGGAGTCAGACAAGAATATCAAAGGACATTGAAAGAACATGTTTGCTATGGTCTGCATTGATATCTCAGCAGGAAGTGTACCCACAGACCTCTCTGGGAGTTCCCCCAATCAAGGATCCCCCTACATGATCTGTGGACACACACAAAACTCCAATGCTAAACCTACACCTGTCCCACTCTGTTGCCAGGTTCTTGTGCCCACTCCCAAGTGCAGCTGCCAAGGCCAGGCCAGCTCCAGTAAATGAAACTAATAGCTGGAGCTATAGCACCACCTTCTGGAACATAAAAAGAAAGCTTTCTGGTGTCCCACTTGCTGAACTGAAAGAACTTCCGAAGCAACTAAGAAGAGGTTGGCTAGTTAAATGTGAAAGCAGAAACACCTATCATCAAACACTGTAATATCAAGGAAATCGGGTATCAGAAAGAGGAAATGGTAATTCCTCAACAAACTCAAAGACATGGGATATTGTCATCTGAAAAATAATTCAATGAGCTACAAGAAAACTCAGAAAGGCAATTGATGAATTAAGGAATGAAATTATCAGAAGTTCTTAAACAGATATTGAAATTACAAAAAGGAACCAAATTCTAGAGCCAAAGATTTCAATGGATGAGATGAATCAGAGAGCACTGGTACCAGTGCAGAAGAAATGGAAGAAATAATAAGTAACTTGGAGGGTGGGGATTTAGGACTAATTCATTTGGAAAGAGAACTAAGATTTTTTTTTTTTTTAATGAAGAGCTATCAGATTTTATCAGAAAGGGAAATATAAGAATAATTGGTATACAAGAGGGAGAAGAAGGCATAGTTTAAAGAAATAATAGCTGATGGACTTGGAGAAGGAATTGGACATATAAGTTCATGAAGCTAATAGAACACTCTTTTATTTTAATGCAAGAAGACCTACTCCAAGATACATATTGAAAATATCAAAAGCTAACAGTAAAAGAAATCTTAAAGGCAGTCAGGGGAAAAAAAAAAAAAAGAGTAAGCTACAAAGGACCACCTCCCCATCCTCCACAGTGGGATTTTTCCTAGCAGAAACTGTACAGGTCAGGAAGATGGCGGAGAAGTAGCAGGCCGAGACTACTTCAGCTAGCCAGAGATCAGCTAGATAGCTTATCTAAAGAATGCAAACACCTGAAAATCCATCGGCAGATCGAAGAGAAGAAGAACAGCAATTCTGGAAACAGAAAAACAACCACTTTCTGAGAGGTAGGACCGGTGGAGAAGTGAATCCAAAGCGACTGGAAGATAAACCCCAGGGGGAGGGGCCGGCTCCAAGCAAGCGGCGGAGCAACCGCGCACAAAATCAGGACTTTTAAAAGTCTGTTCCGCTGAGGGACATCGCTCCAGAGGCTACCCGGGGCAAAGCCCACAAGGGGTCAGCGTGGCCTCAGGTCCCGCAGGGTCAGAGAAGGATTGGGGGTGTCTGAGTGTCGCAGAGCTTGCAGGTATTGGAATGGGAAAGCCGGCTACAGAGACAGAGCCGACAGTAAGCTCGCAGCTCGGGGTGACCTTGAACCGGTCGCAGGCTCAGTGAGCTCGGAGCGCGGCCGGAGGTCAGGCAGACAGGAGTAACTGGGCGCGGTTCTCTGAGGGCGCACTGAGGAGTGGGGCCCTGGGCTCTCGGCTCCTCCGGGCCGGAGACCAGGAGGCCGCCATTTGTATTCCCATCCTCCCGAACTCTACAGAAAGCCCTCAGGGAACAAAAGCTCCTGAAAGCAAACCCAAGCGGATTACTCACCCTGGCCCCGGGTAAGGGTGGTGCAATTCCGCCTGGGGCAGAGACACTTGAGAATCACTACAACAGGCCCCTCCCCCAGAAGATCAACAAGAAATCCAGCCGAGACCAAGTTCACCTACCAAAGAGTGCGGTTTCAATACCAAGGAGAGCAGCAGAATTCCAGAGGAGGAGAAAGCAAAGCACGGAACTCAGGGCTTTTTCCCTGTGATTTTTTTTAGTCTTGCGGTTAATTTAATTTTTTTCTTTTTCATTTTTTGTTTTTTTTCCCGCCTTCGGGTAAAATTTTTTTTTAATTGTTACCTTTTTCTTTTTTAACGATTTTTACTAGTTTATCTAATACATATATTTTTTCTTTTTTATATTTTTCTTAGGTATTTTCTTTTTTTTTAAATTCTTTTCTGTTTTCTTTTTTTTCTTCCTTTTTGAACCTCTTTTTATCCACTTTCTACCCCCTCACGATTTGGGATCTCTACTAATTTGGCTAAAGCATATTTTCCTGGGGTTGTTGCCACCCTTTTAGTATTTTACTTGCCCCTTCATATACTCTTCTCTGGACAAAATGACAAGACAGAAAAATTCAACACAAAAAAAAGAACAAGAGGCAGTACCGAAGGCTAGGGACCTAATCAATACAGACATTGGTAATATGTCAGATCTAGAGTTCAGAATGACAATTCTCAAGGTTCTAGCCGGGCTCGAAAAAGGCATGGAAGATATTAGAGAAACCCTCTCAAGAGATATAAGAGCCCTTTCTGGAGAAATAAAAGAACTAAAATCTAACCAAGTTGAAATAAAAAAAGCTATTAATGAGGTGCAATCAAAAATGGAGGCTCTCACTGCTAGGATAAATGAGGCAGAAGAAAGAATTAGTGATATAGAAGACCAAATGACAGAGAATAAAGAAGCTGAGCAAAAGAGGGACAAACAGCTACTGGACCACGAGGGGAGAATTCGAGAGATAAGTGACACCATAAGACGAAACAACATTAGAATAATTGGGATCCCAGAAGAAGAAGAAAGAGAGAGGGGAGCAGAAGGTATACTAGAGAGAATTATTGGGGAGAATTTCCCCAATATGGCAAAGGGAACGAGCATCAAAATTCAGGAAGTTCAGAGAACGCCCCTCAAAATCAATAAGAATAGGCCCACACCCCGTCACCTAATAGTAAAATTTACAAGTCTCAGTGACAAAGAGAAAATCCTGAAAGCAGCCCGGGAAAAGAAGTCTGTAACATACAATGGTAAAAATATTAGATTGGCAGCTGACTTATCCACAGAGACCTGGCAGGCCAGAAAGAGCTGGCATGATATTTTCAGAGCACTAAATGAGAAAAACATGCAGCCCAGAATACTATATCCAGCTAGGCTATCATTGAAAATAGAAGCAGAGATTAAAAGCTTCCAGGACAAACAAAAACTGAAAGAATTTGCAAACACCAAACCAGCTCTACAGGAAATCTTGAAAGGGGTCCTCTAAGCAAAGAGAGAGCCTACAAGTGGTAGATCAGAAAGGAACAGAGACCATATACAGCAACAGTCACCTTACAGGCAATACAATGGCACTAAACTCATATCTCTCAATAGTTACCCTGAATGTTAATGGGCTAAATGCCCCTGTCAAAAGACACAGGGTATCAGAATGGATAAAAAAAACAAAACCCGGGGCGCCTGGGTGGCTCAGTGGGTTAAGCCGCTGCCTTCGGCTCAGGTCATGATCTCAGGGTCCTGGGATCGAGTCCCGCATCGGGCTCTCTGCTCAGCGGGGAGCCTGCTTCTTCCTCTCTCTCTCTCTCTGCCTGCCTCTCCATCTACTTGTGATTTCTCTCTGTCAAATAAATAAATAAAATCTTTAAAAAAAAAAAAAAAAAAAAAAAAAAAAAAAAAAAACAAAACCCATCTATATGTTGCCTCCAAGAAACTCATTTTAAGCCCGAAGACACCTCCAGATTTAAAGTGAGGGGGTGGAAAAGAATTTACCATGCTAATGGACATCAGAAGAAAGCAGGAGTGGCAGTCCTTATATCAGATCAATTAGATTTTAAGCCAAAGACTATAATAAGAGATGAGGAAGGACACTATATCATACTCAAAGGGTCTGTCCAACAAGAAGATTTAACAATTTTAAATATCTATGCCCCCAATGTGGGAGCAGCCAACGATATAAACCAATTAATAACAAAATCAAAGAAACACATCAATAATAATACAATAATAGTAGGGGACTTTAACACTCCCCTCACTGAAATGGACAGATCATCCAAGCAAAGGATCAGCAAGGAAATAAAGGCCTTAAAAGACACACTGGACCAGATGGACATCACAGATATATTCAGAACATTTCATCCCAAAGCAACAGAATACACATTCTTCTCTAGTGCACATGGAACATTCTCCAGAATAGATCACATCCTCGGTCCTAAATCAGGACTCAACCGGTATCAAAAGATTGGGATCATTCCCTGCATATTTTCAGACCACAATGCTCTCGAGCTAGAACTCAACCACAAAAGGAAGTTTGGAAAGAAACCAAATACATGGAGACTAAATAGCATCCTTCTAAAGAATGAATGGGTCAACCGGGAAATTAAAGAAGAATTGAAAACAATCATGGAAACAAATGATAATGAAAATACAACGGTTCAAAATCTGTGGGACACAACAAAGGCAGTCCTGAGAGGAAAATATATAGCGGTACAAGCCTTTCTCAAGAAACAAGAAAGGTCTCAGGTACACAATCTAACCCTACACCTAAAGGAGCCGGAGAAAGAATAAGAAAGAAACCCTAAGCCCAGCAGGAGAAGAGAAATCATAAAGATCAGAGCAGAAATCAATGAAATAGAAACCAAAAAAACAATAGAACAAATCAACGAAACTAGGAGCTGGTTCTTTGAAAGAATTAATAAAATTGATAAACCCCTGGCCCGACTTATCAAAAAGAAAAGAGAAAGGACCCAAATAAATAAAATCATGAATGAAAGAGGAGAGATCACAACTAACACCAAAGAAATACAAACTATTATAAGAACATACTATGAGCAACTCTACGGCAATAAATTTGACAATCTGGAAGAAATGGATGCATTCCTAGAAACATATAAACTACCACAACTGAACCATGAAGAAATAGAAAGCCTGAACAGACCCATAACCAGTAAGGAGATTGAAACAGTCATTAAAAATCTCCAAACAAACAAAAGCCCAGGGCCAGACGGCTTCCCGGGGGAATTCTACCAAACATTTAAAGAAGAACTAATTCCTATTCTTCTGAAACTGTTCCAAAAAATAGAAATGGAAGGAAAACTTCCAAACTCATTTTATGAGGCCAGCATCACCTTGATCCCAAAACCAGACAAGGATCCCACCAAAAAAGAGAGCTATAGACCAATATCCTTGATGAACACAGATGCGAAAATACTCAACAAAATACTAGCCAATAGGATTCAACAGTACATTAAAAAGATTATTCACCACGACCAAGTGGGATTTATTCCAGGGCTGCAAGGTTGGTTCAACATCCGCAAATCAGTCAATGTGATACAACACATCAATAAAAGTAAGAACAAGAACCATATGATACTCTCAATAGATGCTGAAAAAGCATTTGACAAAGTACAGCATCCCTTCCTGATCAAAACTCTTCAAAGTGTAGGGATAGAGGGCACATACCTCAATATCATCAAAGCCATCTATGAAAAACCCACCGCAAATATCATTCTCAATGGAGAAAAACTGAAAGCTTTTCCGCTAAGGTCAGGAACACGGCAGGGATGTCCATTATCACCACTGCTATTCAACATCGTACTAGAGGTCCTAGCCTCAGCAATCAGACAACAAAAGGAAATTAAAGGCATCCAAATCGGCAAAGAAGAAGTCAAATTATCACTCTTCGCAGATGATATGATACTCTATGTGGAAAACCCAAAAGACTCCACTCCAAAACTGCTAGAACTTGTACAGGAATTCAGTAAAGTGTCAGGATATAAAATCAATGCACAGAAATCAGTGGCATTTCTCTACACCAACAGCAAGACAGAAGAAAGATATTAAGGAGTCAATCCCATTTACAATTGCACCCAAAACCATAAGATACCTAGGAATAAACCTAACCAAAGAGACACAGAATCTATACTCAGAAAACTATAAAGTACTCATGAAAGAAATTGAGGAAGACACAAAGAAATGGAAAAATGTTCCATGCTCCTGGATTGGAAGAATAAATATTGTGAAAATGTCTATGCTACCTAAAGCAATCTACACATTTAATGCAATTCCTATCAAAGTACCATCCATCTTTTTCAAAGAAATGGAACAAATAATTCTAAAATTTATATGGAACCAGAAAAGACCTCGAATAGCTAAAGGGATATTGAAAAAGAAAGCCAACGTTGGTGGCATCACAATTCCGGACTTCAAGCTCTATTACAAAGCTGTCATCATCAAGACAGCATGGTACTGGCACAAAAACAGACCCATAGATCAATGGAACAGAATAGAGAGCCCAGAAATAGACTCTCAACTCTATGGTCAACTAATCTTCGACGAGGCAGAAAAGAATGTCCAATGGAAAAAAGACAGCCTCTTCAATAAATGGTGCTGGGAAATTTGGACAGCCACATGCAGAAAAATGAAATTGGACCATTTCCTTACACCACACACAAAAATAGACTCAAAATGGATGAAGGACCTCAATGTGCGAAAGGAATCCATTAAAATCCTTGAGGAGAACACAGGCAGCAACCTCTTCGACCTCTGCCGCAGCAACATCTTCCTAGGAACAACACAAAAGGCAAGGGAAGCAAAGGCAAAAATGAACTATTGGGATTTCATCAAGATCAAAAGCTTTTGCACAGCAAAGGAAACAGTTAACAAAATCAAAAGACAACTGACAGAATGGGACAAGATATTTGCAAACGACATATCAGATAAAGGACTAGTGTCCAGAATGTATAAAGAACTTAGCAAACTCAACACCCAAAGAACAAATAATCCAATCAAGAAATGGGCAGAGGACATGAGCAGACATTTCTGCAAAGAAGACATCCAGATGGCCAACAGACACATGAAAAAGTGCTCCATATCACTCGGCATCAGGGAAATACAAATCAAAACCACAATGCGATATCACCTCACACCAGTCAGAATGGCTAAAATCAACAAGTCAGGAAATGACAGATGCTGGTGAGGACGCGGAGAAAGGGGAACCCTCCTACACTGTTGGTGGGAATGCAAGCTGGTGCAACCTCTCTGGAAAACAGCATGGAGATTCCTCATAATGTTGAAAATAGAACTGCCCTATGACCCAGCAATTGCACTAGTGGGTATTTACCCTAAAGATACAAACGTAGTGATCCAAAGGGGCACGTGTACTCGAATGTTTATAGCAGCAATGTCCACAATAGCCAAACTATGGAAAGAACCTAGATGTCCATCAACAGATGAATGGATCAAGAAGAGGTGGTATATATACACAATGGAATACTATGCAGCCATCAAAAGAAATGAAATCTTGCCATTTGCGACAACATGGATGGAACTAGAGCGTATCATGCTTAGCGAAATAAGTCAACTGGAGAAAGACAACTATCATATGATCTCCCTGATATGAGGAAGTGGTGATGCAACATGGGGGCTTAAGTGGGTACAAGAAGAATAAATGAAAGAAGATGGGATTGGGAGGGAGACAAACCATAAGTGACTCTTAATCTCACAAAACAAACTGAGGGTTGCTGGGGGGAGGGGGTTTGGGAGAAGGGGGTGGTATTATGGACATTGGGGAGGGTATGTGTTTTGGTGAGTGCTGTGAAGTGTGTAAACCTGGTGATTCACAGACCTGTACCCCTGGGGATAAAAATATATGTTTATAAAAAATAAAAAATTATATTAAAAAAAAAAAGAAAAGAAACTGTACAGGTCAGGAGAGAATGAAATGCAATATCCAAAGCATTGAAAGGTAAAAACTGACCGAGAATATTTGATCTGGTGAAGTTATCCTTCAAGATAAAAAAGGGAAATAAGGGCTTTTCAAGCAAAGCTAAGGGAGTTCATTGCCACTATCCCTGCCTTGCAAGAAAGAGTAAAGATTTTCAAGTTGAAAAGATGCTAATTAGTGACATATAAATATGTAAAAGTACACATTTTGGTAAAGGTAAAAAAATATATTTTTAAAGCTTTTATCTAAATTAATGAATTAACATTAAATTGTATTTACATTAACACTAAATTGTAATTTCAGATGTACAATATTAAACAAGTTAACATTAAATTGTAATTTCAGGTGTACAATATAGTGATTCAAAATTTCCATAGCACAACCTGAGCTCATCAAAATTGCTCTCCTTAATCCCCATCACCTATTTCATCCATCCTCCTCACTCTCCTCCCCTTTGGTAACCACTCAAGTTAGTTCTCCAAGGAGACTCTTAACTATAAAGAGTCTCCTTCTTGGTTTGCCTCCTTCTCCCTTTCTCTCTTTTCTTTTCCTCTTTGCTCCTTTGTTTCTTAAATATGATTGGAATTATATGTTATTTGTATTTCTCTGACTTATTTCTTTCAGAATTATACGCTCTAACTCCATCCATGTTGTTGCAAATGGAAATATTTCATTTTTATAGCTGAGTAATATTCCAATGTATATATATACCCAATCTCTTTACCCATTCATCAGCCAATGGAAACTTGGGCTGTTTCCATGATTTGGCTATTGTAGATGATGCTGCTATAAATACCAGGGTACATGTATCTCTTTGAGTTAATAGAAAAATGATACTTTTTTAAAAAGACCCGTTACTTATATTAAGATATATTATAATTTTATATTAGAATATATTAGAATACGTATCATATATATTTAGAATATATTCTATGTATTATATTATATTAGAATTGTTATAATATCAATGTTATTAATTAACCACCTAATTACAGTATAAAGCTTAAAGGAAAAGAGCATTAAAAGTAAATATAGTGGGCGCCTGGGTGGCTCAGTGGGTTAAGCCGCTGCCTTCAGCTCAGGTCATGATCTCAGAGTCCTGGGATCGAGTCCTGCATCGGGCTCTCTGCTCAGCGGGGAGCCTGCTTCCTCCTCTCTCTCTTTCTGCCTGCCTCTCCATCTACTTGTGATTTCTCTCTGTCAAATAAATAAATAAAATCTTTAAAAAAAAAAAAGTAAATATAGCTACTACAATTTAATGAATTAGCACAAAAAGAGGTAAATTTTTATATCAAAAATTTAAAAGGAGAGGAGGAAAAAGGATGGAAATTTTATAGGCAAAGAAATATGAGTCACTATCAGCATAAAATGGACAGTTTTATCTCTAAGGTGTTTTATGTATGCCTCATGGTAACTGCAAAACAAAAATTTAGAGCAGAGTCATGAAACATATAAAAGGGGAGACTGACCATATCATCATGGAAAACCACCAATTTACAAAGGTATACAGAAACAAAGGGAAAGAATCTGTGGAGATACAAAATAACCAGAAGGCAAATGATAAGATTGTAGTAATAAGTCCTTGTATGTCAATTATCACTCTAATTGTAAATGACTTGAGTTCACCAATTAAAAGTCATGGAGTGACTGGATGGATTAAAGCAAAAAAAATAAGCCAGAAAAAGACCCAATTATATATTGCTACAGGAGACTCATTTTAGCTCTAATGACAATGTATAGGCTTAAGGTGAAGGGTTGAAGAAGACATTCCAGGCAAGTGAAAAACAAGAAAGTGGGTTTCTGCGTATATCAGACAAAGTAGACTTCAAGCCAAAAATGTTAAGAAAAGACAAAGAAGGCCATTATATAATAAAAAGATTGATAGATCAAGAAAATACAACAATTGAAATATATATGCACCCAACATCAGAACACTGAAATACACTAAACAGATACTAATAGGTCTAAAGAGAGAAATAGACAGTACAATAGTAGAATTCAATACCCCACAGTCAGCCATGGCTAGATCATCCAGACAGTATCAACAAGAAAATATTGTAATTGAAACATATTTTAAAACAAATACACTTAACAGACCTATATAGAACATTCCCCAGGATCATGACCAGAGCTGAAGGCAGACACTCAACTGACCTAGCCATCCAGGATTTCTAAATGTAATCATTTATCTTAGGAAGTACCTCAGTCTTCTGTAATACAGCAAAACTGATTATGTTTTATATATATTACGTTTTACATATATTTTACTATATTTCAGATACAATGTTAAGAGTTTCATATGAATTATTTTTATTCCTTGAAATAATTCTATAAGACAAGAACTACTGTTCTTTTTGTATTACATGCAAGAACACCAGGTCTACATAAAATGCAGAAACTATCCAAGGTTATGCAGCTAGTCACAGAAGTCTTAAGACTTTCAGGATTGATTTCTTTTATAAAAATATTTCTCTTTTATTCTCTATTCATGTGTGATTTTATTTTGGATCTTTATCAAAAAAAACTTTGTTTCACAAAGAGTATTACTAAAGTGTGTAAATCACAAGCATAAATGTTAAGCCTGTTGAAAATATTTAATATATTCTTTATTTTAACCTCTTTTTATCCCCCCTCCCCACGATTTAGGATCTCTTCTGATTTGGTTAAAGCTTATTTTCCTGGGGTCTTTGCTACCCTTTTAGTATTTTATTTGCTCCTTTATGTACTCTTATCTGGACAAAATGACAAGGCAGAAAAATTCACCACAAAAAAAGGAACAAGAGGCAGTACCGAAGGCTAGGGACCTAATCAATACAGACATTGGTAATATGTCAGATACAGAGTTCAGAATGACGATTCTAAAGGTTCTAGCAGGGCTTGAAAAAGGCATGGAAGATATTAGAGAAACGCTCTTGGGAGATTTAAAAGCCCTTTCTGAAGAAATAATATATTCTTTTGATGATTGGCTTAATTGAAAGGAACATGCAGAACCCTTAAGTATTTCAATGACGGTGAGTCTAGACTTGAGGGGTTTTATCCTTGATTTATTAAAAGGAATAATTTTGTTTTGATTATACTGAACTTTTGAAAACTGAACAATATGGGACCAAACATTTTTATGATAAACCAGCTTCTTTTTCTGTCATGTATTTGAATACTTCTATGTGAAATAATTTACTATGTCAGAAACAATGCTAAAGTTTAAATGGAGCTACATCTATGTTCCATATAATATTAACATGATAAAGTTATTTTATATGCAGCAAGTAAGAAGTGATACCTGTATATTAAATAACTTGGTGGACAGACAATTAGTTGATGAGTTCTATATACTTCCATGGTGAAAATGGTCCTGGATTTCCTTCATTACTATAAATCAGACTCAGTCACTCAGTGTTTGTTTCTTCACCCCTATGAGACACACACACACACACACACACACACGCACTCCTTGAACACCGCAAATCTGTTGACCTGTTGTCAGGCGTAACTTCTGGACATAAAATTATCTGTCCTTTTCTTAAATCAGAGCATGTACTTCATTAGTGTATAATCTTGCATTTGATTACTTTGGGTGTTAGTTTGGATAACATGTTCTTAATAGGTAATAAGATCAGTCAGGACGAGTTAAATTTCTCACAGCTTTAAGTACCCTTGTCTTCTCTAGTTTGGTTAACTGCCTAACATTTTGCAACTACTAAACAAGCTATAATTAACTTGGATATTACAGTCAGAATCAGTTAGCTCTTTCTGAACCCAGGTTTAATTTGCTACAACATGAAGGTATAATTTAATGCTCTTGATCAGCAACAGGCTGCATTAGAGAACTGAAAGCCTTAGCAAAATTGATTAAGATCTTAAAACACATCTATAGGGTCACTTTTTAATTGAAATTTGTCAAATCAAATTAATCAATGCATTAATAGCTAGATGATCAAAAATTTAAAAATCTGATAAAAAAGCAATTTTGACCATGAATTTCTCTTTATGCTTGCTCATAGTATACTTTATTTGAAAAACAGTTCATTTAAATTTTGCTATATAGTTGTTTTTTTTTTAATCTTTGCCTCTTAATGTCATTCTCTTCTTAATTATTGCTTCGTTTGTAATTCCAAGATATTTATCTTGTTTCTACTTTAATGTGTTTTACTGTATTTGTATCTATTTCCTGATTCTCTCTTCAACATTCTTTGCATGTATATTAGTTGTCACTTCAGGGAACATTCAGATTCCTTGAGGAAGGAAAACATTTCTGTTGCCTTTAATTCAGACTGAGTGTAATGGAGATGAAGACTAAGGCTTATTTGTAATGATTGCCACTCCAATCATTGGGAAATAAGTATATTTATGTAAGTAAGAATGCCGTTACATATAGTCTAATAATAAACATGATGAGAAGTGCTGGACTTCTCCCCTGAGTTACAAAACAGACTCGTTCCTACCCACTCACCCAAAATAAAGATGCCAAGATAATTATTTATACATGAAAATGAAACTGAAATTGGATATGTATCAAAATTCAACAAAATAAAATCAATCGAGCATACTTGGAACTAATGGCAAAGAATGATCTCTAATCAATGTGACTATACTTTACTTACAGCTAAAAGGAGAAATAAGAACCATATCATTATATCCAGAAGACATTGGATATTTCCACAATTAATAAAAAAGACAATTTCAGGATCACTGATTTCTATTTCCAGCAGTACAGTTGTTAGCTCCCAAAACTCTCGCATAATCTCCTTCCTTAGGATAACTAACACACAAAAAAAAGTAAGTTCAAAGATGATCAGGTGGTGATAATGTAGTCACCTCATGGTTATGGGAATTTTACATTTCTTTCTTTTAAAACTCTGGTTAAAAGATTATGCTAATTCTATATTTCTTTCCACATTATGCATGATTTTGTGAATCATCTTGAGGCCTCATATTACATGATTTTGCAGGAATTACATCTTGATTGCCCAAAACAATGCATGCTGGGGGGTGTGATTTTCTAGTTCAAGACTGTTTTTGCAAAGGTTGTATTTATATTACATGACAGCACACTGTATAGAGCTATGAATAGTATTAATTTATATTTCCATAGTTATTTTAAGTATCAAGTGAAGAGTAATGTGTAAATCAGTGAGTATTACTCTAAAGTTTTACTGTATACAGAGGAGGGGAGAAAAAGAACCCAGAAGTCATGATAGAAAGTAAAGCAACTCTTAAGTTTTATCATAGAAATTATAAATGGTTTAACTAAATTATAAAATAAAATAAGCATTAGATTTTTTTTTAAGTAAACTCTGCCCCTCACATGGGGCTCAAACTCACAATTTTGAGATCAAGAGTCATATGTTCTACCAACTGAGCAAGACAGGCACCGCTAGAGTTTTGTGGTTTTTAAAAAATTTTTATTTATTTATTTATTTTTTATAAACATATATTTTTATCCCCAGGGGCACAGGTCTGTGAATCGCCAGGTTTACACACTTCACAGCACTCACTAAAGCACATACCTTCCCCAATGTCCATAACGCCAACCCCCTTCAGAGTTTTTTAATGCAAAGAAATTTTCTGTTGAATTAGCAGAAAAAGTTTTCAAATGATTTTAAATTACAGTAATTAGTGTCTATAATCATAAATCATGTATAAGAATAAAATATATCATATATGCATTAATATAGACACATTAGAATATTTTAATATAATCTAAATTACAAAATAGTTTCAATAACTATTCTTAATATTGGTATTCGGAAATTATATGTAAAAGAAAAAAAAACATAATTTCTTATGTTATTGCAAACCATTATTTTCAACATTTATAGTGAAAATTTCAACATAAAAAAGAACAAAAACTTATATTTCTTATTTTAGAAATACCAGTTGGAATTTATGTTACAAAGTTCCACTAAAAGCTTTATCCATCACTTAAATGAACTTAAGGGAACTGAACAATGATGCAGTAACAATGGGCATGTTCACCAATACCTAGATTATGGGCTAAATTAAAAATTTTAACAGTAAAATATATTTTGAATTCTTGGAGAAATTGTTAAATACAGGACAGGGGCAAGAAAACACAAGAAGGACCTGGAACATCTTGTTATCAAATAAAATAAATTTACGTTTTAAGTTTTCTGGAAGAAGGGCAATTAGAAGTTTAATAAGAATGTCTAGGAATCAATAAATGGCTATAAGTTTTAATATCTTATTTTCTCTGTGTTTTATGTTTTAAAAAAAGCTTGGTGGAAGATATATTCCAGTTATTGAAGCTTATAATCCATAAAACATCAAAAGAATCACTATGGATAGGGGTTTAACAAAAAAAAGATTATATTTAAAACATAAACTGACCCTAGTGGTTTAGTTTGTTCATTTTCCATCACTTACAAGTTGCATTTATCCTAAATAGTTTCATTATTCTTGTTCAGAGAATAAAATATTTATCTGAATGCATGATATGAGGATACATTTTCATACTGTGCAAGAGTAGCACCATTAACAATAAACATTCATCAGGTACAACACCCTCATCACTTACATTTAAAAATCTAACTTTCTCATTCTTCAAAAACAGGAAAAAAATGGTCCTTCCGAAATGTACTATAGTTCACACAAAGAACCAATCACAATATGAAAATGTTAGTTTTCTATATTTTATGAAATAGCTCAGATTATTAGAAATAATGTTATCTTATACTTTGTATTGTAGTCTCTGCTACTTGACTATGATGTTACCCTGATTTATTGATAATTTTGATTGTTTAAACATCATAGAAAACACCAGTAGCTTCAATTTATTTGGGGGGGGGTGGATGACATGCCAATGTAAAGATAACCTTTACTTTCTATTTCTATGAGAATAATAAAACTATTTGATTATCAAAAAATTATATATTTTTCTAAGTTTTAAGGATTAAAGCTTTTGAGATGGGGCTTTGCATGTTTTAGACATTGTTATATAATAGGGACTGCTGTTACTGTTAAGATAATTTTAAAAGCAGAATTTGTTCTTCTAGTATATATTTAAGAGTTTGGGTCCCACAGATATTATTGCCTTAATAAAGGTTTTTTTATCCTCAGTAAACAAACACCAGAGCTTACTCTTAGAAACATGTCATTTATCTTAAGGTTTTCAGATGTCCATAACGCTAATTTTCTTCAAATAAACATTCTATGAAACAATCTTAAAAACATTTCTTTCTTTTTTCTTTTATTTTCTGTTCTTTTCTTTCATTTCTTTCTTAAAATATAATCTTGCGACAGAATTTTAATGTATACTTTTATTCAGTTTTTTTTAAATTCTACTTATTTACATAGCATAATAATAATATTAACATAGCATAATATTTAATTCTACTTATTAACATAGCATAGACTGATGAATAATCTACTTATTAACACAGCATAACATAGCATAACATAGCAATAATATTTTAATGTATACTTTTATTCAGTTTTTTTTTTAATTCTACTTATTAACATAGCATAATATTGGTTTCAGGAATTCAGCAAAACTATTTAGTGATTTATCATTTAGTGATTCATTACTTACATAGAACACTCAGTGCTCAACAAATGTTTTCTTTTTGTTTTTTAAACAGCATGGGTTGATTTGTAAAGAAGAGCACAGGAAGTCTCAGATGTGACAGAGACTGACAGACCACATAGGAAAATCTCAGTTCCCAGTTTCCTGCAGTGCAGCAGGAGCTAGGTGACTAAGTCTGCATACACCTTAAAACCCCTGCACAGACTGTCATTTGGAGTGACCTCAAGGCAGTGGACTCTGTGAAAAACTGCGACAAAGCTCAGATGGATAGACAGTCACAAGCTGGAAAGAGCTTGGATGCTCAAATCACCATGTAGAAAAGCCCCCAAAAGCAATATACATCAGACTGTGATATGGACAAAAACAACAACTACCAAAAACCTACATACTGTGTTCAGCCACCGAGGTAGAGGACTGTTAATTATAATAGCTCGGAGCAAATATTCTAACATGCTGAATAAATCAACTTTTACAGGAATCAATTATAATGTATATGTGTGATTATACCATCTCTTAAAAGGATATTGTTCAAATATAATCATAATACTTATTGGGGGGAGCAAAGAATTTAAAAGACATAAGTGCAACCAGAAATCATTAATGTTTATAATAAGCATGTTCTCTTTGAAGTCACAACAATAGCATCAAAAACACGTGTGTACATAAAAAAAATCTTTCCTAATAGATGGATACACAGACTACTAGACAGGAAATACAGCAGGTTTTATGAGAGCGGGTACCCAGACCATGCTATTTACTGTGGTATCCTTAACATTTAATACGGCTCCAGCACATCACAGGTGCTCTAAAACACTCGGATAAACCACTGAATAAAAGGAATTGTGGGGATCATTTGCATTACTGATCTTTTTTGCCTGCTGTATTAGACAACCAACATTCAGCTGGGTTTACTAAAGATAAGATAATTCATTGCAGTAGGTTGAAATCTACCCACATTGAGGATACAAAACAGGAATAACCAAGTAAAACAAAAATTTTCAAGGGTTAAAAACAAAACAATGAGCCAAAAAACCCAAACTAATATTTTTTTTATTCTCGTAGTGTAAATGTTTTGTTTTCTAAATTAACAATCATATGTTATATATCTAAACCTTTTAAGCTATAGGATTTTTAGAGAAACTACTGCTCTATTACAGAATTTTCATGCTAAATAGACATTTTCATATTATGACTAATCAACAACTCAACTTCTGTTTTCTGTTTTGCCTCTGATTAAAATCTAAGATTTCTTTGTGAGAGTTTTTTCATAGGTATTTTATGATTTATGTAAAGGGAAATCTTCAGATATTGCAATATTTGAACCTTGCTTTTTCAGGTTTTTTATACTTGTTTCAAGGGAATTGTTTTTGGATAATGTATAAAAATAAAATGATCTGCACAAAATTCTGTTCTTTAACATGAACTGTTTGTCTACTCTGTATACATCTATGTGAAGGTCAGCTCTGCCTCAGTCACCAAACATTTATGTTCTTATTCCCACTTATAAATGATTTTTTTTAAAAGATATTGACCTTTTTAAAAAATTTTTCTATATAATCTAACTCTTCACTACCTTATCACCTGTGATACATAGTTCAAATATTGTAAGGAAAAGGAGTTTAAGATACATAAAAGAAAATCTGAGGCAGCAGTTTTATTTTTTTCTGAAGTTTTAGGCATTTTTGTCTGTTTATACCGTTTGAGCTGAAGAACCAGTGGGTTCCTAAGTACTCAGAGCAGCATAAATGAAGGGAATTCAGGTGATAATTGAAAAAAGATTAGTGGTAAAATTAGTTAAACAGTGCGCCTCTGTACTTGCCAATTCCTCTGCACTCTTGACTGCCTCAATGACAAAGATAAGCCCACTCTGTGCTGAGTCTCAGGGAGTCATTGAGTGACCCAGAGCTCTCTTCAGGGAGCTGACAGTGAAGTAACCGTTAGTGAAGTAACAAAGTATGATGGCTTTGTGGGTTTTCTCCCCCATACAAAAAAAATCTGTGTATAAAAAACCCAGTACGTGTATCTTTGGTTTAGCACTGTCAGTAGTTTTTACACTGTTAGCAGGTTTTAAATTTTAAAAACAGCAATGCTACTTAACAGAGCATTCATTAAATCCAGTACCTAGAAATATTTTACATCATTCTACATAAATATCTCTAGACAAGAACTCCAACATATCTGCTCCCAAGAGCAAAACTATTGTTAAATGAGCTACAAATTCCTGAAAGGTATAAAGGAAAACAAACTATAAAACTAGGCTAAATTACATACAGAATATTGACAGAGCACAGCTTGCTGTCTTAGTGATCAATCAGTCAACTCGAAAGTGGATATTCTAATAATGCTCATTTTACAAAGGAGGAAACTGAGGCAGATAGTGATAAGTAATAAAGTCACAAAGTCTACTTGTCAGTTTCTCTCCACTAATTTCCTAGCATTTTCTCCTTTGCACCTATGTTATTGGCTCCTTTCCACTTTGTCTGGGTAGCCTCTGACAAATTTTCTTTACAATTATAAGAAAGGCTTTTAAAATAGTATTCATCCACTCACCCACCTATCTAGTCACCTATCCAATCATTCAGTTATACTAAACAGAACATGTGAGAGTGGCTGGATACGTGCATTACATTTAGTACACATATACAACCGAGGTTAGTACAACAGCAAAGACACCCAACTAAGAGAAAGAGAATAGATCCTACAATTAGAAAACAATTATATCCCAACATTGGCAGATCCTAGGACAAGAGTATTCTCCATAGAATAGATGTGGGTCACATGGGAGAGAGAATCAATCTAAAGCCAATTTAAGCCAAGAGAATGTGGGTCCCGACAGGGAGAAAGGTCACATGGGGTGGATGTATAGAAAAGGCACCTGAGCATGTCACTGCCAGAAGGCCCACCAGGGATCTCCAGTAAACCCACCAAAAGGGGAAACCTGCTCACAATCCTAGATCCCCACCCAAGTCAGAATTTTTCATAACTATTCTTTTAGTTTTTATTTCCCTTACTTAGACCCTAGTCAGGTGAAAAGTCATTTCCCTAGTGAAATAGGAAGTAGGAACCCTCCACATCTTCTTCCTTAGGAGGTAGGCAGCAGCCATCTACAGTTAAGACACCAATTCCAGATGGGAAAGTTGTTAGAATGAAAACATACCATAAGAGACTCTTAATCTCAGGAAACAAACTGAGGGTTGCTGGAGGGGAGGGGTGGAGGAGGCTGGAGTAGCTGGGTGATGGACATTGGGTAGGGTATGGGCTGTGGCGAGCACTGTGAATTGTGTAAGACTGATGAATCACAGACCTGTACCCCTGAAACAAATTATACATTATATGTTAATAATAAAATTTTAAAAATATAGGAGTTACTCAATTTCTATGAAAAGCTGTGTTTCAAGAGTTAAATTGTGTATAGGAATGGTAGAATACCAGTGGCATAGAAAAAGCATTCCCCAGTGAATAAATTTTTAATGGGGCAGTGAGACAAAATACTTTTATATCTCTCATATTGTGGTTTATCAATAGTCAAGTTGCATGTTTATTTACCTTATTTGAGTATAGTATTTATAACTGATGTCTAAATTATTTTTAATACATACAGATTTTATAGGGTTTACATGTCATATTTAGTATTTTAGTTATACTTTCAAGAATATAACTTTTCTACTTCTCACAACTATTTTATTTTCTCTTGAGTTCCCCTCTCCCAACAATGTACTCAAGTTAAAGATCTGTGAACTTGTCTAGAGAGCTGACCAGCAAATCTACTTCAATAGATTTGGGGAAAAAAAGACTTGCTCTGGTTTAGGCCTGTGATATAAAATATTTTATAGAATTATTATTACCTGTATTTTCACCTTGAGTTTTGTTTAATGGAGGGGAAGAAGAGGTGTATGGTACTCTTTCATCTGGAAGAAGCAGTTTTTGTAGTTAGCAAGTTGACATATGCGGATGCTAGAAGAAAATTTCTTTAAATTACATGGTTCAGATCTTTATCCTCCGCATTTTTTTAACTTTTATATCAACTATTAAGAAGTATATTAAAGTCTTTCATTGTGACTATAATTTTTTACTTGTTTTTTTTAAGTTTTTCACATTTTAGAACTGTTTCAGTGCACACAGATTTAGTTTTGAAAAATCTTGTAAGATATATCTGTTGTCATTGTAAAATGGCCCCTCTGTAGGTCTAGAAAGTTTTCTTACCTTACAGAACTCTTTGACTGGTATTAGCATAGTTACAGTAGCTCTTGATTAGTGTTTGGTGGGATAACTTTACTATCCTTTTGCTTTTACGATCTTTGTGTTCCTTTTATTTAAGGTCTCCTTAATGCAGTATGTAGGTAAAACAATTACATTGAATGTATCTGATATAGAAGAGTTTATGCATTTTAACTATTGAAGACATGCTACTTTTTAAAGATTTTGAGTCTATGCGTGCACACACACGTGTGCATGCGTGTGCACGTGCACACACACATATACACATAGGAGGGGTAGCAGAGACACAGAGTAAAGGGAGTCCAATGCAGGCTTAATCCCAGGACTCTGAGATTATGACTTGAGCTAAAGGTAGACACTTAATGATGGAGCCACACAGGGGCCTCTCATGAATCCCACTGTTGTTTTATGTAGTCAAAATTCGATTAGTATTCATTAAAAACTACGCAAATACATGCACACTTTTTTACCCTTATTCTGCACTGGAATTCTATGTTTTCTCCCGAAGATTATCTTTATTACCTTTATTATTTAAGTACACTTATGCTAGTGATAAATTGCATCAGTTTTAAGTAAGTTTCTGAACAAGTTTTCATTTCTCTTTAGTTCTGAAGGATATATTGACAGGATACAGCATTCTAGGATAAAAATTGTTCTTTGTGAATTCCAAATAGGTCACTATTTTCTTCTGGCTCCCAGCTTCAATTTATGAAAAAGATAACAGTCAGCTCATTGTATTTTATATATCCTCCAGTCCTAATTTGTAGATTTTTCCTAATTATAACATTATAGTTCTCATTCTGAGAGATTTGGTCCACAGAGAACTTTTGCCAAGGTCTAGAGACAGTTTGGTTGTCACAGTGGGATGTTGCTACTGGCATCTAGTGGACAAAGACCAGGAATGCTGCTAAACATGCTACCACAAAGCACTAGAAAGACCTGCACAAGGTTTTCCAGCCCCAAATCTCAAAGAGGAGAAGTTGAGAAACCATATTATAGTAGCTACCATAGATTTTATTTACTCATATTATCTAGGTTATCTGAATCCCTGAAAATTATAACGTATATATGATGATGTAATTTCAGTATCTGCAGGGACAATACTTTTTAAATATAGAAAATAATGTTGGAATTTAGTTTGGGCCATAGATGTATGGACTGTTGGATTTGCCATTGAAAATTACTACTCTTCTTTCATAAGAATTAAACTTTTTATCATAGATACATCAGTATCTGGGAGGGCAGAAAAAAATATATATCAATTGTATGTATTTCTAGAACAAATTTTATAAATTTTAAAAATATATGCCTGGATTGATCTTTTTTATATATTTAAAGCCACAGTGGTCTTTTTTTTCTTCAAAAGATATTTATATCTGATAATGTTATCTGATTTCCAGTGAACTATTTGGCTTATATCATTAATTTTACTTAAGCCATCGTGTCGTCTCAGTACCAGGATCATTTTAAAGGGGTGTTTTCAATTAAACAAAATGTTACTACATTATTTTTATTAATAGAAAAAGTCATTATTTTCATTAAAAGAAATACTATAAAATGTGTTCAAGTATATATTTTAAGTTGTCAAAAAGTTATGGAAGACTTTTTTCTTGTTATATAAGTATATGCATAATTTTCTCCTCTGGGCCTAACAAACTCTAATATACATACTATCTGTCTCCTTACAGAAACTGTTTGCCAGCCCCTAAAATAAAAATATGCAGTTCTAAAAGTCACAGAAAGTTTTCTGGGGAATTTACATTTTGAAAAGTAACTTCTGTCCTCCCAACAGAAATAACTTGCCTATGGGAAATGTATACACATTCATCCCTAGTAGAATAGCAGTTTAGGTTGGAATTTTTAAAAAGAAAAACAATTCTAGAATAAAGCTGGCAGACAAGATAGCCCAGGAAGTATCTTCACTATGCTAATATGCCAGCTATTGAAGGAAAGAAGTTTAAGTTAGAAGGGTAAATTATGTTATAGGATACCATTTCTCTACTTATTTTCTAAAATGGAGACTTTAAAATATAGTCACATTGGGAAGTAGCCATAAAAATCTTTTAAAAATAAAAAAAAGTCCACAGATCATTATTTTGAAATTTTTAGATGACTTGTGAATATGCTGATTTTTCTTAGGTCAAAAAATCGCTGTCACTTATAAGCTTCCTGCCCTGAAGACAGCTTAAAAACTAAACAACACAGACAAAAATACTCAATTCCCTCTAACGATATGTGAGGAAGTCCTTGCTTTCCAAAACAGAATCAGGCTAAAGATTTCCAAATGAAAATTTGGAAATTATGGATTAATGTGTGAATTTTTTGTATAATGCATATACATACTGTTTTAGAGAAAATATTAAAATTTAAAAAATCTTTTATATTAGCTGATATTCAGAAAGATGGATATTTACTAGTTGAATTTCAACAAATGCAGTGACATAATTGTAACTATTTCATAGGGGCTGCAAACAATCACTACTTCTTGGATACACCTAATTCAGTGTCAACCATTGAAATCATGTATCAACAGAGATAAATTTAGCACCATATATTCAAAACCACCACATAAAAGTTTCATTAATGATGAACATATTCAATCTTGTTTCTCTTATCTTAGTAATAAAACAGAGTTTTCTATGCATAAATAAAACATTTAGAAATAGTTTATTTTTATAAGTTCAGAATTTTATTAATGTTTGAAAATTTGCATATATCAGTTCAGTATCTCTATACTGTACTGGTTATATGTGTATGTCAATAAATCACAAGGTTTACTTACAAATTTGTGCTTCTAGATCATCAAACTTAAACATTATATTCTTGTCAAACTGAGAAGTAAACATCACAGACTGGATACATTTTTTTTTTTTTTGATAGAAAAACTCAATCACTGGTATCCCTAAAAATCTAAAATAGGCAAGTTATTTTAAGCACAACTCAATATTAAACCATATCTATTTTATACGGCTTTGTATGAAAAGTTAATTCAATGTAAACTAAGATATTCAAAGTATTAAACATTGCTTTCATTTAGGAGAAGATGAAACAGTTTATGTCATTATGCCAAGCTAATATTATTATTGAGTTTTCTTCTAAGACTTGAGATGAAAGCTCAGATAGTTAGAATACAATTGTTATTCATAAATGTGAGTTAATGTGCATTTGAATACTTTTGGAAAATCATGAATCTTATTTTCCCCAGTGTATTAGTTTCAATAATACAAGTGATTTTCTTATTTAATTGTATTTGCTGTTTTTAACATACTGGGAAACTGATTTTTAAGAATTTTTTTTTATTATTTCTACTCCCACTGAAAAAGTATATGCATTATTTCCAGTTCCTTGAAATCAGATATAAGGAAAAAGATACTTTTTATATGAATTGCTGATTAAGCCAAAAAAAAATATCATAAGAGTTTACATTTTTTTATGACATTGTGGAACATCTGAAACCTAAACTGGGTGAGTAATCCAATTAAGATTGAGATTCCACTTCCTGTTTATGACCCATTTAGTCAGAATAGAAAATATAGCCAACTGTCCAAATCCTTATTCCCAAATTTGTGTGCTTAATACTATTATAGTGTACAGCAAATTACAGTGAACAACTTTGTTTTTTTTTTTTTTTTTTTTAGTCAAGTTGGCGGAGAAGTAGCAGGCCGAGACTACTTCAGCTAGCCGGAGATCAGCTAGATAGCTTATCTAAAGAATGCAAACACCTGAAAATCCATCGGCAGATCGAAGAGAAGAAGAACAGCAATTCTGGAAACAGCAAAACAACCACTTTCTGAAAGGTAGGACCGGTGGAGAAGTGAATCCAAAGCGACAGGAAGATAGACCCCGGGGGGAGGGGCCGGCGCCCGGCAAGCGGCGGAGCAACCGCGCACAAAATCAGGACTTTTAAAAGTCTGTTCCGCTGAGGGACATCGCTCCAGAGGCTACCCGGGGCAACGCGGGGTCAGCGTGGCCTCAGGTCCCGCAGGGTCACAGAAGGATCGGGGGTGTCTGAGTGTCGCAGAGCTTGCAGGTATTGGAACGGGAAAGCCGGCTACAGAGACAGAGCCAACAGTAAGCACGCAGCTCGGGGTGACCTTGAACCGGTCGCAGGCTCGGTGAGCTCGGAGCGCAGCCGGAGGTCAGGCAGACGGGAGTAACTGGGCGCGGTTCACTGAGTGCGCACTGAGGAGTGCGGCCCTGGGCTCTCGGCTCCTCCGGGCAGGAGACCAGGAGGCCGCCATTTGTATTCCCATCCTCCCGAACTCTACGGAAAGCGCTCAGGGAACAAAAGCTCCTGAAAGCAAACCCAAGCGGATTACTCACCCCGGCCCCGGGTAAGGGCGGTGCAATTCCGCCTGGGGCAAAGACACTTGAGAATCACTACAACAGGCCCCTCCCCCAGAAGATCAACAAGAAATCCAGCCGAGACCAAGTTCACTTACCAAAGAGTGCGGTTTCAATACCAAGGAGAGCAGCAGAATTCCAGAGGAGGAGAAAGCAAAGCAGGGAACTCATGGCTTTTTCCCTGTGATTTTTTTTAGTCTTGCGGTTAATTTAATTTTTTTCTTTTTCATTTTTTGTTTTTTTTCTCGCCTTCGGGTAAAATTTTTTTTAACTGTTACCTTTTTCTTTTTTAACGATTTTTTACTGGTTTATCTAATACATATATTTTTTTCTTTTTTATACTTTTCTTAGGTGTTTTCTTTTTTTTAAATTCTTTTCTTTTTTTTTCTTTCTTTTTTCTTTTTTTTTTGTCTTTTTTTTCTTTCTTCCTTTTTGAACCTCTTTTTATACCCTTCCCCACCCTCACGATTTGGGATCTCTTCTAATTTGGCTAAAGCATATTTTCCTGGGGTTGTTGCCACCCTTTTAGTATTTTACTTGCCCCTTCATATACTCTTCTCTGGACAAAATGACAAGACGGAAAAATTCAACACAAAAAAAAGAACAAGAGGCAGTACCGAAGGCTAGGGACCTAATCAATACAGACATCGGTAATATGTCAGATCTAGAGTTCAGAATGACAATTCTCAAGGTTCTAGCCGGGCTCGAAAAAGGCATGGAAGATATTAGAGAAATCCTCTCGAGAGATATAAAAGCCCTTTCTGGAGAAATAAAAGAACTAAAATCTAACCAAGTTGAAATCAAAAAAGCTATTAATGAGGTGCAATCAAAAATGGAGGCTCTCACTGCTAGGATAAATGAGGCAGAAGAAAGAATTAGTGATATAGAAGACCAAATGACAGAGAATAAAGAAGCTGAGCAAAAGAGGGACAAACAGCTACTGGACCACGAGGGGAGAATTCGAGAGATAAGTGACACCATAAGACGAAACAACATTAGAATAATTGGGATTCCAGAAGAATAAGAAAGAGAGAGGGGAGCAGAAGGTATACTGGAGAGAATTATTGGGGAGAATTTCCCCAATATGGCAAAGGGAACGAGCATCAAAATTCAGGAGGTTCAGAGAACGCCCCTCAAAATCAATAAGAATAGGCCCACACCCCGTCACCTAATAGTAAAATTTACAAGTCTCAGTGACAAAGAGAAAATCCTGAAAGCAGCCCGGGAAAAGAAGTCTGTAACATACAATGGTAAAAATATTAGATTGGCAGCTGACTTATCCACAGAGACCTGGCAGGCCAGAAAGAGCTGGCATGATATTTTCAGAGCACTAAATGAGAAAAACATGCAGCCCAGAATACTATATCCAGCTAGGCTATCATTGAAAATAGAAGGAGAGATTAAAAGCTTTCAGGACAAACAACAACTGAAAGAATTTGCAAACACCAAACCAGCTCTACAGGAAATCTTGAAAGGGGTCCTCTAAGCAAAGAGAGAGCCTACAAGTGGTAGATCAGAAAGGAACAGAGACCATATACAGCAACAGTCACCTTACAGGCAATACAATGGCACTAAACTCATATCTCTCAATAGTTACCCTGAATGTTAATGGGCTAAATGCCCCTGTCAAAAGACACAGGGTATCAGAATGGATAAAAAAACAAAACCCATCTATATGTTGCCTCCAAGAAACTCATTTTAAGCCCGAAGACACCTCCAGATTTAAAGTGAGGGGGTGGAAAAGAATTTACCATGCTAATGGACATCAGAAGAAAGCAGGAGTGGCAGTCCTTATATCAGATCAATTAGATTTTAAGCCAAAGACTATAATAAGAGATGAGGAAGGACACTATATCATACTCAAAGGGTCTGTCCAACAAGAAGATTTAACAATTTTAAATATCTATGCCCCCAACGTGGGAGCAGCCAACTATATAAACCAATTAATAACAAAATCAAAGAAACACATCAACAATAATACAATAATAGTAGGGGACTTTAACACTCCCCTCACTGAAATGGACAGATCATTCAAGCAAAAGATCAGCAAGGAAATAAAGGCCTTAAACGACACACTGGACCAGATGGACATCACAGATATATTCAGAACATTTCATCCCAAAGCAACAGAATACACATTCTTCTCTAGTGCACATGGAACATTCTCCAGAATAGATCACATCCTCGGTCCTAAATCAGGACTCAACCGGTATCAAAAGATTGGGATCATTCCCTGCATATTTTCAGACCACAATGCTCTAAAGCTAGAACTCAACCACAAAAGGAAGTTTAGAAAGAACCTAAATACATGGAGACTAAACAGCATCCTTCTAAAGAATGAATGGGTCAACCGGGAAATTAAAGAAGAATTGAAAAAAATCATGGAAACAAATGATAATGAAAATACAACGGTTCAAAATCTGTGGGACACAACAAAGGCAGTCCTGAGAGGAAAATATATAGCGGTACAAGCCTTTCTCAAGAAACAAGAAAGGTCTCAGGTACACAATCTAACCCTACACCTAAAGGAGCCAGAGAAAAAACAAGAAAGAAACCCTAAGCCTAGCAGGAGAAGAGAATTCATAAAGATCAGAGCAGAAATCAATGAAATAGAAACCAAAAAAACAATAGAACAAATCAACGAAACTAGGAGCTGGTTCTTTGAAAGAATTAATAAAATTGATAAACCCCTGGCCCGACTTATCAAAAAGAAAAGAGAAAGCACCCAAATAAATAAAATCATGAATGAAAGAGGAGAGATCACAACTAACACCAAAGAAATACAAACTATTATAAGAACATACTATGAGCAACTCTACGGCAATAAATTTGACAATCTGGAAGAAATGGATGCATTCCTAGAAACATGTGAACAACTTTTTTTAATCAAATTTTATTTTTTTCAGTATTCCAAAGTTTATTGTTTATGCACCACACCCAGTGCTCAATACAACACGTGCCCCCCATAATACCCACCACCAGCCTCGCCCAAACCCCCACCTTCCTCCCCTCTCAAAGTCCTCAGTTTGTTTCTCAGAGTCCACAGTCGCTCATGGTTTTTCTCCCCCTCCCATTTCCCCCAACTCATTTCTCCTCTCCATCTCCCCATGTCCTCCACATTATTCCTTATGCTCCACAAGTAAATTAAACCATGTGATAATTGACTCTCTCTGCTTTACTTATTTTACTCAGCATAATCTCTTCCAGACCCATCCATGTGGATATAAAAGTTGAGATTTCATCCTTTCTGATGGAGGCATAATACTCCCTTGTATATATGGACTATATCTTCTTTATCAATTTGTCCATTGAAGGGCATCTTGGTTCTTTCCACAGTTTGGTGACTGTGGCCATTGCTGCTATGAACATTGGAATTCAAATGGCCCTTCTTTTCATTACATCCCTATTGTCGGGGTAAATACCAAGTAGTGAAATTGCAGGGTCATAGGGTAGATCTATTTTTAATTCTTAAGGAAACTCCATGCTGTTTTCCAAAGTGGCTGCACCAACTTGCATTCCCACCAACAATGTAAGAGGTCCCCCTTTCTCCACATCCTCTCCAACACTTGTTTACTGTCTTGTTAATTTCGGTTATTCTAACTGGTGTAAGGTGGTATCTCAATGTGGTTTTTTTTTTTTTTTTTAAAGATTTATTTATTTATTTGACAGAGAGAGATCACAAGCAGGCAGAGAGGCAGGCAGAGAGAGAGAGGAGGAAGCAGGCTCCCTGCTGAGCAGAGAGCCAGATGCGGGACTCGATCCCAGGACCCCGAGATCATGACCTGAGCCGAAGGCAGCGGCTTAACCCACTGAGCCACCCAGGTGCCCCTCTCAATGTGGTTTTGATTTGAATCTCCCTCATGGCTAATGATAATGAACATTTTTTTTCATGTGTCTGTTAGCCATTTGTATGTCTTCTTTGGAGAAGTGTCTGTTCATGTCTTCTGCCCATTTTTTTTTTAAAGATTTTATTTATTCATTTGACAGAGATCACAAGTAGGCAGAGAGGCAGGCAGTGAGAGAGAGGAAGGGAAGCAGGCTCCCTGCTGAGCAGAGAGCCTGATGTGGGGCTCGATCCTAGGACCCTGAGACCATGACCTGAGTTGAAGACAGAGGGTTTAACCCACTAAGCCACCCACATGCCCCTTCTGCCCATTTTTTGACATGATTATCTGTTTTGTGGGTGTTGAGTTTCAGTTCTTTATAGATCTTGGATATCAGCCCTTTGTGTGTATTGTCATTTGTGAATACCTTCTCCCATTACATGGGCTACCTTTTTGTTTTGTTGACTGTTTCCTTTTCTGTGCAGAAGCTTTTGATCTTGATGAAGTCCCCAAAGTTCATTTTCACTTTTGTTTCCTTTGCCTTTGGAACATATCATGAAAGAAGTTGCTGTGGCTGATGTTGAAGAGTTTATGGCCTATGTTCTCCTCTAGGATTCTGATGGATTCCTGCCTCACACTGAGATCTTTTATCCATATCAAGTTTATCTTTGTGTATGGTGCAAGAGAATGGTTGAGTTTCATTCTTCTACACATAGCTGTCCAGTTTTCCCAGCACCATTTATTGAAGAGACTATCTTTATTCCACTGTATATTCTTTTCTTGTGTGATGAAGGAAACAATCAACAAAACTACAGGGCAACCTCTGAAATGGGACAAGATGACATATGAGGTAAAGTATTAGTATCCTAAATCTATGAAGAACTTCAAAAACTCAACACCCAAAAAGCAAACAATACAATTAAATATGGGTAGAAATCATGAACAGACATTTCTCTAAAGAAGACATCTTAGGACACGTGGGTGGCTCATTTGGTTAAGCATCTACCCTCAGCTCATGTCAGGATCCCAGGGTCATGGAATTGAATCCTGCACTGGGTTCCTTGTTCAGCGAGGAGCCTGCTTCTCTCTTTACCTTCCACTTCCCCTGCTTGTGTGTTCTCTCTCTCCCTGACAAATAATAAAATCTTTTTTTTTTAAGATTTTCTTTATTTATTTGACAGAGACCACAAGTAGGCAGAGAGACAGGCAGAGAGAGGAAGGAGAGCAGGCTCCCTGCTGAGCAGAGAGCCCGATGTGGGGCCCGATCCAAGGACCCTGGGATCATGACCCAAGCTGAAGGCAGAGGCTTTAACCCACTGAGCCACCCAGGTGTCCCCAAATAATAAAATCTTAAAAAAGAAGAGATCCAGCTGTCAACAGATACATGTAAAGATGCTCAACATCATTCATCAAGGAAATGCAAATAAAAACTACAATGAGATATCACCTCACACCTCCCAGAATAGCTAAAATCAAAAACACAAGAGACAAAAAAATGTTGGTGAACATGTAGATAAAAAGGAATCCTTTTGCACTGTTGATGGCAAAGAAAAGTGGTGAAGCCATTCTGGAAAATAGCATGGGCTTCTTTAAAAAGTTAAAAATTAAACTATCCTATACTTCAGTAATCACACTACTGTGTATTTACCCCCAAAATATAAAATATTAATTCAAAGGGATACATGCACCCCTATGTTTACAGTAGCGTTATTTATAACAATAAACTATGGAAAAAGCCTAAGTGTCCATTAACTGATGAATAGATAAAGAAAATATGGCATATGTATACACACACACACCCACACACACACACACACACACACACAGGATTATTATTCAGCCTTGAAGATACAAGTGATGTGATCCAAAGGGGCATGTGCACCGTAAAGTTTATACCAGCAATGTTCATAATAGCCAAACTATGGAAAGAGCCTAGATGTCCACCAATAGATGAATGAATAAAGAAGATGTGATATATATCACATATATACATACACATACACACACGACACACACACACTGAAATACTATGCAGCCATCAAAAAACCCGGAAATCTTGCCACTTGCAACGACATGGATGGAACTGGCAGTATCATGCTAAGCGAAACAAGTCAATCAGAGAAAGGCAATTATCATATTATCTCACTAATATGAGGAATTTGAGAAACAAGATAGAGGATCATAGGGGATGGGAGGAAAAAATGAAACAAGATGAAACCAGAGCAGGAGACAAGCCATAAGAAACTCTTAATCTCAGGAAACAAACTGATGTTGCTGGAGAGGTGTTGGGTGGGAGGTTGGGGAGGGATGGGGAGGGATGGGGTGGCTAGGTAATGGACCTTGGGGAAGGTATGTTCTATGGTGAGTGCTGTGAATTGTATAAGACTGATTAATTACAGACCTGTACCCCTGAAACAAATAATAAAAAAATAGGAACTTGGCGATTAAAATTTTATTTTGAAAAAAAAAATTGAAAAAAAAAAAAGAATGTGATCTTGCCATTTGCAGGGAAATAGATGGAGCTAGAGGGTAAAATGGTAAGTAACATAAGTCATAAATACATAAACTAATACCACTTTAAAGAATCCTAATTAAATGGTGGTGCATTGAAGATAACCTAAATAAGTTAATGAAGCATATATCTTAAAATGTATTTAGCAAAATTAATTCTAAAATATGAAGTTATTATAATTAGTAAAATTGTGAGCCACATTTATAAAGATTTGTAAAATAAACTCAGTGTATCAACTCTCCAACAAATGGAAAAGGAGAAATGACAATTCCTTTTTTTGGACCCTGAAAAATATTTTTTTAAATATTTTACCCAATGTCCTCAATATATTGCTGTTCTTGAATTGAGTGTTAGTTACAAGTGAATGATGGAATACCTGGAAGAAAGATGAAAAATTAAATAATCTGGAAACATATACATATCATATGTAGACTAACAGTATTTGATGTATTAGAGAATAGGGGCTTTCATTATTTGCCACCTGTGCTATATTATAATTATGGAAATCTATACAAAGGTATATTATGAACAAAGGCCTGTTTCTAGACTGAATTTGGCTTTTGTGTGTTGCAATACTTCAACAGATTTGAACTCTGGCAGTGATCTGATTTCAAACCTTATGTCTACCTCCAAATAGGTGATACTTGGCAGTTTATCCCCTATGTCTCACTTTCTTCATCTGTAAATGGAGAATATGGTAACCCCTACCCTAGCAGATGGCATTAAGGATGAAATAACAATTTAAAACATTTTGAAAATAGCACACAATGAGGGCCTCACAAATCTTAGTAATGTGCACATACTACTCAACCAGGATTATGAAAAGCAGGAAAAAACATTCACTTATAACAGATACACAAATGTTTCAATATACTTCATAAAATCAACCATATATCAAAGTTATTACATTAAATATGACCTATAAAAGCATCTTCAATAACAGAACTTGAAAAAGGACACAGACACACTCAGACACACATGAAACTAAAAATCCTAACTGTAACTCTAAAGAATAACTGAAAAAATTATTTGAACATGTTATTAATTTACAAAATAAAACAACAATCTGAATAAACTGAGAAGATGAGAAGAACACTTCTTCCAGTTGCTTCTCTCAGCTGAAACATGGTACCCCTAAAAATCTAAAATAAGGATTCTGAGAATCTGTTAATGTTACTAAGTCAGTTAATAACTTATTTTAATTCTCTTGACTTTCAAATAATAGCTTTAAGTTGTAATTAAAAAGTATGTTATAAATGCAAAATGGTCAAATTAATTTAAAAATGTAAAAGTGAGGCATGATATCTAAATTAAATATCAACATAAGTAATTTATATAAACTCTTTCATGATTATTATTTTTACTACCTTTATAATAATTTGTTAAATACAGTCCTCCTGATCTTACTTTAAATACCCAACTAATTTGTAACTATCACTCTAGGCTTGTTAGAATAAGCACACTCTTTGAACAAATTCCTACATATAGAATTTTTGTATGAAATTATTAAAAAATATATATATCTGATTTCTCAACATATACTACATGGTAAAGTATGTCATCTTCTCTATTCTTTGGCTCAAAGTTTCAGTGGTTTCAGTGGTCTTCTTCCCAATTTCTACTCAGTCACTCCACTATCTGAAATATCTCCCCTGTAATGTCTAGAAATGTAAGTTTTCTGATTGTTGCATAGATTTCTGAAATGCTACACATTTTCTAGTTGCAGCTCTATTATCTCTTATGAAAATATCCTTCAAAAGAGACTACTTATCTGATTCTTCTATATACCTGGACAATGAGAACACAGAGTTAAAAATACTACAAAATGAATGGTTGTATATGTCTGTTGTATTATACTTACACATACATATACATACATGCTTGAAATAAGCCAGAGCTAAGTTTAACAAATATGAGTCAAAATAGGCCTTATTATTATTTGGGTTGAAATGGAATCCTATTTTCCCATTGTGAACCAATATCTTTATAATTGTAATAATTGACTCTGGTGGGAATAGTACAGATTTTTAAAAAATATCAATTACTGCAGGAAGACTGAATCTTGTGATGAAAGATACCTATGCCTATTTTTTCTAGATACAGAAAAAATAGTATGTTAGACTATCTTCTTGGTAAATTACCACTATGGTAAAGTAAGTTTGGTCACTATGTTACCTGTATTGGTGTTCATTCATCTCTGAGCAAGTGATTTCTGAGACCTTGACTGGTACACATCCTAAATCTTTCTCTGAAGATATAGAACATGTGCCTAAAAACAGAATGGTCAATATTAATATATATTTACAAGGAGAAAACAGCATGACTAAATGTCCTCAAAGGAAAGAAAAAGAGGAGCAGTATACAATGCCAATTTGAAAAATGCATTCAAGGTTTTACTCTGTAAATGCATTCCTCATTTTGGGCAGAATGTAAATCTTATTCAGTGTTTATTTTTTAGCATAGGTCTCAACAGTTAACACATGGCAATTAATCATATTTTTTCAGATTTTTATTTATTTATTTGACAGAGAAAGATCACAAGTAGGCAGAGAGGCAGGCAGAGAGAGAGGGGGAAGCAGGCTCCCCGCTGAGCAGAGAGCCTGATGTGGGGCTCGGTCCCAGGACCCTGAGATCATGACCTGAGCTGAAGACAGAGGCTTTAACTCACTGAGCCACCCAGGCGCCCTGGCAATTAATCTTTAAAACAATACCAAACGAAAGAATAGATGTATCAGCTTCAATGTTCACTAAGCAATAGGTCCTATGGCAAGGAAAATGCAATATTATCTTTACTTACATTGTCCTACAATACATTGTACTATATATAATATACCATCTATAAAGTATAATCTGTACCCTAAAATCTATATTTATATCTCTATATCTCTATATCTATCTATCTATCTATCTATCTATCTATATATATATATTTAAAGAGAAAGAGAAGGGACAAAAGAGGGGAGAGAGAGAATCTTAAGTAGGCTCTATGCCCAGCATGCATCCTGATGTGGGACTTCATATTACAACCCCGAGATCATGACCCTAACCAAAATGAAGTGTCAGATGCCTAACGGACTGAGGCACTCTGGCACTCATGAAATCTGTGTTATATGTATAGTGCATATTATACTAGATTTCAAGCACTTTATGTGATTACTATTTTTTAAAGATTTAGTTATTTGTGGGGGGGGCATGAATGGGGGAAGGGGCAGAGGAAGAGAGAGAATATCCAGTAGACTCCTTAAAGAGCACAGAGACCAATACGGGACTCAAACCCAAGACCTGGAGATCATGACCTGGGCTGAAATCAAGAGTCTGATGCTCTGACTGAATCACCCAGAGCCCATATTAAGAAATATATTACCCAAAGATACCTTATTTCATATCTTTTTAAAAGATTTATTTGAGAAAGAGGGATAACATGAGCACACATGAACAGAGGTAGGGGGACAGCAGCAGAAGGAGAAGCAAACCCTCTTCTGCGCAGGGAGCCCAACATAGGGCTCGATCCCAGGACCCTCATGCCTTGAGCTGAACGGAAGGCAGACTCTTAAACAACTGAGCCACCCAGGTGACCCATGAGCTACTTTAAATTAAGTATTCTAGAGAGGAATACAATATATCATACTTAACAAATTTTATCTATCTTTCACATTTAGTAAATTAGGAAATATCACCTAAACACACTTAATCTTTTATCATGCAATACTGTTTCTCTAGGTTGCCTACCAATATGTTACATATGTTTTTTCTTTTTCTTTTTACATTGATTCTTCAACTGAAAATATAAGCATATGTAGAATGTATTGTGAGATACTGCTTGGTGCACAAGTAGGGATTTGAAATAACTACATCTATGTAGGGTGATTTTCCCACTTCTCTCTCTCAGTCCTCTAGGTCTTTACCTCCATTTTCCCCCTCATATCTACTCAATTCTGAGATTTCAGCTGATTTTCACGAAGACACATTGGCCATATATAAACTTTAATCTTAAAAAAAAAAATGTTTATTTGAGAGAAAGGGGCACAGGGAAAGAGTGTTTTTGTTTTGTTTTAAGATTTCATTTATTTATTTGAGGAGAGAGAGCGAGTGAATGAGAGAGAGAGCACAAGCCAGCACATAAGCCAGGGGGTGAGGCTGAGGGAGAAACAGACTCCCCATGAGCAGGGAGCCTTATATGGGGCTCGATTCCAGGACCCTGGGACCATGACCTGGGCCAAAGGCAGAGGCTTAACCGAACTGAGCCGCACAGGGAAAGAATGTCTTCGGCAGACTCTGATGTGCTCAACAGAGAGCCTGACTTGTGGCTGGATCTCACATCCCCAGATTACAACCTGAGCCTAACCAAGGGTTGAGCACTTAACTGACTATGCCACCCAGGTGCGCCTACACTTCCATAAACTTTTGAAAGTCTTTGCTAGTAATAGTGTTGTTATAACTCTCAGTCAACTTTTTGTAAGATATGATAATGTTAATCACATGGTTAAATTAAAAAGAAAAAACCCACTTTTATTAATAATGATGTGTTATGTGTCAATTTAATGTTTATTTAGGTTTACATAAGGCAAGCAGAAATCTGTTTTGAGGGTCTGAAGTATAAAAGATAATTTTGAAAAGCAAGAAGAATTTCATTCTAATGTTCTGTATTTTTGTATACCAATATGTTGGGACAGAAATTCTGGTATGCACATACTAAGAATTTTTAGGGACTTGAGATAAGTTGAAATGTGTGAGATGTTGCAAGTGTGATTAAGGGGCCCCTGAGTGCCTCAGTCAGTTAAGCAGCCAACTCTTGATTTCTGCTTAGGTCATGATCTCAGGGTCCTGGGATCAAGCCCCATTTTGGGCTTAGGGTTCAGTGAGGAGTCTGCTTCAAGATTCTCTCTGTCCCTCTGCCCCCTCCTCCTGCTCCCTCTCTGTCAAATAAGTCTTTAAAAAGAAAGGTGAGAAGGATGGAAGGAAGGAAGGAAGGAAGGAAGGAAGGAAAGGGAAAGGGAAGGAAAGGAAAAGAGTAAAGAAAGAAGGAAGGAAAGAAAGATAATCTTTGGCATTTAATTTATCATGTGTTTGGATTATGTTTCTTTTTTTTTTTAAAAGATTTTATTTATTTATTTTACAGAGAGAGATCACAAATAGGCAGAGAGGCAGGCAGGGAGAGGAGGAAGCAGGCTCCCTGCTGAGCAGAGAGCCCGACGCGGGACTCGATCCCAGACCCTGAGATCATGACCTGAGCCGAAGGCAGCAGCTTAACCCACTGAGCCACCCAGGCGCCCCTGGATTATGTTTCTTAAACTGTTTTTTTTTTTTTATATTTTATATAAAATATGTTTTTATATTTTATTTTATATTTTATGTTTCTTAAACTGTTTTATTTTTTCTCTAACCTTTTCCTTTGCACATATTTCATTAGACAAATGATGTGCTATCCAGAGTAATCCCAAGAATATATCATTTCCATGGAATTTCATGAAGTTGATTTTTTTTTCCCTGAAGGACTCATCACTCTTTATTGATGTAAGCAATTAAGTAAATGGGGAAAAAATGTTAAGTCTTCCAGGCTGAAAAATTCCAAATAATGGAATAATCCATCCTCAAGAAATAAAAGCAAAACTTCCATTCACTGCCTTAGTGTTAGCTGCACTTGGTGACTTTCTCCCAAAGAATGCAGTATGGAGAAAGGGAAAGAAGAATACCTCTACAGGAAAGAAGCCTGACAAGCAATCCATCCAGGTAATCTAGGTCAACATGAACTTTAATAAATCATGTTGGAGTAGTACCCCTTGATATTATATGATAAAGAGATGCTTTATCCCCATGATATTGTTCAATATTCTTCTAGAAAAGTTGCTGGTACCTAACTTTGGAGAAAACCTATCACAGTTATTTGTCTACCATAATTTACATATGTCCCACATGCAGTGTATACCTATTTTCTCCAAGTCTCTCAAAGTATCATTTTATTTTTTTCATTATCATTTAAAGGTATCAAAAAAGTATCACTTAATCACAATCTCAGGATCTCATCACCCAAATCATACCACCTAATTATGAGAAAAACATCATACCAGTCCTAACAGAGAGGCATCCTAGGATATACCTAGCCAGTGCTCAAAATGGTCAAGGTCAACTGGAACAAGGAAAATCTGAGAAAATGTTACACTCAAGAGGAGTCTAAGGAGACATTAGAACTTAATGTAATGTGATATCTTGGAACAGAAATTTGAGTGGAATATGGACTTTAGTTGAAAATAGTGATCAAACTTGACTATAATAAATGTATCTTACAAGATGTTAATAATGGAGAACTGCATTTAGGGTATGTGCGAACTCTTTTTCAAGTTCTGTAAGTCTAAAAGTGTTCTAAAAAAGTGAATGGGACTGATCTGGTAATTTTCAGATATTAGTAACTTTCTCAGGCAGGACTGAAATGTTAATTGATAAAACAAATACATACAATGAAGAAGAGAGGATGATACTGTGAATTAGATGAAAACAAAGATCATATTCATAATAAGTTTTAGAGGGTTTCTCCATAGTGGTTAAAATTATAATATTTTTTATTCTAATTGGAATACATTTTCTTCTGGATAAGGAAAGAGAAAATGGCTTAATCCATGTTTTAATATAGCTCACCTGTCTGAAATATAACATATGCATACATTTATTGAATTATGGAACTCTAAAAAGTTTAGCAGCTAGTATGCTCTATATGTATTCTATTGAAGAAATATGACAATATGTTCCACAAATGGATGGTCACAGGATAAACTGCTGGTGGCCAACTTTGAAGAAAATCTACCAGTTCTTTGCCTATTGTAATTTACATATGTCCCACATGCAAAATATACTTACATTATGTGAGACTGCCAAAGTATCATTTAATCACAGTATCAGGATCTCATCATCCAAATTAGATATAGATATGGATAAGGCTCCTAGGAGCCCTTCCTCTTGATCTGGAGGCCTGTCAATTAAGACTAAATTAAATGTCTACCTACCCAATATACAATGATCAACTGAGAATATGAATATTACATCAGAAAGACATTTTAAAGAGAAAATAAAGAAGCTCATAGGATCATTGGTTGATAACAGTTCTAAAATGCAGCCAGGATCATGTTTCCCCAATTCTGAGAACAAAGAATATTCCTTTAGTAGTGTTGTATTCTGACCTCTGACTGGGAACTTAATTCAGTTTTCTCCAAGGCTCTTGGTTTTGCCCCCTGTTCTCTAGATTTAGATTTTTGTATCACCATTCTTTTCTGTTAGAAATTGTCTAACCTATAGATAAGGACCCATTTTTAACTAACTGTATATATGCAAGCTGACAGTGCAATTCTCATGTTTACCTAATACTTTGTGGATTTTGAATGAATGTTATCTGGGTTTAAACAAAAGTAGTATACAATGATAAAATCTTAGACATATTCCCTCCAAAATAACAAATAAAAAATGGATGTCTCTATAATAGCATTATTTAATATTAGACCAAAAAAAAAGTTTATAATTTTAAAGTGTGGGATCTACAGAAAGAAAACTAATCTCCAGAATTTTTCTATGCACATTTTCCTTTCCTTATTGAGGCAAAAGTCCTTTGGGGAAGATCAACACCACTGCCCTTGACAATTTATGCTGAGAATTTTCCTATTCCCACTCCCAACCCTGGAAACCTAATGTGCTTAGCAATCCTATTTTTGCCAAACTCTTTCAGTTTCCCTAGCAAACCAAGACAGCAAAGTATCACAAATTGTGTGGCCTAAACAACAGAAATATATTGTCACAGTTCTGGAGTAAGAAGTCTGTGATCAAGGTTTAGTTTCTTCTCAGAGCTTTAAGGGACAATCTGTTCTAGGTCTCTCTCCTAGCTTCTGGGGGTTGAATATCCATCTTTGGGTCCCCTTGGGTCCTGTATCACCCTGATCACTGCCTCCATCTTCACGTGGAATTCTACCTTGTGTGTGCATGCATCCAAATTTCTTCCTTTTTTATCAAGATACAAGTCGGATTGGATTAGGGGCCAACCCTACTCCAGTATGACCTTATCTTAATTACATCTGCACAAATAAGGCCACATTTTGAGGCACAGGAGACAGAGTGAGAAACAGAGTTTCCTACCACATATTGCTAGCCTGGGAAAAGATCAAAATTCAAAGTATGGGTTCCACTGAACATATATTTTTGCCCCATTACAAAGTCAAAAAATGGTCAGTTGAACCATTTTAAATCAGGACTGTGTGTGTGTGTGTTTAAGGAAAAAAGGTTTAATGAATTATCTCTAAACTGGTCAGAATAAATATAACAAGATGAATAGTAGCATTAATAACTGAGAAGGGAAAGGTTTTGAAGTATGCTGAGTTAGGTAGGTTTCAAAAGCTTAGCTTTGAAAGCATAAAATCAGAGAATCTAAGGTTCTGCTTTCTTAAAGACTATGGGTATATCTTGTTAGAAAGCTAACTATTTCATTATTCTATCCGGAAGGATCATGTCCACAGGCACAAAGGCTTCTTGCTGCATCAGAATCAGCAAAGTTCTTTCCCAGACATTGGAGAAATCCACTCAGTAACTGGCTTCTCTGCTCTGGGTTCCAAAGCATGAGTGAAATAAGTCAAGCAGAGAGGGTCAATTATCATATGGTTTCACTTACTTGTGGATCAAATTCACTTAAATCTTACCTAAACTCAGTCCTTTCTTCCAAAAATCCAACATAATCTGTTTTATTTAGGAAGGATGAGTTTTCATGTTGGTTTCTCTGAATGAACAAGAATTTTGAAATCATGGGCACATGGGTGGTTCAGTGGGTTAGGCCTCTGCCTTTGGCTCAGGTCATCAGGGTCCTGTGATTGAGCCCCACATTGGGTTCTCTGCTCAGTGGGGAGCCTGCTTCCCCCTCTCTCTCTGCCTGCCTCTCTGCCTACTTGTGATCTCTGTTCAAATAAATAAATAAAATCTTAAGGAAAAAGAATTTTGAATTCAATTTCTAAGTTTGGATTTGAGTTAAGTGTGATGTTCTTAAACATGTTCTCAATACTTTGTTACACATCCAATTGGAGACTTAAACAATTAGATATGAATCTTGTGTATAAATTTATGTCATTAAAGTATGATTGGCATTGAAAGACAAGGGTCTAGCTAAGTAAAACTATAGAATGAATTTTGATAGTAGATGAGGATAGTGACTGAGTTCTGATCATTCTGAAAGGCACACACTGAATATAGAAAAGGAGATCTAAACAGAGCAAACTGTGTTAGAAGTAGAACAGGATGGTTTCCTCTTACAGAAGAAACTATTTCAAGAAGCAAGAAAGGTTTGTGCTGCTGATATGTTGCTTGAGATGGTCATTAGAGGAGCTCCTGGGTGGCTCAGTGGGTTAAGCGTCTGCCTTCAGCTCAGGGCATGATCTCAGGGTCCTGGGATTGAGCCTCGCATCGGGCTCTCTGCTCAATGGGTAATCTACTTCCCCCTCTCTCTCTGCCTCCTGTTCTGCCTACTTATGATCTCTCTCCTTCTGTCAAATAGATAAATAAAATCTTAAAAATAAAAAAAGATGATTATTAGAAGCATTGATCACTGGGGACTTTGGCAATTGAAATCCAAATACTGTTGAAGAGATAATAATAGTGAAGGATAATAATAGAACAGAGACATTTAATCTAGTGTATCAGAAGGGAAGACAAAGAACATAGGTATAGATGCAGATGCATTAACGGCTTTTGTTACAAGCCAACTTTATTCTGATTATTTTTTCTTTTCTTGTGAAATAAGGAGCAAAGTCATTTGCTTAGAACAGAAAGTGGGGAAAAGGTTTTGAAGACTTGAGAGAAATGGTAAAATCGTGTCACAGCTTTACAGCAGTAGAAAACTGAGTAGGGAAATAGGCGAAGCAATGCTTAGGCCCAATTTCAGATGTAACGTCCTCAAGTGAAAATAACATGCAGTTAGAAAAATTCTAAACTTTTCTCCAATCATCTTCCCTCTGTGGCTGAAAAACAACAACAACAAAATGGAGAGTAAGGATTAATTGGTGTTTGTTTCTTTCCTAGGAAGGCAAGAAAGTGGAGAGAATGTTAGCAGGTTCATTCCAGTGATTGTGGAATCTAAATCAGGTAAAATGGGAAAGGGAGATAAAGAGCACTGTGAAAGTTGGGTTAAAAATCTTAAATGTTTGTGGTCTTTGAGATGAAAATAAGCTGCAGTAAGTGAGCTCAAAACATAGAAAGTGGTAATAACAGAAGATGAGGCTTAAAATTCAGTACTGTAAAGGTGATGTGGTTACTGCTACTGATCAAGTCTTGGGCATGACAATAGGAGTCATGGACCCGAGTAGGTGAGAGGAAAGATCACTGAAGACTTAAAACTCAAGAATTCAAAGGCCAGGGTTTGGGGCTGAATGTTTTGCATTTGTTTATGTGAGGTTTATATTTGGATTTATATTATCAAATATTTCTTAAAATTGTAGTTTCTCAACTAAACTTAAAGAGTAAATGGTTTATAATAATCAACATTCCTAGGGAGTCAATTTTCAGTTGATCTCTTTGATTAGTCATTGCTTCTTTCAATGTAACTATGTTTTAGTTGATATAAGTCTCGGACAATCATTTATTGTTGCTGAAAATAAACTGCAACTGATTCAAAGCAGAAATAGGACTCTTTTTATGGACATTTCTGAATTTCACAATATTCTTAAGGTTCTTATTTCCTGTTTAAATGTCAAAGCTGGATTCTTTTTGTAAAACTTCACAAAAAATTTATTTAAATTGATGAATAATTAACATTTGTCATACCATGCTGGCAGGTGTTCTTTTGACACAGAGGTTTAAAGGCTTTATTCTTCTTTTCCCATTAGCATATGGTCTACATTATAAGCGACATTTGATGGCCCAGATGTGAAAAGTTTATGGTAGGTGTTTCTCATAAATGTCTACTATGTCTCCTGAATTCTCAAGGCTATTGTTTCAACTGTAATTGATGAACGAATAATTAATGAAGAAACTTAACCCTTACCAGAAAAAATTTAAAAGTTTTGGGGGGAAACCCATAATGGGCTGTTAATATCTTATTTTAAGCACTTACTTTTACATATTTGTAAGATTTAGCCTATCTACTATGAAATCCTCTTCTTATTTGATCTGATAAAAAGATCGTAAAGAAATTCTATGGAGAACATAGCTTTAGTTTTTAAAAGAAAAGTATAAGGGAACCACTGAACTGAGAAATTCAAAAGACTTATTTTTCATATTATTTTGGTAATAACTTCTTCAAAATGTTGTTTTTAAATTTAGAGATACTTCGATTCAAAAATACATAAACTACAGAAACTCAAATGTGTGATTCAGAAATAAGAGATTAAAAATTGACTGAAATATAAATATTGTACTGCTGAGAAATTTAACACCATTCCCTCAAAAGCCTTTTAAGATTAACAATTATTCCAACAACTAATTTTAAAGTTCTCTTTTGATAGAATTTGTTTAGAAAAGTAGTATATTCCTTCAACAGATAGTTGAGCTTATATATTATCTCTGTCTATGTGTTTACACACACACACACACACACACACCAGGCAGCATGCCAGGACTGGGGATACAAACTCTTGCATAAAACATTTCTCTCAAGGAGCTTAAATATAAAGCTAGACTCTTAGGGCTCTTTGTCTATAAATATGGGGTGACCGAGCGTTAGGAACTTTAACTGTAGTACCATTTTTTCCCCTGCAGCTAATGATCATCGCTGAGATTTAGTTCATACATAATTTTGAGGTTGTGGTTCAAACTACCTAGGTGGCCTGTTCTCTCTGGAAAATGATAGCCTTCTGGTAAATGCAGAATATTTCTTCATGGCATGTGCAAGAAAATCAAGACAATGGTGAAGTTCATAATGTTAATAGACTAAGTAATAGAAAAGTCTAATCAATGGCAGAATAGGATGGAACCTAGGGTGGGAGATGATGACCATTTAAAATAGTATATTAAAACTTAGTTATGGTTGAAGTTAGAATTCTGGATATAAATACTGAAAGGATACATCCAATGATAATCTCTACTGTAGAGTTTATAACATATGAGCAGCTAGCTAAAACCTAGGGCAGGGTTATACTGAAGAGATTGCCTAAGCAGATTTAGTCACCCTTTTCTGTGACCATTCTCCCCATTCCATTTCTATCATATAAAATAGCCTTTCTCTTTCAGTTCAACATTCTTATCCTCCTCAGGAGGATGGTCTCCTTTGGGGCAATCACAGATCCTTCACCAGATCCAATACACTGTTGGAGATAATTAGTCTAGGAGTTGTACCCTGACTGAAGTGATGAGAGCATACATTGGGAAATCATGGGCTGAATGATTTGGAGTTTTAAGCTGTAATATATACATCTTATTGTTTTTGTTGTTGCTGTTGTTGTTTTCATGAAATAATTGGACAAAAAAAAGAAGGATTTTTTTGTTTATTGTTTGTTTGTTTGTTTTTGTTAGAGAAGCATAAGTTGTGAATGCAGGAAAGAGCAGAACTGAGACTGAATTTTCTGTCTTTGTTCAATATTTTTCTGGTGTTAGGCTGCATTTTATTGCTCAAGCACCCTACATCTCAAAGCTAGTTATGGTTGTCTTCCCTTCTATCTATAATAAAAGAACCCTAAATAAAAGGAAAACGAAATGCCTAGAAAAAAACACTAATTTGTAGATAATCAGCAAGTATTTGCTGAAATGAACAAAATTCCTAGAATTTCCAAGGCAATTGGAAAAAAATCAATAAATTTGAAAAACAAAAAATTCATATAATTTAATATTTTCTATAGAAATTATGAATTGATTATAGGAAAAACACAGTTGATCTGTTTAATATTAATTTCATCTGATCTTCAGAAAGGACACTTATTTAAAAATAAACTAAAAGTAAGGAATCTCTAATAAGTCATGATGAATTCTTTCCATTAACTTACAGGAATACCTGCCAGAGTCCCTAGTAATAGTTTCTATATACTTGAAACAAACTTTTTGTCTCACAAAAGGCAAAAAGCCAAATGAAATAGGTTTGTTTGCCTTTTTTTTTTTTTTATACTCTAATCTCAGATTTTACCTCTGACATCAGACCTTGCAGACAAGGCAGCCATAGCCCCTCCTTCCTAGGAAATGTTACAAGATAGCAATTGATCTAGATAGATCTAGACATAGAATTATTAAGTACATTTGATGGCATCACAAGATTATGTAGGGAAATCTGATGCCCTGGCATTTGGGATCTTTATTTGAGTATAAGGAATGAATTTTGCCTTACATTTTATTTTGGACAAGAGGCTTGCAAATGAGCATGTACTAGTCTGCCATAAGATATATGCTATGAACTGAACTTTGTCCTCCCAAAATTCACATTTGTGTGTATTTGGAGACAGGAATTTTAGGGAGGTAATTAAAGCTGAAATTAGGTCATAGGGTAAGGCTGATGTCTTTACAAGAGGAAAAGACCTATGTGGTATTTCTCTTGTGCGCGCTCGCGCTCGCTCTCGCTCTCTCTCTCTCTCTCTCTCTCTCTCGTTCTTGCTCTGTGTGTCTCTCACACACAGAAAAGTCCAAGTGAGGACAAAAAGCAAACAGGTAGCTGTCTACAGGCCTGGAAGAGAGGCCTCACCAAAGACTAATATTGATGCAACTTTAATACTGGATTTCTAGACTTCTGAATCATAAAACACAAAATTTTGCTGTTAAAAAGGTATACAGACATCTCATATACTTTCCTTCCCCACACAAGAATAGCCTCTCATATTCACCAAATGGTACCTTTTTTTTTTTTTTTTAACCAAGTTTGGGCCTGCATTAACACATTGTAATCATCTAGATTATATGAGAGGCTATTTTGTGGAGTAAGAAGATATATGTGAAATCTCTATATTTTCTTTTAAGCGTGTTATAAACCCATAACTGTTCAAGATAAGTCTTTAAAAATAGTTTTAGAAAATAATGATAACATTGGCACAAAGTCTATTCTTGCTCTCTTTTTAATGTCATTACTTTTTCTGATATTTCCTAATCCTTTGCAATTCTCTGTGACCTTCTAAACTCATTATCAAGTCCTGGAATCCTGGCAATATAGGTAACAGAACAGCTGGTATTTGTTTTTTTTCCCCTTTCAACTTATCCTCTCAATCTTTCCCCATGAACTTTAAGTTCATTTGCATATTATAACTGCATTGCTTGAAATAAATTATTCAAATTAAAATATGGAGGATAGCACAATAACATATTAAATTAGCAGTCCTAAACTTGATCAAATATATCTTCTCTTTCAACAGTTTAAAGACTAAATGGGAGAAATGGTTATATAAAGAAAAAAAAATTCCAAAACAAGGACTTAAAACTGAACCTTTTTGAATATTTGAAGCAATAATACTAAGGGTATGAAAACTCAGAAGAAAAACCTCATGGTATTTATAAAGAAATCTAAGTCTTAAAAAAAAAAAAGAAAAGAAAAGAAATGTAAGTCCCCATCACACCATGTACAACCCAGTTTCTTGTTAGATTATTCTAATAAAATTAGAGGCAAAGATATTTTAATTGGTTATGTATTAAAAGAGCCAAAGGGAAAAGTAAAAAAAGAAAAAATATTACTTGTTTTGACCATCTACCTGGAGGAAAACGAAAAATATCCAAGGACTTAATTTATTTAAAGTAAACATTTTATATATTTTGTAACAGCTTATTTTTAAACTACCATGAGAAAAATTTAAGATAAAATACTTTAAAAAGTTAAACTGAACTTGTTTTGAGTCTTTACAAGGCTTAGATCTCTAGTGGTTCTTCTTACCTAAATATATTTAAGGGTCATATAAAAGTGATTTTATTTTTTCTTATTTTTTAATCTGTATTGACTAAGAAAATTACGAAGCCTTAATCAAATTATTAATATATTAATATACCATGGGACCTACATTGTGAGACAGTAACTGGCACAGTTACACATTTCTTCCATATTGCTTCATGATTTTTCTGAATATTAAAAAAAAAAACCAAAACTATCAAGATAGTTCTAGTCTGCAGTTCAAGATGTAAGAAGATTGGAAGTTGTAAAAAGCTGAATAAAGTGAAAAAACCTTATTCTTATAGGATCCATATGGGAGGGGAGAAGACTACTCCCAGGACTGGTGAAACAGACAAATGAGCAAAGGGAACCACAACTTATAAGCACAGAGATCAGTAGAACTCCTCCTGGAACCAGTGTGATGATAGTAAATCTCAACTCTAAGTGATTAATTGTTTGAAGCTCGTGCAGACAATTCTGAGATCTAAAATTCTAGGGCCAAGAGAGTAGGGAAATATTTAAAGAGGGTGCACAAAAAGACCACCAACCTAGAATTCTATACCCTGTGAAATTATGCTTCAAAAGTTAAGGGGAGAAAAAAGGCTTTAGGTACAAATTGAGGAAATTTTTTGCACTTAAGCAGTCACATTAAAAACTACATTCTCTAAAGAAAAGGAAAATAATATAGGTCAGAAACTTGGATTTACATAAAGAAATGAAAAAAATCCTGAAAAATAAATGAAGGTAATGTAAAGACTCATTTTTTTCTATCTTAGTTGACCTAACAGATAACAGTTTGTTTAAAGTTATAGCAACCTTTTATCTGATAATGTATGCTTATGTAATTAATGTATTTGCTCCTGAATGTTCATATATAAAGGAAAATAATGACAGCAGTGATCAAAGGAAGGGAGAAAAGAATTTGGATTATTTGGTTACTGTAGTCACTCTACATATGAAGTAGTATACTGTAATTTGAAAGTGAACTTGGATTAGTTGTAAATGTACACAGCAAACTTTAGAGCAACCACTAAAAACAGTAACAAGAGAAATATAACTGATATATGGGAGAGAAAGTGGGGAGATTAAAAACACAAAAGAATAGTGAAAGATAAAAATAGGAACAAAGGACAATGGCAACAGGAACAAATAGAAGACATGAATCCATCTATATCAATAATCACTTTAAACACCAATGTTCTGAATGCACCAAGACAATAGTCAGATTATATTTTAAAAAATGAGTCAACTATAGGTTGTCTGAAGAAATGGGCTTTAAATACAAAGACATGCAGGTTAAAATAAATGGAGAAAAATATGCCATGCTAACACTAGTAAAATTTTCTTTAAAAAACCCAGCACTAGTTGTATTAATTTCAGATGGAAAAGACCTAGAAGGAAAGTTAAGAGGATAAAGGATATTCCACAATGATAAAGAGATCAATTCTCCTAGAAGACAGAACAATTCTTAATGTGTACACACCTAGCAGAGCATCACACTGCATGAAACAAAAATTGATTAAACTGCAAGAAGACATAGACAAGCCCTTTATCATAGGTGGAGACTTCAACACTCCTTTTTCAGAAACACACAAAAAAATTTTTCTGCTAGCAGGCAGAAAAATCAGTGAGGACATAATTGAATTAAAACACCATAAATCAAATGAATGTAAATGACATCTGTAAACTACTTCATTCATTAATAGCAAAACACACATTCTTCTCAGTTCACAAGACACACTTACAAGATAGACCACATTTCAGAAGGTAAGCTGGTGCAGCCATTCTGGAAAACAGTATGGAGTTTCCTCAAAAAATTGAAAATACAGCTACCCTATGACCCAGCAATCATACTATGGCGTATTTACCCTAAAGATACAAATGTAGTGATCCGAAGGGGCACGTGCACCCAAATGTTTATAGCAGCAATGCACAATAGCCAAACTATGGAAATAGCCTAGATGCCCATCAACAGATGAATGGATAAAGAAGTGGTATACACACACACACACACACACACACACAGAGTGGAATACTGTGCAATCATCAAAAACCCCTGAAATCTTGCTTTTTGCAATGATGTGGATGGAACTAGAGGGAATTACACTGAGCAAAATAAGTCAGTCAGAGAAAAACAATTATCATATGATCTCTCTGATATGAGGAATTTGAAAGGAAGGATGGGGGTTTGTAAGGGAAAGGGAGGGAAAAATGAAACACAATGGGACCAGGGAGGGAGACAAACCATTAGAGACTCATAATTTCAGGAAACAAACTGAGGTTTGCAGTGGGGAGTGGATAGGGTAGCTTGGTGAGGGACAATGCGGAGGGTATGTGCTGTGAATGAGGAGGGTGAGTGCTGTGAATTGTGTAAGACTGATGATTCACAGACCTGTACCCCTGAAACAAATAATGCATTATACATTAATAAAAAAGAGAAAAAATTAAAAAGATAAAATTTCCCTTAATTAAAAAAAAAGATAGATTACACTTTGGCCCACAAAATAAATTTAAAATAGAAATCATATAATGTATGCTCTTAGGCCAACTTAGAATTAAATTAGGAGTCATTAAAAAGAAAACTAGAATCCCAAAATACATGAAGATTAGGCAACACAATTCCTTTTTTTTTTTTTAAAGATTTTATTTATTTATTTGACAGACAGAGATCACAAGTAGGCAAAGAGGCAGGCAGAGAGAGAGAGAGGAGGAAGCAGGCTCTCCGCGGAGCAGACACCCAAATGCGGGGCTCAATCCCAGGACCCTGGGATCATGACCTGAGCCGAAGGCAGAGGCTTTAACACACTAAGCCACCCAGGTGCCCCTAGGCAACACAATTCTAAGTAACATGTAGGTCAAAGAAGAAATCAGAAAATAGTAAAATATATTTTGAACTAAATGGTAAAAGAACACATCAAAATTTGTGGGCCATACTTAGACAAATTTATAGCATTGGATGCATATATTAGAGAAGATCTAAAATTAATAATTTAAGTTTTCATCTTAAAATCTAGAAGAGCAGATTAAACTAAGGTAAGAAGAAGAAAAAGAATTAAAGAGATCAATGAAATTGGAAAACGAAAAACAATAGAGGAAAAAACCCTCCCTAAATCTTTGTAAAGATAGATAAAATCTATAAGCCTCTAGCAAGTCTAACTAAATAATGATAATAATAATAATATATTTTTTTAAGTACCCAAATTACTACTGTCAGTAAGGAAACAGAGGACATTGATTGTTGTAGATCTCGCGGACATTTAAAGTAATAAAGGAATGCTATAAACAAGCCTGTGCCCACAAACTTGATAACCTAGATAAAATGGGCTAATTTCTTTAAAGATATAAAGCTTTCAAAACTCACAAGAGAAAACAACCTGACTAGGCAAATATTTACTAATGAAATTCAGTCAGTAATAATCTTCCAGAACAGAAAATAACTGGCTCAGTTGAGTTCACAATGGAATTCTACCATATCTTTAAGAAAGAAATTTTTGTACTAATTTTTTTTAAAGATTTTATTTATTTATTTAACAAAGTGAGAAAGAGACCACAAATAGGCAGAAAGGCAGGCAGAGAGAGAGGGAGAAGAAGGCTCCCCGCTGAGCAGAGAGCCCAATGCGGGGCTCAATCCCAGGACCCTGAGATCATGACCTTAGCCAAAGGCAGAGGCTTAACCCACTGAGCCACCCAGGTGCCCCAAATTCTTATTAATCTTTTTCAGATAGTAGGACTTAAGAGGGATTTCCTGTTCTAGGAGGCCAATATTACTCTAATACCAAACCCACAAAAAGACATTACAAAAGGAACTACAGGCCAGTTTCTTTCATGCATGCAAAATTTTGAACATACACATTCTCTACAAAATATTATCAAAACAAATTCAACAATTTACAAGAATTACAACCAGGATCATGTGATATTTAACCCAAATATGCAAATCTTGTTCACTTTTGAAAATTAATGTAATCATCCCATCAACAAGATAAAATGTGGGAGGCCGCAATAAGTCTTGCAACGTCGACCAAACTAGGCCCTGACTTGTGCCTCCTTTAAAGTCTGAATAACCTAACAGAAGGTTTAGGATGGGAAAAGTTGAGTAGTACTGAGAAAGGGTCTATGCTATGTGTTATGTGCTTGCCTACGTGACTTCCCACACACTTGCTAAACGAGAACTATTCGGTTGGGGTCAAAAGTTCATTGCTGGTCCTTGCTGCCCTAATACTGCTCATAAGTTACTTTTAGGTTTGCTGTATCAATACAGAACAATTGTACTAGCATCAGCTGTTGGGTGTCACGAGGTCTGCTTATAGTTAAATGTGAAACTTATTATGGGAACTTGTGGTTGTTTAACTAGACACAGGTGTATTGCTTCTTCTATTACTATATATATGGCCTTAATGCTTTGAATAAACTTAGCACTGTTGGACATCCTCCTCGGTGCTCCTCCTGCCCCCATCTCTTTGTCTCTTAACTTTTTTCCTTCATCCTCTTACCCTCACGTTCCTGGTCGATTTGTCATGCCAGCCATGACAATAAAAATTTTAAAAAATGATTGTATCAATTGATACAGAAAAAGCATTTGACAAAAATCCAACATGCACACATAATAAAAATTCTCAGTGAACTAGTAATACTGAAGAACTTCCTCAACTTGAAGAATGTCTATAAAAAACCTACAGCTAACATCTGACCTGTTGAGAAACTTAAGGCTTTCCCAGATTCTCAGATACAAGGCAAAGATGTCCTCTCCCAACATCACTTTCAATAACATACTAGAAAGTATTAGTTAATAAAGTAAGACACAAAGAGGGGTACAAAATGCATATACATTGAGAAGGAAGGACTTAGAAACATCTTTGCCTCAGATTACTTTTTTTTGTTTGTCTCTGTAGAAAATCTGAACCAACAAATAAACTCCTGGAACTGATAAGCAACTATGGCAAGGTTATAGGATACAAAATTAATATATAAAAGTCAAACACTTTCCTATATACCGGCATGGAACTAGTATAATTAGTAATTAAAAGACCCATTATTATTTACAATAGCGAAACCAAAAATGAAGTACTTATGTATAAATCTAACAAAATATGTACAAAATCTACTTGACAAAAGCTCTACAACTCTGATGAATGAAGAACTAAATAAATGGCGAGCTATTCCACATCCATTGATAAGAATCATCAATCTTGTCAAGATATCTGTTCTTCCCAAATTAACCTACAGTTAATGCAGTTAATGTGATCTCAATCACAATCCAGCAAGTTATCTTTTTATATTGATAAACTCATTCTATATTTAATATATAAATATTAGATATACATATATATGTATATCTAATATTTATATATATTAATATTTATATATGATATTATTTATATTTTTATATAAATATATAGTTAATCTCCATGGAACAGCGCAGAGAGCTCACAACTAGACTCCCATAAATACAGCTACTGATCTTTGACAAAGGAGCAAAAACAATACAGTCTTTTCAATAAATAGTATTGGAACAAGCAGACACCCATATGCCAAGAAAAATGAACCCTTACACCCTTCACAAGAATTAATTCACTATAGATTTGATCATAATCTTAAATGCAAAATACAAAATTACAAAACTCTTAGAATAAAACACAGGAGAAAACCTTGCATGCAATAACATTTTAGATGCAACATCAAAGTCATGACTCTTAAAATACTTGATAAACTGGACTTCATTAAAATTTAAACTTTTATTCTGTAAAAGACAACGATAAGAGAATTAGAAACCAGGGCAAAGACTGGGAATCAATATTTGCAAAAGACATACCTGATAAAGGATCATTAGTCTAAATATATTGAGAACTATTAAAACAACCACCTGATTTAGAATAGAGCCCAAAAACCTCAGCAGACACTTCACCAAAGATTACATAGAAAGCAAATAAGCATACAAAAGAATGATCTACTTGTACCTACTTCTGAAGTTATCAGGAAAATGAAAATTAAGGCAATAATAATTTATCACTCACTGAAAATTTATAGAATGACAAAATTTGGAAAACCGACAACACCAAATACTGGAGAGAATGTGGAGCAATAGGAACTCTCTACAATTTTACTATTCTTTGCTGGTGGGAATATGAGAGTTTGGCAGTTTCTTACATGACTAGACATACCTTCATCATATGATCCAGCAAATGTGTTCCTTGGTATTTCCCAAAGGATTGAAAATTTATGTCCACACGCAAACCTGGGCACGTATGTTTATACCAGCTTTATTCACAATTGTCAAAACTTAGAAGCAACGAAGATGTCCTTCAGTAAGTGAATGGATAAAAAAACTGAAACATCCAAGCAATGGAATATTATTTAGCACTAAAAAGAAATGAGCTCTCAAGTCATAAAAAGACATGGAGAAACATTTAATACATGTTAAGTGAAAGAAGCTAAGCTGAAAATTCTATATGCATTGTATAATTCCAATTATAGGACATTCTGCTGCCACAGTTTTACCTTTTCCAGTAAAAAGATTGTGATTGCCAGCAGTTGTGAGAGCTCTGAGTAGGTAAAGCAGAATATTTTCAGAGCAGTGAAGCTACTCTGTATAATACTATAGCAGTAGACACAAGTGACATTATACGTGTGTCCAAATCCATAGAGTTTGTAATACCAAGAGGTAAACTATAGGTTTGGATGATTATGATGGGCCCATATAGGTTCCTCAGTTCTAACAAAGCTACACTGTGATAGGGGAGGTCATTAATGGGCGAAGCTGTGCATTTGCTGGGGAGGGGTGTACGTGGGAATTCTGTATACCCTTCTTTCAAGTTCACTGTGAATGTAAAAACTGCTTTCAAAAATAAAGTCTTAAAAATACACTGAGAGAAATGTTTTTAATTTATCTTCTCTCTGATAAACCTCTAAGTGACCATCTGATTTTTGACATGCAAAGGAGGAGTACCTTACATTTGTATGAATTTGTTGCTTATATTCACATTCAGAGGGAAAGACTGGCATGGTTTTCTGTCCCAGGAGGAAAGATTGTGTTAATTATGTGCACTTAAAATGGAAAAACATAACGTCACTTTGCCTCTGGCCTTGTTCAGCTTCTGTTTCCTTACAAATGCTTGTTGCAATATATTGACCATGAGTTCTATCTGAGGAAATGAAATCTTCTTTCCTCCCTTCCATACCTGCACTCACCCAAGTTATGAGGTATAAACATTGCATAAATTTGCAAACCAGCCAATTGTCTTTCTGAGCATGCAATTAAGTTGTAAAGCTTTTTCCTGCAGTGCCAAAGCCCAAGAGAATCTTACAGCTTTTGTGAATCCAGTGCCGAGGTTCATTTTCAAGCCAGGAGCAAAATATCTAAATTGTATTCAGCACCTGTCCTCTGAATACTGCTTACAGTTTGTGTATTTATTAGTTTTCCTTGGTTTAGAGCAGCAGGTTTACTTTCTTTCTCCGCTTTACAATCTCTCTCTTCACACTCACACAACACACACAATTGTTGTCACAAAGTCAACATGGCACATCAAAAAGTGTGGGTTACAAGACTTACCAATGGTTGATATCCTTCTATCATTGCTTTAGTTAGTGCCCCAAACTATATCTTTTGCTCTTTATGGCTATTTTCAGTTTCTGTTTTGCTACTGGTTAATTTTCTAAGGGATGTTTAATAGGTGAATATTGTTTAATAAACAGGCCTTAAAGAACTGTTGATGTATCGCTAGGTACACACAATACCCCAAATTTTCCCTTTATTTTGATTCAGTTATTTAGAACTTGCAAGTTAAATTTTCTTTTGTATCTCTGTTTTCTTATCTGTAAAATCAGTGTTGTGAGTTTGACTAAATGGGATGAATTATGTGGAGACCTTAGCACAGAACATAACACACAGTAAACGGTGATCTCACCAATGCCTAGTTCTGCATAAATCCAAGCTACTAAAACATTTTAAATGCAAAGCTATACTTGTAATTAGCATGTTGTCAAAGTCAGCTTCTGAAATTACTAGAAGATGCTGGTTTAGTTCTAAAGTTACCTTAAAAATCTTGAAACTTGGAAAAAACCTGAAATGCTATATATGATTAGAATTTACCTACTGTTATCATTATTTCAACTTAATGCTGAACGGCATTTTCATTCAAAATATGTACGAATGGGTAACTTGCTTTCATATATTTCTAAAGACGCTTACCTAAAAGAAAAAAAAAAAAAAAAACGAAATTGGACGAATTATAGATAATTCCTGTTCTTTTACTCCAAAAACACTTTTCCTGGCTGAATATGAACTTTCCCATGCTTTCAATTATTATTTTTATCAAATGACCTTGAAAGCTCATAACCAACAGCTCATAACCTATAGCAAACATCTGAAAGTCAGGCTCAATTAAATGCCCTTCAAATTGTTGTAGCCTGGCCTCTGGATAAACGGAAGGAAACGCCACAGAAATTTTACTTGAATGTGGAGACATATGATGCCACACACACCAAAAAGGTACAAAAAGTTTTATTACTTACATAATTGGGGTCCCTGGGATAAGCAGAGCCATCTCAAATAGGTCCATAAGGGCTGGAGAGTCAAGCAGTCTGGGGGAGGCTTTTATTGTTTTCAGGTGGTGGGCCTGAGTGAGAATTCCTGTAAGAAGGCAGGTCTACCCAGTGATCTGAATCTCCTGTAGGTGCTAACAGTGAACACTCAGGCTTCCTTAACAACTTGCTCGTATGTGGGGCACAAGAAAAGGCAAATGCGAGGGTTGAAATCTTTTTCAAAAAGAGAGTTTAGGGCGCCCGGTGGCTCAGTGGATTAAAGCCTCTGCCTTGGGCTCAGGTCATGATCCCAAGGTGCTTGGATCAAGCCCTACATCGGGCTCTCTGCTCCTCGGGGAGCCTGCTTCCTCCTCTCTCTCTCTGCCTGCCTCTCTGCCTACTTGTGATCTCCATTTGTCAAATAAATACATAAAATCTTTAAAAAAAAGAGAGAGTTTAATTTTCTATTACAAACACCATCTACACAACCACCAAAATGTTCTTCCAATATTACCACTCAGTTTTTCTTTGTTTCTCTTTCCTCTCCATTCTTATGACCCCCTGTTAGTTTTAAGTAGTTATCGTCTTGTCTGGATCTGTGATAGATTTCTCACTCATTAGTTTACTGTAGTCTTGTGTTTATGTTCTATCCTTTACACAGTTTCAAGAACACAGCAAAACGAACACTTTTCTCCATAACCCCTCCTCCCAAACCTTCTGTCCTTAAACAAAACTGAAGGACATCTTTACTACCACACAAGCAATCTATCAATCTATTTACTTATTTTCATCTATCAATCTAACTCTTCCATTAGGCATTTTAAACGAAAGCCATGCCTACTAATTATTGTATCATGTTAATCACCTGTGGCTGGCCGTGAAATGACAATAACAGCTGCTAAAAATTTGAACATTTGGGGATCAGGATCATGAAGATCTCAAATGTTACTGGAGGCACTTCATTCATGGAATTTGCTTTTGAGATACAAATATGTGATTTAGAATTAGAACAATGAATTAGAATTATTTCAAGTAATATAATTAAGAATTAGAGTGAATCTTAAATGATTCAAAACATGTATTTTCAATCCCTATGTAATTTAAGAAAAATTTTTGAAATTAATAATGAACAGGTGATAAAGTATTTTACATTTATTCAATGGCTCCATAATATGTTTGGTGGGCTTCTTACTTTGCATACTCTTAAGAAATGGCTTTACCTAGAAAGCACAAAGACATTGTCTGCTTAGAATAAAAATGTATTAATGGCTACGCTACCAATGCTGAAAATGCGATAAATATTAGCATATGAATATAAATTTGAAAACTTTAAACATGTTTTAAAATGAAAATATGCTGGGCAAAAATTATGTATATATATTTTTAAGTATGGAATGTATATGAAACTTTAGTTTGGCTGCATATACAACACTGGATTTCAAAAATATCTACATAAAAACTTCAATATTACTTCCTTATTGATTATTTTCTATTATGTTAAATGAGAGAGACTAAAATATTGCCAAACTATATAGAGCAGGGTTTTTTTTCAGTCTTCACTCATCTGACAACATTCAGTGTATTCTTAGCTTATTTAAAAAGGGTAATTAACATCACTAATAATTGAGATATATTTAATACCTAGAGAAAAATGCACATTTAGTAGCATATAATTTTGCCCTCTGATTTAAGCCTAGCTCCAAAATTGTACAGAATAAAGATTAGGAACAAGATAATCTCTACCTTCATTTGTGAGTAATCAGTATGTAACATATAATAGTTAAGATAATCCAGTGATTTGATTAAAAAACTGAAGTCACTGAAAATAACTTTTAGCTATATTTTATTAATAAACCATGTTCCCTTATATAATAGAATACACTAAAAATATCAAACATCCTCAAATAATTGTGTTTATAGGCCTACTCAGTTTTATACAATGAGAAATATAATGTAATTTAAGCACAGCACAATGATCTTCATATGTATACCCATAGAGTGTTTTGTAAATTAGGAAAGTCAATTTAAATTTTTACATTTATATGTGTACAAATAATATTTATGTGCATATTTCTTCCTAGTTAAGGTAATTTTCAGAGTCTAAAAAATGTAACAAAATAAAGAGCATACTTAGCTTTCCAAAAAAATCTGAGTTTAGTAAATTAAACACAGATTATGTAATTATTATCATTAAGATATATTTATCTTGATTTCATATTTAAGCCAATTAGAGTAGTAGCATGCTTTAACAGGCATTTCTTCAAAGGGATTTTTTAAAAAATGGTGTCCACTTTGTAATTGTGGCTCCACATAGAGAACAATATTAAGATTGTGACATACTCTATGCTTTGATAATTTCTTCAATTTTCATAATTCAGAGAGAAGTGTGTAATATACTTATTTGATCGGAGACAGAGAAATAAAATAAAATTTGAAATTTGACATCACTGGTGATCATCATTGCTTTCTCCTTCCTTTCAAAGATCATCAATATTCACAAAAATGGGTTAATCCAAAGATAATGCCTCTTACTTCCTGAAAAGGAGATGATTTCTATGAAGATGCCATTTTGCAACATATTTCAAGTTGGTGCCAAAAAAAAAAAAAAAAAGAAAAGAAAAGAAAAGAAAAAAGAAAAATGACTGATTGAATTCTAACATAAAATCTCCATGTGTGTGACGTTAGCCAAAAATGCGTTTAGAGGTGGGAGATGACAGCCTTCTGGGGTCTTTACTCTGGGAAATATTTTTTATTGATTAGTTGATGATTCATCTGAGAAAAACTTTCCAGTCAGTTTTAAGTAAAGCACTGTCATCAAGAATGGAAGATTTGGTTACAAGGAGCAACAGAGAATGAGAATGAATATTCAATCCTTTCTTACAACAAGGTGTACTTAAGTGGACAAAGGGAAAGCTGCCAACTGGTCAACTGAAAGATGTAGGTTTTTCAGTGGTTTTGTGGAATCCAGTGACATCCATAATGTATTCTACATAATCTAATTTAAAAGGTTTTGATCTCAAGGATCCAAATTTACATGTAATAAGTTAATCTCATAAATACTGAGTATATATTTATGTAGCGTGTCTTTAATTGTTGGGAGATCATCCTTTCCCAGAGCAATTTTAAGTGATGCTGGAATGGGTGTGATTTCAAAACCGAAGATTTTACTTCAAAAGGCTGACTTCTGGCTGTCCAAAAACACCCAGACAGTGGGGTTTATACTCAAAATAGTCATTGCCACTCAATGGTGTCATGGCCACTCAAAAGGTGTCATTGCCACTAGCCCTTATCAGTTGTCAGAAATCACCACACTCCACTTGTAAATCCATCTCAGACAGCTAGTTTTTCTCATTTAGATACTGTACAAGTAGAAGTCCAAAATAATAAATAATATAATAATGTTCAGCATACCCAAACTGGTATAGCTCAAGTAAAATATATTCTGAACAGCAGAATATATTATAAAAGATTCAGTCTGAAGTACTAATCCTGTTAACTTGCAGAAGTGGAAAACTATTAGAAAAATGAACTAATTCTGGTAAGAAGGAAACTCTCCTTCCAGATCTGGATGCTGATATGGAAGGGGAAGAAGAACAGTAGCCTGTGGTGGGAAGGTTGTCTGAGAACACTCACAGCTCCACTGAACAGTGTAGAGACTGACCCCTTGTTGGAGGTCTCAATCCCTGAGGGAGGCCTGTGAGCATGAGCCCCATTGTTGCAGACCTTCTCAGCAGACAAAAGGGCTTCCGAGAACTGTTATGAACTAGGAGATGTTATGCAGGATGTTATAGCCGACCACAGATTGACCACCGGGACATGCGGTACATGCTACAAGCAACATCAGCAGCAGCAGACGAGCAGCCGCGCATGTGCAGCAGACCGCAGATTAACCGCAAGCGTCTTTGACTCAGTGACTGAACTGGCATATAAGCAACACTGGCCCTCTGCTTGTCAGAGTGTACTCTTGGGACACTCTCGCTCAGATCATCCTCCCGGTCGATGCACCCAAAAGGTGTGCTCCAGAGAAGGGGATCAGGCGGGAGTACCCTGGGCCCTCTCTCCCTAGCCCCCGCGGCTAGAGTTGTCTGTCTTGTATTAGCTATTGTGTGGTATGCGCTAATAAACAGCTTTCGCTTTCAGTTATTGTGTGTGACCCGTTTACTTCCACCATCAGACTGGCTTACTCCCCTGGGAGCTACGTGAGCAGCAGAGAGCTCCCAATCCCCACTATAGAAAAGACTTGGAATGGATATATAAGGAATTTTCTTCATCTCACTGCACTGAGCACCAAATCCTGTAACTAATACAGATTTTAGACTCTGGGAATGATATCTGCACAATATACCTCCTTTTTTTTTTTTTCAATGAAGGTAGACATCATGTACATCTTAGCCAAACTACTTATATTTGATTACACATAGTGAAAAATCTGGAAAGTTTAGATATATTTTACTAAGTGCCACAGTTAAAACAATAGATTTTTTTTTTCAGAAAAGTTTATGCACAGTGTCTTTTGTCAGTACATTCACATTTTGAATTCAGTAGAACAAACTTGGTCATTCTGCAACACAAGTAAGTTTCCAGAATCTAATTTATTGTTTAGGAATGTGTATTTATATAGGTATGTTTACCTTACATCAAGATACTCTTGTGGCTATAAAAAATTAAACACTTAGTGAGACAAAATGAACTCTGATTACAGATCATGATGTTGGCATGTATGTCCAATAAAATATTTACTGGTATAAATCTCTGTAGTATTCATTTCTATTTTCCTGAGGAAAGTACGTTGTGTAGAAAAGCGTTTTAATTTTTTTACTTGCCAGAAATAGTGAAAATTTCATGAAATATCTTCTTGTATACTATAATTTAAACTCCCTTTCAAGTTTTAGTGATTTTTAAAACTTAAAATTCTAACAGTTAAGGAATTCAGTATTTCTTAAAGGAAAAAAGCTTAGAATCTTGCGTTTTTATATTAACAAATCCCTGTTAAGTATTTATTGAAAATCTGTGTGTTGGCCGTGAGACTACAACTCTCTGATCTCCAAGTGCTTGCAGCATAATTGCCTGACAGCTCCCACTGCTGAGCTCAACAACCCATCATCATGTTTGCATGGAGGCCGTATTTTCCACAGGCTGCTCCCAGTCAATGACTAACTGTGTCAGAGCATTCCTGGGAGACTCAGGAATCTTCTGATGATGATTCTAATTTAAGGGCTCCCTGAGGAGTCTTCCAAGCTTTACTAACCTTTTGTTATCATTGCACTAAATGTGCTTCCTCCAACCCACCTTTTTCTTACTTCTCTCTCTCCTTCATTCAGGATCATACCTGTGTGATGGGTCCAATGGCTCTCTCAGCCTTTCTCACCTCCTTTTCACAAGTTTCCTTTCACTGATGTTTCCCTAATAAATCCAAACAATTTAATCCCATATTGGTTTCTGCTTATCTAAATACCCAGATCAACATACTTACCAAATGCTAGGTAATTTGGTAAGTGCTATGAAATATAAAAATGTTAAGTCAGGGCCATTGACTTAAATCTCTTCTTTGTATCTTTTATCTCTTTTCTTAAAAATACATGGCATCTAATTAAATTATTGCTAGGGAATTTATGGTTCTAATATTCTGTGATTTTCACCTACAGGACTATTAGTAAAGAATACTATGATAGGGGTGCCTGGGTGGCTCAGTGGGTTAAAGCCTCTGCATTCAGCTCAGGTCATGGTCCCAGGGTCCTGGGATCAAGCCCCGCATCAAGCTCTCTGCACAGTGGGGAGCCTGCTTCCCTTCCTTTCTCTCTGCCTGCCTCTCTGCCTATTTGTGATCTCTCTGTCAAATAAATTAATAACATCTTAAAAAAAAAAAAAGAAAGAATACTGTGATAGATTAAAGATGGCCACAAATTCTTGTAACTTCTCCAGTCAGGATGTAGTATTTATTTCTCCTCTCCAAGAATCATAGATGTCCCTATAACCCATTAAACCACAGGAGGTGGAAGAAACAAAATAGCCACTTCCAGGCTACACCTTAAGAAAGATGGGTAGTTTCCATGTTCTGCATAAGCAGTTCAGCTGTCCTGCTGGAGACAACATTCAGAGTTCTATCTCATGTGGGGAGGGGAGACCCTGAAGTTTATAAGGAGTAGGTCTTGCAGTCCCACTGACATAGCCCCAGCCATCCAACTGCAACTCTCTACGACCCAACTGAGACTAGGAAGAGAACTGCCCTGTTGACTCCAGCAAATCAACAGATCCATGAGAGATATTAAAATGGTACTGTCCTAGCCACTAAGTTGTAGAATAGTTTGGTATGTTGCAATATATAACTGAGACATTATGTCTCAATATCACAATGAATAAAATTATATTCTTTTTATGAAATGTATATTTCATTTCACTTATTGACTAAATAATGTGTATAAATATAAAATCTATTTAATATATGAACATTCCCATGTATATATACATATATACATGTGTATATATGTGTATTTCTATGTACAAAATGTATGTTTAAGTGTATGTATATGAATGCATGTGTAAATTCTCTAGAGAGCTTTCAGTTACAAAGCAAGTACAGTGACTAAGATGGTAGAGATAAAAACTGTCATGGGATAAGAGAAGAGACTAGAGTAACCAGGGAAATTAGTGTAATGCTCCAGTCAGTAGACCCCTGAAAGAGGAGTAAGATCTAGATAAGGAAAAGGACAGTATGGGGAAGGGATGTATGTGAGGGACACATTCTATGTCATAGCTCTGTGTCAAGCTATGTGCAATCTAAGTAAATATAAGTAACCAAATTAAGTGAAGAGCTAAATGAAACCGAAGTTTCTTCATATAGATAGTAGTTAATAGTATTGTACTTTTAATAATACATAACTTATTATAATTATATCATGGGTTTTAACTGTAGAGTAAAATATCTTCCATCTCTATGCTTTTATTACAATTTCAGTTTTTTAATGTTTTTGTCAAGTGTTTTGACTGGATTTAAAATATATTTCAAAATTTTACATCTCAGATAGCAGCATTCCTTAATGTCAGAAGTGAAAGTCATTACACTTACATGATCATTATCTGTCGATTATGCAGAAATGTATTTTATCTTCACATTTATGGATGATATCAGAAAAACATCAAGGGTATTTTTTCCTTTTGGAAGATGTAAAAATACTGGATCACATATTCTTTTAAATTAAGCACTCCATATCTCCTTTGGAAGCCAAAGGTAGTGCAGTAGTATACTGAAGAAAAAAAATATATATTGTTCCATAACTCCATAACTTCCTAAATTCACATTCAGTCACTTTACAGTGATAGCTTTGGAATACCAAGGTGGGAGTGTTTCTACCAACGAAATTAAATTATTTAATTTTTTTTTCCTTTTAGTTTTGTTTTTTGTTTGTTTTCTGGAGAGTAGGTGGTTAAACATTTACTACTGCACCTGAGGGTGAGATTTGGCCCAATGTCTACATGTATAAATGTATATAATGTATACATTTAGTCCAGTGTATACAATGGTACATTGATTCACCTCAAATCAAGACTTTCTACAACTATTTTACTCACCTACACTTTGTTGTGGCCCAATTTAATCTTTGATGTGACTCTCAGAAAACACTGTTCTTATTGAGACCTGGCAATAGCTACTACTCATCTCTGCTGTATTAGCTTTGAAAACTTTAGAAGAGTCTTATCTGCTGCTGTGTTAGCTTTGAAAACTTTAGAAGAGACTTATCTGCTGCTATCACTTCTTCTACAGGGCATGGCACTGTAACAGCAGGTGGAGGCAAAGGTTTCAGTTCTTCATTACCCCTGCACTGGTAGGACATCGCTAGAAGAGCAGGTGCATACGGAAAATTATGTTCTTCCACATGATTCCCCTGTGAAGCCTTCTCTAGCCTTCTAAATTTGGTAGGACGCAGCAGTAATACATGGTTATTTCATATTTCCTTCCAGACAATTGTCATATTGTACTTGCTAATTGAATTCTATAACCTGTCCCATATGTCCTGGAGCCTTGTGCCCCCTGTCCACCTTAGGTCTCAGTATGAATATGTGATGCGCCCTCTATTTGGTTTAAGTTTCAGGCAAAGGAGGTCTTTCTCAATTCTCTAAATTAGCCAATCTTTTCTGACTCAAGGTGTTCTCACATCCACTTCTTTTGCCTAGACCCTTTCTCTCACACATGGTTTGGCCTCATCATCTTGACCCTTTGCCTCTATATTTAAATGTTCCTGCCCCAGAAAATCTTCTCTGTTTGCCCAGATTGGTCATTTCTCCTTGCTACATATACTCACCTCAAGTATTACCTTTCAGCTGTAGCATGCATTTCAGCACAATTTAATCAATAAGCTGTATGCTTATCTATGTACTGTGGAAAGCTTCTATAAGGTTTGTTTAAAAAGAAGTTCTCTTCATCTCTCTATGCTCTTAAGTAGAAAATAATGTAATAGTATGACAAGGTCTGACATAACAGAGCTTGACATGATAGCAGCCCAGTGAACACCTGTTTAAGTGTATAAAGAGCCACCACTAAAATTCACAATTAGCAGCTCAGTCACTAGCAGAGTTTTTAAGCCAAACCATTTTCAGTGAATGGACACTTCTATCAACCATATTCAAACACTGAATGGTAGTAACTGAACCATCATGTATCTGACATATTAAATGTAGAATGTGCCTTTTATTTGAGGATATAATTTTTCTATTTTAGGATTTCTAGAATTTAGTGGGAATTACATATATATATATATATATATATATATATGGTGAGAATTGTATATATGTCATATATATTTAGTGGGAGACAAAGAAAACATTTGCCACCACTTTTGTTTTTATTTTTGTTTCGTTTGTTTTTTTAAAGCTGTTTTAAAACCACCTAGAGTCACCAATTACTCTTTGGAATCACAAATCCTATCACATACACAATGATAGAACCAAATTTCTGCAAAAGTACATTCTGCAAAGTTTTGCAAATTAGTGATTACAAGATTTTTCAAAATGAGCAAAAGGTTGCACTTATTTGTCAATGTAACCTACTTTTTAGTTCCTTCGACACCTGAAATTATTCCTGGATGTAAAAAGTATTATAAGTCAAATAAAATCATTCTGACCAACAAAAGTTGGTCACATGAGTGATTTGGGGAGAAAAAAATAAAGAATGGCACTTTTAATATATTTATTAGTAACTAATGAACATGAGATTCTTTCCAATAGCTAAAATATATTATTTATTTATTGACAATATCTTTCACAAAATTAACTATATACATTTAAAATGTACATTTGGAGGACTTAAAATACCTTATATAAAATTATTAAAGGTTATTTAGTAATATTAGCACCCAATATAAAACATGTTTTTCTCAGAGGAAAAAATGTATAAAATCGTGACAGGCTAATTAACTCTGCTTTTGCATGGAGTACAACCAAGAAAACGCTCATCTCTAGAACCTTTTGAGACAAAGGTAGGAAAAATGCACTCTGAGACATTATCTACGCTTGATACATTAAATGGAATAGAAGTTTCCATTTCAATGTACTCTAATTTGTATCTGCGTTTATATTTATATTTATTTGTATTGATTTGCCCTGATTTGTATTTCAACACTAGAAAGCAATGGAAACTTTTTATGCTCTTCTATCCATCCAGTCAAGGGAAAATTAACAGTTACCAATTGATTGCAATCTTTGACAATTTTAAGGGGCAGGTCCTCTTGTTATAAAAGAGAGATTTAAAAAAAAAAAATGCAAGAGAGTAAAAAAAAGAGGTCCTTTCCAAAAAAAAAAAAAAAAAAAAAATTATAGGCATTATTGTACTAAATAAAGCAAAATTCAACGCTCTTTCAACCTGGAATTTCTTGGTTGACTAGGAGAAAACAAGAGTTGATCTTTCTCTTTTTAAAAGTTCCTACATTTGATGACTGGGGCATTAAGTACCCTTGCTTGGATTAAAAACGAAAGAGCTTGAGAAAGTTTTGACAGGATATGCCAACCAAACATTGCAGTACCCGCTGTAGCTAGTTTATGATAAGGGCTTTCCAAGTTGCAGAAGCAACTGCCACAGCTACAGGCACCTTCTTGTTAGTTGACACCTTATTAATGCTAGCCATCAGAAGGCTGTCAAACTGCGGGAGGTCCCTGAAGGGGAAATGTTGCTTGCAAAACCTTTGCCAAAGGACCGGTTTTGGTACTACTAGAGTAAGACAGGTGCTAATAGAAATGGAAAATAACAGCTTCCCCAAACAAAATGCCAAGTTGTAATGTGACTTAAAGAATAGTTTAAATGCAAATTTTGACTAGAGAAATATCAACAGGTTAATAAGTATGCACATGTAAATTACCGCAAGCAAAACTCTCAGGGTTATATTTGGAACCCAATAGTCACCAAAACTCTATCACTAAATAAACGTGTTAAAAACAGGAAAGGAAAAACTGGTTAAATAAAACGAGTGACAAGTTTCAGGACCCCTTCAAGTCGCAAGAAACGTCCTGATCAGGAGTGCCACCTCTGGAGTCCGCCTTCCGAGCCAACTGCGTCGGGCTCCTGGGCGAGAGGACCCGCCCAGTCCGTCTTCCACGGTGATTACCTCGGGCTGCAGGCGTCCGTGGGATCCTTCTTCCCGGGGTGCTCGGCCTCAGCGACTCCCGGGGGCAGCCCCGCAGTCCGGGTGGCGTATGAAGGGGACTCCGTGCTGAGAGCCTGGATGGGAGGCGGTGGACGGCTCTTCCCTCGCCCGCCCCCGGGCCTCGCAGACGCCTCTGGTGGGCGACTCGGGAGGGTCCGGAGCACCGGCGGCGCCCAGCTGGCAGAGGCTGCAGAGCGAGCGAGGCGGGCGCTCGGGGCACTCTCCTGCGCTAGCTCGGATGAGCTGCGCGTCCGGGGATCCGAAGGCCGGCGCCGCCGCCGCCGCAGCTGCCGCCGCCCTCCTGCCGCCTCCTGGCTCCCGGCATCCGCGCGCGCCCGCTTACACATCTTCCAAGAAAGTAATTGCTCACAGAGCCCCAAAGTAGGACACAGTCCACAAATGATCGGTTACTCCCCAATCCTAGGACGGTGGGTGGGAAAAGAGCCTTTATTCGCTTCATAATACAAGCTGATCAAAATAGGGTGCCTGTCATTTGGGATCAAAATAGGGTGCCTGACAGTGAATTAGTCCAGACCACATCCCTTATTTGGGTTTTGGTGCCCTCTCAGCAAATGCCTTAAGGATTGCATGTTACTGACACGACAAATAACACCGAGCTGAACTCCCCAAGGAAAAGGCCAAGATGTTGCTTCTTGGTGCTCGGAATCCAGCACAAGGCTCCTAAACATAGTAGGCACACAGTAACAGATGGTTTTGTTGAATGCGCAGAAGAACCAAATGATTCAAGGAGGAAAGCGGACATCTTCCTCTCTAAATGGCCGTGTTGCTCTGACTTTAGCAGCTAAATGCAAGACCAGCAATTAAAATACTATTTTTGTGGTTTTGTTCTCCAGCATCAGCATTCAATTAGGGAATCCACCCCCTCTCTTGCGCCCTTTTAACCCACTGAGCTACCCAGGTGCCCCCCTTGCGCCCTTTTGTTTCTGATAACCCAAAACACAGGGGGGCCAATCATCCTCATCATTTGAATCAGACTGTACAGACTCCTGACCTGACCTCAGGTGATAAGATACAGAGTTGTCAGAGATGCCATTGTATCCCCCAAATGTAGATCCTGTTTCAGAAATGGTTGTGGTGTAAATCAAGCTCTCCAGAGACAAAAAGATAACTATCCCTATCAGAACTTTTTACTTTCACTAGCAGGGGACAAGAGTATACATTCACATTCTTCATCTATGTTAACTCACTTCTTTAACTCTCCACCCACCTGTTATAACGGTTCTGAAAAAACCCAAACCAGCCGGACATCCAGCAGAATGTCGTAGTTGTGCATATAATAATCCCTTGCTAAGCAAACTGGATGGGCAAGAAATGACTAGCATCTTGGAGGCCTTGGTAAAACACGTGGGCTCTAGAAGGTGGTACATAAACCTACAAAGATACATATCAATAAAACTTTCAGAGGTCCTAAGTTTTGGACAATGTTAAGATATTCCTTCCAAAGTAAAGGAAGAACTACCACATCTTGCACTTCTCACTGCTAAAAAGGAAGTTCAGTGCCTGGTATGTCTTTTTGAATTCCAGAAGCAGCATATTTCATGTTTGGGAATACTGCTTTGACCAATATACCAGGTAACGATCAATGTCACCTTCTGTGTGGGGACAACAGCACGAAAATAACTGTACTAAGTGTGGGCTGCAGTGCAAGTAGCCTTGCTGTTTAATCCTGGTAAATGCTCTGGATTTAGAAGTTTAAGTGGGAAAAGCTGCTGTTTGGTGTTATGCAATCCCAGGCTGCTGATATCAATACCAATGTTTATTTATTTATTATTTTTTAAAAGATTTATTTATTTTAGAAAGAGAGAGATGCAGGGGAAAGGGCACAGGGAGGGAAAGTCTTAAGCAGACTCCACACTGAGCAACAGAATCCTATGTGGGCCTCCATTTTACGACCCTGAGATCACACAAGAGTCAGATGTTTAATGGACTCTGCCACCCAGGTGACCCTATCCCCTGAAGTTTTCAACACCAAAAATTATTCAGATCTTTTTTCCTCAGTGCATCCCAGATAATCATTCAAGTCTTAAAGTTTGCATAAATACAAAATATGATTTCCATTAATATTTTAAGATGTTAATACAAATTATGACAATTTCACTTACTTAACGTAAGCTTTTTAAAGGTTGAGAATTTGCAAAATCATACTTTGAGATTTATTTTATTAAAATTCATAGACCATCCAAATGCTACCTTTTCTACAGTTTATTTAACTCTCAGCTTCTCCAGGGATTGTCTTCTGGATTAAACGAGTCCTCTGAGATCACCATTCTCCTCTCTCCTGTCATAACACATTTTGTCTATGTAGTGATTCTCAAACTTTTTGGCACTTTAGAATCACCTAAGGAGATTTTAAACAGCCTGCCGCTGGGGCTGCACTTCACACCAATTCAATCAGAATTCCTCAGGTGGGACTTAGACATAAGTTTTTGCTTGTTTTTTGCTTTTGTTTAACTCTCCTGGTGATTCCAATTGGAAACCAAGTTTAAGAACTAGTGGTATACATTTTTTAGAGGACATTACCACTTTTCACTTCCTTACATTCTTAACACCCCAGTAAAAAAATCCCCCTGAAAAAATGGGCTTTACTATCCTATCATTCATTTACTGATCCACATAGTAGAGATTTATTATGTGATTTGCTCAGCTTGTTTATTATTTATTTATTTATTTGTTATGTGATTTTCTTAGTTGATAAACACAGCCATTTAACAGATAGAAACTTCTTAATAGAAATATTTTTACTTTTTAAAATATGTGGAATAATTTTCAAAACAAAATGTATGCATTTATTGTATGTACAGGGAAAAGACTTAATAAGAATGTATAAAAGAATGTAAACCTGAGTTTCAGAATTCTGTAAAAATATCTGATATAAATTTGAATTAAAGCAGCATAGCTGATTGTCATTGTCTTTAGTATACATTGTTCTGAATTAAAGAAATCCTGTTCATACAATTGTACTATACATTCTCAATAACAAAAAAAGAAAGAAAGAAAGAAAAGAAAAGAAAATTTGTGGGTATTACACGTGAATAAGAAAGAAATGATAGTATTTTATGGAGGTTTTATTTTTGTAAAGCATCAATCTCTAATTCAAGATGAATATAATTATTTGTACTCAAAGCCTGATACATTAAGAGGTATTTCACAAAGTTAAAATAAAATCAGATAAATAAAAATTAAGCTAAAATTCTCCTTATTTGGAAATCCTTATAAGATATATACCTACCCTTTAATACTAGAAGACTGTAGGAATAAGGATCCAGAATGTACATATTTAAGACACATACAGATAGAGATGCAGCATATTTTTATTTGATAACTTCTCATTAATCAAATTTTTATTTGTAACTTATTTGATTTTCTAGTGAGAAAAAAAAACTAAGACCAAAGATATGAAATAATATCACGATTTAAAAATATTTGATGATTGTCATCTCATTAAACACCAAGATTGCTGTATGCATTATTATACATCTTAGAGATGATATATCTAAGTCTTCGGAGACATACTACTTGTTCAACCTGTAACTTAGTTACAGAGAGTAGCCTCAACTCTTCTTTTGACCCAAAATTTCACTTCTGATTAAGAATAAACCCATAATTCTGGAAGACCACTTTTATTGTGGTGGTAAGGTGTTATAATAAACATGCTTAGATTGAAGGAATAAAAATTTCTAAAACAAAGGATTATAAAAGAAGAATACAAAAAATTCAAATGCCAACAAATGGGTGAATTCCTAGAAACAATCTTCCAAAACTGATCCTGGAAGAAATAGAAAAATAAAACTGATAAAAAGAATAACTATGGGACGCCTGGGTGGACGACTGCCTTCAGCTCAGGTCATGATCCCGGAGTCCCAGGATCGAGTCCTGCATCAGGCTCCCAGCTCCATGGGGAGTCTGCTTCTCCCTCTGACCTTCTCTTTGCTCATGCTCTCTCTCACTGTCTCTCTCTCAAATAAATTAAAAAAAAAAATCTTAAAAAAAAGGAATAACTATTTTATCATATAAATTTCTGAATGCCGATTATTGTTTTCCAACAGTCCAATAAAATTTTTGTGATATCTGTTTTTTGTCTTCCTCTGAAAGAAAAGAGTATAAATGGGTCATTTATAACTGCTATATTTTTAGATATAATTTCTTTTCTGCTTAAGTGAGAGCTAATTGACTGATGAATCTGTCTACATGTGGTAAAGTATGAAGCTGATGAAAATAGAAAATTTCTATTATTTTTCTTCCTTTCATTGCCAAATCACTTAATATTTTTGTATAGAAATCTTAGAATCCATTCTGATGCATTAGATAACTCTGAGTTTTTATAAAGATCAAATATTTCAATAACTTGCCATTTTGAGAATAATTCACATTTTAGAATTAAAGAGCAGCAGTGATCTTTTTTGTATTGATATTCACTTAATGATATCAAATTAATTTCTGCCAGATATGTCTTGCCAGGAATGTTCTTTGAAAAGTCTCTATAAATTCATGACCCAAAAGTCATATTTTGTATCCCTAGCTATACCTTTAACTAGAAATCACATGAGATCATAATCATCCTTCTCTGCAGGCACAACCACAATAATATGAAAATAGCCAAAGTGACTTCTGTGTAGCTTATTAGATAAAGCCCAGTACTCCAAAGAAGAAAGGATAACATTTATAGTTAATATTAATAATCTATAATCAATAACTCACTGTGAACTCTGAATCTATTTATAATGCATGTATCAGATACTCATAAAACTGTAGGAATTTGTGGTGAAGTGGAAAAAGGATAGAACTTGGAATGACCAATCTCCTTCTTTTTAAGTCCCTGCCTCTCAGACGTGCTTCCTGGGTAAGTGTCATTCAGAATTCTCATTAAAGGGCATATCCTGGATTCCAGAACCAGCCATAATTTAGAATATCTGACAGGCATTTGAGGATCTGTAATTTTATCAACTACCCAAGATGAATTTTGAGAACCTGTTATTCCTACTTCTGCCTAAATTTTTCTTATCCATAAAGCAGAATTTCTCAACCTCAGCACCATTGATTAGTTGTTGTCTGGGGGCTGTACATGTTTTGTAAGCTGTTTGGCAGCATCCTTGGCTTCAGTAACACCATCCCCTAGGTGTGACAGTTGCCAAATGCCTTAGGTGGCAGAGTGCTCCAGGTGGATCACTACCATAAAGGACTAGGGAGAGATTTTTAAGGGCGTCAAGTTTTGTTGCAGCCACACTGAACCCAATGGTCCTCAAATACCTGAATGTTAGGGCAAATAGTTGCTTTTGTTAAGATTATCATACACTGCATTAAATGGGAAAAACTATACACACACACACACACACACACACATATACATATGTATATATATAGAGAGAGTTTTTCCCATTTAATGCAGTGTATGATACGATATATATGATTATATATTATTATATAATATATATAATAATATATATGTGTATATATATATAAAGAGAGAGAGAGAATGCCTTATAATAGCACATTTTCTTTGAAGATATTGTAACCCAAATCCTATATTTGTATATTTTGTTGTACCATTTTTTATCTGAAATGTGGGAATAATTAAGGATCCTGGGGTTTATTTGTTTGTTCCTTCCTTCCTTCCTTCCTTCCTTTCTTTTTGGCTTTAAGATGTTCTCATAAAATCATAAGCCAAATATAGAATATACATGAGAACATTCTGGCATCTCAGTGCTGAAATATTAGCATATGAAATAAATATTTCAAAAGAAAAAATCTCTAATGTCATAGTAATAAAAGGTCTCTAGATGGGAGGGTGCATTTTTTAGAGCAAAGACTGCCTGAAGTGTGTATACAAAAATGCCCAAGGGTTTTCAGAACCAAAGAAGACTGGAAAAAAAAAATAAAGTTGTGGAAATCTTTCTTGTTCTTTTTCTTTTTTTGGGGGGATGTGAATCACTTAGGGTGAAATTTTAGGACTAAATAAATTAGTGAAGGTAGATTCTCACTTTGAGTTGTCTGTTCTGTTTATCTTTTCTGAATTTGGTGGTATAACTGGGAGACACATATATATGTTTGACTCTTAGATTCTCTTCACCAGTTAGTAAAACTGTTAAAACTTTTTTTGTTTGCAATTGCAAATGTAACTGAATAAGCTCTGAACTGCGTGCAGTCCCACTGGCTCCTGATTTTTCCTGTTTCTGAGAGCAGTAACAAAATTGTGGTAGCACTTAGCATCAGACCTTCTCACAGTACCACGCAAAGGCTGAAAGAGGAAATGTCTATCTTGGTGTGTCTTTTTGTGTTTCTCCTAAACTTATCTAGAAGTTCAGATAACTGAACTTAGATAACTGCTGCTTATAGATCCCCTCTTCATGTTGTCCATATAACTTCATGAATGCCTTTTGTAAAAAGTGCCGGTCAATCTATGTGACATCCTTATTAGACACATACTACTGTACTGCATGTGCCTTCTGCAGGGCATTTCCTTCTACATTTTCTCATAGTAGCTTTGAAATAGATCTTCAAGGAGTATCTTGACCCACAGAAAGAAGTATGGCAAGAAAATATAAAAGTGGGGTGGGGGGCGCCCGGGTGACTTAGTTAAGCATCTGCCTTCTGCTCAGGTCATTATCCCAGGGTCCTGGGATGGAGCCAGCCCCACGTCAGACTCCCTGCTTGGCAGAGAGCCTGCTTCTCTCTCTCTCTCTCTGCCTGCCACTCTGCCTGCTTGTGCTTTCTCTCGATGTGTCAAATAAATAAATAAATAAATAAATAAAATATTCTAATAAAAAAAAAGGAAAAATATAAAAGGGAAATCAATGACCAACACTGTTAGGAGAAGTCTCCTCATTTGTTTTTTTTTTTTTTAATGTTGGGAATTATTATAAAATAAATAACAATATGATTGAAGCAAAACAAATTTGCAGAACATATCGAGTATTGGCCTGCTTTTGACTTCTGGCTGTAGTTTTAATCCCCTTATTTTAGAAAAGATATAATTCTTACAAAATGAGCCATAGCTTATTTATCACAGAGCTGGCTACAGCAATGAGGGTTCATGGATCATTCCTTACACACACACACACACACACACACACACACACTCGAACACATACAAAGGCATTAATAATAATGAAAACATTCTTTATATGCCTAATTTTTAAAAAAATGTTTTAATTATTGCAGAGTATAATAATAAAATATCTATTAATATATCTGGGTATTTGGATCTACCAAACATAGAGAATATATATATATATATATATATAAAGATTATTTATTTATTTATTTGACAGAGAGACATCACAAGTAGGCAGAGAGGCAGGCAGAGAGAGAGAGAGGAGGAAGCAGGCTCCCTGCTGAGCAGAGAGCCTGATGCGGGACTTGATCCCAGGACCCTGAGATCATGACCTGAGCCGAAGGCAGCTGCTTAACCCACTGAGCCACCCAGGCGCCCCGAGAATATATTTTTTTAAGACTTTATTTTTATTCACTTATTTGACAGAGAGAGACACAGCAAGAGAGGGAAGACAAGCAGGGGAAGTGGGAGAGGTAGAAGCAGGTTTCCCACTGAGCAGGGAGCCCGATGTGGGGCTCCATCCCAGGACTCTGGAATCATGACCTTGCGCTGAATGCACATTAATGACTGAGGCTCCCTGGAGCCCCAACACAGAGAATATTTTAGTCTCTGGATATCTAGTAGTTTTAGAATATCTGAAAATTCTAAAGCTCCTTTTAAATTGAATCTCCTGAGCCTCCACACTCTAGAAAGGACAAAATCATTCTGAGTGCGGAGAATTCTACATGTATTATGATAGATTATTCTCTTGAAAGCAGGAATCAGAAAAAAAAAGTGAAAATTTATCCACCTTTCTACATCTCAGATGGTGTTGGCATTTGAGGACAATTATTTATATGGAGATTTGTGTGTTGCTTATTTTATTTATCAAATTTGTATTCTAAGCAGCAGATTTCAGAGTGTTGACATCTGTGTTTTCCTGCAGTTATCAAAATAATAAATGATGTGCAATATCATTTGTACTTTTGAATTCTTTATGTATAATTGATTATATCCTCCAGCATAACTGAGATTTTGTTTGCATTCTGAATGCCTTCTCAATGTCATCTTTCTTTCTGTTACCTCCTTTCCTTTGTTATCTTCACATTTCTAGCATGTCAGGTAACTCAATGGCATATTCATCTATAATAAATTCCCACATGTGCCAAACTGTTATCATAAAAGAAAGACTCAGAAAAATAAACCCCTTGGTGATGGGTCCTTCTGACTGTCCATTGAGTCTTCCTTGTCTTTGTATTTCCTTCCTTCAGTCAATTCCACATTCTACCTGGAGTCTTCCTCAAACATTGCTTTGAGTAGGTCATTCCTCTGCTCAAAACCTAGATGCTCCTTACTTCCTAGAATTCTATATACAAAATTTTCTTAAAATAATCTCGACTTTAATTTTAATTTAGAATATTTTCTAAGCTTTTTCTATTAAAAGCAAAATATATCAAATTCATTTATTCATTTTATCTTAAATTTATTTGTCCAGAACATTTTTCAGGCACTTGTTCTACTCACTGGACTTCTTGAAAAAATTTTTTTGCATTAAACAAGGTCATATCTGCATATATTATTTTTTTCTTTTTAAATATGGGTATTTCCCTCTCATCATTGTAAGCTGTAGAGCTTTGTTTTTCCTTACCACAAGGGAATCTCTTTTCCCAGACAGAAAGTAGAAAGTTGTTCATAGAAAATGGAAAGTTGTTCATAGATTTCCTATCTTCCTGGCTTTTCTTCAAGAAGGCCAAAATCCTGCTGGGGTTTGTGATTTGGCTACAGGGAAAGAAAGAAAATTACTATCCTGCCACGGAAGAAAAAGAATAAAAGAGAAGGGTAGCTCATGAATAGGTGGGAAAAGTGTGGCAGGTAGCAAGCACATTATTGGAAACAGTGTTAGGATAGGTACAAAAATCTCAAAAAATAATGACTTGATTTCTGCTACATCTGGGGAAGAGAGACTTTAAGTATCCTGTTTCCAGAACAAGCAAAGATTATCCTGACCAACATAGTAGTCAGCAGTATTCAGAGTGCTATGGTCTTGGACTATATTTAATCTGAATATAATAATTTTACATTTTTTGCACATCCAATGTGGAGAATAAGATGTGATATCCTCATTCACAGATCCCGTCCATTCTCCAAGGCTGAATTCAAACTATGTGTTTACTGTAAAATTTTTCTGAAATATTCCCAGTTTAATTCATTCATTTTTCTCTATACTGATTCGGCTTGGTGATTATTATTTTCCTCATTTTTGATACTTAGAAATATTTTATAAAATACCTTCTTGTAAGAAAATATTTTGTAAGAGAATGTTGAGCCCGTGCATAGTCTTTGATTTCAACCAAGTCATTGCAAATTTTATACATTTTTTGATGTCTCATGAATACGAGGCTTGTTTCCTGAGCAGCTTTGATAACAAATATTATTAAGTTTTCAAATTTTGTGATTTAGTTTCTTTTACTAAAACTACGTGACAAGCTCCAAATGAATGTGAAATGCATCAAATAAAATCTGATAAACAAACAAATGCTCTGGAAGTCCATCAATATTCTTATGGAAATGTCCTGCTCTCCTTGGTTAAGTTTCCCTGGTGAATGCATTTTGATATCGTATTGGAACTACAAATAATTCAAACAACGACAAAAAAATAAATCCCATTAAACTTCATAGGCATTTTTAAAATGCAAAACTCCATATCATTCATATACAAGTCAAGTTCTGCATGCTCTATTGATTGCTGTGATACAACAATCTCCCTTAATCCCTGCTCTTGGATGTCCAATCTATATAGCTGGGCCCTTTAAACCTCAAAATCTAGGCTGAGCAGTGCCTGCGGTTCTAAGATAAATCATGCCCTCTATTCAGGTCACAGACCTCCTTTATGTCAAGCTGGCTCTAGCCCAAGGCAGGTAATTAGATTTTTGTCTTGTTGGTAAAAATAGTCATTCCCTTGAGGACACTGGTAGTTTCGTCTAGTCTTTTAGTTTCTTTGCTTACCCAAACAATATTTTGGATATTTTATACATAGTATTTAATTTAATACAGAGGAAAGAATTAAATTGCTTTCAGAATACTGGTTTTAGAAATAGCAGTACAATTATTAGTTTCAAAAGAGTAAATATTTATTGAACTGTCACCACTTTTTAAAGTAAAGATTATAAATGCAATAGGTAATAAATATATAGTAGCTAGGTTATCTTATTGTTTTACATAATGCCTATTTCACCTTTTAGACAGCTCCCTGGTTCCACGTTTTCTTAGTCCAAAATGGTCAAACTTTTTGTATCATATCCTATGGAAGAACAATAAACTTATGTAAGCACATGCTCACACACATATGAGAGGAAAAAATTCAGAAAAATATTAATTACTGTTACTAAGAATGATGCATTGTGATATTTTCCCTTTTATTCTATTCTAGCAGATTATTTTTACAAATAGTATAGAAACTGATGTATTGATTTTACAACCTACTATTAGGGCATCATTTGCAGTCTGAAAAATCTTTTCCTGTCAGTGGGATTTGACTGCAGGGATGACCCATCATCCGTGCAGTGGTGATGAATTAAGGGATAAACATATAACCCAGTCACATCTCAGGAGATAAAAGGAAACTTTATTAGTACATGAGCTTACCAACTGGAGACTTCATCTGGGTGAAACTTAAGGGTCTTCTGCTGCAGAAGAGAGAGGGAGGACCTGGAAAGAAAATAGGACTCTATCACTTCTATGTGGAATTTAAGAAACAAAACAAATGAATATAGAGATAAAAAAAAAATAAAAGAAAGAAAAAGAGAGAAAGAGATGCAAACTGTAAAAGACACTCTTAATTATAGAGAACAAACGGAAGGTTGCTGGAGGGGAGGTGGGTGGAGGGATGGGCTAAATGGGGAATGGGCATTAAGAAGGACACTTGTTGGGCACCTGGGTGGCTCAGTTGGTTAAGTGACTGCTTTCAGCTCAGGTAATGATCCTGGAGTCCTGGGAGCAAGTCCCGCATCAGGCTCCCAGCTCCACGGGGAGTCTGCTTCTCCTACTGACCTTCTCCTCGCTCATACTCTCTCTCACTGTCTCTCTTAAATAAATAAATAAGATAATAAAAAAAAAAAAGGAGGACACTTGTTATGTTGAGCACTGGGTGATGTACAAAAGTGATGAACCACTAAATTCTATACCTGAAACTAAAGAAAGAAAGAAAGAAAGAAAGAAAGAGAGAAAATAGGACGCTCATGACATATGTGCCCTGTATAAAGCTTTGTCTGAAATCAGCCATTTCTGAGCTTCCAATTATGGAAACTCCCCTTTTTTTTTAATATAATTTTTTATTTTTTATAAACATATATTTTTATCCCCAGGGGTACAGGTCTGTGAATCACCAGGTTTACACACTTCACAGCACTCCCTTTACTGTTTAAGTGACTTTGTCACTTTCAACTTTTAAAGAGGTTATTTTGATGCATATATCCATAAAATTTGATCCTATAGAATGAACTTTAAATTATACCTTTTTTATTCTTATCAACTAGATACCATTTATTTATAGAAAAGCTGAAATAACTGAAAAAAAGATGTCATTTTTCAAGGCTTTAAGATGTGATTGTGAGATATACACAAGTAATGGGGTAGAATAGCTTATTTTAAATTTATTGCTTGCCTCAGTGAGCTGTAAGTCAAACAACATCGTTTTGTTATTGACAACCTAAATCCCTTAGGAGCAAATTATCCCAAATGATGCATAACTACTAGTAGTGAGAGTTGTATTTGAGAGGAAAGGTATCACAACTGTTTGAAATGAAAGTGGCATTTCTGGCATTTACACCTGGATGTTCCAAGGATATTATCTGTGAGCTTCCAAAGCCTAATAGACAAAAATCTAGGGAATGGTTGATATGATCCTAGAAAGTGGGGATGGAAGGAGAACACCAGTGCCAGGCTAGGCTATTGAAGGGCTCCCTGGCCTGGGTGAGGTGCTCTAGGTAACAATGGAGTTCATGTCACTTTCAGGCTTAAGACACTAGAAAGTTACAAAGGAGAAGGATGAAACTCAGAGGTCTGGTGTTAGGAAAACGATATGGGGGGAGAAATGGTATTTTTGTTGTTTGTTTATTAACTGTGGGATAAGTCATAATTTTAAAGAGGATGGTGTAAAATTACAACTGTTATCATCTATAGACAATATAATTTTTTATGTAGAAAACTTGATGGAATCAACAAAACAGTTACCTGTCTTAACAAATAAGTTTTAAGTTTTCAGGATAGAAGACCAGAGGCACCTGAGTGACTCAGTCAGTTAAGCATCCAACTCGATTTCTGCTCAGGTCATGATCTCAGGGTCCTGAGATCGAGTCCTGTGTCAGACTACGCACTCAGTGGGAAGTCTGCTTGAGATACTCTCCCCTCCATCCCCTCTCTCTCTCTCTCTCACACACACACACACACGCTCTCCCTCTCTAAAATAAAGTAAATTAAGAAGAAAAGAATACCAATGTATAAAATTCTTTTGACTTTATATATAGTAGCTACAAATAATCAGAAATTTTAAAGCAGTACCATATAGTATAACATTAAAATGTGAAATACTAAATGTGACAAATGTTGTCCTAGTACTATTCACTAAAGACTACAAAACATTACTGATATAAATCAAAGAAGATGTAAATAGATTCACCTTGTTCATGAGTCCAAGGACTCACTATTATTATTAAATGTGTATTCTCCCAAATTAATCTATAGAGTCAATACGATCTTATTCAAAGTCTCAGTAGAGTTTTGTAGAAATTAAGAAGTTTATTTAAAATTTCAAAAGGAAATGGCAAATTTGTAGAACAGTCCTGGAAAACAATACTAAGAGGAAGTCCTCCTTTTATTAAAACCCTCCACCTTTTTCTTTCTTTCAGAGTTGGGGGTAGGGGAATAAGAGTTGGAGATCTCTCTGGAAATATTTTACCTCAAACCTTTCTCAACCAAGGTTCTTCTGCTTCCTTGATTATACTCCCCTAGATGTCCTACCCAGTAGTTTTGAGTGTTGGCATCAAACCCCACCAGAAAAATCAGGCATTGCATGTCCAAAGGCAACAACAAGGAGTACTAAGACCAGCTCTCCAACTGCCTTCCTATTTCTTTATTTGTGCACTCTGCCTCAGACTGCAGCTACCCACCACCCAATACATAACGTTCTAGCAACTTTCAACCTTCAAAAGGTTCTCTTACAGTTTTCTCTCATTTGTTCTCTAGAGCTCCTCAAATGAAGATCATGTAGGAGGAAGCCTGTTTAAATTCAGCATCTTGTAAGAAACATAAACGGATGTTAAAGAGATTATTTTTCCCAAAGAGATTTATCACTTTGGAAGGATGTGATTTCTCAAGCTGTCTCATCCACCTTGCCTGTCTGTGTTAAGGAAAACTATCTGTAGAATGAAATGAGAATAGCACAGCAGAAACAATGCTCTGATTAAGTTATGTGTATGCCTGTCTGTGTGTTTATATCTGAGCCTTGTGTGTGTGTGTGTGTGTGTGTGTGTGCGCGCGCGCACACACCAGCCAGAGATACAAAGAAAACAATGGTGTGGTCAGGGATCTGGATGTTGGACCTGATGCATTCCTGAACCTCCCAGTTAATGATATGATAAATGTCCTTCCCTTTTGTGTGCTAGTTTGAGTTGGAATTCTGATCCTGACAAGAAAAGAGCTTTGCTTAATAGGCAAGACATTTCTGAATGGGGCCAGTGTTAGTGTGCTGTTTGTGACACTTTTTGAACTGATAGCACTAGGTCACCAATGCTGTTTCACACTAAGTCATTCCCTGGCTGAAATCATAATGGGAAACTTTGAAAATTATTTGAAAGATACATTCTACACAGCCTCAAGGCATCTGAAAACACTGAATCAATAATTTATGACTCAGATGAGAAATTAGGATGTATCCATTATTTTATCTTTATTAGCATGCAAAAAGTGGTAATACCATTTCTTAGGCATTAGATTTTATTGTTATATAAATTATTTTTAAAAGTGAATGATTAAGATTTGGGAAAATACCATTAAGTTTTAGTTTCCTAAATAAGGAAACAATATTGTAGGGTGTTAGACATCCATATTAACCTGAGAAGCAATTGTTTATGGTACCAATCAGTAACTAGGTCTGAAGATCATTTTTGTATTTTCCCAAAATATAGTGGGTCCTTCACTGAAATAATCCTTCTATATCTGTCCCCTTGACTTCACAGCTGAGGTTCCTTCCCAGGCTTCAATGATGGCAGCTGCAAGAGTTGGAGAAAACAGGTGCAGGTGGAAACAACAGGGGTCATCTTGAGCTCCTGCCCTTCATATCCATTATACTTCAGGATCAGTAGAGAAAAGAGATACCCACAGAAATCCTCTCTGAGGAATTTTTGTGGCATGTAGCAGAGTCAGAGCCTGGCTCCAGCCTCTAAGTATGGCCAGACTTTGGAGGCTGACCTTAACTTGACATGACAGCCGTTTGGGGGTAGTTTGATTTCCTGTCACAACATTCACAAGCCAGCTAATTTCCTGATTTATCTTTTCAGAAAATTATGGTGTATCAATCCATTTCTGTGTTCTCCAGAACCTGGGTAAGAAATCCTCTTGCATTTTGTGAGTGCCTGCATCCCTGGAAGGTAGGAGAATAAAGAGGACCTACCTGGACACCTGCTTAAACATGAAGAGATATTCTGTGCCATAGCGGAGAACTAAGCCATGAGAAAATGTTCTCAATGCTAATCTGGGCACTATGAGGATTTGAGGTGCCATCTTGGAATGACATTGATGGTACTCCAAGCTGAGGAGGCTAGACACACAGACTCATTAATTATCTCATTAATTCAATGATATAAATTAAATGGAATATTATGATATTTGGCTTTTGATTGTTACTTAATGAACGGCAGTAGTCATTGTTATTACTACTATTATTACTATTAATGCTATTACTACTACCATTACTACCACAGTTTTTACCTCAGCTCGACTCTGACAGTTCTGTGGAAATGTTTAACCTTTGAGCCACTTAGGGACTTTCATCTTCCATTCCATGGAACACTGCACCAGTATAGTATCCCACAATATATGTCATTATGCCTATTCCATAATTCACTTTTAAAACTTTTTTCAAATGACTGGATAACAAAACTGTTATCAAATATGTATTTCCACATGCCTATGAATCCATGTGCATCTGTCATCACCAGTGGAAAAAGAAAACAGAACAGCTCATCCAAGTTAGTGATATTTTAATTAAACTTTGGATTTGCCCATGTCCTGACTTTTAAATGCCAACTTTCTTTTCTTTAGATACTGTGCTTACAGATGCAACTTTGTTTGACTCTCTCATAGAAAGCGTTAGGATGGAAGTTACAGATGTTCTCAGTCTGTACATATTTAAGTTTTGCCAGCCCCTTGAGGATGGCTCTTGGCAAAGGCAAAGCTGTTGAAACACATGGGTTGTGCCATATGCAAACTGCTGTGTCCCTCACTACACTTCCAATTTCAGACATTTTGGAGCCAGTGACTTGGAACACAATGTCCTGTAGAGCTGGATTTACACTTCAGTGAAAGGGGAAAACTTAGCAGATTATAAACTTGTATAGTTCCTTTATATAGTATTGTTGATAGAGAAATAATTAAAATCTATAGTGTATTCCTATTTTTCTTTTTTGCTTAATTTTCTTGAACTCAGAGACATGTAAAACTTTCTCAATCAGTTGAGTTTGAACATATCAACTATCATTGAGTTGAGCATATCAACTTTGATTTTCATATCAAATCACTATTGCTCTTGCACTTTCTCGTGGAGGTTATAATATGTTCCTACAGGCACCACTTCTCCCCATCCCTTTGAACAGAAACAGTGATCCTTTCCAGAGCTGAAAATAATCCAAAGTATAAGATGAGCTCCTGACCTGGGGCACCTGGGTGGCTCAGTGGTTTAGGATGAGCTCCTGACCTTTACACTGTGGTTATGAAAATGAAGGAAAGTCAGAGGTCTAAGTGATGTTCTTTCACTGCACTTAGAGGTTCCATTAAAAACTTGCTTACTTTAAATAATCTTAAACAACTCTATTAAATCTATACTTCTCCCAACCTCTATGGGCAAATTTACATTGCTATTTGCCTGCCTCATAATCAACTTCAGGAAAAGAGTTTAAAATAGCACAGAGTAAACGCCATGTTAAAAAATTACTAAGTTAAGTTTTGCAAATGGTAAAGGTTTTGAAAATATATGAGGAAAAATAGGGTATATTAGTGTGATAAAACATGCAACACCAAGATGGTGATAAAACGTAATCTCCATATGTCAAGTTAGTTCAGGACTATTAGATTAGGTAAAAAGAAACTTAGATAGTTTTTCCTTAAAATAAGCATAATATTAATGTTCTTAAATAGCAAAGTGTTTCATGTTGCTTTAACACTGATGGTTGGGTGATTGATATCGGGATGTTAGTCTTCATGTAGGCACTGACCTTATTAGCCAAGTCTCTTAGTTTTCTTTTCTTTTTTTTTTAAATTTTTTATTTTTTATAAACATATATTTTTATCCCCAGGGGTACAGGTCTGTGAATCACCAGGTTTACACACTTCACAGCACTCACCAAAGCACATACCCTCCCCAATGTCCATAATCCCACTCCCTTCTCCCAAACCCCCTCCCCCCAGCAACCCTCAGTTTGTTTTGTGAGATTGAGAGTCACTTATGGTTTGTCTCCCTCCCAATCCCATCTTGTTTCATTTATTCTTCTCCTACCCACTTAAGCCTCCATGTTGCATCACCACTTCCTCATATCAGGGAGATCATATGATAGTTGTCTTTCTCTGCTTGACTTATTTCGCTAAGCATGATACGCTCTAGTTCCATCCATGTTGTCGCAAATGGCAAGATTTCATTTCTTTTGATGGCTGCATAGTATTCCATTGTGTATATATACCACATCTTCTTGATCCATTCATCTGTTGATGGACATCTAGGTTCTTTCCATAGTTTGGCTATTGTGGACATTGCTGCTATAAACATTCGGGTGCATGTGCCCCTTTGGATCACTACATTTGTATATTTAGGGTAAATACCCAATAGTGCAATTGCTGGGTGCAGAAAAATGAAATTGGACCATTTCCTTACACCACACACAAAAATAGACTCAAAATGGATGAAGGACCTCAATGTACGAAAGGAATCCATCAAAATCCTTGAGGAGAACATGGGCAGCAACCTCTTCGACCTCTGCTGCAGCAACATCTTCCTAGGAACAACGCAAAAGGCAAGGGAAGCAAGGGAAAAAATGAACTATTGGGATTTCATCAAGATCAAAAGCTTTTGCACAGCAAAGGAAACAGTTAACAAAATCAAAATACAACTGACAGAATGGGAGAAGATATTTGCAAACGACATATCAGATAAAGGACTAGTGTCCAGAATCTATAAAGAACTTAGCAAACTCAACACCCAAAGAACAAATAATCCAATCTTAGTTTTCTTTACGATCTCCCAAACCCTTTGCCAGTAAAAATATTTTGCCTCATTATGCCCTAGAATTTCCCTTTTCTTTGTCTTGTTTTTCAACTACAATAAATACATTTTGGGGGGTACTGTTAAAGTGTTTTGGTCCATAATTAGTCTGTAAGCACCTGGTGAACAATGGCTGTGGGCAGAGAACTGGAATGTGCAGGATACAAAGAGAATTATGGTTTGTAGTGCTGTTGTTTGGAAGAAAAATATTACATAGATTTTGCATTGTTGAATTTTAATAAATGCTACTCAGAGATGACAGCAGGTGTGACATGAGTAGAGGTGGGGGTTTTCTTTTACATAATCTGTATGAAGGCATCCAAACATGCACTTTCCATGAAAGGTGCCAGGAGGGTTTGAAAACAGGTCCCACCGGCTCCCTCCCTTCATGCAACCAACTCCAACAGCTGCTGGAGCTGCACTGATGCTCCTGTGCTTTGCAGAGTGCAAAGCTTTTCTTTGCCCTTTCTTCACAAATAGTTAATACATCTTTACAAAAGACCTCTGGCTATCCATACAATAAAATTCTTCTCACATCTCTGAAAATAACCTGAAATAAAAGTTTATGTTAAACAATTGTAAGAGATTTCACCAAAATGAGTAAGCTTACATGCCAAGTACTTTCTCTAGTTTCTATGTAAGTGAAATTCTCTTAAAATAAGATTCAATCATATTATTAAATAAATGGTATTTCCAAACAGTCTCGGATAATCCCCAGTTTGCTCACGGAACCCATTCAGGCTAGATTTTGAGATGTGCTTCTCATTCTTTGAGCACCTCCAAGCTTTTGGCATGAACATGTGTTTCAGAGACAGCTTGTTCTTGTTCCTAAGTCCTCTCAGTAGGGAAAGCTAAAGAGTATTTTTATCTATCCATATGTGTGTATATTTGTATAAAAAATATTAGGCTATCCTTTTCTTTTTTCCCTCCTAATGTGTAATTCCCTTCTCCAATGAGAAGGAAACCTGCTTCTATTATACCTACTGTTTGCTTCATTTGCTCAGTCCCCTCCTGAATCAGACATCACCCACCCCCTCCTCTCTGCCCTCCAGGGCAGGCTGTACTCTACACCCAACCCTGAAGACCACTACTCCTGCTTTAGTTCCAACTTATATTACTTTAGAAATAATTGTAAGGCGAGACAGAGAACATAAAACAACAAATAAAGTGTATAAACAACTTGTGACTGAATAATCTACCTCATAGAAAATGAAGAGTTAAAATAGAAACAAAATATAATTTTTTATATATATATATATATATATATATATATATATGAAGGAAAAAAACCTGTTTAAGAGTATATGAAATTATCTCATAAAGCTGCCAATCCCATTCATTTTATTCCATATATTTAAAGATATCTCATTAAAAATACCATTTGTATTACACACAGGTAACTAAAGGTTGCGGGAGTGGAGGGGGGATGGAGTAGCTGGGTAATGGACATTGGGGAGGGTATGTGTTATGGTGAGTGCTGTGAATTGTGTAAGACTGATGAATCACAGACCTGTATCCCTGAAACAAATAATACATTATATGTTAATAAAAAAATAATTCCACACACCTCTGTGTGTGTGTGTGCTTTAATAACCAGATTCAAAAATTCACAAAGAAAAGGGCACAAAGATACTAGAATATCAGAAAAGGACAAGTGTTGTGGAGTAATTAAAAAAAAATAGATTTCTAGGGGAGCCTGTGTGGTTGAATCAATTATGCATCTGACACCTGATTTCAGCTCAGGTCTTGATCTCAGGCTCCTGAGTTCCAGCCCTGTGTTGGGTTCCATGCTAGGCATGGAGTCTACTTAAAAAATAATAATAATAAAAAAAATTTGATTGCTAACAGTGCAGCCTAAGGCAAACAGGTCAAAAGGATATAATAGTGTTCAGAAATAGATATCCAAACATAGAGGAATGCATTTTACTTCCGCATGGCATTTTATATGAGTGCCAATGTATGAATTACTTAATAATTTTTGACAGGAAACTGAGTAGACATCCTATACTAAAATCCTACCAAATCAACTCCAGTTGAATCAAATATTAAATTTATGATATTTAACCATGAAAGTAGTAGAATAAAGTAAGGAATATAAAAACGATATTATTTCCAAAAGGAAATCAATGTAAAGTTTTCAAATGTAGTAAAATGTTGATGAAAATAAAATATTTTCCATGAAATTTCTTCAATAAATAAAACATCAAATACCTTTCACATTTCTTGGGGGTATCATAAGCATTCCATTGCATATGATAAGCTTTTGTCTTTTGAAAGTATTCCCTCCGTTTGACTAGCACCTTCTGTTCACATCCTCATTTTAAGCAATTTCTGCATTTTCATGTCATTCAGATTGTCTGGTGCAGATAAAATGTAGATATTAGTGATTTACCTATAGTATTTCATTTTTTCTTACACAGAGAATGTTTGAAAGAGTGAGATTACTTTTTTTTTTCCTTAATATTCCCCAGATTTTCCAAAAGGCTAATATTTGGCTGAGGCCAAGGAGGATTAAGATTCTGTTATATCTACCTGGATAGTGTGATTTTAGGCCACCTATGGTCTACAGACATGAAGGTCTTTGTGTTTTTTGGGAACTTCATGAATGTTTGGAAAACACTGAGTCAAATTGAGTCCCCCAAGAAAGGTATGCTAAAGTTTTAACCCCACACCCCAGTACTTTAGAATGTGACCTTATTTGAAAATAGGGTCTTCACAAACTTAAGTAGGTTAAGATGAGGTCATTAGAGTGGGTCTTAATCCAGTATGACTGGTGTCTTTGATAAAAGGGAACTTTGGGCACAAACACAGAGGGAAGGCATTGTGAGGACAGAAAGAATACCTGGTGAAGAACGAAAATTGAGATGAACCATCTACCATTCAAGGAATATCTGAGGCTATGAGAAGTCAGAATGAGGTCTGGAACACATCTTTTTTAAGAGCCTTCAGAAGGAGCATGGCACTGCTGACATCTTAATTTTGGACTTCTAGGCTTTGAGAATGAGACTATAAGTTCTGCTGTTTTAAGTTATCCCATCTGTGATAGTTTATAACAGTAGTCCTAGGAAACTAAAACAGTATACCAGGTCTTTATGGAACAAGGGGAAAAAAAAATCAGAACTTCTCTTACTTTCTGAACTGCTTTTTTTTTTTTCTTCTTCTTCTTTTTTTGAGCCCATGTGGAGAAGAGCAGAGACTGAAAGTGGTGTTTCCTGGAGAACTTTTAGAGATATGGTGAAGGAATATGAACAACCGTATCTCCTAGAATGTGTAACCAACAGAATGGATTAAAAACTGAAATTGAGTTCATTCTTACTCTATAACTCCTGAACTTTGAAGATTGTGTCATTGGGCCGCTTTGGTGGGCAACCTCAGGAATTTTAATAATTGGCAATGAGGAAACTTCAGCATACTGATGAACAGATGATCTTGCCAAGAGGAAACTGGGACAGGAGAGGAAGATCAATCAAGGCTTCAAGGCATTATGGCTTAATACATTTTGAGAGTCCATGTGGGCCATCCAAGGAGTGACTGTGAAATACATGGGCACAGATACCAAGAAAAGGCTAGAGAGTTTCCCCAGATAAATGCGGACATAAGCAAGTTATTTGTGTTATTATTAAAATGACCCTCATCTACCTCCATAGCCTGAGTCCTAAGGACAGTGAGTTTACTATTTATTTTTTATTTTAAAAAATATTTTATTTATTTATTTGACAAAGAAAGAAATTACAAGTAGGCAGAGAGGCAAGCAGAGAGAGAGATGGAAGCAGGTTCCCTGCTAAGCAGAGACCCGCCCCCCCCCCCATGCTGGGCTTGATTCCATGACCCTGAGATCATGACCTGAGCCTAAGGCTTAACCCCCTGAGCCACCCAGACACCCTAGCAGTGGGTTTACTATTAATCCAATTCTGACTAAAAATCAATGATTCTGCTTTGATATTTGAATTTTAGTTCGGTCAAGACTCAGTACTTACTCTCTGCCCCCCTCCATTAGTATCCAGTTTATCATTCTTTCTCTGATTACATATCTACTGGGATTTTAGCAACAAGAATTTTAGTAAGCACAAGAAGTTACATTATTTGCACTTACCATGGTTTCTAGTAGGAAGCTAACAAGCATTTTAATGATATTATATGTTATTGCAAAATGTTTGATGGCTGTACATACAGAGATAAATTAAAAAGTGATACAGACAAAAAAAAAACACTTTAAATCGGTATAGAGTAGGCAGAGAAGACCTCCACAGGAAGTGAAACCTATTATAAAGGGACTGGATGATTTCCAGATGATAAGGGGAAGGGGAACATCCTAGGTAGAGGCAAAGCACATGTAATCATGGAAGAGATTTGTTAATGAAATAAAAATGATTTTAAATTTCTTCAGTACTTAGGTTGAGATTCATGAAGTGAAAGATGAAGTTAACTGATATGTAGCATTCACAGAATAAAATTATCTTTATGCACACCATACATTTTATCATGGGAAATTATTGAAAATTAAAGAGTAAAGGACTGGTAAGACTATATTTGCAAAGTATAAAACATTGATGATATTATAAATTATAATAAATATAAAAATCACACATGAGTATTCATAAAGATTCTCCAATTTAGCTTTCCATTTCTCTTCTTACTTTATTGAACCTCTTTTTCATTTTACTTAGATTGTGCCTTGAATGTCCAGTGAAATGTCCCATGAAAAGTGTCTTTAGAGGTAAGATTAAGAAAATCCACGGCATAAAATGAAGGAGGCCATGTTAAGATAAGGTACTCACATAACCACCATGGACTTATTTCTAGGAGCGCTAAAAAATCACCTGGAATCCACTGCTTGAGAGATACATTTAGAAAGCCAATCTTCACAGAATACTCTCTCTACATACTACTCCAGTACATATAATTTCTGGGTTAAGGTCAACAAAAACAATTAACTCCACATTTCAGCATTTCTTTACTTTCTTTACTTCTTAATAAAAGATGCTTGCTTTATTAAATCTCAGCTCTTGCTTTTTTTTTTTCTTTTCCCCCCTTCTAGCTCTTTTTCCTCCTCATAGGAGATATAATTCCCTAAGGAATTTGTACATAAAGAAAAACATTTTCTGGGCCACTTGGGTGGCTCAGTCAGTTAAGTGGCTACTTTCAGCTCAGGTCATGATCCTGGAGTCCTGGGATGGAGCCCCATGTTGGGCTTGGTGTTCAGTGGGATTCTGCTTCTCCCTCTGACCCTCTCTCATCTTGTACTCTCTCTCATTTTCTCTCTCTCTCTAGTAAATAAAATATTTAAAAAAAAGACATTTCTTCCTCACAAGAGGAGTGTTTAAGCATTAAACAGTATATACACCATTTTGAATCCGCCAGTATCAATTCTTTTTTTTTTTAAATATGGCAATAGCATTTTATTTTATCATGCTTTACATATTTTTTTTTAATTTTTTATTTTTGATAAACATATATTTTTATCCCCAGGGGTACAGGTCTGTGAATCACCAGGTTTACACACTTCACAGCACTCACCAAATCACATACCCTCCCCAATGTCCATAATCACACCCCCTTCTCCCAAACCCCCTGCCCCCGGCAACCCTCAGTTTGTTTTGTGAGATTAAGAGTCACTTATGGTTTGTCTCCCTCCCAATCCCATCTTGTTTCATTTATTCTTCTTCTACCCACTTAAGCCTCGATGTTGCATCACCACTTCCTCATATCAGGGAGATCATATGATAGTTGTGTTTCTCTGCTTGAATTATGTCGCTAAGCATGATACGCTCTAGTTCCATCCATGTTGTCGCAAATGGCAAGATTTCATTTCTTTTGATGGCTGCATAGTATTCCATTGTGTATATATACCACATCTTCTTGATCCATTCATCTGTTGATGGACATCTAGGTTCTTTCCATAGTTTGGCTATTGTGGACATTGCTGCTATAAACATTTGGGTGCATGTGCCCCTTTGGATCACTACATTTGTATCTTTAGGGTAAATACCCAATAGTGCAATTGCTGGGTCATAGGGCAGTTCTATTTTCAACATTTTGAGGAACCTCCATGCTGTTTTCCAGAGTGGCTGCACCAGCTTGCATTCCCACCAACAGTGTAGGAGGGTTCCCCTTTCTCCGCATCCTCGCCAGCATCTGTCATTTCCTGACTTGTTGATTTTAGCCATTCTGACTGGTGTGAGGTGATATCTCATTGTGGTTTTGATTTGTATTTCCCTGATGCCGAGTGATATGGAGCACTTTTTCATGTGTCTGTTGGCCATCTGGATGTCTTCTTTGCAGAAATGTCTGTTCATGTCTTCTGCCCATTTCTTGATTGGATTATTTGTTCTTTGGGTGTTGAGTTTGCTAAGTTCTTTATAGATTCTGGACACTAGTCCTTTATCTGATATGTCGTTTGCAAATATCTTCTCCCATTCTGTCAGTTGTCTTTTGATTTTGTTAACTGTTTCTTTTGCTGTGCAAAAGCTTTTGATCTTGATGAAATCCCAGTAGTTCATTTTTTCCCTTGCTTCCCTTGCCTTTTGCGTTGTTCCTAGGAAGATGTTGCTGCGGCAGAGGTCGAAGAGGTTGCTGCCCGTGTTCTCCTCAAGGATTTTGATGGATTCCTTTCGTACATTGAGGTCCTTCATCCATTTTGAGTCTATTTTTGTGTGTGGTGTAAGGAAATGGTCCAATTTCATTTTTTGCATGTGGCTGTCCAATTTTCCCAGCACCATTTATTGAAAAGGCTGTCTTTTTTCCATTGGACATTCTTTCCTGCTTTGTCGAAGATTAGTTGACCATAGATTTGAGGGTCTATTTCTGGGCTCTCTATTCTGTTCCATTGATCTATGTGTCTGTTTTTGTGCCAGTACCATGCTGTCTTGATGATGACAGCTTTGTAATAGAGCTTGAAGTCCGGAATTGTGATGCCACCAACGTTGGCTTTCTTTTTCAATATCCCTTTGGCTATTCGAGGTCTTTTCTGGTTCCATATAAATTTTAGAATTATTTGTTCCATTTCTTTGAAAAAGATGGATGGTACTTTGATAGGAATTGCATTAAATGTGTAGATTGCTTTAGGTAGCATAGACATTTTCACAATATTTATTCTTCCAATCCAGGAGCATGGAACATTTTTCCATTTCTTTGTGCCTTCCTCAATTTCTTTCATGAGTACTTTATAGTTTTCTGAGTATAGATTCTGTGTCTCTTTGGTTAGGTTTATTCCTAGGTATCTTATGGTTTTGGATGCAATTGTAAATGGGATTAACTCCTTAATATCTCCTTCTTCTGTCTTGCTGTTGGTGTAGAGAAATGCAACTGATTTCTGTGCATTGATTTTATATCCTGACACTTTACTGAATTCCTGTATAAGTTCTAGCAGTTTTGGAGTGGAGTCTTTTGGGTTTTCCACATATAGTATCATATCATCTGCGAAGAGTGATAATTTGACTTCTTCTTTGCCGATTTGGATGCCTTTAATTTCCTTTTGTTGTCTGATTGCTGAGGCTAGGACCTCTAGTACTATGTTGAATAGCAGTGGTGATAATGGACATCCCTGCCGTGTTCCTGACCTTAGCGGAAAAGCTTTCAGTTTTTCTCCATTGAGAATGATATTTGCGGTGGGTTTTTCATAGATGGCTTTGATGATATTGAGGTATGTGCCCTCTATCCCTACACTTTGAAGAGTTTTGATCAGGAAGGGATGTTGTACTTTGTCAAATGCTTTTTCAGCATCTATTGAGAGTATCATATGGTTCTTGTTCTTTCTTTTATTGATGTGTTGTATCACATTGACTGATTTGCGGATGTTGAACCAACCTTGCAGCCCTGGAATAAATCCCACTTGGTCGTGGTGAATAATCTTTTTAATGTACTGTTGAATCCTATTGGCTAGTATTTTGTTGAGTATTTTCGCATCTGTGTTCATCAAGGATATTGGTCTATAGCTCTCTTTTTTGGTGGGATCCTTGTCTGGTTTTGGGATCAAGGTGATGCTGGCCTCATAAAATGAGTTTGGAAGTTTCCTTCCATTTCTATTTTTTGGAACAGTTTCAGGAGAATAGGAATTAGTTCTTCTTTAAATGTTTGGTAGAATTCCCCCGGGAAGCCGTCTGGCCCTGGGCTTTTGTTTGTTTGGAGATTTTTAATGACTGTTTCAATCTCCTTACTGGTTATGGGTCTGTTCAGGCTTTCTATTTCTTCCTGGTTCAGTTGTGGTAGTTTATATGTTTCTAGGAATGCATCCATTTCTTCCAGATTGTCAAATTTATTGCCGTAGAGTTGCTCATAGTATGTTCTTATAATAGTTTGTATTTCTTTGGTGTTAGTTGTGATCTCTCCTCTTTCATTCATGATTTTATTTATTTGGGTCCTTTCTCTTTTCTTTTTGATAAGTCGGGCCAGGGGTTTATCAATTTTATTAATTCTTTCAAAGAACCAGCTCCTAGTTTCGTTGATTTGTTCTATTGTTTTTTTGGTTTCTATTTCATTGATTTCTGCTCTGATCTTTATGATTTCTCTTCTCCTGCTGGGCTTAGGGTTTCTTTCTTGTTCTTTCTCCAGCTCCTTTAGGTGTAGGGTTAGGTTGTGTACCTGAGACCTTTCTTGTTTCTTGAGAAAGGCTTGTACCGCTATATATTTTCCTCTCAGGACTGCCTTTGTTGTGTCCCACAGATTTTGAACCGTTGTGTTTTCATTATCATTTGTTTCCATGATTTTTTTCAATTCTTCTTTAATTTCCCGGTTGACCCATTCATTCTTTAGAAGGATACTGTTTAGTCTCCATGTATTTGGGTTCTTTCCAAACTTCCTTTTGTGGTTGAGTTCTAGCTTTAGAGCATTGTGGTCTGAAAATATGCAGGGAATGATCCCAATCTTTTGATACCAGTTGAGTCCTGATTTAGGACCGAGGATGTGATCTATTCTGGAGAATGTTCCATGTGCACTAGAGAAGAATGTGTATTCTATTGCTTTGGGATGAAATATTCTGAATATATCTGTGATGTCCATCTGGTCCAGTGTGTCATTTAAGGCCTTTATTTCCTTGCTGATCTTTTGCTTGGATGACCTGTCCATTTCAGTGAGGGGAGTGTTAAAGTCCCCTACTATTATTGTATTATTGTTGATGTGTTTCTTTGATTTTGTTATTAATTGGTTTATATAGTTGGCTGCTCCCACATTGGGGGCATAGATATTTAAAATTGTTAAATCTTCTTGTTGGACAGACCCTTTGAGTATGATATAGTGTCCTTCCTCATCTCTTATTATAGTCTTTGGCTTAAAATCTAATTGATCTGATATAAGGATTGCCACTCCCTGCTTTCTTCTGATGTCCATTAGCATGGTAAATTCTTTTCCACCCCCCTCACTTTAAATCTGGAGGTGTCTTCGGGCTTAAAATGTGTTTCTTGGAGGCAACATATAGATGGTTTTTTTTTTTTTTATCCATTCTGATACCCTGTGTCTTTTGACAGGGGCATTTAGCCCATTCACATTCAGGGTAACTATTGAGAGATATGAATTTAGTGCCATTGTATTGCCTGTAAGGTGACTGTTACTGTATATGGTCTCTGTTCCTTTCTGATCTACCACTTGTAGGCTCTCTCTTTGCTTAGAGGACCCCTTTCAATATTTCCTGTAGAGCTGGTTTGGTATTTGCAAATTCTTTCAGTTGTTGTTTGTCCTGGAAGCTTTTAATCTCTCCTTCTATTTTCAATGATAGCCTAGCTGGATATAGTATTCTTGGCTGCATGTTTTTCTCGTTTAGTGCTCTGAAAATATCATGCCAGCTCTTTCTGGCCTGCCAGGTCTCTGTGGATAAGTCAGCTGCCAATCTAATATTTTTACCATTGTATGTTACAGACTTCTTTTCCCGGGCTGCTTTCAGGATTTTCTCTTTGTCATTGAGACTTGTAAATTTTACTATTAGGTGATGGGGTGTGGGCCTATTCTTATTGATTTTGAGGGGCATTCTCTGAACCTCCTGAATTTTGATGCTCCTTCCATGAACTGACTTGTTCTTTGTTTTTTTGTTTTTCCCCTGAAACATGGTGGAAGAGTAGTAATAGTCAAAGAGACAGTTTGGGCCAAAAGGCTAGAAGAATGTGGGGTGTGTAAAGGAAAAATTATAAGCTTAAAAACATGGAGAGATCTATGTATAAAAATTGCCTCAGTCACTTACTAGCTCTGTGACCTTGAGTAAGTTATTTACTTCTGAGTCAGAGTTCCATACCATAAAAATGGAATCATAATATCTGCTTATTATGATCACTGTGAGGATTAAATGAGATAGCATATCAATCATGTAACAAACACACTGTAACTGCTCATACTAAATAACTAGTGTTATAATCGCTAGTGTATAAATTCATAATGAATACAAAGATAACTCCATAGCAATTACATGAGCAGTCAAAATTGCACATAGTTCCACTCCTGTAGGTACAATAATGTATCAAGGTGAATCCCTTAGAAAATCTTAAACAGCCGTTTCCTCCCATACTGAGAAAAATCTCCCTCCTTTGTCCTTGATTACCAACTCCGTCTCTATCACTGCATTCTTGCAGCATGGATTGGCATTAGGACACACGATCATTCATACATTAAGTTAACAAACAAATTCAATAATTATTGAGTAACCATGATGATAAGGAATTAGAAGTTGAGAAACTAGATAGCATTGAATGTAGACCATGGAAACCTTCTAATCACCTACCTATTTTCAAATGTAAATATTTTATTTATGTTTCTTTTAAGCTTAATAGCTTTTGATATTACCATCAAAATGAAGATAGATGCTAATTTTAAACTAGTTTAAACTCTAAAGAAGCATTTTGTTTGTTTGCTTTTCTAACTTAGCAGAAATTTTTTTCCCACTAGAAGTCCTTTTGTAGTGATATACAGGCTCAATATGTTCTGTAGATAACACAACACAAGATCAAAATGTGCAGAAGTAAAATAAATGGCGTCTGAGGATCATCTGTTGTCCGTAGGCAGCGTGTTGGCAGCAATTCCGTTTGCTTTACTGCAGACTTGACAGACATCCTGCTCTCTGAAGGCAAAGCTAACATGCTTTGGCAGTAGCTGCAAAAGCAGCTTCGGGTGATTAAATCTTAGTCTTCCTGTCAGGAAACGGGCTGTGATGTCTTTTCTCACAACTACTTATGTCTCATTACAAGCCTTTTTACTTCTCCATAGACTTAGACATTACCGATTAAATGTGTTCATAGACCATGTTTTATTAATCAAGCCATTTACCTTTATATTTCAGATGATATTATGGTTTCCATGCTAATTAAAAAGAAGCTAAAATATAGAAAATACAGTTGTGTAAACACTGATGCTTTCATATGCCTTTGAATTTTAAACTCACATTCTTGTTTTTTTAATAATCTAAGTAATGAAATTTTATTCTTTCTTTGCTTACATAAGATTTATTCCAGCACTTTGAATAAGTACTCCCTTATTTACTGTTTTTTTTTTCTTTTTTTAAAAAATTATTTGACAAAGACACACATACACACACACACAGAACACTAGCAGGGGGAGCAGCAGAGAGAGAAGCAGACTCCCCACTGAACAGAGAGCCTCACGTGGGGCTTGATCCCAGGACGCTGGGATCATGACCTGAGCAGAAGGCAGAGGCTTAATCAACTGAACCACTCAAGTGCTCCTATTTTCTGTTTTTATTGTTTTTGATGAGAATTCTGACAGAAATATTATTGGGGTTCTCTTATACATAATTGCTTGTGTCTTGCAGCTTTCAAAATATTCTCTTTACATATCTCTTTCAACGTTTTTACTATGATGTGTTCAGATGCCCAACCCTTGTTGTTTCCCCTACTTGATGAAGTTCTTGATTTATAAATGTTTTTCATCAGATTTGTGAAGTTTTCAGCCATTAATTATTATAACATATATATTTTTTTCTTTTCCACCCTCTTGCCTGTCCTGGTAGTCTCATGTGCAGTTTGAATATAATGTCTTTTCACATTTCTCTGAGGGTTTAATTATTTTCCCTCCCTTTCCTCATGCCCCACTCTATTCTGACTGCATAAACTGTTTTGACCCCTCTTCAAGTGCACTAATTCTTTCCTTTGCCAATTTAAATCTACAGTTGAGTACCTCTGATGAAATTTTCCTTTCAGTTATTTTACATTTCAACTACTGGATTTTCAGGGTTTTTTTTTTTTTTTTTTCATATAATTTATACCTTCTTACTGATATTCTCTACTAGATGAGACATCATTATACCTTCCTTTACTTTTCAAAGCATACTTCACTCTAATCACTGAACATATGTATAATGGCTCCTTTAACGACTTTAATAAACCTGATTTTGGGGCCCTCTCACAAGCAGTTTCTATCATCTGCCTTTTTTTTTTTTTTTCCTGTGTATCTGTCATACTTCCCTGTTTCTTTGAATGTCTAATCACTGTTTGTTGAACACTGGAAATTTGAATCAATATATTGCAGTGTCTCTGGATACTGCCACCCACTTTGTGGATATCTTTAGGTTGTTTGTTCATTTGCTTAGTGACTTAAATGGACAATTATTTTTTTTAAATTTTATTTATTTGTTTGACAGAGAGAGAGAGATCACAAGCAGGCAGAGAGAGAGGAGGAAGCAGGCTCCCCGCTGAGCAGAGAGCCTGATGTGGGGCTCGATCCCAGGACCCTGGGATCATGACCTGAGCCAAAGGCAGAGGCTTAATCCACTGAGCCACCCAGGAGCCCCAATGGACAATTATTTTTTTAAGTTGATTTCCCATACAGTGTGAATTCTATGAGGACGTTCTTCCGAGGGTGCAGACAAGGCTTGCACATGTCACCTTGAGATGATAATGGTTCTATTTGGATTCTTAACCTTTCTGTTAAACTCTCAGCTTCTGGTGGTTATACCCAGTTATTAGACTTTACCAGGTGTGGGTCTTTCTCTATTTGTGGCAATGCCCTGGACATAAATTGCTCCATTGTATGATTCAATTAAATTTAGGGTTCTTTTCAGGGATAATCTATGAAGTTAGTCTTTGATTTATGTTCTAACATCAGTAGGATTCTTTTTAACTATATATTATTTTGGTTCTCTCTGATAGACTAATGAGTCTATTATTTAGTTTGCAGCTCTCATGGACCTACCACCCTCTTAATTTTTATCTTGTTTTCCTGTTGGGTGAACAAGTCTTCAGAGCTTTTCACATCACCAATCCAGAATTCCACATGGTTCTTTTCAAAAAGTTAATTCAGGAAGGTTAATTGAGTCAAATGGAAAGTTACTTGGGGTGAAAAAGAAGCTAGAATAACTTTCTAGAGTATATCATAAAATAAGTATGCATTCATATGCCCATGCTCTCCTATTATATCAATCTTAGTAAGAAAAAAAAATGCAACAATTGTCTTGTACTTCTGACAGATAAAACCACAAATTTTTAACTACATTGGTCCTAACTCATATGTATGAAAAGCAAGACCAAAAATTATCAAATAATTTCCAGGGAACATAGCTGCTTGCCAGACAACATTTGGTACCCAATTAGGCAAAATTTATAATACCTGGAATCCTGTCAAAGATTATCAGGCATGCAGAGCCTAGAAAATGCAACCTGTGGTGAAAGAGAAAAACAGTAAAAGCAACCAATGTAAAGAAACCCAGAACTGATACACATGCTAAAATGAACATACAAGAATCTCAAATGTAATTATAATTAGATAGTATATACTCAAAAGATTAAATAGAAATTTGCAAGATATGTAAGAGATCAGTATAAACTTTTTTATAGATGGAACATACAGTGCATGAGATGAAAAATGTGCTGGTTGGGATAAATGACAAGAATTTGCAGAAAGAAAAAAAATATATTAATGAAAAAACATGTGAGTAGGCTGTGGGTAAACTTCAACACTCTAATATATGTATAACCATACTCTTCATAAAATACAAAAGCAGATATTTAAAGAAACAATGATGGAGTATTTTAAAAATTTGTCAAAAAGTAGGGGTGCCTGTGTGGCTTTGTTGGTTTAGGGTCTACCTTTGGTTCAGGTCATGATCCCAGGGTCCTGGGATGGAGATAGGCATCTGGCTCCCTGCTCAGTCGGGAGCCTGCTTCTCCCTCTCCTTCTGCCCCTCCCCCTGCTTGTGTGCTCTCTCTCTCTCTCTCTCTCTCTCTCCCCCTATCAAATAAATAAATAAAATCTTAAAAAAATAGTAATGGTGTTAAACACTTCAATTAAAGGTAGAAAGTTTCAGATTAAATTTTAAAAAGAGAAAAAAAGAGCAAGACCTAATTATGTACTGTGTACAGGAAGTGCAAAGGACATGAAGTCAAACAACAAAAACTAAAGCACAAATGAACTTGATTAGCCTGAGAAACATGTCAGTTTCTGGCCTCAATTTAAATCTTCATAATTAAAGTAGGTTAATTTATAGGAAAAACTTTGTCATTCTAAGAAAAAAAATCTCACCCAATGGTTTAAATACTTCTTGTGAAATCAAGTGTAAATCCAGGTCAGCTGTTAGAGGAGGGAAGCAGTTGGCTAAGGAAAGGCAACCTTAGAAGTGGTTGTGGAAGTGGATCCAGGGTAAATGGAAAGATGGAGGACCCTGGAGATCCAGGGAGAGTTAGGGAGGTTGAAAATATAGGGGCTTGCCCCTGTGCATGTATGTTTATCTCCAGCAGTCTTCAGGGTAGCAGACCATATGAGTGAAAAAGGCAGTTAATAATATTTATTTAACCTCTAAATATTTAAATTTTTTCTTTTCTTATTCTATTTACTCATTCCTACCTCTGTTTCTTCCATCTTTCCTTCCAGAGTTCTTTCTGTTCCTTTTATTTCCTCCTTATTTTCTGTTTTTTTTTCTTTCCTTCTTTCTTTCTTTCCTATCATTTTTGTCTTTTCTTAGTTCTCCCTTTTTTCTCCCTTTCTTTTTTCTTTCTGTCTTTTGTCTCTTCCCATTTTCATCCCTTTTACATTGAGCACATTTATGTGCCTGCTGTTATAATAAATGCACTATGATAATATTTGCACATCCTTACAATATACAAAAAATAACTCTAGTTTAGCAATGGACTACTGGTTGGGATGTGATTAAAGCCTTTACAATACCACATGACGTGATAGAAGCATCGCTCTGGGTTACTGGTGGTTATTGTACAAATGCACTTATATTTTCAAGAAATATTCTGATGAAGCTATCATATTAATTGTGCCATTATTTCCTTCATCAATCCACCTACTTGAATTAGTAAAAGGAAATGTTAATTTCAAGAGAGAGATCTAATCAAGTAAGAGGCTTGCATGAAAGAATATTAATAATTTTATTTAAAGTAGAATCTGAAGTATTTTTAGTTCAGTTACAGTCTGAGATCTTCAACTCATATGAAAAGTCAAGGATAAATTTGTGTCTTCGTTTATGCTTTTTCATAAGCTGTCTCATCTCACTGAATATGTGAAGACAGCTGATTTAAGTTTTGCTTTCTTTGCTAGTCAGATTTATAGAATGGCCCTCTAAGATTTCCTCCCCTAAACCCCGGACTATGTTTATAACATATTTTTGGATGATTATGCCTCTACATGGGAAGACACTTTTTTTTTTTTGACTTAGAATTAAAATTATCTTAGTAGGTTCAATCTAATTATAAGCCATTTAAAAACAGCATTTTCTCTGATTAATAGCAATAGGGAAAACACAGGTTTTCCAAATGCAATCAGGATTGATGTACTGCCCTGGCTTGGAACATGGAGAGAACCACACAGAAAGGCCCTGGAAATAGCGTCAAGGAGCTCAGAGTAACCCTTGGCTGACAACAAAGAAGAGACCTTCATTCTATAACTATAGAAGACCTGGAATCTAAGTAAAGAATCCAGTCTGCCTAGACTTCTGACTTAACAGGATGGTGAACTAATAAATGGGTTTTGTTTTAAGCTGCTCTGTTTGTGTTAATTGGCTAAGGTAGTAAAGAAAACCAGTACAGGTTTCTTTTGAACCCTTGTTTGTGTATTAGTATATGTCTACAACTGCTTTCAAAGATACAAAAGAAAAACCAATGCTGACACAAAATCATCTAAAAAATTAATATTTGACAAATCAAAATCATTGCCCTATTAATCCATCTTTCTGCCTTTTCAATATTCTAATTTTATTAGAAAAAGATATCTGAGCAACAAAGAATAGTATTTTGGTTGGATAAATTCATATATCTAATAAATCATGCTCTTCATAAATTTAGTGAAAGCGATCAATTCTTATTAAGCAACTACTATGAAAAACATTAAACTAGGTCTCAATGATATGTTCAAAATTTTCAAGAGAACTATTATTTGAGGATGGCATAGGTAAGGCATATTCCAAAGGAAGCTTATTTCTAAGTTTTTCTAATGGTGGCTGGTTGATTTTTCAAAACTGGACCTCCCTGATTAAACCTATCAGTAGCTTCCCATTAGATTAAGGATGACATCCAAAGTCCTTAAAATAGAAAATGTGGAATGAACTTCCCCTGGATTATTTGTCCAGTATTCTCTTTGCATTTATTTTCTTCCACAGTCTATGTTCCAGAAAGTCTAAACTACTTTCTGTTCCTATACAACAGATTTCCTTCATCACACCTCATTACTTATCTGTACTGCTCACTCTTCTTGAATGTTCTTCCTCTTACCTCAATTTCTTTGGCTAATTCCTCTATCTAAATTTTAGTTTAAATAGAACTCCTATGGGTTAGCTTTCCCTAACACCAACATCTGAAAGTGATGTATTGAGGCTCTGACTCTCCCATATTCAAACTGTTCATCTCAATGTAATAAAGTAATAATTATAACTTGACTGCCTATATTTTGCAGAAAATTGCAAGTCTCTTGAAAACTTATTTTAAGATCTACTTTTCTACCATCTAGTGGTCAGAACTAATAATACTGAAGCAGATGTTAATAAGTAAGTAGATTTTTGTGTAAATGAAGTGAGTGTTGAAGCGTAAGTAGGAATTAATTATCCAAGTGAAGAATAGGAAGGAGGGCTTTTCAAGCAAAAAAGACATCAATGGAGACAAGAATGAGTGTGGTGCATGTTGTAAACCACAATGAAAAGATGAGAAATGATAAACAATACAAATTATTAAAAACCAAGAATGTGAGAGATGTTATAGAGTGTCTCTGTATGATTCTTGTAAATTCTCTGTTAGTTTTGAATTATTTCATAATACAATTAATAAATTATTTGGAACGTAACATAAAATTAGAACTAAATATCAAAAAGTGAAGAAAAACTCCTAGACATTTGAGTTTGTAATCTTAGTTACCTAATACAGACTTTTAAGAAATTATTCTTTTCAAGTGCTTTATCAAGAGTTCATTTTTATTCACTTCTTTTCCCTTTAAGGTTCTAAAATTTTAGATCTTTATATTGTCTCAAAAAGCCTTCTACCCAGATGGGAATGTTATCCTCATGTAACACAGATTTTGTGATTGGTTATTCTATCAAACACATTCTGGCAATACAAAAACAAGCAGTATTTATAAAATCACAGCTATGTAATACCTTGGTTTCTTAATTTCTTTTTAACTTATATTAGTGTCTTCAACTTACTCTCTCAAACAAAATAATTTAGGTAAAGAAGCTCAATAGTACTAAACCCTTAGCAAATATATAGATTCTCCAAAAATAGATTCTGCAATAGTTGATATGGAAATGGACTTATCTTTTGCTAAGATAGATCAGTTTCAAAAAGAACATTTTGAAAATGTGTAGTTAGAAAAGCAGAAAATTTGATGGAGACTTGGATGTATTGTATTTTTACTAATCACAATGGATGAGAAGAGTCTACAGAGGAGAGCTTACACATTCAAAACTAAGAGATGAATCAAATCTAGAACATTACATTTAATATCAGATATTAAAAAACATGTTAAGTCAACATATCCTTTTGTAAACTTCTGATATGATCAGAGAATGATTTCATATGCTATTGTTATAAATAATACAACAGTTGTAACTAAAAGATACTGACTCAGAACATTCATTTTTATTTCTTTAGAACTTGGAAGGAGAGTAAAAAAATAGACCTTTGTGACTTGTCTAATAAAATGCCATCTTTTTAGAAAACTAGTTTTAAGCAATTCAGCATACCAGCACAGAGACAACTGTCTTGATATTTAGTAGGACCTTCTGCTATTAGAAATCTTATTTAAAAAATCATATTTCTTATTTCATGGAAAAAAAGGTAAATATTTTTCAAAAATTTCAAAGCTCTGGTTATGTTCTTTTCATTTTGTAAGCAGGATATTTTTCATAGAAAAATAAATTTGGCTGCTTTTTATCTATGTTTATGCATATGCTGGCTTAAGTAGGATACTCATAAACATTGTTGAAAAGCTTTGCAGATATTTGATACTAAGAACAAATTTATAAATTTATTATTTTCTGTTAAGCATTCAAATCTTTGAAAGCTAGAAGACATAATTTGTGTCCAGTGAGAGTGACTGTTATTCTTTAATTTGCTATCATGGTTTAATGACCATATTTCTAATTTTGCTTTTTTCCTTGGCAAAGTAAAAATTTGTGCAAAATATATCCAGTGACCCATTAATAATCCATTTTAACTTTATCATATTTGTTATTTATTCATCAAAATTGCTCCATGTTAAGAGAGATAATGCCTTTTTGTCATATCAGTGTCATCAGTAACACATTTATAATATTTTTATAGAGTAAATACTAAAATTGCTTGTGAAGGTGATGGTAAAACCATATTTTTTGTAGCTCCTTTAAAAGAGAAACTGGGCCGAGAAGTAGAACAGGAATACCTCTATTCCTTTGATAATCTCAGCCCACTTGTCACACTTGGCGATGGATCTATTATCCGTAGGGCAGATAAACTGTGTCTTTTACAGTAAAGACGGGACTGATTGATAGTTTTATGTGATAAGAGTCTGTCTTACCGGTTATCTCTTGGCAAGATGGAGCTAGAAATAGTTCCTTATTAAAAAAAATAGAAAATAAAAAATAAAGGTGACTTGTCTATAATGCTCCATTTATCACAAAATTAATATCTAGGATTGTTAGGATGGGAAGAATGTGTTATGTTATTGAATTGATGTCATCAATTTGACTCATTTAGCATCTTCCAGAAATGGCATGATAACTTTTGAAAAAAGTGGAAGATAATATAAGCTTTATATCAAGAGAGATTTTCTTAAAGTAGATGTTCTTAAAGATACTGCAGAAGTTGGTTTAATGTGTTCTCAGAAAAAGTAAAGTCAGCTTTATCTCATTGTTGGGAAAAAAGTTTTAGATGCATTTGCAAGTATGACTGCAATTAAAAGTTCTCCCTGATTCTCATTACACCATAATGCAATATCATTATCACTATCAAAGACTGCTGAGAGATTCAGGAGCAAGAGAAACCCATGCAATTATGTAATTAAAAGGCTGATCTTTGGATGGATGACAGAGCAAACTTTTTTTATCTTTCATAAAATTACTAAGAATGGTAATATGTAAAAACATTGAAAATGGACAAATCATGTCCTAATTTTCAAAAAGTCAAAAAAAGCCCCTGTGTTTTAAAAATCACAGATTAAAAGATTTATAAATTTCTAGAATATATACTTGACTTTGAGGAAATATTAAAAATGGAGGGACTCAAATCTCTAAATCAGAGTTAGATTGCACAAGCAAACATTTTTATTTAAATCATTTTCTTAATTATCTTTACACGCATGGAACAATTAACATATTTTATGATATTTCACATAGATGCTAATGTCAATCAGTTGGCTGAGGAAGTGATTGTCAAGTATCCTTACTACAAAGTTACTCTGTTTAGTTTTGTATTTTGTACTCTTCAAAAAAAGTCACTATGTGCAGCCCACAATTAAAGAGTGGAAGGCTATACACCACCTCTTTGAAGAGGCAGTATCTACAGAAGTTATTTGGAATTCTATTCTTCTGGGGGAAAAATGGGACATTTGTCTATTTTTCCCATTTATTAACTCAATCTATTTATACCATTATGAATTAATTTATTTTACAAATAATCTTTGGATTGTAATCAAATATTATACAATTAATTTTGTAATATTGACCATTGGTAGGTTTTTCAGTTGGCTCCTATGCCCTTTTGACATACCCTATTATTGTGTTTCTTGTTTGATTTGATTTGTTTTTTGTTTACCTGTTTATTGTGTGCTTTTTTACTTTAAAGCATCATATGATTCATTTTGTACACTTCCTGACCAGTCCCAGAATCAGCTACTTCTCTAAGGACCCCAGTTCCTTTACTGTCAAATAGCTTAGAAAGTATGATCTGGGCACTAGGTGTTCTCATTGCTACTAAGATGCTTTTATTGCCAGGCCCTCTAACCTGACAGAACAAGAAAATATATGTGTACATATGCATGTGTGTCTGTACTAAACTGTACATGCACATATCTATATATATGTTCATATGTAAGCATTTGCATCTATGTTAAGGTAAACATAAGTTCATACTGTTCTCCAACTCTGATCTATTACTACATGAATCACTTTAGTCTTCTCTCCTGGCTTGTACATAACCTACACCTCCACTCTAAAAAAACTTGACTCCCACCATCCACCACCTATTTATTTGTTTAATTCCATTATACATATGTAGTTGTTTCAAAATTATTAACTTGTGTATTCTTGGCCCCAACTTTATCAACAACCAGTATACAGTGTTTGTGTATGGTTCTTCTTGCTTTTAAAGGTATAACAGACTCCATTCATTTCTACAATGGCTACTCTTCCACTTATACCTGCCAGAACCATGAAGAGATTTTTTTTTTTGGATGTTCCTTGTGAGAACTTTGTGGGTCTCTGAAAGGCAATGTTCATGAAAATGTGGCACCTCAAAGGATTTACCTATTACTATACCAGTCCACACTCAGTTTCCAGCAATTCCTTCATATTTCTATTTAAGTTTCCTACCAATTAAACAACTCCCCTGTCTTCTGCACTAGACAAGCAGATCTGAATTAGTATATCTCATTGAATATACTTGTATCTCCACATTCCAGGGTCACCCAAGAAATAGAATTCATTTTCAAGGATTTTTTGTAGCTTTTTATAGTTTTAAGGACCATAGCGATGAGGTCCATGTTTTTCATGCTAGAGCTGAAACTGGCAGTTAAAAGGCATGCTTTCTATTATGAAAGCTAGGAATATGAGGAAGGAGTAATTATTCCTCCTAGATACACCAATGATGAATTAAAGTTACTTATATTATCATTCTTGGCTATAGAAACTTTGAAAATCATGACAACTGTGATTACAGTGATTTGTTTCTTGAATACTCTGAGGTTTACTGATTGGATTTTTTTTTTTTTTACCATTCTGGGATATTTCCATAAAATGCACTTGATTTTTGTATTTATATATAATCTATTTACATTGATGTTTTTGTGATCTTGTCACAACTGACTTCCTGTGTGATATCTGTATTTTCTTGACATAAATATGTGCCACATTCACACATCTCACTTTTTCTGTGTTCTCTTTCTGGCTATTCCTTGGAGAAAGGGGTGGTAAATGAAACTTCTCACTTCCCAGTTTTCACCTTTTCAAGCATAGTGAATTTTTATCTTCTCAGGAGAACTTTCACTGACAAAGAGAGGTTTCTTTCTCTCTCTTAATTACTTACATCTTTTCAAACTTACTTTATGGAAGTTCCAGAGAATAAAAGTAAATAATTTTGCTCTTAAACAAATAAGTAAATAAAAGTCCTAGTAACTGCAATCATGTTATTTCAGATCCCTGTAATCAAGACATGAGTAAGATCCTATTGGTTGCAAGATTACATCACTGTGTGTGTGTGTAAGAAGATGGAGACTGATGGCAACTGACTACCACCAAGGAAGCATCTACACAATGACTCTCTTGGTCTCTCACTAACTCAATAGCATATATTCTATGCAGTTAACAGATTTGATTACATAATTATGTTATCTAGAGAAAGCAGCTGAGGTCAAAGAGTATTCAAGATACCATTGTTACCAGGGAAAACAGTCAACTATATACTCACCTTTTACCTGAAATTCCATTTTGGAGCCATGGCTACGGTAGATTTTTAATATCTTGTTCTCATTCAATGTATTAGGAATACATTATGTGAACTAGTTAAAATCAATAAACAAAACAACTGAATTTTTAAAATCCAAAAGTGCATTTTTTTGATATACCAACAGAGACTAAAAATAGCATTAAAGAAATTAAAGGTAGAATACACCACTAAAAATAGTGTTTCTTTTCTATCAATTCATATCAACACAACTGATGAGCACTGGGTGTTGAATGTAAGTAATGAATCACTAAATTCTACTCCTGAAACCAATATTACCCTAAATGTTAACAGGAATTTAAATAAAAACTTGAAAAAATAAAAAATAAAATAAAAGACCCACATGTTTCTGATTATGCTGTAAACATGGACATTATTCACATGTATTCTCGCTTTTTCTTGCTTTCTTGCTTTATTCTTTCTTTCAGTTTGTTTTAAATCTAGTTCACATATCTTAAAGGAAGGAGGTCGGGGGGGGGGCACCTGAGTAGATCAGATGGTTCAGCATCTGCCTTTGGCTAGGGTCATGATCTCAGGGTCCTAGGATCAAGCCCCAATCCAGGCTTTCTGCTCAATGGGGAGTCTACTTGCCCCTCTCTCTCTGCTCCTCCAACCCTCGCTTGTGAGCTCACATGTACTCTTTCTCTCTCTCTTTCTCATAGCCCCACCTGCTTCTCCCTCTCCCTCCGCTGCTCTCCCTGCTCGTGCTCTCTCACTCTCCCTCTGTCAAATAAATAAATAAAATCTTTAAAAAAGGGAAGGAGATAGAACTATTGCCTCTAGAAATTTACTTCTAAGCAATTTAATCTGAGTACCCATCAGTAAATCTTAAACCCAAACCCTCACACCCCTGTTTCTGCATATTATACACAGAAATTACTAATCTATTTCTCCTCCAGGAAATACTTACAAGAATCATGATGACATCAACAGAAGTTTCAAACTACAAAATCTACATGATCAGTCCCAATCTACTGTTCTGTACTCCAAACCAATATTTCCAATTCCCACTGCAACATCTGTTCTACAATTTAGCATGCTTAAACTTTTATTACTTTGTATGGCTAAGAGGACTAATAAAAACCTTGTTAACATTTATTTTAACATTATTCGGAATTTGGGCATTGTAGATTCTTGTGTCTGTTATCTTGGATTCAACATTTTAGCTAGTTTTCCCATCTACATAATAAGAAAAATAATGCACGAATGAATGTGAAATAGTTGTTTCAACTAAAGTGTATCAACTTTCTTTTAAACTGAAACACATAACACAAGTAAAACTTAGAACATGTAATTAAAGCAACAATCATACCCATGCAAGGGACAAATGCTTGAGATTTTATAAGTAATACAATTGCCCCTTCTAAAAAAAGTAATTCTTTCATAATTGACTATGACAATAAATTAAATTTGTTCAGCTGTTAAAACATTTTAAGAAAATTCAAATTCCATTTCACATATAAATACTGTCTTTTCTTTTGTCTGTACTTTTATACCTATTTAAGATATACTCTATATGAGAAGAATGAGTATTAAAGTATGCCATATATAAACATATATATTTATGAATTTTGTTTTCTAGGTCACTTCTGTTTGTTACTGATAAAATAAATCTCTACAACTCCCAGCTATACAAATGAATATAGCTGAGGAGTTTTGAAGCTGAATTTAAATCTGCCTCATGTAATTCCAACAGAGTTTCTAAGCCAATTTAGTTTTGATTAGATAATATTTACTCTTGGTGACAAATGTTGAATATATAAGAAACTAAATTGAGCTTTAAAAATGCTGATATAAGAAATCAATGGAAGTAAATATGGAACATAACTATGACATTTTTAACATTTTGTTGTTTGGTGATAATAGAACTTGGCAGTAGCTTCTGGGCGAAAAGGTAGATACAGATTTTCATATAATCACACGCTTAACAATGAGAAAAATGTTTATGAATCCCAAGAAAAGTTATGATTGTTTCATTCCCAAAGTTCTTTGACAACCCTGGACTGAGATCAAAGGCAGTTAAAATCTGTATGCTTTTTTATGGCATGCTGTGCCTATGATAAATAAAAGGAACTTCTCTACATCTTCTGTGTTTATATCTAATTAAGTACTTATTTCAGCTGAGTTCTTGATCCCAGGGTCCTGGGATGGGGATGTAGCCCTGCATCAGGCTACTTGCTCAGCCAGGAGCCTGCTTCTCTCTCTCCCTCTGTCCCACCCCTCCACCCCATTCATCCTTTCTCTATCAAATAAACAGATAAAATCATTTAAAAAAAGTAAAGAAAAAGAAGAAGAAAGTTAAGCAAGAGAGATTTCCCTTACCTCCATTCTGAATACTAAATGAATACTGAAGAGGAAAAGACTTACTGTTGCTTTGCTTGGAACTCTTGTATTCTCAGCATAACCACGCTGACATAAATCAATTTATACATAGAGATTTTTATGGACTGAGTCTGAATCACTGGTGGAGTTGTGTCAGAGCCATGTCAGAATGAGTCTAGTGAAGAGTTTGACAGTGATTTTCTGACTATTCACCCAGCATGAAAATAGGAAAATACACTTGACCAAATGGATTTTCCACTCTTGCTTTCCTAGAGTCAAACAAGAGGCAAAGGTGAAATTCCTTTTCTTAGAATAGGAGTTTTTAAATTTTTTGCTTTCCTATTCAAAGGATTTTTATTTCTTGCTAATTCTAATGGTGAGTAAAGGATAATGACTCTGAAAAAAATAAATCAAGGTGGGAGAAAAGCAGTAAGTGATCATGGTTCCTTTATTTCCATTCCATTATTTTACATGCTGAAGAACAGATTCAGCCCTAAACTTGTAATTACTTATATCAGGCTATAAATAAAAACTTGTTCATTTGCTGAGACACATTGGATAAGAGCAGGAGTAGAAATTCTTGATAATCTATAACTCATTAAAAACTTGCTTTTTAAATAGCTGCTCATAATGTCCTTATGATGGGTAGACCTTGCCAACATTTCTTTTTAATAGAGCATTTACCTTTTTTGTATCTATAAACCATAGGCACTGATTAACGCCTAGTGAACAAAACACACAATGAGTTGTTACTCTGCCAGAGATTGTTTTTCTGCTTTGCATAATGAATAGAACTCTTTCCTTGGAATTCTGAAAGTGAACTTTTAAAGATAAAGATAGTAAATGAAAATGCACACAGACATACAGGGAAGTGTTGATGTGCAGATCATATTAATAAGGATGAAATATAATCTTTAGTACAAAGATGGCTGATAGACTCCAAGAAATTGTATATGTTATAGGCCATTTCAGGTAGACAAAAATAACTGAATATATGTTATATATCCTGATAAGTGAATGGGATAAATCTCAAATACCTGACAGTCAGCATCTCCCTCATTTTCTTCCAAGAGCGCAAAAGTATAGGAATAATATTACAACTTTTAAGGTGAATGTGACACAGCCGTCAGTTGTATTAACTCTGCTTCCCTTCCATAGGAAGCACAATGATGTGCTGGTTCTAACTTCCCCAAGAATTTATTGACTTTCTGTTGTGAGCTAGACAAATGACCTTCAGCTGAGCAGATAGAAGAGCGACTCTCTTAATACTCAGGTACAAACACTGTTGAGCTAAGTAGTTTATACTTATTTTCCTAGTTTTCTTTGTATGGTACTTACTCCAAACTAAGAGCCACTCTCTCGGAAACTGCCAGAATCTGGACTCTTAAATGAACACAGCTTCAGATGCCTATGGCTCCTAGGTACAAATTTTGAGTATAAGGGTCGCAATGTAATGAACAAATCAAAGTCATTTTAGAAAAGTACAACTGATAGCATGTTCTTTAAATGAATAGAGCTGACAAGGCATTTGGAAAGAATTGTTCATAAATATTTAAATGGACTCTCAGGGCAATAATTAAGATTGAATTACATTAATGTGACTAATTCAGTTTTTTTTTTTTCAATTACAGAAAAATCCATTTACTGAACAAAATAGTTTTGGCTTTGCCAGCTTTATTTTTTGCAGCCTCGTCATCTTAATTGAGCATCTTGTGTCTACCCATGCATTTGTAAATGTTGCTAATTCATCAATAGAAGGTGAATTTAATCTACATACTAAATAAGCTAAAGTTGAAGCTGCTGGTTGCAGACATCAAGTAACTTATTAGGGATTCTTTGTATCACTTTGTTCTGTAATGGCTGTGTAGATCCATTCTTTATTATATTGACACACTGATGGTTGAGAAAGAAATTAAAAACTGAATCGCAGTTACACACACATATTAGAATTAGAAAGAACACCAATGTATGATTTCAGAGATCCTGAAGAAGGAGGAAGGTAGTCAGATGATTACCACATGGGGAAATGCATGCTTCCATCGTGTCTGATTGCAATCACAGGTGCACAGCTATGCCGTCATACAACAGTTGCACTTAATTTTTCTTTGTTTCTGTTTCAACATTGTTTCCTGTTTAAGAAATGTATTTAACTATAGTGCCTGATTTCTCCTATTTGAAATTCAGATGAAATAGGAACGGATCCTCAACTACTAAAGGTTTCTTGAGTCTTTGATGACTGGCTTGCAGAAGTGGAAAACACTGCACAATAATCAAGAACCCAACAATCAAGAACAATTTCAACAAGTGTAGTTTTGTTTTTGGAGTGGGCATGGCAATCTGATATGCTTTTATGGCCTTTGGTATTACAGCAGACAAAGATGTATTATTCTGTAACAATAATATCATGAGTTTTTATTTACAGTGAATCTGATTTTCTTACTACATATTTATTTGTATATCTGAGGTTATATAAAGAGTGTGTGTGTGTGTGTGTGTGTGTGTGTATTCTTAGGTATTCATTCCAATAGAGTATTTTAGGCTGAAAGTTAGACTAATTTTGGGACGTTTATTTTTGCAAATATAATTGGATTCATGTAAAACTGTTAGAGTTCTTTGGTGAATGTGTGAAAAACAGTTTTTATTTCTTCAATCAATAAAACATTTTTTATGTGAAAAAAATGTGCCTTACCTTCTTTCTTTCTGTTTTTATTAAACAGTAGGTTTCTGGTCATTTATGTCTGGTATGATTCTAAAGTAGTTAGTTGTATAAAAACTATGCTTAGTTACCAAAAAGCAAGCATGTAATAATAAGGTTCAAATATTATTTCCTTTTATTCCCTAATCTCATCTTTTTTTATTTGCTTATTAGTAGCTGTTATAGAAATGATAATGGTACTTAATGACATTTTTACTCCAGGTCAATTGCAATACTATGGTCTTTATCTGCCTTATTTTCATTTTTGAAATAATCAGATGAGGAAGGCGCTATTACCTGTATTATACACACAAAGAAACTGAGGCTCATTCTTCTACATATAGCTGTCCAGTTTTCCCAGCACCATTTATTGAAGAGAATGTCTTTTTTCCACTGTATATTTTTTTCCTGTTTTGTTGAAGATTAATTGACCATTGAGTTGAGGGTCCATATCTGGGCTCTCTACTCTGTTCCACTGGTCTATGTGTCTGTTTTTATGCCAGTACCATGCTGTCTTGGTGATGACAGCTTTGTAGTAAAGCTTGAAATCAGGTAACGTGATGCCCCCAGCTTTATTTTTGTTTTTCAACATTTCCTTAGCGATTCGGGGTCTCTTCTGATTCCATACAAATTTTAGGATTATTTGCTCCAGCTCTTTGAAGAATACCGGTGGAATTTTGATCAGAATGGCATTAAAAGTATATATTGCTCTAGGCAGTATAGACATTTTAACAATGTTTATTCTTCCGATCCAAGAGCATGGAATGGTCTTCCATCTATTTGTGTCTTCTTCAATTTCTTTCATGAGTGTTCTGTAGTTCCTCTAGTACAGATCCTTTACCTCTTTGGTTAGGTTTATTCCCAGGTATCTTATGGTTCTTGGTGCTATGGTAAATGGAATCGATTCTCTAATTTCCCTTTATGTATTTTCATTGTTAGTATATAAGAAAGCCACTGATTTCTGCACATTGACTTTGCATCCTGCCACGTTGCTGAATTGCTGTATGAGTTCTAGTAGTTTGGGGGTGGAGTCTTTTGGGTTTTCCATATAAAGAATCATGTTATCTGTGAAGAGAGAGAGTTTGACTTCTTCATTACCAATTTGGATACCTTTTATTTCTCTTTGTTGTCTGATTGCTGTTGCTAGGACTTCTAATACTATGTTGAACAAGAGTGGTGAAAGTGGGCATCCTTGTCTTGTTCCTGATCTCAACGGGAAGGCTGCAAGCTTTTTCCCATTGAGGATGATATTTGCTGTGGGTCTTTCATAGATAGATTTGATGAGGTTCAGGAATGTTCCCTCTATCCCTATACTTTGAAGCATTTTAATCAGGAACAGATGCTGGATTTTGTCAAATGCTTTTTCTGCATCAATTGAGAGGACCATGTGGTTCTCTCTTCTCATATTAAAAAAAAAAAAAGAAAAGAAAAGAAACTGAGGCTCAGGATTCAGGCTCACAAGCTTAAGAAGAGAACATCTGTTCAAATTCCTGCTTTTCAGAGCACCTGGGTGGCTCAGTGGGTTAAAGCCTCTGCCTTCAGCTCAGATCATGATCCCAAGATCCTGGAATGGAGCCCTGTATCAGGGTCTCTGCTCAGCAGGGAGCCTGCTTCCTCCTTTCTCTCTCTCTCTCTCTGTGCCTGCCTCTCTGCTTACTTGTGATCTCTGTCTGTCAAATAATAAATAAATAAATAAATCTTTTAAAAAAAATCCTTCTTTTCCATTAACCAATGGTATCATTGAACTACTAAAATATTTAAAATTCGGGATTATTGATTGTAAAATATGAATAATAAGGCCTACATCATATGATTATGGGGACATTGAAATGAGGTAATGTGGGACTGGTACAAAATGAGCATTTAATAAATAGTAGGTACTATTGTGGACCTAAATGGCCTACACAAGATTCTGTCTCACCTACTCCCATCTTTCCCAGAAAATTATTTATCAGTTATATCTCCCTTCTTTGCTCTCATCAATTGTTTAGCCACTGGAATTTAACTTTCAAACTATATACACATCCTCATTTTGTCCATCTTAATGCAAGCAAACAAAAATAAACAAATATAAATATCTATACACTTAAAAAATAGCAAAAAAATGAAAACAAAAAATGTTGCTACCTATTGCTACCTTATGCCCTTTTTACCTGTCAAGTTAACTTACAATGATATAAATTTATAAGAATTATAGGGGTGCCTGGCTAACTCAGTCACGTGACTCTTATTCTTGAGGTTGTAAGTTCAAATCCCACAATGGTGTAGAGATTACATAAAAATAAAATTTAAAAAATTAAATTAAAGGATCACAAAGTGGTTTTATCAAACTAATACATGCTTTTAAGTTAATTAAAAATACACAATAAAATAACAAAAAAAAGGAGGAGACAGAAGAAGAGGAGAAGAAGAAGAAGTAGAACAAAACTGAGGACAAGGAGGAGGAAAGGAAAGGAGGAAAAGAAAATTCCAGAACTCCCTTTATCCCATCTTCTACTAAGTTCTGAGTCCCAAAGTCAACCTCTTACAAGTTATCTCTTTATTGCAATATTTATTGCTAAATAAAATGATACTGCGGAATTTTATTTTCTCAGTTTTCTAAACATTTATTTATTTTGCATTATGGAAGATGAACATTGGCTTAGTTTTCCCCCAACTACTACTTATCATTCACCAGCATGGTTCTCTTACTTTCATCCTAACAGTTTATCCAAAGGAATGCTGAAACTCTTCTACCCACAGTAAAACCCATCAAAGAATCTTTCTACTCCATTTCCTTATCCATCTGGACTGTATGACTCTTGCCAGCTACAGACATAGTCCCAGGACGTCTTTCACTGCTATCCGTCTTCTGTCCTTGATTTCTTTCTTGTGTCTAATCCCCAATCCCTGGACCTGCATCTTTCTCTTTCCTGGCCTACTTTTCTGGGGAAGCCACTCATCCCACAAGTTTCCTGGGAAGGTATGCATAGTAAATAAGTTTCTTTAAGTACTTACATGTCTGAATATAGCTTGATAATAGCCTCAGCCCTAATTATTATTTGGGATATAAAATTTTAGATAATTTGGATAGTAAATCAGTTTTTCTCAGCCTTCTGAAGGTATGGACCACCGTCTCCAGATTACTAGTGAACAGTCTGATGACTTTAATTTATGTTGCATTGATTATGACTGGCTTTATTTTTTTATTTTTTATTTTTTCTCTCCTCAGGATTTTTTTTTCCATATCCCTGTATTCTAAATTACTGGATGATCATCCCTTGAAAGATCATTTTCCCAGTTGTGATGATGAGCAATTATTATCTTATAACATGGAATCAAATTATCTTTATGTATATTGTATATTAAGCATTTTTTAATTTTTTTTATTTTTTATAAACATATATTTTTATCCCCAGGGGTACAGGTCTGTGAATCACCAGGTTTACACACTTTACAGCACTCACCAAAGCACACACCCTCCCCAATGTCCATAATCCCACCCCCTTCTCCCAAACCCCCTCCCCCCAGCAACCCTCAGTTTGTTTTGTAAGATTAAGAGTCACTTATGGTTTGTCTCCCTCCCAATCCCATCTTGTTTCATTGATTCTTCTCCTACCCACTTAAGCCCCCATGTTGCATCACCACTTCCTCATATCAGGGAGATCATATGATAGTTGTCTTTCTCTGCTTGACTTATTTCACTAAGCATGATACGCTCTAGTTCCATCCATGTTGTCGCAAATGGCAAGATTTCATTAAACATTTTATGTGATACTCTATTCTTCTTTTCTGTTTTCTCTCTTTGTCTTTTTGTTCCACTTTCTGGGAAGTTTTGTCACCATCATATTAAAAGATTTCATCAAATAGTTATTACCCTTTGGCTCTCAAATGATAATTAAGAGTAATACATGAAAAATTTCAGTGATGAAAACAGAAAGAACTCACATGTTGATACATACAACCATGGAAATGAACTTTGAAAACATTATGCTAAGGGAAAGAAGCTAGTCACAAAAGATCATATATTGTCTGATTCAGTATGAAAAGTTGAGAATAGGTATATCTATAAAGACAGAAATTTATTTAGTGGTTGCTTAGGCCTGAGGGTGTTGAAGAGAAATGGGGTATGACTGTTAATGGAAACTGAATTTTTTAGAGGACTGAAATACTGAAATGTTCTAAAACTGATGATGACAATAGATGCAAAACTGAATATACTAAAAAAAAAAAAAAAAGAATTGTCTCCTCTAAATGGATGAATTGTATGACACATGAATCCTATTTCAGTAAAGTTATTATGTATATTTTAAGAGGTTATTTGTGAACATTAAAAACATTATACTTCTCCTACCCACTTAAGCCCCCATGTTGCATCACCACTTCCTCATATCAGGGAGATCATATGATAGTTGTCTTTCTCTGCTTGACTTATTTCGCTAAGCATGATTCACAGACCTGTACCCCTGGGGATAAAAATATATGTTTATAAAAAATAAAAAATTAAAAAAAAACATTATACTAAGTTAAAGAAGCTAGTCACAAAAGGCCATGTAATATATGATTCCATTTATATGAAATATCCAGAATCATTAACTCTGTGGAGTTAGAAAGTAGATTAGTGGTTGCCTAAGGCTGCTGGAGTTGGAGAAAAATGGAAAGGGAAAGGATAGTGTTCCCTCTGAGGTAAAGAAAGATTCTGAAAGCTGATGTTGGTGATTGTTTCACAACTCTGTGAATACAAATACATCAAGGATTCACATACATAAAAATCATTGAATTTTAGGTACACTGTAAATGGGTGAGTTTATGATATGTAGATTATATCTCAACAAGGCCGTTAAAACATGGACAGCCTATTGAAATGCTGTATGTGTTGTGCAGGAAGAGGTCTTGCTGGAAGATGGGCCTACTCTCTAGTGAAGCTTTATTTCAACGGCAAATTGGCCATGTTGGTAGCCTTTGTTTGTTTTGTTTTATTTTCTCCTTCAAGCTGGGCAGTTTTTTCAGAGATAAATTTTCTAATCTCTTGCTCAGAGCTAAAAACTGAGCATCCTCACAGTTGGAGCGAGAACCAAGTTGAAGTTGCAGGGTTAATTTTTAGAATTCCATTTAATTTCTTTGTTGTCGGCATAGTTGGCAACATCCTTGGCAATCCTGAACCTTGGTTTCCTTTCACTCAGTTTTTCCAGAAGATAAATCATCCATGTCCTGCTTCATTATGGGGAGAAATTCACCTTTCTGACCAGGATGGGGATGAGAGCAAATCTGGGCATTTTAACTCTTCTTAGAGCAGACTGTTAACTAGATCCACCCCTAACCCTGCCTTCAGGAATTTTTTCGTGAGTTCTTTCTGCAGCACAGACAGCTTGTTTCATCCTGCCACCTCCCCTGCAGGCACTGGGTTTTCAGCTTTGTCTGTATTATAAGCCATTTACTACTTATCCATCTGCTTCACACTTCCCAAAAATATGTTGACACCTCACCTCTCCCCTGCTGTCATCTCCTCTCTGGTATTCTCTCTTCGTCTCTCTCTCTATCTCCCTACAGATAAGTGGTCAGACAGATTAAACAGACAGATCGATAGATCCATCACCAGATGATGGGCAGGTAGGGAAGACAGAAAATAGCCAGCTTGCTTGATGATAAAAGATTTCAGGTCCTGGGAAGAAGAGTAAAAGATGCCTTCAATTCTCCATTCTTTACACCTTAGTGAAACCTACCTTTCTCCTTCACTCTCCTACATGGGGGTTATCGATGACTAACTCCAAAAATCCGTCTAGGTTTTTTTCTCCTTCCTTGGATACTACTTGCCCAGTCTTCTCTTTACAGAGATATTTAAAACAAAACAAAACAAAACACCACTTTTGCCAGTGAGTTCTATAATTCTATAATGTGATTATCTCAGTTTTCTTCCATCTTCTGACACCACCTTTTTTTTTTTTTTTTTTTTTTTGGACGTCTCAATTCACTACTCCGATTTTTTGTTTTGTTTTGTTTTGTATTTTTTTTTTTCTCTGACTGCTTTTTATCTTTTTGTTGACAGAGCAAGAATGGGGCAGCAGGGGCATATTTTTTACCATGTGTTTCTGTGGGGATCTGGCGTTCCTCTTCTACAGGAGCTCAGGGCTCGAAAGGAAGAGTTACTGATCTGCAGGAATCATTGCCTGGACTTCACTAGATAAAATTATAAAGGGAACCTGCATGATAATTGTTTCTGATCCTCTTGGTCCTTTGATACCAAGAAACTCTCTTACATGTAGAATCGTTGACTTAAAGAAAATTGAATATTTCAGCAAGATCTAAACTTAGGAAAGAAAAAAGGACAGAATGAGTGCTTTCTCATTTTATTTTAGGAGACCATGATTCCAAAATGCTTCAGCTAGCAAGGGAAAATGCAGTTATTAAATATCACAGGAACGGCACCATAACTGGAAATAGGCTTTGGAGAATAATGAAGAATTTGGATTTCCAGTCAAATTTTAAAATTCTTTAAAGTGTCATAGAAACATATTTTGATGGCATTTGCTCTAAAATGTATTTTTGAATGTTCTCATTTTCAGAAAATTGAGAAAACCAGTAGGAAAGGGACATAAAAATAACCTAAATTCATTTTTTATATCAAATGTATTAAGCACTTAGATCATGATCACTCTGAATGTGACATTAATTTCTCTGATTTGATACTTTTTTGGTGCAAAATTAAAATGTCAGGTCAAATTTGTTGGTTGATTTATGTTTATAATATCTGATTATCTGATAAATAACATAAAATACACTTATATTTTAGCATTCCTAACCATATATGTCAAATTTCTAAATTATAACCAAGCTAGTCAGTGCCTACATGAAAACTAATTATTTCACAGAAAATTAATGGAGCCTTTAAAAGCTCAAGAAACTGATGGTGTTTGAATATTCTTACTTTTGAGTTACTAGTATATATCATAGGTAGCATGATTGAAACTCATTATATTCTAAATGATGATCTCTGATATATGCTCATTGTGAAACAATTTGGAGTGTGGGGATACGACTATAAAACTACATATCTCAAATATCTTGTCTAACCCCTTACATTAAAATAAGAGTTGAAGCACATTTAAAAAAAAAAATGTTGTGGGAAACGTGCCAAAATTAAACCAGGCTTCTCCTTTTGTGAAGAAATAGAGAAATCAAGAATATAAACATATAACTATATAAGTATAAATATATATTCTGCATACCATTTTTATTAAACAACAGATTAATAAAAAAATAAAACAGTATAAAACATTTTGGTTTTTAACCACTTAGTTTTAGTTATTTTTTTTAATTTTTAAATTTTTTTTATTTTTAATATGTTATTTATGTGACAGAGAAAAATCACAACTAGGCAGAGAGGCAGACGAAGAGAGAAAAGAGGAAGCAGGCTCCCTGCGGAGCAGAGAGCCTGATGCGATGCGGGGCTCCATGACCGGTGATCATGACTGGTGCTGAAGGCAGAGGCTTTAGCCCACTGCGCCCCTGGTTTTTAACCACTTAGGTAATGAGAAACTATAACTAAGATATGGTCACTTAAATGACAATGAGGTGGTTTTCAGTATAGGAACTGTGTCTTAAAATTTGCAATAAATAGAAATACCATAATTCAGATTTGCTATGACAGTTACAGAAGCACACTGATTAATATGTAGCTGTATTTCTATATGTTGTAAGCACACCCATAAAATCAAGTTGATTAGATCAAGCTCTTAAATTTTAATATTTCTATGTTTGTATAGTGGTTTCTATTCTAGTTATAATAAGCATTTCTTTAATTATTATTGCTGAAAATCTTTTTTTATTTTATTATTATTTTTTTAAGATTTTATTTATTCATTTGAGAGAGAGACAGTGAGAGAGAGAGAGCATGAGCGAGGAGAAGGTCAGAGGGAGAAGCAGACTCCCCATGGAGCTGGGAGCCCGGTGCGGGACTGGATCCCGGGACTCCGGGATCATGACCTGAGCCGAAGGCAGTCGTCCAACCAACTGAGCCACCCAGGCATCCCGCTGAAAATCTTTTTATTTGTCACTGGACATTCATGTAGTTTGTGAACCTCTTTTATAAAGTTTCAGTTCATAAAAATTATTTGACCGTATTTTATTAGATTATTTTTTCTTATTATTATTAACAAGACAGTTCTTACATATTTTGAAAGCATTTTATTGTCATATAAATGTTTTGTGAGTATCTGAATTAGTCTGTGTCTGATCTTTGTATATTTATTTTTATATATCATCTATTTATTGTTGATGGGCCTTTTGAAGAACACTTTTTATTATACTTATTTTATTATTTGCTTTTTTACTATGTTTTGTTATTCCTGTATCCTATCTAAAATATATTTGTATATGTGAATATTTTCTCCTTTGATTTCTTTCAAAGATTTTATAGTTTGGTATTATTTTTATAGATATTTTCAGAGTATTCTACCTTTTCATTTCTTTTTTTTTTTTTTTAAGATTTTATTTATTTATTTGACAGACAGAGATCACAAGTAGGCAGAGAGGCAGGCAGAGAGAGAGAGAGAGGAGGAAGCAGGCTCCTTGCTGAGCAGAGAGCCTGAAGCGGGGCTCCATCCTAGGCCCCTGGGATCATGACCTGAGCCAAAACTGAGACACCCAGGTGCCCCCCTTTTCATTTCTTTATTTTTACTACTTTCAAGATAGCTTCCCATTGTTTTCTGTCTTTTTAATTGTTTATGTTGATGAATTATATGTCAATTTTATTGTTGTTCCTGAGTGTAATGTGCCTTTTTCTTGACTTATTTTAGGAATTTCTCCCATATTTTGTTTTTAGCAGCTTTTCTATGATTTTGAAGATATCCTTTGCATTTCTATTTATAATTTTCTCTGGTTATTTTTTTTTTAAGTTGCTTCTACTTAGCATTTTTTCTTTTTTTTTCCTTAAAAGACTTAATTAATTAATTAACTTATTTATTTGACAGAGAGAGAGAATACAAGTAGAAGGAGAAGGAGAAGCAGGCTCCCTGTTAAAATACATGATCCCAAGACCCCAGGATCATGACCTGAGCTGAAGGCGGACACGTAACTGACTGAACCATGAAGGTGTCTCCTGAATTTTTTTTTTTCTATTTAATCGGCTTTTTCAGTCTTTCAACGAGAGGCTAATTTTAATTATCTTTTATTTCATCTCTAGAATTTCAATTTAATATTTTATAATTTCAGATTCTCTGCTTAAATTTGTTTCTTGGACCTATAAAATATAGCCATTGTAAAGTTTGTATTATACACTTCAATTGCATGGATCCTCAGAGAGAATTCCTCTTTTAGTTTTATCCTGGCCCAAATGCAATGTTTATACTTATGCATAACTGTTAGTACTTTTACCAGATTTTATTAGTCACAGTTTAATAAAGTTGTGAAAGATCAATCTAATTCTACTAGCGTTTGACTAACTGAAAGCTTCTTTTGTTTACCTTCATCTTTTGGGCATTATTTCTTCCATATGAAATTTTTTTCTTCATCAGTAGTTAAAATCCTTTATCTTTCAAGTATCAATTTTTTAAATTTTTTATGTGTTTGTGTATGTATTTATGTATTTTTAAAATAAATTCTAAGCCCAATGTAGGGTTTGAACTCATAAACCCAAGATCAAAGGTCATGTGCTCTATGGACTGAGCCAGCCAGACACACTCTTTAAGGTTAAATTTTAATACTATTATTAGTATGAAGCTTTTCTTTTCTCCCCAAGACAGATTCAAAAGATGATTCTACTGAACTAAATACCTTTCTATATTTCTGCAATATTATATAATAATAGTTTGTTTGCATATGAATCTTTTTCCTGGATTCTAAATTCTTTGAGCATAGAGCTATATCTTTCCATTTTTATGCTAGAAACATTTAGTAAGCTTTCCATAATAGCATAAATACATCAAAATACTATGTGACTCTATCAATTTTATATATTTCAACAATTGTTTTTGAGCAGCAATAGTGTACTAGGTACATGAGTTCCTGGGAATAAATATATGAATACAATCTGTTTTAAATCTTCTATTATTTCATCTTGTACTGTGCTTGTATAGTAATATATCCTGACTATATAACAGTGTGTTGAATATTTACATAAATTATTTTGGAACCAAAAAGTAAAAATGTTGAATTTCCTTGAAGGAAAAGAACTACATTTTGCCAGGACTTATTTACCAGAGGAAGGATAATTTGAACTAAATTTAAAGAATAAATGTAATAGCTATTTTAACATAGATGGTAGAAATTACAAGGGGAGAGAACAGCTCATGCAAATGTATGGCAATGTGAAAAAGCATTGACTATTTTGGAAATGACTCTATGGTTATAGTGAAGTTGAAATCTAATCAGGGGCAGGAAAACTAGGGCATGTTATGCCATGATAAGGAATTTTATCTTAATCTTTTTGCTAATGGGATTTCACGCAGAAGGGAAAGCACTATCACTTGTGCACTTGTGTGTATACAATTTTTTTGTTTTATAATTTTAAGGTGCAATATGGAAGATGAATTGTAGGCTACATGAAAGCCATTATAAGACCCCTAAAGAAAAATAATAAGCCCCTAAGATAGTGAAGATGGAGAAGAAAAGATAGGATTAAACACATAATTAAAATATATTCATGATTTTCTTCATTTTTGATTTTTATATTTATTTCTCCACACACATTGCTAGCTATGTTAAATATAACTTGCTATTGTAGTTACATAGTGAAATAAGCGAAAAGGTTAGGGAAACTGATGATGTGAGAAATTCATCATAAACTGTAACATGAACATAGATTGTAATGGGAAGCATTAATGTATTATTTTACACATAAACATCAGTCTTATATAATACCCAGTGCTCATCATATCACATGCCCTCCTTAATGTCCATCACCCAGTTACCCCATTATCCCATCCCCCTCCCTTTCAGAAACCCTCAGTTTGTTTCCTATGATTGAAAGTCTCTTATGGTTTGTCTCCCTCTTCAATTTCATCTTGTTTTATTTTTCCTTCCCTTTTCCTATGATCCTGTTTTGTTCCTCAAATTCCACATGTACGTGAAAGCATATAATAATTATCTTTTTATGATTTATTTATTTCATTTAGCACAATACCCTCTCGTTCCAACCACATCATTGTAAATGGCAAGATTTCATTTTTTTTTTAAAGATTTTATTTATTTATTTGACAGAGAGAAATCACAAGTAGATGGAGAGGCAGACAGAGAGAGAAAGAGAGAGAGAAGCAGGCTCCCTGCTGAGCAGAGAGCCCGATGCAGGACTTGATCCCAACACCCTGAGATCATGACCTGAGCCAAAGGCAGCGGCTTAACCCACTGAGCCACCCAGGCGCCCAAGATTTCATTTTTTGAAGGCTGAGTAGTATTCCATTATATTCAAATATAATGAAATACACACACACACACACACACACACACACACACACCACCTCTTCTTTATCCATTTATCTGTGGATGGACATCTGTGCTCTTTCCACAGTTTGGCTATTATGGGCATTGCTGTTATAAACTTTGGAGTGCAGGTGTCCCTTTGGATCAGTACATTTGTGTATTTGGGATAGATACCTAGTAGTGCAATATAGTTGCTGTGTCTTAGGGTAGCTCTATTTTCAACTTTTTGAGGAAATTCCACACCATTTTCCAGAGTGGTTGCACCAGCTTGCATTCCTACCAACAGTGTAAGAGAGTTCCCTTTTCTCCATATCTTCATCACTATCTGTCATTTCCTGACGGTGTGAGGTGATATCTCATTGTGGTTTTGATTTGTATTTCCCTAATGCCAAGTGATACTGAACATTTTTTAAATGTTCTGTTGGCCATTTGTATGTCTGTCTTCTTTGGAGAGATGTCTGTTCACGTCTTCTGCCCATTTCTTTATTGAATTATTTGGTTTTGGGGTGTTAAGTTTGATTTATATATTTTAGATACAAGCCCTTTATCTGGTCAGACCTTTACTAATATCTTTTCCCATTCTGTCGGTTATCTTCTGGTTTTGTCAACTGTTTCCTTTGCTTTGCAAAAGTTTTTAATCTTGGTGGAGTTCCAGTAGTTCAGTTTTGCCTCTGTTTCCCTCGCCTTTGGAGACGTGACTATCAAGAAGTTCCTGCAGCCAATGTCAAAGAGGTTACTGGCTGTGTTCTTCTCCAGGATTTTGATATATTCCTGTCTCACATTTAGATCTTTCATCCATTTTGAGGCTATTTTTGTGTATGGTGTAAGAAAATGGTCCAGTTTCATTATTCTGCATGAAGAATGCTGTTCAGTTTTCCCAACACCATTTGTTGAAGAGACTGTCTTTTTTCCATTGAATATTCTATCCTTCTTGGTTGAACATGGAGTTGAAGGTCCATTTCTGGATTCTCTTTTCTGTTCCATTGATCTATGTGACTGTTTTTGTGCCAGTACCATATTGTTTTAATGATTACAGCTTTGTAGTAGAGCTTGAAGTCTGGAATTGTGATGCCACTGGCCTTGGTTTTCTTTTTCAACATTCCTTTGGTTTTGGGGGGTCTTTTCTAGTTCCATACAAATTTTAGGATTGTTTGTTCCAGCTATGTGAAAAAAAATGATGGTATTTTTATAAGGATTTCATTGAATGTATAGATCACTCTAAGTAGCATAGACATTTTAATAATATTTGTTCTTCCAATCCATGAGCATGGGACGTTTTTCCATTTCTATGTATCTTCCTCAGTTTCTTTCATGAGTATTCTATAGTTTTCTGAGTACAGGTTTTCTGCCTCTTTGGTCAGGTTTATTCCTAAATATCTTATGTCTTTTGGTGCAATTATAAGCGGAATCAACTCCTTAATTTCTTTTTCTTCTGTCTCACTATTAGTGTATAGTAATGCAACTAATTTCTGCCATCGGTATTATATCCTGCCACGTTGCTGAATTCCTTTATGAGTTCTAGCAATTTGGGGGTGGAGTCTTTGGGTTTTTCACATAGAGTATCATGTCATCTGTGAAGAGTGAGATTGAGAGTGACTTCTCTGCCAATTTGGATACCTTTTATTTCTTTTTGTTGTCTGATTGCTGGATATAGGACTTCTAGTACTATGTTGAAAAGCAGTGGTGATAGTGGACATCCCTGCATATTCTTGATCTTAGGAGAAAAGTTCTGTTTTTCCTCATTAAGAATGATATTTGTTGCAGGCTTTTTGTATATGACTTTTATGATATTGAGGTATGGTCCTTCTATCCCTACACTATGTAGAGTTCTAATCAAGAAAGGCTGATGTACTTTGTCAAATTCTTTTTCTACATCATTGAGAGGATCATATGTTTTTTGTCCTTTCTTTTGTTAATGTAGTGTATCACATTGATTGATTTGTGAATGTTGAGTCACCTTGCAGCCAAGGAATAAATTCCACTTGATGGTAGTGAAGAATCCTCTTAATGTACTGTTGGATGCTATCGGCTAATATCTTGGTGATGTTTTTAATATAGAGGCTTAGTCTTCTGAGTACTTCACTGTTTAATTAGGGCTATCTTCACAGTTGGTATTTTGACTCTTCCCATGTTGTTCATTTCTTCATTCATTAATTTATTCATTTATTTATTCATTCAGTTGATTATTAGCTAATGTCTACTACATATAGTCATCCACTATTATACTTACTGTGAATTCAGCAGTGAAAACAAATCAACAAAATTTCTTTCTATTGTGGAATTTATCATATATATATATATATATATATATAATACTAAAAAGTGCTTTGGTAGGAAATCATATCTTGAAGATGGAACAAATTAGGCTTATAAATGGTTATATTAAGTCTAATGTCACATTTACATAGAATTGATGGACATAATCACATAACAGTTCCTACTATATTTTGCAGTCCCTTGTTTCTTAATTGCATAAATTTCAGCAGTTTCTTCATTGCCTCAGGAAAAATGAGGAGTAGTTCTCATAACTAAGTGGACATGATTTATTTATTTACTTACTTATAGGCCTATTGATGACATGGAATAAGGTCTCCTGGTACTGATACACTGTGGAGAGGTGACACACTTTTACCTCACTGTGGTAAATGCCAGCATGATTCTCACCATGTTCAGTGCCAAATTCTGACCAGTTTAGAAGAAATGGCAAGAGACAGTGCTAGCACACAAAAGAAAATTAAATCTCACAATAAGAAAGGTGCTGATATTATTTAAGCTGGCAATTAGCTGTGCTTGTGTCAGCCATGACCATTAGGTGTGACTTTTTACTTTTCCTTTCTACCACATATCTTTTAAATTTCTTCTCACCCAAATGCAAAATTTAGATTCATGCATAGCAACTAATTGCTGACTCTTCATAGGCATAGTCTGTAACTGACAAGTGTGACAAAGCAAAACAAAACTATAGATGTTGGTAGATTTCTTAGATTACTAAGCTATTATCATTTCTACTGGAAATGCAATTTTCATGGCAGAGAGCATGTGTGGAGTTACAGGTCTTCAATAAAAATAGTAGTTTTACTAGAATAAGCCAACTCAACTGAGTCTCTCTCTTTGAATGAAATTTAAATATCATTTTTTACTGAATCTAATGGTTTGTTACATTTTAATAAAATTTCAGATTTAAACTTTACATTTGGAAACATATACCAAGAAAGGTTCTTAGAAATTACTGATTGTCTGCAGCTGGTCAATAACTGTGCTGTAGTGGGATGTTGAGTATTCCCTATAAAAAAGTGACTCAGAGTGAAAAAGTCACTCTTATTATATTCTGCCTAATATAGTCAGATTATGCTCCCTTTAAATATGGGTTATTTTCTTTCCTAGGAACACAAGTCAGTATTCAAACAGACCCTTACAGTTTATTGTTCCTTATTCATTATCTTGTTGAAGTAATATTAATTAATAATAAGAGAAGAATTTATCTAAGTTACAACTTTCTTCCAACAAATAGTGTCTAGGTTGTTTGGTTTGGAGTGGTAGTTAAACAGAGAAACAGTATCATCATCTCATGATATATTTTACAGACTTAAGAAATAAGTTAAAATTATAACTTTTAGTTCACAAGTAAAATTAAACATCAGTAACAAAATAATCTTAGTATCAGTAGGCTGGAAATGGATGTATTGTTTATAATTTATGTATAAGTAATAATATAACAATACTTGATGCTTTACATTTCTATAACATCCAAGGGTTTCAAAAATATATATATTTTAAAGATTTTATTTATTTCTTTGGCAGAGAGAGATCACAAGTAGGCAGAGAGGTAGGCAGAGAGAGAGGAGGAAGCAGGCTCCCTGCCAAGCAGAGAGCCTGATGTAGGGCTTGATCCCAGGACTCTGAGATCATGACCTGAGCCGAAGGCAGAGGCTTTAACCCACTGAGCCAACCAGGTGCCCCTCAAAAATCTTTCTTATATATGATTCACCATATTTTAGTTTACAGAGTTATAAAAGAAGAAAAACTTAATAATTCATTTTTTTGACATGGGTACTGCATCATAATAATGGAAGAAATGATTTGAAATTTAGAAATCACTAAGTAATTGAATTCTCTTAGATGGATTTTTCCATTTCATTACATACTGCTCCACTTTCTATAAAAAAATGTGTTCTTTTTCCACATTATATCATATGAACAATTAGTACAAATTCAAAATGTTATATTTCCTGTACAAAATATGTAACATTTTATTGTATATTTCCATGATTATCCTGACCAACTACCTTGACTGGTAGGCCCCCATTTTTTTTTAATATGTAGTTTTTTTTAATATTTTATTTATTTATTTGAGAGAGAGACAGTGAGAGAGAGCATGAGCGAGGAGAAGGTCAGAGAGAGAAGCAGACTCCCCATGGAGCTGGGAGCCTGATGCGGGACTCGATCCCAGGAATCCAGGATCATGACCTGAGCCGAAGGCAGTCGTCCAACCAACTGAGCCACCCAGGCGTTCCTGTAGGCCCCCATTTTTATCTGCTGATGGTGACAATAATGTTAAACTTAAACAAGATTTCAGATGATGTTGATCTGAGTCTTTTTCAACCATTGCATTAGTAGGATTGCTAGATTTTCCCCAGAATATTCTAAATTATTTTAAAGAAATTCCAGAACTGCTTATATGTAATATCCCAAAGTTCTCTACTCTCGAAAAGCTTTTAGGTCCTAGATGAAGTAACTTCTTTTTTAAAATATTATACTGAACAAGAATGCCTCATATATAATTAGCCTGAATGACTTGAGTTCTTTGCCCTCACGACAGTGTTGTTGTCCCCTCTGAAGTTTTTTTTTTATAGATCTTAAATTAATAATTTTCTTGTATGTGGCAAGTTAATAGAAAAATGCTGTACTCTTATCAAATAGTTTCTTATGGCTAAGCTATTGGACCAGTAGTCCAGACCAGCCTCTCACATTTGTGGCATATGAATACAAATATAGGAGCACAATACATACACTTAAATATTTGAAAGCTAAAAACTGGCAATTTAACTAAAATAAAATGTTTTCTACCCTACTAATCAGGCAAATATGCTTTCAGAGCAAATAAATAGAATGCAAAGTCAACAATGAACTTTGATCTTCAGTCACTGTGTGCAGCTGTTGGAAATATTCTGTTAATTTGTGAATTTCACCAGAACCACGTATCAAGAAAAAAGGCCCAAGACACTACTTAGAAAGAATTCTCCAACATGCATAAATCCTTAGCTTTAAGGTACATAAGAAGAAAGATTTGACATGTTAAGCATTTGTCGCTTTTCTTTCTAAGCATCTGCACTGCTCAAGTCCTCCCTGAACTCCAACCCAGTGTCTGTTTGTTATGTTGACCCCATGGCAGAAACCACAAAGCTTTCAGTATTTGACATAATTGCTTCTTGTTTATAGGGCAAAACCAACAGATGAGAAGAATCATGTCCCTGAAACTGAAATGCAAGAATTTCTAAGATAGGTATTGATGATTATAGGTTTTGCCATGCCAGACCTAAGTGCCAGATCATGAGTTACAGAAATTCCTGAATATTCTAGATTGAATATATGTCGTATCTGTAGGTGAGTATGTGTGTGTGCAATATGAAGAACTTCTAAAGCCAGCTGCCAGATTAGGGGCTCCTCTTGCCATCGCAGTCTCACTGACATTCTTCTTTGCTTCAAACACAATCCCTGTGCTATTCAGTCTATCTCAGTCTCATACAGCTCATAGAAGCCATGCTTTTTTTTTTTTTTTTTTTTTTTGCATTATGGCCTCTTGCTTAATTAGGTCTCATGCTGAACTTTTTTCTCCACTCATGATAGATTCTCCAGGGGCTTATCATTCCTCCTTCCAGTGAACACTTTCTTGAAGCCCTTTCCCACTTCTTATCCCTTGTCATTCTAAGAGGTATATATTTAAAACAGATTGGGACTAAGTTTAAATTCTGTCTTACAAACTTCCTGGTTTCTATTCATAGACAAACTTTTTAAGTATTCTGAACAGTCTATGGTTTTTGAGTTGTTACTGAAAACAACTGTATTATATTATATTATATTTATTATATTATATGCTACTATTATTATATTATATACTACTATTATATACTACTACTATTCCCTTACCCACTGGGAAGAGCACTAGTGAAACATATTGTCTAACTCTATAATCTATATGTTGCCACATATAGTTTGAACTTCCCTCAAAGAGTGTAAGAGTAGTATAATATAAAAATCAATTCAATATGGTGTCTTAAATCCCTGTACTCAATGCTGCCATCTTTTTTTTTTTTTTTAAGATTTTATTTATTTATTTGACAGAGAGAAATCACAAGTAGACGGAGTGGCAGGCAGAGAGAGAGAGAGAGAGGGAATCAGGCTCCCTGCTGAGCAGAGAGCCCGATGCGGGACTCGATCCCAGGACCCTGAGATCATGACCTGGGCCGAAGGCAGTGGCTCAACCCGCTGAGCCACCCAGGCGCCCTCAATGCTGCCATCTTATTCACCTAACCAGATACACACAAGTAAATTTCAAAAATACCACTTATTGCAAAACTTTTACTAATATGGGGATGCCTGGGTGGCACAGTCAGTTAAGTGGCTGAGTCTTGCTTTCAGCTCAGGTCATGATCTTGGAGTCATGGGATCGAGTCTTTCATTGGGCTCCATGCTCAGTGAGGCATCTGCTGGAAATTCTCTCTCTTACTCCCTCTACCCTTCCCCGCAATCACTCTCTCTTTCTCTCTAAGATAAATAAATACATCTTTTAAAAAACTTATACTAAAATGGAAATGATCCATTGGAATTAGAATTTATGGAACATATATCTGCATACAAATTAGGCCAGCCTTAAATTTATGTGTGCTCACTTTCATCTGAAACTCACTATAGATGTTAATTCAATTAGTTACATTTCTGGATGAAACTTGTCCAAAATTTTGGACTTTTTTCCCCCTTTACCATTTTAGAGAGATATTTTCCATCTAGAGAAAGAGAAAATGGCATTAACTGAGCTGAATTTTATTTTATTTTTTTTTAAGGATTTTATTTATTTTTTTGACAGAGAGAGAGCACAAGTAGATGGAGAGACAGACACAGAGAGAGAGATAGAGGCGCCCCACTGAGCTGAATTTTAACAGGAAAGTAAATGATAAGAACTGCTACTTTATTAAGAGACTGAGTTTTTAAAATTTCTATGAGGTAACAAGTACATCTTGGAATTAAGAAAGCATTATGTAGTAGTCTATAAGAAGTGATTATTGTAAGTTTTAATCCATATTTTCTACTCACACTGTCAAAGTAATGTGCTGAGTCAGTGAAATGATAAGCATATTAACATTTGCAGTAGTATTTCAATTTCTTCACATCTACTTGCTTTGTAGAAGATATATGTACACACCATAAGGAGAGAAGATTCAGAAGACAAAAATAAAGATCATTAAAATGCCAATTTCAAGGTTTGGGGGATATAGAATGATACTCCTCTTCCTCTACATTTTCTCTGCATTAGTTGGTGGGATGCTGCTAATGACTGTCATCCCAGTTTCATTCTAAGCAATTAAAAAACACCTGAATCTGGCAGAGCGCATGGTGTCAAAGTTGCAAGGTGCTCTTTAACAAGGATGCAGCTACTGTGTCAAGTGAAAATAAACATGACTTTTTGTTGACTGTTGAAGGAATGTTTTCTCTGCTTCTCCCATCAGACACTTCTAAGTGTAGAACAGATGATGGTTATGAATATTTTACATGTTATGTGAATCAGATCATCACCTTTCTTTGGCACAGTCTGCATTTTGAGTACTAGAACAAATTTAAATAATTTTTCAGTTAAAAATGTATCAGTTTCTATGGATTTCACATGATTCCTATCAAACTATTATTGATACCATATCTTGAAATCTTACTGATACTTTATTAAACAGTTGCTTTAAGCTGAACTTTCTTTGTAAATTTGTAATTAAAATATTATTTATTCTTACCACAAAATATTTTAAGTAGCCAGTGTTTATAAGATATATTCCAAATTATAACTTGAACAATTTTGGCTTTCCAAAATTTCTAAGTAGTAAGTTGTATGTTTTCTATTTTATTTGTAGTATGAATCTATAATATAATCGTAAATTTTCTTCATTTTTTGGAGACCATTCTTTCATTCTAAATGAATTATAATCTACTATTCTGAAGAGCTGTGCCATCTGGATCCCCTGTATTTGGTGAGTAATGCAAACTGAGAGTACTCAGTTGTCAAACCACATCTGGAATATCCTTGGCCAAAGAGTCTATTTTGTCAAACACACACCCAAGGAGCAGCTTAATTTAAAGGACTGCTCAATTCATGAGTGTAAATTTCTGTCCTCTCACCAACTTAGGGAGAATTCTGTAGGGCCATCCCAGACTCCTGGCAATCTGTGAGATTGCTTGTGGTCTTTGTTGAGGTTACGGAACAACCCATATTCTCCTACTGTCTATTCCTGCTTCTTCCCTTCCCCACAGGTGTTAATCATAATACACCTCCATCACACTAAACTGCATTTTAGAAACCACTTTCCAACCATCTAACCTGCAACACTTAATCTATAGTGAGAAGGGGTAATAACTAAGTTTAAACAATAGCCAATTAAAATGCAATGAAACGTCAAATTCCAGATAAGATAATGTAACTAGGATAAGATTTACCCTCCCAGAGTAAATCTTCAGTGGGGAAAATATAATCACATAAAATACATGAAACATTTGCACTTCTGACTCTGTCAGAGTCATAAGGGAATGCTTACTCTTTGATCAACTTGCAGGATTCCTGGAGAGAAAGCTCCAGAATGTTCTTCTGGCCTTGCTAGGCTTTGGCTTCCCAGGACTTTCTCACTCACACTCTAGTCCATGCAAATTCTCCAGCGAGTCTTTAAATTACCCTTTGTTTCTTCCTGTTCTGGCTACAGGAACTTCTAGTCCAGATGGTCTCAGTTGCTGTGTATCTCTGCATGTGCCTCTATCCCCAGATTTGGAAGTGATGATTTGCCCTATGACCTAAGTTCTCTGAAGAGCCAAAAAAAGCCATTGCTTTTTAGTTTGTCCAGCTCTTTCTTGTTTTAAGTACAGAGTGGTGACTTCAAGTTATTTATATGTTGGAACTGAAACAGGAATCACCACTATAGTCTTTTTAATATTATTATTCTCTGTTGAGAAAAAATTTCAATTACTGATGGTTTTCTTGTATTAAATTTTTATTTCCTTGAAGGAAAAAGATGTCTCTAAAATCACTGCTTTTATTTTTAAGATTTCATTTATTTATTTGACAGAGAGAGAGAGAGAGATCACAAGTAGGCAGAGAGCTGGGGGGGGGGCATGGTCCCTCCTGAGCAGAGAACCCAATGGGGGGCTTGATCCCAGGACCCTGAGACCATGACCTGAGCTGAAGGCAGAGACGTAATCCATGAGCCACCAAGGTGCCGCTAAAATTACTGCTTCTAAGTCAATATTTTTCACAGATATTTTATCTGTGAAAAAAATCAATATTTAAAGCTCTAGGGGTACCTGGTGTCTCAGTCGGTTAAGGTCCAACTCTTGATTTCATCTCAGGTCAGAATCTCAGGGTTGTGAGGTCAAACCCTACACTGGGTTCCTAGGTCACTGGGGAGTCTGCTTGAGATTCTTTCCCTCTACTCTTCCCATCTCATGTGCATGCTCTCTCTCTCAAATAAATAAATTAATTAAAAAATAAATATTTAAAGCTCCAGAGTGTCATATGCAGCACAATATCTTTATTGGTAAAACCTACATATTTTTCCTCCACCTAATGAGTTAAAAAAAGAAAAAAAGAAAAGAAAAAAAGACTAAGAGGATAGAAAAATGCAAAATGTGCTTTTTTTTTTCCTTTTTCCCTTCAGCTAATAGGGAGGTAATGTGGAGAAATATTCTGGAGAAATGTCCTTAAACATATGCAAGTGTAATCTGCCTGCTGATAGTATGAGGTCTGAATCAGAGTGTCTATTCCATCACCTTCCAGCCCCAAGTCATTCACCAGTTATGTGACCTTGGGCAAGTTATTAAATTATGTGTTCCTCAGGTTTATTGAGATGATTGTGATCATAATAATATTGGCATCATTGGGAGTACCATCTGTTTGCTCTTTTATCTCTTTAGGTATCTCACTTGTCTGGCTAACAGCCTTTCCTCTTCACTTCCACTACTGTGGTCACCATATTTCACTTTCCACATGAGTCACTGCTCCACTTAGTCAAATATACCTACATATTTCCCTGGACATAACTTACTTTAGTCTTGGGATGGTTGAACTTTACAATTTTAAATTATTTGTATATCTGCTATGGGTTTATTACATTTGCCTGACTCTATTATACATTTTGATTAATTTAAAGAACATTGTTGATTTTACCAGAGTTAGCCTGCCTTAAATTTTTTTCTTGTTAAAATCAATTCTTATACTTCTAGAGTCTAAAACATAACTCAAAATATTTGAGGCATTAATAAATATTTTCAGGATTATTTTCCGATATTCTGCCTGGGTGACAAAGGGAAGTATAATGCAATGATAATTATATAAATTAAAAATTCATTTTGTTTTGTGAGATTAAGAGTTACTTATGGTTTGTCTCCCTCCCAATCCCAAAACAAACTGAGGGTTGCTGGGGGGAGGGGGTTTGGGAGAAGGGGGTGGGATTATGGACATTGGGGAGGGTATGTGCTTTGGTGAGTGCTGTGAAGTGTGTAAACCTGGTGATTCACAGACCTGTACCCCTGGGGATAAAAATATATGTTTATAAAAAATAAAAAAATAAAACAAACAAACAAAAAAAATTCAGAATTATAAAAACAAATAATCTGTACTCTCCTTCAAATTTGAATATATTTTTGCCTAAAAAATCAAAGCAATCTAATCTTAAAGAAATATAATTTTATGTAATTTGGAAAAAATTACATTTGGTTCCACATTTATCTTTTGGTTTTGTGTACATTTGATATTTAATAGAAACTGGAAATATAAACCAACACCTGCTTAGTTTGTAGGTATCTTGGCTACAGATATATTCAGTGCCTACTAGGACTTAAAGTGAATGGAACTAAATATAAATGCATATTTTTGTTTACTTTCAGATTGCTACAAGACTGGAGAATTATTTCTAACATTACCACTTGAGATCTTAGTGGAATACATTCATAACACTAGCGGCCTATAATTAAGAAGATTTAAGTTGGTAATTAAGAAGGTTAATTCTGTCACTGGTTTGTATAAAAAAAATCAAACATGTTATGACATAAATAAAATGAGCAAGATGAGATATTATTAGCCTTGGCTGCTATATTTGTCGAGTATTTTTCATATGATTATATCTACATGTAAGCTTAGTCATGGCCACTAAGATGTCCTAAAATTAGTGACAGGAGCAGAATTAGAAATTTGAAACATAAAGCCTCTTAAGTAATGGTTTCTGCTTGTCATTCTCATGACCTTTCTCAAGTTACTAAGAAAATATTGCTGAGCATAGGAAACAAAAAATACATTATTATAGAAATAGATAAAACATTGTAAAAGTACTAATAATCAGTACGTTGGTAGGTTCTTAAACTATTATTTTTAATGTGAGAATAATAAAATTTGATTGATAAGCAAAATCCTTGGCCTTCAAGTCTGATTGAAACCATTGGAAAAGAGCAAGTGCGAGACTAACAGAAGGTTGGAGAACTATTTATATGGCATCCATTATATGTTTCAGTGTTTCTGTTGGGAAACGATTTGAAATCTACTCCACTATTCAGTTGCTAAAGGCAGCCAGATGTTGTCCTCATCTTTACCTCTCTGTTATTTCTTCTCCATTATTTCTATACCAGAAGGGAGCTGCTTCTTGTGAAATCTATTGCCATAAATGGAGCACTGTATTTAAGATAATTATATGGAGAGAGTAATAGAAAGAGAACAACTTGATAACTGAGCAAGCTAAGGTTTGCAGTTTTCTTGCACTCCATTTGTTCAGTTGTCTGTGAAATGCCTTTGTAGAGCCAGGAGATGATACCCTCCCAGTGTGGCAGAACTTTCTGTGTGTAAGAAATAGGACTGGGGAAGTTTTTTCTGTTCTGTGCTTCAGAATTCACATTAGGGTAATGAGGACAATGGCACAAATAGCAGACATTTTCTCAGCACTTACTGTCAGACTCTATTCCAAGCATTTCCTATATTATCTCATTTAATACCCAGAAAGTAAGTACAGATATTGGTCCCTGTAGTAATAAACCTTAGTAGATTTATAGATGATCTTAAAAATTGGAGTTAGTACATTAAATATAATTCTATTTAAATCTAGAATTTATTTCCCATCCTATAATTCTTTCAGTTTTCTTAAAGGTATCTTTCTTTTTTTTTTAATTAATTTTTTATTTTTTATAAACATATATTTTTATCCCCAGGGGTACAGGTCTGTGAATCACCAGGTTTACACACATGTATCTTTCTTAAATATATCACATATTTTGCTTATTTTTCTTATACACATTTATAAGTAAGAAAATAAAACATGTCAGTGTATTAATTGCAGTTACCTCTGATCTGATTCAAGATAATCTTTATTTTTCTAATTATCTCTTATGCATTTAAAATATTTTATATAATATTTTTATAGAAAGCTAATACCTTAAATTACATGAATATAATGCTAGTTTGATTAAGGGAGTTGGATGTTTTACTGCTATCAGAAAGATTACTGGAATTTAAACTTAATTTAATGATAATTGAAAATAGTCAGCAGATTGCACATTGTCTGCCCTTCATGACTTTATTCTCTACGGCAGTGACATCTTAGCCTGAGTACTTGGGATGCCACCTATACAGCAATTTATTAAGGTCATCAAAGGAGAATTTATCAATATTTTGCTAAGATGGATTGAACATTAAAATGAGATTTTAAAATGGTGGAAGAGTGGCACTTGAGTGACTCAGTCAGTTAAGGGACTGCTCTTGGTTTAGGTGCCTCTTGGTTCAGGTCTTGATTCCAGGGTCCTGGAAGCTAGCCCCACATTGGCTCCTGCTCTCCCTGCTCAGTGGCAAGTCTGCTTCTGTCTCTAGCCCTCCCCTTACTCATCTTCTCCCTTCCTCTCTCTTTCACTCAAATAAATAAATGAAATCTTAAAAAAAAAAAAGCTTAGAGTCTAGGATGAGGAAGAGACATTTTAAAAGCATATAAAGAAACATTTAAGTCATTTTTCATGACATTAAGTCATTTTTTCATTTTTTTCATAACACACCAGTGTCAGAGATAAGAACACAAGATTTCTGTATCCAGATATTTTCAAATGATAGTTCCATTGTTCCCTCTTATTATGCTAAACCATCACCACAATTTTGTTTCAAAATTGAAACAAAACAAAAGTTTGGTTTCAAAATTATTTCAAAATAGAAGGAAAAACTGCTTAAACTACCATGAATGCCTAAATATACACATTTTTCCAAAGGAATTGGATCAGTGAGGGTGAGATCTTGTTTTTTGGCTCGCCATAAGTATCTCCATTGTTTGTACAGTACTTGGTCTTAAGTAGGTATGAGATATTCCTTGGATGATTAAATAAATAAATGAACCAAGTGTCTATATTTGACTAGGCTTTGTGCAATAACTCATCGTTATATATGTTAATACAAAGAAATGTCATTCCGCTGTGGTTTTATTATTTTCTTGGTGAAATAAAGATATCATGTATTGAAAAGTTAAATAATAAAATGCTAATACAAGGGTAAAAAGTAGGTCAATTTTTAACACTTTGTTGAATGTTGATCTTTTTATGTTTGAGGACAAAACCCGTCTACTCATAGTAGACTCAAAATATGAAATATGAAATAGAATTTTAAACCAGGTATATAAAGGAGATCTTTTCACTATTTACATTCTTGAATATTTACACATAACAATAGATCTACTATTATGGCAAGCACTACTATCAATAAGTCATTCTGATGATTTAAGTTTAGAAGCCTCAATTTTGAACCAAGATGAGAACTGATGTGTTGGAAGTTTTCTAGAAGGTGAATTCTATTTATTTCAGAAACTGGGGATGCTAATCATAACCAAGCATAGATTTTTGAATAATATTTTTTATCACAGTATGTTTTTTAACTTACATATGTATTTGACTCCTTTCTCATGCTCATAGTTTTTGCTTTTGTAACTCTGAGGCTAAATTGTCATTGGTATCATCTAAAAAGGTGTTGTGAACCAACATTATTCTTGTTCTCATATATGCTCAAAGAACCCTCATAAAATATCTCTTAGAAAAGAAGACTATAGAAATACACATAATATGTGTTTATGGTGAGGAGTGGGAAAATGGCAGATGTGGAGGATATTTCTGAGGATTCCAAAACCCTATCTGTTCAGGCTAATGACTTTGACTATCCATTTGTATAAGAATAAGAAGATCTCTAATTGTTTGCAGATCACTTAACGATTACTAAGGCAGTCCTTCTGAGATCAATATTTGCTGGCAGGATTGAAACTTGGGAAGACAAAACTGAAAGTAACTGAAGTCACTCTATAGATAGACGAAGCTCCCAAGCAATGACGAGGAGTCTAGAAACAGGAGATTGTGATTCTTTTGTAAATCAGTTCCAAATGTATTTGCCAAAAAACTGTCAAGAATACATGAAATTAGCACTTTAAAAAAGTATCTGCTCTTTAATTATTACTTTTAAGTAGATTTCTTCACTGTCTTGCTTTGTACATTGGGAAAATTATTAAAAGGATTCTATTTTTTAAAAATCATTAGTCAATAACTCTTTTAGAGCAATTTGAAAAATAAATTATATAAACATTCAAATCATGATGAATAATTAAGTTTTATGAAAGACATGTTTCAGAAAGACAGATTAATAGCTTTTAAAAACTTAAAAATATTCTCACTTTTTCCATCCTTACCTGTCATTGCATTAGCTGATTTTATCCTTTTTTTTTTCTGTGAATGCATGAAAATCCAGGTAGATTGTATATAGAAATGATGAAGACTTTTCACTTGTAACACTTTTCTACTGCATTGCTTTTTCATCCATAATGCAACCTTTTATGGGTCTCTGATCATCTCAATGGCTGCCAAAGTGATTGATGAAACTGTTGCTTGAAAAATATTTAGGAGCTTGGGTCTAGAGGTTTCTGGACAAGAGAGCAATGAAAAGCTTTGTGAACTTCACTACACTATACTTCTGGTGGATCAAAAAGACTAGAATTCATATAAAATGTTTATTAAACAAACTATTAGTTAAATGTAATTTTTAACAGAAAACATTTAAGTTTTGTATTGGCATTGGCTTAACTGTTTCATATCGGGTCATAACTGAGTCATTTTTATGTGCTTGATTCAGAGATATTTAAAGGTCATATATACAAAGGTTTCATCAAGGACCAATGTGATACCTACAATAGAGGTGTTCCATATTTGATACAAAATTAGATTTTAATTTACAGAAACCTCAGTTCTTCGACATAATCATGTCATGTCAGGTTTTTGCTTTGTCTCCCTTCTCTTTTTCTAGAGCTTATGTATCCAGATAAGATGTTGAATTTTTTCAAACTACCCACTGTCAGCTTGAAGGAAGAAAATAAAAGGACTATTGAGTCACATAAAGCAAGGTTCAAATTGTTATGCCACCGTATTTCTGATAAGTCTTCATTTCCTTATCCTTAAATAGGGCTAATATGATTACTATGAGTATTTCAATGCAATTATCAAACAGATAGATCATCAAGACTTAATAAATGTTATTTTTCCCTTTACTTTCATTTAAACCCAACATATAAGAAATGTGGAGAAAAACACAAATGTTGTCCAATTTGTTAGAAGAAAAAAATTCCAGCCAATGTAGATTGTCAAAACAATCTTTAAAAGATGTCTGGGTGGCTCAGTGAGTTAAAGCCTCTTCCTTTGGCTCAGGTCATGATCCCAGGGTCCCAGGATCAAGACTGGCGTCAGGCTTTCTGCTCAGCAGGGAGCCATCTTCCCTTCCTTTCTCTCTGCCTGCCTCTCTGCCTACTCGTGGTCTCTGTCTGTCAAATAAGTAAATAAAATATTTTAAAAAAATACTCTTTGAGTAAGTTGATACTAAATCATGACCAGTTGTCCAGGTAACAAATAAGAGTAAGGAAGATATTAATCTAATCAAAGAAAGAAGAAAAATTAAGTTCTAACAAAGAGAATAGGAAGTTAAAAATAGATTCCAAATACTGAAAACAGAATGTAAATAATCTAAAAACAAGTAAATGAAAGACCATCCATTCAACCTTTATGTCAAAAGCAAGTTATTTTTAATTTTCTGACTTAAAGCAGTGTTTGCTATTATCAATTCTATATCTCATTTTCAATTATTGACTTGCTTCTTTTATAGATCTTCTGTGATTATAATTTCCTGTATGCTAATTCTATTGCAGACATGAATTTCTAACTCATTAGAATCACTTTCTGTCTACATGCATCAATAGACAGAAAAGAGTTGAATGTGAGCATACAGCAAAGTGAATACTTGAAGTAAATCTGACAATTTCTCACAAGTCTGTGAATTATGTAGTTTTCTTCTATTACATAGGTGAATGTACATGTGGGGAGAAATTGATAGAAATTACTATTTTTCTACATGCACCACACGTAATGCAGAAACTCTCTAAAGACAATGTAAAGCTGGTGGCAAAGTGTAACAAATGAATTTTAGGATAGTTTTTTGAATTTTATTATTTGCTAGAAATATTTGGCATCATATCTAAATATGTCATTTTATTAGAATGTTAATTTCATAGAAACTTTGAAAAATAATTGCTCTTTGTTGGTCTGCCTTTTTTTTTTTTACTTTTAATTTTTTAATTTTTATAAACATATATTTTTATCCCCAGGGGTACAGGTCTGTGAATCACCAGGTTTACACACTTCACAGCACTCACCAAAGCACATACCCACCCCAATGTCCATAATCCCACCTGCCTTTTATCAGTGATTCAAGCCAAAGATAGTATTTGATTTAAAGTTAAATTTTGGGCCACCTGGCTGGCTCAGTCGGTTAAGCATCTGACTCCTGATTTTAGCTCAGGTCGTGATCTCAGGATTGTGAGATCAAGCCCCAGTTGTGCTCCATGCCAGGTGTGGAGCCTGCTTAAGATTCTTTTTCTCCCTCTCCTTGTGCTTCTTCCTCACTTAAAAAAAAAAAAAAAAAAAGTTTAAATTTTGTTGGTTGAGTTACTTAGATCAGCTACAAAATAATAGCCAAAAAAGTCTATGCAAGAATTAAATACATTAATATTTGGTGATTGTTTCCAACTTGTATTTATCTTTAAATGAAAAAAAAACTGAGAAAAAAAGCATCAGAGATGTTATTATTATTATTTATTTATTTATTTATTGCATCTCAAGTTAGCCACTAGTGAGTGGGAAACTAATATTTCTATTGAGTATTGTGAGTATATTGCACAATGAAATTCAGATTTCAATAGACCCACATAATTCATCATTTTTTCCAGTATCTCTAAGCTTTAAATACTCACATATCTGTAACACTATTTGACATTATTCAAAGTTATATAGCTAATAGTTGAAGAATAAGAACAGTCATAAAGATAAAGAGTTAATTGCAATAATTCCAAATAGTGAACAAGAATATATTAATCATGTGCTGGATGATATGGAAGTTATGAAGACCTATGTGGACATTATTATATAATACTTTTTAACTGAGTGACAAAACTACTTATGAAAAGTTTGCAATCAGTGCGATTTATTTTAAGTACAGTAGGGATTAATACACACTGTATATTAATGACATATAAAATACAAAAGTATTTTATATGTCATTTAATTTAATTTAATTCTGACAACAATGCTAAAGGATACAATAACAGTGAGCGTGAGGAATATGGCTCTATCCATGTAAGTGTGAGAAATTTACATAGAGATATCTGCATTAATGCCAATGACAACAGAGTTGAATTTTAACTCAGACCTCCTTGCATTCAAAGTTAATGATATTTTCACTGCACCAATCTGACTTTTTTTTAAAGCTATCAGGATAAGGAAGCAAGTGATATGGACCATAATATCAAAGAAAACTTTAAGGAATAAGTGGCATTAATCCTATCTTTTCTAGATCCTATCTATTCTATCCTAACAGAATACTAGTTAAAGAAGAGACTGGGCTTGCTACATTTAGAAATGAGTATAAGCAGAAGTCTGGCAAAGGACATGAGCTTCTTTATGTCTCATTGTGTCTCTCTCACCTGTCTTACATTCCACAAATACATCCACTGCCCGCTTGCTGGCTCTCTTCATTTAACATCTGGGCATATGCTTCAGTCTCCTAAATCATTCTAATTAACTGTCCCTTTGGATATATTCCACTTGTCAGAATAATTTTTCCAAAATACACATGATATTCATTCAATTTATGTGTCTAATGCTTACAATTTTCCAGGAACTCTGCTGACTGCTGGAGAAACTAAGTGAGAAAAAACAGAAAACAAGACAAACAAAATTTTCTGCCTAGAAAATCAATATCTTGAATGAGAACAGTAGGCATAAATTTAAAAAATTAATGTAGTAATTATTAGAGATGGATATAGAGAATAATGGATTAAAAAACTTTATTCAGGGACACCTGGGTGGCTCAGTGGGTTAAAGCCTCTGCCTTCATCTCAAGTCATGATCCCAGAATCCTGGGATCGAGCCTGGCATCTGGCTCTCTGTTCAGCGGGGATTCTACTTTCTCCTCTCTCTCTGCCTGCCTCTCTGCCTACTTGTGATCTCTGTCTGTCAAATAAATAAATAAAATATTAAAAAAAAAACTTTATTCACATTGCTATTCCCCATTTGAGAAACAAGATCCCTTTATTTTCCTTTATCTAGGGAAAAAAAAAGGCATAATCCTTTCTTCTCTACAAAATAGGTTTTCTTTTTTTTTTTTTTTTTATTTGAGAGAGAGAGTGTGATCAAGGGGAGGGACAGAGGGAGAGGGAGAACCAGACTCCCTGCTGAGCAGAGGGCTCTACACAGGACTCAATCCCAGAACCCAGGGATCATGACCTGAGCCAAAGGCAGATGCTTAACCGATTGAGTCATCCATGTATCCCCAACATAGTTTTTCTAAAATAGTCATAAAATCAAATGATAATAAAGGATGCCTTATTTTTCCTTTGAAGTAATATTAAAATTAAGTATTTATTACAGAAAAGGGACTTGAAAGAATGATGGGTATATTTAACAGTACATAATTAAAGCTAATTAGAATGGTTGAAATCCTTAAAACAATTTGAAATTGAAAAATTATGATCCTACTCATAGAACAATATATATGAAATGGGCCTTAAAGATTATCCTTTCAAGGGGTACCTGGGTGGCTCAGTGGGTTAAAGGCCCTGCCTTTGGCTCAGGTCATAATCCCAGGGTCTTGGGATCAAGCCCTGCACTGGGCTCTCTGCTCGGTGGGGAGCCTGCTTCCCTTACTCTCTCTCTGCCTGCCTTTCTGCCTACTTGTGATCTCTGTCTTTCAAATAAATAAATAAATTCTTAAAAGAAAAAAGATTATCCTTTCAAATAATCTTTTCTCATAATCATTTTAATATCTCAAATTAAAGAGAATACTTTTTTTAGTTTACAGAGGGCTTTTCCAGATGTTAGCTTCATTTTCCTTAATAATTCTGCTAGATGAGCATAATGGGATATCACTATAACTGTTTCAATTAAAGTTTGGGAAGATTAGATTAAATAGGTTGGCAGGAAAAAAATCTAATATTTCTTTTTTATTTATATAATATTTGAAACTAAGACCTAGAAATATTATTTTCCATAAAAATGAAATTACTCCTTTTTTAACTTAAAACATGAAATTGGCATAAACAAACTAAATTTTAAGTGTGCCACAACATACAAAACAAAACAAAAACTCAGATGTATAAATTTTTTTAAAAGATTTTATTTATTTATTTGACAGGCAGAGATCACAAGTAGGCAGAGAGGCAGGCAGAGAGAGGAGGAAGCAGGCTCCCCGCTGAGCAGAGAGCCCGATGTGGGGCTCGAACCCAGGACCCTGGGATCATGACCTGAGCCGAAGGCAGAGGCTTTAACCCACTGAGCCACCCAGGCACCCCAGATGTGTAAATTTTCAATAAAATTAATTCATTTACAATCCTTATAGAAATGACAAAAAAAAAAAAAACTCCCTGAAACAGTACCTATCACATAGTAGAAAATAAATTAATATATACTGAATAAATGAATGTATTATATTCCTTCAACTTTACGCCTGGGAGAGAAGAGTATCCAAGAGCTGGCCTGGTGCAATCTACTCAGTTTGGGCATTTGTAGGAGCTGGCCCCATATTCCTATCGTGTTCTCCTCTTGAATACATTTTTACAAAACACATAAACATCACATTCCATGATCATGATGGATCCCATAACAAGATCCCTCTGTAATCACATCTGAACAGAAGACACAATCAAGAACACAATGCAAAAATAACTAAATTCCGCCTATGCTGGCAAATATGAGTGACTACTGCTTCTTCATGAATTGTGTATTAACTTTGGCCTTGTTTTCCTTTCCTTCTATGTAAGAATTGTGAAGATTCCCAACCGCAGAATAACTTTTGCTTTCTGACAACATGCAATCCAGAGCAAAATCTTTCTTGACACTGCACCCCATCACCCAGCACAAGCACAAAACCTATATTAAGTCCTTCCTAAAGTCATCTTACTGAGACCCCTAGGGTTTTGCCTGTGGTACAGTTTTCTCTCTGTTCACCGAGTCAGCTATGATGTGTTTTCAGTGATCTTGGGTTGAAGGCCATGACTTCCCCTACCACTGTTTTATTATTCAATGCATCATTCTCTAGCCTGGAATGATGGTTAACTTTCTGTGTCAACTGGGTCACAGGGTACCCCAATATTTGATTAAACATTATATCTGTCTATGTCTGTGAAGGTGTTTCCAAAAGGCTAGCACTTGAATCTGTGGACTGTCAAGCAGATTACCCTTGCCAGTTTGGGTGGGCATGATCCAATCCACTGAGAACATGAATAGAACAAAAAAGTAGAGGAAAAAAAGAACCTGCTCTCTTTGCCTGATGGCTTGACCTGGAGCATCAGTCTGTTCCTGCCTTAAACTGGATTTATGCCATTGGTTCTCTTAGTTCTCAGGCCCTTGGGCTCAAACTCTAACTATTTCACAAGTATTTCTGGGTCTCCAGTTTGTAAACTATAGATCACAGGACTTCCTGGCCCCTTGAAATCCAATTTGTTTAAGTCTCTTTACATCTATCTCTATTTCTGTCTTTATCTATATGTTTATCATCTTTATCTACATATCTCCTATTCCTATATTTCTCTGGTGAGCCCTTACTATACATCTAGCTATCTGAGGAATATTCTCACTTCTGATTAACTCAATTCCAATTTGTTAGAAACTTTACCCACATATGCAAAATCTCTTCACAGTGGTGTCTAGAGTAGTTTGGTTGAATATTTGGTATAGACACATATATGTTACAAAATGGACATCTTTTCCCTTTTATTTCCATACTCTTGCAAGGGACTAGCTCTTATAGGTCTCCCTAATTTGGAACATACTAGAGATATTTTGGGGGCTTTAGTTTGGTTGATATGTAAAAAATCCATCAGAGCAGTAAGTTATTCTTTTGTAATTGCATTGTATATTAGATTTGCTTCAAAAAGGCAAATTAAATTCTTGCATGTGTATAAACTTAATAACTTTTTAAAACATGTTTAGATGTATTTATATTTGTATATGTATACAAAATATATATTATGAGATAATTTGATTACTTGAATGACAGTTTGATGCATTTTAATACATTCTCAGTTGTTCTCATTTCTTTTTTTTAATCTTTACTTCTTGATGTCTTTTAATCTTGGTATTGCTCCTCATTTTACTCCATATAATTAACAACCATGGCCAAATTTTATATTGTGGTTCTAGTTTCTTGCTCATGAAAGAAATTGTAAGTATCACATATGTAGTAAGTGAGCTGGTGAGTCATTTCCTGATGCAAGAAACTGTTATTTTCCATGGCTTTCATAGGTACCTGGCTTCATATATCTGAAACTTCAGGTAACCATCAGCAACAGTCTCATTAGATCTCTTATCAAGAGTAAAGAGAAAGGCGCCTGCATGGCTCAGTTGGTTACGCATCTGCCTTGGTCATGATCCAGCATCTTGGGATCCAGCCCCACATCAGGTTCTCTCTTCAGTGGGGGGCCTGCTTTTCCCTCTCCATCTGACTGACATTCTGCACATTTGTGCTCTCTATCAATTAAATAAATAAAATATTTTTAAAAAAGAGTAAAGAGAAAGGCAACCTGAAGCCCAGCCCAGATTTCAGACAATGCTCTTAGCTCTATTCCTCCATTTTATATAGAATTTTAGCCCATGTCCCCATCAGCCTGGTTTTTAGATAACAGTCCTTGGCCACAATTCTTGTCCTCCTTCTGCATTTTTATCCAAAAAGATACTTATTTTACTTTAGAGTATAGATATGGCATTTTTTAAAAGATTTTATTTATTTATTTGAGAGAGAGAGAGAGCATGAGAGGAGAGAGGTCAGTGGGAGAAGCACATTCCCTGATGAGCAGAGAGCTCGATGTGGGACTCGATCCTGGGACTTCAGGATCATGACTTGAGCTGAGGCAATTGCTTAACCAACTGAGCCACCCAGGTGCCCTGGATATGTCATTTTTAACTTTGACACTTTATCATTAACATGTTATGAACAATGGGTAGATGGCTGGGTTCAAATTTTGAATTTACAGCACCATTTTGAATGACACTCTTCTGTTGTATTGAACACATTTTATATTATTAATTTTCCTCTATTAATTAGAAACACGTAAATCCTAAATCTAGTTTTAGAGGTAACTGATACATTTACAACATGTATTCTTAGATTATGTTTCCTTTTCTTCTTCTTCTCCTTTCTTCTTTTTTTTCCCCAAACTCTTGAGCTAATCATCATTTTTATCATGTTCAAAAACAGAGCAGAATCAGAATCATTTACCATTTGGCCATCCTCAAATCAGCTCTTTTTGTTTTGTTTTATAGTATATTTATTTATATTTATATTTATATTTACATTTTCCTTTCTTTTTTTTTTTAATTTTTCCCTACACTGCATTCATTTTTATCTAAATTTTTCTATTCAGGTCCAATTTCCTTCTTGATTTAAATCAAATAAAACTAAGTCCCAAAAAATTAGCTTAAATTTTAATAGAGATACAGATTTTAAGAATGTTCAGTTCAGCAGCTCAGTCAAGTCCCATAGTCCATTCTGCTCCATCTTTGCTTCTGATTGTAAGCTTGCATTTTGCAGCCAGGTGTTCCATTGGTGTTACAAAGGTGGATCACAATAGCTCCAGGTTCATTTCTGCCCCAGCAGAAAAGAGTCTTGCAGTGTCTTAGGCTACATTCTCACTGCACCAGTTTGTCTCTGTGCTTATTTCTGATTTAATCACCACAGTGAAGAAAATAAAATATTCAAGTGAGATCAACAGCATTAAAACCATACTTCTTGTAAATGGAATACGCGTGACTGAATTTTTTCTTTCAGAAGAGGCTGTAGATCGGTGCCAGGAAGGTAAAAATAGCAGGTATTAACTATATTTAGTCATATAACTAAAATCTATGGACAGCTTGAAAGTCACTTCTACCCAGATTAATATATATTTATATATTTTTGTATGTCTGTGTGTATGCATGTATGCATGTGTGTGAACATACACACACTTTTTGAAAGACATAGTGGTTATATCCATTTATTTTTTTTGGAGATGTAGAAACTAAGGGGCTTACAGAAATTATGAAATTAAGATATATAATTAGTTAGTGGAGAATCATCATTTTGAATCTAAGTCCTCTGAATCCAAAAACCACATAATTCACAAATTTGTATATTATTCATGTTTGCTTGTTCTCCCTCCTCACTTTCTCTCAGATTACTCTTTGACATGGAATAAGGAAATGGATTTAGAATCTTTCAAATGATAATAAACTTAAATATATGTAACATTTTATTTATTTATGCTATCTACCAACTGTTAAACTATGCTTAGAAGTGTATATTTCATTAAAACACTATAGATATAAATTTTCTTGTGTGTACCTTCACATAAGTAAGCCACTCAAGATTCTGCAAGGATATACCTACAAAAACACATGTGTGTTTGTACATGTAATATTTTTAAACTCTCAATCATAATTTTTTTTAAATCCTACAAACAAGATTATAGGAAGAACAGAATAAATATTTCTAAGGATTTGTAAACTTGGGGACTGGGGCAGAAAGGTTTTATAAGAACAAAATGTAGGGGATATAGCATATTGATAGACATATTGAGAAAAATTATTGTTATATATACTAAAATAGATCTTTTAGCTGAGAGAAAAGTAATTTAGATTTATGAGCAGTATCTCAGAGAACCATGATATGAACAATTAAATATAAATAAGTTAATTTTAATGTGGGTTGGTATTTCTGATTGATCTTCCAGTGCTTCTGTTGACAATATATCAAGAATCAATTTAAGAACCAGTTGAAAACAAATTTTATAATCCTCATTTAATGGGTTTTGATGCCTCTGGCAGTGCAGTGATATAAAAATGATTAAAATGTGCCCCATTCCTGTGTAATCAATAAAACTTCTCTCTAAAATACATTAGGTTCAAAACATCTCTCAGCAGACTTGTTTGTGCTATTTCTTTAGAATCTCAAATAAACTATTAATCATTATTTTTATAGACAGATTTATTAAACATCTTATCTTCCAGATTATTAACACTTATGTCACCCAAACCAATCAGGACACCTGTCAACAATGGATTAAACCAAAATATATATCAAAACCCTACCAAAAGCATAATAATGTGATGTAAAAATGAAGAAAATATGCATATAAGTATATATAAGATAATAATATGCTATAATGATTTTTAAAAGGATAAGTAAATCAATTATTGAAATCAGGTAAGTAAAGAGAAAAAAATAATATTAATTATCCTATATAAAACCACTTCCTTTAAGTATTACAACATTGGATTTCTAGGTTTTGTTTTATTTCCAAAGAGTGGACAAAACTAACTTTTGGTATTAATTATTAATTTTCTTTATGTATTCACCAATCATTTATGCATATATTTACACATTATACAATGAAACTCAATTCATTTTATTCATTGAATATTTTTATTAATATACACTTTCATCACCATTGTAAAAAAGTATGGTTATATGATGATTTATGTTACAGATTGACTCTATGCAGAGGTATATAGATCTTAGGTTGCATGAGAGCTCTCTATTTTAAAAATATTGTTACCTTCAAGGAATTTTATAATATATATAGCAAAACAAATTTAGAGTTTGACTTCCATATAAAACTTATATTTCTATTAAACTCACATTGTGGTGAATTTCCATCTTATAATGAATTTAATAAGAAATGAATATATGTTGGAAAACTTTGTAAATCATAATAGTCACCATATTTCATTAAAATAAACAATACCTCAATAACTTTTTAGACATTTTTGTCTCATCACTTAATCACCTATTGACTCTAATTATAAATACTAAAATAAATTTAGAAGCTAAATATTCACTACATTATTTTTATGGTATGCATGTGTATGTATTCAGTGTGAATGTGTGAATTACTAGAATTAAATGATTTTTGGTCACATTTCTGAAACCAATTACTAAATATTAACTACTGAATGTACAAATACACAAACACCCATTCTTACATTCTTGGGATCTATTACATAATGTTTCCTTAATTCTCACCCCGGCCCCGGGTAAGGGCGGTGCAATTCCGCCTGGGGCAAAGACACTTGAGAATCACTACAACAGGCCCCTCCCCCAGAAGATCAACAAGAAATCCAGCCGAGACCAAGTTCACCTACCAAAGAGTGTGGTTCCTTAATTCTTAAGGAAATCTTAATCTTAAGGAATTCTCTTCTGAATTACTGTAATAACTGATTGCTTTAGCTTTACCATGATAAATGTAAATTAATTATTGAGTTCTCAGTATACTAAAAACTTGACAGGATTATAAAATTTAACACAACAATCTTAGGTGCTATTATAGTCACTTTGCAGATAAAGAAACTGGGGCACAGAGTATGAGTAACCTAGCCAAGGAGACATAGCTAGTAAATAATCAATCCAAGATGCATACCCAGGCACTTTGACTTTAATATTTGTAATCATTTTTTCTTTCTTTTTTTTTTTTTTAATAAGACTTTATTTATTTATTTTACTTAAGAGAGAGAGAAGGGGAGAGAACATGAGCATCCAGAGGTAGAAGTCAGCTCTGGGCTGTGTGTGGAACCTGATGGATGGCTTGATCTCAAGACCCTGAGATCATGACCTGAGTCCTGAGATCATAACCTGACCCAAACCAAGAGTCCAACACTTAATCCACTGAGCCACTCAAACACCCTGGTATTTGTAATCTTAAGAGCTGTAATAACTTCTTATTATTATCCAGAAGATTATAAAAGACATGAAGAAATGAGCTGGAAAGGGTCATAAGCATTATAGCCAGTAAGATTAATTGAATTGTGTACACTTGTGTAGCTCACTCAGTGACAGACTCTTGATTTTGGTTTAGGTCATGATCTCAGGTTTATGGGATGGAGCCCCACATCAGGCTCTGCACCCAGCAAGGAATCTGCTTGTCATTCTCCTTCTGCTCCTCCTCCTGCTCTCTCTCTCTAAAATAAATAAATAAAATCTTTTAAAAGCAAGATTAATGGAATTGGATAAGGTAGAAGCAATACTGCATATGGTTATATGGTACAAATCTGGCCCTCTGCTACTGCAGTCTGAAAAAGATTTCTTTTCTTTTCTTTTTTTTTTTTTAAAGATTTTATTTATTTATTTGACAGAGAGAAATCACAAGTAGGCAGAGAGGCAGGCAGAGAGAGAGAGGAGGAAGCAGGCTCCCTGCTGAGCAGAGAGCCCGATGTGGGACTCGATCCCAGGACCCTGAGATCATGACCTGAGCCGAAGGCAGCAGCTTAACCACTGAGCCACCCAGGCGCCCCTGAAAAAGATTTCTTAATTTGGATTCTTTCTGCTTTTCTTTCACCCCATTCTTCTTTCATTTTCTAATGTTTTCAAAATGTGATGCCTTCTGGAAAGTATAATTTTGTTTGTGGTTACAGCCACATACGTTGCTTTTGCAATAACTAGTATAAATTTCAACATGCCATTAAAAGTAAGTTGAGGTTAGCATGTTAGAAAATTTGGGCTCTAACAAATTGCAAATGGAGTTCATATATATTTCAGTAATAAGTATTTTCTCTTGTATATGCTATTTTCATGCATTAGAAACATGCTAGTTTTCATTGGTATATTTGTGTATTTTTATTTTCAATCTGTTGCTTTAGTTTATTTTTTTAAGATTTTATTTATTTATATTTTGAGAGAATGAGTGATTGAGAGAATGAGTGGGGGTGGGGGCAGAGGGAGAAACAGATCTTACCTGGGGAGCAGGGAGCCCAGCGTGGCGTTCAGTCCCAGGACTCTTGTATCATGACCTGAGCCAAAGGCAGATGCTTAACTGACTGAGCCACCCAAGGGCCTGTATCTGTTGTTTTACTTTAGAAAAGGCCATTAAATCAGTAATAATTTGAAATAAAAATAGTTTAAGACTACAATGAAAATAGGGGCTTAGTTTTGTTTATACTTTTTTCTTCATTTTGCCCTCTTGTACTGAGAGAGTACAAAAGTAAAAATAATATTTTCTAGACTCATCAGCAGGTTGGCCTCTGTCAATTAAATAGTAGATCTGGAAATTACCAATGACTTTGGGTTGGAGTGTGAAAGGACTCTTTTTTCTGAGCAGTATTCCAGTGTCCTGTCTCTCATGAGGGTGGGAGCGTTCCTGAACTAATAGCAAAGGGACCAGCAGAAGTTTCTCTTCTCCCCTCCTCCACAAAGCAGCAGCTCCTCCACAAGACCCTACCAAGGCATTTTGCAGTCATTTTTGGAGACCCAGACTGCAGTCAGCTACTCTAGTCCTTCTGGTAATAACACAAGCACTTAAATACTATGATTAAATAATCTATTAGGGCTGCCTGGGTGGCTATGTCAGTTGAAGATCTGACTCTTGATTTGAGCTCAGGTCATGATCTCTAGGTCCTAGGATTCTGCCCTATATGGGCTTCATGCTCCAGGAGGAGTTGCTTGAGGATTTTTCCACCTGTCTTTTGCTCCTCCCTCACCCCCCTCTAAAATAAATAACCAAATCCTTTAAAAAATCGTTTTAATTAAAATACCTAGAGTAGGTTCTTCTCTCTGCAACAGAAACCTTGGTGACATAATACAAGGAGAATGGCAAATGTTCATGTTGTCATGAAAAATGAAAACAATCTTTCACATCTAAACATGTAAATTATGTAGTGTTTGTTTTCCTACTTGTATCATCAAAATAATAAAGATTATAAGAGAGCTCAGTAGTTGAATAAAATTTTGTATTTATCATTTAAATTTAAAATAAATATTTGAGTTCACTGTTGTAGCAAACTGAGAATACCTGTTTAAATGGTTGATTTCATTGGCTAACAAAATTTCTTACAAAAAATAAATATGTAATCTCCAAATTTAATCTTTTTCAAGTCTTCTCCAACCCAATAGACACATAACTACATTTTACTGATACTGTCAAATCACTGTTGAATCTTGAATCAAGATGAAGTATACATGAGCCTTAGGAGATCAAGAGAACAGATGTTAATATTCAAATGTATGATAAATTGACATAACTAGCTATTATAAACATTTTAGGTAGAATATATCGCTGCCATCCTCAAATAGCTGAATAATAGAGTGACACTATTAAATGTCACCAAGGTTTTTAAGAAATGTAATCTTTAATACATCTTAAAATTTTGAGAATCCAAAGGTGCTTCCAATAAATTCATTAGTCACAGATAACTTGTGTGTTGAGATTTATCTTTTTAAATCTAAGTATATATATACATATTCTGATTTTTCATCTAAAAATAAGTGTAGAGATAATCTCTTTATATAAACAAGTAGATTTGAATCAATTTTTTTGTTACCACAACAGCACTCAACTTTTGAACTCTTATAACTTATGTGTTAAAAATCACAATAATCTTTCTTTAAAGGTGATTTTTAATGATCTATCACCTGGGAACATAATTATTTATTTATGTCAAAATACTAAATGTGTTAAATATATGCTGACTTTTTGGAGACACATTGTTGATTCCAGAAACGAATCAGGTATGAACACTTCCCACAAAAGATATACAGTTTAGTAAGGGAGACTTATGGTAATATAAATCCACTTGGGGAAGCTACAAATATTTCTAGTGGTTTACTAGTGGAATTCCTATATTTATCTTTGTCTTCAAGTTGTAAAGGAAAAAGAGTACCCAAATCATATCATATAAATATAAAAATGAATAAGTAAGCTATCAAAAGAAATCCTGCAAATCAAGGAGAAGAGAGAAAATTAAGAGAAAAATTATCAACTCAGAAATAATTTACAATTGACAAAGAAGAAACTCAGATGGTTAACAAGAATAAGAGAATATTTATATACATACTCATTGTTTACGTTAGACATACTAATTAAAATAACAGTGGGATAGTTTGTACTCAATAGGTTAGCAAAGTTTAAAGGTTAGATAACACCAAATAATGGCCGATGATCAAAAAAAGATGTTCACACACTGTCTTTATAACAAATGATTTCTAAATATTTAGGTTTGGGCATAGATCACCAGGATAAGTTTTAACATTACTAAATCTTACCGTTATTTTCTTAATCCTCTTAAGGGGTTTAGGAATCTCAATTTGTAAGTGATCCCAAGTAACTTATACGTGCATCAAGGACTGGGAATTCCTCAAGGTCTTTAGCCACAGTAAATAACCATTCATAGACATAGGCACAGAACATATAAAATGAGATAAAAAGAAAATAAAATTCTATGTATGAAAAACTTTTAAAAACTGGAAAGAACCTGGAACCCAGAAAAGAGGATAATGCTTAATAGTGCCCATCAATTTTGTATTAATATTTTCAGTCACTGTTCTCCTATTTTCTAATTCTGAAATATGTAATTCTAGTCTCTAGTTAATATGAGCAGAATTACATTCGTCTTTAGGCATGACGTATTCAAAATACTTTTATCCATTATAACTTCCAAAACTTCAATAGTGTTAAATAAATCTCTGAATATTTATATTCATTATCTTTAAATATCTTCTAAAAATATATTTGGAATCATGTCATTGCTGTTTCTATATGTATTGTTTACTTCTTCCAAACACAATAAATTCTTTAAAAGCATAAACATATTCCTGTGGAATTAAAATAAAAGGTGATAAAAAATCTACCTCTTCAAAATAGAAGTTCTCCAATACATGTTTTCGCTGACATTTTACCATCTTGATAATGTGAAACCAATTTCAGTTCTAGCTGCTTCAAGCAATGGTTTCTTTTCCCTTTCTTTCTTTTTGTTGAGTCTTTAGAAATCGAAGACATTTTATTTCCAACTTTTCATTGAACTTTTGACCACTTCACTGAAGTATGCTTTTTAAATTCTCCTTTATGTAGTAATATGTTCAGGTTTTCTGTTGAAAGAATACATTTTAGCATGTAAAAAAATTCCACCTCTGGTAAAATCTTTCAGTAGCAGACATGTTTTGATATATTATTTAGTTGTGTTATTGTTCCATCAGGAGTCTTAAAATGCTTATACAGAAGATAAGAGTCAAGAAGGACATAGAAATGGATCTTAACAATGAAAATGTTTTCTAGCAGCCTTGATGTTTTCTGAAATTGTTTATAAGACTGATTCAAGCCTTAGGCATTGTGCTTTTACAGAAAATATCATCAATAAACAACTCAAAAAAGTTTGCAACTCAACTGACTTAGCTTCCTGTGTTCCTGCCCTTGTTATTCATTAAACTGCTTGAGCAGCCATATATTCCACTCCCTACTCAAATTTCCCATATGATCAGTTTGAGACCTATTTTGTTGTTGAAGAAAAAAGATTGGGATTGTTGAAAAACTAGCCCTTTACCTCACTGGTTGGACTGTGGATAATACAGTATTGAATTAGACATAGGCTTTGATTTAGCTGTTTACTATCCACATCACTTTTACAAACACACTATTTTTCAAAACTTTAGTTTTCTTATCCACATGGAAAAAGGAACATATAAATCAAAGTTTGTATATAAAATGAGGTAATGTGTTATGCAATCTCTGAAATACTATTCAAATATTAAGTATTACTAAAACCACACAGGTTCTCAAAGCAGAAACCTAGAAATCAGCTATGAGCATTCATTATCAAAGAGCACCCACTTCAATCCATTTGCAAGTTTTCATTCCAACTCAACAGCCTCTCTCTCGCATTCTCTGTCTTCCTCTCTCTCCACTGTCCCCACCTTAGCCCAGGACACCATAATCTGTACCTGGACTGCTACAGCAGGCTGTAGCTATAGCTACAGCAGAACAGCTTATAGCTCTAAGATATTTTCTACACAAAAGCCAAAATCATTTTTGGATATATAGGTCAGGTCATTTCATTACCTTGTTTGAAATTGTTTCATGTTGTAATAAGATTCAAAGGCCTCACTGTGTTCCTTATCGCCCTGTGTGATCTTGCACTAGCCTAGCCTTTCAACCCCATATTGGGCTCTTTTCCTCTTGCTCACTAGGCTCCAGCCACATTCTGTGACCCTGGCATACAGAACAGTTCTCAGTAGGAAGTAGAACCTACTACATATTTTGGAATTAAATAAACAAAGTGGGATCCTCTAAAGTGAAAGAAAATGAGTTGTACATGTAAATACCTTAATCACAAGTTATTTGGTATGTAAATATGTAGGAAGAATAAAGTGAATAAATTGTTTTATTGTCTAAATGGAGTAATAAACATAAATACACACAGAAACACCCACACATTTGTGTGTATATATATACAAATACACATATAAATGCTAATATCCTTGCAATACAGAGAAATACATCATGATTCTGAAACAGGATGGAAAATAAGTTCAAAAGAATATCTAGTAAGAAAATAAACAGAAAACTGTCTAACTTTGGAAGGTATGTTGAGTTGAAGGCATTTGGAGTACCTCTTCAAGGAACTAAAAGAAAAGACAGTCAAACTCCCAAGAAAGGACTTAGGTAAAGTTTGTTTTTGGCTGATGGGAACTATGGAAATGCAGAGAAAAATAACAGTTAGGGTATAAATATGTATAATGAAAAGACACCTTAGAGAGAAAAATAAAGAGAAACAGTGAGGGAGAGGGTGGGGAATGGAGTTTGTAGGTCAAATTTGGTTTTAGGTATAGAAAACATGGGGCACCTGGGTGACTCAGTGGATTAAGTGGCTACCTTTGGCTCAGGTTATGATCCCAGGGTCCTGCGATTGAGCCCATGTCAGCCTCCTTGCTTAGTGGGGAGTCTGCTTGTCCCTCTCCCTCTGTTTCTTCCCCCGCTCGTGCTCTCTCTCTCTTTCAAATAAATAAATAAAACCTTTTAAAAAAAGGAAAATATTTGGGCGCCTGGGTGGCTCAGGTCATCATCCCAGAGTCCTGGGATGGAGCCCTGCATTGGGCTCTCTGCTCAGCAGGGAGCCTGCTTCCTCCTCTCTCTCTGCCTGCCTCTCTACCTATTGCAATCTCTGTCAAATAAATAAATAAAATCTTAAAAAAAAAAAAGGGAAAATATTGAAGATTTCAAAGTGCTTCTATTTATTTGGTTAAAATTTAAATTTTAATAATATAATACAAAATATGTATAATTTAATGATTATGATAGTATCTTAAAGCAGGAGATTTAGAAATAAATCAAAATATTATCTTTTTCATAAGTTAAATATTAATTCAAAGCATTGTCTTGCTAAGGATGAACAGATAATAAAAAACATTATTACAAGAGAGCTGGATTTTAAATATGACTCTACCATTCACTTGTTTTTTGAGTCTGAGCATTTGCCTTTTCTTCTTGGTTTCATTTTTCAGATTAAGGAAAGTAGAAGTATTAATTATTAAAGGAAAACTTTAATATATAAAGTGTATATATATAAATATATATATATAAATATATACACACACATAACTATACTTTCTTTTCTGATAATCATGGATGGTGAGGAAGATTAATAAGATTAATGTGAAAGTGGAGGGGAGTGCTGTGACAATATTTTTAAAAAATTGACTTTTTTTTAGGGTTTTCAGTTCATAGCAAAATTGAGTGCAAAACACAGAGAGGTCTCATGTACAACTTGCCCCTACATTCACACAACTGTCCCCCACTATGAACGTCTTATGCCACAGTGGTGCATTTGTTAGAATTGATGACATTTAACTTGATACATCATTATCACTCAAAGTCCACACTATGTCATGTTTCACTCTTGATGCTATATATTCTATGGGTTTTGACAAATGTGTAATGGCAGACATTTACCACAGGATACAGAATATTTTCACTAACCCCAAAAGCATAATCTGTGTTTTGCCTGTTCATCTCTCTTCCCCCATTAACTATGAATCTTCTTACTAACCCCATAATTGTGACCTTTTCATGTCATGTAGCTGAAATCCTTTGTGTAGCCTTTTCAAATTGACTTCTTTCAATTAGTAATATGCTTATAAGATTCCTCCATGTCTTTTTATGAGTTCATAATTCATTTCTTGTTAGTATTGACTAATAATCCATTCTCTGTATTGTAGCACAGTTTATTTACCCACTCAGGACATTTTAACTTGCTTTCACATTTTGGCAATTATTCATAATTTTGTATCCATAAATTATACATTTGCATTATACATATACAATTGCATTAGACATAAAACTGATGCAAACATTCCACTGCTGGTTTTTTAGTGGACATACATTCACCTCCTTTCAGTAAATATCAGTGTGATGATTACTAGATTGTATGGCAAGAGTATGATCATTGCAAATTCTGGCTTGCAAAGTAACTATACCACTTTTCATTCCACTAGCAATTAATGAGAATTTCTGCTGATCCACATGAAACTAGCATTTACTGTTGACAGTAGTTTGGATTTTGGTCATTCTAATAAGTGTGTGCCTGTCTATTGCTGATTTTATTTTTAATTGGTTTCTTTTCTTATTATTGAGTTGTAAGATTTCTTTGTATACTTTGGATAACAGTCTTTTATCCAATTGTGTCTTTTCAATTGTTTTCTTTCAGTCTGTGGTCTATCTCCTCATTTCTTGAAATTATCTTTCTCAGAGTTGAAGTTTTAAAATTTAATCAAACTATTCTATCAATTGTTTCATGGATCATGCCTTTAATGTGGTATCTAAAAAAGTCATCACTGTATCTAAGGTCATCTAAGTTTTCTCTTTTGTGATCTTCTAGGTGTTTTATGGGTTTGCATTTCACATTTAAGATTACAGTCCATTTTCAGTTAATTTTTTTTGTGCAGGGTATAAGTTTTTTGTCTAGATTTATATACATTTTTTAAGATTTCTTTCCTTTATTTGAGAAACAGAGTTGGAGTACATGAGCAGGGGGAGGAAGCAAAGGGAGAGGGAGAAGTAGGATCCCCATGCAGAAGGGAGCCCAGTGTGGGGCTAGATCCCGGGACCCTAGGATCATGACCTGAGCCAAAGGCAGATGCTTAACTGACTGAGCCACCCAGGCTCTCATTTTTATATGTGGATATCCACTTGTGTCTTGATATGTTATGCTTAAATCATATTTTATGATAAAGTATGCTTAAGGAACAGTTTCTATTGGAGAAAAAGTAAGAGATTCTTACAAAAGAAAGTAGAAGGTTTATTTCATTTTATATAAAGGAAATACCTAATTTACTAATTAAAGGTGAAAGGAATTAGGTGAAAACAAACAAAAAGCATAGATATCTTAAACTTATAATGTGAATACCCACATAGCTGATTTTTTTTCTTCTTGATCTCAGTAAATCTTGTGGATAAAGTATTTTTTCACATCTATTTTGATTTTTATTAAATTATGTTTCACTGTATTTAGAGGTTCTGACTGAAAATGTTCCTAGTATTGATTGAAATGAATAAACAACCCCTCAGTATGTTGATAACACCTCATATTAAATAATGTTAATTATAAAATTCCACACTGTTCAAATATATCCAAAATAATGCTTACAGATATTTAGATCTGTATAATGTAATTATTATATAATATTAATTATTATGAATAGAATGCTGTTTATACTTTTTACTCAATATTGTTCTTTCTGTACCTTTGCTGATTTTCTAATTGTGCTGTCTATTGCTGATATCCTGTCTAGCTGTTTCTATCTCTACTTATCAGTGGGTATTGAAGATTCCAACTATAGTTAAGATTTGTCTATTTCTCCTTTCAGTTCTATAAATTTTGCCTTATACATTTATATAACTATTGCTTGGTATACATGCATTCAAGATTATCATTTCTTCTTGGAGTACTAACCCATTTATCTTTGTGTAATCCTCTCTGGAATGATTTCCTTTGCTCTGAAGTCTGCTTTATCAGAAATAAATATAACTACTCAGTTTTTATGTTTATGAAATATATCTTTTTTCCCACACTTTTATATCCAACATATCTATGGTCTTCTGTTTGAGACTTTGTCTATTGGTATTTGTATTATTGGAATATTTGGACCATTTACCTTGAATGCAATTAAGAATATTTTAAGAATTAAGTCTGATATTTTATTTTTGTTTTCTGTTTATTTTCTGTTTTTTTTTCATTTTCCTTCTTTTCTGCCATCCTGTGTGTTACAGAAATGTCAGTGTTTTAGAATTCCATTTGATTTATTTACAGCATTTTGTATAACTTTTACAGTGGTTGATGTAGGTATTACATTATATTTACATAATTATCACAGTCTAGTGTTAACATTTACCAGTTGAACCAAGGAATAGAAACTTAATCTCCCTGTCTCTTTACATTCCCTATTTAAAACTATCTTAAATATTTCATCTATATAATTTCATAACTATATGACATAGTCTTATAATTTTTGCTATAATGCTCAAGTATAAATTAGAAAACAGGGGAATGGAGTTTATGGCATTTATCAATTTTTTTCCACTTCCATTTATTTTTTTTTTTGCCTCCTAGATATTTTGAGATTCCTTCTTTCATCATTTTTTTTTCCTCTTAGGGAAATATCTTAGCCATTTACACAGGGTAGGTCTATCAATAATACATTCTCTGAATTTTCCTGAATCTAAAAAATCTTTTGATTTCCCCTTATTTCTGAAGAATATTTTCACTGAATTTGGAAATCTAAACCTTTAGACCTTTCCTTGCAATACTTGAAAAATGTGCTGTTTCTTTCAGGTCTCCATGGTTTTTGATGAGAATCTACTGTCATTTGAATTGCTTTTCATCTATGGGTAAAGTATCTTCCCTCACTCACTGCTTTTAAGATTTTTCCTTTGTCAGAAAAAAAAAAAAATCCCCCCTTACAATTCACCAAAAGCAGTAAGATATCTAGGAATAAACCTAACCAAAAAGGTGAAAGACCTGCACTTTGAAAACTACAAAACACTGATGAAAGAAATTGAAGATGACACAAAGAAATGGAAAGACATTCCATTCTCATGGAATGGAAAAAAAATATTGTTAATATGTCTATACTACCTAAGGCAATCTACACATTTAATGCAATTCCTATCAAAATACCACCAGCATTTCTCACAGAGCTAGAAAAAAAAAATCCTAAAATTTGTATGGAACCACAAAAAACCCTGAATAACCAAAGTAATCTTTGAAAAGCAAAGCAAAGCTGGAGGTATCACAATTCCAGACTTCAAGTTGTATCGTAATGATGTAGTAATCAAAACATTATGGTCCTGGCACAAAAATAGACAAATAGATCAACTGAACAGAATAGAAAACCCAGAAAATAACCCACAATTACATGGCCAATTAATCTTCAACAAAGTAGGAAAGAATAACCAATAGGAAACAGACAGTCTCTAACAAATCATGTTGGGAAAACTGGACAGCGACATGCAGAAGAAAGAAATTGAACCACTTCCACAAAAGTAAATTTGAAATGGATTAAAGACATAAAAGTGAGACCTGAAACCATAAAAACCCTGGAAGAGAAAACAGGCAGTCATTTCTTTGACATCAGTCATAGTAATTTTTTATAGAAGCCTCAGGAAAAATAACCTGAAAGTACCAATCAGAAAGATTTTTTTTTTTCAGAAAGAAAATTTTTAAGGTAACAGAGGAAAAAAAGAGGAGGAGAAGGAGAAGGAGGAGGAGGAGGGAGAAACCCTGAAACAGATTTAATTACAGAGAATAAATTGATGGTTACCAGAGGCCAGGGGTGGGAAATGGGAGAAATAGGTGATGAGGATTAAGGAGGGCACTTGTGATGAGCACTGGGTGTTTTTTGGAAGTGTTGAATCATTATATTGTACCTAAAACTAACATAAGACTGCATGTTCATTAACTGAAATTAAAATTAAAACTCAAAACAATGTTTCTTTGTCTTATTTTTCAGAAAGTTAACCATGACATGCCTGGCCTAAATTCCTTAGGGTTTATAAAGTTTGGGGTTCACTTTGTTGAATCTGTAGGTTTATGGATTTTTGTTAGTTTGTTTTGTTAATTTGTGAACAATTTCCATTATTATTTCTTCAAGTACTTTTCATTTCTACCCCCTTACTCCTCTTCTTCCAAGACTCTGGTGACATAAGTTTTCAATTCTTATAATAGTCCACAGGGTCTCTGAGGACATGTTTGTTCCCTGCCTCTTCAGCTATTTTCTCTCTGTTCAGTTTATGCAATTGATATTGTTCTTTCTTCCAGTTTTCTGATTCTTTCTCTCTTTCTTCCATTCTGCTGTTGAATTCATTTAGTGTGTTTTTTTTTTCTATTTCAGCTATATATTTTTAGATCTAAAATTTCTATTTGCTTCATTTTTATATATTTTATTTTTTTGATAAGGATTTTTATTTCTTTCCTGAAATGTTTTTTTTTTCATTTATCTCAAGCATGTTTATAATTGCTCTTGATGCATTTTTAATAATGGCTTTTTTAAATTTTTGTCAGGTAATTCTAATACCTCTGCCATCTAATTGTTGGTATTTATTGACTATTGTTTTCATTCAACATGAGCTTTTCCTGGTTCTTAGCATGGTAAATAATTTTTTTATTAAATCATGAACATTTTGGTATTAGGTTGTGGGACTATATCATATGCAAACCTTCTGTTTTAATTGGGTCCTGGTACTGCTCTATGAGGGAAAGAAGACTGTTACCTCTTCACTTTAAAGTGGCTTAGGAATCCAGGTACAGGTTCTGTAGCTTCTGTAACATTCAAAGGAAGGAAGGTGTCATTGTTATTACCAAGCAGAAGTGGAACTTCTGGCTCCCAACTAGGCTTCGCTGATATCCCGGGATAAGTAGAATAGAATTGTCTTGCTCCATTTCCTCATGTGGTCTCCTCTGACACTGTGTGTGGAGGAGAGGGTCTTTTACTTTGCCGGATGGGAATGAAAATCCCTAGTCAACCTCTCTGATGCCATCCCTCCTGGAGGATTGGAATACTTCTTTACATCCAGGAGAATGTAGAAGTTTAGGGGAAGTCTAGAGAGGTGAAGGAAAACTCAGTGTGTGTGTGTGTGTGTGTGTGTGTGTGTGTGTGTGTGTGTTTGCTGGATTAAAACAATTATCATATAAAAGTTTTATATTTCTAGAGCCCCTTTTCTGGTTCTTTGGCTAGACAGACCAGGTTTTTGTTCAGGATGTTTTGTCTGTATCACTTGATATTTTAGGGTTGTTATCTTCATTTCAAGACTGGGGGATGTGAGGCCAAAAGAAACCTTGGAAACTACCATTATTTTGTTCATTGAGTCCCAAAGTGTGAACCTGTCTACCTTCTTCTCTTTACCTTTGAGAGTCTCCTTATGTTTATTTTTTATAGGATATTCATTTATTTTAATTGAAGTATATCATATAGTTTCAGGTGTACAATATAGTGATTTGATAATTATATATATTGCAAGAAACTCACTACAATAAATGCAGTAACCATCTGTCACCATACAAAGTTACTACAACTATTACAAATTGTTAACTATATCTCCATGCTGTACTTTTCATCCCTGTGACTTACTTATTTTACAACTGTAAGTTTATATTCCTTAATCTCTTCCTTTATTTCACCCATTCTCTGGCAACTATCAATTTGTTCTCTGTATTTATGGGTCTATTCAGTTTTATTTAGTGGGAAGAATGGAAATAAATACATTTATCCCATCTTTCTGGAAGGTTAAAACATCTGTTCTCATTTGAAATATAGGTGGTCATAAAGCTTGCTCGGGGATACAGGAATAGCTTCCATTTCCTGATATACCTACATATCATCAGCTACCCATTATTTGATAACAACCTCAACAATGTAGTATAGCAGCTAGTTCCAGAAAATAGTCTTCAGCAAAAAACCTCATTTCTCTTGTTCTCCAATAATGCTGTGAATTAAGATTCTAGAGAGAGTTAACCAAGAGTTAAATCCTTAAACAACCTGAGGCTAGGAGAAAGGTTACAGAGCAAATGACAACCCATTACTTCAACCAAATTTTTCCAAAGAGCATGCTACAAGTGTTAACTTTGAAATGGCTCACCAAAAACTGGTTTTGTCATCGCACATTTGCATTAGCAATGTAAACAGGACACATTCAAAATTAATATGATTATTCACAGAAGAACGGATTATGAAAACCTAGAATTTTGGAAGAGCACAAAGTTTTGACAACTAAGTATGGAGCGAGGGTTGACAGAGCCAGCAGGGGGCTGATATTACGTAAGAAGTTACACACAATGGGGTGCCTGGGTGGCTCAGTGGGTTAAGCCTCTGCCTCAGCTCAGGTCATGATCCTAGGCTCCTGGGATCGAGCCCTGCTTCGGGCTCTCTGCTTACCGAGGAGCCTGCTTCCCCCTCTCTCTCTTTGCCTGCCTCTCTGCCTACTTGTGATCTCTCTTTCTGTCGAATAAATAAATAAAATATTTTTTTTTTTAAAAGGAAGGTACACACATAAAGGACTGTGGCCACAGGAACACGAACCCATCCAGGGCTTAGATCCATCTACAATTGCACCAAGTCTCATTCACAGAAAGATACCCAGTCTTAGTTTAAAGCTCTGTAGTGGCTGCCTTGAAATTCTTAATAATTTTACCATTAAACTGGCATTTTGTAAGTAAAGTTGATGGTACAAATGAGCATTCATTGAACACAGAAGATCCACCAATAGCAATGTTCACTCAGATTCAGGACTGCAGATGCAGTGGATAGAAGGCATCATGTACACCAGCAGTTCACCCGGCCACCTGGCATATACAGTCATGCCTAGAGTGGTTCCAATATGCTGAGGGAGCTCTGAACAGGTGGTTGGGCCATGGCCTGTTCTCAGACTGATCAGGACATTGAAGCCGCAGAAGCCAACAGTTTGGTGGCACAGGCCATGGACCCTGGAGAGAAGGTCTCTGTATGGCTCACAGTAGAAGACTAGCTTGCATGTCCCTTTCTGGAATCCATCCCTAAATCAACTGCACAAATATTTACACTTTGGCCTAAGCACCTATATAGGACATACCAGTGGTATATCAGGCAATAAACTTTGCCAGCAAACTATTACAAAATAAAAAATGCACCTGGACATTGCAAAAAAAGAAGAAAAAGCGCATTTTGGCATTACTAAAATTCTTTAAATAGTTTAGAACTTCTGGTTTTAAAAAGTGCTATAACATTGCAAAACAAATATCCACAGTCTTAGAAATTTAAAATTACCACCTTTCCCAAAAGATAGTACTTATCTTAAATGAAGCTTTATGAATAATAAAGGATGAAAAAATTAGACATTTTTTGTAATTGAAGATACAACAATAGAATGAATAAAGATGCATTGTGAATTAAATGTCAATCATAAAGCCACTCTTGGTTTTTTGTATGAGTTCTGCAAGTTACAGAAAATATGAAAATACATATAAAAATGTCATTTTATACATTTATATTTAAAATTAAATTCACACTTACATGAAACTGGATTTGTACAAAGATGTTTATCTTTTTGGAGAAATTATCTCACTAGAATCATCAGCTCTACATGCACTAAAATATATATTTTTAAAAGTATCAGAATAAATCCCCAGTGTTGTCACAGCCTATAAAGTACTCTTAACAACTGCAGTAACAGTTGCTAAGCAGAAGATCCTACTCAGAATTAAAAGTACCAAAAATAATTTGCAATTTTGCATTTGCCAAGAGTAAATGGTGTTACTTTCGATTATATTGACTGAAAATGAAATTGTTAAAAGGAGAAATTTTGACAAACTTATACAAATATTTGCAGAAAAGTGAGCCAATGGTATCTTATAATTAAATATCATTAATTAAATTATGTATTATGTTACATAAAATTATGCTAAATATTATTTTATAACTTTTAGGTTTATGTCATTAACTTATATCACTGTTCATTTATTTCAAGCTATTAAAGTATTTTTTTAAAGGAAAATCTTTATATTTTAGTATCTTAGATGGTAATTTTTTCCAATTTTTTAAACAGGTAGCCTGCACTATAACAAAAGATCAGAATCCTCTTACTTTCTCTCCTTACATACTCTGATATCCTGTTATCCATCTTCAAGGCTTTCATACTTAATGTATGTTTTCCCTTATTGCTCAGACACAAAAGAAAATGATGAATTATGGCTGCATGAAGCCTTAATCCTTCAAATATTTTGAAGCCCTATTTGTAGTCAAAATTCTTTTACCTGAAACTCTACTCTTATTTTCATATTTTACTTTTGTCACTTATATTTATTCTCTTGGAAATAAAAGCTGATTTTGTGCGTGCACGTGTGTGTGTGTGTGTAATAGATTTCTGATTTTATCGTCTTCTACTTTTCTACCTTAAGATAATTCTTAAGGGAGTAGTATTAAACAGAATCATAGTGCATAAAATAAGCCCTCAATGAGTATTATTAAATAAACAGATAAATTATTACTCAGACTTGAATGTCAAAGCATACATAATGATATGCTAACAATAGTAGCCCTGACTAATCATGTTAAATATGCATCTCACATTAAGCTTTTCATGTTGGTAATCTCACTTAAGAAGTATTTTCTAATGTTTTCTTTAATTTCCTAGTTATCAACATATTTTTATATATGAAGTGATAATCACTGGGATGGGAAATTCTAGTAGTTAGGTTTAAATTCCTAGTAAGGCAGAAGTACTTCAGAAATTTCACTTGAGGGGTCCCTGGGAGGCTCAGTAGGTTAAGCATTGGGCTCTTGATTTCAGCTCAGATCATGATTTCAGGGTCATGAGCTTGAGCCCCAAGTAGGCTTTGCATTCAGCATGGAGCCTGATTAAGATATCTCTCTCTTTCTTTCTCTCTCTCTCTCTCTCTCTCAGGGTGCCTGGGTGGCTCAGTTCGTTAAGTATCTGACTTGGCTCAGGTCATGATCTCAGGTTCTTGAGATTGAGCCCTGAGTAGGACTCCTTGCTGAGCTAGGAACTGGCTTCTCCTTCTCCCCTTCCTCTACCCTTTCCCTCTGAAAGGAAGGAAGGAACACACGAAAGAAGGAGGAAAGAAATTTCACTTGAGTAAAATTTATGTAACATTATTATCTTGTTACCCCATTTGAAAAAAAAAAAGTATGTTTTCTTTTTTCTGGCTATGTGAATATTAATGTAATTTTTAAAGCTTCTAATTACACAGCCTTTAAACTTAGCAAAGACTTCAAACATTCCGCATACTTTTGATACTTGAAACACTCTTCCCTGCAATTACTAACATTGACAAATTTGACTTTTAAGGCAGTTTATTTGATTTTCCCACCAAGGATATGTTGAAAAAGTCAAAGGATACACAGTGAATACCTATATAGTAATCATTATATTTGATTTAACACATAAATAGCCATATATCCTTATTGTATCCTTCCATCCATGCATAAGTTGCAGATATCATTACATTTCAACCCTAAATTAATTAGATTTCACTATGTGCTTATACTTTGCTGAGGTTAAATTTATACACAAGGAAATGCACGAATTAACTGTATTTTAGTACATGCATATGTTACCTGTGTTACCCAAACACCCAGGAAGAGACAGGGCATCACCCCCAAATCCCTTTGAACTCCTTTCAATCAATCCCTGTTCCCATCTCTCAGGAGTTAAAACTACTTTTTTCATCAACAGTTAATTTTGACTCTTCTAGAACTTTATATAAATGAAAAAAATGTAGCGTACTTTTTTTCAAAAGGATTTTTTTCACTTAGCATGAGTTTTCAGCCAGTTTTTAAGAATTATCTGTGATCTATTATGTATGTTTTCTTTTTCTTAAATTGTATTTTATGGAAATTACTCTATGCAAGGTGGTGATAAACTCAGTTCATGTTTCAAAATGTTATATTTATATTCATTTTAAGAACATAATTTCAATGTGTTTACCATTCTTGGATAAAAGATTTTTAAAAATTTTAAATTTATGAATTGGTGTCTTTTACTATTGTAGATAATTCTAAGCTTTTTCTGCTTTTACAAATCTCATTATACTCTTTTAGGAACCCTGATTCAAAGCACATTAAACCTTTTTTTCTATTTCGAAAGTCTCAATCTTTCTTTTATAGTCTTCTTTTCTTTGGCTTTCTGAGATGTTGTGGGTAATTTACACAAATTTAACTTTATGTAAATGAAGTCCTTCTTTGGCTAAATATAATTTGATGTAAATATCATCTAATAATTTTTAATATGGACCTATATACATATTTAACTTTAAAAGGTCTAGCTAGTACTTTCCAGAACTGCCTGGTCAATTTTGATAACCTGCTTTTTAGTCATAAATGTTATATTCTTATAATTTTTAACAAATACAGTATAAATATATGCAATATACAGTATAATTCTAATATTTCCATAATTTATGTCTGATTTCTTAAACTGCTATTGTTTTCTCATGGTAAATTATATTCTCTTGTGTTTTTTCTTATGACCAAATGATCTTTGAAATTCCTGGAAGCCTAGGCTTAGAGCACAATCATCCAGGAACTGTTGTTTTGAGCTCATTTTTTCTAAGTTTCTGAGATATAAACTTATGCTGAAGTAATGTGAATCAGTTTGAAACTCATAGGAAAATTGTGGTAGAGAGTCTCAAGTGATACATTTGTTTATTCCTGCCCAGAGCAGAACTAAACTTAAGGCAAGAAATCAGGCCACTCCATGTTTCATTTGGGGTTGGTTCTTGTTTACCCACTGATAATGCACACCTACTTTGGTCCTAGCTTTGTTCTAAAGTTCTGTAATTTCGCTTTCCACTTGCATGGACACATGCTGTACATGAACCACAGCTATTTTTGTCTTTTGTCATCAACATTAATAAGCACAAGCATTGTCCAATAAATATCAAATCTAGCCCACTAGAATGGACTGAAAACTGCAAGTTTAATTCTGACTTCAGTAGTTATTTACTTCTTTTTGAATACAGTACTTGTTATTTTTGGTGTCTGATGATTTCCCTCATTTTCCCACTTCTCTATATCTATGGGCTTTTATTATTCTGAACCAGTTGTTGTATTTCCAGCATCCGAATGTAAAAATGCAGCCATGTCATTATTGGTTGAATAAAGGCAGGTACTTATTTCAAAGCCTTACCAGGAGAAATTCAAATTAGAAAAGGCAGGTTATGTAAGAGAAAGGCATGCTCTATAATTCGAATAGTTGTCATATAGATATATAGATATACATACACATCTTTCACAATTTTGTCTTGATTTTTTCTCTGTATCAGTATAAATATTAAATAATAACTTTGGAAAATTACTCTTCTCAAAATACTTTACCCCACTCTCCTTGTTCTGCCTAATATTCCTGAAATACCTTTTCTTCTTTGACATCTCCATAAATATTTGTGATGACATCAGGTTAAAATAATATCTTCCTTGCCTACAGGAATATATTTTTTATGTTAATTTCATTAACTTCCTCTAGATTTCACTTTTATCTCATATATATGTATATGAATATATATGTACAGATAAATGTGTGTGTGCTTAGATAAATATAAATTGTGAGCAATGCAAATAAGTTTATATGAGGAAACTCAATTAGAATTATTGTAATTTGTCTACCATAAACTGTAATGAGTGTATATGCATCTGTGTGTATTTTTGTATATATGTATCATGTAAATTGTTCCAAATCTATTCCTTTCCTTAGTGTGTGAAATAAACTTTACCACTTACCATAACATCTAGAAACATAAATATTCCACATTAAATATCTTCTCTATTAATAGATGTTTCTCAAAATTTTAGCTTTTAGGTCTCTAAAAAAAATTCCTATACATATTTCAAATTAACTTTCTTGGTAAGAATTATTTTTAATAGGCTTTTACACAACACAGTAGCATATGAGGGAGCAAGCTTGCAAGATGTTTAACTTAATCCTGCTTCAACTAGAAGGATTCTTTAAGAGTAATGTAGTATATTAATATCTGGTTCCATATGAAAATGAAATGCTTATAGCAAAACATATCCTTTTTGCCCTCAGAAAGTAAGACATCAAAGGAAGACACTATTTGCATACAAATGCATGACAACTTTGATAAATGAAAAATTTATGAATTCATTTAAAATAAAAGTGCTTCTTGAAAAGTATTTTTTCTGTAGCTGTCTCATAAAGTCAGAGTAAATTTGACTTAGTTTTAGAGACTATAGGTAGGAAATAGTTGATGGTGCTGGCCTGTGGCCCTCCTAGTCTCAAATCTGTGTGACATTTGTGTGGCAAATGGGGGGGAGGAGCAATTTCAGGAAATAATACATTGTTTTCAATTGAGGACTCAGTGTTTAATTCTACCTTGAACTCTGACTCTATGACACCTATTAATTCAGAGATAATAACTTGTATTTAATTGTTCAACAATTGTTCAACAATATTAGAGTTAAATGATTAAGCTGTAAAAGTAAAAATTCAAGGATAAGTAAATTCAATGTTAGTTAGCATATTTATCTGACAGTTAACGTTTAGCTTTTCATAACCATACTTAATTTGATCAAGAGTTTCATCTTGTCCCCATTAACCAGCCATCTAATTATTTCACCCATTGAGAATTTTATCTGAGCCAATTATTTTTTAAAAACCTGCACAAGGTTTAGTTCTTTCTCCTTTCCATCATTTTTCTATCTTTATTTAAAGGAAAACTTCTATACAGAAGAACATATTATCATCAAAGCTAAAATTTAATTTACACATAAAGTGTATGATTGAATTAGACATAGTCTAGTTTTCCCCTTAACTAGCTTATTTTCAGAATAAAATATGCATGCTTTAGTTAAATGGCATAAATGGCCTGTAGCTGTCATTGTGGCTTTCTCTTTTTATATATGATTATTATTTTAAACTCACAGATCTTTAAATATTCAATGTATGTCTATTCATTATATTCACAATTCTTTTTTTATACTTAATTGGCTCACTTTTGGAACTGAAGACCTCAGTGTAGCTTCTTAGTTCCTTTGGCATAAGTCTACAAATGTTCATTATTTTCTGATATCTTCATTGCTTTCTGGCAAAGAGGAGTCTCAAGGTCTTCTCCCATGTTTTTCTTCCTCAGATGTGGAATAGAATTTAAACACCACAATTCAAATGCTAGTGTGTCTATTGCTACTGGACCTACTGGACTGGGATGACACCTAAATTAACTCAGCTAACAAAGAGCATAAAAATGTATTTATTTTTAAAAAGAAATATTCCCAATTTATATTAAACATTATAAAATTGTAAATGTTTAGTTGTATCAATTCTGTCACACTGCATACTTTGGTTGCTAAAGATTTAATATTTTAATTATTCTCTGAAATATGTTCAGAGTTCCAGAATGATACCAGTATTACTTAGCTAATTAAACTACTGAACACAGTTTTAAGTGTTTACTGCAGATTTATTTATCCTCTGATTATATTATTCCAAAAAATGTACAACCAGCATTCAGTGTTTAAGGTCATATGAAATTACTTCTGATGTGATTATGTTACCACACTTGTTTATTTGTAATTTTTCAATCCTGGGGAATTATATTTTCCTTCCTAATTTTATTTTTGCATATTTAAATCACCCCCAAATTTTCAACCCAAACCTATTAGATATATTTAAAACTCTACAGATGTGTGTAAGAACTTTTTCATTCTTTTTTGTAGCTGGAAATATGTTAAATCGTTATGACCTGACTTCTTCAAACAGTCTTCTCTTTTCAGTTTCTTAAAAGATTAAATGGGACAATACTGCTATCTACTCCACAACATTTGGGGAAGGATTCAGTGAGGAATACTTACACAACTTATATTTATCCACAGAAATTTGGCAAATTCTGGGGTGCCCAGGTGGCTCAGTTGGTTAAACCATTGCTTTCAGCTAAAGTCATGATCCTGGTCCCACATCAAGCTACTCACTCCATGTGGAGTCTGCTTCTCCCTCTGATCTTCTCCCCTCTCATGTTCTCTTTCTCTCTCTCCTCAAATAAATAAATAAAATCTTTAAGAAAAATAAATTTGGCAAATTCTATACATGTTTATTGAATAAACTCAAAATAGTTTCAATTAATTCTAGTTACTGTATTTACTTATCTGTAAGGTCTGCAATTCAAAATTCATAACAAGTGTAAATAGCAATATAAGTGATTTCCTTCTGAGTTATGCTTTGTACAGAGAGAAGATTACCAAGTCAATGAATGAAAAGAGAAATAAACTAAAATACTAGTCCTTAAGAATACACAAAGCCTGGATAGTGCATGAGCTATTACTTACTCTCTAATGAGTCTTTGATCATAATTTTCTGACAATAAGAGCTGTAATAGTTTACTGAAGTTTTATTTCAGAAAGTTCTTTTGAATCTTTTTTAAGTCATTTGGTATTAACTCAAAGAATATCAATGAACTTTCTTTTGTTCTTTCATGATGCTGCTCTACTTGTCACAATCACATGGCTCTCTTAACAAGTTTTATGCTTAATGTCAGGACATAGAAAATGTCAACCATCTATTACATCTACCTTCAGTGACCCACAGGAAATGGGTATAATTTGGAACAGGAGCAATTTAGATTTGATATGAGGAGATCGTTCATGAATGCAAAACACTTCATGGATATGTATGTTAGATAAGATTATAGAATTCATTTCTTAGATGTTTCTAAGAATAGAAAAGTCATCTTAGGGTAATTTGGGAGAAAAACTCAGTGATAGTTCTTGGATGCTAATTCTTCAGCAGAGAAAAATAATACTAATAACAGTAATAAAATACTACTAATAGTAATAATAACACACTACAAGTAAAATAATAACAAACAAGGGTCAAAAATAAGGAACAGGGACATGATAAAAAAACACACAGATTATCAATTTAACATCTGTGAGAATATCTACATAAATTATTTTAAATAGGATTTTTGAAAAAGTATTTATATTGAAATGAAAATAAGCCATGTTTTCTAAAGAGAATCGTAACTGTTTCCTTAGAAAAAAAACATTGTGGATCAGATGAATGCTTTGGAATAGTTTCTTCATTCTTGGTCCATCGTTGGTAATTTCTTTGTGTTTCCACTTACCGCAGGTTTTTGCTCTGTCATCTCATCTACTGTAGATCTCTAAGATCCAACTTCTCCACAACCAAAGTGCTATAGATGGTGTAGCTGTTCATGTGTTTCAATATCCTCATCCAGATACTGGATTGTTTCCCCATATGAGGCCAAGAGCATGAACTGCATTCTGAAAAATAGCAGCAGAATCTGAAGGATCAGCATTGGCTCTAACTAGAGTGAATTCTCAATACAGCTATATTCAGTTGTCCTGTGCATGATGGAAGAGCCTTCCTATAGAGGGTCTATAAAACCTGAAACTTCATTTATGGCAAAGAGAAGCCATCTCACTTCTATTATTTCTACTTCCAAGCATTTCCCCTGGCACAGGTAATATAAGTAAAATTAATGGCTTTTAAAAAACAGCCAAAACTAACTAATTCATATCCACAAGTTGCTATTTTTAAAGTTTTAGTTCAAATATTTCATAATTACCAGAAAATCAAAACACTCAATTTAGGTAAGCTCTAATTTTTATAATGATAAATTTCTTACTAGTGTCTTTTCTTTTTTCTTACCAATGTTTTATACACTTTTCTGAATGAACAGTGAAAAACTTAACAGCCATCCAAATGCCAAATATTATAATATTTGCCACACCAATATTTTTTTAAGATTTTATTTTTTTATTGATTTGACAGACAGACATCACAGGTAGGCAGAGAGGCAGAGGGAGAGGGGGGAAGTAGGCTTCCCGCTAGGCAGAGAGCCTGATGCAGGCTGGATCCCAGGGCTCTGGGATCATGACCCAAGCCAAAGGCAGAGGCTCAACCCACTGAGCCACCCAGGTGCCTGTGTCATATCAATATTTTTAAAACCAATTTTCTTCCAGAAGTTGTTCATTGCTGTACATTCAATCATCTTTGATGAATTTTGTTCTATTTTGAAATTGGCAAAATGAGCAACAAAAACAACAAACAAACAAAAAAAAAAAACCATAAAATTAGCACATTTTAATTCTCACATAAAGCAAACCTAATTTGCAGCATCTGGGTGGCTCAGTCAGTTAAGCGTCTATTTTTGGCTCAGATGATGATCCCAGAGTCCTGAGATAGAGCCCTGCATCAGGCCCCCTGCTTGGCAGAGAGTCTTCTCCCTTTCCCTCTGTCTTCCCTTTTGCCTGCTGTGCTCAATCTCTCAAATAAATAAATAAAATCTCTAAAAAAGAAATAAAGCAAACCTAATTTTATCTGCATTATTAGTGCTAGTGACCATATTCCAGCCTCTGAGTTGCCAAGTAAGTAATAATTATAATAAAGTTATGAAAATGTATTCTCAATTGAAAAATACATCATTTATCATTCTGCCATTATTCTTTCTATGGCTTAATCCCCATAATATATTGCAACTAAAGTAATGTTTGTAATTATTAACTATTATTAACATGATGGGTTTCATCCCGGATAACACTTTCACTGTTTTCTATAGAAAGTGTAGAAGATTAGAGCCTTTTACCCCAAAGTACTCCACTTTTACACGTTTAATATTTTGAATTAAAGGCACTTGAGAAACAGCAGATGAAGGAGGTATGCTTGGATTTTTTTCTCCTCTTTTAATTCCTGAAAGCAAGAGATAAAACTCCTACATGAAAGGTACCCACCTTGAACGAGAAGAAAGGAAGGGAGGCCTTCTTAGAACTAGAGATGGGGAGTCAAGGCTGAGAGGGATCCAACAAACAACACAACTACCCTCATCTCCTTAGTTCTTCCTCCATTGATTTCTGTAGCTCAAATCTCCATGCCTGTTATGTTTTCACAATTCACTACTCTTTGTCCAACTTAGTATGTAAGTGATCAGCTCTCACTGCTTCTTTGCGGGTCTTCAATTTTCTTGTAAAGTCTCACTTACATGTAAAATTTACTAGAAATGTGTATGTTTTTCTTTTCTTTATCTGCTTTATGTCAGTTCCTGCAGGAGACCCTGGGAAGGTAGAAGAGAAATCTTATCTCCTCTACCAAAGTGATTATTTAATCAATCTCATTTACCCCCCCACATTGAACTTTCTGTTCTGTCCTTCCAGCTTTTTCCACTTTTTTTTTTTTTGCTTGATTCATCTTGATGGACTTCCAGTTTATAGCTATTAGATAGTTAGACATGTCTCTAATAGGAGAGCCCATATTGTGTACAACATATCCATCCATTGTCATTATTTCACAGGAAATTTTTTCTATGTTGATCAAAACTTTACTTTCCTTGCTCAGTGGATAACTAAATCTATTTCAAAACGTGCACATGCATTTCAGAGTACAAATATGGAAATGGGCTCTGGGTCCTAGCTTATATTGGGTGAAAATATTCTATTCAGTCTAATCACTGAATAATAATATTGAAATAAATAAATTTGTAGCCCAGATAAAACAAGGATCTATCACAAAGTCCATGTACTTGAAAACAAAGAAAATAGTATTACACACATAATGTATCCATCTTTTTACATTTCATAGTACCCTAATGACAGTCCTTCTTAATTTATGTTGTGGTTAATTTATACCTTCCTTTTGCTCCATCACCTGCAGAAAAAGAAGCATTCAATCTCCTTGGTTTAAAGTGTACCATTCAGGAATGCCTGAGTGGGTTAGTTGATTGAACATCTGGCTCTTTGTTTTGGCCTCGGTTATGGTCTCAGGGTCCTGGGATCAAGCCGCACCTCAAGCTTTGTTCCAGGCTGGAGCCTACTTAAGATTCTCTCTCTCATTCCCTCTGCCCCTCCAACCCTCTCCCTCTCTGAAAACAAGCAAACAAACAAATAAATATATGTATACAATTCAAATATGTGAATTTAGTTATTTACCTGAGAGTTCCAGCTCTATGAAAAAAAAAAAAAAAAAGCAAATGTGTTTATTTTCATTACCTTAGTAGACCACAAGTCTGAATATATTAAAAACAGGACTGAACATTTCAGGAAAATGTTTTCTGTAAAACTAGTGCTAGAATTCCAAAGCATATGTATCAGCTCCCCTCACACCCTGCCACTCCTCACACAATTTCTTCCACTTCAGACCTAGTGTGGAAATCTTTGGGATTGGATTATAGGGGAAAAGAGAAAAATCAAGGCACATCTAGTCTGTGAAGTTAATAGATAACTTCTATTTGACACCTACAATACAATACTGTACAAAGAATATCAGAGCAAAAGGAGAACTCCAGTGCTCACCATTTTCAAATTTACTACCTTCTTTCTAAATTCCTGTATTTCTAGAATTACTACTATCAAATTACCTACTATAGTAGGTAAGTTTGTCTTCTAAAGTAACAATTTAGATGCTATATGAGGAAACTAACAAGTATCCAGAATCTAGTACCTCCCATCTCACAAGATGATGATTGTTGTAACTAATACAGAGTTCTTATACACTCTAAAGCAATTCCCATACCTTAACTTGCTAAATTTTCACAACCAATCTTTTAAGGCATGCAAATTTATTAACACCATTTTACATATGAGAATGATACCAGTAACTGGTAAAGCTGAAATTTGTACTGACAACCAACTAACTCTATAGTCTGTGCTCTCATTCAATCCACTCTGTTGCCTCTTGGGTACAGTTACGGGCTCATACAAAACTATGCCATATTGCATGAGTTATTGTACCCACTCAAAACCACTCTATTGTAGTGAATAGAAAACATGAATTCAAATAATAAAATCAGTATTTGAAATTTGAGATTTGAGAGCCTGGAGTGACTTTGTTCACTTGTTTTGTTTTTATTTTTTTGAATGAATGCTATTTTTAAGAGACCCAAATTGATGTACAATATACATAAAGAAAAATGTGCAATGAAAAGCATACACCTTAATGAGTGTTCAAAAACGGAACATATTTATCTAAACAACTCCCAGATCTAGAAGCAGAACATTACCAGCATTCTCAAACCTAGCCTTGTGCTCCTTCCCAGTCACTAAACCTCTCAAGAGTAACTGCTTTTCCCTGTCCTAGTAGCACAAATTAGTTTTGCCTATTTTGTTTTGTTTTGCTTTGTTTTTAATATATATAAAGAGAATCATACAGCGTGTACTCTTTTGTGTCTGGCTTCTTTTGTTCAACTTATTTTTGTTAGATTTAGCCATATTGTTATATGTAGTATTAGTCCATTTAATTCTCACTACTGTGTAGTGTTATATTGTAGGAACATAGCAAAATTTACCTTTTATTTCCCACAAAAATTTCACCATAAGTCTAGTTATCATCTGTCACCGTTATGTTATTGTCAACTATATTTCCTATGTGGTATTTTGCATCTCTGTGAATTATTTATTTTATAACTGGTAGTTTGTTCCTCTTAATCTCCTTCACAATGTCACCCACTGCTCCACATCCCTCCCCTCTGAGAAGTCCCAGTCTGTTATCTGCATTTATGAGTCTGTTTCTGTTTTGTATGTTTATTTAGTTTGTTTCTAAAATTCCACATATAAATAAAATCATATGGTATTTGTCTTTCTCTGTCTGATTTCTTTAACATAACATAATACTCTCTAGGTCCATCCATTTTGCCAAAACATTGCAAGGATTTCTTTTTTTATAACCAAGTACTATTCCATTATGTACATAGGACACAATTGCTTTGTCCATTCATCTACTAATGGACACTTACACACTGCTTTCATACACTGGCTATTGTCAATATACATCGATGGACATAAGAGTGCATATCTTTTTTGGAATAAGTGTTTTCATTTTCTCTGGACAAATACCCTGTGGGAGACCACGGTAAGGCTTGAGACAAGGACCAAACCAGGCCCTACTTGTGCCTCCTTTAAAGGCTGAATAGCCTGACAAAAGGCTTAGGTCGATAAAGTCAAGTAGCACTGAGAAAGGGTCTGTGCTATGTGTTGTGTGCTCAACTACATGACTTCCCACATGTTTGCTAGTCAGATAGAGACGATTTGGTTGGGGTCAGAAATTCTTGGCTGGTCCTTGCTGTCCTTGCATGGGCTATAGACTACACCGTTGTAAGACTGTGCTGTGCTTACATAAACTATGTCTTGAGTGGCCTTGAAGTCAGCACATCTGGCGCTAAAGGGTCTGCTATTGGTGCTTAGGAAATAGATAATGGGAAAGCTTGAAGGATTTTCTGTGCATGTTGTAAGCTCTTTAGTAATCAGCTAAAAATAGATACTTTCTTATGATTGTTTCTGTTAGCTATATAATGCCTCACAGCCTTGAATAAAATTGGCACTATTGGACATCCTCCTTGGTGCTCCTCCTGCCCCCATCTCTTTGTCTCTTAATTTCCTTTCACCATCCTCTTACCCTCATGTTCCTGGTCAATTTGTTGTGCCAGCCATGACATACCAAGAAGTGAAATTGCTGGATCATATGGTAATTCTACTTTCAATGTTTTTCAGGAAACTTCTTGAGAAGTTCGAAGTAGAATTATCATATGGTTCAGCAATTGCACACTACGTGTTTATTCAAAGAATACACAAATACATATTCAATGCAGTACATTCACCTTGATGTTTACAGCAGCAGTATGAACAATGAATGGATAAAGAAGATGTGATATGTATGTCATACACACATACACACACACACACACACACACATATGCATATAAAAATAAAATGCATAAATGTGTGTGCATTATATGTATATGGAGGAAGAGAATGGAATAATATTCAGCCATCAAAAAAGAATGAAATCTTGCCATTTACAACAACATGGGTGGAGCTACAGTGTTTTAAACTAAGTAAAATAAGTCAAAGGAAGATAAGTACCATACCATCTCATTCATATGTAAAATTTAAGAATGAAAGCGAGTTAACATATGGAAAGGAGGAAGAAGAAAAGAAAAGGGAAATAAGTCATAAGTGACAGTTAATGGTAGAAAACAAAGTGAGGGTTAATGGAGGGAGGTAAATGGGAGATGGGCTAGATGGATGAGGGGTATTAAGAAAGGGGCTTGAGGTGAGCACTGAGTGTTGTATGTAAATAATGAATCACTGAATTCTACTCCAGAAACCAATATTGCACTGCAGGTTAAAAAATTTTTTCATAAAAAATAAATAAATAAATAAATTTTTCAGGGATTTCCATAATGTTTTCCATAGTGGCAGCACCAATTTAGATTCTTACCAACAGTGCACAAGGGTTCCATTTCTCCACATCACTACTAACACTTGCTATTTCTTGCCCATAGGTTATAGACATCTGACAAGTGTGAGCTGATATCTCACTATAGTTTTGATTTGCATTTCCTTGATGATTAGTGATGTTGAGGAACTTTTCATCTATTTGTTGGTCAACTGTTTGGCTTCCCTGGAAAAATGTCTAGTTAGCTCCTCTGTCCATTTTTTAATTGTATTGCTTGTCTGGTATTGAGTTGAGTTTATATAAGTTCTTTATACACTTTGAATATTAGCCCTTCATGAAATATATCATCTGTAAATCTGTAATGGCCTCTCTGAACTTTCTTGTCCTCATTTTCTAATCTGTGAAATAGTAAAAAAAAAAAAAAATCTGCTTTGTATTTCTTCAATAAAGTTTTAAGAGTACAGTGAAATGGTTAGTGTAAAAGACATTGAAACTGTAAGGAATTACAATTTAATTGTCAATTACAATTTAATTATAATTGTCCTTCATTCCTACAATATAGCCTATTTGAATAGTTTTAATTATTAGTCTTCTGAAATCTGCCTCCCTAATGTCATGTGCCTGCTATTTTTATTTTTTGCTATTGTTATTAAAGGTTCAGATTCTTCAGTATACTTTCCAAGTCTTTCATCTTCCTCTTGATAAATTCAGGTTTGAATGCTTTTCTAGATTATTCAACATTTTTCCCAAATCTTACATAATTCTCTAGATAAGCTTCACTTTAAAGCAGTGTTAACATTAAAGAGAAACCTAGAAATAAAGCTGGTGTGACCAGTGAAGATATTCTTCAGGTTTTTCTTATTTTCTGAGTAATTATACTACTTATTTTCTGAGTAATTATAGAAATGCATATTTACTATTAAAACCTTTCTTTCTTTTTTCTTGTTACTTTTTTAGTGGCCTCCACATCTCATTAATGCTGGATTTTCAATGTGTCCTTTGAAAGCTTTTGATTTTTGATATAAATCTAGAAAGGTGTCTGACATCACATATAGGTAAATTTAGAAAGAAGTGTCCCATCTATCAATGATTAAACTGTGGATTTGAAGACAAAGAAAACAAAGGTCAAATTTTCCATATTTGTTCCAGCACGTGTGTGTTTGTCTACATATTATAATCTTAAATTTGAACTCACTGACATACTTTATTTTCTGAGTAATTATACTTATATAATAAATATACATATTATACTATTAAACTATTATTCATAGAGATATGAATAGCTGAAATGTTCTTTACAGCAAATTGAGGAAGATCATTGCTTCTAACCCAGCCTCCCCTGCACACACACACACACACACACACACATACACATACACATACACACACTTTTAGAAGTAATAATGTTTATAATCAGAGTTTTCTACTGCCTTTCAGACAGGTTTTTAAAAACATGAACTGTAATAAAACCTCATAAATGGTCATTTGAAAACATGGGAAACAATGAATGAGTTAAGAAGAGCATCCAAAGAAAACATCATCCTATAAAATCTAACTATATATTGTCTTATTGTAAGCTAATTAGAAGATGCCTCTTTAGTTGACATTAAAAGTTGAAACATTTACTTAGGAATGTCTAGAAAGATAAATGTTTCTCCTCAGAATAAATAGCTTAGGTTAGAATCTCTATCACCATTGGAATAAACAAAGCTCGCCCTTGTTACCTGGATTGCAAATTACCCTAAATTATAAAATGACAGAATCCAAATAGAAATTCTCTTTAAAAAGATAGTTATAGAGCAAGCTTAAAGAACCTAGACATATTTAATCTACTTTTTTTTCTCTTTTGGACAGAGATTTCAGAGTCTTAGAATTGGTCACCTATATTATCTCCTTCAGTAATATCCACCTGATGTAGTCAGAAATCTGTTACATTTTATCCCTTATAATATGAAGTAATTTCAAGTAATTTCACTCTTTTTATTGAAGTATAATTGACACATGGTGTTTTATTAGCTTCATGTATATAACATCACTTGTAATATGAAGTAATTGCACTCTTTATAAGGAGAGAGAGAGAGAGAGTGTGTGTGTGTGTGTGTGTACAAAATCATGGTTTAAAAAAATTTACCCCTTTAATTCAAGGTAGGACTTAGCTTATTGACCAAAAAGAATTTATTGTTACCTTTTTAATACTGTCAGTCAAGTATAATCTTTCGAGATAGTCTTAGTTCCTACATAATTATTTTATTACTCCCTAGCTATTTTCTTTTTTATGCAGGAAAATGGCACAACTTCCTCCCCAGCTTCTTGTCCTTATGAGTTTCAAATGCAGCATCATTGGCAGCTTCTTACTTATGTGGCTAATGGAACAGAAGACCATGCAGCAAGCCTACAGTGCTATGGTAAGACCAGAAATATGATGAGAGTATCTTAGGAAACACACTCATATTAAGTCAAGATCCTAGACTGAAATTCAACAATTTCAGACACTTTTGACAATGAAAGAGAATCTTGACATTTTCTTTCTAGGCATATAAGTGCTCTTTGTCATCATAGAAATTAATTTTCTCAAAGGCAGGTGTTGCAATGCAGAGACTGTAATGTTCTGTCTCTGGAACAGATCTTGGTGAGAAAAGTAAAGATTGAGTAACATCAAATTAAAATGATATTCACATATAAACATATAAAAAGGAAGTGGATATAGATAAAATAGAAGTACTATATGAATATGATCTTTAGAGAAATAAAAACATTGAAATGTAAAGCAATTATTGAGGACATTCCAACATCTGAGCCAAGCAAATATCTGCTTTATAAAATCTTTTTCAGTCTCAGATATTAATGATTTGATTAATTCACATCAAATCATTAATGATTTGATTAATTCACATTAATATCAAAAGTTTTGAGATGATATTTTGTAATCCTAGGGGATGTTTTCCATGACTATTTAACCCACTTTTAAGATTGGATTTCAGTTCCACAATCTATTGGTTATAAAACCCTAGTGTTTCCATTTCATTATACGTAGATTAAGAAAAACAGTACTAGCCTCAAATTGCTTTATATTATTAAAGAGATAATCCACATAAGGAGTTTAGAAAATACTTGTTTTATGAGTGCTCAGAAAGTAGCTTATTATTAAGGGAAATGTATTATCCATATTTATGACCTTAAATATGGTGACAATGGTTTTGTATAAATTTATGATATGCAATTTGTGATTGTCAAAAGTCTAAATGGTGTGACTCTTTGCTCTGTTTTTGAGCAGTGTTTGTGATATAAGATATTTAGATTTAAGATTCCAAATTATATAAGTTTAGACAACTGATAATTATATGAAGTTAAGTGTAAGTCAGTTAAAAATCATGTGATAGATCTCATGACTTTGGGAAAGAACAAAAGGAAACAGAGCATTTCCTGGTACCATCACATCCCATCTTTGGAATAATTCAGTTAGGTGGTAGGGAAAGAGGAAGAGCATGGTGGGAGGAGCTCTCTGTTACCTATTTCATCATCTTAAAACAATCACACTATGAAATGAAAGTTTAAAAAATTCTGGAGAAACTCTCCCTTTTTCTTAGAGCAAACATTTCTCCCTGTGTATTTACTACAAAGAAATAATTTATTATCATCCAATATAAAATAGAAGCTAAAACTTAATAGAAAAGTAGATGGGGTTATAGGCTAAAATAGTGTAAATAGAACATCTCGCTGAAAGAAAGAAAAAGTAACTTCATGTCAATAGATCCTGATTTGAATATAAGATTCACTGAAGCAGAGATAGAGCAAATGAGTTTGCAGACCCCACTGGGTGTCACTTGAGAGAACATTTGAGCTATATTCTGGTTCTTTTTGAAGATTTCCTTTCAGGCAAGTAGCAGATGGATTGTGTATTAGAAAAGATTTCATCTAGAGCATTTCCAGATGTCATTATACAGATAGTTTCTTATGAGTCTTTACTGCAGCAGTCTAGGTTGAATCCTTGATGAAACTTAAGCAAGACTGTATTATTTCTGAGTGCAATATAATATAATGTGACTATATTGTCACTGAAGGCCACGTGTTTTGGTTTGTTGTTTGTTTTTTTTGTTGTTGTTTTTGTTTTGTTTTGTTTTTGTTTTTAGTTCTTTCAAGCAACCTATTTTGTAAGTTGTAAAAATAAATAAATAAATAAATAAATATTTAATAGGATGGTATCCACTTAAAACTGAAAGAATAAATATATAGATAAAACATCACTTGCAAAATAAAATCTATATTTATTGCCTGGAAGGTGACAGAGCCAAATGGCATTGATTCTGGCATAATGTATGATAGCCCTCATCCTTCTGTTAGAGACCTGATGCAGAGTTCAATTTGTTCTTTGCCTGGAGAAGTACAATGCATTCCTTGGCTTTAAACACAGAGTCTCTACATTTCTCATGTGATTAAAGAATAATCAAGGTCTATTTTAGAAGCTTTATTTCTGACACAGTGTAAAGGTGAAGTTTTATTTCAAAAATTTTTTTTTCTGGCCAAAATTTGGTCTTCATTTTTTTGTTTCAGTTTTTACAAATCTATCAGAGGGTGGTTTTGTGAATTATACCTTTTGAGACTCCCAACTGAGTTTAAGTAAAGAACACCTGTATAATAATCTAAAATCTAGCACTAAGTACAGTTTAACTCTTTTTAAATTACCAATAAATATTCATGATAGAATATTATACTACTGCTTGAATACTGATTTAAGACCTCTGCTTTGTAAACCCATCAGTATTATACACTTTAAACAACTGTCCACAATTTTGTAGACTTGAGGATTTTTTCAAACATTTCTAAATTTGTTGGTAGTTTTTTTCTAAACTAAAAATAAAAACTATTAAACCTGTAGTGTAAAGCCAGGGTAATTTTAAACTATTAAAATTTATACTGCTTTAATTATTTTATGGACATTAGTATAATAAACTAGACATCTTAAGCATAGATCGTTCTTCAGTTTAAATAAATTCACATAAAGCAAAAAGAACTGTGTTTTTCTGAGTCAAAGAAAAAGAAAATCTTTCTGTTAAAAAGATTATAATACAAATGCCTGCAATGTGTGTTGTCTTCCTGGATGGGGACTAGGTTGGGGGGATGGTCTTTGATTTAAATAAGTAACTGAATGATTTCTTATAGTCTCTCTTTCTTTCCATACAAATTTAGGTCTTACTTGAAGGACATTAAAAAAATACATTTGTATGAAAAAGTTATTTGGAATGAAAATAAAATGCAAAGATATGCATTCTCACAATATTCAAATATCCAGCTGATTAGATCTAAGGAAAACCGACTGCAAACCAGTGACATTTACTTAACAGGTATCTGTACAATTATATCATGATTTCAGAAAATGATTTCAGAAAATATTTTCACAGATTTTAATTTTATATTAGTGAGTATCCTATCCGTATCTATAAATGCTTCATAGAAAATGAAATTTTTTTTTTCAAGATTTTATTTCTTTCTTTTCGAGAGAGAGGACATAAACGGGGCGTGGTGGGATGGGATGGAGAGGCGGAGGGGGGAGAAACAGTCTCCCTGCTGAGCAGTAGGCTGATGCAGTGTTGGATCCCAAGACCCTGAGATCATGACCTGAGATGAAGGCAGCAGCTTAACCTAGTAAGCCACCCAGGCACCAAAAATGAAATTCTTGTGTAGGACTCTTATTCAAAACAGAGCCATAGTTACCATCAAGGACAAATAATGGAATATGACAACTGACTTTCAGTTACCATGCTATCCAAATCTCCCAGGCTTCACAGTGACTAGTAGTTGCTGTCTTCTGAAGAATTATTCAATAGATGATAAGAAATCTGTTTGTGGTATCAATTCTGTTTCTGGAAAACATCCAATGGAATTTTTTAAAAAGGTGAAGATAATTGACCTAATAAGCCTTAAATTAAATAGGAATAGAAGTTATATTATTAATTATCAAAAAATTATAAAGCCACTGATAGAAGATGTGTTGAATTATTATTTTTATTTTATATTTATTATTTTGTTAATAATTATTAATTATTTTATAATTATTAATTATTTCGAGTTATTAATTTATATTTTCTTGCATAGGTAGAGGACTTTAACCAAAATATTTGATTATTCACTGGACTATAATATTTTTTTATATGTTGTAATGATGCAAAATAGTATCTGTTGGATTCAGGATTGGGTTTATGACATTAATATCACTGATCATCAAAGAGCCGAAGATTGTTGATATAGCAGTTATCAATTTGTGATATGGTTAGAAAAGTACGGAGCACCTGAGTGGCTCAGTGGGTTAAAGCCTCTGCCTTCGGCTCAGGTCATGATCCCAGGGTCCTGGGTTAGAGCCAGCATTGTGCTCTCCGCTCAGCGGGGAGCCTGCTTCCTCCTCTCTCTCTGCCTGCCTCTCTGCCTACTTGTGATCTCTGAGTGTCGAATGAATAAATAAAATCTTAAAAAAAAAAGAACAAAGAAACGTAGAATTATATGTTTTACTGAAATAAAGATAATAATTTACCCTGTAGACTTTACATGGATTAACCCATTTCAAAAATCTGAACATCAAAAATTATATAGTAAATTTTGAATATGTAAGTTAATGAAAACATGGGACAAAATATATTCAGAAGATACTTTGGGATATTTTATGACCTTTCAAGTTGCTAGTCAAGGAGTGTTCTGAGGAACATCACTAAGCTTGGTCAAGAAAATCTGTCACCGCTCCCTATGAGTTTGTATAATTTTCATGATACTGTATTTAGATAATGACAGAAAGATGCAGTTTATACCTATAGGAAACATCACATATATTCTTTATTTTTTTATTCAGTGTCTTTGTTTTATAGACTTAAATATGCTGATTACAAAATGAACAACTTAATAATCGAATCCAGGGTAGAATCAAGTTCTTCTGGCACTGTATTCACATTTTAGCTTGCTATATAAATGTTTCTTCCACTGATGTATAAATATTGTCTTTTTAAAAATAACATAAACTTTCCATTCTAAACAGAGAGTGTATTTTTTTTAATTTATTTTTTATTTACTTTCAGCATAACAGTATTCATTATTTTTTCACCACACCCAGTGCTCCATGCAATCTGTGCCCTCTATAATACCCACCACCTGGTACTCCAACCTCCACCCCCCGCCGCTACTTCAATCCCCTCAGATTGTTTTTTAGAGTCCATAGTCTCTTATGATTCACCTCCCCTTCCAATTTCCCCCAACTCCCTTCTCCGAGAGTGTATTTTAATAGTATTTAACAGTACTCTTCTTCATCTTCAAAAGGATATTAAGAAACTGTTGACTGGTTGTAAAGTGCTTCTGAAGTTAATATTAAATGAGCCTTTGGGAACTCTTAGAAATGAAGATATAAATCTTAAAACTAAATTTTTGCTTTGACTCTGTAGATAGGCCCTAGGACACAGTGTATTTAAATTCTAGTACAAAAAGAAGAGAAAGGAAGGTGAAGAAAAGGGGGAGGAGGTGAGGGAGGGAAACGAAGAAAATGTACAATAGAGGGGAACATTTTTTATTTAGCTGGATTATCTAAAGGCCAAGCTTCATTAACTTTAAACTCTTCATGTCAAAGTAATACGTTAGCAAGAAAATTTAATAAAATATTCTTTTGGAATCTGTCCACTTTAATTTACTATCCAATATAACACTTTTCAAGTGTCACAATACATTATGCTTTACCTGGTGTAATATACAAATAATTACCAGCAAGATAATACATGTCTTTTAGGGTTGCTTTTAGAAATGCAATATTAAAGATCAAAGTAGAAAACACTTTTGGATAAAAAAAATTTCAATATAAATGTGGAATTATTTTCTTTGTTGGTACAGGGGAATGGACATTTGAATCATTCTATTTTTCCCAGCTGGAAGAAAATTAAACTTTTGCTAATGATAAAATGTGGTTTTTATACAACATCTTAAATACATTGTATTCATGTAGAATGTTCCTTCTTCCAATATTCTTCTTCTAAGTTTACCCTGTTGAATTCTTTTGCTCATTTATTAAAACCACAAAAGATTGTTTGCAGAAGTAATACATTGTTACTATTGTCAGCAATAGGAATGCAAATTACAGGGTTAAATTAATTAACAAGCAATATTTACTTTTTAATTTCAAATTTAGTTATAGCTGGAGCAAGGATCTGCTGCTTTTTATTATGTAGAAGATACCTTACCAATGCCACAATTCCCTATTTGGGGATACTATAGATAGATGATAGATAGATAGAGATGCTAGATAGATAAATGCACATATTGACACATAATGGTATATAATGGCATATCAATATAATACATAGAAACAACTATAACTAATTATGTATACAGCATAAATAAATATGTATTTTTAAATAAATTAATACATATTATATATATGTATAAAATACAATTTTGATACTCTTCATAACAGCCACAAAATATTTATCTCTAATTAGAGAGACAATCCAATTATCAGCATGTTATTTTATTTTAATATTTTTTTAAAGATTTTATTTATTTATTATCAGACAGAGATCATAAGTAGGCAGAGAGGCAGGCAGAGAGAGAGAGAAGGAAGCAGGCTCCCAGCTGAGCAGAGAGCCCGATGCGGGGCTCTATCCCAGGACCCTGGGATCATGACCTGAGCCGAAAGCAGAGGCTTAACCCACTGAGCCATCCAGGTGCCCCTCAGCATGTTATTTTAAAAACAGCCTCTTAAACTCAACTAAAATCTTTGATACTAAAGGTAATAATAAGTCCTTCATTTGAAATAACACTAAACTCAAAAGAAACTACATGTTGTATATATCTTGTATTTCACTTAAGAAGCTTTCTGGTTATAAAGAAAATATATAAATATATATTGTTTCAATATATAAAATTGAAATAATATGGGGGCGCCTGGGTGGCTCAGTGGGTTAAAGCCTCTGCCTTTGGCTCAGGTCATGATCCCAGGATCCTGGGATGGAGCCCCACATTGGGATCTCTGCTCAGCAGGGAGCCTGCTTCCTCCTATCTCTGACTGCCTCTCTGCTTACTTATGATCTCTGTCTGTCAAATAAATAAATAAATAAATAAAATCTTTAAAAAAAACTGGAACAATATTAAAATAACATAAAATACAGCAGAACTGTGATACTAAGGGGTGTGTGTGTGTGTGTGAGAGAGAGAGAGAGAGAGATTGGGCCAAGTAAGGCTTTGTGCCAATTTTATTTCTTTTTATTTTCATATATATTTAACATACAGTATATTATTTTTCCCACAGGTACAGGTCTGTGAATCTTCAGGCTTACACATTTCAAAGCACTCACCATAGCACATACCCTCCCAATGTCCATAAACCAGCCACCTTATTCCTACCCCTTTATCCCCCCACAACCATCAGTTTATTTCCTGAGATTAAGAATACATTATGGTTTGTCTCCCTCCCAATCCCATCTTGTTTCATTTTTTCCTTCCCTACCCCCTGCAGCACCCTCTGTTCATATCCTCATATCAGAGAAATCATACGATAGCTGTCTTTCTCTGATTGACTTATTTCACTCAGTATAATACTCTCTAGTTCCATCCACATCATTGCAAATGGTAAGATTTCACTTCTGTTGATGGCTGTATAGTATTCCTGTGTGGTGTGTGTGTGTGTGTGTGTATGTGTGTGTGTGTTTGTGTGTAAAATCACATTTTCTTTATCCATTCAGCTGTGAATGGACATTTAAGTTCTTTCCATAGTTTGGCCATTGTGGACATTGCTGCTATAAACATTTGGGTGCACATGCCCCTTCAGATCACTACATTTGTATCTTTAGGGTAAATACCCAGTAGTGTGACTGCTGGGTCATAGGGTACCTCTATTTTCAACTTTTTGAGGAGCCCCATGCTGTTTTCCAGAGTGGCTGCACCAGCTTGCACTCCCATCAACAGTATAGGAGGGTGCCCCTTTTCCCTCATCCTTGCCAACATCTGTCATTTTGACTTGTTAATTTTAGCCATTCTGACTGGTGTGAGGTGGTATCTCATTGTGGTTTTGATTGACATTTCCCTGAGCCAAGTGATGTAGAGCACATTTTCATGTGTCTGTTGGCCATCTGGATGTCTTATTCATAGAAATATCTATTCATGTTTTCTGCCCATTTCTTGATTGGGTTACTTGTTCTTTGAGTGTTGAGTTTTATAGGTTCCATATAGATTTGGGATACGAGCCCTTTATCTGATATGTCATTTGCGAATATCTTCTCCCATTCTGTCAGTTGTCTTTTGGTTTTGTTGACTGTTTCCTTTGCTATGGAAAAGCTTTGCTATTGATGAAGTCCCAATAGTTCATTTTTGCCCTTGCTTCCCTTGCCTTTGGTGATGTTCCTAGGAAGAAGTTGCTGCGGCTGAGGTCAAAGAGGTTGCTGCCTGTGTTCTTCTCAAGGATTTTTGATGGATTCCTTTCTCACATTGAGGTCCTTCATCCATTTTGAGTTTATTTTCGTGTGTGGTGTAAGGAAATGGTCCAGTTTCATTCTTCTGCATGTGGCCGTCCAATTATCCCAACACCATTTGTTGAAGAGGCTGTCCTTTTTCCATTAGACACTCTTTCCTGCTTGTCAAAGATTAGTTGACCATAGAGTTGAGGGTTTATTTCTGGGCTCTCTATTCTGTTCCATTGATCTATGTGTCTGTTTTTGTGCCAATACCATACTGTATTGATGATTGTAGGTTTGTGATAGTGCTTGAAGTCTGGAATTGTGATGTCACCAACTTTGCTTTTCTTTTCAACATTCCTCTGGTTATCCAGGGTCATTTCTGGTTCCATATAAATTTTAGGATTATTTATTCTATTTCTTTGAGAAAAATTGATGGTATTTTGATAGGGATTGCATTAAACGTGTAGATTGCTTTAGGTAGCATAAACATTTTCACAATATTTGTTCTTCCAGTTCATGAGCATGGGATTATTTTTTCCATTTCTTTGTGTCTTCCTCAATTTCCTTCATGACTACTTTATAGTTTTCTGAATACAGAATCTTTGCCTCTTTGGTTAGGTTTATTCCTAGGTATCTTACAGTTTTGGGTGCATTTGTAAATAGGATTGACTCCTTAATTTCTCTTTCTTCTGTCTTGCTGTTGGTGTATAGAAGTGAAACTTATTTCTGTGGTTTGATTTTATATCCTGACATTTGACTGAAATCCTGTATGAGTTCTAAAAGTTTTGGAGTGGAGTCTTTAGGTTTTCCACATAAAGTATCATAACATCAGCAAAGAGTGAGAGTTTGACTTCTTCTTTGCTGATTTAGGTGCTTTCTATTTCTTTTTGTTGCCTGATTGCTGAGGCTAGGACTTCTAGTACTGTGTTGAAGAGCAGTGGTGATAATGGATATCCCTGCCTTGTTCCTAACCTTAGGGGAAAAGCTCTCAGTTTTACCCCATTGAGAATGATATTCACTGTGGATTTTTCATAAATGACTTTGATGGTATTGAGGTACGTACCCTCTATCCCTACACTGTAGAGTTTTGATTGAGGAGGGATGCTGTACTTTCCAAATGCATTTTAAGTATCTTTGAGAGTATGATACGGTTCGTGTTCTTTCTTTTATTAATGTATTATATCACAATGATTGATTTGCACATGGTGAAGCAACCTTGCAGCCCAAGAGTAAATCCTACTTGGTTATGGTGAATAATCCTTTTAATGTACTGTTGGATCCTATTAGCTAGTATTTTGGTGAGAATTTTTACATCTGTGCTCATCAAGTATATTGGTCTGTAATTCTCCTTTTTGATGTATCTTTGTGTGGTTTTGGGATCAAAATAATGCTGGCCTCATGCAATGAGTTTGGAAGTTTTCCCTCCATTTCTATTTTTTGGAACAGTTTCAGGAGAATAGGTATTGATTCTTCTTTTATTTTTCTGTATTTTTTTGGTATTTATGTATTATTATTGTTGTTATTATTATTATTTTAATTATTTATTTGACAGGCAGTGATCACAAGTAGGCAGAGAGGCAGGCAGAGAAAGAGGAAGGGAAGCAGGCTCCCTGCTGAGCAGAGAGCCTAATGCGGGGCTCGATCCCAGGATCCTGAGATCATGACCTGAGCTGAAGGCAGAGGCTTTAACCCACTGAGCCACCCAGGTGCCCCGGTATTGATTCTTCTTTAAATGTTTGGTAGAATTCCTATGGGAAGCCATCTGGCCCTGGGCTCTTGTTTTTTGGGAGATTTTTGATGACTGCATCAATCTCCTTAGTGGTTATGAGTCTGTTCAGGTTTTCTATTTTTTCCCGGTTCAGTTTTGGCAGTTTATATGTCTATAGGAATGCATCTAATTCTTCTAGATTGCCTAATTTGCTAGTGTACTGTTGCTCATAATATGTTCTTATAATTGTTTGTATTTATTTGGTGTTGGTTGTGACCTCTCCTCTATCATTCATAGTTTTATTAATTTGGGTCCTTTCTCTCTCTTTCTCTGTCTCTTTCTCTCTCTCTCTTTTTTGAAAAAAAATTCTTTTTTTATACGTTTGGCCAGGGGTTTATCAATCGTATTAATTCTTTCAAAGTAGCAGCTCCTAGTTTCATTGATTTGTTCCACGGTTCTTTTGGTTTCTATTTAATTGATTTCTGCTCCTGACATTATTATTTCTCTTTTCTTGTTGGGTTTAGGCTTTCTTTGATATTATTTCTCTAGCTGCTTTAGGTGTAGAGTTTGGTTATGTTCTTGAGACCTTTCTCATTTCTTAAGAAGGGCTTGTATTGCTATATATTTTCCTCTCAGAACCACCTTTGCTGTGTCCCAAATATTTTGAAGAGTTGTGTTCATGCTTTAGTTGGATGTTCTTAAGCCTCCATGTATTTGACTTCTTTCCAACTTTCCTCTTATGATTGAGTTCTGGTTTCAGAGCATTGTGGTCTGAAAATATGCAGGGAATGATCCCAATCCTTTGGTACTGGCTGATTTGTGACCCATGACATTGTCTATTCTTGAGAATGTTCCATGTGCACCAAAGAAGAATGTGTATTCTGTTGCTTTGGGATGGAATGTTCTGAATATATCTGTGATGTTCATCTGGTCGAGTGTGTCATATAAAGTCTTTATTTCCTGGTTGATCTTTTGCTTAGTTGGTCGATCCATTTCAGTGAAGGGGGTGTTAAAGTCCCCTACTGTTATTGTATTATTGTCGATGTGTTTCCTTGATTTTGTTATTAATGGTTTATATAATCCCTTGATCCCATGTTAGGAACATAGATATTTAAAATTGCTAGATCTTCTTGTTGGAAAGCCCTTTAAGTATGGTATTGTGTCCTTCCTCATCTCTTATTACAGTCTTTGGCTTAAAATCTAATTTATCTGATATAAGGATTGCCACTCCAGCTTTCTTTTGATGTCCATTGACATAGTATATTGTTTACCACCCCCTCACTTTAAATCTGGACCTGTCTTTGTAGACTGCATATCATTGGGTCTTTTTAAATTATTTTTTATTTATTTTGATACACTGTATCTTTTGGTTGGGGCATTTAGCCCATTTACATTCAGGGTAACTATTGAAGATGTGAATTTAATGCCGTTGTATTGCCTGTAAAGTGAGTGTTACTGTATATTATCTCTGTTCCTTTCTGGTCTACTACTTTTAGGCTCTCTCCTTGCTTAGAGTACCCCTTTCAATATTTCCTGTAGGGCTGGTTGGGTGTTTGTAGATTCGTTTATTTATTTATTTATTTTTCCTGGAAGCTTTTTATCTATCCTTCTATTTTCAATGACAGTCTAGCTGGATATGGTATTCTTTGCTGCATATTTTTCTTGTTTAGTGATCTGAATATAACATGCCAGTCCTTTCTGATCTGCCAAGTCTCTGTGGATAAGTCTACTGCCAATCTAATATTTCTACCATTGTATGTTACAGACCTCAAGCTGCGTTCAGGATTTTCTCTTTATCACTAAGATTTGTAAGCTTACTATTAGATGATGGGGTGGGGACCATTTTTATTGATTTTGAGAGGGGTTCTCTAATTCTCCTTGATGTCGATGTTTGTTCCCTTTACCTTGTTAGGGAAATTCCTTACTATAATTTGCTCCAATACACCTCTGTCCCCCTCTCTCTTTCTACTTCTTCTGTGATTTCAATTATTCTAATATTGCATTGTCTTGTGGTATCACTTATCTCTCAAAATCTTCCCTTGTGGTCCAGTAATTGTTTGTCTCTTCTTTTCTCAAATTCTTTACTCTCTATCATTTGGTGTTCTATATCACTAATTCTCTTTATTGCCTCATTTATCCTAGCAGTAAAAGTCTCTATTTTTTGTTGTACCTCAGTAATACCTTTTTTTTTAACTTCAACTTGGTTAGATTTTAGTTATTTCATCTCTCCAGAAATGCATTTTGTTTCTCTTTCATGTTAATTTTCCATGCTTTTTTTTTGAGCCCAGCTACTACCTTGATAATAGTCATTCTGAACTCTATTTCTGACATATTACTAATGTCCCTAATAATTAGGTCCCTAGACATTGGTACTACCTCTTGTTCTTTTATTATTATTATTATTTTTTGTGGTGAGTTTTCCCACCTTGTCATTTTATCCAGATAAGAATAGATGAATGAGAGAACAAAATGCTAACAGGGTGTCAAAGTCTCCAGAGAAATCTACACTAACCAAATTAGAAGAGACTTGAAACCAGGGGAAGAAGAAAGGGGGGAAATGGAAAATTATATATATATATATATATATATGTATATATATATATATACATATATATATATATATATATATATGACTGGTGAATAGAACAGAGCCACCCACTTGATTTTGGTTGTATTCTGTTCTCTTAGAAGAAACTACCTCCCAAAATTTTAAAGAAAGAAAAACATATATACAAAAATAATGGTAAACATGATGAAGGGATGGAATAGGACTGTAGATATGCAAATTAAGAAAAATTCTAAGAAAGAAATTGATAAGATAAGAAGTTTATTTGAAAAAGAAAAATAAATAAAAAGAGGAGAGAATGTGATCCAGCTGGAGACTAAAACAAAGCCATGAACTAGATTTAGGGTATATTTTGATCTATTGGAAGAACTTGGATCTCAAAATTTTAAAGAAAAAAAGAACTATATGTACAAAAAATAAGGTTAAGTACAATGAAGGGATAAAATATGACTATAACAATGAAAATTTAAAAAGATTTTTTTAAATGTATTGATAAAATAGTTAAAAAGTTAAAGCAGGATAGAGAAAAAGTTTAAAAAGTAGAGTAAGAAAAAATAAAATGTAAAAAAAGTTAACTTTGAAAGACTAAAGGATCATGGGGGAAAAGCCATGAATTCTATGTGTTGCTTTCCCCTAGCTCTGGAGTTCTGCAGGTCTCATTGATTGGTGAACTTGGTCTTGGCTAGATATTCTAGATCTTCTGGGGTAGGGGCCTTTTGCAGTGATTCACAAATGTCTGCCTGAGGTGGAATTGCATGGCCCTTGCCAGAGGTCAGGCTAAGTAATCTACCTGGGTTCACTCTTGGTAACTTTTATTCACTGAATGCTTCCTGTACAGCTTGGAGGATGGCAGCCTCCAAATTTCCTGCCTGTAGGAGTTGAGAGCTCCAGGCCCCACTCCTTAGTGAACCCTCAGAGAAAAGCAGTCAATCCCTCCCATCTCCCTGGTCTCAGGCCACACTCTGTGTTCACCCAGCTTGTGACTGAACATTTCTATCTCTGGAACACAGCTCTGTTTGGAGTGCCAAGAGCAGCAGATTCCTGCTGTACACCCCTGCGCTGCTTCTTCCAGAGGAGGAAGGAGGAAGTCTTTCTGAATCTGTCACTTGTGGGGTCCCTGCTCAAAAAGCAGTGGTCTGACTGTGCCTTGGATCATGGTTTAAAGTAAGCCCAAGTTGAGAGCACACTGCTCAGTTCTGTCTCTACAGTCATCTTCCCTGCTCTGATACCTGGGATCTCTGCCACATTCAGGCACCCTGAGTCTTTCTGTGACCCCGCAGGTCCTGAGATCACACTGTCCCTATGAGGGCTCCACTCTCTGCTTAGCCTCTAGAGTGACATCCCTAAGTGGATCAGACTTATAAAAGTTCTGAATTTGTGCTGCACTGTTCTCTTACTCATGGGGAAACAGCCCCTCCCCACACTCTATCTTCCCATCACTTTGGGTTCATTTCTCTGCATGTCATAACTTCTGGAATGTGGTTGGTTTTCTGCTCTTAGAATTGCTGCTCTTCTTCTGTCCTATCTCCTGTTGAATTTGTAGGTGTTCAGAATGGTTTGATAACTATCTAGCTGAACTCCTGGGACCTTATGATATTTCAGACTCCTACCCTTTGTCCTCTTGCTTCCTTCCCCACCAATGTTATTTATAAGGAGAAACTACTACAATGAAAGTAGTTCATTTAGTTAATTTGGTTTTCTGAATGTGTTGACTATCCACAAGATCACCCTTGGTTTGGATCATTCAGTAGAAGGACTCACAGAACTCAGAAATTGTTGTAGTCATGATTACAGTGTATTACCGATAAAGGTTAGAAATCAAAATCAGCAAAGAGAAAGGGTTCATAGACCACAGTTCAAGCAAAACCAGGCTCAAGATTCCAGCTATCCTTTTGCATTGGAATCCTATGAGGAAGCACTTAATTCTCCCAGCAACAATGTGTAAGAACACATGCAAAATGTTGCCAAACTGCAGAGCTCACTCAAGTTTTGGTGTCACAGGTACAGTGCCTGATGACCACCTTAGCTACTCAGACTCCTCCCCCTACTCACCATCCCAGGCATTCATGGTCTGCCATGCTGTTAGGATACACTTATCTATTCATACAACATGGCCCAAGACTACAGGCAAACCTCTTATCAGGCAGAATATTCCAAAGATTCAGATGTTATTTCCCTAGAGCTGACTGAAGACCTTTCTTTGGAATATGCAGGTCACTAGCAACCCAGTCCTTCCAAGTTGATGCTTTTCTGACAGTGAGCCAAACACTGACAAGGGACCTGGGTGGCATGACTGGGCTAAACTAATCAGGACCCACTCCTAGATCTGAGGTGTTTTCCCAAAATGTTATCTGTTGAACCAAGGAGAGAAGGATGGAATGAGAATCAGGTCTCAGTTATAAAAGGGAAATTTCCCCACTTGTTAGCACTATATAGCCAAAGATGAAAGAGATAGAAATAAATAAACTGTCTAGGAAAAAATGTCAGTGAAAAAATATGCTAATGAATAGAAACCGTATTTTCAAATATCTTAAATACAAACTACTTCCTTATTTGGGGAAAGTAAGTCATAAATCATTAGTGTATTATTTGACTTTTTTTGTTGTTATTGTTATTCAAGCATTAAGTAAAGTATGAAGGTAGTATATTCATTATATTTAATTTTTAAAGTGAATTGCAATCTTTTTGCTGATGGAGGGCCTTACCTCAATATTGATGGTCACTGACCAAGATGGTGGCTGTTGAAGGTTGCGTGGCTGGGGCAATTTCTTAGAATAAGGCAGTAATAAAGGATGACAGATGGACTCATCCTTTCATGATTGATTTCTCTGTAGCATGTGATGTTGTTTGACAGCATTTTACTCACAGAAGAAGTTCTTTCAAAACTGTCAGTCCCCTTAAACCCTGCCACCACTTTGTCAACTAAGTTTGTAGAATAGTCCAAATTCTTTGTTGTCATTTCAACAATCTTTACAGCATCTTCTCTAGGAGTACAATCCATCTTGGGTCCACTTTTTTTTTTTTCCCCCTCATCCATGATCAGCAACTCCTCATTTATTAATGTTTTCTCAGGGATTGTAACAATTTAGTTATAGTTCTTTGGGCTCAGCTTCTAATTCTATTTCTCTTGCTATTTCCACCACATCTGCAGTGACCTCCCCCACTGAAGTCTTGAAACTTCCATTGTAAAAACCACAATATCTACAAAGAAAAATAAACAAAGTGAAATAGAGTTTAACACAAATTATGCCTCTATCCCAAAGTACACTGGGGTTTAGGAAAATCCCAGTCATTGAATCTATTTTCTATTAAATACTAGATGTGTGACTTTGGGTAGCTTCCTTAATCTCTCTAGTCCTCAATTTTATCATCTCTAAAATCAAATGATGATCCTTATGCTGAAGAAATTGTATAAGCAATAAAAAAACAAATACACAAATAGGGATTTGTTAAATAATGTACTTCTTTCTCAAAATTGTGCTCAGGATGACTTGAATTAGTCTTGTTTTAGCATATATATATATTAAAGAAATGATCCTTGAGTAAATAAATCTCAAGGTTAGGTAATGCCTCACATGCCTCAGCCATTAAACTTTTAGGAGCTGCTATTCACCTACTTCTGTTTTCTTGTAGAAATATAGGTTTCTTTCTTTATTTAATTATATGAAATATATGAGTTATTTATTATGCACATGAAAAGGTCTAGATTTGAGCTAAAGTCCAAAATATTAAATCATTTTTAATATTATCTTTGGGTATTTGCTAAATATGAGTCAGACACATAAATGTCCATCAGCATGTTATCTCACAGCATTTAGATTTATTTATTCCCTCAAGTTAAAGAAGAATGTGGGTATTCCCTCCTCCAGACATTTTCTCTTACCTGGGATTTGAGGCCCATGTTTTTCCCTCTCTTCCTTCTCTTCTTTTTTTTTTCCTTCCAATTTTATCTCTTCTTGCATGATTCTTCAATTATTTGCATAATATTAACTGCCTTCCTGAACAAGCAAACATTTTCAAGACTCTTTTTTTCAAGATGTTGAAAAATCAAATTTCCTTCTTCAAGCTTTATTTTTTCTAACAACATTACACATTTACACTTCTCAATTTATAGAGGCCTTGAGAAAAATAACCTGAAAAGAAAAGATCAATCAGAAATAGAAAACCTTTAAAAGTAACAGAGAGGGAATAAAAGGAAGAGAGAGAGGGAAAGAGAGGAAAAAGAGAGGGAGAGGGAGAGAAAGACAGAAACAGAGAGAGAGAGAGAGAAACCAAAAACCAGACTCTTAACAGGAGAGAACAAACTGATGGTTATCAGAGAATAAGTGTATGGGGGAATGGGTGAAATAAATGATGGGGATTAAGGAGAGCACTTGTGATGAGAATGGGGTGTTGTATGTTAGTGTTGAATCATTATATTGTACACCTGAAATTAATGTAACATTGTATGTTAATTATACTGGAATTAAAGTGAAATAACAGAGAAGTATCAGAGAAAGAATGACATGAAGAATCTCCTTCCTTCCCCACCTCCTGCCAAACATACTGAGACAAACACTGTAGAGAGTGCTCAGCAATATGAAAGACCATGGAAAGAAAAAAAGTATCCAATAAATTTGATAAAGGAGATTTTCTCTATTTTTTTATAATTTTTTGAATTTCACTGAAAGACCAACTTTTCTTTGAATAATATTTATTTTTCTTTATACTTATGTTCTCATTTTAAAGTGATGGCAAACATGTTGATGCAATTCATATCAAAAAATAGAAATTAGCAATGAAAACATCTATTTTCTGTTGTTAAATTTATACAGTTAGTGAGATTAGGACTAAATATTCATTTTGGGGGTACATAATATGTCTTCATAACTTTGATAGCTAATAGCTTTTCTTCACATTTTCCATACAGAGTAAAATCTGAAATAGTAGCAGTAATGATTCAGTGGTAAATTTTATTTTTTAAATTTTTTTAAAGTTTTTTTTTTTTTTTTTAAATTTGAGTGAGAGAGAGTATCTAGGGGAGGGGCAGAGGGAGATGCAGACTCCCTATTAAGCAGGAACCCTCACCCAAGCTCTATCTCAGGACCCAGGGATCATAACCTGAGTCAAAGACAGATGCTTAATTGACTGAACCACCCAGGTGCCTCTCAGTAGCAAAATTTAATGACATTAATATTTACACAATAGAATCCATGTACACAAAATATTTTAAGGGAATTTATTTCATCTATAATAAATATCTTGCTCACACACTCTCATTTCTACTTATTGAAGGGAGAGACAATAAAGAATTAAATATGTCATTATTCCTCCCTCTTCTTTGCAGTATAAATGATTTATTTTTTGAGTTATTTTATTGGGTCAGTTCAATGTTCTAACTCTCTGTGCAGTCTGTCCCCTGGGGTACTCCCACACCCTCCACACTAACTGATATCTGCAAGGACAGATAAATACTATTTATTTTTTTCAAGAAGAGGGTACAGCCACTCTCTGCAAGATGCCCTAACCCCCAGCTGTGTTTGGCCTCCTTAAGCTGCAGTGTGGGTCTAACTTTTTCCTCACTGAAGCCACACTGGAATGCAAGTAACAAGACCCCAGTCTTCAAGATCCTTCCTGTAGCACTCAGTTAAAAGACCCTTTAGCTACTGGATGATGGGCCTTCTCTGGTATCTCACCAGTCAAGTCAGCTGTTTTTTATGAGGTCCCTAACAGTACATCTTGCTTTTTTGTAGTCTTTTGGGCACTAATAAGGAAGAGAAACTGAGGATAGCTGGCTTAAGCAGTCACTTTCCTCTGCTCTTTCTGCTTTCCTCTCCTACACCACATTGTGATCAGTGGGGACATAGAAAAATTGTGCAGCTATTCCTGTGGCACTTTGCAGTCTTCCTATCTCAATACCCAACCATCCCTAGGTAGGGTGTGTTAGGCTCTTCTTCATCTCTCTTTCCTCTAGGTCAATTATCTTTACACTCTAGTTTTCAGCCCTGCCATCTGGGAGGACTCTCCTCTTCCTTGCTCAACAAGATGGGGGTGTTACCATACACCAAGTTCTTTCTACTTTGTGTATCTATATTCAGACACCAAAATATTAGTTCTGATAAAATATGTTCTCATTCACTAAAAACAGACCTTCAAATTTCCTGCCACAAAATTATTTCAAGTTTTCATACTTAATTATTTAATCCACAGCAAATTTATATTCTGTATAAGGTTTGGCATTAAGTCAACTTTTTTTTTTTAAGATTTTATTTATTTATTTGACAGATAGAGATCACAAGTAGGCGGAGAAGCAGGCAGAGAGAGAGGAGGAAGCAGGCTCCCCGCCGAGCAGAGAGCTGGATATGGGGTTCGATCCCAGGCTCTGGGATCATGACCTGAGCCGAAGGCAGAGGCTTCTCTGAGCCACCCGGGTGCCCCTAGGTCAATTTTAAATAATTACATATGGATTTCAGTTTTTCTAGAAACATACATTAACTAATCCATTCTTTGCTTACTAATTAAACTAAGAGCTATATTGAATATTAACTTTTCATACATACTAAAATCTCTTTCTGGATGCCTTAAACTGCTTACCTCATTTATATTTTCCTCCTAAATAGATACCATATTGATTATATTATAAATTCATCACTTACTGTGAAATTTGGTAGGTCAAGTTCATCTTAATGGTCTTTCATTAATAATATTCTTGGATATTCTAGTATGTTTACTATCCCTGTTTTTTTTTTTCTTTTTATTTGACAGAGAGAGAGCGAGAGAGTGAGCACAAGCATGGACAGCATCAGAGGGAGAGAGAAGCAGACCCCCCACTGAGCAGGAAACCCCCCCACCCCCCACCCCATATGGGACTTGATCCCAGGACATTGTGATCTTGACCTGAGCTGAAGGCAGATGCTTAAACAACTGAACCACCCAGGCATCCTTATCCTATTTATTTCAAGATCATTTCATAGAATTTTGAAAAATCTAAATTACTTAAAGTCTGAAGGAAAAAAATGTAAAAAAAAAATAATTAAAAGTAGAGTGCATGGGTAGCTTAGTCAGTTGAGCATCTGCCTTTGGCTCAGGTTATGATCCCTGGACCCTGGGATTGTGTCCCACATCATGATCCCTGCTCATTGGGGAGTCTGCTTCTCCCTCTACCCTTCCCCTCTGTGATCTATCTCCAAATAAATTTTAAAAATCTTTAAAAATAATTAAAAGTAATTTTATTTTCTATGACATTAAATTTACCCCTCTCAGAACATCTTATGCCATTCCACTTGTTTATTTGTGATTTTGAGACTTTTTAACTATTATACCATTGTGTTTTTCTTAAGGTTCAATCATTAGGCAAATCATTTTTCCTCAAAACTGTATCTAATAGCCTGTTATATGATCCCTTTGAGGGCTACTTGCTTTTGTCAATTTGACTGGGCTAAAGGATGCTCACTATTGTGAATAATTAGGATCAATGGCAGGAAGATGTGTTATTATTGTTGTTGTGGTTTTTCTCTTACAAACCAAAATTTCTGAAAAAGTGCTAAATATAAATGCAAAAATATATGGTAGACATATTTCATTTCTGAAGTACTGTTAAATTGAGAATTCTGAGGTAATCCTAAACTATCCTTTAATCAATGAAGGGAAAAAGGTATTTCCCTTGGGAGAATTTTTTTATGAGGGGTTGCCTCAAACAGAATTTTCTCTCATAGTGGCTTTGAAATTCTGAGACTGACACTGGCAAACATAGACTTATTTTACTCAGTTCAAGTTGAAATGGTTGAAAATAACAGATTGATTCAAAATTTGATTATAGTAACTCATTGATCAAAAAGACAAAATGATCAATAATGCTTATTGCTAGCCATTTATTTTTAATAATTTGTAAACTTGTTCATATGGGGGTGTTTTATCACTTTTTTGTAACCTGAAGCATTTTCATTCTTTTGTCTATAGCTAGGGGAAATTTTTGCAATTCTGAAATGGTTTTGAAGATTTACACATTCTTAGCATCTTAGTTCAATTTTCCGTGTCTAAATATATCACTGAATGTGACTGAGATTTCACATGATTTCTTCTAAAACTTTTAAGTCTTGAAATGAGAGATTGTTTTAAATTATAGCAATATAATTACACAGTGGTAGAAATTATATTTAAAATTCCACTGGAAATCCTGCTTTTATAGAATTAAAAATGCAAATAAAATGGTGAAAACATAATTAAAGAAGCAATACAAGCATTGATCAAATACAACCTATATTTTTAAAGTAAAAATACTTGAGAAAATGTAAAAAATCTTTGAAATGACATTTAAATTTCTTAATCATTTATTGTCATGAAAATACAAATATTTGGACAATTTCAAAACAATCATTGGTGGCTTTCTTCTTTCCAACAATTCTCTAAGAGAATTTCAAGTGTCTGAAAACAGGTAAAACAAAAATAATTAACTAAAAATTAGATAGGAAAATATCTAAGAAAGATAGACAGATAGACAGAAAGAGAAAGCAGAAAGACAGAAAGAGACAAAAAAAAAAAAAAAAACCAAAACCTGAAATGTTATAAAACCATCCTTAAGATGTGCTCACATATATGAAAACAATGGATGACTGAAAATACATTTGTAATTTCAACCAAATTGTTTTTGACCCTGAAGTGACTACACATAAATATTTTAGCTGTATTTGTTATTTTCTGGCAGTATTTGGGTCCTCACCATATCCATAAAAATGACTGAGTTCAAATGTTGATGGGATAAACATTCCATATTTTCATATGTGACCATAAAACAAAAATGAAAACAAACCTTTATTAATGGCATCTGATTTATATAATACCTTTAATGACATTTTACTCACAATAGATTAAATTTGAGACTTTGAAATTTTACCATGCCTAAAAATCCTGATAATATCTCAGATATAAAACTTAAGCTTCACCTAATCTTTCATCCAACTCATTCAAACTTTTCCACTCAAGGTAGAAAACATATGGAAAGGCAAAACTCCCTTTTTATGGCCTCTATTCCAGCAAGGCAAGTTGACATTGTGAAATAATCTACAACCTAGAGACTATGGAAAGCTGAAGGGAAATTGAATGCACTGGGCCGGTGAATCTTAGGCTTGTGTTCCCAAGGTATTAATAAAGTATGTCTGTTTCCCTCCTAAATTCAGGCGTGTTCCCCTAACCATCTATTATCATACTCAACTCTCAGGTGTTTACAAGTCCTTGATCTATTAGAAGAAAATATCTTTTAAAAGACAACTTAGCACTGTGACTTTCTTGTGGGATCAAAGAGGAGATTTCAACAGAGAAAAGCCTCTTTTATGAAATGAAAACTGAAATTATGAAAGTTGTAAAATATGGCTGTATCACATAGTAAATCTAAGGTTCGAGTTGAAAATGCTTTCCCGGGAGGTTAACACTTTAGACTTCTATCAAGGAAAAAAAAAAATAATTCTCTCAATAAAAACAGAAGAAAATAATTTTAGACTTAAATTATTTATTTTTTAAATTATTATTATTATTATTATTTTTATTTTGTCAGCCTGAGATCCACTGACATAACAACATATAAATACTTAGATAAAATTGGTGTAGAGTTTATGTTAGCCTTTCCATTTATCATGGATCAACCCCCTTTGACAGTTTTCAGAAAATCTGTAATTCTGAACTAGTTCACCATAAAAACTCTAATTTATTTCTGCTTAGAATATAACTTCCTCATTACTGTCTTAATTTTTTATAGGAAGGAACTAATCTTAAAATGGCTTCAGAGAGTCAATGTGTATCAGCCCTTTTTCTTTAGTGTCACTTGTGAATATCTTCTCCCATTTCATGAGTTCTCTCTTTGTTTTCTTGACTGTTTCCTTTGCTGTGCAGAAGCTTTTGATTTTGATGAAGTCTGAAAAGTTCCTTTTCACTTTTGTTTCCTTTGCCTTTGGAGACATGTGTTGAAAGAAGTTGCCGTGGCCAATGTCAAAGAGGCTACTGTTGATGTTCTCCTCGAGGATTTTGATGGGATTCCATCCATCAAAATGGTCATTCATCCATTTGGAGTTTATCTTTATGTAGTGTAAGAGAATGGTCGAGTTTCATTCTTCTATAGACAGCTGTCCAATTTTCCCAGCACCATTTACTGAAGAGACTGTCTTTTTACCACTGGATATTTTTTTTTTTTCTGTTTTGCTGAAGATTATTTAACCATAGAGTTCAGGGTCCATATCTGGGCTCTCTACTCTGTTTTATTGGTTTATGTGTCTATTTTTGTGCCAGTACAATGCTGTCTTGGTGATCACAGCTTTGTAATAAAGTTTGAAATCAGGCAACATGATGCCCCCAACTTTGTTTTTCTTTTTCAACATTTCCCTAGAGATTCAGGGTCTTTTCTGGTTCCATACACATTTTAGAATTGTTTGTTGCAGCACTTTGAAAAATGCTGGTGGAAATTTGATTAGGATGGCATTGAAAGTATAGATTGCTCTGGGCAATATAGACATTTTAACAATGTTTATTTTAACTGATTTAGTAGCCATCAGGTGAATTCAAATCAAAACCACATTGAGATATCACCTTATACCAGTTAGAATCACCAAAATGAACAGAACAGGAAACAACAAGTGTCGGAGAGAGTGTGGAGAAAGGGGAGCCCTCTTACACTGTTGGTAGGAATGCAAGTTGTGGCAGCCACTTTGGAAAACAGTCTGGCGATTCCTCAGGAAATTAAAAATAGAGCCACCTAATGACCCTGCAACTGTACTACTGGGTATTTACCTCAAATATACAGATGTAGTGAAAAGAAGTGCCATAAATACCCCAATGTTCATAGCAACAATGTTCACAATCACCAAACTGTGGCAAGAGCCAAGATGCCCTTCAACAGATGAATGGATAAAAAAGATATGGTCCATATCTACAATGGAATATTACATAGCCATCAGAAAGGATGAATACCCAACTTTTGTATCAACATACACAAGACTGGAGGAGATTATGGTGAGTGAAATAAGTCAAGCAGAGAAAGTTAACTATCATATGGTTTCACTTACTTGTAGACCCTAAGGAATAACATGGAGGACATGGGAAGAAGGAGAGGAGAAGTGAGTTGGGGGAAATTGGAGGGGGAGATGAACCATGAGAGACTTTGGACTCTGAGAAACAAACTGAGGGTTTTGGAGGTGAGAGGGTGAGGGGATAGGTGAATCTGGTGGGGGGTATTAAGGAGGGCACATATTTCTTGGAACACTGGGTGTGGTGCATAAACAATCTTGGAGCTCAAAAAATAAAATTAAATTAAAAAAAAGAGTCAATGTACCTGGTAAAATAACTAATTTACTCAAATTTCATTAATATGGATAATTATTGACAAAAATCAAGCCATTTTTACTTTCTAGGCCAGAGTTTCTTAACCTTGTTACTAACTATTGACATTTTGCACCAGGTAATTCTTTGCAGTGAGAAGGTATCCTATGTACTGCAAAATGTTGTACAGTGTTCCTGGCCTTTATCCACTAGACATCAGTAACCTCACCTCTCTCAGGCATGGTAATTAAAAATCTCTCTAGACAATGCCAAATGTCTCCTGGGGTGTGGAGGCAAAATCTTATCCCTGATTGAGAGCCAATCTTTTAGGTTCATCTAAACTTGTAATCTAATATGAAATGAAATTAGAATAATATTTAAAGGACCAATAGTGTTTTAAAATAAGCATGAAAATGTATGGCCTCTAAAAATATGCTTCTAAAATATACATTGTCAAATTTCAATCTGCATTGTTTTATTTAAGAAATATGCAATAATAGTAATGACAACTCTACCAAACCCTTTTATTAGTAGAAATGTCACCAGACTAGTCATTGTAGAGCTACAGGAAAAATACTGGGGCATCATTAAACATGAAACTTCATTCTAAATAGTAAGGCAATTTCAAAGGATTGTATTATCTCAGCAGAATGAAGGTGGGGTTCTTTGGGAGGTTTATCATGAGGATGTATTAGCTAGTTTCAGGAATAGTTTGTCATAACTGGTTCTCAAAAGAGAGAGAAATTGCTATCTAGCATAGCAGCCCTATGGTTTTATTTTAAAAAAAAAATGGTAGGGAAAACAACTAGAGGAAGTAAATTTCTTTCTCTCCTCAATCAACAATTTTCATCCTTTAGGGTATTTTCCAAATTCATCAGTCAGGCAATGGCTGTTGTTTTTGAACAGAAGAATTTGGGACTCTGGCTCTTCACTTTTAAGATTTGTAGGTCTTCCAATGTTGCTATCAAAGCAAAATTGCTATCAAAGCCAGGCAAAGTGAAACAGGCAAGGAAGACTTTAGTTGAAACTATTGCAATAGGTAAGGGAGACTAAATTCAACTGTGCTAAAACAAAAGGTAGGTGGGTTTTTAAGCCCTGGGGTGAACTAGTATAAAGTACTGTAGAACATTAAAGGGGAGGTTGACCAATGAAATGTGAACATTTGGGGTTATTTCTGAGTTGGCAAATGTTTTTCTCTGTGATTAAGCTATTTGCATCCTCTAATCAGCACCCATCAAAGTTACACTTCTGTGACAGAGATGAGCAGATAGGGATGCTATGCCCTTTAACATTTACATTTCAAAGAGATGATTTTCAAATCCTTGAGAAATTCAGTCATGAGTTATAACACTGGAGAGAAGATTTATATACATTTAAAAGGAAAAGAGAAAGAATGAGCAATCACATGTTTTCTCAAAGTAAAAGCTCTAAGAAAAGGGAGGGTCAGGGACTTATAGTCAGGAACAAATCTATCCAAAGTTTAGTTAAGCTGATGGAAATATTACAGCTCTCTTGGTCAATGCTCAAAATAGTGGAAAAGATTGGGACACCTCGGTAGTGCATTCGGTTAAGCATCTGACTTGATTTTGGCTCAGGTCATGGTCTCAGGGTCATGGGCTTGAGCCCTTCATCAGGGTTCATGGTCAGTGTGTAGTCTGCTTGGGATTCTCTCTTCCCTCCCTCATTACTCCCACCCAAATAAACAAATCTTTAAAAAAAATATTTTTTTTTTACAATAATTTTTACGATTTTTTTTTTTATAATTCACACTTGTAAATGGAGTTCACTATTTTTTACTTCCTAAAAGGCCCAAATGAGAAGCATTAAATGCTTTATAGGAATGATAAAACCCAGCAAAGGAAAAAAAATTAGTTTATATTTGAATTAACAAACAAACAAAACAAAACAAAAAAACCTTGTAAAAAGACTTTACACACAATAGCATGGTGTTGGTCCATTGCAAAAACTTTGGAGGGGGGCAGTCTACTTTCTAAACTTCAAGATACTCCTAAATACCATAAAATAAGATGAATGATCAAAATGCCACAAGAACATTTTTCTCCTATTAGAAATTGAAAGTCCTTTTGCAGGGAGTGGAATTTCAGGCAGTAATTTAGTTGGCATAAGAGTAGAGAGAAGATCCTTCTCTTTGAATAAGTTCTCAGTGTCCATCCCTTACTCTTTCCTGCAAAACTTGGGAATATGTGATTGCCATCAGGAGAATTCCAATGAGAATTTGCTTCCCATTAGGAAATCTGGAAGACAAGAGCTTTGAAAAACATCGAGTATCAACACAGTGGCTGCAGGAGAGGTAGAATGGCTTGGATAGATGGCGGGAAGGCCTAGGATAAGACTTTCTGGTTTTCATGATCTGGTTATGGTATGCAGAAAATTAAAATGTTTTTTTATGCCTCAGTTAAATAAAAAGGCTTAGAAAACCTGCAAAATTGACCTAAAATTCCTGAATTTTGGACAAGAAGAACCCCAAACATGGAGATCTCAAAACCAGGGGCATTTGAGATAGTTACATACACCAGGAATGGAGATCCATACGCACCCAAAGGCTGGGTAGGGATCTCCATGACCAGTCTCCATACTGGGTATGTCTGGTCGATGTCAACAGGATTTGTAGAAGAGTTTAGGGTTAGAGGTATCTTCCAATGACAATTTGTAAGCTTCTCCTAAAGCTAGGGTCTATCTCAGAAGACAGAAAAAACATGCAAAAGAAAAAAAAATTATATATGTAAATTAGTAATTTTAAGATTGTAAAATAAGCAGCATTCTGCAATCAAAAGAAAAACAATTAATTAAAATGAAGTCTATTACTAAACTAGAAATATAATGAATCCTTCCTATTTTAAGAAAAGAAGTAATTATTGATATTCAGGGTATGTGTCTTTCTCTAATATGTTATTGCTTAAAAGAGATTATTTTAAAAAACATGAAATAATTCAAAAATAATAAGGGAAAATTTTAAAAATAATAATAGAAAATAATAAGGGAAAATTCAATTAAATAATAAAATTCTGAAATAACTAATTTTGAGTGCCTACTGCCTGCCAGGCTCAGGGCTAGGGGCAGAACTTATATTATTTTATAACTACCTGTTAATGTTTTGCCCAAGTTTCCCTGATTTGTATACAATGAGCTGTTAACAAGGAGTACCATTAATTTTTATTGTCAAAATAAAATTTTATTTTATTTATTTATAATTTATTGCATAAATTTATTGTAAATAATAAATTTATTATAGATAAATTTATAAATTTATTGTCAAAATAAATTTTGACTTATTACTAATTTTTATTGACAAAATCATATGCTGCAGTGATTGCAAAATAAAATTACTGCTGAATACTAATACAGCATTGAGAATTGAATTCACAAGCATGTGACCAGTAGACATCTAAGTGCAATGGACCGTACACTGAGTTGGGGCGTGGTGGTGCATGTCTGGTTTAAAGCTCTGCTGTCACTGTCTTACAATTATTAAACCTTTTATCTAATCATTTCTATTATTAAACTTAGTAAGATAGTAGAACAGGTGTGTGAGCAGAGGAGATACACTCACTGGGGCATGCCCTCAGGAGACTGCATGAGCTCAGAAAACTGGTGAGCCAGTAATCCGTAGGAAAAGAGTTCAGTGAGACTCAGTTCCTAAGTACTATGTGTGGGTACCAACAGCGTAGGGAGGCTAGGTTTTTCACCTGAAACAGATCTTGGTTTTACTTGAAGAAGGCAATAGTGTTCTAAGAAATGCCAACAACAAGGAACCCTGAGGTATTCTACCTTACTCGTAAATTACTTTGCTCTTTTAACCAACCACTTAAATGTTGTTGAAGAAGAAAAGGGAAATGAAGGACAATGGTAACTCTGTTTCCTTTCATTTCTTCCTCATCATAAGCCAAAAGCAAAAGGTGTTGGTTGACTGTGCATGAATAAAGAACTAAAACAAAAACATTTCAGTTGGGTTTGTAGTGTTTACTGTCCTGGTAAGAATGGGATACACATACATCTACAAGCTATGAGGTATGAGCTGTGTGATTTGGGGGATTCTGTATATGAGTAAAATGCTCTTACATTACAGTTAAAACTGTCATTGTACAAGATAATAATAAACAGTAAATTTCACGTTCATACCTTAAGTATTATTTTTCCCTTACTTTGGCGTTAAATAGCAAATAAAAACACTGAGAAGTCAGAGAGACACTGCAGAAAAAAAATGGAAAAACCTTTACGTGTTGGTACATTTAATGACATCTTTTTCTGCATTTTGAACAAGCTGCCCCCTGTTTTCATTTCTCACTGAGCCCCAGTTATTAGATGGGTGGTGTTGGCAGTACTTTGTTGAAAATCTGTTGGTTCCTAGAATATTTTGCTCCTACTGATACTACATTTTGATATTGAGGTTAGGATCTAAAAAAGCCAACATTAACAACACCAAAAAAGTAGAACCCATTCTCAAAATCTGTTGTTTAATAACTAAACATGCCCTTAACTTTGGAAACAAAGGTTAAGATAGTTCCCTTGAGACCTATTGAAGAGTTTGACGTCAGTTGTCCTTCTTCCTGGGATTCATACATTCTGACATGTTCAGTCTAGCTTGAATCAGGCAAAATAGAGAGCTACAGGGGGAAAGTGCACTGTGGTCTGGGACATGGGTAGAACCTAAGCAAATATAAAATAATTTCTCACTGAGAATAAAATTATGGAAATCTGATCTATATAATTCTCAATAGCAATGTAAATATGTCAAAAATAGACATCCTTGATAGAGACAGTGTTGCTATTTATACTGCTTTTTATCAAAATGATATTTGAGATGTCCTAAATGATACACTGAAGTATTACCTTTTACATGTAGTTAACAATAAATTCTTTCACTTTTAAAATGTTTCTGAAACAAACGTGACCAGTATAAAAATCCTTAAATAGTGCCTAAACACTAGCTATTACAGAAACTTGAGAAGCAGTTTCTCACGTAATTGGTGTGCATCCCATTCTGAGAACAGAATAAGGTGCTAGTACAGTCATCAAAATATAAGAAATGCACATTCTGGATGCCTGTTTGTTCTGCAGAAGGTGATAGCAATCCTTGTTCTTGGGTTCAGACTCTGAGCCTGAAGATTCTGACAAGCAAAATGCCTTCTTGAGCCCATTCAGATCCAAATTTTTAAAAGGGGTCAAATTCTAGTCAGTGTCTCAGCACTCCTACAACCTGTCGTCAGAGGATGGCATAATCATAATCATAATCATCATCATAGGCTCCCTGTTACTAAAGCAGGTAAGTTTCACAAGGTTGGGAGAGAAGAGATAAAGTGTCGTTCATAAACATAAAGGATGTTGATGAAGGAAAGGACCTGCAATGTTTCTGTGCTACATCTTTTAAAAAAGGCAAGAACACAGCATATGCTAGGCAAGCTGCCCAGTACATTCTGCGCTGTGCATAAATGCAAGGCTTGGCTGTGCGGCAAAGTGCTATGACTTAGAGACACGGTGGATGAGGCCAGTTCTCGAGAGCTGGCACAGGGTAGGGATGTTGACACACATCGCAGGAGGAAGGCTGGATGCAGCAACAGAGAACCGTGTTTAATATAAAACTGCATCCGATGCTGAGTTTATGGGCTGGCCGCAGAGTAAGTGGTTTTTGCTTCTCTATCTAGTCAAGTATCAGGTTACTGGTGTATGAAATGTAAGATTTTCAGATGAACCAGTTCACATTGCTTCAGTGTGTGCTCCACTCTGTTTTCTTTAGACTATCTGATGACTTGTGTCATTGCAAATAATTTAGTTTGAATTGATATTAATATATTATCCAAGTATCCATAATAATAATAATAATAATAATTCTTCCTCTTCTTCTTCTTCTTCTTCTTGATCTGTTTGTATTAGAGGGTTGATAAGGTACTATATTTACCTACCTATTTATTTTTAATTTTTTAGTTTTGAAAATTACAGCCTGCACCATTTTTAAGTATATTGTTTAGAAGCGTTAACTTTATTCACATTGCTATGCAGCATGTCACTAGAAATTTTCATCTTGTGAAACTGAAACTCAATACCTGTTGAACAACTCCTCATTTCTGTCCCCACCTCACCCCTGGCCCCAGCCCCTGACAACCACCATTCTACTTTCTGCTTCTATGAGTTTGACATGTACTAGAACCATACAATATTTTTCTTTTTATGACTGGCTTATTTCAATTAGCATACTGTTGAGTTTTGTTCATATTGTAGCATATGGCAGGCTTTTTTTTTTTTTTTTTAATAAGGATGTGTCATTTTCCATTGTATGTTTGGACTGCATTCTTTATTCACTCATGCATGGACATTTGGGTTACTTCTACCTTTTGGCTATCGTGAGTACAGTTGCAATAAGCATTTTGTGCAAATAGCTGTTCAAGGTACTGTTTTCAATTATTCCAGGTATTTCCTCAGAAGTAGGATTGCTAGATTATATAGTGATTGTACTTTAAAAAAAAAATATTGTATTTATTTATTTGACACAGATGGAGAGAGAGATCACAAGTGGGCAGAGAGGCAGGAAGGGGTTGGGAGGGACGGGAAGCAGGCTCCCTGACAATCAGAGAGCCCGAAGCACCCAGGGCTGGATCCCAGGACTTTGAGATCATGACCTGAGCCGAAGGCAGAGGCTTAACCCACTGAGCCATCCAGGCACCCCAATGATTGCATTTTTAATTTTTTGAGGAACTTCCCTATTGTTTTCCTTAGCAGCTGCCCCATTTTACAGTCCCACCTGAAGTGCACAAGTATTCCAGTTTCTCCACATCCTCACCAATACTTGCTATTTTCTGCGTTTTTTTCTGTTTGGTTGGTTTTGGTTTATCGTTTTTACATTGGCTTCCTAATGATTCTGAGATGATATCACATTGTGGTCTTTATTTGTATTTTTCTAAAGATTACTTCATTGAACATCTTTACATATGATTGATGGTCATTTGTATGTCTGCTTTGAAGAAATAGCTATTCAAGTCTTGCTTATTTTTAAATTGGATTATGTGTTCTTGTTGTTGTCAAGCTGTAGGAGTTATTTATGCAGCCCAGATATTCACTCTTAGTACATGATTAAGTATTTGCTCCCATTTCTGTAGATTGCCTTGTCACTTTATTATTTTTGTACAAAGGATATTTTGAGTTTGATGTCCCATTTGTCTATTTTTGCTTTTGTTGCCTATATTTTGACATCATATACCAGAAATCATTGCCAAATCCAATATCAGGAAGTCTTTTCCCTATGTTTTCTTCTAGGACTTTTATAGTTTTCAGTCTTATGTTTAGTGTAAGGCAAGGATATTTCTTATGGATATCGATTTTTCTCAACACCATTCATTGAAGAGACTGTCCCTTCCCATTGACTGGTCTCACATCTTTGTCAAAGACCACTTGACTTTACATCCAAGGGTTTATTTCCAGGCTCTCTCCTCTGTTCTATTGGTCTATGTGTCCATCTTTACCCTAGTACTACATGCGTTGATTATTATAGTTTTGGAATATGTATTGAAATCAGACAGTGTGAAACTTTGAACTCCAATCAGATTTTGATGAGGACTGCACTGGATCTGTAAGTTGCTTTGGGTAGTATGGACATTTTAACAATATTGTATCTTCTCATCCATGAGGATATCCAACAGATCCACAATTCTTAACATTTTCTAAAACTGTTGTTAATTGGATTACAAAAGTGACTCTTCAAATATTCCTAGAATCCGGGAGCCTGGGTGGCTCAGTGGGTTAAGCCTCTGCCTTCAGCTCAGGTCATGATCCCAGGGTCCTGAGATCGAGCCCCACATCGGTTTCCCTTCCTCTCTCTCTGCCTGCCTCCTTGCCTACTTGTGATCTCTGTCTGTCAAATAAATACATAAAATCTTAAAAAAAAATTCCTAGAACCATTCTCTAATTTTACATAATTTGTGAGTGATTAAATAGAACCAAAATTATATTTGGCTAAGTAAAGGAATCTTTGGAAATCAGTCCAGTTCTCTATAAAATATGAGTCCATTTTACCTAATTTCAGTTTTAAAAGGCTTTTCCTCCATAACAATTAAATCAGTATGAAAAGATCCCTATAACACATACATAACACATGCATAATACATAACCCTACAACTTTCTTTCTCCATCTTTCTGTCTCTCTCTCTCATATATATGATATATCTCTCTCATATATATGATATATCTGATATATTATTCATATATGATATATATACACATATATAAATATATAATATATAAATTTATAAATATATTAGATATATATATTAAATATAAATATATATTAGGTATATATAATATATATTTTTTAAGATGTATTTATTTATTTGAGAGAGATAAAAAGAGCATGAATTGAGGGAGGAGCAGAGGGAGAGAATCTTTGAGCAGACTCCCCACTGAGTGGGGAACCTGATGAGGGGCTCAATCCCACAACCCTGAAATCATGACCTAAGCTGAAACCAAGAGTCAGACACTTAAATCTACTAAGCCATTCAGGCACTCCCCACATTTATTTCTATATATGTATATACATTATATAATATATTTAATATATATGAAACATGTGAAATTTACTTATTTAGAGAGAATGAGAGTGGGGTAAGGTTGGGGCAGAGGGAGAGGGAGAAAGAGAATCTTAAGCAGGTTCCACACCCAGCACAGAAGTCAGTGCAGGGTTGGCTCTCACAACCCTGAGATCATGACCTGAGCTGAAATCAAGAGTTGACACTTAACTGACTGAGCCACCCAGGTGCCCTGAAAAAGTGTGACTTAAACAAACAAACAAGCAAACAAACAAACAAAAAAATTGGGCGCCTGGGTGGCTCAGTGGGTTAAGCCGCTGCCTTCGGCTCAGGTCATGATCTCAGGGTCCTGGGATCGAGTCCCGCATCGGGCTCTTTGCTCAGCAGGAGCCTGCTTCCTCCTCTCTCTCTCTCTGCCTGCCTCTCTGCCTACTTGTGATCTCTCTCTGTAAAATAAATAAATAAAATCTAAAAAAAAAAAATTGAGTTCTAAAGTGAGATAAGGAAATTTACAACCTCCACAATCAAAATAGATACTCAGAAAAACAAGGTTGTCAGTGGGAGCTAAAATAGAAAAAAAAAAAAAATCATGACTTTAAAAAACAAATATTGGCCTTAAAGACCAATTTTAATGACCACGCAAAATTAAATAATTACTAAATGTCAGCACTGTGAAGTGACAGAGGGATAGCAGTCTGACAGGGGTGTGGATGGACAAAGAATCATCAAGGATCCATCTGCACTTTAATCTTGCCCAACGAGTTGTATGGGGTCTTAAATAATGCTGCTTTGTTTCTTAGGGCTGTGGTAATACAATACTACAAACTTAGTGGCTTACAGCAACCAAAATTTATTCTCACACCGTTCTGCAAACCAGAAATCCCAAACAAGATGTCGGCTCCTGCTGCAGGTTCTGAAGCAGAATCTATTGCACACCTTTCTTGCAGCTGCTGGTGGATGTTCGACAACTCTTGGCTAAAAGACATACCACTCCAATCAGTCTCCATCCTTACAGTAAATTCTCTGTGTCTGAAATCTGTCTCTCATAGCATGTGGGTCATTGGATTTATGGACCATCCTAAATTCAAGATGATCTCTTCTGAGATTCTTAATTATACCTGCAAAGACACTATTTCCAAATAAGGACACCCTCACAGGTACCAGAGATCAGGACTTGGAAGTATCTTTTTGAGGTCACTAAATAAAATTTTACCAATGTCATGGCAGAACACAAATCCAAAAGGTTAACACAGTGTCAGTCCAGAATAAGTGAAACCTCAGATGCTGGCCAAAGGAAGCTCCACATCTTGTCTGAACAATTCAGGATGGTAGGAACTCCAGTGAAAAATAACCCTGATAGAATATCAATTTAGAGTTACTAACCACGTGAGAGGAAAAAAAAAAAAAAAAAAAGACAATCAGCACACCTAAATAAAGATTGTGTTTAAAACATCCAGAAAAAAAAGTGAAAAACACATTCTGCTGCCAAACTGTATCCTCTTCCAAATGTCCATCATGGTGAATCAGGAGTACAGGATACATCCATTTCTTGCTTTTTCTTTTCTTCCATCTTCTCTCTGTCACTCTCAACCCTTGCTCCCCTTTCCCTCATCCCCTTTCTCCTTCTCTTAAAATCCTCCTTTCAGCCTTTCCTCTTTTTCCTTATTCTCTTCTTTCTTAATTTCCATGATTGCAAGAAATAGTCTAAGATTAGGACTGTATGATTAATGACTTACTGTCTATTTTCTATGGAAGAAGAACATATGATTCTGATAGCTGTTTTGTTCCTTTTCCTCTTTTAAAAATAAAATGTTTCAAGATTAGAGTCCTCCAGGACAAAATAGTGCCATATAACATTTTACTGCCATCAAAAGAAAAATTTTTTAAAATTAAAAAAAAAGGATTAACCTCATATCAATATACTAAGCTTCTTCGTGATTTTCACTGTTATGTTTTGATCAATTTCTTTCTGATGCAGGTATCTTCAGAGCAGTACCATTGTATTTGACCTTAGGCATTTCATGAAACTGGTCTTTTGTATTTGAATGTATTTTTATTCTAGCTTTAAGCAAGGACTTTTTTCCTAAACCGTTAAGAGTAGTATATCTTTACTCCTTGTTTACTTTGTGGCTATTTATAGATTCATAGTCCAGTGAGTCCAGTGTTTTATTCCACAGCCTCTGAATTTTCATAAACTTAACATCCCATTATTTTAAAGAATGGACTCTTATGCAAGTTGTCTAATCTTACTCCACAAGTTATAGCAAATTTGTTGTAAAGGAATGAAGAAAAGATTAAAAATATGACTTTGACTTTCAGTGAATATTATTAAAAACTCTAATCATCAGAATTCTCTCAGAAAATTGAAGACAGCACTTCTCAAGTATGCATGCTGCACATAACATTTTGATTATCATGTTAACCAACACTGATTCTGATTAAGAAATGCTTCTGATTAAGAAAATCATTTGCATAAACTTTCAGACAATGGCCTTAAGCTCATGGAACTTACTAATGTAATCACATATTCCCCATCAAGGTAGAGCTGGCTTGATATAGGTAATATGGCCTACTAAATGGGTGTTACACAAGGTGACACACTGAAAGGTTGAGATTCAGATGAACAGGATACACTGTGTTTCTAAAAAATGCTTATTGCTTTGGAAAGCAAATTTTTATTGTCACTATCTGGCAGCATATTAAGATTTAAAGCTTTTTTTTCCCCCTCCAGAATGTCAACTTCCGTTAGCATCTTGACATTATTAATTTATTACAGAAGAAATGAAAATAAAAACAGATTGATATTGTTTTATAAGTATATTGATCATTTTAAATTTCAGTCTGTAGTTTGAAAGTGCTTCTACCTACTTTAGCCAAGAAAAAAGTCAGCATATATTAAGTGACTTTCAAAGATACAAAGTAATATTCAGGGTAGTTCTGTCACATACCTAAGTCATACAGGGTATGTTTAGAGATTTTGGTTTAATTGCTTTAATAAAGATAAATAGGTCTGCAATTAAATAATTGCCCCATTTCTCAAACTTTTATATTCTATCAGATATATTCATATGTGTAATGACAAAAGGTGATTAAAAGTCTAGAATTTATTCTTCAAGAGTAAATTGGAAGGAACATATTTTTAAAAAATAAATATTTTTATTCATTATTCAGATAGAATAACAGTTTTGAGCATGGCCTCAAGTATATCGCTTTTCTTTATATAATCATTAGTGGGATAAAGAAAAGATTTTCTCTGTAGAAGAATATTGAAAGTTAGGCTATATTACGTCAGCACAATGCTTTCCTCTAAAATATGTGGTCTTGGTTATCCTGGAAAATATTTCCTCAGAATGAATGTACCAACTAGATGAACTACTGACCTGTTCTACTGTGAAAATTCCTCGACACCTCTGTTTTATTATTAATTTTATTATTTTCATTCCATTTATTTTCTATTATATTTCATTCCTCTAAGTGAGTACTCAGTTTTCACAACAAAATAAAGGTGAGTAGGTTGAAATACAAGCAGAGATTTGTGCTACGCAAAGTTGGTTTCTATAACAATGATGTTTTCTCCCCCATCAGAATTAACGATTGCCCTATTTAGATAGAACCTTGATACTTTCACTGTGTAGAAAAATGCTCAGGGGCAAAAAGTCAACAAAATTTGGTAATTCAGTGAGTTTCTTAAATCTAAGAAACTCTAGTTAATTCATCTTTGTAGGACACCAGATTAGTTTTACATTGCCTGGCACATGATAGATGACCCACAGATGTTTCCAAGTTTATGAGAGCTGTATTTTGAAAACTATAGTTCCCCTTTCCATACTTGTAACCACAAAAATAAAATTAATAAATGATTAATATGATTAAATTTTTAATGGAGTCAAACAACAGTTTCCTGCATTCAATGAAATAATAATTCACCGAAAAAAACAAATCTTAAAATTCATGCAACACACCACTTCGCTATCTTTGTCCTGACATTGAAGTAAAATTGTTTTTATTAGTGATTCTTTTTTTTAAAAAAAAAAAAAGATCTTATTTCTTTATTTGACAGACAGAGATCACAAGTAGGCAGAGAAGCAGGCCGAGAGAGAGGAGGAAGCAGGCTCCCTGCTGAGCAGAGAGCCAGATGCAGGGCTCCATCCCAGGACTGATAAAGGACCTATCCTGGGATAGGACCCTGGAATCATGACCTGAGCCGAAGGCAGAGGCTTTAACCCACTGAACCACCCAGGCACCAACTTTATTAGTGATTCTAATTAATCTTCTAAAAACTGCACATGACCATCATCCTACTCTAATCTCCGCAGACTATGAAAATACACCAAAAGGTAAAGACATACTATACTAGAGCTGCATTTATTACCCCAAATAAGTGATATATATTTAAAATCAGCTAAGGAAATAAAATAAAAGATGCATCCTAAAACACGGGAGTTCTCTTGTGAAGTTGAATTTTAGTGATATAAAAGCTAATGAGATTTGCAATGACTCCCCTGTCATTTTAGCCATGCTTCAGTGACACAGAAATATTAAAGTGGAAAAACATTAGGGTATAATTAGGAAACATTTTCATTTTAAGAGGGCCACTAAAAATAAAGAGGAATATTATTAGTAGTGTAATGATATACAGAATACATTTCATTGATGTGACACAATTTGATTGTACCAATACTTTGGCACATATTACTTTGGATAGTGGAGGCATTTATAATTATCAGTGAAAATTTACAAAGTAAAAACAAAATTAGTTGTTAGATTGAGAATAATAAAATTTGAGAATAAAGAGTTTTCTATTAAATACAAATCCACTATGGAATTCTCTAGGTTTTGTTTTGTTTTTTAAGATTGTATTTATTTGACAGAGAAAGAGAGACAGCGAGAGAAGGAATACAAGCAGGGGGAGTGCGAGAGGGAGAAGCAGGCTTTCCACCTGAGCAGGGAGCCTCATGTGGAACTCAATCCCAGCACCCCAGGATCATGAACTGAGCAGACGCTTAACAACTTGACCACCCAGGTGCCCCTCTAGGTTAATTTTAATTTTTCTTAGTTTTAAAGTAAACACAATGACCTTAATATATTATTAATATACTTAGTGAAGAAACTAGAGAAATCTTAGTAAATTTAATAAAAGAGTAAAACTAACTCTACATGTTTTATTTTTTCTTAACATGTCAAAAGTTGGAGGTAGAATATTGTGTTTGTAGCACTTTAGCAGATACTCTTAGTATTTAGAAATTGAATATATTTTAGTCTAGAAAACTCCAGCAATTAAATGTGTGTTTCCTAAACTCTGACGACAAAACAGAACAATTGATTAAATAAATTTATTTAGTCAAGAACCCTTCAGTCAAATGTATTTTTATATCATGTAGACAAATCAAATTATAAATTCATGCTTTAATTTTATAAAACAAAGCATTTTTATGAATTTTCTAAAAGTAACTGAAACTTTTAAATTGCTGGTTTGCAATTAAGTTTAGGTTCATAATAGATGTTCTTCATAGCTGCCATTTGCTGAATCAGAAATTCCTAAATTTAAAACTAAAAAGAGGGACTGGCGTAGGGGTTTAGCATATGCCCTAAGACTCTCTTTCATACATTTTTTTAACTTTCAAAAAGAAAAAGGAATTCAATAAGAAGCTTTCAAATGCATGGTATTTTATATAAGAAGAGCTAAAATAAAAAAGAAATATGATTATAAATGGATATTTCATAACTAAGCAATCAATTCATTTAAACCTAATTCATCTATACTTATATTAAACCAAAAATAGATATACATCAGGTCATACAAGAAAGTTCCTGTGTTCTCTTTCTTTTTTATTTTATTTTATTTTATTTATTTATTTGACCAGAAGGAGAGAGAGATCACGAGTAGGCAGAGAGAGAGAGAGGGGTAAGCAGGCACCCTGTTGAGCAGAGAACCTAATGCAGGGTTCGATCCCAGGACCCTGAGATCATGACCTGGGCGGAAGGCAGAGGCATAACCCACTGAACCACCCAGGTACACTTATGTTCTCTTTCTTATAGGACCTAAAAAGACAATATATTCTGAGGGCTCAGTCTCTGGACAACACCTGCATCCTATTTGTTTCTTTAAACTTACCATAGTCATCTGTTTCTTCCCTTTCCTCCTATGTACCTAAAAGTAATGTCCCCGCTCCCAAATCACATATTCTCCTCTCAGTCCACTCACTATTTCCAAATACCAGAGTTAGCCAAAGATTTTAGGTAACATAGGAGAGCTGGAACAGTGAAAACCAGATCCATTCTCATTTCTTTTTCTTTTTTTTTAAGATCTTATATTTTTTAATTTTTTTATTTTTTATAAACATATATTTTTATCCCCAGGGGTACAGGTCTGTGAATCACCAGGTTTACACACTTCACAGCACTCACCAAATCACATGCCCTCCCCAATGTCCATAATCCCAACCCCTTCTCCCAAACCCCCTCCCCCCGGCAACCCTCAGTTTGTTTTGTGAGATTAAGAGTCACTTATGGTTTGTCTCCCTCCCAATCCCATCTTGTTTCATTTATTCTTCTTCTACCCACTTAAGCCTCCATGTTGCATCACCACTTCCTCATATCAGGGAGATCATATGATAGTTGTCTTTCTCTGCTTGACTTATTTCGCTAAGCATGATACGCTCTAGTTCCATCCATGTTGTTGCAAATGGCAAGATTCCATTTCTTTTGATGGCTGCATAGTATTCCATTGTGTATATATACCACATCTTCTTGATCCATTCATCTGTTGATGGACATCTAGGTTCTTTCCATAGTTTGGCTATTGTGGACATTGCTGCTATAAACATTCGGGTGCATGTGCCCCTTTGGATTACTACATTTGTATCTTTAGGGTAAATACCCAATAGTGCAATTGCTGGGTCATAGGGCAGTTCTATTTTCAACATTTTGAGGAACCTCCATGCTGTTTTCCAGAGTGGCTGCACCAGCTTGCATTCCCACCAACAGTGTAGGAGGGTTCCCCTTTCTCCACATCCTCGCCAGCATCTGTCATTTCCTGACTTGTTGATTTTAGCCATTCTGACTGGTGTGAGGTGATATCTCATTGTGGTTTTGATTTGTATTTCCCTGATGCCGAGTGATATGGAGCACTTTTTCATGTGTCTGTTCACCATCTGGATGTCTTCTTTGCAGAAATGTCTGTTCATGTCCTCTGCCCATTTCTTGATTGGATTATTTGTTCTTTGGGTGTTGAGTTTGCTAAGTTCTTTATAGATTCTGGACACTAGTCCTTTATCTGATATGTCGTTTGCAAATATCTTCTCCCATTCTGTCAGTTGTCTTTTGATTTTGTTAACTGTTTCCTTTGCTGTGCAAAAGCTTTTGATCTTGATGAAATCCCAGTAGTTCATTTTTTCCCTTGCTTCCCTTGCCTTTTGCGTTGTTCCTAGGAAGATGTTGCTGCGGCAGAGGTCGAAGAGGTTGCTGCCCGTGTTCTCCTCAAGGATTTTGATGGATTCCTTTCGTACATTGAGGTCCTTCATCCATTTTGAGTCTATTTTTGTGTGTGGTGTAAGGGAATGGTCCAATTTCATTTTTCTGCATGTGGCTGTCCAATTTTCCCAGCACCATTTATTGAAAAGGCTGTCTTTTTTCCATTGGACATTCTTTCCTGCTTTGTCGAAGATGAGTTGACCATAGATTTGAGGGTCTATTTCTGGGCTCTCTATTCTGTTCCATTGATCTACGTGTCTGTTTTTGTGCCAGTACCATGCTGTCTTGATGATGACAGCTTTGTAATAGAGCTTGAAGTCCGGAATTGTGATGCCACCAACGTTGGCTTTCTTTTTCAATATCCCTTTGGCTATTCTAGGTCTTTTCTGGTTCCATATAAATTTTAGCATTATTTGTTCCATTTCTTTGAAAAAGATGGATGGTACTTTGATAGGAATTGCATTAAATGTGTAGATTGCTTTAGGTAGCATAGACATTTTCTCAATATTTATTCTTCCAATCCAGGAGCATGGAACATTTTTCCATTTCTTTGTGTCTTCCTCAATTTCTTTCATGAGTACTTTATAGTTTTCTGAGTATAGATTCTGTGTCTCTTTGGTTAGGTTTATTCCTAGGTATCTTATGGTTTTGGATGCAATTGTAAATGGGATTGACTCCTTAATATCTCTTTCTTCTGTCTTGCTGTTGGTGTAGAGAAATGCCACTGATTTCTGTGCATTGATTTTATATCCTGACACTTTACTGAATTCCTGTATAAGTTCTAGCAGTTTTGGAGTGGAGTCTTTTGGGTTTTCCACATATAGTATCATATCATCTGCGAAGAGTGATAATTTGACTTCTTCTTTGCCGATTTGGATGCCTTTAATTTCCTTTTGTTGTCTGATTGCTGAGGCTAGGACCTCTAGTACGATGTTGAATAGCAGTGGTGATAATGGACATCCCTGCTGTGTTCCTGACCTTAGCGGAAAAGCTTTCAGTTTTTCTCCATTGAGAATGATATTTGCGGTGGGTTTTTCATAGATGGCTTTGATGATATTGAGGTATGTGCCCTCTATCCCTACACTTTGAAGAGTTTTGATCAGGAAGGGATGTTGTACTTTGTCAAATGCTTTTTCAGCATCTATTGAGAGTATCATATGGTTCTTGTTCTTTCTTTTATTGATGTGTTGTATCACATTGACTGATTTGCGGATGTTGAACCAACCTTGCAGCCCTGGAATAAATCCCACTTGGTCGTGGTGAATAATCTTTTTAATGTACTGTTGAATCCTATTGGCTAGTATTTTGTTGAGTATTTTCGCATCTGTGTTCATCAAGGATATCGGTCTATAGCTCTCTTTTTTGGTGGGATCCTTGTCTGGTTTTGGGATCAAGGTGATGCTGGCTTCATAAAATGAGTTTGGAAGTTTTCCTTCCATTTCTATTTTTTGGAACAGTTTCAGGAGAGTAGGAATTAGTTCTTCATTAAATGTTTGGTAGAATTCCCCCGGGAAGCCGTCTGGCCCTGGGCTTTTGTTTGTTTGGAGATTTTTAATGACTGTCTCAATCTCCTTACTGGTTATGGGTCTGTTCAGGCTTTCTATTTCTTCCTGGTTCAGTTGTGGTAGTTTATATGTTTCTAGGAATGCATCCATTTCTTCCAGATTGTCAAATTTATTGCCGTAGAGTTGCTCATAGTATGTTCTTATAATAGTTTGTATTTCTTTGGTGTTAGTTGTGATCTCTCCTCTTTCATTCATGATTTTATTTATTTGGGTCCTTTCTCTTTTCTTTTTGGTAAGTCGGGCCAGGGGTTTATCAATTTTATTAATTCTTTCAATAAGAATAGGCCCATTCTCATTTCTTATATACAGTGCACACTTATTATCCCCAAGACAACTGTTGCTTCCTATAGGGAATATTTTGTACTATATAGCCTCTCCATCTAAAATTATTTTCCTGTTGTTCCCTAGAGAAATTACCTATCTTTTAAAACTCACCTCTAGTGTCTCCTTTCCTGGGAAGTGTCTCTTCACTTCTCTATGCACACCAAGTGGCTCCTCTCTTAAATTCCACTCTGGAAAGTCCCAGCAGGCCTCTGGGAAAGGCTTACCACCAGAATGTGGGAAGCCAACAGCAGGGACTTTGTCATCCTTGTGTCCACGGCACTAGAATGCTACCTTACTCTCTCTAAATGCTTAATAAAATTATGAACAAATAAACATGCTATAATAGTGTAAAATATTTAAATAAACACCCTCAAAATAAGTATTTTAATGTTCTAGTGATAACAAAGAAGGAAAAAGTATGGGTGTTATAAAAGTTTGATATGTTGTGATACACTGCTTGAGTAACATGGATAAATGTAAGAAAAATATTATTGGTAGGTAAATAATATACTATCCTGGGATACTTATTAATGGGGGTAAGTTTTAATAGTATTTTGATTATAATTCGTAGCTGTCCTCATATAGTGAATTCTGTTTTGAAAAAACCTCTTCCACCACCCAGCTACTCAGGATCTGAATTTCTATATGGAACTGTGAATTATAATGGTATAAAAAATTCACCGGGATCTGGAAATCAAAACAATCCTAGGTAATATCTCTTGTGGAAACCATCATTGGGCATATTTTTGTCAGCAGTGTCAAAGAATAACTCAAAGATGTTATGTTAGAGCAGAGCTGAATATTCTCACATACCAAAGACATCAATCATATACAGTTTGTAAACATAGGGGAATGTAATATTTATAAGGGCAAAATTGAGTCCGTGGAAAAGGGAGTCTTACATGTTGTTTCTGGGTGAACTTTTGGCAGAAAGCTATCAAGAAAGACAATTTGCTATTCACCTGACCAACAGATTAACAGGGAAAGTGGCTTTAATTCTTTGTGGTTTTCATAATATAATGCATGGTTTCAAATTGGAGAAATTTGAATTTCAAATTGGAGAAATTCAATGTTTCTAGCTCTCTGTGAGGACAACTAGGCTAGTGTCTTCATGTTAGTACCCCCACCCTAGTTTGCCCATGCCTGTCCCTCCCTCGTCCTGCATTCTCAGTAGGGATGTTCCTCTCACACCACTTAGAAGCACAGGTGCAAATATACTGATGATAGCACTTGCTGATATTTACTCATTGTTTCCCTCTTAATGAAAATCCCATCATAAATTACTCTACTTCATCATCAAAACTGTAATCCCAGAGGCCCCTAGGTAGCTTAGTCGGTTAAACGGTCTGATTCTTGATTTTAGCGCAGGTCATGATCTCAGGGTTGTGAGATCAAGCCCCACATGGTGCTAAGCACTCAGCAGGGAGTCTGCTTCGGATTCCTCCTCTCCCTCTTTCTCTGCCCCTCCCCCCAATATATAAATAAATCTTAAAATACAAATAAACAGAACCCTGTAATCCCAATATTCATCACTAATATGTCTATAAAATGTATGACAACAATTTCCAGCAGATCTTTCTGTCTCATTAGCTTCTAATTTGAATACAAAATGAACCCCACCTAGTGTTCTTAAAATATCCTTTTTATTACTTAATTCCCCTGCATAAATTTTTAGGGTTTCAATTTAAATTTGGGTTTCAATTTAAATTTTAGGGTTTCAATTTAAATTTGGTAATTTAAATTCCCAACAATTCTAACTTTTATCTAAGTCCCAAATGTGATTAATCTAAATTTCAGCTAATCTTGTTGCTTTTCTGTAGTTTCCCCACACTCCACTACATTTCTCAGTGTGTGTGTGCAAATGTGTGCATTTTTCTCTGAGTCTTAGCTTATGCTGTTCACCAGACAAGTGAAGTCTCTTGATGACTCAGACAGACTAGTTAAATCACACTCCTTTGGCTTTTTACAGAACTCATTTTATATACAACTAATTTGGCATTTACAATTTACTTCCTGGTACAACTGATCTTCTCTTTAAGTATGTAAGATTTGTCTTAAATTTGATTTTAAATAGATCAAAGAGAGAAAGTCCTAGAAGTTTAACCCACATTAAATATATCATAGGTTTTGTACAAATCATTACCAGCAATATATTTTTGCATGAAAACCTTTTTGCAGTCCCCTTTATTTCATATCTCTAAACTTTTTTCCTTTTATCAAAGTTTATGTCCCTAGAAACTACAGATTTCTGAAAAAATGTTCCCCATGAGAAATGCTAATATTAGGGATTAAACTGAACATCAAGTTTCAAGTTTCTAAGAAATACTAAAGGCAACATTTGAACATGAGAGCCCAGAATAATAGTTTACATTTATGGTCATCAAAGCACATGTTTCTCTTGTATATAATAATTATCTTGTGCTTCTTGTTGCATATAGATTATAAACATTACATCGATTCTCCACTCTTCTGGCTTTTATGCCGTTTACAATGTCACTCCACCTGAATCAGGGCTGACCCTGTGAGTGGATTTGGCCTCCAGAAAGCAGTGAAAGTGACAGTATACCAATTTGTAGTCCAGGCCTCACCAGGCATTGCCACTGCCATGTGAACAAGCCTGGCCAAGAGGCTGGGAGACCATGAAAAGCTAAGCCATGTCATTCCAACTCGGCTTTCCCAAACCAACCAAACCGACAAAGAGACAGCTGAATTGAGACCAGCAAAATCACACACAACATGGATGGAACTAGAGCGTATCATGCTTAGCGAAATAAGTGAAGCAGAGAAAGACAACTATCATATGATCTCCCTGATATGAAGAAGTGGTGATGCAACATGGGGGCTTAAGTGGGTAGGAGAAGAATAAATGAAACAAGATGGGATTGGGAGGGAGACAAACCATAAGTGACTCTTAATCTCACAAAAGTGTTATTATAAAAATAACTTGCTGGGGGGAGGGGGTTTGGGAGAAGGGGGTGGGATTATGGACATTGGGGAGGGTATGTGCTTTGGTGAGTGCTGTGAAGTGTGTAAACCTGGTGATTCACAGACCTGTACCCCTGGGGATAAAAATATATGTTTATAAAAAAAAATCACACAAATTAGCAGAATTGTGGAGTAAAATCTCTTCCAGAGCAGAACTGATTCCTAAGAAAGGAACACATAGCACCTGCAGATAGCGGGGTCTGGTGACATTTGCCCAGCAACATTACAGAATTGAGAGGAATTAGTGACTGCTGAGTGCTTGTTTCCATCCCCTTTCAAGTATGACACCTCACCTAAATTCTAAGGCATCATTTCAGAATAATCCGTTATTAGTGATTGTTCTTTGTCATATAATCATTCTAAAATAATTTGTTCACTACTTACTAGTCAGATAGCCTATGCCCAATTCCTCTGTCACTTGAAAAGCTTTCTGATATTTATTTCTTTGCCTTTTATTTTTCCAAGTAATAAAATTTCTATTTATTCAATTATCCTTGATAAGATTTGATTTCCTAGCTGCCTATCTTTGGGATATAATATATCTTCTACTTTCTTTTAAAATGTGGTGCCCAGAACAAAAGGTCACTCCAGATATGTCCTGACAAGAGTATGGAATTCAGAACTATTTATTTCCTTTTTTCTAGTCATAAAATACTGATGGCTTATTGGACTTTCTTTTCCCCACGTGGTCTATAATGACATCAACTTCCTCCCTGATAATTATCCATAGTTTATCTTCAAATGGACTAGAATAGCAGTTTCTAGTTGTCCATTATAGTCCCATTATTTTATTATGGACCAGGTAACAGACTGAGCAGATCTTTAGAAAATTATGCTTCTATAACCATACTCTTCTGGTTTACTTTATAGCAAAAGATGATAAAATAAATACTTTTGTCTTTAAAATATTTAATGGTTACAGAGTCAGGTCTGAGCCCTGAGTCACATCCTTTAAGATACCTCAAGAGGCCAACATTGAATATATTTATTAGAACACTTTGAATATAGTTATTATAACAAGTGTTAATTCATGTAACTCAGCCAAAATCTACTTCATATTTCTACTTCCCAGGAAAAATACTTAAGAAACTTTGTCAAATATCTGACATAATAGATAGACAATATTTACATTATGTTATCCAAATTTCTTATTAAAAGTGTTATTATAAAAATAACTAGATTAATTTCACAGGATGAATTCTTATTCATGGTCAGTCTATAATTATAACTAGCAATAACCAAAATATTGCCTATGGGTTCATAATCAATGGGTTAAATATGGCACACAGACTCACAGAAGAGAATCTCTATGGTCACTCAGGCAATGAGCAGCCAATAGCTGGTGCAGCAAATGCTGTCATTTACCCAAAATGTGTTTCCCTTTTTCCTGAACTGTAACTAACTTAATTTTACAGCTTCCCTGACAGTTAAACATTGTCGTATAACTGAGCTCTAACTGTGAAATGTAAGCAGAAGCAATGTCTGCTACAGGGGAGCCAAATCTTTGAAGAAGAGAAATGTTCCCCTTACTCTTTCAATTTTGGGTGGCGATGATGATTAGTAGGGCTCTGGGAATGGCAGAGCCACATCGTGGATACATCGTGTGCCTGAATCACCACATTGAGGACAATAATCTGCCAGTGAGAAACATTTACTCTTTAAAGTTGGAGAGATCATCGGTGTTATGGGAGCATGCGCTCATGCTGGCTCACGGGAAGGGCGGAAGCTTGAGTCATTCAGTTTGGAGCTGTCGTTACAGAAATGAAGTTAACCCAAGTCACAAAATTTTAATCCTTTATATAGTCACACAATTTTAATCTTTTTTATATCTTCTCTACCAAAAGACTTTGGCCATCCTTAAAGAGTTTATGGATAGAATTCTTAATTCCCCTAAGGTATACATTTAATCAAAGCCCTGATTATGAGAAAAAAAATTTGTTACTTCAAAATATGTTCACAGAAAGATTCTCTATTTTTTTTCTTCTTTTGCACATCAACTCTTTCCTTGTCTAATAACAATAATTATTTAATAAATAAAGTTATCTTTCACTTCTTGTGTGGTGTTTCAGGGTCAAGCTGAAAAACTGCTGATTGTTTAGATGGATGTAAAGCAATAGCAGTAGGTTCTGAACTCGTAGTGCACACTACCCTAGAGTCCCAAATACAAGGATTATGTTCTATGTCTCACTCAGTGAAGCTATAGATAATTTCTGCTATTTTCTGAAATAAGACATAACAGTTTGGAGCTTATGCCAGCATTTCTGAGCACTGTGGGAGATGGTCTATGAGATGCTAATTGACATCCCTCCCCTCATAAATACATAGTTTTTCTGACCATAGCACAAACCAGAGAATATACTCTTCAGGCTCTTCAAGATCAGAGGAGCTCCTCTAGTGGAAACCAACTTGGGAAGTCATCTTCAATTTCAAAATCAACTTAGAACTTCTCAGGACTTCCCACCAGATAAAGCCTGAACCCCAATTCCAGTATACCCCCAAGAGGTGAGATGTTAAGGGAAAGGGATATTGTAAATTGTCTCTCAATCTTTGCTTGCCCAAACAACCTATAAACCGCACTCTGGCTCATAGAAGCAAGCTGTTGACATGACTGAGTTGTCTTGGTAATTAATTATATTTGAAATTCCTCCTTTAGCCTATTGCACTTATTCTTGGTATTCCATTTGCATGGTTTTCTGACTGCCCCTGCATTATGGTCTTTGTACAGGAGCTTCAGTACATCACTCTGGGCTTTGTTATGTTGTAAAATGTGCACTAGTCTTTCCTAGTTTTTCAGACAACAGTGCTACTCACTTCACTAGTCTTTTTTAGTTTCTTAGACAACAGTGCTACTCACTTTTAATGCAGGCTTTTTTTTTTTTTTAAGATTTTATTTATTTATTTATCAGAGAGAGAGAGAGAGATCACAAGTAGGCAGAGTCAGGCAGAGAGAGGCGGAAGAAGGCTCCCTGCAGAGCAGAGAGCCTGATGTGGGGCCTGATCCCAGGACCCCGAAACCATGATCTGAACCGAAGGCAGAGGCTTAACCCACTGAGCCACCCAGGTGCCCCTTCTGCTGACTTTTTAATTCTTCAGTGACATGAGAGACCTCTGCTTCTTCATGTTACAAGAAAGTCCCTCCTTGTCTCTCAACCCTACCTTACATAATGCTGTTATTGGTATTAAATTGTCCTGCACATTGTTCACACTAACAGCTAATCTTCCACATAATCAGCCTTATTTCTTGTTAGAATTCAACTTCTATTGCTTTCTCCAACATCCAATGAATCCTTTGGCTGCAAACAGTTTCATTGGCTATTCTCCCCCACAATGTGGATAAGTCTTGAAAACGTTAAACAAACTGAAAGAAGCCAGGCTTGAAGTGCCAGATTTTGAATGATTCCATTTATAATGGAAGTATCAAGAATAGATCAGTCCATAGAGACAGGAAGCAGATCAGTGATTGTCAGAGGTTGGAGGAATGGAGATGACTGTTTAATGTGTACAAGATTTCCTTCTGCCATGATGGAAATGTTTTGGAACTAGATGGAGAGGACAGTTTCACAAACTATGAATATGCTAAATGCCAACGAATTATACACCATAAAATGGTTCATTTTATGTTATTTGAATTTTACCTCAATAGAGTTACTAGAAAGGAAAAAATAAAAATTTTAATATGATGACTTTCTAAGGTCTCTTCCATCTGATATTTACATTGCTACTTTCCTCATCTCTTTCATTACTCAAATGACGTTTTTCCTAATTAATCTATCAGAAAGTGTAACCTTCCTATTAATGGTGCTCATCCTCCTTCCCTGTTTCATTTTTCTACTTAGCACTTATCTTCATCTAATGTACTATGTTTGTCTTTAATTATACTGTTAATTAGCAATCCTCCTTTACTAGAAAGTAGGCTACATGAGATAAGAGGTTTTTTTTTTTTCAACTTTTGTAACTCTTAAAAAAATATCTGGAACCGAGGTGCTTAATGGATATTTATTTAAGAAGTAAATAAAAAAAGAAAGAAAGAAAATGAATGAATGAATGAACCCCATATATCATTTTTATTTGTGTTGCTATAGTCTGTTTATTCAGTTGGATAATTTCAATATGTGTGCTAGAGCACATACATTTTTATTTAACCCATTCATCAATATCTTCTGAGGATTTTAGGTCCTCTTCTAGTCTGTGCTGGAGTCAAGTTGAGGTAGTCAAGTGAACTGAGGTTTTAGAATCACTGAGATATAAACTTGAATCTCAGTTCACAGATGCAGCCATGTGAGTTACAATTACTTTAATAATTTCCTCTACAGTTCTGTTGCTTCAACTGTAAATATGTGTATTAGTCAGAGTTCTCCCAAGAACAAAACCAATAGATCTCTCAATATATATGAATTGGCTCCAGAGGAATGAAGAGCCCATATATAAATATAGATATAAATGATATATAGATATAGATATCTATGTTATCTACCTATCTATAGAGAGAGAGACAGAAAGAAAGAGACAGAAAAGGAAAGATTGTTGCAAGGAATTGGCTCAAAATTGCACGGTCTGTAGTCAACAAGCTGGAGACCCAAGAGAGCTGATGGTACATGTCCAGTTTGAAAGCTGGCAGGCTCAAGACCCAGAAGGAGCCAATGTTTTGAATCTGAAGGTAGGGAAAACAACAATGTCCAAGCTTGAAGATAGTCAGGCAGAAGGAATTCTCCCTTCTTGGGGAAGGTTCAGCCTTTGGTTCTACTCAGGCTTTTGACTGATTGGATGACACCCATCCACATTAGGAAAGGCAATTTCCTTTACTAAGTCTATTGACTTACATATTAAAATTATCCAAAAATATCCTCACACACACACCCAATAATATTAGACTGAATACTGAGCACTCTGGCCCAATCAAGTTGATAGATAATTAACAATCACAATATATATAATAATGTCGAACTTACAGGGTTGATTTGAGGGTTGGATAAATATATTAAGTGCCAGAGAATTAAAACTTAATATTTCAATCACCTTCTTTTTTTCCTTTTATGTTGAAAGATTCTTAACTTCAGCCAAATTTACTCTAGATTTTTATTTCTCTGATCATATCACTGCCACAATTATTTAATAGAGTAAAATTAAGAATAAAGTATAGGATATTTTATAAATATGAATATATCTAGACTGATAGTGGTTGTATCATGTTTTATTAAAATGTTGATTAATTATCTATTTCTAAACCAACATAGAAATAAGTAGATTAAAATAATCACATTTGCCTGCTCTCAATGATCTGGTAATTTCTACTGTTTTCACCATTATTCAGTGATTATTTGCCATGGCCAAACAATTAATTTGTAGCTACTTTCAGTATAATGGGATGTAATTATTCTTAGCCAAGAGACTTGATTTTGTAAAAAGAAGCTAAAGTTATCCTATAATCAATATTTCATCTTAGATTTCAATTCATTCTTACAAATGCTTTCTATAAAATTCTTTTCTAGAGAAAACTGAAGGGAATAGGAGCTGGCAGATTTTGCAACTGCAATCTTATTCATAAACATTAAACCATCAGCCTGAAGCAGTGATCCAACTATTCTTATATCATTTAGTTCTAAGTATATTTAATAAAGCAGTATTTGCAATCATTAGTAATTGTTAATGCTCATATAATAAAATCAGTTCTATTGAAGCTTAGGACCTACTAATATTATTCTTAAAATTCTGTGATAAATTCCTCATATGCTTTAATGTTCCTCACTTCCATCTTGGGTAAGTACTCCCTCACCCTTTAATTTTCTCATAATTCAAGTGCAACTGTACTAACTTTTAAAATACACCTCCATTTCTTCTTCTTCACTAAGGTTATACATAATTGCACAGAGAGATACAGGTTTTTTAGGGCTTTCCAGACTGCCTGAGATATTGCCAATTTCAGAGGTATGAAATAAATAACTTGTATCTGAATTTTTAAAAACCTGTTTTCCTAAACTCTAGGGTCCATGAATCATTATGATATGTCCTCATTTGCATGGCTACCATAAATGTGATGATGGCATGATAATGTTTATTCTTTCCCAAGTGGCCGTCATTCCCTCTTCACCAACTACTTCCTTTTTGCTTTTATTCCTCCCTTGAGATCATTTGAGAAACCATTTCACTACAGTATACATTCTAGTTTCCACATTATAGTTGATGAACCTCAATATTTTATTTTTTAAAGTAAAATAATGGACTGCATGACTTTATCCTAATCCTCAGGAAATATATAGTTGCCATTAAGAAAGTTAAATTTAAAATAAATCAATGACCTCCAAAACTACTTAGAAGATCTTTGTGCATCAAAACCACAGGGAGATCTCACCTCACGTCAGAAGGGCTAAAATTAACCAGTCCAGAAATGAGAGGTGTTGGCGAAGATGAGGAGAACGGGGGACATTCCTACATTGTTGGTGGGAATGCAACCTGGGGAAGCCACTCTTGAAAACGGTATGGAGGTTCCTCAAAAAGTTTGAAAATAGAGCTACCCTATGACCCATTAATCACACTACTGGGCATTTACCCTAAAGATAAAAATGTAGTGATCCGAAGGGGCATGTGCACCCAAATGTTTATAGCAGCAATGTCCACAATAGCCAAACTATGGAAAGAGCATAAATGTCTATCAATGGATGAGTGGGTAAAGAAGTTGTGGTATATGTATAAACATACACACACACACACACACACACACACACACACACACAGAGGAATATTATGCAACCATAAAAATGAAATCTTGCCATTTACAATGACAAGGATGGAACTAGAGGGTATTGTGCTAAGTGAAATAAGTCAATCACAGAAAGACAATTATCATATGATCTCTTGGATATGAGGAATTTGAGAGACAGGGTGGGAGGTCATTGGGGAGAAAGGAAGAAAAAATGAAACAAGATGGGACCAGGGAGGGAGATAACCCATTAGGGACTCTTAATCTCAGGAAAAAACTAAGGGTTTGGGGAGGGGGGATGGGAGGGATGGAGTAGCTGGGTGATGGACATTGGGGAGGGTATGTGCTATGGTGAGTCCTGTGAATTGTGTAAGACTGATGATTCACAGACCTGTACCCCTAAAACAAATAATAGATTATATGTTAATTTAAAAATTAATAAATTAAATTAAATTTTAAGAAAGTATGTATTGGAAAATTGGGCCTGTAATGTTCTTTCTATAAATATTAGTAAAACAAAAGCTTTAAGAGTTAAAAAAAAAATCTTTGTGCTAATATTCAGTATTTAGAACACTATTGTAGTCATATTTTCCATACTCAGAAAAATAAATCTTTCAGCCATATGATAAATTATCTTGATTATTTAATTTTGGCCAAACAAAAACTGTCAAACAATTTATGAATGAATAGAGTCTCCTTATAAGCATTGTGCCTTGCCTGCGAATAAATTTTGTAATCTGTGTTTTGAAAATACTAGTCTTATCCTCTTGAAGGCACAGTTTGTTTAAAGTCTTTGACCACAATAAAATCACTTACTTTCATTTCTTCACTGACTTTTCTGTAAACATTAAATCAACTATTGGAATTATGGAATGTTCATATTCTATACTATATTTTACTCTTGGGTTTGAGATGTAATTTTAATTGAATATCTCCTTGATAACAGTCTGCTGCTCCTATCGCACTTTCTTTTGTATCTATTTTATTGTTGTTACTTTTCTCTGTTATTGTTTTTTAAACTAAGATCTTGAGCAGTATCTTTGCTCTTTATGCATTAAATATACATGCATGGGAGCATGTTCAAACTACCTTTGTAAAATAAATAGGAGATCAAACTTTATATACTTCAGGCTTAGATATCACTAAAGAAAAGCATTGCCGAGAAAAGCAGTCCTTTTGAAAGAGATCATCACCCTGACCTCTGTAATGCCTCTGCAATCTGTATAAGTAAGATACTGGTTTCATCATCCTGCTTAAGAAGTTGAATCAACACTTTCCTGCCTCCTGAAGCTTTCTACATTATTTGCAGCTACTGAAAGTTCTCTCTTTTTTGAAAGTCTTCTCTCCTAATTTCTCTCAATTTTTAATATCTGATTTTCCTCCAGCATTCACTTCATTCCTCCTCCTGACTTTCTTCCTCTAGTCATCTCTTACATTTTCTATTCCCAAGTCTTTGCCCTTGGCATTCATTTTTGTTATATGTATCTATCTTCCTGGGTGAACTCATGTACAATATGGATTTAGTACCATGTAAATGCTGACAAATCTCAGAGTATGATCACCAACTAAATCATATCTGTCGAGCACCATACCAAAAGTCAAAACACATGGGCATCTGAAAGGAAAATATTTATGATATTTTCCTGTCTTCCTGTTCTCCTTATCTCAGTGAATGAAATCACTCAGACAAGACCACTACCAGTCTCTCTGATCTCACTCATCCTATTATTTTCAGTAAGCCCCAGAGGTAAAGATTCTACATTCTTAGTTTGTTGTTGTTGTTTTTAAATATCCATTCTCTTCTCTCGATTTCAACTGTCATTACCCTCATTTAGGACTTACCAGTTTTACCTGAACAATTGGAATAACTTCCTAATAAATTTCATACCCATTCTCATGCTTCTTTCCACACCAGAGTCAGGGTGATCTTCCTATAGTGTTCATTGGTAAAACCATCTCCCTGTTTACAGTTCTTCAGTGGATTATTTTAGGCTCAAATGCCTTAACATTGAGCCAAAGGTGTTTCATGTTATGGTAGGTACTGACTTCCTCAGTTTTGTCTCCTGCCAATTCTTCAGGTGTTCCCTCTCCCTCTTCTCCACAAAATTCAGATATTTCCCTGGAAAGGACTACTACTGAGGAAGCATGTCATTCCGCACTGTTCTTTCCTCTCTTTGTCTACTATCCCATGACATACACACATATTTCTTGTATAGCCAGACAAGCTCCCTAATGTGTGTGTGTGAGGTATGTACATGGTTGTGTGTGACCGTGTTATCCATTTAAGTCATATTTCTTGTATTCCATATTTATGTAAATAAATTTTGTGCATAGCTCTTTCATTTGTGGCACGCACCTATATTTCCATGATTATTCCTACTATACTTTAAATAGTCTGAGGGCAGACTGTCCCACTTTTTTTTCCTCCCGTGGGGGTCAAATGAAGTATATTACAAGAGACCATAAACATGTATTATTTGAAGAAAAAGAGTAAAACTGTGGAGAATAAAAAAATTAGTAACTCAGAATTTATTTTGATATGTCATAACTAAATATTTCCTGCATGTAAGTAAATAAGATAGTTTGATCCTCTTGTCGCAGAAATATACCACCAGAAATGTTGCTGGTGATTTACTTCTGAGCTTTCATAACCATTGATATGTGGTGCATCTATTGACAGTAATACTCTCAGATAATTAAATAATTTACTTATACTTGAAATCCTTAGTATATGTGGTCTCTATCTTCTTTCCCTGTCAGGTTGTCCTCTCTCCTTCCCAAGACATCCTGTGATACCAATAGCGAGAACTTCCTTCGTCCATTGGAGCTCAGTTGCTCAACCAGTCTTCCCTCTGTTGAGTCTCCTCAATGACTTGCCCCTAATCCTCACTTTGATAATGTAACTTTAAAAACACTAATCTATTCCCATTGTTATTGCAGATTATATTTAGGGTCCACAATTTGAATGGTATTTTATCCTGAGAACATTCTCAGAAAGTTACTTGTTTCCTCACAAGAGTCTTGTCTGAGGACAAGCTAAGAATTTTTCCAGATTTACATAAGCCTTCCAGACTACAACCTTCTTGTCCTTCACTGTAAAATCCGACTACATAACATGTTTTTGCCATCACCTGCTGTGTCAGAGAATGCTGGTGTTTACAAATATTCATATTTCTCCTCTTCTTCCTATGCACACAAACTATAATTCCCAGCTCTTATGTAATTACATGGTGCTTTCTAAGTTTCAGCCAAGGAAAAGGAAGTGAACCTGAGTATACCACTTCCAGGGCTAGACTCTGAAACACCTCGCTCCAACCTCCTCGCTCTACCATCTCTCATCTCTCAGCAAATCCTGTTAGGACCCAAGCACCTGGAAGAATCCTGCGCACCTTGATCACCCTACCGCATTGCCATTTGCACTATGCTGTGTATCAAAAAGAGAGCTTTCTGGTTTCAAGGAATGATACTTGAGGATATTAAGAATAACTGTTGTTACTTTTTCTTAATCTATACAACTAAATGCAAGGCTATAGCCTTTCATTATAAGGAGAATGCGATGAGCCACTCATTTTGATTTCCCCATTTCCACAATTTTCATTATCCTGAGTAACTTTACTGCATTCCAAATTTCTTAATATTTTTTTTACAACAATGATATCACATCATTTTTCTTCAGGAAACTCCTCCTGAGGCCAAAGGCAGGATTTATAATCTCATAAACTGAACTACATCCTAAATCCCTCACTCTAATAACAAAAGCTTATCCTCACTAAATATATCCATTAATTCACTTGGGTCTTAAATCCCTCTTTATATATATATAGCTTTTCATATCGTGCTTCTTGGCTTTACATTCCTAATGAGCTTCATCATCATGCTGGGCCACTTCCTATCACTCTTATCTTCAATCTCCCTGTGATCCTGCCTTTCTTCTACTTCCATCTGAACACACTCTCAACCTGGATCTCTCTAATAACATTCTCCATCTTCTGAGCTGCTGAGCTTCTTGGAGAAAATCACATAACTCTGCCAGGTGAGGCAGATTTATAGTTTCCAATTTCAGTTGTGTCCTCAAAACCTTTTACTCAAATCCTTTTACTCAAATGACTGAGTCTGATAGCCCTGACCTGTGCAATGGTGTTAGCACACCTCTCCCTTCCACAGCATCTTGTTCCTACTTCAGGCCACTCGGAGGAGACTTTTGCACAACTGCAGTCCCCATGCTGTATTACCCCACGCTCCCACCACTCCTTCAGCTCCCACTTGCCCACACCTGTTTCACACAAAGTCACTCATGGAATTCTTGCCACTGCAAGTCACCACTCTGAAATGTCCTGAGTATTTCTCTTTCTTACAGTCAGAATCATGAAAAGTTCTCCCTCGTCGCAGAAGAAAAGGGTTCATCTCAGTGTATATTATACATGGTCACCTGGACACCAAAGTAGCTGGGCTTTCAGCCAGAGACTTGCACAGTTTTTCTATGCAATTCTGAGAACGTGCGGCCTTCACCCCTTGATGGTAGTTGTTCAAGTTTCTTTCCTGGAGCCATAGAGGATCATCTACCCTATAATCTACCCATCATCAACCCTATAATCACTCTTTCTCCTGCCAGGTTTTTCTCCAACAAAAATATCTTTTTGACTACTATACAAAAAAACAGACAACTGTATACAACAGATACAAGGTGTGCAGTGGTAGATTAATGTTGAGTAATCCACTTCAGGAGTAATGAGCCAAATATTCTGTTACTTTTTCTGTGTCCTCTCTCTTTTCATTCTCCTTGGCTGATTTAGGAATGAAGAACATTCTATCCAAGCCTTCAGATAAGAATACTATTTGGTATACAAGCCTACACAGAAAACAAAAAAAAATGTTTCTCCATGCATTCATTCAAGAAACATCAATTCATGCATTCATACATTCATTCATTCAAGAAGAATGTTCTTGGAACTATACTAGTAGATGAGGAAGTATGTGTGTTTTTTTTTAAAGATTGTATTTGTTTGAGAGAGAGGGAAGATGAGCAAGGGGGGAGAAGAGGGAGAAGCAGACTCCCTGCGGAGCAGGGACCCCGACACGGGGCTCAGTACCAGGACCTCAAGATCATGACCTGAGCCTAAGGCAGATGCTTAACTGACTGAGTCACCTAGGTGCCTCAGGAAGTATGTTTTTAAATGCTTATTTTCTGTCTCCAAGGTAGGCTCAATGTAGGGAAGGGCCAGTTTGGTAGGGAAATAAGTACAATAAAGTGTTAAAATTGCTATGATATAATTGGGTGTAATATAAAATGGAGTCACAGAGGAGAGCGAATAATTTGATTTGAGATGAAAAATAAAAGTTCCTTAGAGGAAATGATATATGAGAAGTTTGAATTTGATTATGTAAGTAGTGGTAATTTTTCCAACTAAGATTATTATAAGCACTAAAGTTTATGAAAGATATAGAATCATTTTGACAAATTCAAAAAAGTAAAATGCAACAGCTTCTTTTTTTCTATATAGATGTGTATATACATAATTGATGAGAAGGTTAAGAGCTTCCTATTAAGATGGACCATCTTCGTCATTCTGTTATTCTTACTCTCCCATGGACGGGTCCTACCACATTTATGCAGAAAGCATAATCTGACCATAGTTTTTTGTTTGTTTTTTTGTTTTGTTTTGTTTTAATACAGTATAGCTCTCTGTCCAACCTCCCTGTATCTTACCTTACTTGAAGTTAAACTTTATTATTTTAATTAAAGACATCTAGACAGTACCTACTTATGTTCAAGGCACTATGCTGTATGCCGTGGTTGAGAAGGCAAAAGGTGTGTATGTTGATAAACAAGGTTTGGTCTTTACCCACAATTAGTTTATACCAGAAGGAAAAGGGCAGAGCATTATCTGAGTGAGACAGATCTTCTTCATTTATTGTTTCCAAAAAGACAACACTGATGTTTTGTTTTAAAGACCACTTTTTAAGTTTTGTTTCAGCCAAAAGATGATAATGATTCTCTACTTGAAGATAGTAGTTAAGACCTAATAGAAGTGAAATTAATAAAGAACATTAGAACAGCATGGTTTGGGGGAAAATAGCATGGTTTTGTAGAGATTGCAGCCCTAGATTTGTTATTCACAATAAGATATATATGATGGTTTAGAGCAATACCACTTTAAGTATTTTTGTGTAGGAGGAAACAAAAACTTGCCAAGAATTGCTATCAAGGAATAAAATTCAGGTTATTAACTTCCAAGTGAAAGGAAGTCTCTTCGCTTTTTTGTAATTGCTTTTTTTGATTGTTGTTTATTTGGATAATGGGCCAGCTCTGCCTTGAGATGCCACAAACAGATAACAAGTACCCAGAAGCTACAAAGCTACTTTATTCCCATCATAGTTATAGATCTCCAGTGTAGGTCATTAAGGTTTAAACAGTACATTATTTCAGTGAAGATCATCATTCTATACTTTGTCAGATAAACAGAGGCACACTAAATAGTATGAGACAAAAAGGATTAATAAAATATTTAGGGTTTTCACACATGTAGAAAGAGCAGAGGCTTTGCAGACAGATCATGGCGCTGCTGCTGGAAGGTCATGAAAACAGTCATAAAAGCCTGCATAACTGAAGGAAATGGTTTTTGAAAGTTTTCAGGGAAAACACCACAATTTCTGAATCATTTGCATACTATCCTGCACACTATATTAACTTGCAACAGTAAAGTTGGAAAATTTGGTCTTTAGTATTTCTTAAGAATATGACTTCTTCCTACTCGTGCTTTTCATATCAAAACTTGCGGCCATCCAACTGGCAAATACTAATCTGGAACCATTGAGGGAAGAAAATTCTAAGAAATATATTACACGAAAGGAGAGTAATGTGAAGTTTATTAAAGAACAAGAAAGATCTAGTTTAAAAAAAATAAATACATTATTTATTTATTTGGTACAGAGAGATAGTGAGAGCAGGAACCCAAACAGGGGGACTGGAAGAGGGAGAAGGAGGTTTGCCACTGAGAAGGGAACCCAATGCAGGACTTGATCCCAGGACTCTGGGATCATGATCTGAGCCTAAAGCAGGTGCCCAAACACTGAGCCACCCAGGCACCCCAATAGATCTAGTGTTTTAGCAGGACTTGATATTTGCTATCCTAAGACATTGTTATCCAGTATTTTATAATAAATAAATAATCTGATTATGATTTTAATTATGATAATTTAGCATAGTTTTATAATTTAATTTGAAATTTTAGAGTAATGAAGAATATTAAGCTTTCATTACCTAATTTAATCTAAAACACTAAAAACACTAAAATGAAATCTCCTCTTATTTATGAAAAGTTGTTTTCCTTCAGCTTGTCACAATGAAATAATATCAAAACAATTTTATTAGGTTAATAATATGAAGAAAAATATCGCTTCTACCACTAATTATGTTATCTTAAGAGTATATTCTCAACTTTTCATGAGAAGATAAAACGTTTATTAAAAAGAAAGAAACAATCTATGAGATGCACAATACCAATGCTTCTATGATGCATTTATCGTTTTTGTACATACTTGTATGTGGGAGAGAAATCACACACTCTTTCTGTCACACACACACACACACACACACACACACACTCACACACACAGGTGGAGTAAACTTTTATCCAAGTTGGTTACTAAATCTATCAATAGAAATTCTATATTCACAGAAACACAATTTTCTTATTAAACACCATGATTTTCTCTTTCTGAGCCAAATCCAATATCTCGAACTACTGAAAAATGCTTTTATCTTAGTACTGCCAATACTCCCAGAGTATTGATGCTTTTATTAAAATAATTCTGCCTTCTGGGCAACAGGCACTTTACAATATTAAATATGAAAAAAATTGGTTTTGTAGCTGCTATCTGTTTTATTGTGTGTAGACCTATGTTAAGATACTTCTTAAATTAAATGTCAAATCTAGATTGACTTAGGAAACACAGCAGCAGTACTTGATATTTGATGAGAAACTGTCAGCTTGCCTCTCTCCCTGTCAAATTTCCAGTTGCTTCCTCAAGACTAGTTTAGTAAGTGATGATGGCAAGCAGAGTTCCACACAGAAAGGTCTCAGTCCTATATGGTGTGTGTGTGCATGTGTGAATGTGTGTGTATGTGGTCAGAGTGGATATGAGACAAGTTATTTTTTATTTGGAAACTGAATTCCATCCTCTTAATTATTAAGGTTATTTTAGGAACATTTCTTGTAGGTGAATCAATAATTCAGAAATACCATTCAGAGTTAGGCATGAAAAGGCAAGTTGAATTCCTTCTCAGTAGTAATTTCCATGAAAAAATCACATCTTTGAATGTTAGGCTATCATTTTGAGGGAAGTTTTTATTCTGTTATTTGCCACTGCAATAGTCTATTTTAATATTGCTAAGCCTGTCATTTTATTTCATTTTTACTAAATACCAGTACTAGATACATGTCAGTATGTATGTGTGTAGGTATGCACGTAGCTGTGTGAAGCCAGAACACAGAAAGGAATTGGTAGTCAGCCTGTTGTGACCCTATTTTACATTCTTAAATATACACACACAAACACACACACACACACCCCTCATTTTAAGTGGTCATATATTTCTTAGGAAATTGCATAATAATTAGTCTTTCAAAAAATGGAGGCAATTACCTAAATATTTGAAGCTCTTTACCTCACCCTTAATGAAAACAAAACCTAAAACCAAAAACCTAAAAAAAAAAAAAAAGACACCATATTGTATTTTTCCCAATATGGGGCTCGGAAGGAATAGAATCAGGGGAGCATGCAGTTGATTCAGGTCAGGCAGCTGTGCCCAGGGTCTGGACCCTTCCTTGCACCATGTCCTTATGTCCTTGGGTGCAGGGGTTAATGCCTGGAAATCCTTTCTGTTTTCTCATTCTTCCTGCCCTTCAGACATCTCATGCTAATCACTTCATTTGGTATCAACATTTTTCTTTTCTACCTAAGCTGGTTTTTCTTTCTGTTGCTTGAAATTGGAGAACTTTGACTCAAAGAGGGTATGTGCTTTGGTGAGTGCTGTGAAGTGTGTAAACCTGGAGATTCACAGACCTGTACCCCTGGGGATAAAAATATATGTTTATAAAAAATAAAAAATTATTAAAAAAATAATAAAAAAAATCAAAGATCCTTTGTAAAGCTATATTCTTAGATGCATGCTAACTTAAAATTGTTTTATCTTCCTGTTAAGTTGAAACTTTAATCATTGTGCTGTTTTCATATAGTTAGCCAGTATTACTTTTTTCCTTAAAGTTTCTTTTGTCTGATAGGAATATAGCTACAACCACATTTGTGCAGTATTTATGTATAAATAGAAATTTATGTACACATCTACGTGTGTGTATTATATAAGTGTGCGTGTGTTCCTGGATTTCAAGATTTTTAATTTTTTATATTTTCGATGTGCTTCCTTTGAACAGTGTAAAGATGAGTATACATATTTTTTATTTACTCTTTTGTTGGAAGATTTGAGCCTTTTAGATTTAAGCTGACTATGAGTAATTTTAATTTTTTTTATTTATAGTGCTGTTTTATGTTTTTTGTGGGTCTTGTTTAATTTTTATTTTTCTATCTTTCCTTTCTTTTCTCTCTTTGAATTACTTTTTTCATTCTCTTTCATTTTTCCTTTTGAGCGAAGTGAGGACTTAATAATTATTTAACAAAATTCTACGTGTTAACAAACACCCTGAAACTCTCTTAGTACATAACCACCCTTAATATTTTTAGAGCCCAGTGCAAGAATACACTTGGAGACTCCTGGTGCTCCTCTTCCCTCCTACATTTCGGACCTCCAAGGCTCCTAAGTACCTGAGTGTGGACACCTTATCCAAAATCCCACCCATCTCTTCAAAGAGCCATCTTTTGGCTCCTCCTCAAGCCTGGGAGAGCAACAAGTGTTAGAGCAGAATTTTCATTCACCCAGTGGCAGGTAAGACTGAGGATGTGTCCTGCACAGGCCTAAAAAGCAACTTGAAGCTATTATTGTGCAGAATTCTGGGATTCTAGATCCATATAGCATAATTTGGAAGGAAATGGATGTTGGGCTCCAGTAGGCCTATCCTCAGTTCCACAGAGATTAACATCCTTGGCAGTTAGTTAACATCATGCTAAAGGAGACCCAGGAAAAACAAAAACAAAAACAAAACAATACAAAACAAAAAAAGACAAAACCAAGAGGTCAGGGAAGAAGTCAGAGTTGCCTTCAAGTGTCCTAAGAGTGGTACTCTTTCTCCGTGAAAAATGTTTTTTTACAGATACAGACTCCTAGCTTGACCATTTCTGTCAGTACAGAGATTTACATATGATTATCATCACTGTGAAGAATCAATTCTTCTCAGAGTGTCCATTTTCTGTACCCAACTTCTCCTTCTGTTCTAGCAATTTTTTTAAGACCATCTCCATGCATTGAGTTTCATAAGTGACACTAGGATATGAGTTGGCATGTCTATGCATGTGTGCTTTGTTTTAATTGTGTTTGAAATTTATTAGGCTTGCTGGACGTGAAGATATGTGTTGTTTGGCAGTTCTGGAAATTTTCCAGCTATCACCTTTAAAATATGCTGTTTTCTTTTGCTTCTCTTTCTGGAACTCCTGTTAAATACACATTAAACCTTCTCATTATAGCATTTATGTTCTCTGTTTCCTTGTGTTATTTTGGCATACATTTTTGACATCTCCTTTAGTTTTATTTGTTTCTAATTTGTTGTCTGTTTCATTTAAGTTTTATATTTTCCTTGTTATATATATAATACTTCCTGAGTTTCTATTTTCTATCCAAGTATGCTACATCACATTTTTTAGTTTTCTGTTTCCTGAAAATATGTTGGAGCTCACGTTATTTCTTTTAACATACTAATCATAGTTTTAAAATCTCTGATATTTAGTACAAGAAATCTGTCAACAGTATACAAAAAGTCTTTCTCTTTATCTACCAAATGTTTATGATGCTTTGTTTTCTTGTGTGGTTATTATTTGATTTATTGTGAGGTGCTAGTTTCTTTGTAAAATAATGTGTGGTAATTATTTAAACAATTTTCTGGAAAACTGAATAAAAGAAGTTCCTTTTGCTAAATAATTTAGCCAATTTAATGTCTCCAATTCTTACCTCAGACTGTACATTTTGTTGAACCACACAGAAGAGAGTTCTCAGAAATAGACCTTGTTGGTTTTAATGATTTACTTAAACATTTGCCTTGGTAAAGACATAATCTGTCCATTCCTAGAAATGCTGTTTGCTGTTTTTAAGGATTCTTTCATTGGCACTTTCATATTTTTTTTTCCTTTTACCTATCCATCCACAGAGATTTCATGAATCCTTGACCATTTTCCCTATACATATTCATTTTTGATATTTCAACCCACAATATGACTTCACGTGTCATCCACATAATGATTACTTTTCCAAAGTATATCTGTCCAAAGAGCTCTCCACCTGAGCTCTTTCTCCTCATTTCCAGTCTGGTATGTTTTGATAATATTGATACTCTCTATTTTGATATTTTTTGTTGTTTCAAGAGCACCTCAGTTCAAAGTATCTAAAGCTCAATTGATGTTAGTCCACAAACTTATTTCTCCCTCTGCATTTTCGATCTCAGAAAACAGTATCTTCGGCAGCTAATTTATCCAAACCAGAGTGTCAAAAGAAGATATTGATAAGAAATTACTCTCAGATCAGTGTAGAGTTATTGGCATAATATTCAAGGTCTTCCTTTCCTCCCTCTTCTGTGCTGTATATTCTAACAATATTGCTAGTGCTCAAGACATTCATGCCCTCTGGCATTCTGAGCCTTTCCATGTGCTCTTCTCCTTCTGCAAAATGTGCACCCCACTGCTGGAACTAACTTCTGTGCTTTCCTACAGTTATCATCATCGACATCAGCTCTTTGACATTCTTCCTTAAACCATTTAGATGAGAATAGTTTCTTCTAGAGCATGAAAAACCCACCTAATCACATTGCTTACCTTACATCACCATACCTGCTTGATAACTCCTCTCTTTCAGTGAGTGATTGTGTCTCCTCATGGTTGATGCAGGCCTGAGCATCGTGTTGGCCACAGAAGGCACTCAGTTAACATTTGCTGAGTTGAGAGTTGAATTACACTTTTATACCAAGTACAATCAATTAAATAATTTAAGTGTCATCTTTGACAGGTCATCATACTGTATGTTGTGGAATTTAAGGCATAGAATGAATAAGATCTCTGTACTCAAGGGGTTATAATTTAATTGGCCATAAATTACCTAAACCTATTATGACTGTAAGTAGATAAAGATGACGAACAATGTTGTTCACTATTGTCAAATATGTATTGCAGGAAACAATTCACATAGGAGATCATTGGAGCATTTATACTAATAAGTCCTTGAAATTTTATCATACCTGTCTTCTGCTAAACCCTAACGAAGCCCAATTTCTTGCCTGCAAATAATATCATTTCCATGATAAATAAGAATAACCTTATCCAATTTGAAAAATAAACAAGCATTTGGAAACAGATACATTCATTTCCACAAATATTTTCAGTTTCTTTCACATACTTACAGTTTACTGAGAGAAGTAGTGATCAAAATATGGAATTTAAGGCAGCATAGTAATTGTAATGATGCCCCTAATCAGAATGTAATAATATATAATAGTCAGAAATAGCTTGAATAGCTATGAAGCTTTGACATATTTAATGTTATAATAATGTATGGAATCTGGAGAATAACATAAAACAAATCTAAATATAATCATTCAAAAAATGCCATTTAAATTTTGTTAGGTATTTTTTCTGATATTGACAATATTTAAATCTTTTAAACTCTCTATTATATGTATTTCAGTTAATAAAACAGATTTCAAGAATGATAACAAAAATGGAGAATTTAAGTCTTCATTATTTGTGAATAATTTTGTCTCATAAATTTTCATATATAGATTAACTTAACCACAACCTTACATCACAGTCAGGTTATTATTATTATTATTATTGTTGTTATTATTATTATTTCTGATATTTTAAAATAATGTACTAAAAAAACAGAAATTAAATATATGTCATTTTGACATATATCTCAAAATCAATGTAAATATAGTGAAACATTTCTTACAAGTTTTCTAACATGGTTAAAATACAACTTAAGTAAAATACATGGGAATAACTAAAAAGGGTAGGTTTTTTTTCTTCTTTATATTTTATTGTTTAAAATGAGAACAATTGATTTGAATTATTTCAGTCAATACTGAAATTGCTTTTTTATGTAAAACATGCCCCAATACATGCCAACTACTTTTCTTTTTAGAATAATTTAGAAGAAAACATTATTAGGCAGCTAATTCAATATTTTTAAAAGGCATGGTAATGTCATTCTCTAAGCCTGCCTGTAGGCAGCAGGAAGGCAAGCGTTGTTGTGTTTTTGGTTTTTTTTCTTAAAAACCTTGAAAACAGATGCGAATGAATAGCTTTTCCCCAGGAAGAAAATCCAACTCTGAGAACTTCACAGGATGCTTGCTTCTGGCCAGCAGCACCGCACGTTTAAAAAGCCGCTGAGTTGGAGGTCATCCTGATAACACTGCCCCGGCAGAGAATGAGCTGGCACTTCACTTTAGATTTCCCTGCCAGAGCCTATTCCTGTTTAACACTTTCATTTGACCCACTCATGGTTTCTTCTCTCCAAGGTTTAAAACCGAGATCAAGTATATCTCTTTAATAATGTCACATTCCAAAGAGCGACTCCAGTGAGGGGACTGTTAAAGGGCTTAGTTATTCACATAAGGACCATCATGCAGGGAGATAATAAATAATGTAGTACAGAGATGCCGCCATCAGGGCACCAAGGATTAATTCAAACAGCTGTCAAAAAAAATTCATAGGAAGTTTGAAGTGGATATACGTGATTCCATTTCTGATTTACAAATATTCTCATTTTATCCACTATTCTCACATAATCATCATTAAACTTTGGATGTGCTTATGTTTTGGTAAATGGAGTATGTGTTTTCCATGTGATGTATCACACTGAATTGTCTCCATTCTGATCTATTTTAGTGAGCTACTTGTTTTCTTTAGACTTCACCAACCAGCTCATTCTAACAGCATTCTGTCAATGACTTAATTTCAACAAGTGTGACTTCAGGAGTTGTTGACTCCTTCAAATTCTCCCTCCTCTCTTCCATACCTAGTCACAGCCACTCTCATAAGTTGCTTCCGGCTGTTCTTGCCTCTACCATTCCCACCTCGCCATAGATCAGCACATAATGCTGCCATGTGCAAGGTTTTGTGCCATTTGCACCACTACCTTTTCACCCAGGGCACCGATTCTCGTGAGGCTGGAGCATTCAGCTCTCCAACCACCCTGAGCGCGCCGTGCCTCCTGTCCACACTGAAGCCCAAGACTCACCCAGTAGCAATGCCAGGCTTACTTTATTATTCTGAACAGCTAGTCAAGACTGTGTTGAAATCAAGACTGTGTTGAAATCATATGTTATTTTGCCCATCGCTTACTTCTGCATTACTGTTGGAGCCATTCTAGGGGATGATGCACACTCCGCCACTGTATTTGTCTTTCTAAGGAAATTTTTGATACTCTGCTTGTCTAGACAGCTTCTGAATATCATAGTGTGGCTGATTCTCAAGCTGTACATACCACTTAACTACAGCCTGTTGCTGGATATGTTGTTTATCATTAGCTCCTCACTGCCTACCACCAAATCTGGAAAATGCCTAAGAAATATTTGAGGAATGCTTACTGAGACTCACTTTTCTTCTAAAGAAAAAGGTAGACGTTTTGGCCTCAAGTTTAGGTTAGCTAGAACAGTTCTTTGTTTTACAGGACTTTGTGACTGCCAAAATTGGAGCAAGTTCAAGTAACAGGCATGCCATCTGACCTGAAATGAATGTTCCACGTGACACTTAGGCACTCTGGTTACCTAAGGTAACTTCCCAGAGCTTCATTGAAAACTTCCCTTGCCGGCTTTTTTTCTTGTAATCCTTTGGACATCTTTCTCTGTTTAACCAATCACATGATTTTATCAGACATGTTATGTAAATGTGTTACGTAAAGCTATTCCTAGTTTATGTTGTTTTGTTCTCTACTAATGTGTATGTATGTGATAGAGTGTAACTAATAGGTTATTTTCAAATGGGAAAAATTGCTTTCAAAATATGTCCTTTTTGTTAACATAAGAAAATTTAAAAAGTCAGCCTCCAAAATATAGTAATATTAGGTATTTATGCAGGGTTAGTGAGTGAGTTTTTGGATGTTTTACTATGAATTCGTATTACTGACAGGAATAATGAAATTGATTAAAAATATCAGCAGGCCTTTCTCTTGGTGTGAATTTTCAAAAAAGCATACTTTCTATTCTTTCCTTTTTTTAAATTTTAACTTGTCATGAGCTCTGCTTAGTCCTACCCATGATAATTGAATGGAAAGATAGAAACTTCAATTAAAAAGAAAACACAGCTCAGATTTCCAGTTTTCTCAGAATCAGATGAACACCTGATGCTTTTGAAATCCATTATATTATTTGAATTTGTTGGAAAATAAGGATGGAGAGAAAAAAAAATAGGACAAAGAGGCAAAAGCAAATCCAAAAAAGATATCTGTACATTATGGATAGAGATATATTACTTTCAAATATATTTTCATTATCTCCTGATGATTTTCATAAATGCATGCAGTATTTGCTGAAATTCAGCTTGCTGGCATTATTTTTTAACTATTTGACATTTTTTTCCTCTAAAATTTATAGATTTGTTTACAGTTTTGACTGTGCTATGTATAGGTTGGATATTTTAAAATTTTCTGTAGGTATTTTATGAAAACTAAAAAAAAAAAATGACCTTGTAAATGCACATTTTGTTGTTTAATATAGGTTTTAATCACTGTTATGATAAACATAAAATTTCCAGATATTAGATTTCACTGAGTTCCAGCAGGCCTTTATTAATTTTATGTCTAACTTGCAATGTGGTGACATATATAAAAATTCCAGCAAAGACTCTGTGGTTAAAAATGTTGTATAGGTTCTGAGTTAGTAGTTGCTTGGATTAAGCTATTTTCTGATAAGATTTTAAAGGTATCTGGTGGTTGGTTGCTTAATTTCTCTGAATAAATGGCCTAGCAAGGTAAAATGTTTAAAGCCATGGAAATCTAGAATTGTGTTTCAAAAAAATAAAACTTTAAAATCCTATAATGTGACATATATTTGCTCATATGAGTAATGGTTATGTGTTGCATCAATAGAAAGAATTTAAGAGGACCCTTATGCATCTAAAGTACTCCTAGGATTTTGAGAAGTGTGGAATGTATGCTAATAGAAGCAATCAGTTTTGCTTAGTTGAATAAATTATATTTGCACACATTTCACAACCTTTTTAATGGCAACTTGTTGTTGTTTGGGGATAATTACCCTCTGTTAAGGTTGACAACTTCCTTAATGGACAGAAACAGACATCCACCCAGCCCTTACAAAATGATACGAGTTGTTTGTCAATATGTCAACCAAAGAGAGAGGTCAACTGCAAATACTTAATTCAATGTCTTCTCCATTTGAATAGATTTTAATTTTCATTTCTGGGAGAAAAAAAAATCACTTAAGTTAGAACAACACATATTGAAAAAAAAAAAGGGAAAAAAAGGAAAAGGATCAACTAACACCATCCCTTAAAAATGTTTATACTACTACCACCGTTCAGATTTTAATGGTCATAATAGTAAATCTAATATCTACTATAATGCAATAATATAGAATAAAGTCAAGGAGCTATATGCATCTCCTTATATACTACTACCACCGTTCAGATTTTAATGGTCATAATAGTAAATCTAACATCTACTCTAATGCAATAATATAGAATAAAGTCAAGGAGCTATATGCATCTCCTTATATGTGTCTATTGTATACAGATTTTTCAAAGGTTGCCTGAAAATATGCAAACTGGAGATTAAAAGTGATCAAGAAAGCATATTGTATATGCATTTCTTTGGTGAACTCATGTAACTGGGCTTTTCTCTTGCAGCTGTCCTCCATTCTGTCATATCTTTTTCAGCATACAAATATATAGATATTCCTAATATCTTTCAACCTAAAAAGAATTACAAAAATAACAACAAAACCAACTCTTGACTCCATTGTCCATCTTTGCTTATTGCATAAGAGGATACATTATTCTTTTCCTTTTCTCTGTTCTTCACAGAGACATTCGTTACAAAAAGTATTTGTGATAGCACATTACACATCCTTACCCTCCCATTCTCTCTTTAATCCATTCCACTAGGGCTCCTCTCATCCCATAATTCCACTGAAACTGATTTTGCCATTGTCTCCAGTGGCCTAAATGTTGCCTAGTGCAGGCTTTGTTATTTATAATCTTAAGAAACTTGATTGATCAATAATATTGGCTAAAACTGATATCTTCTTTCTCTTATTATACTTTCATTTTGGGTTCCGTGACATCGTTTTTTTTTTTTTTTTTTTTTTTTTTTTGCCTATGGCATCAGCCATTACTCAGGTTTGGCTTCTGTGATGGGTCTTCCTTGCCTTAGTTGTTTTCATCATTTTAAATAGCATTGTTCTCCTTGTTCTTTAGCATTACGAAACTGCTTTTCAGGATGTGGATCAAATATCATATCTTTTATTCATATGCACATTAAAAATAAAATTCTGATTCATATATTGGAGGTTTTTAAAGTAGCTTCATATTTGGAAGCGGTACCAGCTTAATTCCTAGAAAAAGCACTGAAGTTTCAGAGTTTGGCAAATCACAAGCATCATTAGGTAGATGCTGCAGGACTCTCAGATATTTCCAAAGAAAAGTCCAATGTTTGGAACCGCAGCTTTCATTTAAGTAGCTTAAAAACAAAAGATCAAAGTTTACATATGTTAGTTTTTGTAAGATATGGGTAGCCCAGTAAATAATGTATACTCTGCCACAGATCGAGTTCATTGTCAGTGAACACATTTTTTACTGTGTGCATCCACTGTATTAGGTATTATACTAGATGTTAAGTTTACCTTAGTAATTTAAAGACTTGGGGCACCTGGCTGGTTCAGTCAGTAGAGCATGGGACTCTTAATTTCAATATCGTAAGGTCAAGCCCCACGTTGGACACGGAACCCACTTAAGATAAACAAACAAACAAATAAATAAATAAATATCTTAAAACAAAGCAAAACAAAACAAAAAACAAACAAACAAACAAACTCACAATCCCAGACCTCAGACTGGTATGGGAAACCAGCAATAAATTAATAATTAATACTTCAAACTGGAAAAGGGTATCAAAGAGAAAGGAAGTCAATATTAAAAAAGATAGCAAAGGAATGTCATACTAAATATTGCTTCCTTATTTAATTATGAAATAAAAGGTTATTTCAACTGAGTTCAACAAATTCTGAGAAACTACTAAGAGACACTATGTTAGTTAATGAGAGTGTAATGTTTGAAAGAAAAAATATATTACTTGACACCAAAGGAGCTTATTCTCTAGTACTCATAACTACTAAAATGGTTGTTGATGCTCTTGGATTTTCCTAAATAAATGCTTAGCTCATTTACTTAGTCTGAAATGTAATTTTAATATGCTATGAACTGAATTTTTATTGGTAATGCAATTTATCTAGACCAATGTTTTCAAGTGCTTTCAGTATAAAGACCTACACTCAGAATTTATACATATCAAAAGTTTTTACATAAAATCATTCATATTTTCCATAATTTGTCAGAAAAATAGTTCATGGTTACTAGGAATTTAGTAACTCTGTAAGTGAACATTTACTCAAAAGACAGTTTCTAGACATTTTAAATATAGTTGTGTATGTATTTATGATGTGCATTATTTAGTCAAAATAATTCATACATTTGGGAAAGGATCCCTTACAAAACATCAGCTAAATACAGAAGTGAAGCTCTTGGACTATACTTGAACTATCACACTTTTCCATTGCCTCCTGCTAAGACTTAAGGGAAAAGTCAATCCTGTATATCTGTAGAGGGTTCAAAAATGAATAGGGAAGGGGCTCCTGGGTGTCTCAGTGGGTTAAGCCTCTGCCTTTGGCTCAGGTCATGATCTCAGGGTCCTGGGATTGAGCCCCCACATTGGGAATCTCTGCTCAGCAGGGAGCCGCCTTCCTCCCCCCTCTGTCTGCCTCTTTGCCTACTTGTTCTCTCTCTCTGTCAAGTAAATAAATAAATAAAATCTTTTTAAAAAATGAATAGGGGAGAGAAGGATGAATAGGTGGAGAACAGAGGACTTTTAGGCAATGGAACTATTTTTTATGATACTAAATTAGTGGATATATTAATAATAGGGAAGTTTGGGTAGGGGAGGGACTTAGGAGTAATATGGGGACTCTGTATTTTCTGCTCAATTTTGCTATAAACTTAAGCCTTCTCTAAAAATTAAAGTCTATTAAGAAATAAACAAGTGGGGCACTTGGGTGGTTCAGACAGTTAAGTGTCTGCCTTCAGCTCAGGTTATGACCCCCAGGGTCCTGGGATGGAGCTCAGTAGGGAACCTGCTTTTCTCTTTCCCTCTGCCTGTTGCTCCCCCTGCTTGCACACTCTCTCTCTGTCAAATAAATAAATAAAATCTTAAAATACATCAAAAATAAATTAAAAAATAAACAAGTAAATGTATAAGGGAAACTACCTACTTCTGTATGTGCATACATGCATATATATGTATACGTAAATGCATACATGTTAAGTGAGACTATGTACATAAGTATATGCGTGTGTGTGTATAAATGAGACTACATACATAAGTGGGCATATATATATATACACACGTATATATACGTGTGTATATATATATAAAACATGTGAACTTGCCTATGTACCTGCAGTTTATGATACTGTATGTACATATATTTTCAATGTTCAAAGAGGCTTTTGAGATAAATATCTTTGTCATTTTAGAGACATGCAATCCAATACTTAGAATGTTTAAGTGTTTTCCAAAGTTCACACAACTCTAAGGACCACAGCAAGGACAGCCATAATTTCTTTTATTGACCATTATTTATAATCATATTATTACCTTTCTTTGCCGAATTTATAGCAATACAACTGAAATGTAGGAAGTAAAAGTGGAATGTGATGTGTGTTAAAGGTCTGCTTGTAATTAAAAATGAACAGAGTTAAACTAATGTCACAGTAAAGATGTACTGGCATTGCTGATAAAAGATGTAGCTGACCCAATGCAGTAGCTCAAAACACATGACCAGGACTGAGGAAGAAGAAGGTGAAACACCTTGGAGACATCTTAACATTTGACTTCTTTCATAGTTATTAAATATTTTAAAATTCCATGTGGTGCAGGACCCTAAAAGGATTTATTCACAGGGACTTAGAAGGTAGAACTTAGTCATATGATTGTAAAATCATGAGGAAAATTCCAATTTAATACTTAGAAATGTGTGATTTTTTTTAATGATGTATTTATAATGTTTCTACAGAGTTGGTAGGAATTTGCATTTTTTACTCAGTTTGGGTAGTTCCTCCCAGAATATAGGTTTGATTGAAAGATGGCAGTAAAACAAAAACAAAAACATTTCCAGGGAAAATCAGGAGATGGGAGTGTGTGAATTCTCTGGTAATGTGATATGTCATTAAACCTCAATTACCTCCATATACTACTCACTCATACTGTCTATTATCCCTGCCATGCCAGGCATCCTCTGTCTCCGATTACAATGGTCTAGGTTCACAAGAGGCATTCCCTGCCATAACAAAATTACCTGAGTTCCAGCCCACTGCACAGGCCACATTCTCCAGCTTGCTTCCCCTGTAGGAACTTCCTCTCACGAACTACTCCCATATGTCATGTCCACTAAAGAGCATCAGTGGTAAGTCTTCTATTACTTTTCTAAACTATTCTCATTTAGTCTGATTAAGTGAGAAATTAAAATATTACCCTTGTTTTTCCAAATTAAAATAATATCAGAGTATATCCTTTTTTCAATATATCTTTAATTATTTAATATATCTTTAAATTAATATATCTTTAAATTATTAATGCTGCAAGTAATATTCTTGAATCTATTCCAGGTTAATATACTATTGGCTATACATATCTATAGATAAAGAAATATTTACAATTATATTTTCTTTATTGAAATGAAATGGAGAATTACACTGGTCACTAGGAAAATAATAGGGTCTAAAACTTGCTTATCTTTTATGAGATATATAGATTGAGAAACACATTTATACTATGTAAGAAAAAGCGGAGCCTTCGATAGCTCAGTTGGTAGAGCGGAGGACTGTATACTATTTAAGAAAGATAGGATATACTTTTAGTTAAGTGCTAGAGTAATTTTTTTTTTTTTGAAGAAAATTTACTTTGAATCTTTCCTAGGAAATCTATACCTGTAGACTTATTTTAAAGAATAAAGTTTGGTAGGGGCACCTGGGTGGCTCAGTGGGCTAAAGCCTCTGCCTTGGCTCAGGGCATGATCTTAGGGTCCTGGAATAGAGCCCCGCATCAGGCTCTCTGCTCAGCAAAAAGTCTGCTTCCTTTCCTCTCTCTCTGCCTGCCTCTCTTCCTACTTGTGATCTCTGTCTGTCAAATAAATAAATAAATAATCTTTAAAAAAAAAAAAAGAATAAAGTTTGGCAATCATCAAAGCCAATAAATCAGAGCAGAATCTTCAAATTCAAATATCAGACATACCTTTATGACCTATGCAACTTTTGGTGATTAATTAGTTATTTGAGTTTTCATAAGGTTAACGAATGCCTACTTTAATAACACCTTGAGTAATCATAATGGGAATTTTGTTTTTCATGTGGTCCATTTTAACAGAAACCAATTATTGCAGTAAGATCTACTATAGCATGATTATTTTTTTGGAGTGTTTATTAAAGAGGGACTTAATTTGTACTGCTGAATATCATTGGTAGCATTATTTTCATAATTTATTTGGCATATGTTTATATTCTGGGAACTCTTATTTAATTTTTATGAATAGTTGAGATGTACACAGCATCCTTCCCCCTTTCTCTTTCAAAATCTTTGCTACCTTTCATGAATCTGCATCTTACAAGAAATATGCTTTGCCTTTTTCCACAGGTGAAGCATACAGCCTAACTTCACCAACCAATCCAGTACACCCCTCTATCATAGGAGTTCACTAAAGGTAACTCTCAGTATGCTGAATTCTAGAAATCTGGTTTTCTCCCTTCCTCTCTACCATGTAGCGTATAGGTATAAAGTCTAGAACAGCTATAACCATATGCTACCAAGCAGAAAGTTAATCCGAGAGGGACAAAGCCAAGAAAATCCATCCGACTCTAATCCTATTTAATGTTAAACCCAGTTTAATTCTTTGAAGTTGTCACATAAGATAGTGATTTTCTTGTAATCATTTACCAATTTGAGTTGGGCTTGCACTTACTTTCAGATGAAGCATATAATGGATAAGAAATTTGTTACCAGGAGTGGAGTTACAAGTAACAGGCTAGAATTCTTTAGAAGTGAGGAAATATGAAAGACCATTCTCACAGGAGAAGTTGAAAATCCTTCTTTTACAGTTGCACAATGGTTGGTTAAAGTGGTGTTCTTATAATTTGGGCCTCAGGGCATGTGTTTCCAACAAGACAGCCTTAGGCAACTGAAGGGGGAAAGAAAAGAAGGATAATGGATTCTATAGTCTAAAAAGAAAACAATCTTGCTTTGTTGTGCACTACTCAAACCAAAGAGAAAAGAAAACTTGGCCAAGACTGGCTCTTCTGTCTTTTATACTAAATTTAATTTTCAAGGACCATTGCCCACCCCCATGACTGGAAAAGCTGAATTCCCCACAACAAACCAAACAGAAGACTATCAAAAGCAGAGATGAGAGGCACAGTGTGAGAAAACAGATGAATGGGAAATATATGGCCTTATTCTAGCATATTTTTCAAGCACAATCTCACAAAAAAGTATAAACAGTCACATTATGGAAATGAAATCAAAATGAAGTTTGAGAAAAGGAGATAAATAAAATACTCACCCACTACACCCATTCTTTCTATTGGCTTCAATAAAGATACTATCTTTATACCTATATATCCTCGTATACTTTAGTATACATACATATCCAAAATAGGGCTCATACAGATGAATGTTTCCCCAATTAAAGATGAAAGCAGCACTATAATTATAACAGTATTTTTGACAGACCTCTCATAAGACTATCCACCTGATTTTCAAAGTACTTTAGGTTAGTGTATTAAGTTTTTTCTGTGTATAATTAGCTCACCTTCTTTTTATAGCTATAAATCAACTAAGCATTGTTTTTCAAAATGATTTGCAGGTTAAATAATATTTTTCCCAAGTTGCTGAGGATACCAAACTTATAACAAGCTTCATTAAGAATAATTTTTAATAAACATAGCAAAAAAGACTAAGCCTGGTTTCCTTTTACGTAAATATTTAATTTTTTTTGATTGCTAGTTTACAAGTGTTTAAATGGACAAGAATGATTTTACCTCTTCAATAACACTTTTATATTAATTCATGATATTTTGATTCAATATATGGTCATAAATCTCCACACATTACCCATTAATATTTTTAATGGGGCTGTAATAATTACAACACTACATATAAAACACATCATTATTTTGGTGCTTTTACAAATCTTTTCTTCAGTTGTAAGTTCTAAAAAAAACCAAAAGTTTAAAAATTCTAAGAATTAGAGAATACCGAAAACGTAATGAAGTTGAATTCCACCTTTATAATATTTCCATTTTATCCTAAAAGAGAACATTAAAAAATGTGACATTGCTATACCAGACCACCTTGTTAATGGTATAAAAGACTGCCAGGAGCAAGAAATTGTGTCACTGATATGTGGAACTTTTTAGTTATATCTACAAATCATTAGGAAAAATGTTCGAAATAACAAAACAAAATATGGTGGTCATCCCTGAACCGTTTGATGTTGCTTGGTCTATATCAATTTTTTTTCCACTCATAATAAGCATCCTCCCCTCAAGTGCCTTTAAAAAAATACATTACACAGTACAATAACAGAAATCAAAGACAGCAAAAACTATTTTGAAGAACAGAAAAATCTGTAGCACACAAAGATATCTTATAGTAAAGGGCAGACTTCTTTGGGGACAGTAATCAATTAGCTTGTAATTCACTATGAAGATTTCTCTTTCCTTTTATGGGGAGAGTCTACTCTATTTGAAGTTGCTACACCATTTTCTGTTCCTTTTCTAGAAGACCTCCCTTTAGTCCGTTTCTTCTTCACAACGGGGGCCTGAAGAGTAGTGTCTTCCTCCATCCACCTCTGAAGCTGGACATTAAATAAATTCCATGTTATGTACGCTTGGATGGTGCAACTGGATGAAAGAACAGCGATTTTAGCTGCCAACACATTTACATTTCCACCAAGAGCATCTGGATTCCGATTCTGCCCTCCGGCCAGGTGAAAGCCAACAGTCACCACAGACACAATGAGAGTCACAAGTCGACCCAAAATAAACACAATTGCCCACAGAGAAAACTCTTTCTGGTACTTTTCATCACTAAAATAACACAGGTCACACATGTGGGAAAGTAACTCAACAAAGTAGTGCATCATCAAAAGAACAAGTCCCAGATGATTCAAGTACAAGAGGTAAGCTCCGGCGATGTGAAAGAGGTGAAGGCCAATGTAGACGAGTTGACGAGGGATGTCTTGCTTTTTGATTCTCTGGAAATAGAGTTCAGGAAAGGCATGAAACCAGTAAGCCAACTGTGATATGTAGAAAAACTTCATTTGGAAGGTCATCATATTATGGGGATGAGCCCTCCATAAGAGAGTTGGGTCTGACAGACAGTTTTCAGAAATGAGAATGAATGTGCCCCAAATACAAGACACCAGGTAGAACACACTAAACTGGCCAGATTCATTAAATTTGCTTTGTTTCGCTTTGGGGAACTGCATTCGCCTGTTAATTTTATCCAACACATACTCCTGAATTGTGGCGTGAATGATGATTGCCACCAGCATGTAGAAGAAAACCGTGGCCAAATCTTTGATGCCATAATAGTAAAGGAACTTTGATTCTGTGGCTCGCTCTGCTGCCGCAGGGAAGGGAACACTGTGCTGAAGGGTAATAAAAACGATAGACGCTTCGGCCGTTCCCTCGAACATAAGCCCCAGCACGAAGAACATCCCCACACAGGCGACGAGGTCCGCATGATTCTGCAGGATGAATTCGTGGCTCAGGACTGGGGGGTTCTTGGTGCTCTTCTTACGGAACGCCATGGCAGCGCTTCCCAGATACTCACCGACGAGCTGCAGCTGCCTCCCCCTGGCTGCTCCTCACAGCGCCGCCGCGGCCGCAGCTCCGGGGGCTTCGCTTCCCATCCCCGAGCCAGTCCCGGGTCGCCGCGGCCGCCCAGAAAAAAAAATAAATCAAAGGCAAGGGCCGAGCCGGACTGAGCATGCGCGCCAGGGGGACGGCGGAGGCAGGGAAGGAAATCGAGTGCCGCGCCCCTGCCCGGCGCCAGGCCCGGGGTTGCGAGCGTGGATCTTGCACGTTGATCGTCGCCTCTTGAAATCCGCTGGCCCCGTCGGGATGCTCCCCAGTTCTTTTTCAGTGGCATCCTCGTCAGTAATCATGACAAGGCAGGCTAGAACTCTGGTTGCTCTTCATCAGAATGGTTATAAAAACAGCATCATCCCCATAATGATGTTAGAAGCAAACTCTCACGGTGCTTAGCGTTTACAGGTGCTGTTTGGAGCACTTTGCTCAGATTTATAAATGCATCCTTTCTGGAAAACCCAATGAGGTCGATACGGAGTGGTAATATCTTTTTTTTTTCCCCCTTACTTTTTACTTTTTTTTTTTTTTTTTTTTTGCAGATGAGAAACTGAGGTACCAAGAGGTTAAGGAAGATATGCCCAAGATCACACAGCTAGTAAATGTCAAAAGCAAGATTTGAATCCAGTCTGGATTCAGAGCATGTGCTCTTCACTATTGTACTGTATCGCCCCTTACTGTAAATCCTTCACACGTAGAAATAGTTCCCTACAGCAACAACGAAACACTGTAAAAAAAGAATAGTTGCCGTGTTATCAATAACAATAACAGTGGCATTAATTGCATTTATTATATCCTTAAAGGGTGAGTGGTGGTTAGATGGGGAGAACTATTTATCAGTTCATAGGAAGGTATTTTGGCTATAAAGCCCAAAATTGATTTTCCTTACTCTAGCAGATAAGAACCTCTTGTTTCATTTTATGATGGTTGCATATAAATTTGCTAAAATACATATATTGAAAAACAGCTCCTTTTGTAAATGCTAATGCCTTGCTCTATTCGAATTTCATGTGAGTCTAAATTTCTCTTAGGATCTGGAGCAAATTTCTTGTTTCTTCTGGGTCTCATGAGATCATAATCATTACTGATAGTTAAAGTTTGAAGTTTGGAATATACATTTCAAAATAAAAGTGCTACATGGTTTAAATAATAAAGCACACATTAAATTTAGAATGGCCAATTGCCTTTTATCACTGTTACTCTGCATGTTGTGTACTAACAAAAGATGCAGTCCAAATGGTGTAATTACTTTTAAGATATTGAACAAAATAATCTGATCAATGTGTGCCTGCAATTCCTAGAACAGTCAAACAATTGCATATGGAATTTGTTGTAGACAATGTTCCCGAGTTAGGGAAAGTACTACATATTTTACCATAGTAAGACTTCTCTATTTGGTTTTCATAGCTGTTAGTCAGCTGTTGGCTCTGACAGCTCTATTAGGAATGCTATTTAGGGTTAACTAAATCAGTGAAGAATTACAAATAGAGGTGCAAAAATTAGGACACCAAGAAATGAAAAAAAAAAAAAATCAAACCTGTTAAAAGTAGTTGGGGAGGGGGAAAAGGTGAAAGTAAAGAGCAGTGTCTTGTGGAAATTATCAAGAGTTTACTCAGGAAAATGTACATCTACCTTTTTGTAACTTATTATTTTAAATAGAGAATTTATCAGTCTTTCTATAGGAACACACAATGGCTTTGATCACTTTGTGGCATACTAACTAAATATAAAAAAACACTTGCGCAATCTGTGAGCTGAACTTCTGATTATATTTCTGTTTGGCATTATTTTTGACAGGCTTTCCAGCTCTACCTATGCAAGTGTGATAGATGTTGCCCTCAGAAAAGGTCCATATCAAAGTGAAGAGCACTAATACTTATGCATAGATGTGAAATGTTATTTTATTATTGAAAGGGAGAAAGACAATTATGAGTTAGCTAAAATTGTCTCTTAACTTTACAAATTCTTCCCCTCTAGCTCTTCCCTTGGTTTTTAAGTAGAGAAACTTCTTTAGCCATACATCTTTCCTTTCTTTGAGTTTGTAATACCAAATGATATTCTGCAGTTTAAATTTTCAATTTAAGCTTTACGTTAAATGTAGTCCAAGGGCAGGGCTTGAGTTTTAGATTTCACATTAATATCTTTATAAAAATATAAATATGTCAGACTTCTAAAATTATTGAAATCTATAAGGGTATTGTAGTAATATATAATATGATGTTTGTTTCCAGTAGTTTTATTGGCACTTTTCTTTGACAGAGAATAAAGCATGTATAACAATATTTTCAAAAATTTTGCTATCAGTCTATTGGTTATATAATTCCATGTATTTACGGGGTGGGTATTCCTCCTTTACGCAGACCTCTGTGCCTATGGTAGATAATTATTAAATTCAAATGGAGACTTCTACTTTCAGTCATGAGAGAATAACTGAATGAACTTACACTCCTACTGTAAATAATTGGCAAACTGGACTAATTATATGAAATAACTTGTTTATATATATTTGAGAACATAAGACTATCATCTCTGACAGAGAGGAGAGAAGTGAGGTGAGCCCCACAATTGCCCTGAATATCTGCCTGGAAGTATTTCCCAGTCCACTGTGCAAGGGTCACCAGCTAGACCTCAAGATCAGACTTTTACTGCCCACCTTCATATAGTCTCCAATGTTTGTCCCACATTTTTCCTTAAGCTCTTCTTTCCACCTATCTCTTAAATCAGGCAAATGGAAACTGAAACCATCCCCTGAGTGATAGCGACAGCCCTGACAAGACCTCCAGTCTGCCCAGACCACCCAGACTAGTTTGAGTGTCATCCCCCATTTGTGTAGATGCACAGGATCCATGGAGTAACTTCTAGAATGGTCAACAACTACCTTTACCTCATTGTAATGCTAAAATCTCCACCCATGGAGGAGCACAAGCCTCATTTACATAACATACAATATATGCATATGGAATGTTTCCTTAAGGTGCATGTGGGAACTTAAGCCCACCTAGACATCAAAGAACAAGGATTCCCTATATAACTATTCCTCCTTATCCTAAACAAAAGGAAGCCATCCACCTTAGTTCAGGGAGTCACAGCTTTGGAAGTTATTCTCTTGATCTCCTTATTTTTTGCAAACCAAAGTTTTCTTCGTGGGACCCCTGTGTGGTTCAATTGGTTAAGTGTCTGCCTTCAGCTCAGGTCATGATTTCAGTGTCCTGGGAACCTGTCCCACATCAACCTCCTTGCTCTGTTGGGAGCCTGCAGCTCCCCCTGCTTGTGCATGTGTGCTTGCTCTCTCTCTCTCTCTCTGACAAATGAAAAAATAAAACTAAAAAGAAAAAGAGAAAAATAATGTTTTCTTTGTGAGACCTGATGAAGTTTCTGACTCACCAAGGAGAAAACTCACACTGATTTGCTTTTACAGGGAGGGGAAACCCTAAGAAGAGGCTGGAAACCTTGCTGAATTGAGGAGAGACTGGAGTTAGAAGATCTTGAAGCCACTGTTATTTGCTAGGCATTACAACTGCAGAAAAAGGTGATTAACATGGTTCGGAAAACTGCAAAAGTCTTCTCTAGACACTGGTTAAAATACTTGAGGCCAAGGGGACATTCTGCCCTTCAAAAACATAAATTTTCAACTTGATTTTTTGTTAGTTTGCATATTTTAAAAGATAAAAGACCCTAGAAGCTAAATATATAATGTTAATTTGTTCATGTTATTTTTGTCTTTGCAGTGCAATTGTCAATTAGACTATTAATTACAGAACATCAACTGTACTATGGTACTTCAAAGAATTAACAGTCCATAAACAACTCTTCAATAGAACCAAGAGAGAAATGGTATAACCGTTACAGAGAGCACCATTGAGAATGCCACATATTGGACAAAGTGTCTTTTAAAATCCTATATTGATTTTGTTATGAGAAACATTTTTTAAAAGGTGGAAAGCCCCACTACAATTAGGTACTGTATCTTAAATCAATATGATAATTAGTCCTTTTCATTAGGTATGCAATATAACATTTTGATGTCAGTATTTTGTAACTTATCACTTACATAAATAGCTTAGCTAAAAGCATCTTTTCAACTATTTATGTGTCTTTTTGAAATGCAATTTTCCGAAGGAGATTAACTGATATTGTGAACTTTGATAATACATGAAGTACGTTAGGAACTTTATGGTATAGACATTGCTAATGACTCTCAGTCTGTTAAGGGTCCGACTCTTGATTTCAGTTCAGGTCATGATCTCATGGTACTGAGATTAAGCCCCAGGTAGGGCTCCACGCTGGGCATGGAACCTGCTTAAGATTCTCTCTCTCCCTCTGCCCCTCCTGTGCTCTCTCTTTCTCTCTCAAAGAAAGAAATAAATAAAATATCTAATATAGATAATGACTCATCTTTTAATATTTTTCTATCTTGCAAAGAAAAAATATTTTTATAGCTCTATACTACAAAACTTTTAATCATGCAAATTTGAATAACTCGAGTAAATGAAATAAACATTCAGATGCTAGAATTTAATAACATTTAAAGAAGCAATATACTGGAAAATAACTGCTTCAAAAAATCACACCCAAGTCACTTTAAATCAATGTTTGTAATTAGCATAATAAATAGTCATAATTAACTGAGATCACCAAATTCTTAGCTACATTAAGCAAAGCATAATACAGTTTAGCTTGGGCGTGAAATTACAAAGGCTCCTGAGTTTTGACTGATTCAGTCTTGAGTAATTCAATTAAAGAGATTGTTATTATATTTAAGTCATTTATATTAACTGGTAAGACATGAAAACACAGGCTTTAAAAAAAAGGCACATTCTGGAATATGATTGAATATTGAACAGAGAAGGAAAAACCTCAATGCTTATCATTTCTAAATTCTAAAATTTATTTTTACAAATGTATTTATTAGTTACCAAAAAGCAAAAATAATGTGAAGCTCTGTCTAAGGATAAACTCCTGAAACAGATTAATAAGGGCAATCTCTCATTAAAATAGAATGATAAAAATTAAAATCAATATGTAGTAATTGGTTTTGTCAACCTTCAAAATAACTTTGAACTTACCTTAATGGACCTTACTGGAAGATTTAGAGGTCAAAAATATTATATATATAATTTGCAGATAGCTAGTGAAAAACTGCTAGGCAGAGAAGATGGATAAGACAATGAAATCGAATGCAGAATGTTCGTGGCTGCTCTAGACAGAGTGGGAGGAAGGCAGGGGAAAATCTCTTTGAATAGGATGCATTTGCATGCAGATTTGTATGAAATTGGAGAGAACCATGAGTGTATCTGGAGAATGTCCTATGACATAGCAAGTCCAAATGCTTTGAGACGAATGGAAGAACAATTGTTCTGTGAACAACAGAGGCCAGAATGACAAGAGTTGAGTGAGAGGGATGACAGAAGGAAAAGGATTAGGGGACACACCATTTAATGTCTTATAGACCACGGTAAGGACTTTGAAATTCAGTCTAAGATCAATAGGAAGGCTGTTTGAGTATTGTTTAAAGGGGCACCTTGGCTTTGACATGAAATAATTATTTGTGAAAGAGACAAAAGTACAAAATGTCACTGCAATTTGTAAACATTGTAATTGAACTAGTGTACTCATGACTTTTCTTTTCCCTTTTTAAATACTTAAATTTGTCTTAAATACACATTAATACTTAATACTTAAAAATAATAAATACTTAAATTTGTTCTAAGTACTTAAGACATAAGTATTAATAAGCATTTATTAATACTTAAATGTGGGTGTTGCCTATGAAGTAATTAAATTGATAGGGGATATTTCTGTGATCTTAGTATTCCCATGATCCTAATTTGTTTTAACTCATTTGGTTATTTAAAGCATATGACATGGAATATAATAGAAAACCCACCTTATAGGATTTTCTATATTTAGAAAACAGTGCTGCTATTATCATATCTATGTTTTTGGTAGGAATGTCCAATTGACCTGTGGGCATTTGCTAGATAACTTCTTCAAAAACTCTACTTTTTCCTGATAGAACCAATCTCTCTCCAATTATTTCTGGGGGTTTCCAAAATGTCTTCACTCTCTAGGCTTTTGTATTTAAAATGAACTCAAAATTAAAAGTGACATGAAAAGTAAATCATTATTTTAGCATTATTGTTGAAATTTTATTTTGATGTTAATATAAATGGAAAATTCCATATTTTCTTAACTGTTTTATAAACTTTCTGACCAGAGTTAATCAAACTTCAATAAACCAACCACCCATGCAGGTAAACACATTGCTTTATTATTCATTGTAAATGCCACTTTTTTTCTATTACTGCAGGAAAGAAATGATTCTTAGAGGGGCACCTGGGTGACTCAGGTCATGATCCCAGTGTCCTGGATAGAGCCCTGAGGTGGGTTCTCTGCTCAGAAGGAAGTCTGCTTCTTCCTCTCTCTCTCTCTGTGCCAGCCCCACCCCGCTTGTGCACACACTCTCTCTCTCAAATAATTAAATAAATTATTTTTAAAAAAGATATATTAAGTGAAATTGAGTAATATGAAGAAAATAAAAATGGAGACATGGAATGTGGTACTCTGCTCAGTGGGGGAGCCTGCTTTCCCTCCTCCTTCAGCCTGCCACTCCTCTGCTTGTGCTCTCTCTGTCAAATCAATAAGAAAAAAAGAAAGAAAGAAAGAAAGAAAGAAAGAAAGAAAGAAAGAAAGAAAGAAAAGAAAGAAAGAAAGGATTCTTAGAGTTACTTAAAGCTTTTACAGATTTTCCTTCAGATTTTATGATGTTGAACTAAGGGTCATAAAACACTAGAGTAATTGAAGAATTTTTCTGAGGTGACTATCCTTTGAAGTTTTGTGTTTTTATTTGTTTATTTGTTTTTACTTCTATCCTATTTGTATTGTGATCCTTTAAACTATGATTCAAAATATATGCTAATAGAGACTAATATTTCTTTATATATGGTTAATTTATATGATTAACTTAGATATGCTAAGTCTGGTAATAAAACATTTCTTACTACTTGTTTTAATGTGAATAACAATTTTTAGGAATATCTAAAAATTATAATTGCTCAAACAATAGTAGGAAATTTTAAATGGACTCGTATACTGTTTTTCCACTTGATGAGGACTTTTTCATTCAGTAAGAGTCTTATTATTGTCAACTCTCATTCTTCTGCTTAATGTTCATGGACTGTTATTGAATTTCCCCCTCTAAAATCTCTATTATATGAGGTTAAAAAAAACTCATTTAGAAAAAGCTTTCTCATGGAAATGACCCAATACTTGTAAGCAAAAAAAGGGGTTATTAATGAGCTTGATTGGTAAAAAAAAAAAAATATATATATATATATATATATATATAAATTTATATATTCTGAAGTTTTGAGAGTTCATTAAGTCATGATATAAAATTGATTCCTGTCACCAACCAATATGGCAAAATTCATTGCATCTGATCTCTCCACAAAAATTTCTCAGACATATTTCCTCAAGATTTAGATTTCCTAGTTTCATGTGCTTATTCTCTCCAATGAATGTGCAAGCAGTTAGTGATCTAGCATAACTATCCCCAGCTGAGCTTCAGGGAAGCTTTGGTACATTTGCTATATATAGATAGAAGGGAATGGGAGGCATCATTTATCTAGAGATTACTCTGGCCTCCTGCTCTGCTCAGTTCTTTACATACAGTAGACCTCATTTAATTCCCGTAAGAATTCTTTAACTTAGGTACCATTTCCTCCACGTTAAAGATGAGGAAACCAAACGGAAGCCCCTGGGGGATCACAAACTGCCAGAGTGAAAGAGAAGTAACAGAGCAGGAACCCAGCTTGGGCAGTCTCACTCAGGATAGAGCATCTTGTTACCGTAATACCAGTCAGCCCGCCACTAACTCTATGAAAAGGACTTCACCTGGCAGAGGCCAGGTGATGGGTATCAGAGTTTGAGGTTATTTGGGGTTAAACGACTTTAGGGTTACTGGGGAGAAAGGAAGGACACACTTGCTCCTGCACCATCAGGAGGAGCCCACGCCAAATTATGGGCAGAGTTGGGTCTTCCTTTGTGGCATCCTCTGTGTTGTGTGAACATAAAGACAAAGCTGGAAGGGGATCAGAGAGGGGGGAGGCTGATTTCCCTTGGCCTCTGGGATCCAGATGGCTGGGGCGGAGTGCAGGGAGAACATGCGCAGTGTGACTGCGGCAGCTGCTCGGGCTACTCCTGCTCACTGCCCACTCAAGATACGGCCCCCGTTTGGGCCCTTCTGAGCACATAGTCACACTGGTGCCAAATTCAGCTACCCAGTCAGACAGTCAGACATGGAAGATTCCAATTTGCCCCTGCAAAGCACATCTGGTAGTTTTTAACTATTGACAACAGCAGGGACATGTAGTTGGATGTGAGTTTCTTAGTTTTTATTTACTTATACGATTTAAGAAAAAGTTTATGATTTATGGACTGTATGAATCTGGTTTGCCTTGAGGTACCATATTCTTACATGAATTGAATATGTTTCAAGTAATTTTAATTCATGAATAATGTGTATTATATGCATATTTACAGTCAAAGCCTTGAAATCTTACATGCTAAAATGCCTTAACTTTAAGAAAATATAGAAAAAATTCTAGAAAAGCAAATAATCATGGGACCAAACTGCAACTCAACAGTGACTAAGATAGAGTCAGAGACGAGAGAGAATGATTGGAAATGACAGGTGCACAATGCCATAGCAATAAACAACACAGAAATTGTGTGAGCACTGCAGTAAGTCTGCATAACATTATCTCTTGAATACTGATCTGTAAGGTGGGGAAATTCTTTCCATATTCAAAAGTGATATTTCCCTTTATGTTTAAGCTTTTGAATGTCTAGAAATAATTGTTGGAATAGATTATTGACAGACTCTATACTCCATCAAAGGCAACAACTGTATCAAGTCATAGTTTTATTAATCTTGGTATCCCCTTTGCATTGAATAGTGCCTGGCACAAAGTCTTAGTACACGTTGTTGAGTAAATGATTTAGAAACTGAGAAGTGGTCTGTCTGAGGAGAATGAGATTTACAACTGTCTTTATAATGAACTATGTGAATAAATAAATTAAATTGATTGGCACTGTATTAATTGCCTAAACAGGCAAAAACAGAACAAGCCAGACTCAGTATCATTATAGTAGCACTGTTATAGATTGGTCAGAATATTAGAAAGACGGTCTTCCAGTCAAAACCTCCACTTCACGTCTGAATCTTCTCCATAGCTCCTGTTGTTAAGAAATGAGTTTTGTTGGAGTAACTTCCAAGTTAAGGAAATCATCCCTTTAATTGGCAGCTCATTACATTTCAAAGAGTTTTCATAATTTTGAAATTTCTTCACAATGTATCAGAATTACCCTGCTAAAATTTACATTCTCCTAGGCATTTTAATTTTTTTAAGATTTTATTTATTTATTTGTCAGAGAGAGAGGGCACGCACAATCAGAGAAAGAAGCAGGCTCCCTGCTGAGCAGAGAGCTTGATGCAGGGCTTGATCCCAGGACGCTGAGATCATGACCTGAACCAAAGGCAGACATTTAACTGACTGAGCCACCCGGGTGTCCCTCTGTCAAGCATTTTGGTTCATGTTAAAATATGTGTATATATGTGTGTATATATGTATATATATACATATATATATGTTTTTAAGAATGGAATTTGAATCTTTCGAATTCTGCTCAACTGTAATATTATAAAGTAAGCATTTCTCTGTGATATAACTTTTAAAAACACAATCTTGTTGGAGAAATAACCTATAATATTAATGTATAATTCCCATATTATTTAATGTTTACTTTCATACTTTCCATTAGAATAACCAGTAGTCAAAACCAATGTATGTATAAAGTTTTTCCATTTGAATTATTTTTTAAATGTTTATAAAATATTTTGAACACACAAATAAGGGTAGAAAATATAATATGAAGAATATTTATACTCCTAATGCACAAATTAATTTTTTAACATTCTTATATATTTGTGATCTTTTTCTATTAAGGAGCTATGACATTGTGAACTCTGTTTAAACCCTTTCTAGGGGCACCTGGGTAGTTCAGTTAGTTAAGTGTTTGCTTTTGGCTTAGGTTATGATTCGAAGATTCCAAGATTGTAAGGTCCTGGGATTGAGCCCTGAGTCAGGCCCCCTGCTAAGTGGAAGTCTGCTTCTCCGTCTCACTCTGTCCCTCCTCCCAGCTCATGTTCTCTCCCTCTCTCGCTCTGCTCGCTCGCAAATAAATAAATGAAATATAAATAAATAAATAAACCCTTTCTACTGTAATCAATGAATAATATTTTTGATCTTTAAAGTGTTACATATAGCATTATAGTATATATTATTACACATTTTTTTATTTACTCAACATTAATTTATAGAAATAAACATTTCTGTCCACTTCTTTCTCATTTTTAACTACTAAATGGAATGTGAGTGAGAAGAAGCCATTCCTCCCTGAAGAATACAGCACTCAGGCAGAGTGACAGCAAATGTGGACCTATCAGCGGACTCCAGGTTCCAGCGCTTCTTCCAGACTACTGGTCCCACTGACCAGTGGGCTTTCCCTAAATGTGCCACTGTAATTTTCTTAGTGGTGGCAGCTTCTATACACTTGTCCCTGAATTCTCCCTTTCTGATCCACTTTGACAGTCAGACATGGAAAGCATCTGGAATTTTCCTGCAAACACCAACCAGCTTCCACAAATGCCTCAGCTTATCATGGCTCATGAATTTCTCTGATCCTCCAAATCCCTTAAATTACTCAGATCTTCCTTTCCACAGTACATCCTATATATATATGTGAACTCTAATTTATATTGTAAATCATCCATTTCCACAAAACATTTGCTGTTTTCCTAAGTAAACCTCATTTATGGCTGACGATGTATCATTAATGTCTAGAAATAATTGTTGGAATAGATTATTGACAGACTCTATACTCCATCAAAGGCAACAACTGTATCAAGTCATAGTTTTATTAATCTTGGTATCCCCTTTGCATTGAATAGTGCCTGGCACAAAGTCTTTAGTACACGTACATGTATCATCATGTGATTTTCTATGCTGTCCCAGCATAGTTGCTATAAATAAGCATAAATCTATGATAAACAGATTTTTTTTGCAATCAACCCTAAGAAAAGGTCAATTAAAATTATAATTCAGATAAATACATTAACATTTATTTTTTTACTTTTAGTAAGTCTAAAAATTATTGAAAAGCAACAAATTCCTAACTTCTCTTTATGACTCTTCCTATTATTCGAAGTGTCTTATTCAGTGATTTTATGACCCTAATTAATAACATTATCTAGCAGATTACATATTCATTATATGGACATATAATCACAGATACTACTCTAACTACTGATCTGACACATCACTCAACTCTCTGAATCACTTAAAAAAGTAAAATGCCCTTTTTAACTACAAAGTCCAACAATGGTCCTTTAAAAGATATTGTAACGTTGATCATTCAAGAATCCAATTTATAGTTTTTAATTGATATATAATTCACCTAATATAAAATTCACCCTGGTAGTCACATAAGTATGTTCACAAAGTAAGTATATTCAGAGATGTGCAAACATCATCACCAATGAATCTTTCATCCCTGTCCTAAAACAATTCATACTCACGGCAGTCTCTCATCATTCCCCCTTCTCAGCAGCCCCCGCTAACCACCTATATTTATCCACCTACTTTTTATTTTTAGTTTATTTAAAAAAATTATGCATGCATCTTTATTTTAACTATTTTTATTTTTATAGAATTCTTTATTCTGAACATTTCATATAAGTGAAATCATTCAACATATGACTTTTTGTGTCTAGCTTCTTTCACTAAAACAAGCTACTGCATGTTTAAAATATTTTATACTAGAACGTTTTACACATTTCCCAGAGGTAACTGAGGAAACAACAAATGGAAGTTTCTGCACTGTAAAAATGTCATTTATATCTTAAGTTGCTACATTTTGGTATTTAGTTGTCTTAATGACAAAGGGAAGAAAATAATCCAATAATGATCCTCAATATAGAGAGATTAGACATATGATAATACAATGTAGATTAGATAATAGGTCAAAGTATGGATAAACTAGTAAGAATTTAACAGCTTTGCCTCAGAAAATAAAGCCCTGGATAGTGACATCTGTATATTTATACTGATGCCATCATCAGTGGGTTGGGTTTATTAAAAAACAGCCACAGATATATGCAGCTCCTCTCCTCAAAGGGCAGTGTTGATTTAATCCCTTCACTCTAGACTTGCTTTGCAATTTGCTTTGGTGAATAGAATGCAATACAAGGGATGCTGTACAAATTTTGGTCTTGGAGGAGATTGCCATAGCTTTCTTTTATCATGAAAAGAAATGATTTGAATATGTTAAAATCTGTTCAAGTTTGTTATATATGGATTATTTGATGTCTACAAACTATGGTGGAAAATTAAACTTGTGTTGATCTTTATCAATTTGTTTAAAACCTTTGTCGCTAACATGGCCATTGACATCACACATCATTTCATTCTTGCCTAGTTCTGTCCGATCAAAGCAATTCTCATGGCATTATAGTGACATGGAGTATTCTAAGTTTCTGGTTAAAACAGAGGGTATGAAAAAAACAGTTTGGGTAGACTGAATACAAAAGTGAAGTTTGGGGGCACCTGGGTGGCTCAGTGGATTAAAGCCTCTGCCTTCGGCTCAGGTCATGATCCCAGAGTCCTGGGATCGAGCCCCGCATTGGGCTCTCTGCTCAGTGTAGAGCCTGCTTCTCTCTCTCTCTCTGCCTGCCTCTCTGCCTACTTGTGATCTCTGTCTGTCAAATAAATAAATAAATAAAATCTTAAAAAAAAAAAAAAAGTGAAGTTTGAAGCCTAATCTAGAGAAGAAGGTTCTCTTTTATATGGTGGTTCTAGAAACAATTAATTACCAATCTTCACATTTTTTCTCTATTGATTTAGCCGTGGATAGTAATTACTTTTAATTTTTTTAACTTGTCTCAAATGCAATAGCATGAAGGACAAATACTCTGAAAACCTAAGTCTACAGCATGTTGGGAAGGACCAAGAAGGCTGTGCACCAGTTATTCTGACAAGAAAAAAGGCTTGTGTGTCTGTGTGTGTGTTTTAATTTGTCAGACAGAGCGGCAGGCAGAAGCAGAGGGAGAAGCAGGCTCACCGCCAAGCAAAGAGCCCGATGTGGGACTTGATCCCAGGACGACGTGGAATCATGACCTGAGCTGATGGCAGCTGCTTAACCAACTGAGCCACCCAGGCATCCCAAGAAAAAGGGTTTTAATATCCTTAACATATCAGCTTACTCACAAACCCCCTTCTACAGAATGCATCAATCAGTGGATATCACTTTTGTAGGAGTCATGATTTGTATTCCTCAGCTCTTTTACTTCCCAGCCCTCCAATAGGTTCCGTGATAGCCTACCACTGCAAGAGAGCAGAAATCCATTCCCTGTATCTGTTCGGCTGGCTCACCACAATTTGATATTAATGTCTTTCTTTTACTTGCCACAAAGTTATTGATAATGTTACAAAATGGACAACTGCATCTTTTCAGGCAATCTGATAATTAAACAATAGGGAAAAAAACCTACCTCCTAAAAGCAAAGTAGACATATTTTACAATAAAAGCCCTAAGGCTAAGAGAAATCCTTATTTTCTCTGTTACAAAACCTATATTTTGCAAATAATGCAACTAAAGTTGCTCTAGTTTATGCTATATCTTTTTGTGATTCTTATCCTACAATAATTCATGGTTTTAAGTGAAAGTGAAATTATTTCTGGCTTCACAAATACAAGCTGTTTGTTTTTCAGTGCTAATTCATCTTTTACCCAATGTGTTCTTACTTACCAGGTAGTTAAATTGCAACAAATTTTAGATAACAAATAATGAGTCATCGTATATTTTATTTTGCATGTTAAGATTGATTAAGCATTTTTCTTTGATAATATTCCAGGACACAATTTATTTTGAAGGAGAATAACTGTTTTTTAAAGGAACATATTGAAATACTAAATAATTTCTGAGACACATAGTGTGATAGACATGCACAACATAATGTTAGAAAATTCAGGGTCATTAATATTGTAATAATATAAGGAAGAAGTCTGTCAACAGATACAACACTCGAGTCACTCAACATGGGGTCACAGTAAGGGTTTCAACTGTATGAAGGAGAAAGACAATATAGAGGCCAGTGTGACCATGACAAGCTGCAGAGATATCACAAGTTCGCTCAACTGCCAACTGCCAGCAGATATACAAATAAAGTCCCAGTTGGCCTGAAAATGATAGCGAATGTCCCCTCTTCTGAGATGCTTGAGGACTCCTCATACATTTGGGGTACATTTGAAGTATATGCTAACAAATTCAGACTACATCTATGTATAGTTACTTTTATAGAGTAGCTGTAATGATATACAGAATTTTTAAAAATTCCCACCTTTTTCCAGAACCCTAAGTGGATATTGTGTCCCATAATTATAATTGCCTATATGAACCAGAACCCTACACCCACCTGGCATGATTCAGTTCCTCAAATTGCCCCCACACTCCCCTCTCAAGTGTGGACCTTTCCTTTGCAATAAAACCTCTTCTGATTGACTCATCCTTGAATTCTTTTTTGCAATAAAGTCAAGAACCTGGCACAGACTGATGGTTAAGTTCTCAATGAGAGAGAACTCCCCAAGTCTCTGGTATCACCATGACCTAAGTTTAATCATTAGAAAAATAATGAGAGAGGGGTGCCTGGTGGTTCAGTCAGCTTAGTATCCAACTCTTGATTTTGGTTCAGGTCCTGATGTCAGGGTCCTGGGATCGAGGCCTGCGTTGGATTCCTTGCATAGTAGGGAGTCTGCTTGTCTCCTTCTCCCTCTGCCCCTCTGCCTGCTCGCTCACTCACTCTCTCTCAAATAAATAAAAAGTCCTTAAAAAGAAAAGGATATAATAAGACAAACACTAATAGAGGGAAATTTATTACATACCCATACCTGAGCACAAGTCCTCAAAACCCTCAAGGTCATCAAAATCAGAGAAGTCTGAGACACATTTATAGCCCAGAAGAGTCTAAGGAGGTATGATGTATCACATTAAGATATCCCCTGGTTTTTGAAAGTTCATATTATGCCATTTCTTTTTCTTTCTTTCTTTCTTTTTTTTTTTTAGAGACCTACATTTGTACCTGTTATCTAGAAAAAAAAAAATCCAAAGAGGATTTTTACTTTTTTTGAAAAAAGACAAAAAGCAAAAATAGTATTTAAGGTTTGTTTTGTAGCAAGCTGTTACAAAAGCAGTACATACCCTCTATGAGCACCAAGAATGGCTCTACCATGTTCCTTCCTCTGGAAAGATACTCAGCATCTCAGCATCAAGCCACCATAGCTTTGAACTGTGCCTGTGGGCACTATGCTTAATCTCCATTTACATTGTGCATCCCTTAGCAAGATGTGTCCTGAGTTATCAGAAGACCTAAGAGGTTATTTTGGGGGTCTGGGAATGCTCAAAACTGTCTCTACAAAAATTAATGACAATTGCTTCTTCATTTTATGCCATTTTGGCTTAAGCAAGGTTTCATAGGGATGCTCTACTTTTGGATGGCAAGGCAACCTGTATAAGTAGAACAGTAAAAGATCCTTTCATGGAAACTAAGACAATCTAAATAAAGCATGAACTTTAGTTAATAATATTCTTTCACTATTGGTTCATTAGTTGTGATAAATGTAACAATGGAACATAGGATAGAGGGTATGCTAGAAAAATCTCTGTAGTATCCTGACAACTTTTCTGCTAATGTAAATATATTCTTACATAAGAAAACCTGTTAAAAACTGTACTGATGTTGACCCAAGTGTATAGGTCTAGAATTTACTGGCATGAAATTAGGATAAAGTCAAGAAATTCTTTAGTGTAAACTTGCAGTTAAGGAAGAAGTTGGCTTATTGGAGGAGGGAAGAAGACAATGATTAGCAATTGTTATTAAAAAGGACACACCAGATTTTTTTTCTTTATTGTACTTTAACTTTTATTTGACAATATCTCTGACTCTATTTTTATTATTTTCCCCTGGTGTTAGAATTTTCTTTTTTACCTGAACTTTGCAGTCGTGAATTCTGATGTTAATAGATCAATATTTTATTTTTTAATTTTTAAATTAAATATAAGAACACAAGCCATTTCAAACTATGGTGCTTTTTGCTGCACTAGACAGGACAGTGTTTTCTTTTCTTTTCTTTTTTTTAAGATTTTATTTATTTATTTGATGAGAGAGAGAGAATAAGAGAGCACAAGCAGAGGCACCAGCAGAGAGGAGGGAGAAGCAGAATCTCTGCTGAGCAGGAAGCCTGATGCAGGACTTGATCCCAGGACCCCGGGATCATTACCTGAGTTGAAGGCAGAAGCTTAACCAACTGAGCTACCCGGGTACCCCAGGACTGTGTTTTCTAATTAAATATATATAAAAGATTTTATTTATTTATTTATTTATTTATTTGAGAGAGAGAGAGAAAAAAAAAGAATGAGCATGAGTTGGGGAACCGAGTTAAGATGGGGTCACTCTGGATCAGGCTTGGCCCTAACTCCAATCACCTGTCCCCAAAGAAGAAGTGACACAGACACATGAAAATACATCTATACATGGATGTAAAGGCCATGTAAAGAAGGAACAGAGATTGGACTGATGCATCTACAAACCAAGGGCTCTCTAGAAATCACCAAAAGCTACAAGAGGCATGAAAGGATTATTCCCTTGAGCCTTGGGAAGGAGAACGTATGCCCTGTTGACACTGTGATTTCAGAAATCTACCCTCCAGACCTGAGAGAATAAATTTCTCTCATTTTAAGCCACTTAGTTTATATTAGTTTGTTATGTAAGTCTAAGAAACTAATACATATGTTTACAGGTTTGTAAAAACAAAACAAAACAAAACAAAAGCAAAGACTAATAATGCATAAAAAATTTACTAGTAGGTCCTTTAGGCAAAGATTGTGCATTCTTACTTTAGAGGCTTACTTTAAAACTATTATGGGTGTGCTTAAGATGGTATTCAGTCTTGGGGTAATTTGCCCTTACTAATGTTTGACCTTTCTAGGCTTTCCTTTCAAAGCCCCAGGTGATGAATGAGCACTTTCTGTTCCAGCTAGTAAAACAACTGTCTATCACTGTGAGTTTCTTTGCACAGCCTCACGGAATGTTACCTGATGCCCATGAGGCTGGTTTAGTATTCAGCTGACTCAGTGAGGTCCCCATTTATGTTTTTAACATTGTTTCTTTCTCTCTGGAGCTCCACTTTGCAACTGAGTGGAGGCTGGTGGCTGTGCCACCTCAGCCTCCCTGAATTCTTACCATCTCAACTTAAGGGGGTTCACCATGCTCTGGTTGGGATCCCCAGCCCTGCTCCCTGGCATGGTTGTGTTATCAGGCAAGATGAAGTAAGTAAAGCTCACAACACTTCTGTGTTGCTTGCTGTTCGCTGTCTAAAAATATTTTTTTCAATGTATTTTGGCCAGTTGTTCAGCAGTATACAGCAGGAATGTAAGTCCTAGCCTGTTATTCTATCAGTGTTGGAAGTGGAAGACCACTTAACTTTTATCATTATCTTAAATGTGGGCCAGTGTATGTGAATATAATAAAAGGAGGTCTTAAAGCTAGGATATTTTAGGAGTTATTTCCTTTTTAATGCCAGAGTACCCATTCTATAAATTCTGGAAAACTTATTCCAGTCCCATATTGCTGGTTTGATGTAAAAGCACACTTCACAGGGTCGGCCAAAAAACCTCGCTCCTAAAATTACTCTTTACAACAACCCAGAGGTGCTGTAGCCTAAATCTTCCATCCAAGAAACAAAAAGTTATTTAAAAATAATTACTTGATAAACAGAGTATATAATTGGAACTAGAGAGTTATAGGAAGTTATATGCAGGTCCCCCAAATAAATTGATTAGTAAAATAACTGAACCACGTTATAATACTACATTAGCTCCTGAGGGCCTTGTTACATTATTCTGTTTATATCTCAAGACAAACAAAAAATACAACATGCCAAACTTCCTGGGTTATAGTAAAATCTGGATTTAATCTATCTTAATAAATTAAATTGGGAATTAAAGAGAAGATTGTACAATTGATGCCATAGAAATTTTTAAAAGATTATAAAGAGCCACTGTTGATAATTATATGCCTACAAGTTGGACAACCTAGAAGAACTGGATAAATACACACAAAAACCTGCCAAGACTGAATCATGAAGAAATAGAAAGCCTGGACAGACTAAAAACAAATAAGGAGATTGAATTAACATTCAGAAATTTGTCAGCAAAGAAAAGCCCTGACCAGATGGCTTCACTGGAGAATTCTTTTCAAACATTTAGAGAATTAATACCAATCCTTTTTAAACTCATCCAAAAGGGTAGAGAAGGAAACGCTTGTGAACACATTTTATGAAGTCAACATGCCCCTGATACCAAAGATAGACAAAAACACCAAAAAGAAAAATTCAGATCAATAACCCTGATGAACATGGGTACAAAAAATTTCGCAACATAATATTAGCAAAACCAAGTTAGCAGCACATTAAAGGGATCGTACACCATGATCAAGTGGGATTTATCCCTAGGCTGCAAGTATGGTTTGATATAGGGAAATCCATCAGTGTGATGCACCACATTAATAGAAAGATGGCTAAAGATCACATTACCCTCTGAGTGGACACAGAAAAATTATTTGACAAAACTCAAACAGATAATTCTGTTTCTAACAGAACTATAGTTAAGTCCTTGTCTTTCAAGAAGGCCTTTAAATAGAGACAATATTTTCTAAATAATTAGAAAATAGAAACCTAATAGTTCTTGATCTCTTTTGTATTTTTCTATCATGATGAATTATATTCATGAAGTTTATCTTCCTCATAGTATTATTGTCAATCAAGTATCACAAGGAAACATACCATTTTTTTTCTTTAAAAATTGAAGATTTTATTTTTCTGATAGCATTATATGTCATGCCTTTTAAAACCTTGGGAAATTTGGGGCACCTGGGTGGCTCAGTGGTTAAGCCTCTGCCTTCAGCTCAGGTCATGATCCTAGGGTCCTGGGATCAAGCCCCATATTGGGCTCCTTGCCTGGCTGGAAGCCTGCTTCTCCCTCTCCCACTGCTCTGCTGTGCTCCCTCTCTCTTGCTGTGTCACTTTCTGTCAAATTAATTAATTAATTAATTAATTAAAAAAACCTTGGGAAATTAAAAATAAAAATTCCTTTTTTTTTTCTTTTAAGTTTTAGGTCCATTCTCTGTTAATTGTTGCTGTATACATAACTCCTTATTGTTGCTGTCTCTCTCCATCACTCTAGACACACACACACACACACACACACACACACAAATTCTGTATTACTCAGTGTTCTGTAGAGAAACAAAATACATATGCATACATGTATATGTACATACAACACATATACATTGAAAACCTAACATAAGGAATTGACTCACATGATTATGCAGGCTGAGAAGCTTCTTAATCTGCCATATCCTCTACAAACTAGAGACCCAGGAGAGTTGATGGTATAAATTTCAATCCAAGTTTGAAGTCCTGAGAACCAGGAGCACTGATAGTGTAAGTTCCTGTTCAAGGGCCAAAGACCAACATCTGGAGCAATCAGGTGGAGAGAAAGAATTCAACTTTCTTTTTTTTGTTCTACTGGAATCCTCAATGAGTTGAATGTGGTCCCAGAAATGGCAATCTGCTTTACTTAGTCCATTAATTCAAATGTTTCTCTTTTCCTAAATCACCTTCACAGACACACCCAGTAGTAATGTTTAAACAGACATCTGGGCATTCTATGGCCTGGTCAATTTGACCCACAAAATTAACTATCTTAATATTTAATTGCACTCCTATCAATTTCTGTAATCCATAATTAATATCTAAATAAACACAGTAACAAGGATAAGTCTACCTAACCTAGTACAACTATCTCAACACAACTATTCTACACACAACTGAAAACTTACTAATGACTGAAGTTTTTTCACAACTTCAGTTGTGAACACACAACTGAAAACTTACTAACCCCATGCACAGAAGAGGTAAAATCTTTGAGTGACATTTTTGGTTATCTTATATCTTAAGTACAATTATTTAAAGTTAACAATTCTTAAATACTGTGATATACAGTAATACATCTTATGTCAGCTAATAATAGAATAAGAGAAGAAAGAAAGCTGGCAAGTTCCTGAAGGCAAGTACCTAAGCTGGTTATGATTCTTTACCTGGGACCCATCTATAAACCTTCCTGAGTCCTTAGCAATGCAGTGTCTCTTCTTGTTCCATACAAATTTTAAGATTGTTTGTTCCAGCTCTTTGAAAAATGCCGGTGGAATTTTGATCGGAATGGCATTGAAAGTATAGATTGCTCTAGGTAATATAGACATTTTAACAATATTTATTCTTCAGATCCATGAGTATGCATGGTCTTCCATCTTTTTGTGTCTTCTTCAATTTCTTTCATGAGTGTTCTGTAATTCCTTGAGTACAGATCCTTTACCTCTTTCGTTAGGTTTATTCCCAGGTACCTTATGGTTCTTGGTGCTATAGTAAATGGAATCTATTCTCTAATTTCCCTTTCTATATTTTCATTGTTAGTGTATAAGAAAGCAACTGATTTCTGTACATTGATATTGTATCCTGCCACATTACTGAATTGCTGTATGAGTTCTAGTAGTTTGGGGGTAGAGTCTTTGGGTTTTCCATATAAAGTATGTTATCTGTGAAGAGGGAGAGTTTGCCTATTTGAATACCTTTTATTTCTCTTTGTTCTCTGATTGCTGTTGCTAGGACTTCTAATCCTATGTTGAACAAGAGTGGTGAAAGTGGGCATCCTTGTGGTGTTCCTGACCTCAAAGGGAAGGCTGTGAGCTTTTCCCCATTGAGGATGATAATTGCTGTGGGTTTTTCATAGATAGATTGTATGAAGTTGAGGAATGTTCCTTCTATCCCTATACTTTGAAGCATTTTAATTAGGAATGGATGCTGCATCTTGTCAAGTGATTTTTCTGCATCAATTGAAAGGACCATGTGGTTCTTCTCTCTTCTCTTATTGATTTGTTCATTCACATAGATTCATTTGCAAATGTTGAACCACCCTTGCATCCCAGGGATAAATCCTACCGGTCATGATGGATAATCTTTTTAATGTACCATTGGATCTATTAGCTAGAAACTTGTTGAGAATCTAGGCATCCATATTCATCAGGGTTATTGGTCTGAAATTCTCCTTTTTGGTGGGATCTTTGCCTGGTTTGGGTATCATGGTAATGGAGGCTTCATAAAGTCTGGAAATTTTCCTTCTGCTTCAATTTTTTTAAATAGCTTCAGAAGAATATGTATTATTTCTTCTTTGAAACTTTGGTAGAATTCCCAGGGAATCCACCAGGTCCTGGGCTCTTGTTTTTTGGGAGGTTTTTGATCACAGTTTCAATCTCATTACTAGATATTCATCTATTCAAGTTGTCAATTCCTTCCTGATTCAGTTTTGGAAGTTTATATGTTTCCAGGAATACATCCATTGTGTCTAGGTTGCTTAATTTATTGGCATACAACTATTGATAATAATTTCTGAGGATTGTTTCTATTTCTTTGGTGTTAGTTATGGTCTCTCCCTTTTCATTCATAATTTTATTAATTTGGGTTCTCTCTCTTTTCTTTTGGATTAGTTTGGCCGATGGTTTATTGATCTTATAGATTCTTTCAGAAAACCAGCTTCTAGTTTCATTTATGTGTTCTACTATATCTCTAGTTTATATCTCATCGATCTCTGCTTTAATCTTGATTATTTCCCTTCTTGTGTGTGGGGTGGCTTAATTTATTATTTATTCTCCAGTTCTTTAAGGTGTAAAGACAGCTGGTGTTTTCTGGATTTTTCAATTTTTTCAAGTGAGGTTTGGATGACTATGTATTTTCCCTTTAGGACCGCGTTTGCTGTATCCCAAAGGTTTTGGATGAAGTGTCTTTATTCTCATTGGTTTCCATGAATTGTTTAAGTTATTCTTTGATTTCCTGGTTGATCCAAACATTCTTAAGCAAAGCGGTCTTCAGCTTCTAGGTGTTTGAATTCCTTCCAAACTTTTTCTTGTGGTTGAGTTCCAGTTTCAAAGAATTGTGATCTGAAAATATGCAGGGAATAATGTCATTATTTTGGTATTGGTTGAGTACTCACAGATAAAAGGCTGATATCCAAGATCTATAAAGAACTCCTCAAACTCAACACATACAAAACAGATAATCATGTCAAAAAATGGGCAGAAGACATGAACAGACACTTCTGTTCTGTGTCTTCTGAAGGCAATATATTGCATGAAGACATACAAATGGCTCACAGACACATGAAAAAATGTTCATCATCATTAGCCATCATGGAGATTCAAATCAAAACCAAATTGAGATACCACCTTCACAAGTTAGAATGGCCAAAATTAACAATACAGGAGCAACAAGTGTTGGAAAGGGTGTGGAGAAAGAAGAATCCCCTTACACTGTTGGTGGGAATGCAAGTTGGTGCAGCCACTTTGGAAAACAATGTGGAGATTCCTTAAGAAATTAAAAATAGAGCTTCCCTATCACCATGAAATTGCACTATTGGATATCTACCCCAAAGATACAGATGTAGTGAATAGCAGGGCCATCTGTATCCCAATGTTCATAGCAACAATGGCCACAGTCACCAAACTATGGAAAGAGCCAAAATGCCCTTCAACAGGTGAATGCATAAAGAAGATATGGTCCATATATACAATGGAATATTATGCCACCATCAGAAAGGATGAATACCCAACTTTCATATCAACATGGATGTGACTGGAGGAGATTATGCTTAGTGAACTAAGTCAAACAGAGATAGTCAATTATCATAAGGTCTTGCTTATTTGTGGAGCATAAGGAATAACACGGAGGACATGGGAAGATGGCGAAGAGAAGTGAGTTGGAAATTGGTGGGGGAGACAAACCATGAGAGACTGTGGACTCTGAGAAACTAACTGAGAGTTTTGGAGGGAAGGAGCGTGGGAGGTTGGGTGAGCCTGATGGTGGGTATTATGGAGGGCATGTATTGCCCGGAGCACTAGGTGTGGTGCATAAACAATGAATTCTGAAACATTGAAAAGAAATAAAAAATAAATTTAAAAAATCTTAAAAAAGGTAAAATAAATAAATAAGGTTAAATGAAATTTTATTTCCTAGTGCATATAAAAGTTATGTTTATACTATATTACTTCCTGCTATATGTATAATAGCATTATATATATATAATTTATTTATATATGTATGTATAATGACATATATGTATATATTTAAAATACATGGCTACATAAAAATTACTTTATTGCTTAATCAATTCAGTATTTCAGAGTTTCATTATTATTATATTTGTTTTGGTGATCTATTATGAGTGATCTTTGATGTTACTATTGTAATTGGTTTTGGGCACAATGAACCACACACATATGAGACAGTGGATTTAATTGCCAGATACTTAGTCAAGTTGTGAACATAAATGAGTTCTTTTCCCCAAAAGCAAAGTTCTTAAAGGAAATTAAAAATCCTACTTTAGTGAACAGAATAAGTGATAAGAAAGCACGACAGACTTATTGCTGATATGGAGAAAGTTTTAGTGGTCTGGTTAGATCAAATCAGCCACAACACTCCCTAAGCCAAAGGCTAATCCAGAGCAAGGACCTCACTCTCTTCAATTCTTTTAAGGCTGAGAGAGGTGTGAAGGTTGCAGGAAAAAAAAAAATTGGAAGCTAACAGAGGTCGGTTCATAAAGTTTAAGAAAAGCAACCGTCTCCAGAACATAAAAGTGCAGGGAAGCAGCAAGTGCTAATGTTGAAGCTGCAGCAAGTTCTCCAGAAATTCTAGCTAAGGTAATTCATGAAAGTGATTGAAATTTTTTTAAAAAATGGATTTTTTGGTGTAGAGGAAACAGCATTATATGGGAAATAGATGCCATCTGGGACTTTCATGCATAGAGAGAAGAAGTCAATGCCTGGCTTCAAAGCTTCCAAACACAGGCTGACTCTCTTGTTAAAGGCTAATGCAGGTTTTGACTTTAAGTTGACAGCAATGTTTGCATACCATATAAAGATCCTAAGCCCTTTAAAAATTATGCTAAGTACTCTGCCTGTGCTCTGGACTGTGTGTGTAACCAAGCCTGAATGATAACATACCTGTTAACAACATCACTTACCCAATATTTTAGAACAACCATGGAAAACGACTCCTCAGGAATTAAAAAAAAAAAAAAGATTTCTTTAAAAATAGTAGTGCTCACTGGTAATGCACATAGTCATCCAAGAGCTCTGATGGAGATGGACAATGAGTTTAATTTTTTCATGCCTGTTAACACAACATCTATTCTGCAGCCCATGGATCAAGGAGTTTATTTGACTCTCAAGTGTTATTACTTAAGAAACAAATTTTGTAAGGTCATAAAGCCAGAGATAGTGATTCCTCTAATGAATTTGAGAAGGCAATTTGAAAACCTTCTGGAAAAGATTCACTTTTCTAGATGCTATGAAGAATATGCATGATTCATGGGAAGAGGTCAAAATATCAACATGAACAGGAATTTGGAAGTAGTTGATTCCAACTCACAGGGATGATTTGGAATTGTCCAAGGCCAGGGGAGGATTTAACTGTTGATGCAGCAGACACTGCAAGAGAACTGGAAGTAAAAGTATGACTCAACTACTACGATCTCATAATAACACATTAAGGAATATGCAGTTACTTTTTATCACTGGAACAATAGAGTGGTTTCCCAAAATGGAATCTACTGGTGAAGATGCCATGAAGATTATTGAAATGGCAACAAAGGATTTTGAATATTACATAAACTTAGCTGATAAGGCAGTGGCATGGACTGAGAGAACCAGCTCCGATTTTGAAAATTTTCTGCATAAAATGGTATCAAACAACATCACGTGCTACAGATAATTTGTTCATGAAAGGAAAAATCAACTGATGCAGCAAACTTTATTATTGTCTTATTTTAATAAATTGCCAGAGTCACCCCAACCTTCAACAACCACCACCCTGATCAGTGAAAAGAAGACTCCAGTAATTAGCAAAACCTAAAAGACATGATGGGTTTACTCAAATCAAGGGAGAGAAATAAAATAAAATAAAATAAAATAAAATAAAATAACAAGTCAAGGGAGAGAAACTAAAATTTTAATCAGGCCAAAAGACCAGGGAAAACAAAACCAGGCAGCATTGCCTGTGATGATAAGCTTTCACAAAATTCAGCAACATTCACAAAAAGACCCTTGCAACACATCTTGCCATGCTCTTCAGAAGCTACTACATCCCTAAAGATGCTACCAGAAAGATGCTCTTGGGTTTTATAAAATAACAAAATATTGAAAAAAATAATGAAAAAATAAATATTTTACTTATTTTATAGAGAGAGAGAATGAGCAGGAGGGACAGAGGAAGAGGGAGAGAGAAGCTCAAGTAGACTCCCTGCTGAGTGCAGAGCCTGATGCAGGGCTTGATCTCAAGACCCTGAGATCATGACCAGAGCCAAACCAAGAGTCAGACACTTAACTAAATGAGCCACTGAGGTGACCCTAGCAAAAAAGTATTTTAAATTAAGGTATGTACATTTTTTTTTTTTGTAGGCATAGTGCTACTGAACACTTAATGCACTAGAGTATATTGTATTTGTAAATTTTCTATGTACTGTGAAACCAAAAATTTCATGGATTCACTTTATTTTTATATTTGCTTTATTGCAGTGGTCTGGTACTGAACTTGTAATATCTCTAAAGTATGTATGTATAATAGATTTTAATTTCTCCCTTTATGCATTATGATTTTAATAGACCAAACTGGCAAATGGATAATAAAACCTTGGGAATCTGATTGCTAACAATCTTTGCAGACAAACCATATTTACATGTTGCATTTAACTTCCTCCTGGTGATCTAACACCTCCTTTGTTTAAAACTATTCGCTGCTTTCTTTTGGAACTGTCTTTTAACCATAATTTTTATGCTGCAAAATGAATTGAGCCCTACCTTTTTATCCCTTCTGTGTTTTGTTTTATTTTGTTTATTTCCCCTTTGATTTACATTATTGATCTGGGGCCAACTTAATTCACTTACAGGTATATATATTTTCATTATATCATTGTAAACACTGGACTCCTTGTCTCTCTCCCTTTGGCAGTTTCATCAGCTCCTGCAATTTGCACTTCCAGGCAGGTAGTAAGAGCTGAGCAATGTAAAAAATAACAAGGACTTCTTAGAACTGGAACATGTCTTTCTTTGGAACACTATTGTTATTGTGGACAGCAACAAGGAATTTATGAATACCACTGCTATATGTTTATGATCAGATAAGCTGGGCAAATCCTGTACTATAGGACTTCAACTGAATGGTTCTCACAGATTTTGCTTTGTCAACTCCCACACTCTGCTGATATTCTGTTTATGCTTTTGGGGAACTAAAATAATAAATTTCAGCTAAAACTTTCTTTGTCCAGTTACTTAAGTATAAAGTTAGCAAAAGGTGTGTAAGAACTGATACTGAAGGGCACCTGGGTGGCTCAGTTGGTTGGATGACTGCCTTCGGCTCAGGTCATGATCCCGGAATCCTGGGATCGAGTCCCGCATCGGGCTCCCAGCTCCACGGGGAGTCTGCTTCTCTCTCTGACCTTCTCCTCGCTCATGCTCTCTCTCACTGTCTCTCTCTCAAATAAATAAATAAAAATCTTAAAAAAAAAAAAAGAACTGATACTGAAAACTACAAAATAACATTCTTGGAATGAAATGGGCCCATGATTGAATGCAATTCAGATAAAAGTCAGGAAAATGTTTTGCAGAAATTACGAAGTTACCTGATCAATTTACACAATGCAACATGGACCTAGAAATGAAAATGATCTTGAAAAATATCACCATTTTATATCCTACAATGTCTAATTACAAGTTGTAGGGATATACAGACAATAGATCAATAGAAGGAAAATGTTTTGCAGAAATTACGAAGTTACTTGATCAATTTACATAATGCAACATGGACCTAGAAATGAAAATGATCTTTAAAAATATTACCATTTTATATCCTAATGTCTAATTACAAGTTGTAGGGATAGACAGACAATAGATCAATAGAATAAAGTGTCTAAAAGTACACACACCCACATATAAACACGTATACGTTCAAAATGGAATTTTTCCAGAAAGAACTTTGAGGGAACTTTTCTGTCATGATGAATATTCTCTATTTGATGGTATGTGGTGACATGTGCAGGGTTTGCCAAATTTTAGACAACTGGAGTCTTGTGCTTCCAATCTGTATACTTTGTTTTACTTATATTTTACCTGAACTACAACAACAACAACAAAAAAAAACACAAAGTGAGCCACAATTTAAAAAAAAAAAATGTTAAATTGTAAACTATTAGAAAGATTAGAGAGTATGGGTAAACTGAATTTGGAATTTGAAATCATTTCAAAAATGTGATTTAAAAGTAATGTGATTTATAAGTAATAATAATTGGAAATTGCAGATTTGTGGTAATAGGTCATATTGTATTTCTATTCATATCTGAGTTATTTAGTTTTTTCAGTACAAAGAATAACATTATAGACTTTTGTTTACTCTATTTAAGTCTATTTAATTATATTGTTTATTTTTGCATCAAACATTTTTAAAGATCAGGAATAATTCTGATACCAGTGATGATCTTTATAGATTTCTCTTCAACTCCATCCTTCTCTCCCTATCTAGAGACTAAAAGTACATTTGGATTGCTTTATAAATTTCCTGTAACAGCCATTACATTTGTATATAATCATAACATACACAACATTTATACATACATTATACTCTAAATAAATACCATTTATATATTCCCTTCTGCATTTGCTTATGTGCTCCCCATTATCTTTATGAATTTATCCATGCATGAAACTATTTATGACTTTAACAAACAAAACACATGTAGTTCTTTCATTTCCTTTTTGTTTGGAGTACTTTGAAACTCAGTCCATACAACAAGACGAATTTCCCTAGGAATGTCAGGGACATAATGGAGGGCAAGTTCCATATTTAATCAAGTGCTCTGTTAAAATCTGGATGTGACTTTGTATCCTGCCACGTTGCTGAATTGCTGTATGAGTTCTAGTAGTTTGGGGGTGGAGTCTTTTTGGTTTTCCATATAAAGAATCAGTTCATCTGCAAAGAGAGAGAGAGTTTAACTTCTTCATTACCAATTTGCATACCTTTTATTTCCCTTTGTTGTCTGATTGCTGTTGCTAGGACTTCTAAAACTATGTTGAACAAGAGTGGTGAGAGTGGGCATCCTTGTCATGTTCCTGATCTCAACGGGAAGGATGCAAGCTTTTTCCCATTGAGGATGATATTTGCTGTGGGTCTTTCATAGATAGATTTTATGAAGTTCAGGAATGTTCCCTCTATCCCTATACTTTGAAGTGTTTTAATTAGGAACGGATGCTGGATTTTGTCAAATGCTTTTTCTGCATCAATTGAGAGGACCATGTGGTTCTTCTCTCTTCTCTTATTAATTTGTTCTATCACATTGATTGATTTGCGAATGTTGAACCATCCTTGTAGCCCAGGGATGAATCCCACCTGGTCATGGTGGATAATCTTTTTAATGTGCTGTTGGATCCTGTTTGCTAGGATCTTGTTGAGAATCTTTCTTATACACTAACAATGAAAGGGAAATTAGAGAATCGATTCCATTTACTATAGCACCAAGAACCATAAGATACCTGGGGATAAACTTAACCAAAGAGGTAAAGGATCTGTACTCAAGGAATTACAGAACACTCATGAAAGAAATTAAAGAAGACAAAAAAAGATGGAAGACCATTCCATGCTCTTGGATTGGAAGAATAAACATTGTTAAAATATCTATACTGCCTAGAGCAATCTATACTTTTAATGCTATTCCGATCAAAATTCCACCGGTATTATTCAAAGAGCTGGAGCAAATAATCCTAAAATTTGTAGGGAATCAAAAGAGACCCTGAATCACTAAGGAAATGTTGAAAAACAAAAATAAAACTGGGGGCATCATGTTACCTGATTTCAAGCTTTACTACAAAGCTGTGATCACCAAGACAGCATGGTACTGACATAAAAACAGACACATAGACCAGTGGAACAGAGTAGAGAGCCCAGATATGGGCCCTCAACTCTATGGTCAAATAATCTTAACCAAAACAGGAAAAAATATACAGTGGAAAGCAGTGGAAAAAAGACAGTCACTTCAATAAATGGTGCTGGGAAAACTGGGCAGCTATATGTAGAAGAATGAAACTTGACCATTCTCTTACACTGTACACAAAGATAAACTCGAAATGGATAAAAGACCTCAATGTGAGACAGGAATCCATCAGAACCCTAGAGGAGAATATAGGCAGTAACCTCTTCGATATCAGCCACAGCAACTTCTTTCAAGATATGTCTCCAAAGGCAAAAGAAACAAAAGCGAAGATGAACTTTTGGGATTTCATCAAAATCAAAAGCTTCTGCACAGCAAAGGAAATAGTCAAGAAAACAAAGAGGCAACCCACGGAATGGGACAAGATACTTGCAAATGACAGTACAGACAAAAGGTTGATATCCAGGATCTATAATGAACTCCTCAAACTCAACACACACAAAACAGACAATCATATCAAAAAATAGGTAGAAGATATAGACAGACACTTCTCCAATGAAGATATACAAATGGATATCAGAAACATGAAATAGAGTCACTGGTTAATAAAGAAAACAAAGTATACCAAGGTGCTTGCTGATCTATGTGCTTACTATATAACTTGCTTTGGTAATCAGTACATTTTTGCGAACACAAGGTATGGCAGTGTCACATTTTCATTGACTAACCTTTTAAATTATAGACAGACACATTTTTATGAAACACAGTGACCATTTACTCCCCAAATTTTAAGGGCCATGTAGTAGCTCCTCCAAAACCACCTAGCTGTTATTTCTGAGACCCACTTAAAAAAAGCTGTAACTAACACCCACTGCTTTGTGAATGTGCTTTTTCTATTCCTGGAACAAGATCCCTAAAGGAGATGGTTTTGATAAACACACAGAAGAAAGCACAGTTTCTGCTTGAAACACCCATTCATGAATCTTTCACTCTCCAAGCCACTGTAGTACTGTGATCAACTTTTGTCTAGAGGCATTATCTCACAGATAGCAGGATTGATAATAGCTAGACTGACGGTGGTAACCTCCTAAATGCAGCTCAGTACCATATGATACTCATTTGTGATTAATATACTCTATCAGTTGGCTAGGGCTGCCATAATAAAATACCACAGTTTGAGTGGCTTAAATCAAGAAATTAATTTTCTCACAGTCTGGAGGCTAGAAATCCATGATCAAGGTGCTGGCAGGGTTATTATCTGGTGATGTCTCTTTTCCTGGTGCAGACAGCTGCCTTCTTTCTGTGTCCTTAAATGGCCTCTATTCTGTGCACGTGTGCAGAGAGAAAGCTCTGGTGTCCCTTTCTCTTCAAATAAGGACACCCATCCTATCATATTAGCCACCCCCCATGACTTCATTTAACCTTATTTATCACCCTAAAGGCCCTATCAGAACATAGTCACATCAGAGGTTAAGGCTACAACATATAATTTTGGGGGAACACAATTCAGTCCGTCCATAATATTCAACCATATATGATTAAAATTACCAAAATTTACATGATTCACCTAGTCTGCATTATGGTTTACTTATACTATTATTTTCACCCTGATTTAGTTAGTATTTATTCAAAATAGTATATTTAATTTACTTTTTTTTTAAAAGATTTTATTTATTTATTTGTCAGAAAGAGAGTGCACACACAGACAGGGGGAGAGAGAGACGCAATCTCCTCACTGCAGCCTGATGGGATGCAGGGCTCAATCCCAGGACCCTGAGATCATGAACTGAACCAAAGGTAGACACTAAGCCCACTGAGCCCCCCAGGAGCTCCAGCTAATTTTAAAAAAGTATTTCACACTTATAACATGTTATGCTGCTCTTTCTGGACTGCATGAAACGTGAAAACTTGCATGAAATTTTTAAACTATATGTAGGTAAAAGGAATATTTGAACTTGGTCCAAGCACTAAGTGGAATTTTTAAGGGCAACTCAGTACAATATTAAAGTAAGTCCATTTACTATTGCCATTTCTTAGAAAAACACATTTTTTAAGTTCAGCAAACACTGATTTTTAGCCTATAATTTATTAATTTTAAATGATTTTGTAAAGCTTGAGTGTCTTGCTTTGAAAACAATTCCATCTAAATATTTTTAAAAATTACAGTTAAATCATAACACAACTTCTGAAATACATCAGAGTAACCACCCCTAGAGACTTGAAAATGAATTGCTTACTGTAATATTTTTAGTACATACATTAATTTTTATTTAGAAAACAGTCATATAGTGTGGGCTTCCTGCAACAGAGACCACTTCTCCCAGATGGTGGTACTGGTAGAAAAAAGTATTCACTGAACTTTCTTTCCTTGTTTACTAAGGTATTTGTTGTGACTTTAATGTTATCATTATTTGTTTCTGTTTTTTTCCTTCTGTCCTTCTGAGATCCAACTCATTATATTGTGTTCTGACAATTCTCACTGCAGGTTCCAACCTTTATAAGGAAGAACCATATAAACAATTACAAGCAGAAGACCCTTACTGTCCAGTTAGCAAGCCCTGGAAACTGAATAACAGGTTTATACTTCACTCTATGTTGCATTTATCTTTTTTTTTACTATTTTTTTCTGAATATCAAGGATGTCTTTAAAACTATGTATATGAATAGGGATTATTTAGAATTGATACATAAATGATATTAATAAGATATCTGTATTACATAGGACAGTGTTTAATCATGTGCCTTGGGGCATCTGGGTGGTTGGGTGTGTTAAGCGTCTGCCTTCAGTTCAGTTCATGATCCCAGGGTTCTGAGATCAAGCCCTGGATAGGACTCCCTGCTTAGCAGGGAGCATACTTCTCCATTTACCTGCTATTCCCTTTGTTTGTACACTCTTTCTCTAAATCTCTCTGCCAAATAAATAAATAAAATGTTAAAAAAAAATCATGTGCCCTATGTTAATATTTTCATGGAAATTATTTAGGTTGTTTTTCTAAGTCTCTTTTATAAGTTTTGTGGGCACTCAATACCTTCTGAGTTGATAAATTAACAAGATCTAATTAAATATTACCTAAGATTATGAAATTTGTAGTCATTTCAGAATAGATAAGTACTACATCAAACTAGGCTTGAAAAAAACCCTAAATATACAGTAATTGAAAAATTAGAAATGAAATCTGTCATGTTATTTCTTCCAAGAAAATGTATGCATCAAAACAAATGGCCACTAGGATAGAAAATCAACTTTAATGCAAAATATTCTAAACCTCTAAAGACAATCAAGTCAATACAATAGAAATACCATGAAAAAAAATTTTTATCAATACATACTATTAATTTTGCTTTATCTATTTTTAAAGCATAGAAATGTGCTCCATTTACAAAGAAATATTCCTCAGTTTCATTAATTGTCCACATGATTTAAAATCAATGCATGTACACACACATAAAATATAATTTATAATTATTAAAGGGAAAGATATAGCTTATACTTAGGATCATAACTGGAATGATTGACAGAGAGTATAATTAAGGAGTCATATTTCAATTACATCAGATAATATAATGCATACTTCATTATATTAGCCAGTTTGGGCTGTTATAGTAAAATCATTGACAGGTGGCTTAAACAACAGAAATTCATTTTCTCATAGTTCCAGTGTCTAGAAGTCTGAGATCAAGGTGCCAGTATGATTGGTTTCTAGTAAAGACTCTCTTCCTCTTTACTATGTCCTCACATGGTAGAGGGCGAGAACTCTAGTATCTCTTTTTCTTATAAAGGCACCAGCTGTGTTAAATTAGGGATCCCCTCCTATGACCTCATTAACTGTATTCACTTTCTCAGAATCCCTCTCCAATCTAGTTCCATGGGGGCTTATGGCTTCAACATATAAATTTTGAGATGAACACAACTCAGTCCATAGCACTCACCATTCAAATGACATACACGGTATTGTTGACAAACATATTGTGGTGCTAATGCCAGTGAACCTCAGTTCACTTCCTAAAACTTCACACACCAAAGTATTCTTTTCTTTTACGGTAATTTTGACACATAATGGCTGCTAAGAGAGCTCAAATCATTGTGGTAGAGCTGTTAAAAAAAAATGATTGCCCAATATGTTGCTTAATATTGAAAGCAATTCATGGTGCTTGGATGGTGGTGTTGGTTAACATCCAACTCTTGGTTTCAGCTCAGGTGATGATCTCAGGCTCATGAGACTGAGCCTCTCATGGGACCCTGCAATGAGCACTGAATCTGCTTGATACTCTCTCTCTCTGTCCATCTGCCCCCTTGTGCTTGTTCTCTTCTCTCTCTCTCAAAAAATTAATCTTGAGAAATATATTGAAAACATTCAAAAAGAACAATCATTAATGTCCAACTACTTGAGTTCCTTTGCATTTGTTAGAATTGAAGTAATTGATTTTTATTTTTTAAATTTTTTTGGAGTAATTCAATTTTAATATGCTTTTGTTTTGGCAGTGTGTTAATATGACCAGTGGTGCTAACCTCCAAAACACAGCTCAGTACCATATGGTACTGATTTGTAATTAACACACTGCATTAGTCTGCTAGTACAAAATGTTAATTTTTATTACAGAGTTATTTTAAAATATATAATATATGAGGCCATGCACATAAAACCTACCTTGATATATATATAGAAATATATCTCTATATACATATATCCTTGTAAGAAACTTGAATAGACATATTACTAAGAGCTCCCAGCACTATGTCCCCTTGATTAATTTTGATTTTTTTCTCTACCTTAGTCACGTCTGCTATCCCCACTTTGCTGGCTTACTCATCTTAAACATAATGGTATAGTGAATTATTTTCAATTCAGATTATGAATTAAGGATGTGAGTTCATGTTTAGACTTTGTTCTCAACAAGCTATATTAGTTCTAAAATGTCATCTTATTACTCTGATGTTATTTTCCTTGTCTTTAAAGTAAGAGAACAAGAGTGTTTTTTCCTACGTTTAATTTTGTCTTATTACAATGTCTGTCCTCTGCCCAAGAATTTGGCTATTTGAAATCTTGGTTCACTATACATGTGACTTCATTTTCTTTATCTTCCCAAGGGGGAAGTTTCTCCCCAAACAGGATTTATTTGCCACTAATCTTCTTTTATTTCAGTCTCAGAGCTTTTTCCAGCACTGAAATAAAACTATTGCCAAGCTCAAATTCTTTATCCAATGCCATATACTTACAAAGGAAAAAATAAAAGTTTAAGAGAAAACTTAAAGAATTGACCAGAGCAGACCCACACTGAATTAACATGAATATTGGGTAATTCCAGTTAGACATCTTCCATAAAAAAAACAAACAAAGCAAAACAAAACAAAACAAAAAAAACCCCAAAAACCAAAAACCAACAAACAAAAACCACTCAAGGCTCAGATGGCTTCACCAGGACATTCTATTAAACATTTAAGAAAAAATAACACTAATCCTCTACAATATAGATATTTGGCCCACTTATTATACTAATTTGTGGGGCCAGAAAATCTTCTTTTTCTTTTTTTTTTAATTTTAAAAGTTTATTTATATATTTATTTGAGAAAGAGAGTGTGAGAGAGAGAGCATGAGCAAGTGGGAGGGGCAGAGACAGAGAGAAACAGACTCCTTGCTGAGCAGGCAGCCCCATGTGGGGTTTGATACCAGGAACCCTAAGATCATGACCTGAGCTGAAGGCAGACACATAACTTTCTGAACCACCCAGGTACCCTGAGGGCCAGAAAATCTTGATAACAACTGACAATGGAGGAAAGGAAATCATTGACCAGTCATTCATATAGCCATAGATGCAAATTTGTACACAGTTTTTCAAATTTAACTGCAACAATGTATAGAAAGGTCAATTCACTTTAAGTGGGGTTATGCTAGGGAGGCAATGATAGTATCATATTTGAAAATCCAGGGGCACCTGGGTTGGTCATTCAGTTAAGTGTCTGCCTACAGTGCAGGTCATGATCCCAGGGTCCTGGGATTGAGTCCCAAGTTGGGATCCTTACTCAGCAGGGAACCTGCTTCTCCCTCTGCCTACCACTCCCCATGTTTGTGCTTTCTGTGTGTCTGTCAAATAAATAAATAAGACTAAAACAAAAGAAAAAGAAAATCCATGACATTTACCTTCATAAGTAAAAAATAAATGAACATTTAAGAGATGGGAAAAAAGGATCATTTAACATTTACTTAAAAAAATTTATTTATTTAAAAAAAAAAAACCTCTAAGCAAATAGTCATTGAAAAAAATTCCATGATGCAATAAAATATGTATACTATACTTTACAGGAAACATCATAATTTATGGTGAAATGACTTATTCTTAAAATTAGGAAGAGGACAAGTTTTCTTTTATTGCAACATATTCAACATTGTAAAACAGTTCCTAGCTTGAGTGGTAAAACAAGAAAAATAAAATGAGTGAAACTTGAAAGACAAAATAAAAGTTATTGTCAGCCAAAGACACATGTGTTAGTTATAAATTACTGAATAACATATCACAATAGAAACTGAAAACCACCATCATCATTTTATCTCTGATGGTTTCTGTTTGTTGGGAATTTGGAACAAATTGAGTAGGTGGTTCTAACTTGGGTCATCTCATGAGATATTATCCCAGATACTAGCCAGGACTACAGTTATCTGAAGACTTGACTGGGGCTGTAGGCTTGAGGTTCGAAATGGCTCACTGACAACACTGACAAACTGAGAGGCTGTTGGAAGGAGATGTTAATTTTGAACTAGCAAATATATTTCAAAATCTAGAAAAATTATTTAATGAGTCTTTCATATTTACTTTCTATATAATACTTTTTTTAAAACAATTTCTTTTTTTTTAAAGATTTTATTTATTTATTTGACAGAGAGAGATCACAAGTAGGCAGAGAGGCAGGCAGAGAGAGAGAGAGGAGGAAGCAGGCTCCCCGCTGAGCAGAGAGCCCGATGCGGGGCTCGATCCCAGGACCCTGAGATCATGACCTGAGCCGAAGACAGTGGCTTAACCCACTGAGCCACCCAGGCACCCTCTATGTAATACTTCTGATGCTGTTTAGTGTTTCCTAAATATCTGAGTTTCCTACTGCTATGCTTTCTCTTTGGCCCAAAGAATTTTATCTTATTTTTTCCTAATATTTCTTATAATACATTTTGCTAGTAGTAATACTCACAGCCTTTGTTTTTCTGAAAAAATCATGATTCTGTCACAAATTTAAACATCTTTTGTTGTATCTAGAATTTTAGGTTGATATTTTATTTTAGTATTTTAAATATATTGTTTGGTTTTCTTGAGCTTTTTTTTATACTGTTCAGGATTCACTGAGCTTCTTGGATTTGTGGATATATTTTTCATCAAACTCATAAAATTACACTGTTTTGATTGTAACTGCCTAAAGGTATATCTACTTAAATGTTTGATGTTGATGCCTGGAGTAAGTTGGCCTTTCATAAGATCTTTGTATTCAGACATTCCGGGCATGATATGAATATGCAACACTCTATGGGCAATTTCTGCTTATCAGTGTCATTCATTATCTAGGCAAAATTTTAAAAGGGCATGGAGGATTGCTATGTCATGCAAAGTATTGTTGCATCTGTGGTTGTTCCATTTCAGCGTGTCCCAGTATGACTTTATATCTCACTTGTCCCTTCTAGATGAAATGAACTCTTGTAGTGTTTAGCAAAAAGAAAACAAAAACAAGCAAACAAACATAAAACCCACCTTGTTTTGCCAACACACAGACCAGTATCTGAGCTACAATAGCTTGCTACTCATCTATGAAAGGCTCTGCCCACTTCAAATTCATACACCAGGAGGGATCCTGGGTAGTTCAGTCAGTTAAGTGTCTGTCTTCATCTCAGGTCATGATCCCATTATCCCAGAGTCCCTCATTAAGCCCATTTGAGCTTCCTGCTCTGCAAGGAGTCTGCTTCTCCCTCTCCCTCTTATCCTTCCCCCTGCTTGTGCTCTCAATCTCTGTCTCTAATGAATAAACTTTTAAAACGTTTTTTTAAAAAATGAGCATATCAAGCCTTTTATGCATCCACCATTTTGTTTATCTTAATTTTTTCTCTTACCATAAGAGTAAAAAATAAACATAACTATTTACATCCCAAGAAATAAAAATTTTGTTTGCATCATTGATTTTGTGTTATTGTATTTTTTCACTTTTTTTAAAAGGTTTTATTTATTTACTTGATGAGAGAGAGATCACAAGCAGACAGAGAGGCAGGCAGAGAGAGAAGAAGGGAAGCAGGAATCCCAGGACCCTGAGATCATGACCTGAGCCGAAGGCAGAGGCTTTAACCCACTGAACCACCCAGGCACCCCTGTATTTTTTTCACTTTGAAGGTCATTTGTTTTTAGAATTTCTCGTTCTTTCTTAAAATTTCAATTTTGTATTTCATCACTTTAGTGTAATAATACCTTGAAGTATCTGATAATCCTAAGAAATCCATGCCTCTACTCTCTTTTTTTCCTTTTGTTACTCTGTCATGGCTCATCCTTTCATTTTACTGATAAGTTTTGTTTGTGTACTGGATGTTTTCTTGAAAAGTTTTATGGATAACTGAAACTTGGCATACTATTTGTGCCCCACTATCATTTTTCTTTTTTTCTAAAAGTATCTAGTTTGGAGACACTAGTTTTGCCTGATTACTTTAATTCAGGAAGAAGTTGAAATAACTTATATCTGGACTTTTAACCCTGAAAATTTATTCTATCTCCAGTTCATCTCTACTTCTAGGGGACCAACAAAAATGTTAAGTGTTTTCCATAGACCTTACTCCTTAGTAAACTCAAAATTTCGATTTGTGTTTCTCAGCCTGTCAAAAGCTCTGCTCAGGTTATTAGCTCCTCAACTACAGCTGACAAAGTTGCCAACACCTCTGGGAAGCAATGTGCTCTTCTCTCATGGATCTTGGACCCTAATTCCACACTCCAGTGGCAGCTCTCTAATCCTTTAGAACATATCTTCAGAACTAATTTTCAGCTTTAAAAATCATTTTCAGCGTGACAGTTGATCAAGACACAAACACCAATAGTAAGAATTATGTTTTAGAAATACAGAAATTTGAAAGACAAGCCCTTATATGAGGTTTAGGAAGGCAGAGGTCACTTCTTATTCATTTTGTACATGGTATAAAATTGCCTGAAATATAGGAAATATACAATTCACTACTTTTGAGTGATTTCATAAATCAATAAAAATATCCATTTTATTTTTCACAAGGGCAAAAGAAACCATTCCAAGGGCAGAAATCTAAAACATGATAAGGATCGATATTATTAAAAATGTACATTTATTCATCCTCTTTGATTATTGTTTAACTCTCTACTTATTATTTTAATAGTTTTCTACAGGATGGCTTTGAAAATTCTTACCATCTGTACTCCAGAGACAAGTCAACTTTGAAGTAAAAATATTATTTGGTTTTATTTCTCCCAAGTAATTATAGCATCAAACTTATAAAAAAGAAATTCACTGTAGTATTTGGTTATTCCTCACATTATTTGTCACAAATAATAGTTTTCACATAAATATTTTTCCATTATCCTCAATTTAGTTAGATATTTTTTCTAAGAAATAATAAATTGGAGAAGAGAGAACTTTAAAAATACATAAAACCCAATTAATCTTAAAAGTATTGAGTTTAATTATGTGAGTGAACATTCCTTAATAAATCAAGCTGGAAATATCAAAGATGAAAAAAGAAAATACTAAAGGTAGCAATGAGTGATCAGATGAATTTTTAAATAGTAACCTTAACTCTATAATAAAATTATCCATAAAGAAAACATTGCAAATATATTTTAAAATTTTATTTCTCTAGGAGCAGAAAATATTTTGAGTAAAAAAAAAATAGCTTGCTATTATAGGAAAAGAAAATAATTATATGTGTTAAGATAATTTCAAAGCAACCATTCTTTTATGTAAAGAATGTAAGATCTATAGTCAAATTCAGCATTTAAATTCCAGTATGAATTATTCTAAATGCATTGTCTGAGAAGTTAATACTTTGAAAACTCCAAAAGATTCAATTCAGATTACTAATCAATTAATCCAACTTGTTCCCTAGATTCACCTTGCATCACTTACTCAATTATTTAGTTTAAGGCTTATGTTGAATCATCAAATTTTCTCTCTCTACTGTGTTTTTTCTACAATGTTCAAATAGGCTGTTATTTCTCCCAACTTTACAAATAAACTATCTGACTTTTTTGTTTTTGGTCAAGCAGCTAAGGAACTTAGAAGTTATAATTCCATCTTAACAAGTAAAAAGCTAAACAAACAAACTGAAAAATCAACAACTTATTTTATTTCTGTGAGAGGTGAGATCCCAGGATCCCAAAACTGGAGAGACAAACAATTGTATATAAAGTTCACAACTAACAAATATCACAATCTCCGCAGTAAACACTGTTTGGGTGGGGAAAGCTAACTGACTGACAAATTTCTAGAGGCTCGGTGAGAATAAGTCTGAGAATTTAAAGTTCCAAAAGGATCCAAGGGTCCCAAACTTCATGATGTTTACCTAAAGGAGTACTATACATACTGTAATAAATACTGAAGAATACACTTATGCATATGGCAAGGTGAGGGAAAAGGAACCATTAGAAATGTGCTAGAGCATTCTGGGTTTTTGTTTGTTTTGTTTTTTTTGTTTTTTGACAGACAGAGATCACAAGTAGACAGAGAAGCAGACAGAGAGAGGAGGAAGCAGGCTCCTAGCTGAGCAGAGAGCCCAATGCAGGGCTCGATCCCAGGACCCTGAAATCACAACTTGAGCCCAAGGCAGAGGCTTTAACCCACTGAGCCACCCAGGTGCCCCTAGAGCATTCTGTTCTTAACAAGACCTGCCCTCCAAGAGAAACTATGTTATCCAAGCCTAACCATCTTGGATTGTATCAGAATCTAACCTAGGTGAGGCAGGGTAATACCCAAGCCCATCTGGCTCTAATGTTACACAAAGTGGAAAAAAAAAAATGTCCAACTTCAGTCCCCTCTTGCCATTCTGTTCTACCTAACAGGGGAAAAACCCAGAGAGGCACTGATGAAGTTTACAATTCAGGTCATAGGTTCACCAAAAGTCTGAGACCAAATCATAGGACTGTAGAATGATTACCCATTTCACTACATTACCATGGCCTTTTTTTTCTTTAAGTTTTTATTTAAATTCCAGTTAGTTAACATACATGTGATACTAGTTTCAGGTGATCCAACACTTCCAGACAACACCCAATCCTCATCATGACAAGTGTACTCCTTAATCTCCATCACCTATTTAACCCTCACCCATCTCCCCTCTGGTAGCCATCAGTTTGTTCTCTGTAGTTGAGAGTCTGTTTCCTGCTTTGCATTTCTCTTTTATTTTCCCTATGATAATTTTTATTTCTTAAATTCCACATATGAATGAAATAATATGTTATCTGTCTTTCTCTGGCGGACTTATTTTGCTGAGCATAATACTCTCTAGCTCCATCCATGTCATTTCAAGTGACAATATTTCATTCTTTTTGATGGACGAGTAATATTCCATTATATATATATGTATAAAATGAAATATTATATAAAGATGTGGTGTGTAATATATATATTACATATATTACATATATTACATACATTACATCTGTATATATTAAGACAGAATATATAGACAGAATATATATACATTACATACATTATATATGTATACATAATGTATACATGCATTACAGAATATATATACATTACATCTGTATATATCTGTATATATTACATATATACATATATATATATTACACACCACATCTTTATATAATATATATTTCACACCACATCTTTATCTATTCATCAGCTGATGGACATTTGGACTGTTTCCATAATTTGGCCATTGTAGATAATGCTGTTGTAAACACTGGGGTGCACATATCCTTTTGAATTAGCATTTTTGTATCCTTTGGGTAAATAACTAGTAGTACAATTGTTGGATCATAGGGCAGTTCTATTTTTAACTTTTTGAGGAACCTCAAAACTGTTCTTCAAAGTGGCTGCACCAGTTTACATTCCTGCCAAAAGTGCGGGAGGCTTCCCCTTTCTCCACATCCTTGCCAACACTTGTTGTTTCTTCCGTTGTTGAATTTAGTTATTCTGACAGATGTGAGGTGGCACTATAGCCTGTTTAATGTTATTTTTCCCCAAAATGTCATTTACAATTTTCATGAAAAAATAAGATGGCATACTAATAGGCAAAAAAAAAAAAATATATATATATATATATATATAAAATTTCAAAAAGACTGAACAAAATGGAAACAAAAGTCAGATATGTCATGAATGTTAAAATTATCAGATAAGACAATTGTCGAAAAGAGTGAATAAAATGGATACCAGAGTCAGATATGGCAGGAATGTTAGAATTGTCAGACCAGGGATTTTTTTTTTTTTAATTATGATTAACATGTTAAGTACTTTAATGGAAATGTGGACAAAAAACAAGACCATATGGGTAATATAAGCAGAGAGATGAAAATTCTAGCAAAGAAGGAAAGAAGAGAGAAACTCTATTCTTGTTTCTGTTCTCAGATATAAGAAGCTGGCAAGTCACTATTCTTTCTTATCAAGTAAAAAGCAGAAAGTCAGAGAAAATGAACAACTCTTCTACAGTCTAAAAGACAGATAAGGAAACAGAGTAAACTGCTACCCCCAAAGATTTGGGAGCCCAAGAATAATTTCTTACCATATCCGGCTTGTGTGGAAAACAATTAAAAAACCAATACTGAAGTAGGAAAGTCAGAACTGGAATTGATTGATTGCTGGAGATTTGGTGTAGACAAACCTTAGAGTAAAATACTCCAAAAAGAACCTGATCAATCTCGGCACCACCCACCTACTCTACCCCCTTTTGTGAGATATACTATCATGAGCTTGAATAAAGTTCCACAGTAAATATCATAGCAACATCCCTTTGAGCTTCCAGCAAGGGAGGATGAAAAAATCATTTTGAAATATCCCAGAGTATTCTGTTCTTCTTAAGGTGCTACCTTCAGGAGGAACTAGTTAACCTGCACCTAACCTGCTGGGGTATTATCAGAGCCTAAATGACATGAAGAAGGGAATTGCCCAATTCCAGTTCATTCTAGCCATTCTCTTCCACCTGACAATGAGAAAGAGAGAAAAACAGTTGAGAAGTTTAGAGTCCAGAGGCATAGACTCAGTCAAAGATTGAAACTTAATCATAGGACCGTAGAATGCTTCCTCTCCCCAAACACTACATCATCACATTACTAAAGCCTATTTACAGCATTTCCTTTCACTCAGTATGTTTTGTCTGGGTATCAGGAAAAAATTTAAGATATCTCAAAAAACAAAATATAATTTGAAAATGGAGAACAAGCATCAGAATAAGACATGGCAGCAATGTTGGAATGATCAGAACAGAAACTTAAAACAACTATGATTAGAGGTTATGAATGAATGCCTCTAAGTCAGAATCCCACTCAGGCAGAATAATACAGAAGCATGGCACATCCCTTGGTTGACCTCTAACTGTTGGTCTAAATCATCACTACCAGTGGGTTGTCATGCACTCTTTACATGGAGAGGCATGGCGTGCTGTGTAATGGGACTGGAGTTTAGTGCTAAGAGTCCCTTGTCCAAAGAAATGAGGCATAGCTGGAGGGGTTTGTCCCTCACCCATCATGCAACACACATTTGTGGGAACCTTGTTTTAAACCATTCTTAAATGTGCTGTTTCTGAGTTAAGGTTTCATAGGTAGCAAGGCAGCTCCCTTGCTATGATCTATTAAAAGTCAGCCCTCCAAACAAAGATTTGTGAAAAGAGAGAGAGAATAAATAAATAAAACAACTATGATTGATACACTAAAGACTCTAATAGATAAATAGACAGTATGCAAGAACAGATAAGCAATGGGAGGAGGGAAATAGAAATTCTAAGAAAATAACAAAGAAAATGCTAAAAATCCAAAGTACTATAACAGAAATTTAAAATGCCTGTGACATCATTCATCTTTGTTCACAAATGGCATATTCATCTATGCAGAATATTTTTAAAAATATCAAACTTCTCAGATTAATAAATGATTATAGCAATGCTGCAGGATGTCAGGTTAATTTATAAAATCCAATTACTTTCCTTTATAAAACAATGAACAACTGGAATTTGAAATTAAACACATGATTCCATTAAAACTGAAATACTTAAAAAGAAATCTAACAAAATATGTACATTATCCATATAAAAAAACCTATAGAACTGATTAATGAATCAAAGAGAAACTAAATAAATGGAAAAATATTCTCCATCATAGAAAGGAAGACTCAGTATTGCCAAGATGTCAGTACTTATCAATTTGATCTATAGATTCAATGCCTATCAAAATCAAGTATTTTTTTATAAAGACAAAATGATTATAAATTTTATATGGAAAGGCAAAAGGCCCAGAATAATTTACATGATATTGAAGGAGAAGAATAAATTTGGAGGAATGACCTGATGCTTCTTGACTTTAAGACTTAGAGCAAAGCTATAATATCAAGACAGTATGGTATTGATGAAAAATAGACAAATAGATCAATGAAACAGAGTCGAGTCCAGGAATAGACCCACATTAATATAGCCAAATGATCTTTAACAAAAGAAAAAAAATACAGTGGAGCAAAGATAATGTTTTCAACAAAATGTGCTGGGACAACTGAATACCTTTGTCCAAAATAACGAATCTAGACATAGACCTTATAACCTTCATAAAATTAACTCAAAATGATCATAGATCTAAATGCAAAACACAATTTAATAAAACACCTAGAATAAAACTTAGGAGGAAATGCAGATTATTTTGAGTATGATGATGACTTTTTGACACATGATCTAGAGCACAATCAATGAAAGTAATCATTGACAAGCTGAATTTTATTCACATTAAAAATTTCTTCTCTGAGAAAGAAAATATCAGGAGAATGAGAAGACAAACTACACACTGAAAGAAAATATTTTCATGGACATATATGGTATAGAACCACTATAAAAATATATGAAGAATACTTAAAACTTAATAATAACAAACTAATACAATTTACAGATTGAGCCAAAGATCTTAATAGACATTTCATCAACATATACATATGGCAAATAAGCATATGGAATTTTGCTCCATATAATACATCATCAAGGCAATGTAAATTGAAACAATAATGAGATATTACCACATTACCTATTATAATAGCTAAAGTCCAAAACACCACTGATAATGCCAAATGCTAGTAGACTGTAGGGAAACAAAAACTCCCATTTACTGATGGTTGGAATACAAAATGGTACAGCCACATGGAAGATAATTTAGTGGGTCTTACAAAACCAAACATACTTTTATCATATAATCTTGTAATCATTCTCATTGGTATTTATATCCTAAATTTGAAAACCTATGTCCACAGAACAAACCACACAAAAATGTTTATAGAAACTTTATTCCTAGTTTCCAAAACTTGGAAGCAAACAAGATATCTCCCAGTTGGTAAACAGAAAGATTGTTGTACATACACAGAATTGAATAGTATCCAGCACAAAAAGAAAAATCATCATGTCGTGAAAACATGGAAACCTAAATGCCTATTATTAAGAAAAGAAGGAAACCTGAAAGGCTACATCCTGTATGATTCTGACTATATGACATTTTAAAAAAAGGTAAAAATCTCAAGATAAAAAATAATATGGGTTTCCAGGGTGTGGGGAAAGGAAGAAATGAACAGGAGAAGTAAGTACAGAAATATTAAAGGCAGAAAACTACTCTCTATGATACTATAATAGTGGAAATATTTCATTATGCATCTATCCAAACCTATAGAATGTGCACATTAAGAGTGAACCCTAAGATCAACTATCGGTTTCAGGTGATTATGCTGTGTCAATTCAGGTTGGTCAATTGCAATAAGTGCACCACTGTGGTGTAGGATGTTCATAATTGGAGAATCCCCAAGCCCTCAAGCTTGGAGACTTCTGAGCCCCACCCCAGGACTCTGCCTGCCACCCAGGAGGGAACCCTGCCATTTGGAGCTGCACAAAACCCTCTGAGCTGAGAAACCTACATACCCCCCACAACCCCCACCTTTGATGTCACCCCCCCACCCTGGTCACAAACCCAGGGCCTGAAACTCAGTCTGACTTGCTTCCTCAACTCTGTCCCTGGGGAGCTAGCCTCAGTGGGGGTTCTCGGGGGGAGCCATGTGGCCTCGGTGCTTTGTCCTTGATGGTGACAACGTGCACCTAGTGAGAAAACACTCCAAACACCCAGTGTGCATGTGGCCCAAATCGCTGCACAATGCTGGCCAATTCTCACAAGCTTTCTGCCCAAATTGATACTGATTTGGGCAGAAAGCTTGTGAGAATTGGCTGAAGATCCTGGAAAACTCATTTCTGGTAGCACAGGCCTTCAGGGGAGACAGTGGGGCCTGGTCAGTGGTCCTGAATGGTGGCGACGCAAACCCTTTAAGAAAACTCTCTCAGTGCCAGGTGCACTTGAGTCCAACTCTTGCCTCTACTCAGCCCCCTGGGGAGCCCACCTCAGTGCTGGCAGATCAGGCCTACCATGCCCCTAGGCCCTAACCCTACATTGGGTTTTCAGGCCCCCATCCCCAGAGGCATGACCCCCAAGCCCTCCACATTGGGGACCCCGGAGCCAAACCCCAGAAGTCACCTGCCAACCAGGAGGAAACCAGGACATTTGGAGCCACACAGAACCCTCAGAGCAGGAGAAACCTGCCTGCCTCCCTGAGGCCACCCCCACCTTCAGGGGCACCCATACAGTGGCCACGAACCTGGAGACTAATCTACTGTCAGACCCCCATTCTCAACTCAGCTTCCTGGGCATACTGACTCAGCGCTGGGCTCAGATTGGGCCCGCCATGCCCCTAGGCCCTAACCCTAACCCTACTGTTGGGTTTTCAGCCTTCCGTACCTGGAGGCCTGGCCCCCAAGCCATCGAAATTGGGGACTCTATAGCCACACCCCAGAACTCTGCCTGCCATCCAGGAGAAAACCGTGTCTTTTAGAGCTGCACAAAACCCTCAGAGCTGGGGAAACCTGCATAGGCCCCTAAGGCCACTCCCTACTTTCAGCAGCCCCTCAGGCTACCAACCTGGGCCCTGACGCTCAGCCTGACCCCCTCCCTCAGCTCTGTCCCCTCAGAGCTCCCCTCAGTGGGGGCCCACAGTAGAGCCGCATGGGTTCAGCCCATGGTCACTGACGTCACAACATGCACTTAGCATGAAAGTGCTCCAAATACGAGGCATGCCAGTGGCCTGAATCACCACAGAATGCTAGCTAATTCTCAAAATTTCTGCCCAAATTGATATCAGTTTGGGCAGAAAGCTCATGAGAACTGGCTGGAGACCCCCAGCAAATTTACTTATGATGACTCCTGCCTTCAAGTGAGACTTCTGTCCTGCCAGTGGTCCTGAGTGGTCATGGCCCGAACTAAGACAGAAAGCCCTCTCAAGGACAGGAATATGTGAGGCCTACCCCTCCCTTCACTAGGTCCCCTGGGGAGCCCGCCGCAGCTCCAGTAGATCAATCCTGCCATGCCCTTAGGTCTTACCCTTACCCCTACATTGGGTTTTTAGGCTTCTGTCCCCAGAGGCCTGGCCCTGAAGTCCTCAAGTTTGGGGACGTCAGAGCCACACCCCCGGAGTTCGCCTCCAACCAGGTGGAAACCATGTGGATTGGAGCTTCACAGAACACTCAGAGGGGGAGAAACTTGCATGTCACCCTGAGGCCACCCCCACCTTCGGGGCACCCCTCTCTGGGCCACCAACCTAGAGCCTGATGTCCCGCCTGACCCTCCTCAACTCAGTCCCTGGGCATCCCGCAGATTAGGCCTATCATGCCCCTAGGCCCTAACCCTAACCCTAGGTTGGGTTTTTAGCCTTCCATCCCCAGAGACCTGGACACCAAGCCCTCAAAGATGGGGACTCCCATACTGCTGGACTCTGCTTGCCACTTAAAAGGAAACCATACCATTTAGAGCTGTGCAAAACTCTCAGAGCTGGAAACCTGTATGCCACCCTGTATGCCAAACCCTCAGCAGCCCCCAAGGGCCAGAAACCCATAAACTGACTCTCAGCCTGATGCCACATCAACTCTGCCCCCAGGGATCTCACCTTAGCAGAAACCCTCAGGGGAGCCGCATGGCCTCGGTCCATGTCCCTGAGAGTCGCAACATACACCTAGCAAAAAAATCTCTCCAAATACCTGACGCACCCAAGGCCTGAATGGCCGCACAATGCTGGCCAATTCTCACAAGATTTCTGCCCAAATTGATATTGATTTGGGCTGAAACCTCATGAGAATTGGCCAAACACCCTGGAAAACTGGTTTCCCATGGCTCAGGCCTTCAGGGGAGAATCCTGGGCCTGCTGGCCCATGGTCCTGAGTGGTCGTGGCCCGAACCCTGCAAAAAAGCTCTCTCGATGCCAGGTGCAAACAAGACCAAGCCATCCCTCTACTCAGCCCCCGGGGGAGCCTGCCTTAGCTCTGGCAGATCAGGCCTGCAATGCTTGTAGGCCTTACCCCTTACCTTATGTTGGGTTTTCAGGCTTTTGTCCCCAGAGGCCTGGCCCTCAAGCCCTCCACAATGGGGATGCCAGAGCCACACCCCAGGACTCTGCCTGCCAACCAGGAGGAATCTGTGTCATTTGGAGCTGCGCAAAACCCTCAGAGCTGGAGAAAGCTACATGCCTTCCTGAGGCCACCCACACCTTCTGCACCTCCCAAGGGCCACAAACCTGGGGCCTGAAGCTCAGTCTGACTCCTCCCTGAACTCTGACCCTGGGGAGCATGTTTCATTGGGGGTCCTCAGGGGAGCCACTTGGCCTCAGTGCATGATTCCTAATAGTCGCAATATGCACCTAGCGAGAAAGCCCTCCAAACACGTGCCGTGCATGTGGCATGAATAACCGCACAATGCTGGCCAATTCTCAGGAGATTTCTGTGCAAATCGATATTGATTTGGGCAGAAAGCTCCTGAGAATTTTTGGAGACCCACAGAGAACTCACTTTCAGCAGCGTGGGACTTCAGGGGAGAAGCCTGGGCCTAGCCCGTGGTCCCAAGTTTTCATGCCCCAAAACCCTGTAAGAAAGTGCTCTCAATGCCAGGCACACATGTGGCCAAACTCTCCCTCTACTCGGCGACCTGGGGACCCCACCTTAGTGCTGGCAAAATGGGAGTGTCATGCTCCTAGGCCCTAACCCTAACCCAATGTTGGGTTTTCAGGCTTCCATCCCCAGAGGGCTGGCCCCCAAGCCTTCCACACTGGGGACACCAGAAGCACACACCAGAAGTCCACCTGCCAACCAGAAGGAAACCGTGCTGTTTGGAGCTGCACAAAACCCTCAGAGTGGGAGAAACCTGTATACTCCCTGAGGCCACCCCCACCTTCTGCACCCCCAAGGGCCACAAACCTGGGACCTGACCCCTTTTCTTAACTCTGCCCTCAGGGTGTTCACCTCCACAGGGGCCTTCAGGAGAGCTGCCAGACCTCAGCCCATGGACCCTGATGGTCACAACAAGCACTTAGCAAGAAAGAGCTCCAAACACCAGGTGTCCATGGCCCAAATTGCTGCACAACGCTGGAGACCCCTTATGAAATGGCTTTCTGGCTGCCTGGGCCTTCATGTGAGATGCCTGTACCTGGTCCGTGGTCCCAAATGGTCTCTCCCAAACCCCGTGAGTAAGTGCTCTCAAGACCCAGGCACATGCAAGACCAACCCCCGCCCCCCTACTCAGCCCCCTGGGCAGCTGCCTCAGTGCTTTCAGATAGGGCCTGCCATGACCCTAGGCCCTAACCCTAACCCTACTTTGGGTATTCAGGCTTCTGTCCCTAGAGGCTTAGCCCCCAAGCCCTATACATTGGGGAATCCAGAGCCACACCCCAGGAGTCCACCAGCCAACCAGGAGGTAATCCTGCTGTTTGGAGCTTCTCAGAACCATCAGAGTGGGAGAAACCTGTATGCCCCCCTGAGGCCACCCCCACCTTCAGGGGCACCCACACCATAGCCACTAACTGGAGTGTGATTCCATGCCAGACCCCCATCCTCAACTCAGCCCCCCACCCCGAATCCCATCTCAGTGCCCACAAATCAGGCCCGTCATGCCCTTAGGCCCTTACCCTAATGCTAGGTTAAAGAATAAATAAAGAAATTATATATAAAAAATTCATTATAAATAAATAATTTTGTTATAAATTTACATCAATGTTATTGCTAAAAAAAATTTTTGTTAATTTAAAATGGGTTTCCTTTAGTGTTTACCATTCTTGAGTATCTACTACATTCTTTAAATTAAAATGGATTGCATTTTTAGGCTCCTCTTCAATTGATATTCATAATTGAAAACATTATGTGTTATCTAAATATTTCAATACATTATCTTATTTGTTGAGGAGAAAGTCTTATTTGCTTTATACTAAATATGTCAGAAATCAATTTACAAGAAATAATCAAATTAAATCAAATCTTAGAACTAGAGTAGACTTTCACACTGTCTGGCTGAACATTCTCATTTTTCTTGAAGAAAATATTTTCAAACCCAATATTTGCTTGGATAAATATTATGAATTACAACTAGGCTATGTGTATTTATTCTTCCCATCCATTTCTATGGCCCACAGTAGCCTGTTTCTAAATTTTCCTACCCATCAACACTTAAAGTGCTGAGTTGAGGAGAACAAATGAAAGCACATGGTGGTAAAAGTAAACTGTGGTCTTCACAAAAGTTAAACTACTAAATGACCCAAATCACATAATCAATATACATAATAGCAAAATGGCAATGAAATTAATTTTTAGGAGAGGAATAAACAGCACATAATGGATGCTTGGCTTTCTTTCCAGCCATTATAACCACAGTAGAATGCTTCCTGGGTTGTACTGTCATTGGCCTTTCGAGGGAAGTCAGATCAACCAGTGCTAATTTGTTAGGCTTACAAGGACAAAGACAATTATAGTTTGGTACTTAATGCCTATTCTCAAATTAGAGGAAATAATTGAGCAAGGAAAATAGAGATAGATAGAGGCTTCTGATCTTTTTTCTAGCCTTTTCCATAGGGCCAAAACATTTCATTAACTGCACTATACAAATGTCTATGGTATCTTCCGCCAATGAAAACTAATTAAAATTTTAATATCAAACTACCCTGAGAGTGAAGATGGTCCTACTTTATTTGTCCCAACACTGTCAGCATAATTTCTTTGAAAATGAAGAGTTAATCATGTTCCTCACTGGTTTAAATTGCTTCCATACTGTCTGTTGCTTTTTAGATTTAATATCCTTTTTCCACCCAACCTCTAACCTCATCTCCCATGAAGCCAATATTCACCCTTTTCTTCTTCTGAATCAACTTGTTTTGTACATTTTCATGTCTCTAAAAATTCCAATAGCTTCCATTCCTTTCCTTTTTCTTTTACCTGAAAACACTTCTCTCCAACTCTATGTTGTATTAGTCAGTTAAATGAAATTAAGGCTAAACTAAAGTATTACTAATAATTTAAAATATTTCTTAAAAATTCATTGATTGATTTTAGAGAAGCAGGGAGAAAGAATTTTTTTTAAAGATTTTATTTATTTATTTGACAGAGAGAGATCACAAGTAGGCAGAGAGGCAGGCAGAGAGAGAGAGAGGAGGAAGCAGGCTCCCTGCTGAGCAGAGAGCCCAATGTAGGGCTCCATCCCAGGACCCTGGGATCATGACCTGAGCCAAAGGCAGAGGCTTTAACCCACTGAGCCACCCAGGTGCCCCTGCACTTTGAAATCCTTAAGCACAATTTAAAATTATAGTCTCTTTTGATGTCCATATTCAATGTGCGCAGTCAAGTAGTGTATGTCTTTAGTATATGCTTGGAAATTCATTGTTTAATGAGCTACTCAAATATTTTATATCAATTATAAGAATTAGCTCTATTCTTTTTGTCAAAAGTCACACACTGGGCGCCTGGGTGGCTCAGGGGTTAAGCCACTGCCTTCGGCTCAGGTCATGATCTCAGGGTCCTGGGATTGAGTCCCGCATCAGGCTCTCTGCTCAGCAGGGTGTCTGCTTCCTCCACTCTCTCTGCCTGCCTCTCTGCCTACTTGTGATCTCTCTCTGTCAAATAAATAAATAAAATCTTAAAAAAAAATGTCACACACTGTCTTTATAGTCTCATCACTGAAACTCCAAGCAAGGATAAAGATTTGAAGGATCTGAATAGTATTAAATATTAAATAAAACAGTCCATATATGTGAGTATAAAACAAATTTCCACTTAAATTTCACTATGAAATAGCATACTTAATTTTCTTATTTACTTGACAGTGGTCAAATCTATATAAAGTACAAATTTTAATGACAGGAAACATTTCCCTGCTGCTGAGATGTGAATGTGAATGTGATGCCTTTCAGGGGCTAAACACAATGGAGCTAGAGTATCTTGCTGTCAAATGCAGAATAATTTGATACTCAATCAAGGCTAACCAGAAGGTATTGCCATTCAAATACATTAAACAATGTGTTGGTAAGACAAAACATAACTTCCCAGTATCCAACTTGCAAGCCAGGCACTTGTAACTAGAAACTACGATCATTTTTTAATTCTCCTGCTATAACTGACTATACCATATCGCATCCACTGCTGTCAAGTGCTTCCTGAATCAATGCTCTGACCTTTAGTGAGTAACCAGCATAGAAAGAACAATTCGACGCGGGGTAGGGAGAATGAGAACAGAAAACAATATTTCCTGTGAATTTTCTAGCTGATTGATGATGCATTCACCGAGACATTGTGTCACAGGGTTTAGTTGGATGCCTAGCAGAAGCTTCCCATTTACTGGCATATCCATCCCTCACTGAGATACAAGCTACTTTTGTTACAGATTTGGGAATACTAACACAACAGGACATATTAGATTTCATTGCAATGTTATGTGTTCCTGTAGCAGTTATATTTCATTATTTTATATCCAGGCAAGATCATATTTGTGGAGCACAAAAATATTCCTTTTCATAAAATGTTTTCAAAAGCTTAATATTTATGAAGCTATTATAAAAAGGGGGGAATACTAACAAATTAAGTTTGTTTTGAATATGTATTTTAGACCCTGTTAAGGTTGAATCCCATATTATCAAACTACATTTGTGACTTTGCTGACAGATGTCTTCCTTTAGTCCACTGTGATATTAACACAGTACTGATTAACGTTCAATGTTATTGTTACTGATGTTGTAGATAAGGATAGTGTTTTCCTAATTAGAACACTATTGATTATTTACATAGAAGAAATCTGAGATTTGATTTAGGTGAAATACTCTCACTTTCGCTGTTCTCTGAAAATACTACGTCTTTAATGATTTCACATGGAATCTCCCCCTTCACACACACTTTCATCAGAGTATAGAAATGACAGAAAATGAGGACCTTCCATTGAAAAATGCACAGATGTCTTCTAATTATGTCAATAAAAGAAATTACTGAATGTTCTGCAATTCAAATCTCCAAAGTTCAACACCTCTGTTATCCCCTCTGCAATCATAAAATATAAAATGTCAAGGGCAACCAATATTAAAATTTAATAGATGATCAGAAAAAAGTCACTAAAAGCATCAGCTCCTGAAATAATGATACTTTGAGAAGTGATAAGCATTCCAAAGAATTTTACTAAAAATCATGCCTTTCATATGTTAGTTAATTTAATCATCACTTTCAAACTTTAAAAAAATATATTTTATTTATTTATTTGACAGGGAGAAACACAACTATAGAGGGAACAAAAGTAGAGGGAGTGGGAGAGGGAGAGGCCAGCTTCCTGCTGAGCAGCGAGCCCAATGTGGGGCTAGATCCCAGACCCTGGGATCATGACCTAAGCCAAAGGCAGATGCTTAACAACTGAGCCAGCCAGGTGCCCACTTTCAAACTTTTAATTCAAATATGTCATATTACCCTGAGACAAACATAAATGTTTATTTAGCTAATCATTTTGGTAGATAATTGCTTATTTTCTTTTGTGACTACATTGCATTTCAAAACCTTAACCATTAAAGCATTTCTCTTTTTTAAAAAATTTATTTATTTATTGGACAGAGGGGGAAAGAGAGCACACACATGTGCATACACGCAGGGTAAGGGGCAGTGGGAAAGAATCTTTAAACACATTCCCGCTGAGCACGGAGCCCCACACTAGGCTTAATTCCATAACCCTGAGATCATGACCTGAGCTGAAACTGAGTTGGACACTTAAACTACCGAACCACCCAAGTGCACCAACAATTAAAACATTTCTAATATTAGTTATGAAAACTTTCTGACTTGATAAATGGTGGTGTTCCAGAAAGAGGCCACTCCATTAGCATAATTCTGGGGCTTAGATTGTGGCAGCAAATTGCGACAAAGACACAGTTGAGCACGTTGGACAGGAAGTATAAAGAAAAAGCAAACCTTTGCTGAGAGAACTGAGAACATGGGACAGTTTAAACTATTTATTTATTTTTATTACAGCATAGCCAAGTCTGTCTAAACAAATGCCAACAGTAATAACAAAATTGAGCCAGTGTACATACAGCAGAGAAACACATTAAGGTTAAAAATAATGAACCAAAGGATCTCTCAATTAAAATAAAATTATCAACAATATCTATGCTCCAGATAACACTGCATTAGAAGATATAATGCAAAAGCTCTTAAAATACCAGGAAAAACAGAAATTACAAAAAGTCGCATCATGCTTTTTACCATATCCCCTTCAAAGTTCAGTTGATTAATGTTCAAAAATAAATATAATAATACAAAGTAGAACGAAATTAGAAAGATTAACAAAATAAATTCATAATATACTGCCCAAAATTTCAGTAAAACTAGAAATTAACAACAAATATATACCTAAAGAATTAGCCTTTTGAGAAAATATATTAAACAACTCTTGGAGAAAAAAGAAATCTCCATGTCAATTATAGACTTTTTAAAAATGATTTTTTAAATTGAGATGGGGATGTATTACATACATGAATTTGGTCTAAGCTTTCTTTTCATAGGAAACAATATATAGGAAGAAATTAAAATATAAAAAAAATAAAAATAAAATTTCAAAATAAGAATATAAAAATTAGAATAATAAAATAGTTTTAAAGATAGGAAGAAAGGTATTATATGAGATTTATTTGTAATTAAAAAAAGAATAAGACAACTAAGAACCAAGAAAAATATTGTAAGGATTTTTATAAAAGGCATAAGTTCTAAAATGTTTTATTGATCAAAGAAAAACTTTGAGGTGTTCCATTATCTTCCATAGATTTTAACAACTCAAAAGTTTGAAACAAAAGGGAAGTTCTTTAATTTTCTTAACAACCATAGTATAACCCTTATAGTAATACCTGACAATTATGTCACAAATTCATATTACTCAATAGTTTCAGTTGTCAATATATTTGCATATATAGTAAATATAATATTAACAAGTGCTAATTATTATAGTCAATAAATTATTACATCAGTATAGTGGCTTCCAGAAATATTAATATTGGTTCATATCAGCAGTTAATTAAAATGCTTTATTACATCAATGAATAAGAAAAATGTATATGACTGCTTTATGCTTAGTGATTTAATATCCTCAGTTTTTTTAAAAATTTAATATCCTCAGTTTTTTGAAAAATTATGAAATAACTTGTTATTCTATTATTGCTCATTTGTGAAAACTAGAGGACTTTCCACTTGGTATAAGAGAAATTCCAATTAACCAAAAATGTAAGTTCAAACAATAATTATCACACATGCAATAGATGGAAAAATTAAGTTGTACCTCTGACATGGTATCAGTGAAGCTGCTCAAACAGCTCTTTTGCTTTACTTACAAGAATATAAATTGGTGCAAATACCTTTAATGTCTGTTTGATGATGTATAACAACAGACTTTAAAAGCCGGTTGCTTTAAAACTGCTGTTCCTACTTCTTTGACTTCTTCTTGGTCTCATTTGATGTTTTGTCTTTTCTTCCATGGTCTCTAAACCTTGGCATACTTCAGTACTTTATCAGTAGACTTCCCTTGGCTACCTGCACTGACCCCTTGGTTATCACAACCACTGCATATCCCTCCACTTGATTCTATCTTTTTAAATTTCTCTCAGTAATACGACATCTGGTCTACAAAGATGTCCTACAAAACTTAGATTTATTTTTCAAATAATTTATAATTTTCAGCCTGTTATATCTTACATTTTATTTTGTCTTTATTGCTTCTATATGAAGGACAATTGTGAGGTTGATTACAAAAAGAAAAAGCATTTATTTCTCAGTAAATATTATCTCATTGGAATAGGTATTGTTCTTAAATTAGATTAATGTTATAAGATCACTCAATAAATTTCTGATCTCATTCTACTTTTTTCCTGTAGCCTTTTTTTTTTCCAGAACAGTCTTTAAATCTTTTATTTAAATTCTTGAGGTGTACATCTTAATTATACTTATAAGCTACATTTTACAATATTAAACACAGAACGATACTCAAATTCAACTTAAAGGATGAGTAAATAAGAAAATATGAATGGACAGCCGAGAAGGGAAGCACTTATGCAGGCCTCCATTGTTAAATAAATGCATCTTTTAACTGTTATTTGGGCCTATGTTTGTCAATAGACTGACAATGAAGATTATGTAACAGTCATCTTACCCAGTGCCTGGTGTAATCTTGTACATAATAGGAGTTCACTTAAATACCTTTCAATTAATAAGTTCAAGAAGAAATGATGTATATAATGAGAGGTAAAAATAACTATGATGATCCTATCTAATAGAGGCATAGTGAGAAATAAAAATAAAATATACAAACCTTTCAGGATCTATCTAGTAGAAAAAAACAATGGATATTGTTTGAAAGACAATAAGTAATCATTTAAAAAATTATTACCATTATGGGCGCCTGGGTGGCTCAGGGGGTTAAAGCCTCTGTCTTCGGCTCGGGTCATGATCCCAGGGTCCTGGGATCGAGCCCCGCATCAGGCTCTTTGCTCAGCGAGGAGCCTGCTTCCTCCTCTCTCTCTCTGCCTGCCTCTCCGCCTGCTTGTGATTTCTGTTTGTCAAATAAATAAATAAATTAATTAATTAAAAAATTATTACCATTAAATACAACATGCTTCATTATACACCAGAAAATATACCAAGACATTTATGTGGGCTCTTTTATTCCTCTAAACTCTATTTTGTTAATGAGGAGAAAGCTTAAAGATGTTAACATGTCTGAGGTGAACAATCACTAAGGGGCTGCTCAGAACATCTGTCTCTGGAGAAAATCATTTATTGTTTCTCAAGTGTTTGGACTAATTTTTTAAAATCTATTTTTCTAAATTCTTACAATGGTCAAGCTCAGATGAATTGATTAATGAATGATACATCTAACCCTATTAACATGTGAATCATTGGGCTCATAGTTTGAATAGTGAATGACAGCACCTATTGTCTGTAGGATGTAAGCCTGGAGGGGAATTTCTATTTCCATTGCACTAAATTTTGATTTTTTAAATAAGTTCAGTCTAAAACAGGAACACTATAAATACATCAAGAAAACTTACTTTAAGTTAGTTCAATTTTTATAAATATATCTGAGAGAAATAGTACCTACATAATCTCAAATAGTTTTTCATATAATACAGGAAGCGTTCTTTAATCAGAACCATGTATTTTATATACAGAATGCAGCCCATACTGTTCAGCCAGTATTCACACATTGTTAACTGAAAAGCAGTTAATATATGTGCAATTTTATTGGACAATGAGGCAGCTGCATTGCCTTGTAGTCAAAACAACAGAAAGGAATTTCACTCAGGACCATAATCACAAAGCGCAGCTTAGCAAAATTTAGAATGCAAAATAATACACGTTTCAGATCAGATCTGGGTAAATCTTCCATTTTGTTTCTGTCAATCTTCCCATCAGTTTTGTTTGAGAAAGTAAAAGAATTTTCAGGAGAATGTATTTCTGACAAAGTGGGGTTTAAGTCATCTTTCAAATCTTGTTCTTTAACCATTAATTCTCTATGTGTGATACACACACACACACACACACACACACACACACTATGGATAATGTGTGTGTGTGTGTATTTTATATATGTAACAAATTTATTGAAGATCTGTTTCTAGGTTTAATAAACTTTAGCTTACCAAAATTGACAGTTTTATATTCACCAATGCATAAGAAAGCAAATACATATTTATGGCAGTTTAAGGAGCAGGATTTCTCATACTAATCAATACCAAATCCACATTTGGATCACTTTCTGTTGTGAAATAGGTATACGGTCTGTGTCTCACCTATCTCCACCATTTACCTAACAGAGATAGGCCAGCATTTCCCAAGGATTGCTTAGAAAGGTCTCTGTCTGACATATGAATCTCCTAGTCATTACTGGTCATCACTTTCATAACATACCCTTTTCTTCTGGTTGGTCAATTCTTGGAAGTATTATAGAATTATAATTATATAATTCTGAATTATAGAAAATTCTAATTTTGAATTATAGAGAAATAAATGAGGAATATACTTTGGAAAACAGTAAGAATGTTACATATGGGAAAAAAAAAAAGGATACCAAAGTAGATGACTGTCATGCATTGTAGCTCAGAATCTTTTAACACCTATATTTACTAACTCCATTTACCAAAGTTTAAATTTATTAGTGATTTAATATTTTTTCAGATTGCTGTGGCATTTGTTTTCCTAAATGATTACACCAAGCTATTTGAATAACTCAAGGAAACTAGTGCATTTGCCATCATATTGAGGACAATTCAACATTTTAACAAAAATATATCAATCTATGTAGACCTATAAATATCTAATAGCTTTCTGGCTATGTATTAGTTCTTTATGTATTAATTCTTTACATGAAAATTTGGATACTTCTCAAAAAAAGTGAAGCACTTTCCAGTTTCTTGTTTATTCATTTAGATACTTTTAGAAAAAGTCACTTAAAGTTTGAAATATGCAACCAAATTTTTTCTGTTCCATAGTATTTATAGACAAAATTAAATGTGATCCTCACCAGGGCATGTTTCTTACAAATTTGTCTATGTAAAATAGAACAGATAATAATATAGCTTTATTGTTGCCTTCTTTCTCCCTTGAAGTATACCGTCTCATACAAAATGCTTCTAGAGTTTTAAAATCATGGATGATAAGAAATCATCATTTCTCTTATTCTCTTAGTTAGTAAATGTAATACACAGAGATGGGAAAAGAATGTTAACATGAAAAAACGTCTACTTAAGCCAGTTTCCCTTATTGCTTCTTACTTCTATTTGTGTTATTCTGTACCCTCATTTCTTCAGCTATGATGACTAAGCCAAAGCTCTTCCTTTCATTTTCTTTCTTGCTGTTTATATTTCAAATAAAAAGCAAGGAAGCAATAAATGGAAACTTAGAGGAAACCAAGAATTATCTAACACATTATTGTAGTAAGGTAAGTAACCGGTTAGATCACACTCATTGACATATTTGATAAATCTTGATCTCTCCATATATAATAATTATAAAGAAGTAGGACTTTTTAACTTTATCTCATTTTATCTATTTGAGAAAATATCTGCAATGGCAAAACAGTAATTAGTAACAATTTTCTTTAAATCTATTTCACTTATCTTCCTACCCACCTCCCTTCTGGCAACCACTACTTTGTTCTCTGTATTTGAATCTGTTTTTTGTTGTTGTTTATTTTTTCTTGAATTTGCTAGTTTGTTTCTTAAATTCCAGAAATACGTGAAATCATATGGTATTTATCTTTTTCTGTTTTATTTTGCTTAGCACTATACTCTTTAATTCTATCCATGCTGTTGCAAGTGGCAACTTTTCATTTTTTATGGCTGACTAATATTCATACATTTTTATGAATTGCTGCTTTCATCTTCTTTGGGTAAATGCCCTCTAGCAGAATTACTGGATCATATGGTAATTCTATTTTCAATTTTTTTGAGGAAACTCCATGCTGTTTCCCATGGTGGCTGTACAATTTGTCTTCCCACCAAAAGTGCACGAGGTTTCCTTTTTCTCCATGTCTTTAATGACGCTTGTTAGTTTTTGTGTTTTTGATTTTAACCATTCTGACAGGTATAAAGTGTTATCTCATTGTGACTTTAATGTACATTTAACTAATGATTAGTAATGTTGAGCTTCTTTCTGGCCATCTGTATGTCTTATTTGTAAAGATGTCCATTCAAGTCCTCTGAGCATTTTTTTTTTCCTCTGAACATTTTTAATTGGATTATATGTAGTGTTTTGGTGTTGAGTTGTAGAAGTTCTTCATATATTTTGGATATTAATGTCTTATCAGAGATATCATTTGCAAATGTCTCCTCCCATTTAATAGTTTGCTTTTTTGTTTCATTGATGGTTTCCTTCATTATGCAAAAGCTTTTTATTTTGGTGTAGTTCAATAGCTTAATCTTACTTTTGTTTTCCTTGACTGAGTAGACATATCTATAAAAATGTTTCGATAGCTGATATTAAAGAAATTACTGTCTATATTTTCTTCTCAGACTTTTACAGTTTCATGCCTTGCATTTAAGTCTTAATTTATTTTCAGTTTATTTCTGTGTATGGTGTAAGAAAGTGGTTGAGTTTCATTCTTTTGCATATAGTTGTCTAGAGACTGTTTTATGCCTATTGTATATATTTTTGACTCTTTTGTCATAGATTATTTGACCTTATAATTGTGAGTTTATTTCGGGGCTATGTATTCTACTCTATTGATCTATGTGTCTACTTTTGTGCCATTACCATTTATGTCAGTAGCAATTATTTTTTAAGTTCTATAAAAGTTCTGAAAAAAAATTCTCTCTAAATCTGTCTTTCCAAGTTCTTGGAATATTCAAAATTTAGAATAATATCCACATCATCTACGTATTTTTTTTTATTTTTTATTTTTTATAAACATATATTTTTATCCCCAGGGATACAGGTCTGTGAATCACCAGGTTTACACACTTCACAGCACTCACCAAAGCACATACCCTCCCCAATGTCCATAATCCCACCCCCTTCTCCCAAACCCCCTCCCCCCAGCAACCCTCAGTTTGTTTTGTGAGATTAAGAGTCATTTATGGTTTGTCTCCCTCCCAATTCCATCTTGTTTCATTTATTCATCTATGTATTTTAAAATATCCTGATTATCTATATATTATTGTCTTGACCAGTGAAAAATATGACAACTCCATGCTTAATAATGGAATTAATATTCTTACTTCTTAAAGATTCATTTATTATTTATTTTAGACAGAAGGAGGAGGACTTGAAAAAAAGGAAAGGAGATGCTTAAGCTGACTCCCCACTGAGCATGGAACACAACATGGGGCTCAATCCCAGGATATTGAGATCATGACCTAAGCTGAAATCAAGAGTCAGATGCTTAAGAAACTGAGCAATCCTGCATTTTATTTTTAGGTTTTTTTTTTTTCTTCTAAGATTCTATTTAAATTCTAGTTAGCTAACATATAGTGTATTATCGGTTTCAGGAGTAAAATTTAGTGATTCATCACTTACATGAAATACCCAGTGCTCATCACAAGTGCCCTCCTAATGCCCATGACCCAATTACCCTATCCTCCAACCTACCTTCCCTCCTGCAACCCTCAGTTTGTTCTCTTATGGTTTGCCCCTCTCTCTGTTTTTGTCTTATTTTATTTTTCTTTCCCTTCGGCTATGCTCATGTTTTGTTTCTTAAATTTCACATATGAGTGAAATCACATGACATTTGTCTTTGACTCACTTAGTCTGCTTAACATAACACACTCTAGCTTCATTCATGTTGTTTTAAATGGCAAGATTCCATTCTTTTTGATGGGTGGGTAGTACAAACACACACACCCCATATCTTCTTTATCCATTCACCAGTCAAAGGATGTTTGGACTGTTTCCAAATTTGGCTATTGTAGATAATGCTGCTATAAACATTGGTATGACTGTGTTCCTCAAATCAGTATTTTTATATTCTTTGGATAAATACCAATAGTGCAATTGTTGGGTCATAGAGTAACTCTATTTATAACTTTTTGAGGAACATCCATACTGTTTTCCAAAGTAACTGTGCCACTTTGCATTCCCACCCATAGTGTAAGAGGGTAAAATAGAATTGAAATTTTAAAAATCTGTTCTTTAGCCTACTCATTCAAAGAAATGAAATCCAAAAAACAAAACAAAACAAAACTTTTTAAAGATGTAGACTTTCTCCTTTTTATTGTTTTTATTTTTTTAAAGATTTTATTTATTTATTTGACTGACAGATCACAAGCAGGCAGAGAGGCAGTTAGAGAGAGAGAAGAGGAAGCAGGCTCCCCGCTGAGCAGAGAGCCTGATGGGTTCAATCCCAGGACCCTGGGATCGCGACCTGAGCTGAGGGCAGAGGCTTTAACCCACTGAGCCACTCAGGTAACTCTCTCCATTTTAGCTGGGTATGTTACATTCATTTGTGCTGTGTGTTTGTGTGTGTGTGTGTGTGTGTGGTGTGTGTGTGTGTGTGTGTGTGTATGTGTGCTGAATTCTTAGAATCATGGATACTTTCTTGCTCTTTCAGATTAAAAAAAAAAAAGTAGATAATGATCGGGCATTGGAGTGCTCAGTCAGTTGAACATCCAACTCTTGGTTTTAGCTCAGGTCATGATCTCAGGGTCCTGGGATCCAGCCCTGCATCAGGCTCCATTTTCAGTGAGGAGTCTGCTTGAGATTCTCTCTCCCTCTGCCTCTGCTCCTCCTGCTCCTGTATGCTTGCTCTCTCTCTCAAATAAGTAAATCTTTAAAAAAAAAAAAAAAAAGGTAACTTTTACATAAATTTACTCAAGCCCTAAGATTTCTAGCTTCAGGGAGAGAGTTAGTGAGACAGGATACAGACAGGATACAGTTATCCCCAGTTGTAATCACATCCTTCCTCTACCACTCATTCCAGATTCCCCTCACTCTTGACCAGCAATTTGGTAATTGCTTATCTTCAGGGATAGCTCAATTAAACAACATATACTAAACATATTATATGTCAGCTTCTGATCCAGACTATGAGTTTATATTGATGAGAAAAAGAAAGGAACTCAGACAAATTTCTGAACTAGTTTTTGTCCTACCATTTCCAATTACTTATTCCTGACCTTAGAGTGATAGGGTTTCCATGTGTTGTTTTCATATGCTTATATTTTGTCTTGCCCTACAAGTTGATACATGAAATTCTTCCAGAATTCCTTTCCCTTTTTTTTCCTTCTTGACTTAGTTATTATTTAAATGCTACTTCTGTCAGTGCCACTAGTAGTCACCCTTGTTGTTTTTTTGGATCTCTAGATTTTAGCTCTCTGGCTCTTTGAATTGAATTAACTCTGATTCCCAAAATAAAATGTTAGTAATTGTTTTTCTAGCATTTTAGTTTGGGAAACAGAGTTAATTATTTTCTGGGTTATTTTCTCTGGGTTGTGTACATCTACGTGATGATTTTTTTATGTGAACATCTACTGTTATTTTATAGTAAAAAGTATATTGTGGTTAATGAATAGCAAAACCTTTAAAAAGTTAGGGCTCTTTTTCATGTGTCTGTTGGCCATCTAGATGTCTTCTTTGCAGAAATGTTTGTTCATGTCCTCTGCCCATTTCATGATTGGATTATTTGTTCTTTGGGTGTTGAGTTTGCTAAGTTCTTTATAGATTCTGGACACTATCACTCGGCACAAGGGAAATACAAATCAAAACCACAATGAGATATCACCTCACACCAGTTAGAATGGCTAAAATCAACAAGTCAGGAAATGACAGATGCTGGTGAGCATGCGGAGAAAGGGGAACCCTCCTACACTGTTGGTGGGAATGCAAGCTGGTGCAGCCACTCTGGAAAACAGCATGGAGGTTCCTCAAAATGTTGAAAATAGAACTGCCCTATGACCCAGCAATTGCACTACTGGGTATTTACCCTAAAGATACAAACGTAGTGATCCAAAGGGGCACATGCACCCGAATATTTATAGCAGCAATGTCCACAATAGCCAAACTATGGAAAAAACCTAGATGTCCATCAACAGATGAATGGATCAAGAAGATGTGGTATATATACACAATGGAATACTATGCAGCCATTAAAAGAAATGAAATCTTGCCATTTGTGACAACATGGATGGAACTAGAGCGTATCATGCTTAGTGAAATAAGTCAAGCAGAGAAAGACAACTATCATATGATCTCCCTGATATGAGGAAGTGGTGATACAACATGGGGGCTTAAGTGGGTAGGAGAAGAATCAATGAAACAAGATGAGATTGGGAGGGAGACAAACCATAAGTGACTCTTAATCTCACAAAACAAACTGAGGGTTGCTGGGGGGAGGGGGTTTGGGAGAAGGGGGTGGGATTATGGACATTGGGGAGGGTATGTGCTTTGGTGAGTGCTGTGAAGTGTGTAAACCTGGTGATTCACAGACCTGTACCCCTGGGGATAAAAATATATGTTTATAAAAAAAAATTAAAAATTAAAAAAAAAAAAGTTAGGGCTCTCTGCTCCATGGGGAGCCTGCTTCCTTCCCTGTCTCTCTGCCTGCCTCTCTGCCTACTTGTGATCTCTGTCTGTCAAATAAATAAATAAAATCCTCTTAAAACTTTTAAAGATTTATTTATTTATTTATTTGACAGAGAGAGATCACAAGTAGGCAGAGAGGCAGGCAGAGAGTCAGAGACAGGCTGAGCAGAGAGCCTGATGTGGGACTTGATCGAAGGACCCTGAGATCATGACCTGAGCCAAAGGCAGCAGCTTAACCCATTGAGCCACCCAGGTGCCCCTTTTTAAAACTTTTAAAAAGTTAAACTGAATTGCTGCTGGAAAGGAGCTAGAGAGAATGAAGATCAAGGGTAAAGACATAACAGATGGAGCAACATCTGTGTGGAGGGCATATGATCTTGACAAAGAAGGTGCAGAGACTAAGTTCAAACACAAGAAAAAAGCCTTTTCTTTTGTTACAAAAAAATGAGAGAGTAAGAACTGTCTTGCATACAGATATACACACACACACATTTAAAATAATATATAAATATAATATATTTATTTAATATATAATGATACATATGTATATATATAAAGCTTACATAGATTATATATAAATATATATTATATATGTAAAGATATATATAAATGGGGGCATCTGAGTGGCTCAGTGGGTTAAGCCTCTGCCTTCAGCGCAGGACATGATCCCAGGGTCCTGGGATTGAGCCCCGCATCAAACTCTCTGTTCAGCAGGGAGCCGGCTTCCTCCTCTCTCTCTCTCTGCCTGCTTCTCTGCCTACTCGTGATCTTTGTCTGTCAAATAAACAAATAAAATCTTTAAAAAATAAATATATATATAAATGTGTATATATATATATATTTATATATATATATATATGGAATTTAGGAGATCCTGTATAATTACCTGAGATATAGAAATTGAGCTTGTCTGCTAAGAACCTGGGTAATTTGCTAAAAATGGAAAAACAAATTCAAAACAATTGATAAATAAATGAGAGTGCTACCAGAAAGATTACAAGGTGAGTTCAGGTTCCTGCTGAGATTGAAATCCTAGAATTTACAGTGGCATCAACTAATGAGGCTATTCGATGTTTTGTGGCAGTCTTTGCAGCACAGAGTCGCTTGCTGATAGTGACACTGTGAAAGAAATTTCAAGAAACATTTAGAAAGAGTGGAGAAATGTCTATGTGTGACTGGCAGATGTTTGTTATGCAAATACAAAATATTTAACTTTATTTTCTAGAAAACAAAGCAGAAATTTCAGCTCATCTGGCCTATAAAATAGAAGTTTTAATCAACATCAGTATATGGGTCTCCTGGGCATATAAACTTTCCTAAAAATTCATGAGTAATTTTTATTATGGTTTATAAGACTCTTACACATATACACACAACAGGATATTAACTAACAGATACATAGATTATATTTATATATAATCTATGTATCTTCTTAATGTTTGACCATCAAGAGATGCTCTTCAATTGGATATTTCTTTCAGTAATAATGTATAGCTTTTAAGAATGTTCAAGTTAAATTGTTGAGTTTTAAGTCCCAAATTCTACATTTCATTTCCGCCAGTCTTGAGAAAGAATCCATATGGAAAATAAATCTCTAATATAGACAAATGAACAATGAAACAAGCCTCTCACAGAAACCACCTTACTCCCAGCCTTGCATAGCTGAATCTAGTACATAAACCTAACACATGCGCTTGGGTATATTTCTGAAAAATGGTATCCACAGTGATATTACATTCTGAAGACCAAAAAAAAAAAAAAAAAAAAAAAAAAAAAAGGAAAGAAGATCCTCTGAAACATGATCCCAATAGATAAAAAAGTAAAGGTAAAACAGTAATAGCACAAAAACCGGTCTTAAGGTTTAACTTGCCTCAAACTTATGCACTCCTTGCTTGCTGACCTAAATCCTTTGATCTGTGGTAGAGCTAACCTACTTTCCTTGAGATTTGCAGACCGCTGGCCTTTAGGCGTGAAAGACCAGATTTCCCAGAAGGTAAGGTCCCTACTACATTCAAAGACAGCTGCCCCAGATGACAGCATGTCTATTTACAGTCAGTCAACATCTGACTAAGAGCCTGGGCACCAGCTTCTCCTAAATGTAGCCCCCATTTGTCTCCTCCCCAACCATTTCCCATGTCATTCCCCTTTATGAGGCTGATTATGAGATGATGAGAATCCTCCCCTTTTAAAATCTTGTTGCTTCACCTGGATGGGGAAAATGGTCTTTGGGACATTAGACCATTATCTTCCAGGTTTCCAGCTTCCTGACTGAAACAGCCTTTCCTTTCCTACCATCACTTGTCTCTTGAGAATTGATTCTGAAGCTAGGACCAGCAGAATCTCAGTTCAGAGCTGACTCTCTGTCAGGTAACAGAACCTGGCTCTTAACTATGAGGTGATGATGCCACCTGTCAGTAGATTAAACCTTTTACAATGAGTGTCTCAGACACATTTCAGCTAGGGAAGCTAGAGCAGCTTGTGGCGGATCGCTGCCCACAGATGAAGAGAGAAGCAAGAGCATGAGGACAAACATGAGAGAAGGAACAAATTTCCCTTCCTGTGGGGTAAGCGGGAAATTAAAAAATGAGAGAGACCATCAATGTTATCCTCCTCCTCAACATTTATTAAATCAGAGAGTAAAGAATTTGAATATTAAAAGTCCCACAGATGATTTTTAAACACATTAGCACTTGAGAACCAGAGATCTGAAGGAATAGATAATTAGCAACCCATCCAGACTGTTTCAAATAATAATGATCTAAATTACAATTTTGGCAGGTACAGAAAATAAATTAATTTATTGTCACACTATATGAATGTCTTATATCCTGATAGATATTTTGTGTTATGAAGATAAATTCTTATTCTTTAGAACACAGATGCTAACATTAATACTCTGCTGTGAAAAATTTGAGAGCCTAAAAAAAAAAGAAAAGAAAAGAAAAACTTACTCTGACAGAAAAACATCCTCTTCTTATACTAAATGAAACTCAGTGGTGCATTTTAAAATATACTAGTTGAGGGCACTTGGGTGGCTTGGCTCTGTCGTTTAAGCATCCCACTCTTGATTTCAGCTAAGGTCATGATTCCAGGGTCATGAGATCGAGCCCCATGTGCGTGGTGTGGAATCCGCTTAAGATTTTCTTTCTCTCTCTGCCCCTCCCCTCCATGCTTGCATTCTCTTTCTCTCTAAAAAATTAAAATTAAATTAAATTAAATTAAATTAAAAATTTAAGAAATAAGAATATATTAACCTTAAAAATATGAATGACATAAAATAAATAGTATTTAACGAGTGTGCTGTCGTTGAATTAGTTTAATACCACTAAAAGTAAATACAGTACTAAATAACTTGTTGCAAATTTGCAAATAACATAGACTAAATGACTAAATCACCTTTATGTTAAAAATCTATATACATAGAAACTACCAAAATGTGTCTCTTAAAATTCTGATTTATAGAGAGGTTTGCTTTATATTTTAGGAAACAAAAAGATTTACCTGTATTCATTCTCTTAAATTAATTTTTTCTAGTTTTATATGAACTTTGGCTCTTTGTCTAAAATTGTTTATGTGTAATTCACTGTATTTTACTATGTATTTTAAAACCCTTAACTTACAAGATCTGAGCTTCCTGAAATTCTTATATTTTTCGCTGATCATATTTAATTTTTTTTTCTGAAATCCCAATTTGTCCTTCCTAAGAGTGCAATAGCTATATTATAGGTTAGAGTAAACCTAAAATAAAAGCAAAAAAATATTAAAATATGAACTAAATGATAATTATGGATTAATATACTCTGTTTTTAAGGTACTTTGGAACCTTATTTGTTTGCCATAACAAATGACCACAGGCATTTATTTTCTCACAATCTGGAGACCAGAAGCCTGAAATCAAGTTATCAGCTGGGCTGTGATCCCTCCTGTCTCTAGGGAATTGATTTGGACATTTGTAAATATAGGGTCCTTGGTGCATTTGTCTCATCTATACGTGAAACAGGAAACTAGTAATATAGGTTGCACATTACCAAATGCTGTTTTGGTGATTTTTTTCCTTAATAAATAATAATAATAAATAAATAATATATAATATAATATATATAATATATAATAATGATAAATAATAATACAATAAATAAATGTTTTTAAAATCACCTTTAGACTTCTATTCCAAATTTCTAGTTCTGTAGCTGAAGATCTTTCTCTAGTTCGTACTTGATGCACAGATTTACTTATATGATTGATTCTGAAATGTATGCTGAATATGTTTGCATGGTATTAGCAATGCATTTTATTGCATTTTTTTATCATAAGCCTATGTATGTAAAAGAGAATACCAATAAGAGTCAATGTTTATTGAGCATGCGTGGTGTGCCAGACATTTTTCAAATGTTTTATTTTTTTATTTTTTTTATTTATATTAGAGGTGGGGAGAGGCAGAGGGAGAGAATCTTCAAGCAGACTCCCCAAGTTTGGAGCCAGACTCAAGGCTCAATCTCATGACCCTGAGACCATGACCTGATCTGAAATCAAGAGTCTGACACCCAACTGATTCAACCACTAAGATGCCCCTCAAATGCTTTAAATTCATTCAGTATTTAATATTTATAGCAACTCCATGTAGTAGGTGTTAAGCTTTAGAGCCCCTGCAATTATACACCACACATGTGTTAAATATGGTCATGCGGCTTTACAGAAAAGAATCCTTGGTTCACATCGTATTTGTCTGGTAGGTCAGGGACTGGCAGATTGTGGCCTGCAGACCAAATTCTACTGACTGATGCTTTTGTAAATAATAGCAACACCCATGTGTTTATGTGTCATCTGCAGTTGCCTTCTCGCTATAATGGCAGTCAAGTAGTTGCCACTGAGACAGTATGACCAGGAAAACCCCATATATTTCTAAATAGCCCTTTGCAAAAGAAGTTGGCTGATTTCTGTCCTAGATTATCATTACCCAATATAGTACAATTGACCTTTAGATTATGAAAGCTTTACTTTTTCAAATTGGTCAGAAAAAGTGAATATTTGTATGTGTTCATGGACGGTTTCATTATTCTTCCAGATATTCTAAATTCATGCTTCTAAAAACCTCTTTACTCAAGATTGATAAAAGAGGGTAAACATTTTTAAAATATTCTAGGGCAAAGAAATCATGGAAAAGTATGCTCCCCTCAGTCCACTTGTTTCGGGTAATTTGTACACTGCATTTTAAGTTGCATATGTTAAACTAATAATACGGAAAACAATTATTTTAAAGTAACTCATAATTATTTCAGAATAATTCACCTAAGCCCTTTTCCAAGAGACATATTTTATTTTTCTTATTCCTGGAGTCTGTTTTCCAAACTGCAGCCAGTTTACCACTCTGCTCAAATCTTCCAGTGATTTTCCATCTCATTCAGACTTTCCAACATCCTTTATTATGACTCAGAAACCTTAAATGATCCCTCTCCTCTATCTCTCTGATCTTGGCCAGAACTATTCACCCCTAACCTGCTGAGCCTCAGCCACTCTGGTCAGCAGGCTTAAGTCTCACACAACAGAAGTGCTCTCTCAGGGATTTGTCTCTGTGTTTCTCCACCTGGAGTTCTTGCGCCCACCCCAACCCATATCTACATGTTTACACCCTCACTTTTCTTTCCTCCAGAAGTGCCAATAGGCTTTTTCTATTTCTGTTTATAAAATAGAAATCTCCCAGTGCCTGTGTTCATTTCTGAGTTTTGCTTACTGCCATATTCCCAGCATTTGAAAAATTGAATAGAACACATAGATGTTCAGTGAATGTTCTTAATAAATAAAGGAATGAATTTAAAAAAGAATGAGAAATAACTGCATATATTGATATGAGGCATTATCTTTACCATATTGTTGGATAAGAAAACTATAGAAAAAGAAGCACAGCATGACACAATTTGTGTAAACTTATACAAAAATATATCAGTGTGTAAATACATACTGTAAATTTTATGTTATGTTTGTATTACATAAGTGTGCATAAACCTAAATACAAAGACACACCTTTATATAAGTTAATTTGAAAAGAAATAAAGAATGAGAAAAAAAAGAAAAGGAAGGAAAGATAAAAAGGTCAGGAGGGAAAGTCTGAAGAGATATAATCCAGTCCTAGCTGCAATTAGTAATGTCTGGTAGACAGGGTTTAACACGTATTTGTATGTGTGGGTATAGGCAGATTGTGATGGCAGGATACTGTAAAGCTTTTACTTTTTAATTTAGATCATACTTTACTGTTTATTTTTAAATTAAAAAATAATTATTTAATTTCATAATTTTATTACAGTCAAAAAAAAAAACCTGCAATGTTAAGCCAATGTTTCAAGTTAAATTTAACATTAGGTATATTGTTGGCTCTTAGTTTAAAATGGATACACTGTATTAAATTAACAAACATAGTTTATTATAAATATTTATTTTAAAATAAAAATTGTTGAGTTTTACCAAATACTCTTTGTGTATTTCAGGATCATGCCAAGTGTTTTTCAAAATATGCTCTCTTCTTACGACAGAGACTTACTAATAATGTTAGATGTAAATGAACTAAATAAGACCACTATTTCTGTCTAAGAAATGATCTAGTAGATGTAAACGTTTACCTCTGTCATTCACTGGAAACATTTCCGATAGTTTGGGCTTTCAAGAATGAAATTGTTTTCCAGGCTAGATGGTACTTAAGAATATACTTTTATTTTAAAAGGCAAATTCTGAATTTCAACATTAGAAAAGTATGTATACAATATAGAGTTCAAGTCATTGTAAACAGATTAGCCAAGGGTTGTGCAGTGTGCAGTGCAGATTTTAATTTACTTTTTTATTTATTTTCTCTAGAGAGGGTAGGTGGGGGAGGGCCAGAGGGCAGAGGGAGAGAAACTTCAGCAGGCTCCATGCCCAGTACAGAACGCAATGAGAGCTTGATCTCACAACCTTGAGATCATGAACTGAACCAAAATCAAGAGTCAAATTCTTGACCAACTGAGCCACCCAGGTACCCTCAGATTTTAATTGAAATGTAATTTTCCCTGGAAAAAATTAGTTTCTTGAATACAAATTCAATTTGTATTTGTTTGTATCAATTTGTTTAAATCAGCAACTTGAGCTAAGAAAACCCTTTGTTTTGCAATTTTTCTAATAGCAGAGAAGGAAAAATGATAATTTCAAAATGAAAACTTCCATATGAGATTGTTATGTTATTACCTAGATGTAAAATATATATCCCTATATATTCTGACTGATACCTAGATAATGTAGTTAGTCCGTGTCATTCTAGTCAAATGTTTTATGATACAAATAAATCATTTTCAAAATTCATTCACTCAACAAATATTTATCAAATGTTACTATCACTATAGAAACCTTGCTTTGCTATAAAAAAAAAAAAATTCAACAATGCCCTGCTTTCAAATAGCTGATGCTAGGGAAAATATGTCTCCTAAAAATAGCTGTGATAATTTATAAATATAATAGGTATGATAAATGTAATCTGAATAAAATATTAGGACAGAGTGAGTCAGGAGAGACAGACACAGACACAGAGACAGAGAAGGACAATTACAGACTAGGCAAACTTCTTCTTCTTCTTTTTATTTTTTATCTTCCTCATGCTTAAGCAATGGCCAGGCTATTTTTAATTTTTTAAAATTTGTGGCCAAAACACTTAACTTGCAATGAACTCTCTTAATTTTTCAATGTATAGTACAGTATGGGTAACTCCAGAGACAGTGTTTTACAGAAAATAGTTTTGTAGAATTCATTCATCTTGTGTGACTGCAATTTTATGCCCACTGATTAGCAACTGCCCATCTCCCCCTCCTGGTGCCAACCACCCCTCTGCTTCTCCATTCTATGAATTTGACTACTTCAAATATCTTGCACAAGTGGAAACATGCAATATTTATCTGTGGCTTATTTTACTTAGAATAACGTTCTTAGGTTTCATCTATATTGTCATGTAACACAGAATTTCCTTCTTTTTAAAAATACTAGTGTAATGGTATTCCACATTTTCTTATATATTGTTCAGTTGTTGATGAATGTTTAGGTTGTTTTCACATGGCATGAAGAGTTTTGCAAGGAATATTTGAGTGCTAATATCTCTCCAAAATCCTGATTTTAATTATTTTGGATAAATACCCAGACGCGGTATGATCATGTCGTAATTCTAGTCCTGATTTGTTGAGGAACTGCTATGCTAGTTTCCATAGCAGCTGTTCCATTCTGCATTCCCACCAGCAGTATTCAAGAGTGTCAGTTTCTCACATCCTTGCCAACAACTATTTTTTATGATAATAATCATCTTGTCAGGTGTGATTTGATATCACATTCTAGTTTTGATTTGCATTTCCCTAGTGATGAGTGATGCTGAGCATCTTTTCATATGCCCATTAGCCATTTGTAGGTCTTTTTTGGAGAATTGTAATGAAGAGAGGAAGGATTTGTTTTTTAGGACATAAAAATTACCCATGTTAGATCTTTATTCACAAGAACACTCGAGATCTATTAAAGCACTCTCCAGAAAGACTTTGACAAGAATTCCCTGAATGTAGGGTTTTGCCATGACTCTGAATCAAACTACCCTCGATGGGATCTTACCTATGCTTCTTGCTAATATGTGACTTTATGTTACTTCATCTCTCTCTGCCTCAATTATATTGTTTGTGAAATGAAACTTATAATAACACCTATACGAATATCAGTGTAAAATGAGTATATTAGATATAATATATAAACATATTAAAATGGGTATTATAATAGTCCTTGTATGTAGAATAACCTTTATAGGGTTTATCTGAGGACAAAATGAATCAACCTCTTTATTGCAGATATTGCCAAAGGACCACTATATATCATACAATCCATTTTTCTCTTATTCTTTCTTAGAAAAGAACTGCAATTAGGATAGAAACAGTAATGTACCCAGCTTAAAAAAAAAAAAAAAAGAAATTCCAGGCTCTTTCAAGAATAATGGTGACCAAATGACACAGATCTAACTAATAATATAAACAGAAACCACTGGATAAACTGCCCAAAAAGGCAATTGCAGAGAGGGTAGTAGACTCATCTGGCAGGCACTATCTTCTCCATCCTTCCCACTTGGAATACTACTGTGATATTAGGAATGATTCTTAGGACCATAAGGACAAGGGTCAAGCCTTAAGAACAATAGAGAAAACACAAAGAATCTGAACATGGATGCCATCATGGAGTTTACTTGAGCAAACCCTGGGAGGCCCACCTATAAGATGGCTTGTTTTTGTGTTCTGAAGGGAGTAAACCATCCCAAATTTGGTCTCTAATGTGCAACTGAACCAGTGATAATCAGATATGATAAGTAAGAAACTTGGAAGAGTCACGGCACTCTAAAGTTCTGTCCTTAATTTGTTTTGAAAATGTTGACACAGGTGAACTTAATGAATCCAAGGACTCTCTTTTAGTCACCTGGCTGGATAAAATGATAGGAGTGATTTGTACAAACGAAACTGTATGATGCCACATTTTCCAAACAGTAAAGATGGTAAAACAAGTTAATAAAAAATAATTGCAAATAATTGTATTTGTAATTGTTATATAGTTAAATAATGGCAACACAATTGAAACCCAAGTAACATTAATATCAATAATTCTAATGATTTATAGTAGGATTTTGTTTTTATATCCAGACCTATAGGCTATAACTTGTTTTTTGTTTCTTTTTGTTTTTTTTAATGTAATGTTTAGTTTATATGATTTTTAATCCGCCAGTTATTAAATCTTTATTGTCTATTCTGTATACATAGTCTGTATACACACACACACACATATATATATATATAGTTTATACTGTATACAGAGTAGCGGGTTAATAGCAAGGATGCTAACAAGTAGTAGTTTTGATAAATTTCTTTTTTGGAGGCAGAGGCTTTAACCCACTGAGCCACTCAGGCACCCCTTTGATAAATTTCTTGATTCAACTTCCCTGGTGGGTCTTTTTTTATAGTGAGTAGCCATTTTGCCTCTGGCACATCTGATTCTTGCATTTCAAGTATCTTCATGATTGATACCAATTACCACTAAAGAAAGTCTATGTTGATCTGAATTAATCATTGTGACAGTAAGACCCTAGTGCTCTATACATTTTCTGTTGTTATACTAACCCAAGCTTTTCTTTTCCAACCACTTCAGTATTCTACTATCTCGTAAGACAAGAGGCACCCTTTTACAGAATTTTGCCAAGGCTACAAGTAGAACATTAGAAAGTATTTCTGGGGGAACCTGGTGACTAGTGAATTAAGTGTCTCTTGATCAGAGATCAGGTCTTGATCTCAGGTTTGCGAGTTTAAGCCCTGTTTTGGGGTCTGTGTTAGGTGTGGAATCTACTTAGGGGAAAAAAAACAAAAAACAAAAAACAGTAGTTCCATATATTGGAATTAAGGGAAATCCTATAATATGTCATTAATATTTATTTGATTTTGGAAATGAGTTTATCAAACTGATAACTAGATGTGTAATAAAGGCTGGCAACAATATACCAATGCTATACATAATGATATTTATTGGTAATGATTTTTCTCATCCCAGTGAAGAAAACCCTTAAAGACATCATATTCTTTTTAACGTTCCTAATCTTTTAGAAAAATAGAACTCTGAATTACTCAATGACTTCAAAAAGCACAGCACAGAAACAGGGTTATCTTTGTCATTCAGGCAGCTGAGAGTGCAGAGTAATCAAGTAGGTACAGAGGCACACAGTTCTGCCTAATTTTACCACTAATCCTTTTTTCCCCAGTAATCTCCTGAATAATTCCCTTAATTTACATTGCTCTAAGTACTCAAAGATAGCTCTTCTCAGCCTGAAGACATATATGCCTGACAGTTTAGAAAGAATATAGCTGTGGTCTTGGATTTGCTTTATGTCCTTTAAACCTCATTTTTCCCCACATTGTTTTCAATAAGCAATTTGGTGATTTTAAAGTGGCAAAGGGTTCGGTACATAAAAGCAAAATCTCAGGAAATTAAATATTATTTAAAAATAAAATTTATAAGCAAGAATGAAAGCATAGATTATCTTTTGTTCCTGAAGTGGATGTGACCTTGAATACAAATGTATACAGGATAGATTTTAAAAAGGGGTTTTACAGAGACCTTTTTATTGTAATACAGATTTTTAAATTTTCTTGTGATCTAACTATGAAAACTTAATGTTTTGTAATTTTGTAATGTAATTAAAAAAGTAAACCAAAGTAGTAAAATTCAAACAGTCTGAACTCAGGCTTTTCCCTTTGCACACGTTCATAAAACAGCTACAGAATCTTTTTTTTTTTTTTTTTTTTTTTTAACGAAGAGATCTTAAACATAAAATGAACAACAAAACAGATGTCAAGTTACTGGCTATTCACATTAAAATGAGTATGTCCATTAATTTAAAACTTCTGTAATAATATATTTTCCATTAAAAATGGCATCATGTATTGACATTATATCATTTATCCAAAAAAGGAAGTTTAGATGATGAAAATGAACTCTGTGCATATTAGTTTTTGAAAGACTTTATGGAACCCAACAACTCCCGTTTCAACATTTTCATGTGGGTGGGTTTTAATCATTCTTGTTATCCATTGTGCATAAGATTTTGTGGCTTTTTTGGAAAAGAGTCAAATGACTTGGTATCAATTCTTTCTACCCACCCCCATACCCACACTCATCCACCAGACTTCATATTTTCCCAGTGATGCTGTACTTCCATCACAGTTTGTCATTACATGTGCTTTAGGAATTCACATGTATTCACATGTATAAAACTGACTGCTTCCCATAAGAATGGGATTTTTATTTTCCTGGTACTTTAATATCAATTAGAAGGATGTGTTATCCTCAAAGGGACAGAAGGATGAGCAAAATCTCAGATACATTTCTTCCTGAATTGTAAAATGCATTCCTTAAAATGAGAGCGATTGTTCTTGATCATCTTTTAATTATTGTTATTTTATAGAGCATGCTAAAATAAAAGTTTTCACTTTATTGTCATAGCAGTAATGTGGATAATGGTGATATATGTGATCCATAATGTCTTTCAGAAGAATAATTTCGATGTAATTCTGCATAGCACTGGAGAGACATATGACAGCTCTATTTCTATTTGTGAAGAATTATAAAGTAAGAGTTTAAAACATATGTGGAAATGAATTTTTAAAATCACATTATAAATGTTTCTTCTATCAGTAGCACTGCTTATCAAACTGCATGTAATCTACTGGCATGTGTTCAGAAGATATTTGAATTCCCTAAATATATGTGATACAAAACTTTCATATTGTAAACACCCAGAAGCAATGAAAAATGCATAACATTATATAAGGTAAACTACTAAGATCAATTTATTCTTTACAACTAATGCTTCTTTCCTTTAACAGCTTATATATAAGTTCATCTTTTAATATTTTATTGATAAGTACTCAGTCTTCAAAGTGACTCATTTGTAACCATATAGACTTTTTAAAAAAATAAAGTAACAAAACAAAATCATGCAAGAATGAAGCTAGAGTGACCTTACATATGCAACATTTAGAAGAAAAGTAAAACAACACAGTGAGAATTATTATTTTATACCACTAGTACTGGCATGGTATAGCCTTTGGTAATAACATTCTCTTGTGATTGTTTTGGTTTTGTTTCCTTTTTTTAAAAACACACAGATTCTACAAAAATGTTTATCAATTTTAAGTGCAATTTAAAAGATAACGGATATTATCTTTCATTACAAACATAACTACTATATGTATGTATGTACACATACATGTGTATATACATATATATTTTTCCTTTTCCGGAACCAAGGAAGTAGCACACTTATTATGCACTCATGTTTTTTGTAAATTTGCTTTTTGATGTTATTAACACTGCAAAAATGTGAATACTAGCTCATTTTCTCCATTTTAGTGATAACAAAAATTAATGGAACATATGTGGAACATAAGATTTTCCTAAGGGATTACATTTACCTATGTTTCATTAGTCTAATTCCATATTCTACAGAAGTGTCTCATGTCTTGCATTAGGCAATGTAGAAGAATTATATGCTTCCAGTAAATTAATGTTTTTCCATTTAGATAGTTTTATCAGTCTGGATGAAAATATGCATTTTCACAGTTATTTCAATGGACTATACCTAAAGCTGAAAGAGTCTTCTCTGTTAAAGAATGAAAATAAAAATCAATTAGTCTGATCATTCCCATCACTTTTATTTGTTATTGTGAAATTATAGAGTGTTTTGTCTAAACGTGTGGCTATTTTTTTTTTTTTTTTTTTTTTTTTTTTTAATTTTTTATTTTTTATAAACATATATTTTTATCCCCAGGGGTACAGGTCTGTGAATCACCAGGTTTACACACTTCACAGCACTCACCAAATCACATACCCTCCCCAATGTCCATAATCCCACCCCCTTCTCCAAAACCCCCTCCCCCCAGCAACCCTCAGTTTGTTGTGAGATTAAGAGTCACTTATGGTTTGTCTCCCTCCCAATCTTAATCTTGAATGAAATGCTCCTGTTTTACCTAGAGATAACTCTCTTCATCATTAGGTCCTAGTTTGCTGAGTAATTAAATTACTTTAAATTTCTATGGTTAATATAATGTATTAACTTAAACTGAATTTGCTCATACAAATACATAGTGAACTATAATCCCTATGTGTTTATTTTGTGTCTATGTGACAGATTGACTATTTACTACCTCAGAAGAGAGTCCAAACACTATTTTTCAAGGTTATTAATATCTTATGTATAACTTCTTATATATGTAGTCTTATTTATTTCCCGAAGATCACAGTCACACCACTACATATACACTCTACTCCTCTCAGTCAAACTGGGGAAAAATCAAAGTCAATGACTTTTCCACTCTCTTCCTTCAGGGTATCTTGTCCCTGAATGGGTACTTAGGAAACATGAAAAGAATGGAGTTTCAACAATTGATAAGGTAAACATATTAGAGTAAAAACATGGTATATGGCTTGCAATTACAAACAGAATGAAGATCAGAAGACAAAAAAAGAAATGTAAGAATAACCTTTCTAAAGGTTATACTTACAATAACAATTATTATTAACTGTATCATCAAATACATTAACAAATACTTTGTCTAAATTCAAAGGATAATGTAACACATAATCAATTTTTCCTTTGCTCACAAATTAAGGTTAATTCTATTTGTTAAACTTCCTATTATCCAGCACTTAATGGATTGCTCCATTTTACTAAAAAATTTTAATTAAAAAATAATACTACAGAGGCGCTTGGGTGGCTCAGTCATTATGGGTCTGCCTTCCGCTCAAGTCATCATGATCCCAGGGTCCTGGGATCAAGTCCCACATCGAGCTCCCTGCTTAGCAGGAGTCTGCTTCTCCCTGTCCCCATGTTTGTGTTCCCTCTCTCTCTGTGTCTTTCTCTGTCAAATAAATAAATTTAAAAAAATAATAACACTACAAATGTATTTTAAATTTCTGTTTTACTTTGTCTTTCAGGTTTTTAGTAGAACCTGATTAAGAGAACCGTACCTTCCTATCACAGCAATATAAATTCAACTTTAATTGATTCTTACTCTACCTTTTGAGTCAACTAGAGTCTGTTTAGTAACTGCCAGATATCAGGCTGTCTATTAAACTGGAAAAGACAAGACTACTTAATGCTATGCAAAAATGTAACTTGCCTTGACTGATTTTATTACCTGTTAAGGACATGTTATCCAAACTAGCATCCAAAGTAATCAAATACAAGGTTATACACTATTGAACTAAATGCCTCTGGTTTGACAATGGGGATAATAATAATAAGTAGTAAGCCCAAAAGCTTGTTAGTATAAGCAGGGAAAATAGAAACTCATGACAGCTGCAATGACTTCTGACACTACATAGCAGGACCGCAGGTTAAGGATGTAACTGAATTAATGTTAGTTTGCTCCTTGGTGCGTTACTGATAGAAACTGTACCAGGTAGAGTTGTCACACAAAGGAAATTTTATTTGGTTCAGATAAGGAATCACAGGATTTAATTTCCAAAGCCATGACTTCTTGAGTGGAGGTGAGTGGGTTTCTTCAATTTAGGGTTAGGATGAATACTCAGAAAGGGAGTTTTATCATCACATGTAAAGGTGGGCATAAAATTGTACGGGGTTACTTAGAAAGCATGCTTATACAGCCATCCTATGTTATTTTAATGAAACTTGTTCTCTCTGAGTGAAGACTTTAACATTATAATGAAGCAGAGTCAAGAGTAAGACAAGCAGAAAGGACTATGGGAATGTTCTGAGTTGGAGGGCTTCTTAGGTTCCTTATCTCAGGTAAGGAATGCAGGGTCTTGCTTACTTTTAAAACAGCACTGGGAGATTTACCACTGATTTACTGTCTCTGATATGGTTAGACTATTTCCTGGTCTGGTAGAGACTGTTAGTTTTTGCATACCCTTTATTCCTTTAAAATCCTTAACTATTGAGGTTTTGTAATTCTTTGTAATTGTAATAACTTCTAGAAAGTTCCTCAAGAATTGTGCCAGGACCAGTAGAGCCAGTAAGGCATAGATCATTGAAAACAGCTGGATTTCTAGAATGATTTGTCTTGTATCACAAAAGCTATGTCTTTTCTTTCTTTTTCTGGGGACCCATAACTCTTTCTGCTTATAAGGCCACAATCTTCAACAAGACTGACCTCGCTTCAAAGAGCAGGCACTAGCTCAAGTATTCCTAGGACATTTCTGACAAACTGACTATAAATCTGGGGTTTCCTACTAATCATTCAAGTATGACAATTCACTAGAAGGACTCACAAAACTCAGGAACATGCTAGACTCATGATTACAATTTTGTGAAACCAAAAAAGGACACAAAATCAGGGTCATGCATATCGTAAGGTCTAGGACAGCCCAAACTTTGAAACCTCCAGGTTCTCTTTCTTTGGAATCAAGACACATCACACATACCTCCACCTCTACCCCGCTACCTTCCACCCAATAAGTTGATGCATAATAGTATGCATAGAATATTGTTAACCAGGGAAGCTGACTTTTGTTTAATTACAAAAATAGGAAAACGTGATCATTGGTCACATAATTTGAGCTTACTCTCTAGCCCCTATCCCCTCTCAGGAAATCAGGCTAATATCACCTGTATATAAACTTCTAATTATATGGTCGTTCTTTCTGGAAGGACCAGCCCCCTATCCTGAATCATTTTGTTTGCATAAACTATCTAGGTACCCACCATGAATCAACTGTATTAGATAGACTCAGCATGATCTTAGGATCTCACTTTAAGTAACAGATAACTGTACCACTCAGGAAATAACAAGGTTTATTGTTTCCTTCCCAAAGCATGACAGTCAGCAAAATTCTTTATTGTAATTGTTACAGAGCAGATCCAGGCTTGCTTTCAGTATGGCAATGAATGGGTCTAGCTTTTCGGTCACCTAAATTTTAAAAAATGGTAAGGAGATACACTTGGCTTCTACTATCATGTCGAATTATTATACCATTCTTTCTTTTATAATAATAGTTATATTACATTTGATAGAAACATAATCTGAGTTATATTAAAACTGGTTTGCAATATATATAAGTTTTCAAAAAATCTAGCTCAAATAGTGTAATTACATTCAAGAAACAAAATCAACTTCAATAGTTTAAAAAACTACTCTTAAGGTCATGGGCTCTAAAGGTTTCTGACTTTTTGTTTTCCTTTCCATTATGCTTATCTCCAAAAAGATTGTGTTAAAATTTCTGATAGGCTTGTAAGATTAGGTGACATTTATGCTTGTGTCTTTTTTCTTTTTTAATTTATATAGTGCTCCAATGACATTCTTTATCAACAACTAAAGGGTAATATATATATATATATATATATATATATATATATATATGGAGAGAGAGAGCACGCGCGCAGAGACCTTTACTTGCAGAAAAAGAGGTGTACTTTTTTGAGGCAATGGAAGAAAAATGCTTTCATAAAAAAGCAATCTTAAGAAAACAGCAATCTCTAAAATTCATGTGACATGCTCCATAAATCACTCTAGTTCATTTTTATACTTACTTTTAAAAAAGAAAACGTCTTTAAAAATGAAATGCCTTTGTGATGTGGTAAATATTCAATTAAAACTTGGGTTTTGAAGCAGCATAAACACATGTAAACAACTTTCAAAATTTTTATCTTAAATGATATTCAAATGACATAAATAACAGTTTTTAAAAATTATTTCAGAAATAAATGTTTACTGCCTGTGCATTACTGGATGTTATTACAAAATATGATTCTCTGTATTAGCCAGTTCTCCCAAGAAACAGAACTAATGGGATATGTTTATATTGTTTATATTTATATTTATTTATATACCTATATCTGTATCTATATATAAGGAGATTTATTGTAATGAATTGACTCATGTGATTATGGAGTCTGGTAAGCCCAAAATTTGCCGTGTGGGCCAAAAGGCTAGAGATTCAGGAAAGCCAATGTAGTTCTAGACCAAAAGCTTGCAGGTAGAGACCCCAAAGAGCTGATGGTGTAGCTGAAGACCAAAAGTAATCTGTTTCAGACTTCTTTCTTGCTCAGGGAGGCCAGTCTTTTCTTCTGTATGGTACCTCAACTGATTTGAGAAGACCAATCCACACTGAGGAAATCAATCTGCTTACTGAATTGAAATTTTAATCACATTAGGAAACAAGTTCTATATTGGCACATAAAATTAACCACATTCAAATTCTCAGACTACTGAGCAATATACAGTTACCAGGATCGCTATCTTAACGCAAATATTAGGATGTAATTCTTACTTAATTTTCAGCTATTAATATTTCAATAACTAACCACTGACATCTATGTGTGTGTGTGTGTGTGTGTGTGTGTGTGAGAGAGAGAGAGAGAGAGAGAGAGAGATTGTAGATTAATTTTCTAGGGATTAAACAGTGAGAAGTGTTAGAAAACTTTTTTATTTTTTAAAAAAAACCTGTACTGGGTTTGATTTTTATAAGAAATAAATATTAAGGGGCACCTGGGTGGCTCAGTGGGTTAAGCCGCTGCCTTCGGCTCAGGTCATGATCTCAGGGTCCTGGGATCGAGTCCCACATCGGGCTCTCTGCTCGGCAGGGAGCCTGCTTCCCTCTCTCTCTCTCTCTGCCTGCCTACTTGTGATTTCTCTCTGTCAAATAAATAAATAAAATCTTAAAAAAAATTTAAAAAAGGAAATAGATATTAATTTTATATTTTTTAAAATTAGTGTACATATAATATATATAAAATAAATTCAATAGCTTTATAGAAATTGACAGTAGGATAAAAATGGTTTATTCTGTATATTATTTCAGAGTTTATGTACTAATCTTAGATACAGCATTTTATTTGCTTATCAACTCCAACCCCATATAATCAAGAAAAGTGTGGTATAAGCTATATCTGAAGTCACAAACCCAGGAGTTTGCCTGGGTTCACTTCTTACTTTGGATAAACTTTTGGATAAAATCATAGAAGCTCTCTAAACTTCAGGTACCGAATATATAGGTACACAAATAATAATGACAAACAACTCATGGTATGAAAATCAAATAAATTCACGTGTGTTAAATCATTTTGTAAACTGTGAACACATGTTAATCAATATGGGCCAAATTTATGCTTAAATTCACACAACTAATGAGTAGTTAAGCTAGGGAAAAAAATCTAGTCAGCCTGATATTTTATCTACTGCCCTTTCTTGTATAATACACACAGTTCCTGAAGATAGAATATGCCATCTTTCAAATGAGATATCAAATTGATTAATTTATTCTTAAGAATCAACAAAATATCACTAGCATGAGTAATGGTGTAGTTGTTAGTGGTGGTGATATTGGCAAACCCCAATTTACATAGTGAGAAGTGTTGCTTTTAGTTCTGAACTTGATAACTGGTTTCATCCAAAACCCATTTTTTTAAAATGATACATAATGAATGCATCCTATTTGAAAATCATTCCCAGAAGATTACTTCCTGGATGTGTATGTTTTGGGGAGTGGGTGTTAAAAAAAAAAAAAAAGCCAAGAAAACCTGCACTATAGGTAAATGTCAAATATTGAACTCTCTGTAGACCAGAATTCTGGCATAAAGTAATTTGGGAATTTGTTCATGAAGATAATAAAAGTAAACATTATATTAGAATAACTAGAATATGCATACATAAATGAAAATTATTTTTAAAGGATCAAATATGGTACTCCGTTAATAAATTTGTGATTCCAGAAAGTCCATACTATGGACAATTCTTTATGAAAATTCACTCTGGAAGGAAAATCATGTTCTTTTAGTTTTTTTTAAAAATGTCCAAGGTGCCTGGGTGGCTCAGATGGTTAAGCATCTTCCTTCAGCTTGGGTCATGTTCCCGGGGACCTGCAATGGAGCCCCGCATCGGGCCTCCTGCTCGGTGGAGAGCCTGTTTCTCCCTCTCCTTCTGCTGCTCCCTGCTTGTTCTTTTTCACTCTCTCTGTCAGATAAATAAATAAAAATCTTTTAAAAACTGTCTAAAGCAGTTTTTCATATCTTGCATCTTTAAAACCCAAATCATATAAAACCAGATCAATGTACAGTAGTACAACTGGAAGTTCAGGAACCAGATAAATATATAAAAAGATAATCTACTTAGTGACAAGGGACTTAAAGCTCTTTGTCTGTAAAATGAGGGTAGTACTTATATTTTCCTTAAAACAGTATTTTGAGCATTAAGGCAGACGATATATTAAAAATGCTTAAAGCAGTGAATGACATACTCAATAAATGTTGCCTATGATATTTAAACTTGTAAAGGAAATGTTGTGGTAGAGTCATACAACTGCATTTATGCTTCAAAGTCATCATTTGATAATGAGGTAAGTTAATTAACTAACTTGAATCTCATTTAACTCTTGAAGTTAATGGTCTTCCACCATTTCTGAAACTATAGTGCTTGGGAAATGTTAATAAAAAGAATAGCTTTTCAATAAGAACCAATTAGAAAAAGTAATTAATCTATGCTGGAAAGAATAGATGTAAAATGTTTCAGGGTCTTTATGTCTGGGTCTAATCATGTTGTTCAAAAACTACACATGTATTGAGTCAATTTAAGATGCTATTAAGCAGTATTTTCATCCTGTTGGAAAGCTTGAAAATGGACAATATAGAAAGAATGTTTGTAATTTTCATGGTATGTTGTCTTCACAACCAAACATTTTGTATAGGGTAAGTTGCAACATAACTATTTTTGTTAAACATGGGTTAAAGTTGGCAAATATATTTTTATCTGATTAAATTATAGGATGTAGGCAGTGAAAAACTGGAAAGGAAAATACCAAAGGAGAACAAATGAATGTAAGTAGAGGAAGAATTGCTTTCTATTCTTTATTTCCTTCCTTTTTTGATACCATTTTCTCTTGTGTGGCTATAATATTCTCCTGGTTTACATATATATAAATCAATATCAACTAAAATATATTTTTGTTCATACATGTGTATATACATATTACTTCTTGTCAAGAGTTTAGCTAAACTACTCCATAGTATTGCTGCCTTGGCATCATTTGTTTGGACACGTGGCCAACGGAGACCTTAGACTAACACTAACCCCTCATTCAAGTGCATGCCCCAGATAATAGCTTACAGATCACAAACAAATGTAAGTTCCTGATATGACCTCCCCAACAGTCCTTGTGATCAAAAGTCTCCTGTGCCTCCCAGGGCTTTCCGCATGTGTGTCCCTTAGATAAGACCCTCATAGAGCTTACTAAAACTCTGCTTTCTTTGATTTAAACCAACCCTTCTAGATTTGTTTCATGTACTTCCACCAGGGCCTGAAAGTAATACTTTTCTATTTCTATTTCTCTTGTGATCTTTTGTTGAATAGTGACTTACCATCAGGCTCCCTGTGATCCACATAACAAATGTCAATTTAACAAAATTATAGCTTATTCAAATATATTGTATCATGTGAAAAACATAAATGTAAAAATGTCCTTTAAATTTTTGTAACTCATTCTTCCTACACATGCAATATCACTATGCTCTTCAAAACGACAGTTAACAGTTTACTATATATTCTTTCTTACCAATTTTTTTGCATTTAAAAATATATTTATAGACATCATTTCCACTTGTATTCTTTATTTTTTTAAACATAAGTTCCTTTTGTTTTGCAACTTACTTTTTAGGATAACTCATTTGTCTTGATGATCATTTTAGCATTTATTTTCTTAATGGAACAGTGTATAGAATTTCCTGGTGTATTTGCAGAAAACTGAATATGATCCCTCAGAAGGCAGAGGTACATTCAGTAGTAGACAGAGAACATCCCAACATATCAACAGAAAGCATCTCTGAAAATTAGAGGGCTAAAAAGTGTGGGCAGCACAGGTAAGCTTTCGACACTGGTTTTCAAAATATGTAAGGCACACTGAGCAATAGGAAATGTGGATTTAGAGCAATTGCTATTAAATAAATCATTTGAGGCTGTTAGGAGATTGAGTATCTCATATATCAACTTGTTCAAGTTTTATAAGGCCCTAAATAACAATTTTAAGTAGAGCAATTAATTCTTTTCTTCATTAACTTTAATTATGCTTGGAAGCCTAGAAATCTTGGAGCAACCTCAAAAAACAAGCCTGCTTACTAAGTGGCTATTTCCAAGTTCTCACAAATCACTGTGAAAGCAAAACCATCAGTGTGGGCCTCATTAAGAAGAAAAATAAAGAAACCATAGGAATTTACATAAAGTATACTAGTTTAAGTTTACAATCAAATATTGAAAAATTGAGGGGCGCCTGGGTGGCTCAGTGGGTTAAGCCACTGCCTTCGGCTCAGGTCATGATCTCAGGGTCCTGGGATCAAGTCCCGCATCGGGCTCTCTGCTCAGCAGGGAGCCTGCTTCCTTCTCTCTCTCTCTCTGCCTGTCTCTCAGTGTACTTGTAATTTCTCTCTGTCAAATAAATAAATAAAATCTTTTAAAAAAATATATTGAAAAATTGAAACAAAGGAAGTAACAACTAATTTCACACTGCCCTACTACTCTTAATACATAATTCTATGTAATAACATATATTAATAACATTAATAATATGTAATTCTATGCATTAACATATATTAAATACATATATTTATTATAGTAACTTTCTAAAAAAATAATATCTTGAAGATGATGTTTAAGTGGCATCTAACAGGTATTCACAATGCACAACTTATTAATGACAATGCATTTCCACTATGATAATCACCACAAATAGAATACTTTGTTCTTATTAAATGTTATTAACATTAATACATTTATCTCTGTATTAATGTATTAAAAAGATTTTGGTTAGTTATTGCATTTAAATATTATTAATATGCTTGAATAATTTTCTTATTTAGTTTATATTATCTCATATTGAATCTGAGTAAAGCAAACAAATATTACAGAGTGATATAGAAATTGCCTATTCTTAATTAGCATTATTATTCTATAAATCATGTTTGGCATCAGCATGCTTGTGTTATAACAATCAGCCTCTTCTGTGAAATGTGAATAATTCAAAAACTAATTAATGTGTTTCACTTATAAAATAATAAAATGTATTGTATTTTCTACAAATTGCCTGAGAGTTTCACAGCTAGTTTTGTCTGAGTTGATCACAGTATTTTGCAAAAACAAAAGAAACTAAAAACAGACAGAAACTCCAACCAAATGTCAACAATAGAACAATTAGTTTTGAAAGAAGAAGGAATGTTAGTTCTTGCATTTAAAAAATAAAACAACTTTATTAGATACCAAGATATGTTAATAAATATATATTAAGAAAAATATCAGTAAAAATAAGAAGAAATCTATAAAAAATAAAAATTGTAGTAAAATAGTTTCTTGAACAAATTTATTGCATATAAAAATCTTAATATCTTAAACTTAAATAATACTTTAATGCATTATTTTTAATGCATTTAAAAATATCAGCAGATTTTGGAAGCCTGAGTGGCTCAGTGGGTTGGGCTGCTGCCTCCAGTTCAGGTCATGATCCTAGACTCCTGGGATAGAGTCTGGCATCAGGCTTCTTGCTTGGCAGGGAGCCTGCTTCTCTCTGCCTCTGCCTACTTGTGCACACATTCTCTCTCTGACAAATTAAAAAAAAAAAAAGTAGATTTTTTTTTAAGTTTTAAATTAGAAGATACAGTATGTGTTATCTGGCATTTTTACATTACTTAATATTTTTAAAAATTCATTAGACAGTCAATGATCCAATGCATTTTAGATTTTAAGAAATTTTAATTTTTCTCTAATGATAATTATGTTATTTATTATTCACTCTTTGCAGTCTCATAGTATAATAGAATTGAATGTAGATTTATAATGGTAGAAATAACCAATTGTTTTTCCTACAATTGTTATTTTCCCTTCAAAAAACTTGATTAAAATGACTTTACCTCTGAATTGACTGATGCTATCATTATTTGAAGCAGTGAATGAAACTGATATTTTGACATCACTTATAAACATAAGCTTTCTAGAACTAGACCTTACAAATCATAAGCACACAATGAAGTGCACAATTTGACTGAAGCATCATCATTTTTTTAATGTTTCCAAAAAATATGCCTTGTCAAAGCTCTTCAGCTGAAAATTGCCAGGAATATATGTGCAATTGATCAAAAGGGATGCATGGCTCATTGCAGTGAGAGAGAACCCTCACCATAGAAGATGATGGGCTCAGTGTAAGAGACAGCAAGAAGAAACCCAATACAGGCTTGAGACTTTGGGTGGTAATTGGTGGGAGGGTTAAGAAAGCAGAGATTTTAATCTATCTCAAGTGCTTTCAGAAAGTGTGGAAGATTCTGTGATTTGTTTTGTAATAAATCTTATCTATATAGAGGGCAAAAGAAAGCCTGACTATAACTATAGTTAGTCAAGAAGCAGTAGCCACTCATTTCTCTACTCTCTTAGTAGAGAAAGAGAGATGTTTGGTATTTTGTGATTTTCACAGTGATCTTGTTTTTGTCTCACTTTTGTGTAATGCTGATGTTCTGTAAATTTGTTTATTTCCAACCAGAGAACAACGTAGTTTAGCTATGAACATGAGAGACTTGCTCTACATCTCCCTATGAATCTCTATCTAATCTGTCTATCCATGTACATGTGTATGTGTATATATGTGTGTAAATAAAATATGACTAGTATTGCTAAAACTTTTGCATGTGATCATGTCTCTTAATCTATATATTTATTATGTAGGAATTCATTCACTTCCATCAAATATTTCTCAAATAATTACTATATTCTAGGTGGTAGAGATACAGCAATAGAACAAAATAGTTCTTTTGTTTTTCCTTGTTTTGTCTTCATGGATTTATATTCTAGCTGGGGGAAGAAAAACAAACACATTAAAATAATACAAGAAATTATTTAATGTTCTAAGTGATAACAAGTGATTTTGAGAAAAATAAGGGGGATAAAGGACATTAGGAGTTTTGGGAAAGAGGTACTATGCTATTGTATCTATGGTGGTCAAGGAAGTTCTCACTGCACTGATGTCAGGATGTGAATGAAATAAGAAAACCAACCTATTACATGGATTTGAGGAAAGAACATTCTAAGCAGTAGAAGCAGCAAATTCAAGTGTACTGAGAAAGGATCCTGAATGTCTTAACAGAAAGCATTGATTAGGCCAGCACCAGGTAGGAGGGGGAGGTCAGGACATAAAAATAGGTGATGAAGTCCTTAGGGTAGTGGGCTTGTCAGTTTAGGTTTGATTTTCATCGAAATTTTAAAAACAGACATAATATAATTGGGTTTAGCTTTCAGAATGATCACATTGGCAACTGGTAGAAAGTAGAGTGTGAGATTTGGTTACAAGCAAAACATTGTAAGAACTGTTAAAAGCAATTGCAATAATTCAGGGAAAAATAATTGTGTTGTGGACCAAAGTGAAAGCCAGTGGACTTTGTAAAAATGTAGTTTTATTCTGAATCTATTCCAAGGTAGAACATTTAATGATGGGAGATCTCAGCTCTCAGTTCTCAGAAATACCATGGTGGAGTTCGGGAGGGGTGGGAGATGAGATCAGATTAAGAAATATTCAAGGGAGGAGGAGTCAAGATGGCAGAGAGATAGCAGGCTGAGACTACTTCAGCTAGCAGGAGATCAGCTAGATAGCTTATGTAAAGATTGCAAACACCTGCAAATCCATTGGCAGATCGAAGAGAAGAAGAACAGCAATTCTAGAAACAGAAAAACAACCACTTTCTGAAAGGTATGACTGGCAGAGAAGTGAATCCAAAGCGATGGGTAGACAGACCCCGGGGGGAGGGGCCGGACCGGCAAGCAGCAGAGCAACAGAGCACAAAATCGGAACTTTTAAAAGTCTGTTCCACTGAGGGACATCCCTCCAGAGGCTAAACCAGGGCAAAGTCCACGCAGGGTCAGCGCGGCCTTAGGTCCCGCAGGGTCACAGAAGGATCGGGGGTGTCTGAGTGTCGCAGAGCTTGCGGGTACTGGAACGGGAAAGCCAGCTACAGAGAAGAGTCAACACTAAGCTCACAGCTTGGGGTTACCTTGAACCAGTTGCAGGCTCGGTGAGCTCGGAGCGAGGCCGGAGGTCAGGCAGAAGGGAGTTACTGGGCACTGTTCTCTGAGGGCGCACTGAGGAGTGGGGCCCCGGGCTCTTGGCTCCTCCGAACCAGAGACCAGGAGGCAGCCATTTGTATTACCGTCCTCTGGAACTCTATGGAAAGCGCTCAGGGAACAAAAGCTCCTGAAAGCCAACCCGAGTGGATTACTCAGCCCGGTCCCTGGTAAGGGCGGTGCAATTCCACCTAGGGAAAAGACACTTGAGAATCACTACACCAGGTCCCTCCCCCAGAAGATCAACAAGAAATCCAGCCAAGACCAAGTTCACCTACCAAGGAGTGCGGTTTCAATACCAAGGAGAGCAGTTGAATTCCAGAGGAAGAGAAAGCAAAGCACAGAACTCATGGCTTTCTCCCTGTGATTTTTTAGTCTTGCAGTTAAAGTAATTTTTAACTATTTAATTTTTTTTCTCTTCTTTTGCAAAAATTTTTTTTAACTTTTACCCATTTACTTTTTAACGTTTTTTAACTAGTTTATCTAATATATATATTTTTTCTTTTTTTTTACTTTTCTTTATTCATTTTCTTTTTTTTAATTCTTTTCTTTTTTTTTTTCCCTTTTCTTTCTTTTTGAACCTCTTTTTATCCCCTTTCTCCCCTCACGATTTGGGATCTCTTCTGATTTGGGTAAAGCATATTTTCCTGGGGTTGTTGCCACCCTTTTAGTATTTTACTTGCTCCTTCATATACTCTTATCTGGACAAAATGACAAGGCAGAAAAATTCACCACAAAAAAAGAACAAGAGGCAGTACCAAAGGCTAGGGACCTAATCAATACAGACATTGGTAATATGTCAGATCTAGAGTTCAGAATGACAATTCTCAAGGTTCTAGCTGGGCTCGAAAAAGGCATGGAAGATATTAGAGAAACCCTCACGAGAGATATAAAAGCCCTTTCTGGAGAAATAAAATAACTAAAATCTAACCAAGTTGAAATCAAAAAAGCTATTAATGAGGTGCAATCAAAAATGGAGGCTCTCACTGCTAGGATAAATGAGGCAGAAGAAAGAATTAGTGATATAGAAGACCAAATGATGGAGAATAAAGAGCTGAGCAAAAAAGGGACAAACAGATACTGGACCACAAGGGGAGAATTCGAGAGATAAGTGACACTATAAGATGAAACAACATTAGAATAATTGGGATACCAGAAGAAGAAGAAAGAGAGAGGGGAGCAGAAGGTATACTGGAGAGAATTATTGGGGAGACTTTCCCCAATATGGCAAAAGGAATGAGCATCAAAATTCAGGAGGTTCAGAGAATGCCCCTCAAAATCAATAACAATAGGTCCACAACCCGTCACCTAATAGTAAAATTTACAAGTCTTAGTGACAGAGAAAATACTGAAAGCAGCCTGGGAAAAGAAGTCTGTAACATACAATGGTAAAAATAAAGATTGGCAGCTGACTTATCCACAGAGACCTGGCAGGCCAGAAAGAGCTGGTGTGATATTTTCAGAGCACTAAATGAGAAAAACATGCAGCCAAGGATACTATATCCAGCTAGGCTATCATTGAAAATAGAAGGAGAGATTAAGAGCTTCCAGGACAAACAAAAACTGAAAGAATTTGCAAACACCAAATCAGCTCTACAGGAAATATTGAAAGGGGTCCTCTAAGCAAAGAGAGAGCCTACAAGTGGTTGATCAGAAAGGAACAGGGACAATATACAGTTAACAGTCACCTTACAGGCAATACAATGGCACTAAATTCATATCTCTCAATAGTTACCTGAATGATAATGGACTAAATGTCCCAATCAAAAGACACAGGGTATCAGAATGGATAAAAAAACAAAACCCATCTATATGTTGCCTACAAGAAACTCATTTTAAGCCCGAAGACACCTCCAGATTTAAAGTGAGGGGGTGGAAAATAATTTACCATGCTAATGGACATCAGAAGAAAGCAGGAGTGGCAATCCTTATATCAGATCAATTAGATTTTAAGCCAAGGACTATAATAAGAGATGAGGAAGGACACTATGTCATACTCAAAGGGTCTGTCCAACAAGAAGATCTAACAATTTTAGATATCTATGCCCCCAACGTGGGAGCAGCCAACTATATAAACCAATTAATAACAAAATCAAAGAAACACATCAACAATAATACAATAATAGTAGGGGATTTTAACACTCCCCTCACTGATATGGACAGATCATCCAAGCAAAAGATCAACAAGGAAATAAAGCCTTAAATGACACCCTGGACCAGATGGACATCACAGATATATTCAGAACATTTAATCCCAGAGCAACAGAATATACATTCTTCTCTAGTGCACATGGAACATTCTCCAGAATAGATCATATCCTCGGTCCTAAATCAGGACTCAACCGGTATCAAAAAATTGGGATCATTCCCTGCATATTTTCAGACCACAATGCTCTGAAGCTAGAACTCAACCACAAGAGAAAGTATGGAAAGAATCCAAATACATGGAGACTGAACAACATCCTTCTAAAGAATGAATGGGTCAACCGGGAAATTAAAGAAGAATTGAAAAAAATAATGGAAACAAATGATAATGAAAATATAGCAGTTCAAAATCTGTGGGACACAACAAAGGCAGTCCTGAGAGGAAAATATATTGCGATACAAGTCTTTCTCAAGAAACAAGAGAGGTCTCAGGTACATAACCTAACCCTACACCTAAAGGAGCTGGAGAAAGAACAAGAAAGAAACCCTAAGCCCAGCAGGAGAAGAGAAATCATAAAGATCAGAGCAGAAATCAATGAAATAGAAACCAAAAAAACAATAGAACAAATCAATGAAACTAGGAGCTGGTTTTTTGAAAGAATTCATAAAATTGATAAACCCCTGGCCAGACTTATCAAAAAGAAAAGAGAAAGGACCCAAATAAATAAAATCATGAATGAAAGAGGAGAGGTCACAACTAACACCAAAGAAATACAAACTATTATAAGAACATACTATGAGCAACTCTACGCCAACAAATTTGACAATCTGGAAGAAATAGATGCATTCCTAGAAACATATAAACTACCAAAACTGAACCAGGAAGAAATAGAAAGGCTGAAAAGACCCATAACCAGTAAGGAGATTGAAACAGTCATTAAAAATCTCCAAACAAACAACAGCCCAGGGCCAGATGGCTTCCCAGGGGAATTCTACCAAACATTTAAAGAAGAACTAATTCCTATTCTCCTGAAACTGTTCCAAAAAATAGAAATGGAAGGAAAACTTCCAAACGCATTTTATGAGGCCAACATCACCTTGATCCCTAAGCCAGACAAGGATCCTATCAAAAAATAGAGCTATAGACCAATATCCTTGATGAACACAGATGCGAAAATTCTCACCAAAATACTAGCCAATAGGATTCAACAGTACATTAAAAAGATTATTCACCACGACCAAGTGGGATTTATTCCAGGGCTGCAAGGTTGGTTCAACATCCACAAATCAGTCAATGTGATACAACACATCAATAAAAGAAAGAACAAGAACCATATGATACTCTCAATAGATGTTGAAAAAGCATTTGACAAAGTACAGCATCCCTTCCTGATCAAAAATCTTCAAAGTGTAGGGATAAAGAGCACATACCTCAATATCATCAAAGCCATCTATGAAAAACCCACTGCAAATATCATTCTCAATGGAGAAAAACTGAAAGCTTTTCCACTAAGGTTAGGAATATCGCAGGGATGTCCATTATCACCAAAGCTATTCAACAGAGTACTAGAAGTCCTACCCTCAGCAATCATACAACAAAAGGAAATTAAAGGCATCCAAATTGGCAAAGAAGGAGTCAAATTATCACTTTTCACAGATGATGTGACACTATATGTGGAAAACCCAAAAGACTCCACTCCAAAACTGCTAGAACTTATACAGGAATTCAGTAAAGTGTCAGGATATAAAATCAATGCACAGAAATCAGTTGCATTTCTCTACACGAACAGCAAGACAGAAGAAAGAGATATTAAGGAGTCAATCCCATTTACAATTGCATCCAAAACCATAAGATACCTAGGAATAAACCTAACAAAAGAAGTACAGAATCTATTCTCAGAAAACTATAAAGTACTCATGAAAGAAATTGAGTAAGACACAAAAACATGGAAAAATGTTCCATGCTCCTGGATTGGAGGATAAATATTGTGAAAATGTGTATGCTACCTAAAGCAATCTACACATTTAATGCAATTCCTATTAAAGTACCATCCATCTTTTTCAAAGAAATGGAACAAATAATTCTAAAATTTATATGGAACCAGAAAAGACCTCGAATAGCCAAAGGGATATTGAAAAAGAAAGCCAACGTTGGTGGCATCACAATTACGGACTTCAAGCTCTATTACAAAGCTGTCATCATCAAGACAGCATGGTACTGGCACAAAAACAGACATATAGATCAATGGAACATAATAGAGAGCCCAGAAATAGACCCTCAACTCTATGGTAAAGCAATCTTCAACAAAGCAGGAAAGAATATCCAATGGAACAAACACAGACTCTTCAATAAATGGTGTTGGGAAAATTGGACAGCCACATGCAGAAAAATGAAATTGGACCATTTCCTTACACCACACATCGCCAAAGGCAAGAGAAGCAAGGGCAAAAATGAACTATTGGGATTTCATCAAGATCAAAAGCTTTTGCACAGCAAAGGAAACAGTTAACAAAATCAAAAGACAACTGACAGAATGGGAGAAGATATTTGCAAACGACATATCAGATAAAGGACTAGTGTCCAAAATCTATAAAGGACTTAGCAAACTCAACACCCAAAGAACAAATAATCCAATCAAGAAATGGGCAGAAGACATGAACAGACATTTCTGCAAAGAAGACATCCAGATGGCCAACAGACACATGAAAAAGTGCTCCATATCACTCGGCATCAGGGAAAAACAAATCAAAACCACAATGCGATATCACCTCACACCAGTCAGAATGGCTAAAATCAACAAGTCAGGAAATGACAGATGCTGGTGAGCATGCGGAGAAAGGAGAACCCTCCTACACTGTTGGTGGGAATGCAAGCTGGTGCAACCACTCTGGAAAAGAGCATGGAGGTTCCTCAAAATGTTGAAAATAGAACTGCCCTATGACCCAGCAATTGCACTATTGGGTATTTACCCTAAAGATACAAACGTAGTGATCCAAAGGGGCATGTGCACCCGAATGTTTATAGCAGCAATGTCCACAATAGCCAAACTATGGAAAGAACCTAGATGTCCATCAACAGATGAATGGATCAAGAAGATGTGGTATATATACACAATGGAATACTATGCAGCCATCAAAAGAAATGAAATCTTGCCATTTGCGACAACATGGATAGAATTAGAGCGTATCATGCTTAGCGAAATAAGTCAAGCAGAGAAAGACACTATCATATGATCTCCCTGATATGAGGAAGTGGTGATGCAACATGGGGGCTTAAGTGGGTAGGAGAAGAATCAATGAAACAAGATGGGATTGGGAGGGATACAAACCATAAGTGACTCTTAATCTCACAAAACAAACTGAGGGTTCCTGGGTGAAGGGGGGTTGGGAGAAGGGGGGTGGGGTTATGGACATTGGGGAGGGTATGTGCTTTGGTGAGTGCTGTGAAGTGTGTAAACCTGGCGATTCACAAACCTGTACCCCTGGGGATAAAAATATATGTTTATAAAAAATAAAAAAAATTAAATAAAAAAGAAATATTCAAGAAGTGATCTTCTTTTAGTTTTGCATGTGATATATTTCTAAGGGTGAGGGTTAACCTAGGTTTCTTGGGACTCTTATTTTTATTGAAGTAATTGGGGGGAAAGGATAAGATAAAAATGGCCACTTAATTAGTAAGGTAGAGTGTGGTGAAACTGTGAGTGAGGGTTGAAAAGGCACAGTGAGCTGAGAACTTCATCAGTTAAAGAAGGGGCAGGCCTATAGGGAATACAACCTTGAAAATATAGAGAGATAAAGACAAATATTTAGGTACATGTCTGTTCATATCAGTATTCTAATAGCAGAAAACAAAAACAACCCAAGTATTTTCTTAAAGTTCCTGATAATTTTTTTTATATATTTTTCATTAAAAACTCAGATTGATATGATTATTTAATTAATATAAAAGATCAAAGGGAAAGGGAAGAAAACAAATAATCTGACAATCATATTTAATTTATTTGAGAGATAAATGTATATAAAAATGGAAAGAAGTAAATCAAATGCTAATAATGGTACTCATTTGGTTGTAGGATGTTGCTAATTTCGTTTACTTACAGATTTTTTCCCTGTCTTCTTACAAAGAAAAACATTGACATTGCAATTAAATAAGTTGTTAATACAGAATCACTGCATATGGGATAAGCACATGACATGTTTGCGTGAGTTTTTGGATAGGAAAACAATTTATCAGACTAGTAATAGGTAGAATAATAGAATGCAATAAGTGGAATGTAGGCTTTAAGAAAAAGAAATAATCATCATACAGGGAGTGTTTGGATTGTATTTAATTATTATTTTTCAGCAGATATTTGCTGAGCATCTACTATACTCCTTTCTCTACTAGAAGCTAGAAAACTCTTGAGAATAAGAGAAAGATTCCTCATACTCATAGAGAAAATTGGTGTTACATAAGCAAACAAAATAATTGAACAAAATCTGGCAGTGAAAAGGGCTACAGAGAAAAGCACAAATAAATAACAAAACACAACTAAGTAATATAAAAAATAGTGTCTGGTGGACTGATTTAATTGAATATTCATGGAAAACCTTTCTTACATGGTTAGAGTAAACTGAAATTTGAATACGGGGAAGTTTAACATTTAACTTTTACAATTATACTTATGTTCTTATATTTTGAATGCCCAAAAATATTATATTTAAGTAATAGTAATATGAATAAGAACAGAATAGTGTTTCTATTTTGTTTAACTATTTAATATTTTCATGCAGATAATGTTGTCTGATTACATTTTATACCCAATGTATATATTGGGGGTTGATCAACTTTTAGTTATTTCATTATATTTTTATTTGGTTAATAAAGTACTTTTATTTATTTCTTTATGTTTCCATTTGGCCAGGGCCTTATAACCCTAGTTAGCCAGGGAATGAATTAACAAAGTGTCCTCTCAGAGTTATACTGTTAAAACTCTAGTGATGAATCATGGATTTCTTTTTCTTTTTTAATACTTAATTATTCATCTTAAAGCTCTAAACATAAAACTAAAAGATTCATATACATTACCATAAACTCTGAAATAAATCTTAGAACCAATATTATTAAAACTTGTTTAAGAGTAGAGGAGTTTCGGGTGCCTGGGTGGCTCAGTGGGTTAAGCTGCTGCCTTTGGCTCAGGTCATGATCTCAGGGTCCTGGGATCAAGTCCCGCATCAGGCTCTCTGCTCATCAGGCAGCCTGCTTACCTCTCTCTCTCTGCCTGCCTCTCTACTTGTGATCTCTCTCTGTCAAACAAATAAATAAAATCTTTAAAAAAAAAAAAAAAGAGTAGAGGAAGTTCAACCAATTTTAGTCTGGCTTTCCTGAATCTATAAAAACATATTACCTTTCCCCTAGATTTTTCTTGCTTGCCAGATCACAAATAGACTTGATTGTTGGAAGAGAAAATATTTATATGGAATATTTTTCAGATATAATTAAAAACCACAATTATTATTTAGTTTTCTCTTACAAAAGATTAATCTATATTTGTATTTTAAACATAAAAGATTAAAACTAAAATCAAAATATAAACACTGTGACAATTTGTTCATGTGAAATTATTTCTCATATGAAGTTTGTGATTGTAATTTGAAGTATGTGATTTTTCATATTATATTAATTTATAAGTAATATTTAATAACCAAATTATATGTTTAATATTTAAATAATCAGTTTCTAGATATCAGCATCCTTTCATACATCATATAAAATGTTAAAAGATGAATGTGTGATAAAAGATTTGTAACAGAATTTATTATATTACAATCTATATTCTATTTGTTTGAAATATAAAAATCAAACCATATAATTAAAACCTTTCAGGGAATTCATATTGAAAAAATGCTTCTTTAATGGATTTCTAATTACTTGCTTGAAATTATATTAGAATATTTTAAAAGTATGACCTGGACATATGCTAAGGATAGAGGACTCAGTATTCAAAAGGAGAGGGATGGGGCTCTACTATGGAAATTCAAATCATAAGTAAAATTATTTTCAATAGTAGTCTCAATAAAATTCACATAACTCAGGCTTCATTTTGGAAAGAAGTGAAATATTTGGGAAAATACAACTTATTCTTAACTATTAAACAATGCATAAATAAAACACACCAAGCATGATGTATTTTTTTAATGCTTAGACATATTTATACAAATGAAACTTTAAACCAATCCACTTGCTGTGAACCTTGCATTGAACTATAAGAAATAGTTACTAAATATACAAAAGTTTTCACACAGTTTTTTTTTTTTTTTAAGATTTTATCTATCTATTTGACACTCAGAGATCACAAGTAGACAGAGAGGCAGGCAGAGAGAGAGGAGGAAGCAGGCTCCCCGCTGAGCAGAGAGTGGGATGCGGGGCTCGATCCCAGGACCCTGGGATCATGACCTGAGCCGAAGGCAGAGGCTTTAACCCACTGAGCCACCCAGGCGCCCCTCACACAGTTTTTACCTAAGAATATATTTTATTTATTTATACTTGACATTAATTACTCTGATTAACTGAGTTACAAATGAGAATAGAAAAAAAATTGCTTTGCTGATATTCTGGATAAGACATATAAAATATTGAGAAAAGGTGGAAGAACAGCAACAACTCAATGTTGACAACATTGAAGGTTTAGTGTTCTTTGTTCTTTTCTTTCAGAGTAACAGTAAAAGATGGAGGTGGTGCCCAGAAGAAATGCAGTTCTCTCTGGATGGATGTAATGGAGCTAGTGAGAACTCAGGAGAGCTGGCTCATAAAAACTGGCAAAACTGGTGACTTATATTTTCTGTGATGTCCTTCCTTGGAAGCCAAAGACCGCCCCGCTTAAGAATATTTGAATCAACCAGGAAATCAAGGAAAACCTTAAGCAATTCATGGAAACCAATGAGAGTGAAGACTCTTGGTCCAAAACCTATGGGATACAGCAAAGGCAGTCCTAAGAGGGAAATACCACCATCCAAGCCTCCCTCAAAAAAAAAAAAAAAAAAAAAAAAAAAAAAAAAAAAACTGAAAAATTCAGAATACACCAGTTGTCTTTACACCTTAAAGAACTGGAGAATCGGGGCACCTGGGTGGCTCAGTGGGTTAAAGCCTCTGCCTTCAGCTCAGGTCATGATCTCAGGGTCCTGAGATTGAGCCCTGCATCAGGCTCTCTGCTCCACAGGGAGACTGCTTCCTCCTCTCTCTCTCTCTGCATGCCTCTCTGTCTACTGGTGATCTCTGTCTGTCAAATAAATAAAATCTTAAAAAAAAAGAACTGGAGAATCAACAACAAATTAAGCCACTCCACACACAAGAAGGGAAATAATCAAGATTAGAGCAGAGATCAATGAGATAGAAACTAGAGATATACACATAAACGAAACTAGAGAGCTGGTTTTTTTTGAAAGAATCAATGCAATCAATAACTCATTGGCCAAACTAATCCAAAAGAAAAAAAGAGAGGACCCAAATTAATAAAATTATGAATGAAAATGGAGAGATCACAACTAACACCAAGGAAATAGAAACAATGATCAGAAATTATTATCGACAGTTATATACCAATAAGTTAAGCAACCTAGATAAAATGGATGCATTACTGGAAACCTATAAACTTCCAAAATTGAATCAGAAGGAAATTGACAACCTGAAATAGACTAATATTAAGTAATGAAATTAAAGCAGTGATCAAACCCCCCCCCCAAAAAAAAGCCTAGGATCTGGTGGATTCCCTGTAGAATTCTACTAAACATTCAAAGAAGAAATAATATCTATTCTCCTGAAACTGTTTCAGAAAATAGAAATAGAAGGAAAACTTCCAGACTCTTTTTATGAAGCTAGTATTACACTGATCCCCAAACCAGCCAAAGACCTAACCAAAAAGGAGAATTTCAGACCAATATCCCTGATGAATAGGGATGCCAAGATTCTCAACAAGATCCTAGCTAATAAGATCCAACAGTACATTAAAAAGATTATCCACCATGACGAGGTGGGATTTATCCATGGGATACAAGGGTGGTTCAACATTGGCTAATGAATCAATGTGATCAAACAAATCAATAAAAGAGAGTAGAACCACAAGTTCTTCTCAATTGATACAGAAAAAGCATTTGACAAGATACAGCATCCATTCCTGATTAAATACTCCAAAGTATAGGGATAGAGAGAGCATTCCTAAACTTCATAGATTCTGTCTATGAAAAACCCACAGCAAATATCATCCTCAAAGGGGAAAACTAACAGCCTTCCTTTTGAGATCAGGAACATGACAAGGAAGTCCACTCTTGCCACTGTTATTCAACATAGTACTAGAAGTCATAGAAACAGCAATCAGACAACAAAAAGAAATAAGAGGTATTCAAATTGGCAATGGAAAAGTCAAACTCTCTTTGCAAATGACATGATACTTTACATGGAAAACCCAAAAGACTCCACCCTCAAACTACTAGAACTCATACAGCAATTCATTTATGTGGCAGGATACAAAATCAATGTACAGAAATCAGTTACTTTCTTGTACACTAACAATGAAAATATAGAAAGGGAAATTAGAGAATTGATTCCATTTACTATAGCACCAAGAACCATAGGTACCTGGGAATAAACCTAACCAAAGAGGTAAAGGATCTGTACTCAAGGAACTACAGAACACTCATAAAAGAAATTGAAGAAGACATAAAAAAAATGGAAGACCATTCCATGTTCATGGATCAGAAAAATAAACATTGTTAAGATGTCTATACTACCTGGAGTCATCTATACTTTCAATGTCATCCCAAACAAAATTACACCAACATTTTCAAAGAGCTGGAGCAAACAATCCTAAAATTCGTATGGAACTAGAAGAGACCCCAAATTGCTAAGGAAATGTTGAAAAAGAAAGTAAAAATTGGGGGCATCATGTTGCCTGATTTCAAGCTTTATTACAAAGCTTTGTTCTGCAAGACAGCATAGTACAGGCACAAAAACAGAGACATAGAGCAGTGGAACAAAGTAGAGAGCCCAGATATGGACCCTCCACTTTATGGTCAAATAATCTTTGACAAAGCAGGAAAAAATATACAGTGGAAAAAAGACAGTCTCTTCAATAAATAGTGCTGGGAAAATTGGAGAGCTATATGTAGAAGAATGAAACTCGACCATTCTCTTCCACCATACACGAAGATAAACTCGAAATGGATAAAAGACCTCAATGTGAGGCAGGAATCCATCAAAATCCTAGAGGAGAACATAGGCAATAACCTCTTTGACATTGACCACAGCAACTTCTATCAAGACATTCTCCATAGGCAAAGAAACAAAAGTGAATATGAACTTTTGGGACTTAATCAAGATCAAAAGGTTCTGCACAGCAAAAGAAACAGTCAACAAAACAAAGAGGAAACCCATGGAATGGGAGAAGATATTCACAAATGACACTAGAGACAAAGTGCTGATATCCAAGATCTATAAAGAACTCTTCAAACTCAACACACACAAGACAGATAATCACACCAAAATTGGGGCAGAAGATATGAACAGACACTTCTACAAAGAAGACATACAAATGTCTAACAGACACATGAAAAAATGTTCATCATCACTAGCCATCAGGGAGATTCAAATCAAAACCACATTGAGATACCACCTTACACCAGTTAGAATGGTGTTAACAATTAACAATTAACAAGACCGTAAACAATGTGTGTTGGAGAGGATGCGGAGAAAGGGGAACCCTCTTACACTGATGGTGGGAATGCAAGTTGGTGCAGCCATTTTAGAAAACTACATGGAGATTCCCCAAGAAATCAAAAATAGAGCTTCCCTATGATCCTGCAATTGCACTACTGGGTATTTACCCCAAAGATACAGACATAGTGAATAGAAGGGTCATCTGTACCCCAGTGTTCATAGCAGCAATGGCCACAGTCGCCAAACTGTGGAAAGAACCAAGATGCCCTTCAAAGAACAAATGGATAAAGATGATGAGGTCCATATATACAATGGAGTATTATGCCTCCATCAGAAAAGATGAATACCCAACTTTTTTAACATGGATGGGACTGGAAGAGATTATGCTGAGTGAAATAAGTCAAGCAGAGAGAGTCAATTAATATATGGTTTCACTTACTTCTGGAGGATAAGGAATAGCATGGAGGACTTTGGGAGATGGAGAGAAGTGAGGAAATCAGAGGGAGAGGAAAACCATGAGAGACTGTGGACTCATAAAAGATTTCCCAGAGTCTGAGGGTTTTAGAGGAAAGGGGGGTGAGGGGTTGGGTGAGCTTGGTGGTGGGTATTGTGGAGGGCACATATTGCATGTAGCACTGGGTGTGGTGCATAAACAATGAATTTTGGAACACTGAAAAAAATTAAATTAAATTTTTAAAATTAAAAAAGATACAAAAAAAGGGATTGAAACTGATTGCTTCTTAGGTTTGATTAGATTTATAAAATGTTTATTAATATGAACTCTAGAACCAAAACACCTGGAATTGAATCTCCAGTGTGCAATTGAGTGACTGTGTGACTTAGATAGAGTATAAACAACTACGGGATGACATGAATTATGTCTTGAGAGCCCACTATGTTTGTAAGGCAGTTGAATTGTGCTTTAGTTGGAATATGGTGCCATGTAACTTTTTAATGGGTCATCCAATATTTCTAATCAGTCACAAGACTTAATGTCTGCATCTCAATTCAGGGGTAGGTAAAAATAGGAAAAGTTTTCACTTACTTGTCTGTTATTGTTGATCATTAGTTGCTGTCTAGATCCTTTTAGAATATTTAGAGAGATTCCAAAACTGCTCACAAATCAGACAAATTGAGTGTTTCATTTATCAAATGTAAGAATACATTTTATTAGGAACAAATATTCTAACAAAACACGGTGGCCTACATTATCTAATCATCTTTGATGCTTTTTAAATAAGAACAAACTATCACTGATCTCATTTAAACTAAACTCATAAAACTCATCTACACATAGTAAATCAAAAAAGTAGCAAATCACAAATGTAATATTGTGGGGTTTCTTTTGTCTTTTTTTGTTTGTTTGTTTGTTTGTTTTTAGATACAAGTGGTTTATAACTACTAAAAGTGAAACCCAAATGCAAATTTATACAGGCTTATTTGCCTAAAATAACACACAGGCAGTAAATCTCCACAGTCTTTTCATCTTGAGTCCTATTTCAGCATCATTATCACTGACAGAGTAGTGTTAAGTAAGGCAGTGTTAGCTTTTAGGAACACATTTATGGGCTACTAATCAATTATTTACAATCTTGGAGAAAACAAAGAGACTTGTTTAAATGCACACAATATTTATAGAAGCTTTAGCAATCGCTGCTGCTAAAAGAAGTCAAGTAGAAGAATGTGTTTTAAAACCATGTTAAAACTCGCCTTTCTATATTGGGAGGACCTTGATTTTCCTGGAAATTTTTTAGTTTATTTGTTTTGGAAATTTTTTTTTAAAAAGAAACAAAATGTTACTATTTAGAAGTTAATAAACTCAGATAATAATAGCTTTTAATGCAGAAAATTAATAGCATACTAACATAATTAATTAATAGCAAACTAACATAATTAGTTTGGAAGTATCCTCATTCAGATTTTTTAGGCTTTGCTTTTGTTAGTTGAACTAACAGTTTAAGCAAAGGAATTGCATTTTTCACGTGTGATAGTTTATGCTGTATCTAACCTAAATTAAGAATCTGACTTCTCAAAAAATAAGGTATATAGTGACTCTAAAATCATCTAAGCAAGGTAAGGTTGCATGAAAAATTATTTTAAATTATATTTTGAAGGAGGAATATTGGATAATAGCATATTTATCAAGCTTGAAGTACTATTTCTACACAGAATATTGAAAGTTATGAGTGGGTATTTGAGAGCCATATATGTGATTTTTTTTATACATGTGATTTCAAATTCTGATTTCTTCCATTCTTTTCAATTGATTTTGGACAATTTGTTTTAAAATTTAGAATCAATAGGGAATATTAATAAATGTGCATTGTTTTAAATTACATGGCAAATAACAATATAAACAAAACAAGAAATTAGGTGAAATAATGTGTATCAGATATAAAAATTAATAATTCTAGTATATAAAAGACATTTAAAAGTTGAAAATACATGTCCTAGTCCTAAATAAAAATGGACTAAACATATGAACAGAATGCATGGATTTTTAACCATATGAAAAAAATTTTAAGACTGCCTAAAAATGAGAGATATGAAAATTAAAATTAAAACTCCTCACACATCAGATTGGAAAAATTTGAAATCTGAAAATGTTCTTCTTTAGCAAACTGGGGAACTCTCACATGATAAGAAAATCATGGGGCATCTGAGTGGCTCAGTCAGTTACACATCTGCCTTCTGTTCAGGTCATGATCCCAGTGTCCTGGGATCAATCCCTGTGATGGGCTACCTGCTCATCAGGGAGCCTGCTTCTCCCTCTCTCTCTGCAGCTCCCCCTGCTTGTGCTGTCTCTCTTGCTCTCTCTCTCTCTCTCTCTCTCTCTCTTTGTCAAATAAAGAAATAAAAATCTTTTTTTTTTTTTTTTATAAACATATATTTTTATCCCCAGGGGCACAGGTCTGTGACTCACCAGGTTTACACACTTCACAGCACTCACCAAATCACATACCCTCCCCAATGTCCATAATCCCACCCCCTTCTCCCAAACCCCCTCCCCCCGGCAACCCTCAGTTTGTTTTGTGAGATTAAGAGTCACTTATGGTTTGTCTCCCTCCCAATCCCATCTTGTTTCATTTATTCTTCTTCTACCCACTTAAGCCTCCATGTTGCATCACCACTTCCTCATATCAGGGAGATCATATGATAGTTGTCTTTCTCTGCTTGACTTATTTCGCTAAGCATGATACGCTCTAGTTCCATCCATGTTGTTGCAAATGGCAAGATTTCATTTCTTTTGATGGCTGCATAGTATTCCATTGTGTATATATACCACATCTTCTTGATCCATTCATCTGTTGATGGACATCTAGGTTCTTTCCATAGTTTGGCTATTGTGGACATTGCTGCTATAAACATTCGGGTGCATGTGTCCCTTTGGATCACTACATTTGTATCTTTAGGGTAAATACCCAATAGTGCAATTGCTGGGTCATAGGGCAGTTCTATTTTCAACATTTTGAGGAACCTCCATGCTGTTTTCCAGAGTGGTTGCACCAGCTTGCATTCCCACCAACAGTGTAGGAGGGTTCCCCTTTCTCCGCATCCTCGCCAGCATCTGTCATTTTCTGACTTGTTTATTTTACCCATTCTGACTGGTGTGAGGTGATATCTCATTGTGGTTTTGATTTGTATTTCCCTGATGCCGAGTGATATGGAGCACTTTTTCATGTGTCTGTTGGCCATCTGGATGTCTTCTTTGCAGAAATGTCTGTTCATGTCTTCTGCCCATTTCTTGATTGGATTATTTGTTCTTTGGGTGTTGAGTTTGCTAAGTTCTTTATAGATTCTGGACACTAGTCCTTTATCTGATATGTCGTTTACAAATATCTTCTCCCATACTGTCAGTTGTCTATTGATTTTGTTAACTGTTTCCTTTGCTGTGCAAAAGCTTTTGATCTTGATGAAATCCCAGTAGTTCATTTTTTCCCTTGCTTCCCTTGCCTTTTGCGTTGTTCCTAGGAAGATGTTGCTGCGGCAGAGGTCGAAGAGGTTGCTGCCCGTGTTCTCCTCAAGGATTTTGATGGATTCCTTTCGTACATTGAGGTCCTTCATCCATTTTGAGTCTATTTTCGTGTGTGGTGTAAGGAAATGGTCCAATTTCATTTTTCTGCATGTGGCTGTCCAATTTTCCCAGCACCATTTATTGAAGAGGCTGTCTTTTTTCCATTGGACATTCTTTCCTGCTTTGTCGAAGATTAGTTGACCATAGATTTGAGGGTCTATTTCTGGGCTCTCTATTCTGTTCCATTGATCTATGTGTCTGGTTTTGTGCCAGTACCATGCTGTCTTGATGATGACAGCTTTGTAATAGAGCTTGAAGTCCGGAATTGTGATGCCACCAACGTTGGCTTTCTTTTTCAATATCCCTTTGGCTATTCGAGGTCTTTTCTGGTTCCATATAAATTTTAGCATTATTTGTTCCATTTCTTTGAAAAAGATGGATGGTACTTTGATAGGAATTGCATTAAATGTGTAGATTGCTTTAGGTAGCATAGACATTTTCACAATATTTATTCTTCCAATCCAGGAGCATGGAACATTTTTCCATTTCTTTGTGTCTTCCTCAATTTCTTTCATGAGTACTTTATAGTTTTCTGAGTATAGATTCTGTGTCTCTTTGGTTAGGTTTATTCCTAGGTATCTTATGGTTTTGGATGCAATTGTAAATGGGATTGACTCCTTAATATCTCTTTCTTCTGTCTTGCTGTTGGTGTAGAGAAATGCAACTGATTTCTGTGCATTGATTTTATATCCTAACACTTTACTCAATTCCTGTATAAGTTCTAGCAGTTTTGGAGTGGAGTCTTTTGGGTTTTCCACATATAGTATCATATCATCTGCGAAGAGTGATAATTTGACTTCTTCTTTGCCGATTTGGATGCCTTTAATTTCCTTTTATTGTCTGATTGCTGAGGCTAGGACCTCTAGTACGATGTTGAATAGCAGTGGTGATAATGGACATCCCTGCCGTGTTCCTGACCTTAGCGGAAAAGCTTTCAGTTTTTCTCCATTGAGAATGATATTTGCGGTGGGTTTTTCATAGATGGCTTTGATGATATTGAGGTATGTGCCCTCTATCCCTACACTTTGAAGAGTTTTGATCAGGAAGGGATGTTGTACTTTGTCAAATGCTTTTTCAGCATCTATTGAGAGTATCATATGGTTCTTGTTCTTTCTTTTATTGATGTGTTGTATCACATTGACTGATTTGTGGATGTTGAACCAACCTTGCAGCCCTGGAATAAATCCCACTTGGTCGTGGTGAATAATCTTTTTAATGTACTGTTGAATCCTATTGGCTAGTATTTTGTTGAGTATTTTCGCATCTGTGTTCATCAAGGATATTGGTCTATAGCTCTCTTTTTTGGTGGGATCCTTGTCTGGTTTTGGGATCAAGGTGATGCTGGCCTCATAAAATGAGTTTGGAAGTTTTCCTTCCATTTCTATTTTTTGGAACAGTTTCAGGAGAATAGGAATTAGTTCTTCTTTAAATGTTTGGTAGAATTCCCCCGGGAAGCCGTCTGGCCCTGGGCTTTTGTTTGTTTGGAGATTTTTAATGACTGTTTCAATCTCCTTACTGGTTATGGGTCTGTTCAGGCTTTCTATTTCTTCCTGGTTCAGTTGTGGTAGTTTATATGTTTCTAGGAATGCATCCATTTCTTCCAGATTGTCAAATTTATTGCCGTAGAGTTGCTCATAGTATGTTCTTATAATAGTTTGTATTTCTTTGGTGTTAGTTGTGATCTCTCCTCTTTCATTCATGATTTTATTTATTTGGGTCCTTTCTCTTTTCTTTTTGATAAGTCGGGCCAGGGGTTTATTAATTTTATTAATTCTTTCAAAGAACCAGCTCCTAGTTTCGTTGATTTGTTCTATTGTTTTTTTGGTTTCTATTTCATTGATTTCTGCTCTAATCTTTATGATTTCTCTTCTCCTGCTGGGCTTAGGGTTTCTTTCTTGTTCTTTCTCCAGCTCCTTTAGGTGTAGGGTTAGGTTGTGTACCTGAGACCTTTCTTGTTTCTTGAGAAAGGCTTGTACCGCTATATATTTTCCTCTCAGGACTGCCTTTGTTGTGTCCCACAGATTTTGAACCGTTGTATTTTCATTATCATTTGTTTCCATGATTTTTTTCAATTCTTCTTTAATTTCCCGGTTGACCCATTCATTCTTTAGAAGGATACTGTTTAGTCTCCATGTATTTGGGTTCTTTCCAAACTTCCTTTTGTGGTTGAGTTCTAGCTTTAGAGCATTGTGGTCTGAAAATATGCAGGGAATGATCCCAATCTTTTGATACCGGTTGAGTCCTGATTTAGGACCGAGGATGTGATCTATTCTGGAGAATGTTCCATGTGCACTAGAGAAGAATGTGTATTCTGTTGCTTTGGGATGAAATATTCTGAATATATCTGTGATGTCCATCTGGTCCAGTGTGTCATTTAAGGCCTTTATTTCCTTGCTGATCTTTTGATTGGATGACCTGTCCATTTCAGTGAGGGGAGTGTTAAAGTCCCCTACTATTATTGAATTATTGTTGATGTGTTTCTTTGATTTTGTTATTAATTGGTTTATATAGTTGGCTGCTCCCACATTGGGGGCATAGATATTTAAAATTGTTAGATCTTCTTGTTGGACAGACCCTTTGAGTATGATATAGTGTCCTTCCTCATCTCTTATTATAGTCTTTGGCTTAAAATCTAATTGATCTGATATAAGGATTGCCACTCCTGCTTTCTTCTGATGTCCATTAGCATGGTAAATTCTTTTCCACCCCCTCACTTTAAATCTGGAGGTGTCTTCGGGCTTAAAATGTGTTTCTTGGAGGCAACATATAGATGGGTTTTGTTTTTTTATCCATTCTGATACCCTGCGTCTTTTGACAGGGGCATTTAGCCCATTCACATTCAGGGTAACTATTGAGAGATATGAATTTAGTGCCATTGTATTGCCTGTAAGGTGACTGTTACTGTTTATGGTCTCTGTTCCTTTCTGATCTACCACTTGTAGGCTCTCTCTTTGCTTAGAGGACCCCTTTCAATATTTCCTGTAGAGCTGGTTTGGTATTTGCAAATTCTTTCAGTTGTTGTTTGTCCTGGAAGCTTTTAATCTCTCCTTCTATTTTCAATGATAGCCTAGCTGGATATAGTATTCTTGGCTGCAAGTTTTTCTCGTTTAGTGCTCTGAAAATATCATGCCAGCTCTTTCTGGCCTGCCAGGTCTCTGTGGATAAGTCAGCTGCCAATCTAATATTTTTACCATTGTATGTTACAGACTTCTTTTCCCGGGCTGCTTTCAGGATTTTCTCTTTGTCATTGAGACTTGTAAATTTTACTATTAGGTGACGGGGTGTGGGCCTATTCTTATTGATTTTGAGGGGCATTCTCTGAACCTCCTGAATTTTGATGCTCGTTCCCTTTGCCATATTGGGGAAATTCTCCCCAATAATTCTCTCCAGTATACCTTCTGCTCCCCTCTCACTTTCTTCTTCTGGAATCCCAATTATTCTAATGTTGTTTCGTCTTATGGTGTCACTTATCTCTCGAATTCTCCCCTCGTGGTCCAGTAGCTGTTTGTCCCTCTTTTGCTCAGCTTCTTTATTCTCTGTCATTTGGTCTTCTATATCACTAATTCTTTCTTCTGCCTCATTTATCCTAGCAGTTAGAGCCTCCATTTTTGATTGCACCTCATTAATAGCTTTTTTGATTTCACCTTGGTTAGATTTTAGTTCTTTTATTTCTCCAGAAAGGGCTTTTATATCTCTCGAGAGGGTTTCTCTAATATCTTCCATGCCTTTTTCGAGCCTGGCTAGAACCTTGAGAATTGTCATTCTGAACTCTAGATCTGACATATTACTGATGTCTGTATTGATTAGGTCCCTAGCCTTCGGTACTGCCTCTTGTTCTTTTTTTTGTGTTGAATTTTTACGTCTTGTCATTTTGTCCAGATAAGAGTAAATGAAGGGGCAAGTAAAATACTAAAAGGGTGGCAACAACCCCAGGAAAATATGCTTTAACCAAATTAGAAGAGATCCAAAATCGTGAGTGGGGTGAAAGGGGATAAAAAGAGGTTCAAAAAGGACGAAAAAAAAAAGAAAAAGAAAAAGAAAAGAAAAGAAAAGAATATTTTTTTAAAAAAGAAAACGCCTGTTAAGAAGAAAAGACTGAAATCAAAGCAAATGACCATTAATAGAAGACTGACACACTAAAACAAGTGTGCATTAAGAAAACAGAATACTGTAAACTATTACAAACAAAAATAATATAAGAATAGTGCTAGGTAACATTATGTAATGATCTTCATAGTGTATTAGTGATTGAAAACAGCAAAGTGGATAGAAGTGTTTACATTTAACACTATGAGAGAGATGTTATATAAATATGTATATGTACACAAATATGCTTGTATGTGTGCATGTATGTATTATATTTCATAATTATATCATCATATACTGTATATTATGATATATAGGATACAATATGATTTTGTCTTATTAAAGTTGGAGACCAAACTGTAATTAAAAAAAAGATTAGTTAGTAAGAGGGAAAGAGTAGTGTACAGGAGGCAAAGAGGAGAGCAATACCTAGTTGGACTATTATTCAGCATATTTAAAGATAAAAAATGTTTATAGATTCAATAAATACTGTCCTGTATATAATAAAACATTTTAATTTAGAGACCTTAAAATCATATATATGGTAAAACATATTAGAAAAACATATTAGAACAAGATACAGTGAAAACATATTTTCACTCTGTATTATTATGTTTTTCTTACAATTTTTGTCCCATGAAGGCTAGAAATAGGTTGAAGTTGATAGTTTTTACAACTGTGTTACAAAAACAAAGATATTATTAAGTTACTTGAATTTGCTGATGCTAAGAAAAGTCAAGGAAATTATACGAAGTGAAACCAAGCATGAATATTGCAAGTGTCCAGTTGTATGTTAGTATTTGTTCTGGAATGAAAAGCCTAATACATAAGTGTACCACAGTTTGCTTTGAGACTGGGTTAGACTACCTCTGTCAATTAATCTCACTAGTGGAATCTAAATCATATGCTAATGATGTTACACAAATATCCTCTATAGATAGGGTGGTATTTATTTAGTTCAAATTGGGAAATATTTGTCTTTCCTATGGAAAAACTCTAGAAATGAGTTCTGTCTCAGACAATCCACCACATATTTTGATTGTACTGTATGTAAGCCAATCTTTTCAAGTTTGCCTAAATTATTTGGTGAGAAGGCAAAAACATAAAAAAATTGGTATATCCCATTATACAAAAAAATAACAGTTGCATAGCTACTTTGCTTTTTAAGTTACTTTTAATTTGTTTTCACTTGCATCTAATGCATCACAATTTATATTCTGTAAAGTTCTCTTTTCATTTCCTCCAATTTAAGGTAAGATATTTCTTCACTAAAATATCATTTTCAGTATATTACTCCTCTACCCTAGAGTTTTCCAACAATGCAATATCGAGTTGAAACTTCTATGACTATCTTTCAATGTTTATATTAACTGCTCATATTTTCTGGCTTCTTCAGCCAAGTTTACTAACTTTCTCTATGCTCTGCTCTCAATGTCTATTTATTTTCTCTCATTTTTCCTCCCAATGGTCATCTTGCTATCTATCTACATCTTACCATTCTATTGTGTACTCAAACAAGTCGCATAGGCCCCACTTACTAGACATAAATCCACACATGATGTATCTAATATCAGTTCACTCGACCACATGACTCGACATCACTGCCTTATTCTTCCATCTTTAAAAGAGATAGTAGAGCTAAATGAGACCTTATTTCTTTTCAACAGAAGTGGTAAGCTAGACCACATGCTGCTAATTCAGGTAGTAAACTTACAGTTAAATTATTATGTTTCCAAATGCACATTTAATTTATATCTAAATTTAAATTATCTTATTCATACATGAGCACTGAATGTAAACACAAAATTAGTAGTAGTATATAATTAAAGTAATATTATAAAGTGATTGAAATTAGGCAAATTAATATAAGGATCATTGATGTTGGTCGCCTTTATAAAAGATTATAATAGCGGGGCGCCTGGGTGGCTCAGTGGGTTGAGCCGCTGCCTTTGGCTCCGGTCATGATTTCAGGGTCCTGGGATCGAGTCCCATATCGGGATCTCTGTTCAACAGGGGGCCTGCTTCCCTTCCTCTCTCTCTGCCTACCTCTCTGCCTGCTTGTGATCTCTGTCTGTCAAATAAATAAATAAAATCTTTTAAAAAAAGATTATAATAGTATATCTATGAATAAATATTTAGTCAGCGTCAAAAATTGGGCTAATAGAAGAGGTTCTTGAAGTAATCTGTTTAAAATGGATCCAGTAATTTAAGCCTTAATGCACCACAAAACGGTGAGTTAAAAATCATAGTTCATGAAGGTAACAAAAAAAAGCTAGATGTAGGTTTTCATAAAATTTATATTGCTTTTTTTTTGTTTGTTTGTTTCTTTTTTTTTTTCCACCTTACTTAAGAAAAGGCATTATTAAGAAAAAGCAGTAGGGCAGTCAGGCTCAGACTGCTGTTATCTTGTGCTGACACTACTTGAATTCATTGAATAAGAATATACCTATGAGCTAAAACAAATTGGGAAGGCTGATATAATTATTCATTGAAAAAAGGATTTCTTTTCATAGTACCTGGAGAATGGACAAAGTATTATTGATTCTTCTAGAATTAACTACTGGTAATCTTAGTTCTGTACAATTTTAAAGGAACAATTTTTAGGGGACCATTTTCTTACTGCAAAGTACGTTAACAAAATATTAGACTATATCTGAAGACAATTTATTAAGTAGCATCTCTAAATGATAAGACAATATAATTTAAGACATATGTTTTTAATACTTGATGTTTTCTTTTCTCTGAACCAACAGAAATAATAAAACCTTATTTGTATAAACAATATGCTTATCATTAAACTTTCTATGTGTATTAAAACAAAGAATGAATTTCTGGAAAGATTTTTTTTTAAGATTTTATTTATTTATTTATTTGTCAGAGAGAGAGAGAGAGAGAGAGATCAAGAGAGAGCACACACAAACAGGCAGAGGCTGAGAGAGAAGCAGGCTTCCTGCCGAGCAAAGAGTCCGATATGGGACTCGATCCCAGAACCCTGGGATAATGACCTGAGTTGAAGACAGTGGCTTAACCGACTGAGCCACCCAGGCGTCCCCAGATTTTATTTTATTTTTTTAAGGAAAAACGTGTTTAATTATGGGTGACATGAGTGGCTCAGTGGCTTAAAGCCTCTGCCTTTGGCTCAGGTCATGATCTCAGGGTCCTGGGATGGAGCCCAGCATCAGGCTCTCTGCTCAGCAGGAACCCTGGTCCCTCCTCTCTCTCTGACTGCCTCTCTGCCTACTTGTGATCTCTGTCTGTCAAATAAATAAATAAAATCTTTAGAAAAAAGGAGTTTAATTATGAAAAAAAGCTGATAAAATGTTTTCCTGATTTTTATCTCTGTTGTTTAACCATCTGCATGTCTCTGAAAATTTTATACTTAAGGCTTCCAGTATTTCATGCCAATAGCTAATGCATATTGAATCCTGATGAGAGTGTTATGTCATCTTGAATTATATTCTATTAAATAACAATTAAAGGGATAATAGTTCAGAACAAATTTTGAGGTTTTATTTTGTGCTATGTACCATCCTAAAGTCTTTACACATATTAACCAAATTAAATTTATAATAATTCCCTGAGAAAAGCCATTAGTAACCCAGTTATATAATCCAAAAGTTGAAAATAAAAAGTATTAAATATGTAACTGGTTCAGGTTAAGAAAATTTAAGTGTCAGAATTAAGAAATAAGCTCCAATCTGTTTTTCAACAATATTATAACTGTGTAATTAATAAATTAATCATTTGCTATTTTATTAAGACATAAAACATTTCTAAAAATAAAGTAGTTGGCATAGTAATTACATAGTAATCCAGTCATAAAATATTAATTTTCATATATCAAAATTATTCTTTGTTAAAATGCCATCTTCTTTATTAAGATATTACTGCATATACCTGCTCAGTCAAATAAAATCACAGTATCAGAGATAACTCTAAGCTCAATTTTGTAATAGCTGACTGTAAGAAAAATGTGCCCTTAATTTTAGTTTACATATATGTCCATATAATCCAATCATTAGAATTTGTGTATCACATAAATACTCACAGATATATTAATCTCACTTCCAAAAGAGATTGACAATCATTATCATGTTCCTCTGATTACTCTGTTTTCTAGGTTAAATTTTTATAATGAGACCAAGTGGTTATGGAAATTTTGTTGCAAAACTCATGAATAATAAAGACACCAGTATTTTTTTTTGCCTTTGCATGAAGCTATTTCATTATCATTATTGTTTATTAATATACAACATATTATTTGTGTCAGGGGTACAGGTCTATGATTCATCAGTCTTACACAGTCCACAGCACTCTCCATAGTACATAATCTCTCCAACAGGACATCAATAAATGTTAAAATTTTAAAAGCTTTTTAAAAAGTTTAGTATATAAAGGCAATTTAATAAATAAATTTTAAGAAAGATTTACTGAGTTGAGTACAAACCTGCTTAATGTTCAGTAGGGCAATAAGCCACAATATAGTTTGCTATATGTTCCACTATTATTCCAATCTCTACCAGACAAAAATTAGTAAGTTAACTTCTGCCCGACTTTTAAATTGCCTATTTAAAAAAAGATATCCTGCTCAGAACTGTATTGTATGATAATTTCTTAGGCCTTTTTCTAAGACTTTAGATAATTTTGCTAACACTGAATTAAACATTCCTTGAGACTTAAAGGATCTCTCTTCAATTCTACTTCAGCTTATTTTACAGTGTCTTCTGTTTTTCAGGATTTTATTTATTTATCTGAGAGAGAGAGAGTGAGCGCCCCAGTGGAGGAGCAGAGTGAGAGGGACAAGCAGATTCCATGCTGAGCATGGAGCCAGAGGCTTGGCTTGATCCCACAATCTCAGATCATGACCTGAACTGAAATCAAGACATCTAGTGAGCCATCCAGGTGCCCCCTGTGTCTTTTATTTATTTATTTATTTACTTATTTGAGAGAGAGAGAACACGAGCAAAGGGAGGGGTAGAGGGAGAGGGAGAAGCAGCCTTCCCACTGAGCATGGAGCTCGATTCCAGGACCGTGAGATCATGAACTGAGCCAAAGTCAGATGCTTAACCGACTGAACCACCCAGGCACCCCTGACCCCTATGTCTTAAATCTAAATAACTTAATGTTTGAAATTTTAAAATTCAACCTGTATGTTAACCATTTTTTCTTGTTATTTTTTCCTTATTTCCACCATATGTAAACTTAAACTTCATAGAGACAACAGACTGTATTGTTTGCAATCAGTATATATAGACTGGTTCCCAACTCTACTTTCTTCTAACCTTATCTAAAATTGTGGTTGAACACTTCAACCTCATTTTTTAACCACTTTATTGATGTGTGACTGATACACAGAAAGCTGTACATATTTCAAGTATAGAACTTAATGAGTTTGGCTCTCAAGGTCCTGTGGTTCCATATGAACTTTAGATTTGTTTTTTCTATTTCTGTGAGAACACAATGCTATTGGAATTTTAATAGGGATTGCATTGAATCTATAGATCACTTTGAGTAGTATAAATATTTTAATAATATTAATTCTTCTAATTCATGAACATGGATATGTTTGCACTTATTTGTGTCCACTTAAATATCTCACTAGGGTCTTTTAGTTTTCTGCATACAGAATTTTCACTCTATTAGTGGGGACCCACGTACAGTGTAATAACTTCCTAGAGAATCCAACCCAACTAGCCAAACACTTATTTTCTACTGGAATGGAATAAAATGATGGTCTAACTATATTCTAGTCATTATCCACTGAGTTTAAGAGCCAAAGCTGTCTAGGAAATGAGGGACCAGGAACAAGGTGAGAGTATTAAGCAAAGAGTAAAACATATTTATTGACATGTCAGCAATCTATTTCTACTCCATCTTGGCTCCATGTTTATAGCTTTCTAGATTGAAATTACTATTTATCAGGATTGATCAAACACATCTTTAAAAAGGTTGATGTTTCCTTTGACGGATGTCTATAATTCTTTCTTTGAGACTTCTTTGCAAATATATTGTTCTGCTATTTACTTATATTATCTACTTATTTATTGTAGTAGAATGTCTCCTAGGCCTCGTCTTGTCCTACCTTAATTAAAACTAGCAATTAAAATTCTGAATTGATTAACCATTAAAGTAAAAGTAAGACCATTTCATACTATGCTCTCCATTTTCATAGACATTCAGATCCTATACCATATCAAATATTATTGTATGCTGTATCTCTTTTTACATAGATTTAGATCTTTCAAGCATAAAACTGACAAAGGAGAAATTAAGCAAAATGGTTCTTAATAAACATAATGACATTCTTAATATGCAAAACTTTTGTTTTATTTTATTTTTTCCTGTTTTTTTTGTAACTTAGTTATTATTTTCAGTGTAACGGTATTCATTGTTTTTGCACCACACCCAGTGCTCCATGCAATCTGTGCCCTCTCTAATACCCGCCACCTGGTTCCCACAACCTCCCACTCCCCACCCCTTCAAAGCCCTCAGATTGTTTTTCAGAGTCCATAGTCTCTCATGGTTCACCTCCCCTTCCAATTTCCCTCAACTCCCTTCTCTTCTCCATCTTCCCTTGTCCTCCATGCTATTTGTTATGCTCCACAAATAAGTAAAACCATATGATAATTGACTCTCTCTGCTTTACTTATTTCACTCAGCATAATCTCTTCCAGTCCCGTCCATGTTGATACAAAAGTTGGGTATTCATCCTTTCTGGTGGAGGCATAATACTCCATAGTGTATATAGACCACATCTTCTTTATCCATTTGTCCATTGAAGGGCATCTTGGTTCTTTCCACAGTTTGACCTTGGCCATTGCTGCTATAAACATTGGGGTACATATGGCCCTTCCTTTCACTACATCTGTATCGTTGGGGTAAATACCCAGTAGTGCAATTGCAGGGTCATAGGGAAGCTTTATTTTTAATTTCTTGAGGAATTCCCATACTGTTTTCCAAAGTGGCTGCACCAACTTGCATTCCCACCAACAGAGTAGGAGGGTTCCCCTTTCTCCACATCATCTCCAACACATGTTGTTTCCTGTCTTGTTAATTTCGGCCATTCTAACTGGTGTAAGGTGGTATCTTAATGTGGTTTTAATTTGAATCTCCCTGATGGCTAGTGATGATGAACATTTTTTTCATGTGTCCGATAGCCATTTGTATGTCTTCATTGGAGAAGTGTCTGTTCATATCTTCTACCCATTTTTTGATATGATTGCCTGTTTTGTGTGTGTTCAATTTGAGGAGTTCATTATAGATCCTGGATATCAACCTTTTGTCTGTACTGTCATTTGCAAATATCTTCTCCCATTCCGTGGGTTGCCTTTTTGTTTTCTTGACTGTTTCCTTTGCTGTGCAGAAGGTTTTGATTTTGATGAAGTCCCCAAAGTTCATCTTCGCTTTTGTTTCCTTTGCCTTTGGAGACATATCTTGAAAGAAGTTGCTGTGGCTGATATCGAAGAGATTACTGCCTATATTCTCCTCTAGGGTTCTGATGGATTCCTGTCTCACACTGAGGTCTTTTATCCATTTAGAGTTTATCTTTGTGTACGGTGTAAGAGAATGGTCAAGTTTCATTCTTCTACATATAGCTATCTAGTTTTCCCAGCACGATTTATTGAAGAAACTGTCTTTTTTCCACTGTATATTTTTTCCTGTTTTGTCAAAGATTATTTGACCATAGAGTTGAGGGTCCATATCTGGGCTCCCACTCTGTTCCACTGGTCTCTGTGTCTGTTTTTATGCCAGTACCATGCTGTTTGGGGATCACAGCTTTGTAGTAAAGCTTGAAATCAGGTAACATGATGCCCCCAGTTTTATTTTTGTTTTTCAACATTTCCTTAGCGATTTGGGGTCTCTTCTGATTCCATACAAATTTTTGAATTATATGCTCCAGCTCTTTGAAAAACACTGGTGGAACTTTGATTGGAATGGCATTAAAAGTATAGATTGCTCTAGGCAGTATAGACATTTTAACAATGTTATTCTTCCGATCCAAGAGCATGGAATGGTCTTCCATCTTTTTGTGTCTTCTTCAATTTCTTTCATGAGTGTTCTGTAGTTCCTCAAGTACAGATCCTTTACCTCTTTGGTTAGGTTTATTCCCAGGTATCTTATGGTTCTTGGTGCTATAGTAAATGGAATCGATTCTCTAATTTCCCTTTCTGCATTTTCATTGTTAGTGTATAAGAAAGCCACTGATTTCTGTACATTGACTTTGTATCCTGCCACGTTGCTGAATTGTTGTATGAGTGCTAGTAGTTTGGGGGTGGAGTCTTTTGGGTTTTCCCAAAACATGAAATAAAGAATCATGTCATCTGTGAAGAGAGAGAGTTTGACTTCTTCATTGCCAATTTGGATACCTTTTATTTCTCTTTGTTGTCTGATTGCTGTTGCTAGGACTTCTAATACTATGTTGAAAAAGAGTGGTGAGAGTGGGCATCCTTGTTGTGTTCCTGATCTCAACGGGAAGGTTGTTAGCTTTTCCCATTGAGGATGATATTTGCTGTGGGTCTTTCATGGATAGATTGTATGAAGTTCAGGAATGTTCCCTCTATCCTATCCTTTGAAGCGTTTTCATCAGGAATGGATGCTGGATTTTGTCAAATGCTTTTTCTGCATCAATTGAGAGGACCATGTGGTTCTTCTCTCTTCTCTTATTAATTTGTTCTCTCACATTGATTGATTTGAGAATGTTGAACCATCCTTGTGGCCCAGGGATGAATCCCACCTGGTCATGGTGCATAATCTTTTTAATGTGCTGGCGGATCCTGTTTGCTAGGATCTTGTTGAGAATCTTAGCATCCATTTTCATCAGTGATATTGGTCTGAAATTCTTCTTTTTGATAGGGTTTTTGCCTGGTTTGGGGATCAAGGTAATGCTGGATTCATAAAAAGAGTCTGGAAATTTTCCTTCTGCTTCAATTTTTTGAAACAGCTTCAGGAGAATAGGTGTTATTTCTTCTTTGAAAGTTTGGTAGAATTCCCCAGGGAATCCTTCAGATCCTGGGCTCTTGTTTTTGGGAGGTTTTTGATCACCAATTAAATCTCATTACTAGATATCAGTCTATTCAGGTTGTCAATTTCTTCCTGGTTCAATTTTGGGAGTTTATCGTTTTCCAGGAATGCATCCATTTCATCTAGGTTGCTTAGCTTATTGGCATATAACTGTTGATAATAACTTCTGATGATTATTTCTACTTCCTTGGTGTTAGTTGTGATCTCTCCCTTTTCATTCATAATTTTATGAATTTGGGCTTTCTCTCTTTTCTTTTGGATTAGTGTGGCCAATAGTTTATCGATCTTATTGATTCTTTCAAAAAACCAGCTTCTAGTTTCATTGATACATTCTACTGTATCTCTGGTTTCTACCTCATTGATCTCAGCTCTAATCTTGATTATTTCCCTTCTTATATGTGGAGTTGGTTTGATTTGTTTTTCATTCTCCAGTTCTTTAAGGTGTAGAGATAGCTGGTGTGTTCTGGATTTTTCAATTTTTTTGAGTGATGCTTGGATGGCTATGTATTTCCCCCTTAGGACCGCTTTTGCTGTATTCCATAGATTTTGGACCAAAATGTCTTCATTCTCATTGGTTTCCATGAATTGTGTCAGTTCTTCTATGATCTCCTGGTTGATCCAAGCATTCTTAAGCAAGGTGGTCTTTAGCTTCTAGGTGTTTGAATTCCTTCTGAACTTTTCCTTGTGATTGAGCTGCAGTTTCAAAGCATTGTGATCTGAGAATGTGCAGGGAATAATCTCAGTCTTTTGGTATCAGTTGAGTCCTGATTTGTGACCCAGTATGTGGTCAGAAGGTTCCATGTGCACTTGAGAAGAATGAGTATTCTGTTGTTTTAGGGTGGAATGTTCTGTATATATCTATGATGTCTATCTGGTCCAATGTGTCATTCAATGCTCTTGTTTCTTTATTGATTTTCTGCTTCAATGATCTGTCTATTTCTGAGAGAGGCGTGTTAAGATCTCTTACTATTAGTGTATTCATATCAATATGACTCTTTATCTTAATTAACAGTTTTCTTATGTAATTGGCTGCTCCCATACTGGGGGCATAGATATTTACAATTGATAGATCATCTTGGTGTATAGTCCCTTTAAGAATGATGTAGTGTCCTTCTGTATCTCTGACTACAGTCTTTAGTTTAAAATCTAATTTGTCTGGGGCACCTGGGTGGCTCGGTGGGTTGGGCCGCTGCCTTCGGCTCAGGTCGTGATCTCGGGGTCCTGGGATCGAGTCCCACATCGGGCTCTCTGCTCGGCGGGGAGCCTGCTTCCCTATCTCTCTCTCTCTCTCTCTAGATGCCTCTCCGTCTACTTGTGATTTCTCTCTGTCAAATTAATAAATAAAAGCTTTAAAAAAAAATCTAATTTGTCTGATATGAGAATCGCTACCCCAGCCTTTTTTTGAGGCCCATTGGCATGAAAGATGCTTCTCCAACCCTTCACTTTCAGTCTGGGTGTATCTTTAGGTTCAAAATGGGTCTCTTATAGACAACATATGGATGGCTCCTGTCATTTTATCCAATCTGCAACCCTGTGCCGTTTTCTGGCTTGCCCGGTGTCTGTGGACAGGTCTGACGTTATTCTGATGGGCTTTCCTCTGTAAGTAAGGAGCCTCTTTTTCCTAGAAACTTTCAAGATATTATATCTACAATTATGATTCCTCAATTTGACTATCAGGTGCCTTGATGTTTTTCTGGAATCTATAATCTTGGGTGGCGGCCTCTAGTATATGAACGCTGGTTCCATTTGTGAGATTGGGAAAATTTTCATGAAGAACTTGTTCCACTATATCTTCTAGACTTCTTTCTTTCTCCTCTCCTTCAGGGATTCCAATAATTCTGACCTTGGAACGTTTCATGGCATCATTTGTTTCCCTGATTCTGTTTTTGTGGTTTCTATGCTGTTTGTTCCAGAGTTTCTCATGATCCTTTCTCTCTATCTGTTTGTCCTACAGATCACTAATTCTATCTTCTGTCTCAGATACCCTAGCTTTGAGAGAATTTAGATTAGATTGGAACTCATTGAGAGTATTGTGAAGATCATCCCTGGTAGCTTTCAGCTCTTCCCTAATATTAAAAACATGATCTCTGGTCGCTTTCAGTTCGGCCTTAATCAATTCCGTTTGGTCACTCATGGCTTTCTCCAACCTAGCTATTGCCTGGATAATTGTTAACCTGAATTCTCTTTCCAACATATTGTCTATGTTGATAGCCATTAGCTCTGTTGCAGAAGGCCCATCCTCTGTATTTTTTTTTTTTTTCTGTTGGGCATTCCTCCTCCTAGTCATTTTGGTGAGAGATGGCTGAATGGAGGTAGCTGGATGTATCAACCATGGTGCTGTCAAGGTGCACCCTGGAAAGCTTCTGAACAATCAGGATTCCCCACCCAAATGAGAGGAAAAAGAAAAGAAAAAGAAAAAAAGAGAGAGAGAGACAGGAAAGAAAGGGAAGATGAAAGAGAAGGTTCAGCCCAAATGGGCCCCAAGGTAATATTTATGGAGTATACAAACAAAAACAGATAAACAAAAAGACTGATAAAACTATATGACAAGAGAAAAAATATATATATATGCAAATAAAGGAAGAACCTCGTCAAAAAGAACCCCGAGTGTAAGATTTATATACTATCAGGACAAACACAAAAACACAGAAACACTGGTGGAAAAAAAAGATGGGAGAGTGGTTATAAATTCTCAGTGTGGGTGAGGAAGGTTGTTTTGATTCTTCCTGGATGTATCTTGATATCTTTGCTAAAGGACTCAACTACCCTAAGATAAAAGGGGATTAAAAATTTGTTTACCTATAGGGGTAGCATTGATTGGGGAAAGGGGATTACCTTAAAGTTTAACTCTGTATTAATATTAGAAAATAAAAATTTAAAAAGGAATAAACTAAACTAAACTAAAATTAAAAAAAAAGAAATTTACAAAATAGAAATGCAAAACGAAAACACAGGTGTATGTATCAAAAAGTTCAAGTTAGAAGGTTCTTATGGAATTTGATGTACTGAACATCTTACTGTGATGGTAAATAGGTTAAAAAATTATCTATATTTTAAAAATGAGCCAGAATAGTGGGAACAAATTAAAAATAAAAGTTGTCCTATGAAGTAGTGGTGGTTGTTCTCTTGTCCTCTTTTTTTTTTTTTTCCCTTTCCTGGTTGGTTTTTTGGGTGAGGGGCCTGCCACTTGGGTTTTCAGTCAATGAAGTTCTCTGAGTTAAGTCCTCCCACCCCCTCAAGGGGGTGGGTTCTGATGAAACTGGTTTTTTCAGGCTTTTGTTCTTTGGAGGTTTTTATGTTTGTTCACTTTTGTTTTTCTCTCTCACCTTGACCGCATTTGATGGTTTTTGTAGGTTTAGAGGAAAGCAAACTGTACCCTAACCTCCTTCTCAGAGAGAAGCCTCAGTCTGCCTGAAGAGCTCAAATAAATCCCCCCTTGGCCGCTGGCAGAGCAGGTTCCCAGTCGCGGTCCCTGGGGATGCAGGATTTTTTGCTTGTACCCAAAACCATGGCAGAGGTGGCTATTTGGGCAGCTCCAGACTGCCAGAGAAGTTCCAAGCAGTGATCACACACTGAGATTTTCCCACTGGCCCCAGCTGGGGGCTGGGAGTGCCTGGTCTTTCGAGGTCCAGAGCACCGGGCCAGAGCCTGTGCACACCTCACTCAGGGGAGGGCGCAGGGCGCGACTTGGACTCTGATAGCACGGCAGGGCACTCACATGGGGACTGCAAAAACGTTGTGCTTCTGTTGGCTGGCAAGGCTCAGCCCCTCATGGGAGCCAGGCCTCACATGCTCTCACGTGCGCGCTGGTGGCTGGGGACCAAGACCTAGTTTCTCCGCTGCACTCTTTCTGGCTCTGCACCAGGGGTGGCTGTCCTGGGTCTGGGGACTTAAGCCCCTGTCCCTAAGACCCCGATTCGCACAATTCCCTCCCAGTGATTCTTTGCTCTTTTTGAGAGCTTTCTTCCAGACTCCCGAGTTAATGCTGGTCCCCAGAAGCAGGGAACTCTTGTATTGGGATATTACTTTCCAATGGGTCACCTCTGGTGGCTCCCTCCCCCTTTTGTTTATCTTCCGGTATCAGTCCAACTTTCCCACTCCGCTTTACCTGCCCACTGGCATTTTCTGCTCCAGTAGAGATCCAGACATGTATAATTCTGGTTTCAGGCTGATTTTGTGGGTGATCGGAGCTCTTTGGAAGGTAATCAGCTCACTTTAGGGTACAGGTTGAAAGGGCACCTCCTCCTACTTCCCCACAATCCTCAGGGAGCCTATTTATTTATTTTTAATTAACTATTTATTTTTTTAAGATTCTATTTATTTGAAAGACAGAATGAAGGAGAGAGAGTACAGGTGCATAGACAGAGGGAGAGGGAGAAGCGGACTCGCCTGATGAGCAGGAAGACCAACACAGGGCTTGATCTCAGGACTCTGGGATCATGACCCAAGCTGAAAGCAGATGCTCAACCTACTGAGCCACCCAGAAGCCTCACCTAAATTTTTAAAAAATTAAACTTACATGCTCAGAATATACTTGAGAATTCATATTACTCAGGAGAAAATGAATCAGGGATAGGGTCTCCTTTCTCAGAGTGAGGTACCTCTTGTTATATTTCTTTAGGTCCAAAGAGAAAACACTAAAAACCTTTTCCTTTAAAATGAAGCACAGTATAAGTACTATAAAAATAATTGACATTCAGTAGTAAAGTTGAAAGAAAATTGTATTCTAGAAATCCTAAGAATATTTAAGTGTATTGAATTGAACTATCTTAACAATTTGTCTTCATTATATTGTGTTATTGTCTTTTGTGTTCAGAATTAATTTTCTTTGTGTCACTTGAATGCAGCATTAAAATTTACAACTTTATTAATGTTACTAACAAATTATGTTTCCAACAGAGCTAAGAAATCTCTGGACAAAGTATAAAATTTTGTGGTAAATCTTAAATGCAACTTAGAAGCCACCAAACACACTAACATTGAATTAGAAAGGGTCTATATAATTACAAAAATATGACATGGCCACTGTGCTAGAATATGAGCATTTGACATTTCAAGTGTTTGCACTGGCACCAGACATATTTTCACCTGAGGACTGGAAGACAGAGGAGCAAAGTTCAGAAAGCAGTAAGAACAGAATTAATCTAAAATCTTTTAGTGTGTACACTGACACTGCCTTCATTCTATTTTTTTCCTAATTGATTTTTTTCTTTGAAAAATAGTATCTTCCAGGTTAGAAAAGTTTGAATTATAGATGTCCTGTCAAATAAAAATAATAATAATAAAAGTTAAAAACCAATGTCAACTTAAATAGTCAAGTTTTCTAGGTTTCATTCCAATTCTATATCTCACTTAATTTTAGTATTACAAATCTTTATCTATGCCTATGTAATTTAATGTAAAGAAAGTCAAGATTAAAAAAAAGAAAAGAAAGTCAAGATAATTAAAAAATATATAATTTTCTACATGAAAGAATTATGTTAGACTTATTTTGATAATATCCAATTGAAATTTCAATGCCATTAAGCAATACTTTAAAATAATTGTATATAATCTTAGCCATTCTGACACATATAAGGTGACATCTCATTGTACTTTTGATTTGCATTTCCCTGATGATTAGTGATATTGAGAACCTTTTCATGTGTATGTTAACCATCTCTGTCTTCTTTGGAGAAATGTCTGTTCAGTCTTCTGTCTATTTTTGAATTCGATTATTTGGGTTTTTTGATGTTGAATTGTATAAATTCTTTATTTGTTTTTTTTATTATTTTTTGATGTTGAGTTGTATAACTTCTTTATAAATTTTGGATATTAACTCCTTATCATATATATCATTTACAAATGTCTTCTTTCATTAAGTATGTTTTCTTTTGTTTTGTTGATAAAGAGGATGTGAAGAAAAAAGAGCTCTCCTACATGTTGGTGGGAATATAAACTGATACAACCATTGTGGAAGCAGTATGTAGTTTCCTCAAAAAATTAAAAATAGAAATAAAATATGTTCTAATAATTCCACTACTAGGTTTTTACCCAAAGAAAATGGAAACACAAATTTGAAAAGATACATGCGGCGCTATGTTTATTATAGCATTATTTACAATAGCCACATTATGGAGGAAACCTAAGTGAACATCAATAGATGAATGGATGAAGAAGATGTAGTATATACAGATGAATAATGCTCAGCCAGAAAAAGCAATGAGTTTTTGTCATTTGTGACCTAGATGGATGGACCTAGAAAGCATAATGCTAAGTGAAATAAGTCAGACAGAAAGATACATGCCACATGATTACACTCATATTTGGAATTGAAAGCAACAAAACAAATGAACAAACAATAAGCAGAGTCAGACATATAAATACAGAGAACAAACTGTTGGTTGCCAAAATGGAGAGGGTTGGGGGTATGGGAAAAATGTGTGAAGGGAAATGAGAGATCCAGACTTCTGGTTATGAAATGAATCTGTCATTGGAATAAAAGTCACAATACAGGGAATACAGTCAATGATATCATACTGGTACTGTATGGTGACAGATGTTATAGCTATACTTATGGTGAGCATAGCATAACATGTAGAACAGTGAGATCACATTGTTTTATAGCTGAAACTGATGTAACATCATGTGTCAGCTATACTTAATTTTTAAAAAATAATAAAATAAAATAAATCTATAGTAATAATACCAATATACAACATTCATAAATATTATTTATTACTTTGAGATTGTATAAAATAAGCAACATCTGTTATAACATTAACTATTTTAAAAATTCTGTTATGTTTTAGAAATACAAAAGCATAGAGTTAAACAGCAATTATATGCAAAAATGTTCATGCTAATGTAAAATTACACAAGATATTTTTTGCCATTTCAGTTTAATCTTTTCTATATAATGACTTCACTTAAATTTATATTTATTAAAAATATCCAAAGACCTGGGGTGGCAGTGGCTCAGATCATAATCCTGGGGTCCTTGGATAGAACCCAGTGGTGGGCTCCCTGCTATGAGGAGAACATATTTCTCCCCCTCCCTCTGCCCCTCCTCGCCATTCATGCTCTTGTTCACGCTCTCTCTGTCTCTCAAACAAATAAATAAAATCTTTAAAAAAATGTTTAAAGACCCAAGATTTTATATTTTATAAATGCAGATAAGTGAGTTAACCACATCCTGACTGGTCGTACATGAAATAAAGACAGAGATTATCTGTCTTATTTATTTATTTATTTTTATTCGAGAAGGAGTGAGCATGAGCAAGGGGGAGGGGCAGAAGGAAAGGGAAAAGCAGTCTCACCACTGAGATGGAAGCCCAATGTGGGGCTCTATCCCAAGACCCTGATATCACGACCTGAGCCAAAGACAGACATTTAACCAAATGAGTCACCCAGGCACCCTGATATTATCTATTTTAATTATTTCCCAGTAGTCTACAACTACCACTGATTAGGTATGGTCATTGTCTTTCACAATTATAACAACTTTGCTCTTTGTTTGGTGTAGACTCAAGGAAGATAAATCTACATCCCTGGAAAAAAAAATATAGTAATAATAATAACAGTAGAAATGGTTCTCTAAGGCATAGCTTAATGAAACTACTTAAAAAAATTCTGGAACAGTTTGCATATCCTGATTATACTAAGAGCAAGGACTTCTGAGGAATTGTAATCCAGGCAATCCAAGTTGAGAAAAGTTAACTTACTTTATATAGTTTCCAACAGTGTAATGTTTCCAGTAAAATGTTAAGGGAAATTACATGTGAAACATTGTCATTGGCCACCTAATTTAGCTTCACTCTTTTTTCTACATAGAGGAAAAATGGGTCTATCAATTTAAAGCATGTCTATTTCAGTTTGTCATTTCTATGCCAAAATATTGGAAATATATAAAATTCCTACTTAGAAATATATTGTGCAGAGCAGCATATACAAGGATATTAAGACAAAAGTTTTGCCTAAAAATCAAGAGATAATAGAGCTAAATATGACAACATTATACTTTTTTTTAGGATTTTATTTATTTACTTGAGAGAGAGAGAGAGAGCATAAGCAAGAGGGAAGGACAAAGGGAGGGAAAGAAGCAGACTAAGCATTGAGCAGAAAACCTACCATTACAGGCCCTTCAGGCCCAGGTCCCTGGGCCCTGAGTTGAAGGCAGACACTTGACTAAGTCACTCAGGTGCCCCTACACTTCTTGACATGTTCTATCAAAACCATCAAAAAAATAATCGGGGCATGACCTATGCTACCTGAGAATGAAGTAGTGTGGATTGTCTTTAGTGACTTCTATGTCATTGAGGATGCTGTCAAGAAGGTTGATAATTGGGACACCTGGGAGGCTCAGTTGGTTAAGCGGCTGCCTTTGGCTCAGGTCCTGATCCCAGCATCCTGGAATCGAGTCCCACATCAGGCTCCTTGCTCCGTAGGGAGCCTGCTTCTCCCTCTGCCTCTGCTGCCACTTTGCCTGCTTGTGCTCTCTCTCTCTCTCTCTCTCTGACAAATAAATGAATAAAATCTTAAAAAAAAAAAGAAGCTTGATAATTATGATATGTGAAATATATAGGTACCATGTAGAAGTAGAAACATGGGCACTTTTTTTTTTTTCAAATCCTATGTTTCATACATGTTTCCTGAGTATTTGATTTTAAAAAAATCTTCAGGAGTGGCTGCGAGACTATATTTTGAGCATGAAACTCTTGATTTCTTCTCAGGAGGTGATCTGGGGTGGTGGAATCAAGCTCTGGTCAGGTTATGCCCTGGGTATGGAGCGTACCTGAGATTCTCTCTCCTCTGCCTCTGCCCCTCCCCTACTACACCTGCATGTGTGTGTGCCCTCTCTCTCCCTCAAAAAAAAATCTTCAATTATTACCTTTAGTGATTTTATGAGACACCATTCTTCTCTGACCATAATTTATGGTACAACCAATTGAAATTCCTCAACTTATTTGTCTTTGATTTATTTATAATGTTTAAAATTTGAAAAAAAAAAAAAAGAGTGAGTTGGGTGTCATTATCCAGCCCTTGACCTATTTTGTTGCTGTCAGATTCTTTTTCCTCCCTTACCTCCTGCTAGTGGTAGAAGGTTGATGGACAAAATGTTTAACTTAATTTTTATTAGAGACAAAATGTGAAAGGTTTTGTTAAACTTAGATGAGACTCAGTTGGGTTCTGCTGCTATTTCAGGAAACCAGATACCAGTTGTCTTCCACCTGTGACACTGTTGCAAACTTAAAGCACTAAGATTCCTAGGTTCCACTGTTAACAAGACACTTTTTACATTTGCTCTCAAGAAAATGATTATCTTGAAAAAATATAAGGTAAGGTATTCCTGCTCTTACACTCAACCATTTTAAGGTTTTTATAAATGCTTGTTTTCTCTGAGAGGGAAAAAGAAAGGCTCTGATCAGATATAGAAGACAATCCCAGTTGCTACTGAAAATAACCTCATCTATTAGGTAGACCATTATCTGAATTTAATGTTGTGTAGTCTACTGGTAAACTGAGAGTAAAGTTGAATCAAAATCTCCTTTTTTCTTTTAGAAACTTTTTTGATGACATCCTTATAGTTTTTCTTATTCAAAGAACAAAGTGATTTACTCAGGAGTATAGTTTTAAATCCAAACCATATATTACTGTTAGTGGACATTTTGTCAGACTTAAGCTTCTTATGCTCCCCTCTTTTGTCTACAAACTACAAATCAATATTCTTTATGAATATAGATGCAAATATTCTCAAAATAATAACAGCAAACAAAATTCAGCAGGATATTAAAGGATTATATACCATGACCAACTGAGATTTATCCTAGGAATGCAATTATGCAAGGGCATTTCAATGTAAGAAAACCAGTCATTGTAAATATGCCAAATTCATAGAACAAAGAAAAAACAAAAAATAGAGGTTATTTCAATGACATAAAAAAGACCTTTGAAAAAATCAACGCCATTTGATTAAAAAGAAAATCAGAAAATTTGAACACAAAGTTTTTCCTCAACATGGTAAATGATATTTGTGAAAAACCCAGTGTTAATACTATACTCATTGAAAAGTTTCCCTAAAACCAAAAACAAGACAACGATGCCCACTTTAAGCCCTTCCATTCATCCAATATTTTACTGGTATTTCTAGCTTAAACAATTAAGCAGGAGAAAAAAGGATCAAATTTTGAAAGGAAGAAGTAAGACTAAAGCAGTTTACTGATAAGATCCTGTGTGTGTGTGTGTGTGTGTGTGTGTGTACTACCTAAGAATTGATAAAAATCTACCACAGTTTAAAAAAAAAAAGGAATACAGAAAAGTTTAAGGGTACAAGAGCAACAAAAAAGATCAGTTTTGTTTCTGTGAACCAACAATAAACAATCTGAACAGAAAATTAAGTTCTATTTGTTATAGAACCCTCAAGAATAAAATATAGAGAGATAAAATTAATCAAGGAGATAAAAGACTTATACACTGAAAATTATGAAATGTGGAAGGAAATTAAAGAAGACCTAAAGAAACATATTACATGTTTATGGATTGGAATACTTAGTATTATTATGGTAAAAATACTACTCTAAACAATCTACACATTTGGGCCAATTCTTATCAAAAGTTCTATCAAATACCTATCAAAATTTACAGAAATAGAGAAGCTAAGACTCAAGTTAACATCAGGTTGAAAGGGGTCCCAAATTATCTCTCTCTTGAGAAAGAATATAGTTGGAGGTCTCACATACCCAAATTCAAAAGTTGCTACAAAGCTACAATAATCAAAATGGTGTGTTATTGGCATATAAACAGGCATGCAGAAATAAATTAAAATCAAATGAAGAGCACAGAAATAGGCTCATAAATATATGGTTAATTGATATTCAACACAGATGCCAAGATCAATTAATGAGGAAAGAAGACTTCTGCAACACACAGTGTTTGCACAATTGGAATACACATGAAAATACTTAAGTCAAACACCTGGTACACACTATCAACTCAATATGGATGAAAAAATCTAAATATAAGAGCTAATAACATAAAATTCTTAGTAGAAAACATAGAATAATCTTGAATTTAGCATATGGATTTTTAGATATAACACTAAAGCACAATCAATAAGGTAAAAAATAGACTATAATAATTTTTTTTGAAATTTTTGTTGCAAAAGACATCATTAAAATAAGACAATTTAATGAATAAGAGAAACTATTTTCAATTCTTATGTTTAACAAGGGTCTATATCTATAGTAAACAAAGAGCTTTTATAACTAAACAACAAAGACAGCCCAGTTTTTAAAAAAAAAGATAAAACACTTAAACATTTCTTCAAAGAAGATATATATATGTATGTTTATATGTTTGTATGTATGTGTGTGTGTGTGTGTGTGTGTGTGTGTGTATGGCCAATACATGAAATGTTTCTCAACATCATTAGTCATTAGGGAACTGAAAATCAAAATTACAAGATATCATTTCATACTCACTAGGATAGCTATAATAAAAAAAGAAAATGTGGAAAATTACAACAGTTAGCAAGGATATGGACAATTTAAATCCTGTGCATTGCTCATTGAAATGTAAAACTGTACAATAACTATGGAAAACAGTTTGGTGGTTCCTCAAAAAATTAAATTCAAAATTACCATATGACCCAGCAATTCCACTCTTAGGTATTTACCCAAAAGAATTGAAAACAGGTACACAAATAAATTTATGCACATGGATGTTCAATAGCTGCAGGGTGGATACAACCCAAATGTCGTAAGTGAAGGGATATATAAATTGTGATATATGCATATAGCAGCATATTATCAGCAGTCAAAGTAAATGAAAATTGATAAATACATCAATCTGGATGAATTTTGAAAATGTTTTGCTAAGTGAAAGAAACTGGACACAAAAGGTCACCTATGGTATGCTTCTATTTAAGTTAAATATATGAAATATGTAAATCTATATACATAAAACAAAATTTTGCTGTTGGGGTCTAGGAAGAAAGAATAATTTGGAGTAACTGTTATATAGGTATGGGTTTCCTTCAGAGGTGATGCAAATGTTTTCTTGGTGGGGATGATTGCAAAACACTAAATCTCATAAATGTCATATTGTACACTTTAAAATGCTTAATTGTATGTTATGTGAAATTCTCCTCCATAAAAATTACAAAATATGTCAATCATAAGTCAGTTGAGACCTCTGTATTTTTTAGCATTTTAAAAAGTCTTTTGAAAATATTTATGGTATATATTTTGCAAGGTAAACTAGCTAAGAAGGAAATTATTTCTGTTTTCTAGGTATTGATTTCCATTTCTTTTGATAAGCACAATTTTACACAATTCTTAGCATCTGTTTTCTTTGTTGTTGTAAACAACCAGAGTTGAAAAGTTTGGAATTGTGGGGAATGAAAGGGAAAAAAAAATAATAGAGTTTGCCATTAAATTCTAAAACTTCACACATGACTCTCAGTTCTCTCTGCAGTCTACCCGACTGAAAACCTGGCTTCATCTTTTTTCAATTGTGTTGCCTCAGGTAGATAACTTTTTCTTTCCCAGCCTCAGCTGCTTCCAAAGAATGCAAAATTTAAGATTCACAGCATGCATGACAATGACATTTTGTTATACTTTTTTGAGAATTAAATGTGTGGTTGTATGTAAACCAATGGAAAATTGTAAGTGCTAAAAAGGGTGAATTACAGTAATAATAGTTTGTTTTGTTCCTAAATTTCATCATCTGCTTGGGTTTCAAATTCAACATACCTCCTTTGTCTATTAAACTATGATGTAGTTCCTTATTGACAAAACACATGCTCCATTTCCATTGCTAACTTATTATTGTTATAAATTATGAGTGAGGTAATTCTGTTCTATTAAAACCACTCCTGTTTATATATCTCAAAATTTTTAAATGAAGTATTTATATTTAAATAAATTAAATGAAGTATCTATACTTAAATGTGCTTGAATGGATATTCTATAAATATAGTTATTGCTATAAATGTATGGAAAAATAACTGATTAGTTACCCAAAATTTTATTCCTTAATATAAGATTCTTTAGGTTACAAATAAGATTTAACCACAAAATCATGAGTTATAGGAATAGAATTAAAACTATTTAATTTTCTCTTTAGTATTCAAATATAAAGACACATATATGTAAAATTAAAATCACTTCTCCTGAATAGTGATTCAAAAGTGATAGAAAAAGTAACCTATTAAAATATTTAAGGTTTTGGGCACCTGCGTGGCTCAGTCGGTTAAGGATCTGTCTTTGGCTCAGGTCATGATCTCAAGGTCCTAGGATCGAGTCCCACATCTGGTTCCCTGCTCAGTGGAAAGTCTGCTTCTCTCTCTCCACCCCTCCGCCGACCCTTCTGCCCTCTCGTGTTCTCTCTCTCATTCATTCCCTCTCAAATAAATAAATAAAATCTTCAAAGTTTTTACCTTTGGTAATGTAGCAGTTATCTGAACATCTATGGATCTGTTTTGTGAATGAAATTGACATCTTCATAACTTGCTTATTTATAAGTAAATTCCCTACTGTAAAGTTTTAACCTTAAATATATTTTAATAGTGTATCAGTCTGCTTAACCAAAGACATTACCATAGACTCGGTGGCTTAAACAACAGAAACTTATTTCTCATACTCTGGAGTCTGGAAGTCTAAGGTCAAGGTTCTGGTAAGGCAAGTTTCATTCTGAGCCCTCTTCTCTTCTTGCTGTGTGCTCATATGACTTTTTTTTTTTTTTAATGAGTTCAGGGGCAGAGAAGAGTTTTTGCATGTCTCTCCTAAGGATGCTAGTCCTATAGGATCAGGGCTGACACTACCACATTTAGTCTCAGCTACTTCATTGTAGATCCTATCTCCAAATACAATCACATTGGGGATAAGGACTTCCACATATGAATTTTAGAGGGTATACAATTCAGTCCATACTAAATAGACACATGTTCCTACATAAAAATCCTTTCACAGCCAAATTTCAATTACAGCATGATAGAATATGTATTAAACAATTCCAAGTCGAAGAGAGTAACATTTATACTTTATTTCAGGTTTACACAATTTGAAATTATATTGTCTCCCTATAAAATCTATTTTTTAAAATAATACTATAAATAAATGCATATGATTTTAAAATTATTTTAAACATAGAAAAACAACAACAAAAAAAGAGACAAAGTGCTGATGGAAGAGATGTCTACCCATCAACAGACCATTAGCTATTCCATCTTATGCTCTACAATAAAACATCCCGTGTAGAAGTGATTGCATTTGAAGTTATTGGTACATTTGAATGCAAACTACCCAACCATGAAAAATGAGGCTTCCTTTTGCTATAAAAATAAATTAGAAGGCAATGCTTTGCTGGCAAAGCCATTTGAGCACCTCAGTTCATAACTATTCATGGTACCATTAACAGATGTCTTTGCTCGCACTGTGAGCTGCCTTATGATATTGTTGTATTCAGCATTACTTTACATCTAAAGTGAATGTAGGCAACTTGTTTTAGGATATAATAAAACCAATGCCAATGTATAGATCCTGTGGGAAATTATACAATAATGTTACCTACATAACTAATTTTCTTCTTATGAAATCATGATTCCCACTACACTTTTAGAGCTATCAAACGTATTGTTTAACATCACCATTTCCATGTTAATATCTCAGTAAATCACAAAAATGTAATACTTTGTGCAGAAAGTGAGCCATTTCCTTTGGGAACATAAGTTTTCACTTTTAAATTAAAAGTTGCATGAAGTGAATACTAAGCATGTCATATGTTGCTTATTGACATGAAAAAATGTTTTTTTTTTTTTTTTCTGAAAGGAACCACTTTGTTCAAGTAAAGGCATGCTGTTAGTGGCTAACTTATACACCATCAGTGAGATAAAACATTCAAGAAAAAAATTAAATATTGCCTTTGCTAATCATTTATTGATATGAAAATTTTAAAAATACTTAAGAATTCCTAAGTAATATCTTCAAGGGAGCTGTCATAATGCACCCCCCCATGTACTGATATACCTATTGTAAGTGGTGAATGTGATACGATTTGCAAATAGTTTGTATCAGCAAAAACCAGAAGCAGCAATACTAATTTAACAAGTCCTTCATTTCAAATCTCAGGTGCAAAAATTGTGTGTTTAGGTAATTTATTTAATCTTAGAACTCTATTCCCTCATCTGTAGAATGTGGGATATAATAATTTTTTGTAATGATTAATTTAGATAAAGATTATAAAAATATCTAATTAATGTGCTCATGTAGCATGGGCTTGAAAGTTGGAAGCTATATTTTTATGACTCTTGAGTTAATTCTTTGTCTGTGCACTGGTCCATTAGGACATATAAAATTAAGTTCACTTATTAAAATGAAATTAATAAGTTCACTTATTAAAAGACCCATGAAATTTTTTTTCCTATGACTATAGACATCAATTGTCAAAAAAAAAAAAAAAGCAGTTGGCAGTAATTATTCTGGATTGAGATCTTTTTTTTTTTTTTTTTTTTTTTTCCTGGAGTTAGAGAGAGAGTGTGAGCAGAAGCAGTAGTGGGAGAAGGAAAGAGAATATTAAGCAGATTCCATGCTAAGCATGGACCTTGACCGGGAGCTTGATCCCACGACCGTGATCTGAAACCAACAGTCAGATGCTTGACTGACTGAGCTGCCCGCGTTTCCCAAGGATTGAGGACTTCTACGTCATATTCTCAGAAGAATTATATCAAAGATAAAACAACTAAAGATGAGGTAAACCTTATGCATAAGAAATAAAAATTTCATGGCTTCTAATTATTTTGGCAAGAAATCATAGCTTCTGCAAATTTATTTAATTTTTATTAAATGATATCAACAGTCTGCCACTATTTATTCATAAAATAATCTTAAATAGCTCAAGACTTTCTCTCTTAAAGATATGTCATTAAATATTTTAGCTTGATTTGGATTTTGACAATCCTAAGGGTTTTGTAATAGAGTTGTATAGAATGAACGAATGCATATTTATTTTCCTTATATGTACCATGATTAAGAATATACCTCTCCCCGCTTACAGAAAGCATAAAAACTGTCACTAATAGGCAGCGTATAATATGGCTGGTGAGACAAAACAAGACGAGGCAAGAGAGTACATGATGCAGTAATTACTTAAGTATATGGAAAAGTACATACTACCTGTGAGACAGACATCATGAGGACTGAAAAATATAAATGTAGAACATAGTTTTTGGTGAAGAAAATGAAAATATGTCTCAATAGGAGATGCAAAAGCAACAAGTAACTTAGGTTAAATAGCTTTTATGATAATACGTTTTATTTTTTATATTTTTAAAGATTTTATTTATTTATTAGAGATCACAAGCAGGCAGAGAGAGAGAGGGGAGAAGCAGGCTTCCACTGAGCAGAGAGCCCAATGTGGAGCTTGATTCCAGGATCCTGAGACCATGACCTGAGCCAAAGGCAGAGGCTTAACCCGTTTAGCCACCCAGGCACCCCTATGATAATACACTTTAATTAAAATTTAAGAACACCAAATGTGTATATTTTTGCTGTTTTCATATTGAAAAAGAAATGTTTCCTTTATATTTTTTAAATTTACTAACTAATAATATGTATGTAATATAAAATTTGCTTTAAAATCACTTTTATATGTACAATTCAGTGGTATTAAGTACATGCACATTGTTGTACAACCATAACCAGCATCTATCTCCAGAACTTTTCTCATCTTGCTAAACTGAAACTGTGTACCTATTAAATAATAACTCCTCCATCTTCCTTCCCTTTAGTACTGGCAGCCACCATTTTACTTTATGTCTTTATTAATTTGACTGCTCTGGTACTTCATAGAAGTACTTGTCCTCTTTTGACTGGCTTATGTCAGTTAACATGAAGTGTTCAAGCCTCAGCCATGTTGCAGCATGCATCAGAAATTCCTTCCTTTTAAGGCTGAATAATATTCCATTGTATTCATATACTACATTTTGTTTAGCCATTCATCCATTAACTTCCACTTTTTGCCTATTGTAAATAATACTGCTATGAGTATGGGTGTACAAACATGTGTATAAGCTACTACTTTCAATTCATGGGTGATAGCCACAGATTTGGATTTCTGGATCAAATAGTAATTCTGTTCTTAATTTTTTAAGGAACTGCCACATATTGTTTTCCATAAGAGCTGCACTAGTTTGTATTCCCACTAGCAATATACAAGTGTTCCAATTTCGCCAAATCTTGCCAACATCTGTTATTTTCTGCCTATTTTTTTAGATTAATGGCTGTCCTAAAGTGTGTGAAGTGGCTTCTTATCTCTTCATGTGCTTTTTGCCTATTTGTATATCTTCCTTAAAGAACTATCTATGCAAGTTCTCAAATGGCACACTTAAATATGTGCCTTTTACTATATGTCAGACATAATTAAATAAATCCTTTTTTATGGAATTCTTGAAAAGAGCTCAAATTCAATTGGTTTTAAGGATAAAGTTCCTAAGAACTTTTAGAAAGTACTATTTTATCAAGCTATATAATCTAAAGAGAAAATATGAAAATTCTATGCCTCAATAAATTTAATGAAGTTAGTAAAATTTTAAAAACCTATCCTTCAATTATTTAATAATGCAAATTAAAAGAAAACTAAAATAAAAGAAAACCAAATCTAGTATTACAGAGAAACAATAGCTAAATCATTTAGTACATGTATTTTTGAGTGCCTGAATGTTCTAGGTCCTGTTTTAGATGTTGGAGTAAAATAGTCATCAAAGTATATAATATATTTCCCCTCATGGAGCTTTACAGTTTATAGTCTAATAGTGGAGAAAAAAATATATATATAATACACATAAAAATGCATACATTATAAAATAACACAATCATGTGCTTTTCTATATTGAGATATGTATTAATAAATGCAGTATTTAGTTATTCTAATTGAAATAAGTATGTTGAGAGGCAATAAATCAACTTTTATTATTACTTCATATTATTGCCAAACAAGGAATAGAATGATGCATCCTTAATCACAAAGCAAGTTAACAATTAATTAATGGTAAAGTGATAAATTAATAGCATAAAATTCAGGGATAATATATGATAGATAACCATCACAACAATCATTTGAAATATTTCTAGACATTTTTATGCTACTATAAATCATAAAAGGTTAAGAACTAGAATCATTATTATCTAGTCATGCTATCATTAATACAATTCTAAAACGGTTCTGCTAGTAATAGATAGGCTCTCTTAAGGTTTTCACCATCTGAATTTTCCAAGAGCACTAGATGTTTTTTTCTTATGTGGGTGAACCGCTTTTTCAAAGGTCATTCAGTGACAGAGACGTCTAGAGACCATTATTAGTCCAGTGTTTTTTGCTGTCATTGCCACCCTCTGATTTCTATTTCTATTCATTTCTGAAGCAATGACCTTGATTATGTAAACTCTTGCTTGTACCACAATGGTTCCCACTTTTAAATTCTCACCACAATCACACATTTAGAAAAAAATGTTTAGTCATTGCTCTCAAAACAGGTTCATTATAACAAAATGCCTGGATCCAAAAGGGCTTTCTCCTTTACTCACATGATATAACCATGCTAGCTTTTTCCCGTGAAGCTCTAGATCATGTCACTAAAACTAAATCCCACACTTCAATTCGTCCTTACCCTTTAGAGGCCATTTTCTCATTATAAACTTTTTTGAAGACTATCAGTATTTTATTTATATTTTATGTTGTGAGCAGGAGACGGGAAACAAAGGGAGAGAGAGAATCTTAGGTAACCTTAAGCAGGTCCCATCCCCAGTGTGGAACCCAATGCAGGGCTTGCATTCACAAACCTAAGATTATGACCTGAGCCAAAATCAAGAATCAAATGCTTAACTGACAGAGCCACCTAGGCCCCCCGACTATCAGTATTTTAAATAATATACTTCTTAACAAAGGGAGTCATGGTCAGCATCCCTTGTCTCCCAGGATGCTTCTAACGTTCTGATGACATCCCTCATTCCCTTTTCACAATCCTATGTTTTGTATATCAGAGCTGACTTTGTACCATTACAAACAAAATTGTTACACTTTTCTCCCAGGACAATATAAAAGAAGTCACATAACCTCAAACAACCAATCCAGACATAAAAAGATACAGTCTGATAGGTCTGACTCAGTTCTTGACAGGAAGAGATTGCATCTTCTTTTGACAAAATATATGTAAAAATTTTAAAAAAGAGTGAAATGTTTTGAGCTGGAAACTATTGTTTGTATATCCTTCAGGATATAATAAAGGTTCTTCCAGGAAAAAATATGCATAAAGGTATTAAATGTAGTTTAAAAAATTAAAATACAAAAAGTAAAATATATATATTTAAAAATATATATATAACATAGGCTAAGGTGCCTGGGTGGCTCAGTAGGTTAAGTGTCTGCCTTCAGGTCAGGTCATAATCCCAGGGTCCCAGAATTGAACCCCACATAGGGGTATCTCCCTCTCCCTCTTTCATCTCCCTGTCTCTCTCTCTCTACATCTCTCTAATAAATAAACAAATAAAAATCTTTAAAAATGTATAATATAGGCTCTCAAAAATTAAATAATGTGAAAACTATTAACAATGAAGTAAAAATAAAGCAGAATCCTACCACAAATCTTATCATTTTTATAAACCTAGAGTAATGCCAGGAAAAATACATTGTAATTATATTTAAAACATATAGATAACATATATACTTTAATATATCTCTATTCATCAATAGAGATCTGTAGGCACATATTTCTAAAAAATAAATAATTTATTTTAGTAGTTTTATTATACCATTATATTATTATATTCTTGTTCTATAAATTTCAAGCAATATATAAATATACTTACATATCTTGGTCTACATTTAGTGAATATTTATACATATATAAACTCTTTTTAGCACAAAGTGAAAAAACTACATTTATTTTCCTATATTATAATATGTGCTTAACATATTTGGCCTCAAATTCCTTTTGTCTTGGTATCAGTTTCATTTTTAAATAGTCGCACAATTTTCCATAATATCAGTACTTTAGAATTTATTTAAGCACTCATTTAAATATGGAAAAAGGCTATTTTCAGCTTTTCAGAAAATGCAGTAGTGATAATACAAATAAATGCAAAGATATTTATTTTTTATAATTTCTTGGTAACTTGTTTTCATCTATACACATCTCTCAAATAACAAGTTTTCAGAGTTTTTTTTTTAAGGAATTTTGCTTTATTCTCAAAGGATTTCTTCAATATTAGGAAATAACTGTCTATTATTTCTCTTAGAATATTCTCCCCTCAATTCATTTTTAGACCCCCTAGGTACAACAGGCTTTGACTCTTTCCCATAGACTCTCAAGCAAGTAGGGGAAATTCTTATGTTTTTCTCCCTGGAATACTATTTCCTGGAAATATGACTTATATAAATGAGGAATAGCTTTATCAACCTGGTTATCTAACGTTTTGTATTCCTAATTTAAGGATCACATACATACTCCCAGTGAAGATCTGTGAAATGACTGAAGAACTACACAATCAGTGCAGTTCTGATTACACAGGGTCAGCTATTTAAAACAACTCATAAGGTTCCACAGGGTATATTTACATAAAGCTTTAATAGAGGTTAGGCTGAAACATGGGAAAGTGCAGGCATTCTTACAGAGGTCTGAAAATTTCCAGTTGCACACCCCAGGGTCCTCACTCAGTTGCACAAAATATGCTTTGTATTTGTATTTTCCATTTATATTTTTGGTGGACTAGAAGGACCTTAAGTCTCCATAAGTTTATCTCTGCATTTGTGCTGTGAAGATACTTGAGCTTTTTTTGCTTATACTGTTCTTCCTTAGCACACTGTCAAATTTGTTTCATATGGTTTTCTAAAACTGTGATATTTTCCATGCTGTTTGTTATACTTTCCTTCTCTCCTGAAATAACATTCATTTTCAGCAACCAATATATGATCATGAGTCATTTTCCCCAGTACATATTTCCTCAGTAATGGAAAATTCAGTTTGCCCTAGGAGTCAGAGACCTATGCCAATTTAGCTGAAGTCTCTTTGAGGGCATTTTGGTCTCTGTTAATTTATCCAAGAAACATATTACTGATGAATGATTTCTGTCTTAGTACAATATGAGTATATATTTTCAAGCTCAAAATTTTGAGTTTCCTTGAACAGGGTATCATATAAGTAGTAGTCATTTGCAAATATACTTCAGCATGACTGTGCCAAAGCTGCCCTTGGGGGACATTGGGAGGATCAGAGGTAGATACATGAGTGCACCCATTCAGGTCTAAGCTGATAGGGATTACATTTTGCCATAAACTTTGATTACTGCCCTTCATTCACCAAAACATGATCTATAAACATTAGGGCACATGAAATTATGACAAGTTGGGAACAAAACATATTTTGGTCAATATTATCTTCTTAGTTTTTTCAGTGATGTATCTTTAAATAGTTTGTTGGGAAGCACCAGCATACTTGAGAAGGTCTGTGGTGGCTGTTCTCAGCAGGCTAGGGAAGATGGTGAGAAACACCACATCACCATGTGAAGACTATGGGGAAAAAATTACATATAAAAGATAGTTATCGTGGGATAAGTAGAAATTTGATGTTGCTTGAATGAGAGTTAAATGAGGGTAGGAGGAAGAAAATGGATGCTGAGAAGAAAAGGTGTGGATCATTCCAGCCATTTGCAGATTATTTTCCACACCTCCTTGTGAAATTATTTCCTCCATCCTTGACAAGTGTTGCATTGCAACTGGTCATTAGGAACTTTTATTTAGTTAACATGACTCCTCATTCCATCCTTCCAACTTCTAGGAGTGTTAACGTATTCTTTTTTTATTTTTGGAATATTCTTTTTTTTTTAAATTTTCCCCCAGCAACAAAATAGTTTTATTTTAATATTACATATTTTAAAATTTAATCTTATTTTTTTCAGTGTTCCAAGATTCATTGTTTATACATCACACCCAGTACTGCATGAGCCTGGTGGTGGGTATTAAGGAGGACACGTAGTGTTAACGTATTCTAATGCTGCTAGTATCCAGGATGATTGACTGTTTTCTCTTAGGCTTTATTGACTGTGTCTTAACTGATACAATGACCTTTTAACCATCAAACCCATTGGATATAATTTTTTTAAAGATTTTATTTATTTATTTGACTGACTGAGATCACAAGTAGGCAGAGAGGCAGGCAGAGAGAGAGGAAGGCTCCCTGCTGAGCAGAGTCCAACGTGGGGCTCGATCCCAAGACCCCGGGGACCACGACCTAAGCTGAAGGCAGAAGCTTTAACCCACTGAGCCACCCAGGTGCCCCTAAGATTTTTAAAATGCTTTTTGAAACAAGCAATAGGTAACTGTCTAATTTGCAAATACATGAATTTTGCAATAATTCAAGTCACTCTTTCTATTTCTGTGATGAATGCCAAACAACTTTACTAATGTTGATCAAAGACCTACTCTCTCTCTCTCTCTTTTTTTTAACCTACTATGCTTTTAAAATGACCTACTACACTTTCAATTACAGAACATTGCATAAGACTTCAGTAAAAACCCTCCAGAAACTGATATACTCAACAAGACTGAATATTTGAATATTGTTAAACTGAATACATCTTTGTCAATGGAATATTTTTGGATTATTAATTTTATCTTATCAATTTCTTACACTTGTTTGTACTGAAATCATAGCCCAGCAGCTTTTGTTTATTCAATGTATAGGAGACATTTGCTCTTTAATTTACAAATCAGTCTAATAAAGCAACAACTGAGTGTGCGTTAATTTTGTTTTCTTACACAATATTTAAGAAATTAATAGTAAATTCGATACACTGAAATAAATAACATTTACCTCTTTAATGGTTCTATTCAGATGACAATTCAATATTTTTATTTACTAATACTTGCATATGCATATAATGATATTCTCAAATTAAAGTTTAAAGCATGGAGAAAAGCAATTAATTTCATCCTTGTGCCACATCACTCCCTTCCTATAGAGCTTCTGATATGCCATTCTCAGATAAAACCGTATCACCTTGAATAAATCTGCCCAAACTTTTTATTTAGCCAATCCTTAATAACATAATTTCACTAGTAAAGTCATTTTGACAGTTATAATTATGGGCATAAATTATCAATCAAATTTCTTAGAAACATCTGTCAGTGGTCAGTATAGAAGGCATATCTTTTATCTGCTGCAATTGTTTCTAAAATTGGTAAAAAAATATATCCTTCAAAGACACATTCATTATAACCCATGGTGGTGCCATGACATCAAAATTTAATATCACCCTTTCCTTTTATCACAATTCTTAATTTCTGAATCAATATATCTCTTTCAGAAAAACAAATTAGGAAATAATACATTTACATGTACTTGACTTAGTTTCTTGACTTGACTTAACTTAGTTTCTCCAAAAGAATTTTCTCACATAATGCATGTACACTATTTCTGAGGTGAAAATTATTATTTTTTTAAATTATTGTTAACCATTTTCATTAGCTTAAGTATAATTTTGTTCCTGTTGGAGTAATAAAAAAGTTAAACAAGAGGTATAAGTTATTCTTAGTGCTATTAGTCCATGACTTTTGATAACATGCAGAATAGATCAGAAAACAATAACAAAACCTGGGATTAAAAGAGCCTCACATTGGGGTGCCTGGGTGGCTCAGTGGGTTAAGCCTCTGACTTCAGTTCAGGTCATGATCTCAGGGTCCTGGGATTAAGCCCCGCATCGGCCTCTTTGCTCAGCGGGGAGCCGGCTTCCCACTCTCTCTATGACTGCCTTTCTGCCTGCTTGTGATCTCTGTCTGTCAAATAAATAAATAAAATCTTAAAAAAAGAGAACCTGACATTTATCATTAAAAAACCCTCAATCTGTGTAAATAACAAAGCAAATAAGACCATTAAAATTGGTATTTACACTGGAAATATCATCTTAAATAGATGATATTAGAAATTATCATCTTAAATAGATGATATTAGAAATTATCATCTTAAATAGATGAGATTAGATGAATATCTAATATTATAAGAGATAATAGATGAAAAAAGATTTTAAAATAGACAATTGCAGCCCTAGAACCATAATCTATCTGCTTTATCATTTTTTATAAGTTTATTTAATGATTGGAGAATTCCTTCTAATAATAATAAAATTGTAATGTAGGTCAACTTCAAATCTAATACTAAGACAGTTGAATGTTATCATTTGTCTTGGATTTACTTTTGAGCACTCTTAGTGTTTTTTGAAAGACTTTTAAAAAGATTTACTTATTTAGGGTGCCTGGATGGCTCAGTTGGCTAGGAGTCTGCCTTCAGCTCAGGTCATGAACTCAGCATCCTGAAATCAAGTCCTGCCTTGGGCTCCCAGCTCAGGGGGAGTCTGCTTCTCCCCTTCCCTCTGCCTCTCCTCCCCACTCCTATTCTCCTCTTTCTCAAATAAATAAATAAATGAGAGCTTTAAAAAAGGATTTATTTATTTTAGAGAAAGAGAGAGAGCATGGGAGGTAAGGGCAGAGAGAGATAATCCCAAGATGACTCCCTACTGAGTTTAGAGCTTCATGTGGGACTCAATCTCATGACCCTGAGGTCATGACCTAAGCCAAAATCAATAGCTGGAAGCTTAACTAAGTACCCTTGTTATTTGAAACATTTATGGCAATGCCAAGAAAATTTAATTGTCATGTTAACTTTGAGTAGTGTTTAAACTCCTATAAAAGGGTACATCACTGGGGTTATAGCTTAGGGCTCTGATAGAGACTCTGATAAATGACCATCAGTTAAGCTCAGTAATTTATTTCTCACAACTCACAGTTCCATATAAGCAGCCCAGCACTACTTTGGTAGGCCCATAGACTTGGAGATTCAGACTACTTCTATCATATTTACCTGCCTTCCCTAGAGTGCTGTTTTTGTAAACCAAATGATACTGCCATCCAGAAATGTTATGATTATGGATAAAAAGTAATTGAGTTAATGGGGGACAACTTTCAGCATCTGCCACAGGCCATTTTTTGACTGCTGCACTATCCAGGTGCTACAGAAATTGCCACTAGCCCGCAGTGGATATACCACTACCACTAGAACTGCTCTGTATAGGTCAACTACTCACTTTCTCTGTAGGTCAACTTCAAATCTAATACTAGGACAGTTGAATGTTATACAGAAATTTCTATCTGATCCAGATGAGGCACCAGTAATAACAACCTTGCCAAGATTCACCTCTAGCTGAAAATAATCATGAAAATCTAAATCTATCGAATATTAGAGGCATTCCAAATATGGAGATATTAAAGTATATAATACTTGTTAATGGAAAATTTACCAATGGTTTTTTACCACAGCAAAACAACTGTTAGTTTCCAGCCTGTGATAACTATGACTTATAGCTTTTTTTTTTTTTAAGATTTTATTTATTTTTAGAGAGAGTAGGGAGAAGGGCAGAGAGAGAGAAACTCTCAAACAGACTCCCCACTGAGTGTGGAGCCCAATGTGGGGCTCCATCTCACGACCCATGAGATCATGACCTTACCCAAAATTAAGTCAGCTGCTCAACCAGCTGAGCCACCCAGCTTTCCTGACCTTATAGTTTTTTTTTTTTAGACTATATTCTTTTAATATTATAACTATGTACCAAAATCTGTATTACCTAAGAGATAGTTTTGGCTGGTAAGATAGAGACAGTAACATGTGGCTAAAATAAAGAGGAATTGTGTCTTTAGTATGACAATTTATGGTTAAACATTCCAGAATTGATACAGAAACTCCGCTATGTTGGTCCCCTAGACTATTTCTATTCTGCCCCTTTAATATTACTTATTGCCTTTGTCCTTACTCTACAAGAAATTTATAACCACCACATAATATGCCATATAGTCTGGAAAAAAACAGGGAAAGTTGGAAATAAGTGTATACCTTTTTCCTTTAGTCATGATGCAAAACTGCACATATTCCCTCCACACATAGAATATTGATTGTACAGAAGTTAGTCATTTGTCTATAAGGCACAAACCATATACAGTACCAGGGAACCTACAAAAAGATGTTAGCTTTGAATCCATCCACAGAATTATTTCACAATGGTAGAAGAAAGAATGGATTTGGGGGATGATGAGTAGAAGGCAACTAGTAGTTTTTACACCAAAATTGAAGATGTTTTTAACCCATAGCTGATATTTTTAAATTGTGGCTGTACATAGATTATTAAAAATAAAACTATGTGTCAGTTTCTTATGCTTTAATCTCATATTCAACTGTAAGGAAAAATACTTATGTATATATTAATACAAACAAAACTATATAATCAGTAAATTTTAATTTCACTTTAATACAGTGTAATAGATGATTTTATTTATTTGTCCATTATCACTTATGTTGGCAAAAATGGTAAAATTCTATGACCTTAGGTGCAGTTATACATTTGACCTGTTCTTGTTTGTGATGAAGTGAGGATATTGCAGAAAATATCTGCATATGTAAATATCCTTCATCAAATATTAATGAAGTCAATGTTCACTTGCTAGTTGGGTAAAAGAAGTAATTACTTCTCATCAAAATACATTTTAAGTCATAAGTTCTCAAATTCCATTTTGATGATATAGAACTTAATAACTTTGTAAAGCTGACTTTCACTTCAGAGAGATAGCATTTTATTCTGATTGAAATATGCATTAAATGGATATCTAATTCAATTATTGCAAGAGCCAAAACCAATTTTTTACTTTATCATATTTCAGTGTCTTATAATGAAATATTACAAAGTAGTACAATAAAAAGTTTGCAATATCTCTTGTTCCAAAATTAACAGTGGGCTGGATTAGATATCAAAGATTCTTTCAAATTTAGCTTGCTACATTCATGTATCATACAAAGACTCAGTTCTTCCACCATTTTTCATTTACCATTTGAAACAGAAAACCATTTGAAACAGAAAACCATCATCATACTTAAATTAGGTTTGAATTTATGCTGATCAAAAGCAAATGTAAATACAAATATAAGCATGTATCCTGATACTTTGTAGCAATATGAATTGCAACTTTATATATATTTTAAATAAAATAACAAAGGCCATGTTCAGAAAAGTTTGAGCCCCCCCAAAAATAATCTAGGTTTATGAAACTTGAGAAACTTGAAGAAGGGTCTGATGCAACCCCAAAATGATGCTTATCCTAAATACTGTCTCACAAGTTGCTGAGATGCAAGTATAAAAATTTAAATGCAATTGAGAGACATAGAATTGCCTAGATTACTTACATTTCTATATTAAATATGGTTTAGAGGAATATGGGTTACTATAACACACCACTGACACTTAATCACTTACATTAAAAGCAATGATGAATAAGTAGTCATGAAAATGGCTCAGGCAAAAACAGATTCAGTGAGAGTGGGTCACCTGAACCTATGACTGACTGTCATATAATTATCTTATCATACTTAACAGAATTATTACAGAAAGTCTTGTGGGTTTTTTTTTTCTGATTCAGATTATTATGTTACAAAGGCCAAGAATAATACACTGGTATGTAGATTAAGATTATGGATTTTTGCCACATATAAAACACCATTACTTGGTTTTGTACTTAAGTATACTTAATCAAATATACCATCTCAAAATAAAAAAGAAAATACATTTTTTTCAGATTTTCAGATACATCACAGGTTGAAAATTATAATAACAATAATAATGTCTAAAAGGATATATTTTGGGTGCCTGGGTGGCTCAGTGGGCTAATGCCTCTGCCTTCAACTCAGGTCATGATTCCAGGACCCTGGGATGGAGCCCCACGTCGGGCTCTCTGCTCAGCAGGGAGCCTGCTTCCTCCTCTCTCTCTCTGCCTGCCTCTCTGCCTACTTGTGATCTGTCAAATAAATAAACAAAATCTTAAAAAAAAAATAAAAAAAATAAAAATAAAAGGATATATTTTTTGTATTAATGCTACTAATGTAACTCTGTAGCAAACACCTTCATATCTCAGTGGCTTAACACAATAAAGTTTCATTTCTCATTCACATTATGGTCCAGGGCCCTGTACTGAAACTTCTGCTGAGTATTCACCAATTTCTAGGATATTTAAAGGCAATTGCATTAACAGCTGGTATGTGCTTCAAGCATGTGTGCGTGCTGAGCATTCGGCACTAAACTTGCTTCCTCATCCCTCTGATTATGTTGTATGCTTGAAATCCCATGTATTAAATCTCTTCTTAATTAAAATATTTGGAATAGCTTCCATTTCCTGAATTGAGTTATGTGGATGACCTTTGAGGGTTAAGGTAATTTTATCACTACATATTAAAAGCAAAGGAAATGTTTTTAATGCTAAAAAAATGGCTGCTTTTCTCAGACCGATGATTTATTTAACACAATATTAACATATCTAAAGAAAGATCAAATGGTCAGATGAAGAAATGATCAAGACTGGAAAACAGAAGTCAATAGGATTCATAAAATAAAACTATGGAGTATATGTTGCAGATGCCCAGAATGAACATGGAAGGATCCCTGGAGTGCTTTTCGGTCCTCCTTTAGATGGATCTGATATGTTTGAAGAATTCTTAACTTGCTCTTGTCATTTAAAGCTAAGAGATAATCATTGTGGTTCACCTGTCACACTTGATTGCCTGCAGGTAGCCCACATCTCACACACAGTTCATGTCCTGCACGTAAATCTATATTCTGTTTGTAATCAGATCTTGTGTAAAATATAAAAAGTGATTGTAAGAAATAAAGTCATCTGCTGATCATCAGTAAGTAGCCCCCCCATCATTTTGGCTTACAATCATCAGGATCCCCACCGCATGAAGGTGACAGTTATCAGTGACTAGCAGCTGCCCATCCCCATCAGCAGTTCATAACATGGCTATTTGCTTTCTTCCAGGACAGCAGGACATCTTTCTTACTTCTTCTTCTGAAACCTGTCAAGGAAATCTCTCTGCTTTGATCATCAGCTGCACCAAGAAACATATCCCTTTTGTTGTATAACACAACATAATCACAGGAATGAAAGCTTATTATATTCACAGGTTCTGCCTGTGCTAGAGAAATACAGGAGGCAGAAATATTGGAGATTGTCTTAAGATCTTGCTTACCACAGTATTTTTATATATTTCTTTGTTTAAATTCAATTAATTAACATATAGTATATTTTTAGTTTCAGAGCTAGAGGTCAGTGATTCATTAGTTTTATATAATACCCAGTGCTCATCACATCACATGGCCTCCTTAATGTCTATCACCCAGTTACCCCATCCCCTCACCTCCCACCCCTCCAGCAACCCTCAGTTTTTTTTCTTATAATTAGGAGTCTCTTATTGTTTATCTCCCTCTCATGTTGTTTTATTTTTTCCTCTATCCCACTATGAGCCTCTGTTTTTTTTTCTTAAATTCTACATATGAGTGAGATCATATGATAATTGTCCTTCTCTGACTTATTTCACTTAGCATAATACCCTCTAGTTTCATCCATGTCATTGGAAATGGCAAGATTTAACTCCTTTTGATGGCTAAATAGTGTGTGTGTGTGTTTACACACAGGTCACATCTTCTTTATCTATTCAACTGTGCACATCTGGAGCTCATTCCATAGTTTGGCTATTGTGGACACAGCTGCTATAAACATTGAGGTGCAGGTGCCCTTCCGGATCATTACATTTGTAAATGTATGGGATAAATCCCAAGTTATGCAATTGTTAGGTTATAGGGTATCTGTATTTTCAACTTCTTGAGGAACTTCCATACTGTCCTCCAGAGTGGTTACACCATTTTTTTTTTCCTCCCAAAAGTGTAAGAGAGTTCTCCTTTCTATACATTATCATCAATATCTGTCACTTCCTAACTTGTTAATTTTACCCATTCTGACTGGTATGAGGTTGAAGGTCATGGAGGTTCTGATTTGTATTTCCCTGATGCCAAGGGATGTGGAGCATCTTTTCATGTGTCCATTTGTTGGCCATTGGTATGTCTTCTTGGAGAAATGTCTGTTCATGTCTTCTGCCCGTCTCCTGACTTTTTTGTTTGTTTGTTTGCTTTGATTTGTTTTGATTTGATTTGATTTTGTTGAGTTCGATAAGTTCTTTAAAGATTTTGGATTCTAGCACCTTATCTGATAAGACACATGCAAATATCTTCTCCTATTCTATTAGTTGTCTTTTGGTTTTGTTGACTGTTTGCTTTGCTGTGGAGAATAATTTTGTCTTGATAAATTCCCAATAATTCATTTTGCTTTGTTTCCCTTGCCTTTGGAGATGTGTCTAGCAAGAAGTTGCAGCAGCAGGGGGTGAAGATGTTACTGCCTGTGTTCTCCTCAAGGATTTTGATGGATTCCTATCTAACATTTAGGTCTTTCATCATTTTGAGTCTATTTTTGTGTATAGTGTAAGAAAATGGTCCAGTTTCATTCTTCTGCATGTGGCTGTCCAATTTTTAGAACACCATTTGTTGAAGAGACTGTCCCCCCCACCATTGGACATTCTTTCCTGCTTTGCTGTAGATTAGTTCACCATAGGTTGAGGGTTCATTTCTTAGTTCCCTATCCTATCCCATTAATCTATATGTCTGTTTTTTGTGCCAGTACCATACTGTTTTGATGATTACAGCTTTGTAGTAGATCTTGGAGTCTGGAATTGTGATGCCACCAGCTATGGTTTTCTTTTTTCAACATTCCTTTGGCTATTTGGGGTCTTTTCTGATTCCATACAAGTTTTAGGATTATATGCTCCAGCTCTGTGAAAAAAGTTGATGGTATTTTTATAGGGATTACATCGAATGTATAGATTGATCTAGGTAGCATAGACATTTTAACATTAATTTTCCAGTTCAAGTGTGGAATGTTTTTTATTTCTATTTGCCTTCCTCAGTTTCTTTCATAATTATTGTAGAGTTTTCGAAGTATAGATCTTTGCATCTTTTATTAGGTTTATTTTATGGTTTTGATGAAATTGTAAAGGGGATCCACTACTTGATTTCTCTTTTTTCTGTCTCATTAGTGTATAGAAATGCAACTAATTTCTATGCATTGATTTTTATATCCTGTCCTTTTGCTGAATTTCTATATGAGTTCTAGCAATTTTTGGTTGGAATATTTTGGGTTTTCCACATAGAATATCATGTCATCTGCAAAGAGAGAGAGTTTTATTTCTTTGCCAGTTTGGATGCCTTTTATTTCCTTTTTTTGTCTGATTGCTGAGGCTAGGACTTCTAGTACTCTGTTGAATAGCAGTGGTGATAGTGGACATCCTGCTATGTTTCTGACCTTAGGGAATATGCTCTCAGTGTTTCCTCATTGAGATTGCTATTCACTGTGGGCTTTTCATAGATGGTTTTTATGAAAACTGTGAAGAATTATTACACTGTGAAGAATTTTAATGAAGAAAGGCTGCTGTATTTTATCAAATACTTTTCTTGCTTCAGTTGAGAGGATCATATGTTTCTTTTCTTTTATTAATATGATGATTTATTAATCAATCAATCACTTTGATTGATTTATGAATATTGAAAACACCATTGAAGTCAGGAATAAATCCCACTTTGTTGTGGTGAATAATATTTTTTTAAAAGATTTTTTTTTTTGACAGATAGAGATCACAAGCAGGCAAAGAGACAGGCAAAGAGAGAGGAAGGGAAGCAGGGTCCCTGCTGAGCAAAGAGACTAATGTAAAGCTCAATTCTAGGACCCTGGGATCATGACCTGAGCCAAAGGCAGAGGCTTTAACTCACTGAGTCACCCAGGCACCCCGTGAATAATCTTTTTAATGTACTGTTGGATCCTATTGGCAAGTATCTTGGTGAGAATTTTGGCATCCATGTTCATCAGGGATATTGGTCTGTAATTCTCCTTTTGGTGGGACCTTTGATTGATTTTGGGATCAAGGTAATGCTGGACTCATAGAAAGAGGTTGGAAGTTTTCCTTCCCTTTCTATTTTTTGAAATAGCTTCAGAATGATAAAGATAGTTCTTCTTTAAATGTTTGGTAGAATTTCCCTGGAAAGCCATCCAGCCCTGGGCTCTCATTTATTGGGAGATTTTTGATTACTATTTCAATCTCCTTGCTGGTTATGGGTCTGTTCAGGTTTTCTATTTCTTCCTGGTTCAGTTTTGGTAGTTTATACATCTCTAGGAATGCATCCATTTCTTCTAGATTGCCTAATTTGTTGGCATATATTTGCTTGCAGTATGGTCTTATAATTGTTTGTATTACTTTGGTGTTGGCTGTGATTTTTCCTCTTTCATTCATGATTTTATTTATTGGGGTCCTTTCCCTTTTCTTTTTGATAAGTCTGGCCAGGGGCTTATCAGTCTTATTAATTCTTTCAAAGAACCAGGTTGGGTTAAGCTTTATTTGCTGTTCTTTCCCCAGCTCCTTGAGGCATAAAGTTAGCTTGTGTATTTGAAACTTTCCTTGCCTGTTGAGATAGTCCTGTATTTCAACATCCTTCCCTTTTAGAACTGACTTAATGTATCCAAAAGGTTTCAATGTTTGTTTTCATTCTCATTTGTTGTTTTTAGGTGTTTATGCGTTGTTTTAGGTGTTTTTAGCTCTAAAGTCAGTGTCTTACAGGTAGCATATTGGTGGGTCTTGCTTTTTTATCCAGTCTGATACCCTGTGCCTTTTGATTGGGGCATTAAATCCATCTACATTCAGAGTAACTATTGAAAGGTATGAATTTATTGTCATTGTATACTTGTAAAGTCACTGTTTCTGTATATTGCTTATATTCGTTTCTGGTCTATGTTACTTTGGGGTCTCTCTTGACTTAAAGGTTCCCTTTTAATATTTCTTATAAGGCTAGCTTAATGATCACAAATTCTTTTAGTTTCTGTTTGTTCTGGAAGTTTTTTGTCTCTACTGTTTTGAATGACATCCTTGAATAATAAAGTATACTTGCCTGCATATATTTCTCATTTAGCACCCTGAATATATTATGCCAGTTGTTTCTGGCTTTGCAGGTGTCTGGGGTAGATCTTCTGTCAGTCTAATGTTTCTACCCTTGTAGGTTACTAACTTCTTGTCCTGAGCTGCTTTCAGGATTGTCTCTTTGTCCCTGAGATTTGCAAGTTTCACTATTATATGTCAAGGTGTTGACCTATTTTTGTTGAATTTGAAGGGAGTTTTCTGTACCTCCTGACTTGAATGATTCTTTCCTTCCCCAATTAGGGGAATTCTCTGCTATAATTTGCTCCACTATACCTTCTGCTCCCCACCTCACTTCCTCTTCTTCTGGGATGTCAGTTATTCCAATGTTGTCTTGCTTTATGGTATCATTTATCTGTCTAATTCTCTCCTCATGATCCAGTATTTATTTATCTCTCTATTTTTCCCGGTTTCTGCATTTTCCATCATTTTGTCTCTTATATAACTAATTCTTTCTTCTGCCTCATTTATCTTGGCAGCTAGTGTCTCCAATTTTTATTGCATCTCATTAATAGCCTTTTTTATTTTGACTCGATTAGATTTTAGTTCTTTTATTTCTCCAGAAATAGTGTCTTCTAGTAAGTTTATAATAGTTATTCTGAACTCTAGTTCTGACATATTACTTATATCCACACTGGTTCAGTCCTTGGCAGTCAGTACTGTCTCTTGTTCTCTTCACTGAGTTGAGTTTTTCTGTCTTGTCATTCTTGCAGAAAGTGGTCATTTTTTTTATTTGTAGAGTATAGCTATCGTTTTCTTAGATTTTTGGTTGAGTTTGCAGGTGTTCAGAATTTGTCTGATAGCTATCTAGCTGAATTCCTGGACAGACAAAACTAGTGTTTCCTACTCCACTCTATCTTGGACTTGATCTCCTCTACCACAGAATTATATATAATATTCTTATTATTTTTTTCTTCCACTTAATGTAGACTAAAATATATGGTTTATTTTGCTGAAGTCTAAATATGTAGGATTTTTGGTAAATAATGAAAGAAAATTTATCACATACTTCATAATACCTGACTCAGTTGAATTTCTGAACATAAATTAGAAAAATTGACACTCTCTAGTCAATATTAAATTTCTCAAGAGGTTAGCATTCCTGAATTGAATCACATTGGATTAAATCAATTTTAATTATTTTTAAATCAAATTTCACAGTTATTTTTCTGTCAAAAATGTTTTGTAAGTGAAAACTCTTAAGTTTTCATTGAGGGAAACATTTTAAGTTGAATATGTTGTAATAATTTGTAGTAAAGAAAGACATCAAGTCATGAATGATTTTTTTAATTATTCCAGTTGGATATTCAGAATCGTTTGTTTAAAAATTCTGTGCAATATTACTACCTTAAAGTATATTTGTCTTTATTGCTAACTCTATAAGTGAGCAATATTTTTGTTATTATTATTGTTGTTCTTTCATTTCTTCTTTATTGACTCCTGGCAGTTGTTTAGAACAAAATATTTTAAACTCCCAGAAAGGTAACAGGGTGGTATACTGCAAGCTGTATTTATCAAACATGAAAAGCAATGCAGGAACACCTCCTTGATAGTGACTTAGTAGTGTCTGGATGGGAAGAGCCAGGACAGCGACTTACAGAAATTCAAGAAATGGGGTCCAACAGTGTAATCACTGGCCCAAGCAGAGTATTGTTTAGAACTGATAAATTAGATGAGTTTTTCCAAGTCTGTTACTTTATCTGAAATATATGGGCTGTTACTTTATCTGAAATATATGGGTATATCTGAAATATATGGGTTTAACTTAAACATAGTTTTACTATTGAAAGTTTGTGGTTTCTCTTCCTGGAATAGGCAGCTGTGGTATAAAACAGAAAATTAAGATATATTCTGATATCATGTTGTATAGGTTATCACAGCATTGTGAAGGAGGTGGTGTAATAAGAAGTAGAACAAAAAATAAGTAGAACAAAGAAAAAGTAGAGCAACAATATTTTATTTTTAAGATTTATTTATTTATTTATTTGGCAGAAAGCGAGCAAGCACAAATAGGGGGAACAGCAGGTACAGGGAGAGGAAAAAGCAGACTCCTCACTGAGTAAGGTACCCAGTGTTGGTCTCAATCCCAGAACACTGGGTCATGACTCAAGCGAAAGGCAGACAGACATTTAATGACTGAGCCACCCAGGCACCCTATTCTTCATATTTTAAATATGCATAATCACTGGTAACTTAAGAAAAAGGAGATACTTCTGTATTTTCCATTTCCATAGTAATTTTTAATAAACTTGATGCCAAAAAATTCTCCAAATTAAGGAAAAAAGAAAGCAAATTAAGAAACAAACAAACAAAAAAAGAAAACAAAAAAAACAAAAAACAAAAAACTTCCCAAACAAAAGTTGTTCTAATTTACATCATTACTTGAGCTACTTTTTTATACATCTTGTTATCACTGTGAAATATATCATTTTATATGATCAGTCATGATACATGATATTTCATATCTAAATGACAGTCTTCAGTTTACATATTTATACTTAAATGAAGTGTGGTTTTTAGCTACCATTGTATGTGAAAGTCTGGGAACTTTGTGGTAATACTTAGACGTTTTGCTCATAGTTAACAAAGTATTGGTATTTATGTTTCAGAAAACAATATTTTCTCTCGAATACATTCACTGAATCCTGATTATTTACTAACATTGCAAGAATACTGAATCTTTATATGCCCTTTTAAAAAATGCTCTTTTAAGTTCATTGAGAATTTTGTCATTAATATTAGCATCTGCTATTTATAGTGCTAAGTAAAAGAGCTCTTTAACTTTCTTAAAAAAAACAAGTAGGTATCCAAATTATTGAGAATTGCTTAATCAAAAATTAGAAAGTTCTTAATGCTCATTTGCAAATTCATCCTAAGTCTTTTTTTGTTTTTAAGGTTTAACTGACTTCAATAAAGGTAAAATTGGTGCTGTTTAGCACTTTGCACATTCTGGGAGGTTTTAAAGTGAAGCAAGAAGATTTATCTTTACTGTTTCAAGCTGGTTGAAAGCAATGATGTGGAAATGATATTCTTGGCCTAATCTGAAGGTGCTGTAAATAGTGAGTTGTTATGTATCACCTTGACAGAGTTTCCTTCAGTAGGGATATAACTCAGAACTTGTAGCATGAATGTTTATTACATAATGTGTATACATAAAAACAACAAAGTGGAACAGAAAGACCATCTTTTGAGATCATCAGAAACTTTAAAACTATTTTATCTACCATTCTATTGCCTTGAAATATTTTTTGAAATATTTTTTGAAATATTTCTTGAAATACTGCAAATGATTTGAATTAAAAAAGAAACAAAAATACCACTGCTACCATAAGCTGTCACGAATTTTGCTCTTATGTTCCCTTAGGTCTCCTACTTGATGACTATTATTTGAAAAATTATATAAATCCTTAGAATAGCACAGCAGTTTGCAAAGCAAATTTTTTTTTTCAAAGCAAAATTTTAAGTATCAATTTCATCACTATTGCAGAAAACATCTGGAGTACACTATTAATATATCACTATATATGAGAAACTACAATCAAAATTTCTAAGATATGAGATGTTTTTCAATGTCAACTTAAGAGAAACTAAAGTTTTTAAAACAGCCTAAAGAATAAAAACAGCCTATAACATCAATATTTCTTTTACTTGAGTTGCCATAATTTCTTCAGTCCCTGAACCTCTATCCTGGGAAAAGAAACACATTCTTCTACTCAGACACCATTAGCTGGCTATAGATACTGGGCCAAGAGAGAGGTTTTAGTAACCTACTGGTCTCTGATGATTTCTATGAGGGTAAATCAATTGTCCAAGTTGTTCATGTGTGTATAGGTGAAAAGATTTATGATAATCAGTTAGGCTTAGAGAGGAAAAGTACTGAAGAACTCATTTTCAATATTAAAATATCTGCTCATATTTTTTAAGATTTTATTTATTTATTTAACAGAGATCATAAGTAGGCAGAGAGGCAGGCAGAGAGAGGGGAAGGGAACCAGGCTCCCTGCCTAGCAGAGAGCCCAATGTGGGACTCGATCCCAGGGCCCTGGGATCATGACCTGAGCCAAAGGCAGAGGCTTTAACCCACTGAGCCACCCAGGTGCCCCAATGCTCATGTTTTAATCACCAAAAGGTTTGGTGGGAGCTAAGGGAATATGACAGAAGGCTTTTGTTGAAGTAGATAACAAAATCCATAAATACTCTTAATTGATAATAATGATTGGCCTGATAAGGGAAATATAAATCAAAACCACAATAAGATACCACTTTATACCAGTCAGAATGGCTAAAATCAACAAGTCAGGAAATGACAGATGCTGGTGAGGATGCGGAGAAAGGGGAACCCTCCTACACTGTTCATGGGAATGCAAGCTGGTGCAGCCACTCTGGAAAACACCATGGAGGTTCCTCAAAATGTTGAAAATAGAACTGCCCTATGACCCAGCAATTGCACTACTGGGTATTTACCCTAAAGATACAAAAGTAGTGATCCAAAGGGACACGTGCACCCGAATGTTTATAGCAGCAATGTCCACAATAGCCAAACTATGGAAAGAACCTAGATGTCCTTCAACAGATGAATAGATCAAGAAGATGTGGTATATATACACAATGGAATATTACGCAGCCATCAAAAGAAATGAAATCCTGCCATTTGCGAAAACATGGATGGAACTAGAGCGTATCATGCTTAGCGAAATAAGTCAAGCAGAGAAAGACAACTATAATATTATCTCCCTGATATGAGGAAGTGGTGATGCAACATGGGGGTTTAAGTGGGTAGGAGAAGAATCAATGAAACAAGATGGGATTGGGAGGGAGACAAACCATAAGTGACTCTTAATCTCACAAAACAAACTGAGGGTTGCTGGGGGGAGGGGGGCTGGGAGAAGGGGGGTGGGGTTATGGACATTGGGGAGGGTATGTGCTTTGGATAGTGCTGTGTATACCTGGCTATTCACAAACCTGTACCCCTGGGTATAAAAATATATGTTTATAAAAAATAAAAAATTGAAAAAAAAATTCTATTTCACACACTACTACATTATACACACTGCTACACTATTACACACACTACTACATTACTACAAATTCTTTTAAGTACATTTTATATGTATCAGAATCATATATTAGCTTTTGCATTTTTTAAATTGAGACTTTAAATTCCATTTTTTTTAATTGAGGCATTTTAAATAAGTTCATTTACCATGTCAGACTTTTTTTTTAATCCAATAAATAGTAATGTTAAAAGAAATAAATAAAAAATATATGATTTGCTCAAGTGGAAATTTAATTTGCAAATTTTCATTTTCCTAACTGATAGTGTTAGTCATATCTACATTATTTTTATTATCATGAATATAGCTGTTTCATAGCTCTGTAACAAGGCATCTGTTTTGTACAGTAGATAAATCATTTATTTTATTTAAGTATTAAATCTTATTTGGCTTAGAAATTTTATGAAGATTTTTAATTACAAATTTACAAAGATTATAAAAAAATCATAAAGATTAATGTACTATGAATAAACCAGAATATATTCAATTTAAAGGAGTTCAAATCATGAAGAGATCCTGAAACACCAGACTTATATTGAGATACCATTCACCTGATGCTTTGTGAGGTGATATATTCCTTCATGGGTATGCTTCTTTATCCTCAGAAATTGTGAATAGACATACAATTAACTCAAGCTGGAGCTGTGCAGACTGTAAATGAAATTAAATACTATTTTGGGGGCACTTGAGTGGCTCAGTTGGTTAAGCATCTGCCTTTGGCTCAAGTCATGGTCTCAGGGCCCTGGGATCAAGCCCTGCATTGGGCTCCCTGCTGAGTATGGAGTCTTCTTCTCTCTTGTACTCTCCCTCTGTGCTCCCTCTCTATTTCTCTAATAAATAAATAAAATCCTTAAAAATAAATAAATTAATTAAATACTGTTTGGTTTGACAGCAAAACAAGGAAGTTATCCAAATGAGTTAGTCATAAAAATCATAATAGACTCCTAGAAAAGAGGAATTTTCCTCTGCTTATGTTGATTATGTGTGCTCCACACCTGATTTCGATAATAAAGAAAATTTAATACATGTTTGAAATAATAAAAGTTTCTTTAAAAATAGGGAATTTTAAGTTGTAATGACTTCTTTCTCAAACCAGGGGAAATCATTTCCAAATTTAAACTAAACTACAATGCTATGGTAATTAAAACAGTATGGTACGGCACAAAAATAAATAATTAATGGAATAGAATTGAGATTCCAGAAATAAACCCATCCATATATGGTCAATTATTCTATGACAAGGAGGCAAAAGTATACAATGGGGAGAAAATGGTCTCTTCCATAAGTGATGTTGAGAAAACTGGACATTCAAATCCAAAAGAATTAAACTGGGCCACTTTCTTATACTCTATATAAAAATGAACTCAAAATGGATTAAAGACATAAAACAGGACCTGGAATTATAAAAGTTTGAAAGTCCTAAAAGTCTTAAAAGAAAACATAAATAGTAATCTCTTGGACATCAACCTTAACAATATTTTTCTGGATATGTCAGGCAAAGGAAACATATCGTCAGGCAAAGTAAACAAATTCAAAAATAAACAACTGGGATGAATGAAAACAAACAGAAACAAAAACAAATGGAAACAAAAACAAAAAACTAAACACAAAACAAACATACAAACAAAAACCCTGTTGCACAGTAAAGGAAACTCAATAAAACCAAAAGGCAATCCAGAAAATGGGAGAATGTATTTACAAATGATATATCTGGTAAGGGGTTAATATCAGAAAAATACAAAGAAGCACCTGCAAGTTTATATTCAAAAAACAAAAAGTCTGATTAAAAAATGGGCAAGGGACCTGAATAGATATTTTTCCAAAGACAACATACAAATGGTCAACAGACACATGAAAGATGTTCATCACTAATCATTAGGGAATGCAAATCGAAACCCACAGTTAGTCAGAATGGTTAGTATCAAAAAGATAAGAAATAACAAATGTTGGTGAGTGTGGGGAGAAAGGGAAACAGTCATACACTGTTGGTAGGAATGTAAATTACTGCAGCCACTATGGAGGTTCCTCAAAAAACTAAAAATAGAAGTACTATATGGTCCACCAATTCCAGTTCTGGGTATTTACCTGAGGAAAGCAAAAACACTAATTCCAAAAAAAAAGAATGCACCCTTATGTTTAATGCAACATTATTTACAATGCTAAGATACAGGGGGACCTTAAGTATTCATCAACAGATGAATGGATAAAGAAGATATGATATATATGATTAGGTATATATAAGTGAGATATATATATATATACTGAGCCATAAAAAATAATGAAATCTTACCATTCCTGACAACATGGATGGATGCAGAGGGTATTGTGCTAAGTAAAACAAATATGACAAAGACAAATATCCTATGATTTCATTTATATGTGGAATCTAAAAAATGACACAAACAAAAAGAGAAACAACTCATTAATTTAGAACAGAAGCTAGTGATAGCAGAGGAAGGGGGTAGGCAAGTGGTGAAGATTAAGAGGTATAAATTTCCAGTTACAAAATAATAATAATAGTAATAAATAATAAACTATGTATTGCAAGTTCTCTCTTAAATTAGGAAAAATTGCTCACAAACCCATGCAGAAAACTTTTTTTAAACCTCTAACTTATAATCACCTGAATAATACTTTTAATCACAGAAGAAAGCTAATGTCATTATTGTTAAAATTGTGTACATTTTACTACCATGCATTTTATAAAATAAACAGTCAAGACATGTCGATAAAAATTTTTTAATGAATAAACCAAAAGAGGTTTAGATATTCAGAATAAATACTTCAACATATCAATGGAAAAAATAAATAATCTATAAATAATGGAGAAAGACTGATTTGGAATTTCGCAGTTGTGTGTGTGTGTGTGTGTGTCTGTGTGTACACACACATACATATACCATAATCCTTAAAAAATAAAAAAAATAAATAATTATTGAAGAGTAAGTTAAATGATAATGAGAAATTATGTTATACCTACCATATTAAAAAATAATTAAAAGGTAGTTTTTAAATGTAATGATAAGGTTGTGAAACAACAGACTCATTTTTCACAGTCAGAGTGTTACCAAGTATACTCTCAAGTTCTCTTTTAAACATTTCTAGATAATTTGCAGGGAACATGCAGAGATACCTGCTATGAATTTTTGTTACTTTTTAAAATTAAATTTATTTATTTTCAGCATAACAGTATTCATTATTTCTTCACCACACCCAGTGCTCCATGCAATCCGTGCCCTCTATAATACCACCACCTGGTACCCCAACCTCCCACCCCCCGGCCACTTCAAACCCCTCAGATTGTTTTTCAGAGTCCATAGTCTCTCATGTGGAATTTAAGAAACAAAACAAATGAACAAAGAGGGGAAAAGAGAGAAAGAGACAACCAGGAACAGACTCTTAACAATAGAGAACAAAGTTGCTGGACGGGAGGTTGGTGGGGGTATGGGTAAAATAGATGATGGGAATTAAAGAAGGCACTTGTTGTGATGAGCACCAGGTGTTGTATTTAAGTGTTGAATCACTAAATTCTACTCTTCAAACTAATATTATACATTAACTAAATAGAATTTAAATAAAAACTTCAAAATAAGCAAATGAACAAAAAAAGTATCCATGTCAGTCTTAGCCAAATTATAACATAATTCATATACAACTCTTCAAGAATTTTTTTTAAGATTTTTATTTATTTATTTTACAGAGAGAGAGCACAGTAAAAGGGAGCCAGACACAAGGCTCGATCCCAAGGCCTTTTGAGTGAAAGGCAGCTGCTTAAGGGCTGTGCAAGCCAGGTGCCCCAAGTAATTGAGTTTTCTAAAAATGATTGAATAAAGCTTTAGAATTACTCTCAAAAAGAAATAAATGAATAAATAAATGAAATAAATGGCAAAGCAAAGAAATTTCCAGGTTAAACAAAACTGGTGGAATTATATTACTAGCAGACCTGCCTTACAAGAAATATATAAGGAAGTGTCTGGCAACATAACTGGGAGCAAGACATTCAATGGTATACTATTGTGCAACTTCCAAATGTTGAAACCTGAAAATTTTTATCTATGTAAAAGATAAGTATATAAAATTAAGATATAAAAATTATAAACCTGATAAAAATCATTAAAAGTACTTGGTATGAGTAAATGCATGTTTTTACTACTTACTTGGAGTTTAATTTAGAGAAGTGATTTTGAATGTTGGAGATAATATATGGCTATATATTCTAGATTGAGATGGAGGGAAGATCAGACCTCCATTTTTATTACAAAGTATAGCATTTTTAATTGCTATACTTCTATTGAGTCTCTTGATGGTTATTGAAGCAGAAGTATTATGCTTTAAGGTAAAGAATAATGGTAATAGGTAATCTTATAAATTTAAAGAGATAAAATATAAATCACACTTAAAGAGAAGTCAACAATAATGAAATTTCCATAAATTATATAATCTAGTCATTATTAACATAGTTTATTACTGAACAATATTCATGACCAAAGTAAGCACTAGAATCTGTTTCTCCTATGAATAATTTATTTTATGAATAATTTAATAATTACTTCTTGTTAATTTATAGACATTAACTAATTTGTAGTTATTAAATCAGCGCATAAGCAAATTTACACACAATATTGAACAAACTTAGTGGTTTCGTACAGCATAGTTTAAGTTGTTTCTGAATTCAGGAAATTTTATTTTCACTTAGACTACATCATTTACTGAAAGAGTGTGTTTGCCATTTGCCAAGTGGCAATAAATAAATAAATAAATCAATAAATCTATTTTCTTCATACAGTGGTTGTAAGACTTTTTTTTTTTTTAAGATTTTATTTATTCATTTGACAGACGGAGATCACAAGTAGGCAGAGAGGCAGGCAGAGAGAGAGAGGCAGGAAGCAGGCTCCCTGCTGAGCAGAGAGCCAGAACCCAATGCACAGCTAGATCCCAAGACCCTGAGATCATGACCTGAGCCGAAGGCAGAGACTTTAACCCACTGAGTACCCAGGCACCCCAAGACTTATTTACGGTGACATATATATAATACATTTTATAACAATAAAATATGGAGTGCCTGGGTGACTCAGTGGGTTAAAGACTCTGCCTTCCGCTGAAGTCATGATCCCAGGTTCTGCTCAGCAGGAAGCCTGCTTCCCCCTCTCTCTGTGCCTGCCTTTTTGCTACTTGTGATTTCTGTCTGTCAAATAAGTAAATAAAATCTTAAAAAAAAATCACTGAAATATTATTTACATTTACATCTTAAATTTTATTTAAATGTTTAAAAATTATAATAAAGCACAGTACATCTATAACCAAGATTTCCTTCACACAAAAAGGATAAATTGGTTCTATAAAGTATTTAAATATAAGAAAAATTTCATATTTGCTACTCTTGATTTAATGTCCAAATTAGGTAGTTAGGTAAAGGAAGGCTTTTATTATGTTTAGAAGAGAAAAAATAGTTAATATGTTTAATATGTTAAAACACTTTTTTGTTAAAACATTTTTTAATTTATAAAGTTTATTGAATTTAGCTTTATAATTGATTCTTTAAAAATTTCTTTTCAGCTTAACAATATTCATTGTTTTTACACCACACCCAGAGCTCCATGCAATACATGCCCTCCTTAATACCCACCACCTGAGACCCCCAACCTCCCACCCCCTGCCCCTTCAAAACCCTCAGGTTGTTTTTCAGAGTTCATAGTCTCTCATGGTTCACCTCCCCTTCCAGTTTCCCTCAACTCCTTTCTCCTCTCCATCTCCCCATGTCCTCCATGTTATTTGTTATGCTCCACAAATAAGTATAACCATATGATCATTGACTCTCTCTGGTTGTCCTATTTCACTCAGCATAATCTCTTCCAGTCCCGTCCATGTTGATACAAAAGTTGGGTATTCATCCTTTCTGATGGAGCCATAATACTTCATAGTGTATATGGACCACATCTTCCTTATCCATTGTCTATTGAAGGGCATCTTGGTTCTTTCCACAGTTTGGCGACCGTGGCCACTGTTGCTATAAACATTGGGGTACATATGGCCTTTCTTCTAACTACATCTGTATCTTCGGGGTAAATACCCAGTAGTGCAATTGCAGGGTCATAGGGAAGCTCTATTTTTAATTTATTGAGGAATCTCCACACTGTTCTCCAAAGTGGCTGCACCAACTTGCATTCCCACCGTCAGTGTAAGAAGGTTCCCCTTTCTCCACATCCTCTCCAACACATGTTGTTTCCTGTCTTGCTAATTTTGGCCATTCTAACTGGTGTAAGGTGGTATCGATGTGGTTTTAATTTGAATCTCCCTGATGGCTAGTGATGATGAACATTTTTTCATGTGTCTGATAGCCATTTGTATGTCTTCTTTGGAGAAGTGTCTGTTTATATCTTTTGCCCATTTTTTGATATGATTATCTGTTTTGTGTGTGTTGAGTTTGAGAAGTTCTTTATAGATCCTGGATATCAACCTTTTGTTGTTTGCAAATATCTTCTAAATTCTGTGGGTTGTTTCTTTGTTTTGTTGACTGTTTCCTTTGCTGTGCAGAAGCTTTTGATCTTGATGAAGTCCCAAAAGTTCATTTTCGCTTTTGTATCCTGTGCCTTTGGAGACATATCTTGAAAGAAGTTGCTGTGGCTGACATTGAAGAGGTTACTGCCTATGTTCTTCTCTAGGATTCTGATAGATTCCTGTCTCACATTGAGGTATTTTATCCATTTTGAGTTTATCTTTGTGTATGGTGTAAGAGAATGGTTGAGTTTCATTCTTCTACACATAGCTGTCCAAGTTTCCCAGCACCATTTATTGAAGAGACTGTCTTTTTTCCACTGTATCTTTTTTCCTGTTTTATCGAAGATTATTTGACCATAGAGTTGAGGGTCCGTACCTGGGCTCTCTACTCTGTTCCACTGGTCTATGTGTCTGTTTTTGTGCCAGTACCATGCTGTCTTGGTGATCACAGCTTTGTAGTAAAGCTTGAAATCAGGTAACGTGATGCCGCCAGTTTTATTTTTGTTTTTCAACATTTCCTTAGCGATTTGGGGTCTCTTCTGATTGCATACAAATTTTAGGATTATTTGCTCCAGCTCTTTGAAGAATACCGATGGAATTTTGATTGGAATGGCATTAAAAGTATAGATTGCTCTAGGCAGTATAGATATTTTAACAATGTTTATTCTTCTGATCCAAGACCATGGAATGGTCTTCCATCTTTTTGTGTCTTCTTCAATTTCTTTCATGAGTGTTCTGTAGTTCCTCAAGTACAGATCCTTTACCTCTTTGGTTAGGTTTATTCCCAGGTATCTTATGGTTCTTGGTACTATAGTAAATGGAATCAATTCTCTAACTTCACTTTCTATATTTTCATTGTTAGTGTATAAGAAAGCCACTGATTTCTGTACATTGACTTTGTATCCTTCCATGTTGCTGAATTGCTGTATGAGTTCTAGTAGTTTGGGGGTGGAGTCTTTTGGGTTTTCCATATAAAGAATCATGTCATCTGTGAAGAGAGAGTTTGACTTCTTCATTGCCAATTTGGATACCTTTTATTTCTCTTTGTTGTCTGATTGCTGTTGCTAGGACTTCTAATACTATGTTGAACAAGAGTGGTGAGAATGGGCATCCTTGTTGTGTTCCTGATCTCAAGGGGAAGGCTGCTTTTTCCCATTGAGGATGATATTTGCTGTGGGTCCTTGATAGATAGATTTTATGAAGTTCAGGAATGTTCCCTCTATCCATATACTTTGAAGCGTTTTCATCAGGAATGGATGCTGGTTTTGTCAAATGCTTTTTCTGCATCAGTTGAGAGGACCATGTGTTTCTTCTCTCTTTTCTTATTATTCATTCTATCACATTGTTTGATTTGTGAATGTTGAACCATTTTTGTAACCCCGGGATGAATCCCACCTGGTCATGGTGGATAATCTTTTTAATGTGCTGTTGGATCCTGTTTGCTAGGATCTTGTTGAGAATCTTAGCATCCATATTCATCAGTGATATTGGTCTTAAATTCTCCTTTTTGGTATGGTCTTTGCCTGGTTTGGGGATCAGGGTAATATTGGCTTCATAGAAAGAGTCTGGAAGTTTTCCTTCTGCTTCAATTTTTTGAAACAGCTTCAGGAGAATCGGTGTTATTTCTTCTTTGAAAGTTTGGTAGAATTCCCCAGGGAATCCTTCAGGTCCTGGGCTCTTGTTTTTTGGAAGGTTTTTGATCACCGCTTCAATCTCATTACTAGATATCAGTCTATTCAGGTTGTCGATTTCTTTCTGGTTCAATTTTGGGAGTTTATAGTTTTCCAAAAATGCATCGATTTCATCTAGGTTGCTTAACTTATTGGCATATAACTGTTGATAATAACTTCTGATGATTTTTTTTACTTCCTTGGTGTTAGTTGTGATCTCTCTCTCCCTTTTCATTCATAATTTTATTAATTTGGGTCCTCTCTCTTTTCTTTTGGATTAGTTTGGTCAATGGGTTATTGATCTTATTAATTCTTTCAAAAAACCAGCTTCTAGTTTCATTTATGTGTTCTATTATATCTCTATTATATAACCATAATAAATAGTTTTTATTTATTTATTATGGTTAGAAGAGAAAAAAGTTAATATATTTAATATGTTAAAACATTTTTTTGTTAAAACATTTTTTTAAGGGGCCCCTGGGTGGCTCAGTGGGTTAAGCCGCTGCCTTCGGCTTGGGTAATGATCTCAGGGTCCTGGGATCGAGCCCTGCATTGGACTCTTTGCTCAGCGGGGAGCCTGTTTCCTCCTCTCTCTCTCTCTCTGCCTGCCTCTTTGCCTGCTTGTGATCTCTCTCTGTCAAATAAAAAATTAAAAAAAAAACTTTTTTTAAAAAATAAAAATTCTACTAATAGAAATGCAGAGGAAAAGTTCTTTTTCGTGGACAATTGGTTATTGGTAGTCAAAATATGAGTTGGCATTCAGATGTGCTAGGTAATTAAAGCACTTCATAAACCAGTTGTACATAATTATTTTGCATGAATATATTAAGATTTTTTTTTATATTTCTAGTAGAATATGGTTTTGATTGATTTAATCCTCACAGTGTTGTGGGTGTATAAGTCTAGTTGGAAATAGTCTTTGGCCTGCTCGTACAGCAGCAGATGCACTATTTGCATAAGTAGGATGTTATATGTGGGCTTGTATTTTTGGCCGCCTCTAGATTTATGACATCAATTCATTTTTTTGCACAGATGGGAGAAAATCTGACAATATGCAAAGAAGAATTCATTGATTTCCCTTTTAAAATTGTTACAATTACTCTGATTTATATTTTCATATAGGTAAGTGTGACCACTCATGGGCACATATAAAACAGTAAATATTTTTTTCTGCATAGAGTGACTGCACTCTATGATTGTGATGCTAACAAATAAACTCAAGGCTGATGCAGACAAATAGGATGAACTATTAACAAGTATTAGTCATATTAGCAAATAAATGTAATTATTCTAATTTGGAGGTGAAAGGGCCATTTACAACACTGAATTGAAAACAAAATAAATAGCTTATATTTTCAGAAAAAATATTCTTTGTTTACATAAAATATTAAGTTGTTAAATAAATGGCCAGTTTTTACAGAAAAAGATTTAAAAAGCTATTCAATATGCCATTTTAATTTTTTGAAATCTCTTTCTTATTCTAAAGTATTCTTGACTTTGTGTAGTATATTTAAAATATCAGGGGGGAGATGAACCACGAGAGACTGTGGAATCTGAGAAACAAACAGAGGGTTTTGGATCGGGGGGGTTGGGAGGGCCTGGTGGGGGATCTTAAGGAGGGCTCCCTTGCAGGGAGCACTGGGTGTGGTGCATAAACAATGAATCTTAGAACACTGAAAAAATAAAATAAAATTTTAAAAACCAAAAATAAAATACAGTAAAATAAAACAAGATGCCTAGCGATTGCATATTGAATGTTTCTGCTGTTTGAGATACTACTGACAAGAAATAGATACTATATTTAAGAATTCTTTAAAAATTTAAAAAAAAATAAAAAATAAAGAATTTAAGTTCAAGTCAGTATAAATTATAGCAACATACTTTATAACTTCAATAAAATGCTTCTTATAAATAGCATGAATTTTTTTGTTTTAAGGGTGCCTTAAAAGGGGAAAAAATATTTTGAAAAGGAAATTCCTTATTTAAAATAGACTGTATAACTGACCTTATGTTTTTTACTACATTTATGTATATTTTATGCATATATATTTATGTATGTATATGTATATTTATGTATATTATATGTGTATATACATTATATGTATGTTTATATATATATCTACAGTCTGTGTGTATATATATTTGTGTATGTGTTATAGATATATAAGATAAAATTAACTTTCTTTTCTTCAAAGTGTTTAGGCTCTAGTGACAGATATTTGGGTGAGTGTGGCAGTAAAAATAGACATGTAGATAAATTGAACTGCACTTTCTAGAAACAGAAACAAGAGAATGTTTTCTAGTCACATGAACTGCAACAAGTAAGAGCAAAGAAAAGAACACACCATCACTAAAGAAAAATTTATAAGCAATATTTTGCTATTATTCATGAAGCAGTTAAGGGAAACAATTAAGCTTGAGATATAAAAGTGTGCCATATTTTGTGTATAAAGAAAAAGACCTTGAACTTTATCTTGTCAGCCTATAATTATTTTAGTCAAGAGATTAAATGATAACATTTGTTTCTTTAAAAGTATTATTCTGGTAGCTAGTTAGGAAATTAATTTAACAAGTTAAGACTAGAAGCTGGGATACCAGATGGAGAATGTTGCCATTTACTAGGATAAATGTTATGGAGTTTGAACAAATCAAGTAGTAATGAAGGTAGAGAAATGGGAACTATAGAAAATAAATTATAAATGTATATTAAAAATGAGGGGTGTCTGGGTGGCTCAGTTGGTTGGCTCAGTCTTTTCTGTGGACTCTTGGTCCACTTGGTTTCAGCTCAAGTCATAATTTCAGGGTGGTAAGATTAAGCCCATGTGGGGCTCTGCACTGAGCATGGTACCTGCTTAAGATTCTCTCTTTTTTCCTCTGCTGCTCAACACTCATGCTTTCTCTCTCTCTCTCTCAGAAAAAAAAAAAAAAAAAGGTTTGTCACTCCTCTCTTTATAATAAATTAAAATATTAATCTCTACATTTATTTGGCATTTCAAAATATACAATATAACTAAGGCAAAATGAGGGGTGCCTGGGTGCTCAGTCAGTGCTCAGTCAGTTAAGCATCTGCCTTCACCTCAGGTCATGATTTCAGGATCCTGGAATCAAGCCCTGCTTTGGGCTCCCTGCTTAGTGGGGAGCCTGCTTCTCCTTCTCCCTCTGCTGCTCCCCTCTCTTTCAAAGAAATAAATTCTCAAAAAAAATAAAACAAATAAAATTAATGATAATTTGAGATTGAGATAAAAAGATATGCTCACATTAGATATAGATAGGTATAGATAGGTAGATAGATGATAGATATTAGATAGATATAGATAGATATAAATAGGTAGATAAAAGATATGGATAGATGATAGATAAATAGGTAGATGATAGATAGATAGATGATAGCTAGCTAGCTAGATAGATACACAAAGAGAACATAATGTTAATATTAATGAAAATAGAGGAATTGCAGTGTGAACTTGGCCATGCTTGGGGTAAGCTGAAAAATAATCTATTCAGAGTTATTTCTGAAGCCTAAATACAGCTCCATTTTTTTTTAGTTTATTTTTGGATTTTGTAATGTTTGAGGACTTTTAAATATATATATTCTAAATTCTAAGTAACTGGCTGAGAAGAGAACTGACTGACCTGCTTTCTGACAAACCAGAAATCTAACGAAGGTTTTTAACTTTGTGAGAGGAGCAAAAAGTTTAGGTGCAGACAGAAAACTGAGAGCTCATGGTCTGTTAAAAGCTATCTGAAGTGATTGCAACTACACACAGCATATGAATTTCTGCTATCCCAACAATAAAATTTTATTATTTTTATAACCATTTAGGATATGTTTACCTATATGTAAATGTCTACACACAGTTAAAAATATGCAATTCTGAGAACTGAAAATGTCTCCTTGGAATAATATAATAGAAAGAGGATCTTTGTTTGTCATTGCCTGGCCATAAAATACAACAAAGATAATATCTATGACTAATGATAGAAATCTGAATGTTAACTTTGAAACTGAAAGATTTAAAATGTTATCTCAAAGTTTGTGCTGGTGCTCTACTTCCCATCTCCCCAAAGAACAACACAGTGAAAGCCAAACGTTCACTAATGGGTTATGCCAAAGGGAAGGATCCCCAAAATTGCAAGATCTAGAGCTTATAATGGGAAGACAGGAATATCCATACAACCTTGCCTCCAAAGAGAAAGATTTCTCATTGAACAAATGTTCTCTAATGGACAGAGAAAAAGCACTGCTAGGATTAATACCTTGGAATGTAAGCAAATATTTCCACGGACAGGAAGAAAAGGATTTTACATTTCTAAATCCTTCTGTGGCTTTCTATCTTGAAGATATCTTAGACATACTATTTCTATTTAGATAAATCTATTTAGATAAAAATCTATTTAGATAAAAAATCTATTTAGATAAAAAATTCAGATATCTCTAGTTTGTTACACCGTCTGTTATGCAAGCTCTCTTTCAGTACTCTTTCCTCAGAAGGTCTAGACTATGCAGTTGCAGAGTGTCCATGAATTGTTTCTAATACAACCAGAGTCTAATTTTTTATTTACCTAATAATTATTCTAGCATATTCCAAACATTTGGAAAGATAATATTAACATGAACACCCATGAATATATTCCTATTCTTTATTTAATTTTAATATTTTATCAGATTTGACCTATATATTTTATTAACTATGGTGAACAGAAAAACAGCCTCTTTAAAAATGTCCATGTTATAATTTGTGAAACCTGTGAATATGTTCTTATGTGGCAAAGGGCTTTGAAAATGTGATGAAGTGGCCCCTGGGTAGCTCAGTCAGTTAAACATCTGTCTTTGGCTCAGATCATAATCCCAGGGTCCTGGGAATCCCTGCTCAGTGGGGAGTCTGCTTCTCCCTCTCCCTCTGCCACTCTCTCTGCTTGTGTGCTCTCTTTCTCAAATAAATGAAAATGTGATGAAGTTAAAGATCTTGAAGTGCAGACATTATCCTAGATAATCAGACTGGACCTAATCCATCAAGTCCTAATAAGAGACTGGCAGAAGGGTCAGAGTCAAAGCGTGATTGAAAGATGCTACACTTCTGGCTTTGAAGTTCAAAAAAGAGGCCATGAACCAAGAAATCCAGTAGTTTCTAGATGCTAAAAAGTGGGAAATGGATTTTCCCCTCAAGCCTCCAGAAGGGGTGAAGCCCGGCTGACACCTTCATTTTAGGCCAATGAAACTCATTTAAGATTTCTGACTTCCCTTCTGGGATCTCCTGAGTACTTAATTTCTTTTTAATTTGCATGCATTAAGGTTTACTCTTTGTGCTATAAAATTCTATGGGTTTTGAAAAAATACTTAATGTCTTTTACTCACCATTATGTATCAAATGCAACTCTTTTATTTTCCTAAAAAATTCTGTTTTACTTATTCACCTCTCCCCACCCCAACCCCAGCCCAATGTTTACAATCTATGTTTGTCATTTCATGAATGTCATAAATTGGAACCATGTGATATCTAATTTTTCAGACTAATTTCTTTTACTTAGCAATATGAAGAAAAATTAAAATAATATTCACGGTTAACTGTCAAGGTATATAAGATCAGCATTAGTAGTCATGCATTTGTGTTGACATAAATGTATCATACTTAAATATTTAGTTTTTATTTTTTTTTTTTTTTAGATTTTATTTATTTAGTTGACAGAGAGTAACACAGCTAGAGAGGGAACACAAGGAGGGGAAGTAGGAGAGGGAGAAGCAGGCTTCCTGCTGAGCAGGGAGCCCAATGTGGGGCTTGGTTCCAGAACCCTGGGATCTTGATCTGAGCAGAAGGCAGATGCTTAATGACTGAGCCACCCAGGCACCCCAAATGTCTGGTTTTTCTGAATAGTTTTCTAGATTTTAATAGTGGAAGGTAAATAAAAATAAACTTAAGCCATACCATTTGAACATTTTTCTGAGTAAAGTTTGGCAATAGATGATATTATTTAAATGAGAACTTAAAAAGTGATGCAATTTATATCAGAATGAGTTAATTTTAAGATCTGTTTTGAAACCCATCTAAACCATCTGGGAAGAAATTCCTTCAGGAAAAATAAAGAACACTTTTCATTATAATTCTATTTGCCACCATTAGCAGACATTACAAGCTTGTTAATCACATCTGTTCTTCAACATTATCTGGCCGTATGCTTATGCAGATGAAACATTAACACTCATTGATTTCACAATTCCATTAATCTCCACCATCCTACTCATAAATAAAATATTCACTAGTGATATGTTCTTTCAAACACTAGTGATTGTAATTTCTGTATTGATTAAATATTATCTCTATCCTGACCTTCATATCTCCATCCTCTCTCTTATACTCTGTGATAACCAAAAGAAAATAAATCACATATCCTTGTGTTGTTTACAGGATCCATCCCAAATTCTTTGCCTTAGTAGAAATTTCCTCTTTTACAAGAATATCCATTTATTGTAGTATTTATCTTCTAACTCCCCATGGACTTTGTTCAAACTCTCATGCTGTCAGTATACAGAATAAAACCTTAACTCTCAACTATCTTTTTACAATCTTTGAATCAGTGTTTTACTAGTTATTGGTTCCAGTCTCAATGTCTTCCTATCTACTCTTCTCTCTCTTTCTCCTTCTCTCTTTCTTTCTCCCTCTTTGTCTCTTTGTCTTTTTCTCTCCACCCATACACACACACCATAAAAAGTCATCTTTTTTATATGAGTATGTTATATATTTAAAATTCAGGGACACCTAGGTGGCTCAGTCAGTTAAGGGTCTTCCTTCAGCTCAGGTCATGAACACAATCTTGGAATCTAGCCCTGCATTGAGCTCTGGGTCTGCTCAATGGGGAGTTGGCTCCTCCCTCTACCTCTGCCCTCCCACCCCTCTCTCCTGCTCTCTCTTTTTCTCTGTTTCTCTTGCTTGCTCTCTCAAATATATAAAATCTTTAAAAAATAAATAAAATTCAATATTATTTTCTCAGAATGCACATTTTAACATCAGGAAAGTACAAGCAACAGACTATGCATACAGAAAAATGAATGAATAATAGCAAATATCTTGTATTGTCATTGTTCTTTAAAGTAATCTTTTGTTACCACACTTTCTCTAGCACATAACTTTTAGTAACTCAAAAATGGAAATCTTTAAAGGCAATCCATTTAGTTACAAACCTTGTAAAAGTTCCAGGTAGCTTTCTGAGGATGGAAGAATAAGAAGATACTGGCTTTGTTTGAATACATTTAGTCTAGTGGAGTAAATACCCAGTAGTGAAATTACAGGATCACAGGGAAGTCCTATTTTTAATTTCTTAAGGAATCTCCACACTGTTTTCCAAAGTGGCTGCACCAACTTGCATTCCCCATTCTAACTGGTGTAAAGTGGTATCTCAATGTGGTTTTGATATGAATGTCCCTGATGGCTAATGATGACAAACATTTTTTCATGTGTCTGTGAGCCATTTGTATGTCTTCTTTGGAGAAGTGTCTGTTCATGTCTTCTGCCCATTTTTTGACGTGATTCTGTTTTGTGTGTGTTGATAGATTTATAGATCTTGGTTATCAGCCTTTGTCTGTAGTGTCACTTACAGATATCTTCCCCTATTTCATGGGTTGCCTCTTTGTTTTGTTGACTGTTTCCTTGGCAGTGCAGAAACTTGATCTTGATGAAGTCCCAAAGAAGGGCCATCTGTACCCCAATGTTCAGAGCAGCAATGGCCACAGTTGCCAAACTGTGGAAAGAACCAAGATGCCCTTCAACAGATAAATGAATAAAGAAGATATGCTCCATACAATGGAATATTGTGCCTCCATCAGAAAGGATGAATATCCAAGTTTTATATCAACATGGACAGGACTGGAGGAGATTATGCTGAATGAAATAAGTCAAGCAGTGAAAGTCACTTATCATATGGTTTGATTTACTTGTGACGCATAAGGAATAACACAGAGGACATTGGGAGTTGGAGAGGAGAAGTGAGTTGGGGGAAATTGGAGGGGAAGACAAACCATAAGAGACTGTAGACTCAGAGAAACAAATTGATGATTTTGGAGGGGAGGAGGGTGGAGGGTTGGGTGAGCCTGGTGGTGGGTATTAAGGAGGGCACATATTACATGGAGCACTGGGTGTGGTACATAAACAATGAATTTTGGAACACTGAGAAAAAATAAAATTAAATAAAATTTAAAAATACATATATATATAATTAAAAAATATTTAGTCTAGGGGAGAAGTAGACATTCAAATTCAAATTAAAATATAGTGTGATTTTTGTTACATTGAATATATGAATATGAGTGTTCAAGGAAGAATTTATGGATCCACCATATAGCTTTGATAGAGGAAACCTTGTAAAGACTGTGATATAACTGTGTATTTTCATTTGGTAAAAACAACCAGAAACATATCTATAAAAATGATGATAGTAGGGGTGCCTGGGTGGGTTAGTTGGTTAAAGCTCTGCCTTTGGCTCCGGTCATGTTCTCAGGGTCCTGGGATTGAACCCCGCATCAGACTCTCTGCTCAGTGGGGAGCCTGCTTCCTCCTCTCTTTCTGCCTGCCTCTCTGCCTACTTGTGATCTCTGTCTGTTGAATAAATAAATAAAATCTTTAAAAATAAGTAATTAAATAAATAAATAATAATAATAATAATAATAATATTACTTGCAGCAATAGAGATCACACTCCATGAGGAACTGTAAGGTATCATAATGAGAGTAAGAAAGGATTTATTATAGAATCTGGACCTGTGTTAGGCTCCTTGGGGGAAAGAATGGCTACCATTTATCTGATAGTTAGAATTGCCAGATACTGTGCTAAGTTCTTTCCCCCTCCTTTTTGTAGTTATCAGTTACATTTATTTTTTTAACTTTTCTTGTTCTCTTCTTTTTTAATGGTGTTTCTTTATTCTTTCATTAAATACTTACTGAGTGACTTTTTAGGTAGGGTCTTCATGAATATATATAAATACAGCCTGAGAGATATGTTTTATTTTTTAATATTTATTCATTTGTTTATTATGCTTTCTGATCCCCTTCACCCATCTCTGAATTTTTTAAACATAAATTTATTGAAATCTTGTGCATGTGGGTCACTTTTGACTACATTTTCTGTGACACAGAAGGGGGTTCTTTGAAAAGTGATCCAAATGATGTATCACCATACCTAACTCAACAAGAAAAAATAGATTGGAGATTATAGGATTTATTTTCTTTCTTGTATTTATTTTTGGGGAGTAGACTTAACTGTATTTCATGATGGAGAAAAACTGCATGATATGTCTACATCAGTACATGTTATATAATCACATAATCTGATCTATCTTTGTATATGTCAATAAGCTATTTGCAATATTTAAATGTACTCTAAGTACCTCCTTTTCTTTGCATTCCATTGTTTACATTTGCTCCTTTGTCTTCTCAAAATGTGTATAACTCATCCCAGCTAAATCAGATAATCTCCCAATTCTTGGGGCTGAAAGGTGGACATATTTTGAGGAAGGATATAATGCATCATTAATCATAATTAAGAAATAGTTCAACATTAATTACTAATCAAAGTTCGCTAATGTCTTTAGTGTGGAAAAGTGAAAGGAGCTTTCAGACAAAAGCCCACTAGTTCTCTCCTTTTGCTGCGGTTGGAGACATACAAAAATATTCCTATCCTTCAAATATTCTTGCTTAATCTCACCTATCTTGTTGTCTAAGAAACACCAGAGGATGAGTGAATGACTGCAATGGACCCAATTAGAATTCACTCAACATCTCTGAAAGGAAATTTAGGGCACAGTCTCCAAACCAGCCTGAAGCTACAACTGCTAGTCACCTAAGACTGGATGGTTTGCCTGACTGCAGCTTTCAGCCCAGCCTCAGCAGAGGCTTCCTTAGGCAAATTTGTACCTGTTTCATTTCAGCTTTCTATGTCTGCCCCAGTGTGTTGAACACAAATTTCACTACCTGCCACAGATTCATTTTTTTTTTCTTTTTAGTCTGTTAAGATATATGTATCTCACATACATAGTACTTGGGTCTTCTCAGAAATATAAAAATCTTATATTATTTACTGAATATCGAACCTATACCAAGAGAAAGTGTTTTTGAGCTGCTAGGATTTCTTTAAAACATATTTGATTATATATTTCAATTAAAAAGTACCCCAAAATGCATATATGCACTTCCAAAGAAAATTTCATCTAGGGGCTCCTAGGTGGCTCAGTCTTTAAGCATCTGCCTTTGACTCGGGTCATGATCCCAGAGTCCTGGATTGAGCCCTGCATTCGGCTCCCTGCTCAGTGGGAAGTCTGCTTCTTCCTCTCTCTCTGCTGCTCCCCCTACTTGTGATCTCTCTCTCTATCAAATAATAAAATCTTTTTTTTAGAAAGGAAAATTTTATCTGAATTCTAGGGTTCATGGAAACTTTAATCTCATATATGAGATCATAATAGAACCATGGATCCCAGATTAAGTAGGTACCAACATCTCGTTCTCCTCCCCACTGTTACTTACAGTAATAGAGTTTCTAGAACTTTCTTGGTGTTGCTTCATTACTTCTTGGAATTTGACATATGAATAGCAATAACCAGGCACCTTATCATGTGCTGATTTTGGAACAACGGTCCAGTCCTATATGGAAATGTCCTTTGAGGTCCGATTTGGAAAACTCCCAGATTTAAGGAAGCAACCCTCCCCATCTGACCTTGATTTTTCATGTGAAATTTTTATGGTAGACACTGCAGGTACAGCACTTCCCACATAAAAAAAAAATTATGTTTAATGTTTTAAAATCCTGAATTTCCAAGTTGTTAAACAGAATATGACCTAGATTTTGAGTCACAGCTAGAAATGCTGAGCAGTAGTATTTTATTTCAGGATTGGCATCTATCATGCTTAATATTCAAAAGGAAAAATAATTTCTTATGTGAAAGTTGTAATCAAAACTAATTTCCAAGTTGCCACTTCATAAAACTTTTTTTTTTTTTAATGTGTTTCATTTGGTGAACTTAGGAAGTGCTACATTGATTTAGTTCTCTGAAGAGCACATAAAACTTTGAAAAGGCTGTACTTCCTTGAATTATAACTCCAGCTTTAGTAATGTCTCCCTGATTGTTCAGTTGGTGTTTTTTAGTACTACTGCAATATTTATCATGTTTTTTCTAAAAAATTCTTTATTTATGTATTTGAAAGACAAATTACAAGTAGTCAGAGAGGCAGGCAGAGAGAGAGAAGGAAGCAGGTTCTCTGCTGAGCAGAGAGCCTAATGTGGGGCTCGATCCCAGGACCCTGAGACCATGACCTGAGCTGAAGACAAAGGCTTTAACCCACTGAGCCACCCAGGAGCCCCAATATTTATCATGTTTTAAATTTGCTCCTGTTCATTAACTAAAATATTGCAACATTCTAGTAGTCCTGATTTAGATGGAACAAATGAGAGAAGTTGGAAAGAAAGGAAGGGAAATAAGGAAGGGAAGGGAAGAAAAAAGCAATAAAAATGTTCCTGATTTAGGATTATAGGATTACAAGATTGATTTATTTACCCAATGGCTGTGTGCTCTAATTTAGAATACAAATCCTGACGATACTTCCTGAAATATAATCCATTTAAACTCCTGACCAGCCCAGTTCAGTACATGAGTGTATTTAAGAAGCCATCTATAACAGCTCCACAACAATAAAGAAATATCCTTTCATAGGGTGTTATATGGGATCCAGTTCTTAATCTCATAATCTTCCACCTAATTCCCCACACATTCCTTTCTCTTGAACCTCCCCCTGCCAGTGCTCCAAACCCTCCCTAGGCATGGTCAGTCTGCATACCATCCACTTTGTTCTTTCTTCTCTCTCAGCTCTTTACAGATTGACTTTCCAAATTTACAAATGCTGTATATTAAAAATCTATGGATTGATTTAGGATGGGCTTTTTTATGGAGTAATAGAATATTTCTACATAATTTTGCCCATTGGATCATTCATATTATCTTAATATAGGATAGTTAAAAACACAGTCTTTTGTGTCCAATATATTTGAAATTGAGGTTTGTTAGCTATTAAAACTTGGAGACATTGCCCATACTCTTTCAACTCTAAATATTGAAAATATGGTATTGAGCTCATAGATTTGTTGTGAAGATTGAGTGGCATAACACATATAACATTGAATCCAGTCTAGACTAGGGTAAGCATGCAATAAAAACCACTTGGTATAATTAAACCTACAATAACAGTTGCTTAGGAATCCTCATGACACTATGAAGTAAGAACTACTATTGAAAAATGAGGAGATGAAAATATTATGAAATTAAAACTTCACATATAGGGCACCTGGGTGGCTCAGTGGGTTAAAGCCTCTGCCTTCGGCTCTGGTCATGGTCCCAGGGTCCTGGGATCAAGCTGCACATCTGCTCTCTGCTCAGCAGGGAGTCTACTTCCTCTTCTCTCTCTCTCTGCCTTCCTCTCCCCCTACTTGTGATGTCTGTCTGTCAAATAAATAAATAAAATCTTAAAAAAAAAAAAAAAACTTCACATATATTATCTTATTCCATCTTCACAGGAACCCAAGCTTGCTGAACTTTATTACTGGTCTTGATAAAGCAAAAGAAGAACTGAGTGCCTATACAGTTTGCTGAAGTTTACAGCTCGCATATGGTAATGTTGGACCTAAAATGTGTATCTCCTGATAGCAGCCCTGGGAACTTTGAAGTCCTAACTGCGATATCTCAAATCCGAATAAATTGTAGATACCAGAATGTGTATTTGGGATTTTGTCATGAGAAATGCATTGCAGTCCTAGATTTTGTTTTATATACATATATATATATATATATATATTTTTTTAGTAAAGCTAAACAGAAAACCTTTTGGATTGGTAAAAGTTTTTTTTTTCTTATTTAATAGGGGTTTTTTACATGTTAAATGGGCTCTACCTTTCATTTTCTAATTCTAAAGAAAATTTTATTTATGTATCAAGGTAGAGAAAATCAGAAGTCATATATAAGCTTTTCTATTCTACGTTTTATGAAAATTAGCAGCTGATGATTTTAAATGCTCTAATATATTTCCTACATCCTGTTGTGGTTTTCTTTTAATATTTTCTTTATTTATTTGACAGAGAGAGACACAGCAAGAGAAAGAACATAAGAAGAGGGAGTGGAGAGGGAGAGGGAGAAGCAGGCTTCCCGCAAAGCAGGGAGCCCAGTGCAGGGCTGGATCCCAGGAGGACACTGGGATCATGACCCAAGCCAACAACAACTGAGCCACCAAGGCACCTTCCTGTTGTAATTAGGAAAGAAAGATAGCATGCTTTTAAATACATTCTAATGAATTATGAGGAGCTTTTCATCTTATCATTTCCATCAGATTTGTACTACCTCACATTATTTTATGCTTATTCCATATACCTACATAATTTACTTCTTATCTCCATCTATTTTCATGTTAGAATGGGGTTTCCAGATTCAGGTGAAGGAGTGCAATGATTCACTTACTCTAGAGGAGCTTACAGGAGGGGAAATTAAATTCTCTTCTACCTTTCCTCTCACAAGTTTGTCTCTCATCTCTAAATTCCACTGAACGTGACTTTTTAATAAATTGCTACTCAGTGATCAATCATTTTCTCTCTTTTTTAAGATTTGTTTATCTGAGAGAAAGAAAAGAGAGAGCTAGTAAAGGAGGGACAGAGGAAAAGAGAAAATTTAGCACACCTTGCACTTAGCGCAGAACCCGATAGCAGGCTCAATCTCAGGATGCTGAGATCATGATCTGAGCTGAAACCATGAGTCCAACACTTAACCAACTCTGCCACCCAGGCATCCTAGTGATCAATAATTTTCTAAGTTTAAGACTCAATTCCTTTCTTAAACTCAGTCTACTTCAGTAAATAAAATTAAATGTTCTTTTTTTTCCAGGACATACAGGACTTCCCATGATATTTTATATTACTGGTCTTGTGCAAAGCACTGTGTCCATTTTTTGCACTATTCCTTCTCACAGTATAGCTTTCTAGCTCTATGTGGATATATGGATAATAACATGATTAGAAACATACTGTTTAAACATAATGACTAGCTAATAATAGGAATGAGTTTTCTGTGATGAAAAGAATATTGAAAAAATGCTTAGATACTTAAGATACTTCTTACTTATAAAATATGTTCAGTATTATACTAATAAACATGGTAATATAAAGACATTGTAAATGTTCCTTTAAAAAATATATGTTATGGCAATTCACAGACCTGTACCCCGGAGATAAAATTACATTATATGTTTATAAAAAATATAAATAAATAAATAAATATATTTTTTAAATGCTTTGGCTGAGAAAATTATATATATATGTATACATACATATAAATATACATACATATGTATGTTACAATAATTTTTTAAAGCTAGTTTGTGATGTTGATTACCTAAAGACAGACTCAACTTCAATTAATCATTATATGTGTCATTTTCTGCAGACCTTTGTATCAATCATATTTTGAGTCATTGAATATCAATATGTTACAATAATATTTTAAAATAATTGATCAGGGACGCCTGGGTGGCTCAGTTGGTTGGATGACTGCTTTCGGCTCTGGTCATGATCCTGGAGTCCTGGGATCGAGTCCCACATTGGGCTCCCAGCTCCACGGGGAGTCTGCTTCTTCCTCTGACCTTCTCCTAGATCATGCTCTCTCACCTCCTCTCTCTCAAATAAATAAATAAAATCTTTAAAATTAATTAATTAATTAATTAATTGATCATTCCTTTATATATATGGTAAGTTTTATGTTTAATTTTTATTAAACATAAATAAACATTAAGTAATACTTAATATGATAAATAATTAAATTAATAAAAATTAAAATATTTAATATAATATTTAATATTTTAATAACCATCACTAGGCTCACCCATTCCCCCATGCCCCTCACCTCTAAAATCCTCAGTTTGTTTCTCAGAGTCCACACAGAGTCTTTCATAGGCTTCATCTCCCCCTCCAGTTTCCCCCAATTTACTTTTTTTTTTCAGTGTTCCAAGATTGGCACATAAAAATTGATTTTTTTTAAAGATTTTATTTATTTATTTGTCAGACAGAGATCACAAGTAGGCAGAGAGAGGGGAAGCAGGCTCACCGCTGAGCAGAGAGCCTGATGCGGGGCTCCATCCCAGAACCCTGGGATCATGACCTGACCCAAAGGCAGAGGCTTTAACCCACTGAGCCACCCAGGCGCACCTAAAAATTGATTTTTAATTGACATTAAACATTGCATTATTTTAGATATACAGCATAATGATTGATGTATGCACATATCTTTTTAAAAATTCTGTTATGCTAGTCACCCTGAAATACATCATTAGTTGTTTGTTGTTGTTGTTGTTGTTTTAGGTGGTGGGTATTGAGGAGAGTATGTATTGCATGGAGTACTGGATGTGTGCATAAACAATGAATTTTGGAACACTGAAAAATAATAAAATTAAATTTAATTTTAAAAAAGAATATCAGATACCTGAGGAAAAAATAAAAATTAAAAATAAAAAATATTTTAATATTAATATTTTATAGAACAATATTATTTTAAATAACTTAAAAAACTGCATAGACTTTTGAATTCCATGTTATGATAGATTGTTTACTGTGTATGGACCAAACATTTCCTCGAGCTAGTAAATATTTCTTTGCTAAATTAAATTTCTAAAAGAGTAAAAATAACTTTAAAATCATACATGAACAGTCCTTGATACTAAGTTTATTGTTTTTCACCACAGCAGATAGAATAATTACAGAAGTGATAATAAAATATAATGGGAAGAAATCTGGACAGAAAGACAGAGAACATTCATTCTATTAAAGTATTGCCAGTAATTTACTATGTGAACTTGAGTGAGTTTTTGCATTTGTTTAACAGTACTTTATTATTTACTGAATTACATTTTTTCTTGCTTATCTTATTTTTCCACAATGCAGTTTGCATTTTTTCTACTGATTATTAAATATGTTATAGCTTTGCCAACCTTCAATATATTTTTCATCACATAAATATAATTTCTGTGGTCTATAGAGCCCATTCCAAAAGTAAATGCACAGGATAAAGAAGCACATTCTTTTATTTTATTTTTAATTTTAAATTTAGATTTAATTTTATAGAGTTTGATAAATATAATTATTTAATATAAGTAGTTAAATGAATTTGCATGTTTTGAGAAGGATAAGGTCTAGCATAGAGCAATTTAGACCATTAAGACAGGTCGATAACATAGAAAATGATTGGCATTTTGTTCATTAACTATGTAATTCTAGCACAAAACAATACAATGTTAGAATACATGAGTGTAAATGTTTTTATCTGGAGTAACACTGATGTTTTAACCTAAATAACAGTATGACCTATAGAATTAAATATTTAAAAATACTAGAAAATTTTGTAGGATACAGTGCTGATATTGACTTCTAAAAAAATCTTGTTATGATGTGCATAAACTATGAACATAGATGACAATTACACAATGAAAAATAAAATTGATGAACACATAGACACATGGGGACACAAACAGAATATTATTCTTTAGGTAAACACCTAGTAGTGCAATTGCTCAATTGTAGGGTAGTCTTATTTTTAAATTTTTGAGGACTCTCCATACTGTTTTCCAAAGAGGCTGCACAAGTTTGCATTCACATCAACAGTGCAGGAAGATTCTGCATTCTCCATAATCTCACTAACAGTCATTGTTTCTTACATTGTTAACTTTATTTTATTTATTTTATTTTTTATTTTTTAAATTTCTTATCAGTGTACCAGAATTCATTGTTTATGTACCACACCCAGTGCTCCATGCAATAGGTGCCCTCCATAATACCCACCACCAGGTTCACCCAACTTCCCATACCCTAACCATTCTGACAGGTGTGAAGTGGTATATCATTATGGTTTTGATTTGCATTTCCCTGATGATAAGTGATGTTGAGCACCTTTTCATGTGTCTTTAGGCCATATGTCTTTGGAAAAAATATCTATTCCTGTCTTCTAACTATTTTTAATTAGATTATTCGCTTTGGAGGTGTTGAGTTTTGTATGTTCTTTATATATTTCAGATACTAACCCTCTACTGGATATGTCATTTACAAATACCTTCTCCAATTCCGTGGGCCACATTTTAGTTTTTTGATTATTTCCTTTGCTGTGCAGAAGTGTTTTTTTGTTTTTTTGTTTTTGTTTTGATTTTTGTTTTTGTCCCAATAGTTTACTTTTCCTTATGTTTCCCTTGCCTCAGGAGATATATCTAGTAAAAAACTGTTACAGCCAATGTCAAAGAGATTGCTGTCTGTGCTCTCCACTAGGATTTTAATGGTTTCCTGTCCCATATTCAGGTCTCTCATACATTTTGAATTTATTTTTGTGTTTTGTGTAAGAAAGTGGTTCAGGTTCATTCCTTTGCATGTTGCTGTCCAGTTTTCCCAACACCATTTATTGAAGACTCCCTTTTTCTCATTTGATATTCTTTCCTGCTTTGCGTAAGATGAATTGACCATATAGCTATGGATTTATTTCTGGGTTTTCTACTCTGTTCCATTAACCTATGTGTCTATTTTTGTGCCAGTACCATACCGTTTTGATCACTACAGTTCTGTAATATAACCTGAAGTCCAGAATTGTGATGCTCCAGCTTTGTTTTTCTTCTTCAAGTTTGCTTTGGCTATTTTGGGTCTTTTGCCAGGTATTTACCCAAAGAATACAATACTAATCAAAAGGATACACGCACCCAAATGTTTATAGCAGCATTATCTACAATAGCCAAATTATGGAAACAGCTCAGATGTTCATCAACTGATTAATGGATTAAGAAGGTGCAGTATATGTACAATGGAATATTACTTAGACATAAAAAATGAAATCTTACCATTTGCAATAACATAAATGAACATAGTATAATGCTAAGCAAAATAAGTCAGTCAAATAAAGACAAATAACATATGATTTCATTCATATGTGGAGTTTAAGAAACAAAACATATGAGCATAGGGTAAAAAGAGAGAGAGAAGAAAGCCAAGAAACAGACTCTAAACTATAGAGAACAAACTTGTGGTTATCAAAGAGGAAGTGGGTGGGAGGGAATGGGTGAAATAGACGATGGGGATTAAGGAGTTCAGGTATTGTGATGAGCACTAGGTGTTGGGTGCAGATGTTGAATCATTTAACCGAATACCTGAAACTAATATTACACTATGTGTTAACTAACTAGAAGATAAATAAAAACTTCAAGAAAGAAACTAAAAATAATTTAAGCAAACAAACAAAAGGATATTATTCTCGGTTAAAAAATAAACAAACAAAGTTATTTTGGGTTAATTCAAAAAGCAAAGTTATGGAAGTGTTGAAGCACTATATTATATATCTGAAACCAATATCACACTGCATATTAACTGACTGAATAAAACTAACTAAATAAAAACATTAAAAAAGTATTTTTTCTAGTAAAGTCTCTCCTTACCAATGTTTAAAAGAAAAACAACAACAACAACAAACAAACAAACAAGCAAAAAACAAGGATTCTGAATCTTTCATGATGGTGCAATGTTGTATATACAATCATCTGGCCTTCTAACCTCCCACAAACTCCAAGAAGCCCTAGCTCATTTGTATCCTCTTTTTGATCCCTTCTTTACCAGGATTCCAGACCCAGGAAACTTCATTAGTTTGTAGCAGGAGAAATTTCCAATTAGTCTGCAGGGATAAGGAGGGGAAGTTGTTTTCTATCACTCGCTTAGATTTTCATTGTTTCTCATTACTATATATGGTCAATATAATCTACAGATGATCACTATAATCTTATTTTACAAGCTTACAATTTATACCTTACAACTCAGCTACATTTAAATGAAACTTCCCTTAAGTATCAATGAGAGAACTTTGTGGTTACCAGGGTTAGAGGGTGAGAGATAAAAGATGTTGGTCAAAGAGTACAAACATCTAGTTAGAAGAGGAGGAAGTACTGGAGATCTAATGCATAGTATAGAGATTATACTTAGTAATACTGTTTTATATTCTTGAAAGCTGTTTCAACTAGATTCCTAATGTTCTCACCACAGAAGAGAAATGGTAACTATGTGTCATGATTCAGGTGTTAGCTGACTCTTGGTCATAATCATTTTGCAATATGTATCAAATCAACATTTTGTAAACCTTAAACTTATAGATTATTATATATAAATTGTATCTCAATAAAACTGGAAAAAATTCACCAAATTATAAAAATAAATGTGCATACATATGAATAATAATAATGATAAAGTTGTACTTAAGACTCCATTTTTCCAAGACAATAAACGAAACTAATAAAAATTTTCTACTGCAGCCTGTTTCTTTTGTTTCTAGACATAGTCCTTTTCCAAAAATATCCGTGTCCTTCATTTTTATTTGGGTTACATTTGGACACTGAAGTTTTCAAATGTTTATGTTTTGCCTAATGTCAGGTTTTTACCAGACTCTACTGAAGGTGCTACTCTCAGCAGGCTTTTGGTTGTGTAGCAGAACCTAAAACTGATGTCCTCGACCCTGCCATGTCCTGGGCTTCTGTGCCGTGATCTTTTGAAATCCAAACATCTTCCTGCACACTGGTCTCTCAAACATGTCTCTACCTGCCTCTGTAGGCCACAGGGATGTCTGGGGCCTTTAACACCACTTGCCAGCCTGGGATTAGAGAATCATGTAGCACCATAGCAGAACACATGGCCCATATTCAAATTCTGGCTCTATTATTTTATACCTGTGTTTTACCACACAAGGCTCAAGTGTCTAGATAACTGAGTAACTACTCAGGGATACAGATGACATCCTGATGAGTTTCATCATCTTTGCATCTTGTGGTTTAATGAATTCATTGCTCTCATGGTAGAAAAATTCTTCTTAGAGCACATTTTCCCTTCTCTACTCTCTAGATTGAGTTTCCAATTTTATAATCTAGTCCATTACACTTTTACTAAATTTTCCATTCCATGCTATTTAGGAGGAAAAGTAAAACTTCTGCAAATCAGAAATGTTACTATTAATCATCACATTTCTTATCCAAATTGAACTACCTTTTTCTAGATTGCATTCTTCTGCTATCTCTCTGACCAAATAAACTTCAGATTCAAATCTCGATTAATGGTGAAAAGAGTTAACAGGAATAAAAATTAAATCAAACATCTTTTTTTTAAAAGATTTTATTTATTTATTTGACAGAGATCACAAGTAGGCAGAGAGGCAGGTTGGGGAGGGGGAGCAGACTCCCTGCTGATCAGAGAGCCAGATGCAGGACTCCAATCCCAGGACCCTGGGATCATGACCTGAGCCACAGCAGGGGCTTAATCCACTGAGCCACCCAGGTGCCCCAAATCAAACATCATTTTCATAAAATTTTGTTGCTTACTGACTTTTTCTATTATAATATTTATGAATTACAGATATGTAACAGAATGTTACTTACTTGATCAAAATTTTATAGATGTATCATGAAATCCAAAATGAAATTTTTACTTATCGTAGCATTGTAAACCTTCTACAGTTTGTTTTTAACTATCCAGCTAAAACTTCAGATATGTCCCCATTATTCCACCCTGTGCCCAATTCACCATCTGTGGGCTTTGCCTCCCTTGAGTATTATATGAACTTTTTTAGGGGTCCTGGTCTTTGAGCATATCAGTTCCCTTGCAATCCCACTTACACAGGCATGTTTGACATTATGTATTTTATTCTTCCAACTTCAGTTGTATTGAGGTATGATCCACATATAAAATTTTCATGTGTATACTTTCTGATAATGTGCCAACTCTGCCATGTCCAAAGAATCTTCTTGAATTCCTCTTATTTTAATTTTATATAGAGTTTATTTTATATCTTTGGTACTGCAGTATTGTTTATATTAGATTTGTTTTTCATGTACCTCTTTTCCCTTTCTTTAATTTTGAGCTCCAGAAAAACTTAATAGAACTGAAATTTTAAATCTTTTTATGCCTATATTATTGTTTGTATATAATCATAATATTTACCATTTTTGTGCATCTATCAGACTTTCTTTCTAAATGATTTCCATGTATTATCTTTTTTTAATCTTTGAAATATCCTTATGATATTGATGGGTCCCTGGGTGGCTTAGTAGATTTAGTGACCAGCTCTTGGTTTCAGCTCAGGTCACGAACTCAAAATGTTATGGAATGGAGCCCCTGTAGGACTTCACGCAGGGTGTAATCTGCTGGAAATTCTCTCTCCCTCCACTTCTGCCCCTTCACCTCTACCCCTTCCCTTGCTCATGTGCACATGTTCTCTATCTCTCAAATAAATAGCTAAAATGTTTTAAAAAATAATAAAATAAACTATACTTACGATGTTGGTAATATAATTACACCATTTTACAGATGATGAAAGAGAAGCAGATAAAAATAATTAATTTCCTGAACATTAAATGGCATATACAGTGGATCAAGTATCCGAACCCAGACAGTGTTGTTCTAAGAAATGTACATGTAAATGAGTTACTAAAATACTTCTTAATGAATTTCTTCAGTTATTTAATTTCATAAATCATTTTCACATTAGTGAATAGGTATATGTGTATAAGAAAGCCTTTCTGCAAGATGTAGTTAGCAAATATAATTAGGTCAGGCACAGTTCTAGGAAGTCCGTACATAATAGTAAGCAATTTAGAGGACACATTATTTTACAAGAGTTAAAAGTCTAGTTGGGGGCATTAGGCCCTGAGACAGTTGCAATAGAGTATGATTACAGAAAAGCTGCATCGATTTTTTTTTCTTTTTTTTTCCCTAGAACTAGGTAAGAAGAGAGAGGATATACTAACACTTCCTGGAGAAGTTGACATTTATGCTGAAAACTAGATAAGATAAGAGGTAGAGGAATCAATGTGAGGTAGATTAAAAAAAAAAAAAAAGAGTTAAAAGTAAATAGAATAGCTGTGTGAAATAAATACCAAGCAGTAAAGACCATGAAATGCCCTGAACATTGAATGAAATTATTTTGACTGGAAAAAGGCAATTGATTAAGTAAGCTGATGATGAGGCAAGAAGAGAAAAAAAATAAATTTGAATGTAGAAGTAATGGAAAATGAAATAAATTAAAAATTTGATAATGGGGGGGCGCCTGGGTGGCTCAGTGGGTAAAGCCGCTGCCTTCGACTCAGGTCATGGTCTCAGGGTCCTGGGATCGAGTCCCACATCGGGCTATCTGCTCAGCGGGGAGCCTGCTTCCTCCTCTCTCTCTCTCTCTCTGCCTGCCTCTCTGCCTACTTGTGATCTCTCTCTGTCAAATAAATAAATAAAATCTTTAAAAAAATTTGATAATGGAAGACATTATTTTATTTTGTATTATTTTGTATTTTTTAATTATGACAAACATACTTAATGTAAGATCTGGTTGTGGAAACTGACTGAGAAACGAATTACAGATTATCTCAGTACAGGGAGGTGAACAGATATCTGAAAGGAAAAATAAATGATGGATGTTTATTCTAGAAAATTAAAACAGTATATATTATGAATAGATACTAGAATTTAGAAATTATGATGAGAAATTCTCCATAGAATATTAAGGCAGAAGGAAAAGGAATTGAGGTTTGATTTCAGTTAGAGTTTTTGATGGGCACAATAGGTCCAGTCTTTAGGAAAATGCTATTTTTATCTCTAAAAACAATGTACCAAAAAAAACAATGTAGTGGCATCTTTAGAATTTCATATTATTATCTATGCATAATTATAATTACATATAATATTTGTATAAAATATTTTATAAATACCATATATATTTAGTGTTTGTGACATCAATTTTCTATCGTTATTTCTCAGAATCTGGTCAGATACACCTAGTTTTAGATAACCTCATTATATCTCAATATTTCCATTTCTGTGTGTGAGTGTGTGCATATCTGTTTTTCTGTCTTTTTTACTTTCTTTCATGACCTAGATGACTGACAGTAATGGTGAGTAGACATAGAACTTCTTTAATGACATCTTCACTGACTGAACTTTTCAGGTTTTCATTGTCGGTAAGGGAAAGTGTGGTGTGAAGTATCATGCATGTGTGTTTATCATCGAGTCTAGGTCTTATTCATCACACTATTTTCACAAAGAATCATCTTTTGAAAAAATTTAGGCTAAGTATTTGCAGTGATTCCTCATCTTAAAAACAAAACAAAACACACATAAAACAAAGCAAAAACAGAACCTAAATCTCAAAAGATACAGGATTTTCTCTAAGAAGGAAATCCAAGATCATGTGTAGAATCTAAGATCTGATTCAGTTAACCTCTCTTCTGTTAGAACTACTATTATTTTGTTGTTCACTATGACATAATGTCAAGGTATGGGTTATACTTTAATATTAGTTTCAACTATAATTTCTTGCATATTTATTAAATAAAAGAAGAGCATTCTTTTCTATTATTTTCACACACACACACACACACATCAGACAGAAGAGAGATCTATTTTGTTTGTTATTTCTGTTTATATATTTGGATACAAAAGGATTAACCATGAAAATAACTTGCATTTTATTTTCTTATGACTTATAAGTAAGTTATTATAACTTAATAAGGTTATTAATCCCATTAAATCAGTCATGATAAGAAAAGACTCTTACTTCCCTTCAACTTTGTATTAAGTAAAGTGAATACATTATTTTGAAAATATTACCAGTAAGTTTATATTTCATAACAGTGTCCATGAGAGAGGTTTCCTCATCAGCAAACCAAAATATACTGTCAAGTGCTTTCTTTCATTTTCCCATATAGTTTGATTGTAAATAGTTACACTGATATTTTTATGACTTCTTTTCTACTATTATTCTTCCCCCACCACCCCAACTGCCAGCCCTATCTGTTCTTCCTTCCATTCTAGTCACAGAGTGGCTTCATCAGATGATTCACCGTGTCTATTTCTTACAGCCCATGATTCATTCCTCTTTATTTTTTGACACAAAGAACTTGATTGTTAATTCCATTATAAAACACTCTTCAGTGAACTATACTTCTATTGCAGAGCATTATTTATCAAATTACACTCATTTTGTTCTTACATATTCTCATAAAGTTTTCTAATTTACAATTTATATTACTAAAGAATATAGTGCATATTGAGCAGGTGTCCTAGTTTGTATATATATATTTTTCCTTACTGGAAACCATTTCTAAAGCTTATATTTTGTTGCTCCTTGTTGTTATTCATCTAAATGGTAAGTCACTCTAAGTGACACTGAGGCACAGAGAAGTAGAATATCTCACTCAGATGGCAAGTGACTCAAATAATTTGATGGGGGTAACTATAACATCTCAAAGTGTATGATTTCTTACCCACAGCCCTCACCACAATTAAAAGTTTATTTTTAATTTTTTGTTACCTCAAAAGACAAATTAGATTTTACTCATCTTATTATGATGTGATAAGATGGTACACTAAAGAAAATATTGCAAGTAAAATCAAATATGGTAAATATAAACCTTTAGTATAGCATTTACCAGCCATACAGTTTTGGAAATACATTTTTCCTCTGTAGGTGTCTGTACCTTCATCACTGAAATAGAAAAAGAACATATGATACTCATAAAATCCCCAGATGTGTGTAATGATACCTGAAAATAGAACATTTTAGTTTGCATAAACAAATTCAAAATCATTCTGGATTCACTAACAGAGCTCAGTATTTTTTTTTTCTTTTTCAAGTGTTTATTTAAGTTCCAGTTAATTAACATACAGTGTAATATTAGTTTCAGGTATACAGTGTAGTGATTTCTCACTGACATGTAACATCCAATGCTCATTACAAGTGCCTTCCTTAATACTCATTGCCCATTTGACCCATCCCCCACCCATTTAACCCATCCTCCAACCCTCAGTTTGTTCTCCACAGTTAAGTGTGTTTTATAGTTTGCCTCTCTCCTCCCACCCTATGTTTATCTATTTTGTTTCTTAAATTCCACATATGACTGGAATCATATGTTATTTTTCTTACTCTATCTAAATTATTTCACTTGGGATAATACTCTAATAGAATATTAAACAGTATTAAGCAGAACAATTATGTTGAACTCCAGGAACTTTGTTTCTTGTGTTCCCACTGGAAGACTCTATTGTTTATGTTCAAAATCTCAAGACACTCTTTAAACACAATTGATTTATATTTTGCTTGATGAACATGCACCTTGAGTTCTAGACCTAAATTTTTTTAATGTCTAAGCCAGTGATACAGTCTGAGTAATTCAGAATTGCCTAAGAAGCTGTTTAAAATTATACATGCTGGACTCATTGTCAGGGATTATGTGTTAGTAGGACTGGAGTGGGACAGAGACATCTGAATCTATAATAGCTTCCCCTGAACAATAATGAATTACAGTTTGAAAACTAACACTCAGCAGAATTACCTCATCTTCCAAGCTTCCATTCCCAATCCTCACATAAAAGATATAGTATGATTCACTTACAGTCACTGATTTTTTTTTTAATTTTCTTAAGGATCTACAGAGCTGATCCAGTAAAAAAAAAAAAAAAAAAAAAAAAAAAAAAAAAAAAACCTATAACAATAACAATTTTAAAGTTGTTTTCTTAATACTTAATGTATTACAACACAATGAGTAGAGTTGGGAAGTATTCATCAGGCAGCCATCATTGGAAAGTATTAACATGGACAGGTGAGTTTTTCATTCCTTGAAGTAATGAATTGCACATTTACAAGAGCAGTAGCATTACAGCCCCTCTAGAAATTGAAGGTCTACCCAGCTATAAGAGGACCACTTATTTTCAGCCATATGTAATACCAAAGTAACTGTGAATAAAAGCTTTCTGAAAATTGAAAATATTTGACAAGCAATCAATAAAATGCAATATGGGGAAAATCACATGCAACACAGAAGAAATAACATAGTTTGATGCCAAGAATAATTTCATTTTGATGCATTTATTATTCACATTTATGAAGTTGTGAAATATTCTATCTTTTTAGAGAGTATCTAATGAATTAGATGATATCCTGGGATCATGACCTGAGCTGAAGGCAAACTCTAAACCCACTGAGCCACCCCGGCACCCTGCTTTTCAATCATTTATGTCAGAGATTTCAAGTGGCAAAGTTTGACTGTTACGCCTTTTACTTTTTAGTATATTGAAGTGCATATCTCTTTACATGTCTTTTTAACTACAAATATCTATCTTACCCATCAAAATTAAAATTCCCACCTTTCTAGAAGTAATAAGTTTAGGAAATAAATTTTGATCACTAAGGAACATTATGGTGCAAACTTAAGTAGACAACTGAGAGTGCATAAACTATACTTTTTGTCAAACACTCTAAATAATTAAATTTAAGAAGAATGTCTTTCTTGATTTCTTATACATAATTGTTAGTTGAAAAACAGATTTCTTATCACATTTTTCTTTTTAAATTGTACTTTTGGGGACACCTGTGTGGCTCAGTCATTAAGCTTCTGCCTTTGGCTCAGGTCATGATCCAAGGGTCCTGAGATCAAACTCTGCATCCAGCTCCCTGCTCGATGGGGAGCCTGCTTCTCCTTCTCCCACTCACCCTGCTTGTGTTCCCTCTCACTGTGTCTCTCTTTGTCAAATAAATAAATAAATTGTACTTTTGTTACTACTGTTTATCATTACAAAAAATTACAGCATGATTTTTATTTTTTCAAAATCTCCTCTCATTGTTAAAAACAAAAGTCTTTCTAAAGTTTTCAGGCTCTAAAATGAAATTTTGCGTGTATCATTTCTTACATAGAGTAGGTCTAAAGTGAGGTATACCCAGGTAACTATCAACTGAAATTTGCCTTCATACTAATGTGGATTTTATTTTATTTTTTTAAAGATCTTATTCATTTATTTGACAGAGAGAGATCACAAATAGGCAGAGAGGCAGGCAGAGAGAGAGGGGGAAGCAGGCTCCCTGCTGAGCCGAGGGCCAGATGCTGGGCTTGATCTCAGGACTCTGAGATCATGACCTGAGCCGAAGGCAGAGGCTTTAACCCACTAAGCCACCCAGGTGCCCCACTAAGTAGATTTTAAAGATAATTATAGAAAGTATTCTATAATTGGAGTGCCTGGGTGGCTCAGTTGGTTAAGCATCTGCCTTCAGTTCAGGTCATGATCTCAGAGGCCCAGGATTGAGTCCCACATTTGGCTCCCTGCTCAGTGGGGAGTCTGCTTCTCCCTCTGCTCCTGTTCATGCTGTCTCTCTCAAATAAATAAATAAAATATTTTTTAAAATTATATAATTTGAATTTAACTAGAAGTGCTGAGCTTTAGGGGATAAAAGGATCTTGTGCTAAGTGTTTTTGTTTCAAAGGACATCAGATGCAAATAAAATGTTATATGTGCAAACACTTCTTTGCAACAAGTAACACCATTACTTATATTTACCACTTTCTAGCACCTAGGTTAAGTGCTGGAGATTTTAGGTTAAGGAGGTTAAAGAGATTTTGTTGGTTAAGACACTGTTATTATGCTTCAAGGAACTGTCTCAACAACCATTTTTAAATGAGAATAAATAAAAAATAAATAATAATAAAATTGAATAAATAAATAAATAAAATAACTTTGTGATGAGTATCTCAGTTACATTGCAGCACAAACTGTCTAGCTATTCAAGTGAATCCATGTCCCTTTACTTAGCCAAACTAGCCTTGCTGTTAAGTGTAAGCATATGAGTGACTTTGAGGCAATGAAATGTAGGTGGAAGTGATGTGCTATACTTTGGTGTCCTCATTTATAAAAATCTCTTGTGTAAATCTTTATCTTTTTTCTTATTTCCGGGTAGATATAGATACCCAGGCTGTAATGAAAACAACTAGTTGAATATATCAGTACTTCCTGTGTCACTGCTGTCTAGATCTTTACTGAAGCAAAAAATAAACCTACATTGTACTAAGCATGGGGAATGTAGGATTGTCTTTGATGAATGTTTCAGGGAGTTCTCTTCAGATTGCCTGGAAAATATAAAAATGGGAACTGAGACTTCCATCTCATTAAGATTAGCTGCCCTGAACTCTGTTTTCTACAGAACCAGGGGGGAAGGGTTACATAAAATTCTAGCTTCTTCTCAGAAACTGGTTCCCAGAATCTCTGTAAACAGTTGGATCCAAGAAAACAATTTCTCTTTACTGGCAGGGCTAATATTAAGCTCACTCCATATATATGGGAGAGCTGAAGATGAGATCCTTTACAAGGAACAAAGCCTGACAGTGCATTCATCTGCAAGCATGTCTTCTTGCAGGATGACTAGAGGACAATACATTCATGACCTGACCCTTTTCCCCTAAGTATCAGCCTGTAAGAAATGTTGCTAGGGTATAGACAAAGTAATTTCTTGACATTGTGTCCCTGTAGCTTCAGTCCTTATAATAGCATTACCTTTAATAATGAGAAGAAATACTTTTTTCTTTCCCTTAGTCATTCAGCAGAGTGGTTTGGAGTGGACATAGTTTATTGTTTATGCTAATCATGCTTCTATTTTTGTTACTTATTTCTTATATTTATAAGTATTTTGCATGTAAGCATTGTATTCCATGTTTTTGACTCTTTATTGTTTTTAAAAAGAGAAAATTGTTTATTTGAATATATCAAATATTCTAAAGATAAATAAATGTATCAAATGCTCCAAATTATATGCAAATTTATTGCTCCATTCATGAATCATAGAACATTTACTAGCTCCAAAACATTAATAAGCAATAAGGTAGGTAATGCAAATATGAAAACAGGAAAGAAGAGGTATATAAAGGGCAAAAGTAGGTCTCAAAGTAAATAAAAAGGAAATATATGAAATAAATTTTGTGGATTAAAATCATTTTGTCAGGGCACCTGGGTGGCTCAGCAGGTTGAAGCCTCTGCCTTCAACTTGGGTCATGATCTCAGGGTCCTGGAATTGAGCCCCGCATTGGGCTTTCTGCTTAGTGGGGAGCCTGCTTCCTCCTCTCTCTCTGCCTGCCTCTCTGCCTACTTTTGATCTCTGTCTGTCAAATAAATAAATAAAATCTTTAAAAATAAATAAATAAAAATAAAATAAATTCATTTTGTCATACGTTATTAAAAATAACCACACAAATAAAATAATTCATTCTTTTCAGTTTTCTTATAATATTTTAAAAGAGGTGTATACCTAGTTTCAATCCACTTACACAATTTAAAGGATTTTTTTTTTTCCTGAATCATGAGGCTCCTGGCAGTAGCTTAGTGTGGGTGGAAAAAATAAACATTTTCTCATTTTCCCAAATTAGTTTGACAGATTTCTTAAGCTACAATTTCTATTTATTATTAAAAATGATGCAGACATTTCAATAATTCCTCAAAGCCTGAAATGCAGGGCTTGGGTCACCTTATACCCACTCCAGCCTCTGAGCACAGCTTCCACCATGCTCTTCCCCTGTGTTGCACTCTATCTAATTTTCCAACTATTCCTTTCATGAAATCAAAGGAAATTTTCCTTTCTCAAAATCATAGTAATTTAGTCTCTGTAGCTATGTGTGTTCACGTGTGTGTGCACATATGCATGTGTGTGCATTTGTCTTCTCTATATGGACAAAGGAAAGAATGCATCCTGAACATGAAGGATCATACCAAATCTGAGGTTTTGAGAACTCAGAAGAAAAATTTAACATTTTTTCTATACTTTCTATACATCAGTAAAGGTTAAAGTAAGTTCTCCATTATACTTAAAAGTTTTCCTGCGGGAATACACACTTTTTTTTTTTTAATATCTCATTTAAATGCTAGTTTTCTAATTTTAAGCACAAGGAAAAAGTAAGCAATATTAATTTGTGGGAGGAAAAAAATTAACTGAGCCAGAAAATAAGATACATATTTATAAATTTCCTATTATGTTGGAAAACACAGTATTAGAAATTTTAAGGTCAAAGCGCACATTTAACAAAAGTTACTGCAAATTTTTCTGTTTTGCTCTTACTAGCTTATGCAACCTCAAAATGAATGACTCAGAAAAAAACTATTTTGTGTGCTTACTCTTCATTATAGATAATCCTTTCTTCCACACTTGCCTAGCACTAAATATCTAAATATCTAAAAATATCTAAATATCTAAATATCTAAAAATAGAAATATCTAAAAATAATTCATTTTAAAATAAAGTAATATTTCCAGATTGGTCATTTTTAAAGTGGAAAAATTTTCACACAATCATGAAAGGAAGAAATCACCAATGAGCAAATTCTATTAGCAACTTTTATATAGCATTTCTAATTAATATAAAATTCTAATAGCAAAAACTACTCATCACTTTAAAAATTTTAAGCACAAAATATTATTCTTAGCATTTCCATATAACACCATTGATTACCTATAGTAAAGTCCAACTTACTTTTGGAATACTGTAAAGACTCAAAAAATCTTGTCAGAATAATATTTATTTTCACTAAGTAGCTGTCACTATGTAGTTCCGCAATCACTTCAGCATATGGAGGATAAACATTTAAGCTAAAAAGTGTATTAGTTTTCCATTGCTGCCATAACAAATTACCACAAATGCAGCAGTTTAAAACTACACGAACACCTTGTCTCACAATCCCACAGAGTTAGAATCATATCAAGATGAAGCTGGTCCCTCTATTTGGAGACTCAGAAGGCCAAAGTCAAGGTCCATGGCCAGGGCTCTTATCTTGAAGTCCAGGGAGACTTTGCCTCTGGTTCCTGCAGGTTGTAGGCAGAATTCACTTATTCCTGGAGCTGTAAGGCTGAGCTCCTCATTTCCTTGCTAGTTGCCAACAGGAGCTTCCAGCCTCTTTCAGCTATTTTTGGCCACCAGCTTTCCTTGTCACTTTGCCCTTCTTCAAACCAGCAACAGTGCTTGCATAACCTCTGATCTCTCTTTTTTCCTCCACAACATTTCTTCTGCATCCAGATGGAGAAAATTCTATTCAAGAGCTCATGTGATAAAAGTATACCATATCTGATAACTCAAGACAATCTCTCAATTTTAAAGCAGATAACTCTAAATGCAAATATTTTTACCTTTTAGTATTGCATATTCATGGATGGCAGGGATTGCATAGAGATCTTTGAGGGATCATCCTACCTACTACAGAATGTTAAAACTGATTTTTAGGGGTGCCTGGGTGGTTCAGTGGTTTAAAGCCTCTGCCTTCAGCTCAGATCGTAATCCCAGGTTCTTGGGATCGAGCCCCACATCGGACTCTCTGTTCAGCAGGGAGCCTGCTGCCCCTTCCCTCTCTGCCTGCCTTTCTGCCTCCTTGTGATCTCTGTCTGTCAAATAAATAAACTTTAAAAAAACAAAACAAACAAAACAAAAAAATTGATTTTTAGAAATACTTTAGTAATTGTTTCTATAGTCTAAGTGAAAAGTCTTTAGTAAAGACATTGTTTCATAGTTTTATAATGAAACCCTCATGTAGAGTGTTTCAAGTTTCCCAACAAAGATTTAAAAATAACATATATACCATACTAATTATATTTTAAGAGCTCTATAGGGATACACACGCACACACACACACACACATATACATCTATATAAACACAATCATATGTATATGTATTCTCTTTCCAGTTGCTAAAGATTTATAATTATTTCTTAATATTATTTTCTTTCTTTTTATACATAATATTTTTTACTGTACGGAGTACATGGTCACTTATGAAGAGTAAATCCTTTGTTGGACATTTGTTTATAGGTTGCTTTTCCTGGACAATGTTGCCTTAGCTTGAACTCTTCTTACTCTTTCTCCTGTCCTGTGGAAACATCACATGAGTCAGTCTAGCTTCTTAACTGTATCTCATGATAAGGAAAATATATACTAAATGTATATACTTAAGGGGGTAGGAGAAGAATAAATGAAACAAGATGGGATTGGGAGGGAGACAAACCATAAGTGACTCTTAATCTCACAAAACAAACTGAGGGTTGCTTGGGGGAGGGGGTTTAGGAGAAGGGGGGGTGGGGTTGTGGACATCGGGGAGGGTGTGTGCGCTTTGGTGAGTGCTGTGAAGTGTGTAAACCTGGCGATTCACAGACCTGTACCCCTGGGATTAAAAATACATTATATGTTTATAAAAAATAAAAAAAATAATTTATTTATTCTTCTCATACCCACTTAAGCCTCCATGTTGCATCACCACTTCCTCATATCAGGGGAGACAAACCATAAGTGACTCTTAATCTCACAAAACAAACTGAGGGTTGCCGGGGGGAGGGGGTTTGGGAGAAGGGGGTGGGATTATGGACATTGGGGAGGGTATGTGATTTGGTGAGTGCTGTGAAGTGTGTAAACCTGGTGATTCACAGACCTGTACCCCTGGGGATAAAAATATATGTTTATAAAAAAAAATAAAAAATTGAAACGTGAAAAAAAAAATTTAAAAAAATTAAAAAAATAAAAAAAATTGATAGCAAACAAATAACACTCTTAAATGTTTTAAGAGTAATGTTTAAAATCTCATGATTTCATCTTATCTCCACCTCTGTCGCTCCATTAAGACAGTAATTTTTACATTTTGACCAAGATCCTGTTAGAAGCGCATCTTTTATCACAATCTGATATGAGCAAAAATAAACATTTTCACAAGTACTCACATCATGTACATATGTAACTGAAACACACATTTCCAAAAGTAATGTTTTTCCTACTTTTAATATGTAATGGATACTCATTTTCTGTTTTTGTTTTATTCTATTTTACTCTATTTTATTTTACTAAAAATTTTTATTCAAACTGATTAAACTGATTTTATAACTTACTAATAAATAACTACCTGTAGTTTGAAAAAAAAAAAAATCTTCCTTGAGAGACTCCAGGCTAGGATATTTTCTGTTTACTGCTCTCTACCGAAATTTGTCAGTAGTTCTCACAGAATGGGATATGGAAATAGAACTTACCTCTCAAAATTGGGGACTTCTCTCTCCTGTTCTGAGCTAATCTTCCAAGAATCACTACTCTTTTCTAGTGTAGCAACATAACGATGGCTCCTCAATCTCTTTATGCTAATCAGACATCAAAGGTTCTTGATTCCCTAAGACCTTCTTCTCAAAGGGCTCTTCATTCCTGCTACATTTGCACTGCCAGCATCCCCAAGTGTGCTGATAACCCATTTCATATTAACTCAGTGTCCCTCAGAGCCACTTGCCAGAAATTCAGTTCCAGGGGCCCAACTTACCTATTAGCCAGAAACTTCAACTCTTTAACTTAAATAAGAAATGGATTTACTGGGAACAAAATAGATGACTCAGATTCAAGAGGAAAATTTACCAATCTGGTCTAGAAAGTGAGAAAGAACCAAAGAAAACTAATTTACCTGCACTCCAATCAATGCCATGTTGAAGATCCTGGACAGGTGCTATTGCTCTCACTGCTGATGCCACTGTCCCTAGGTGGAGCCACAGCTGCTTGTGCTCAAGGAACCCTCCTCTACTACAATGCTTCCTTGAATCCCCCTGGAGTCCCAGTGGTCCCAGGTACAACTGGGTTCAGATCCTGTGCAGTAACAGACTCCTTGATGTATATTTTATTTGAAACAATCGATATTTTCTTTTCTCTTTCTTTTTTTCCTTCTTTTTAATTATTTTTTATTACATTATGCTAGTGTTCCAAGATTTACTGTTTAACATATAACATCCAGTGCTCCATGCAATACGTGCCCCCTGTAATACCCATCACCAGGACAACTCTTGCCCCCAGCCTCTCCCTTCTAAAAGTCTGTTTGTTTCTCCGAGTCCACAGACTCTCATGTTTCGTCTCCTTTCTGATTCTGCCCCCCTTCATGTTTCCCTTCCTTCTCTTAATGTCCTCCATGCTATTCTCTATGTTCCATAAGTAAGTGACATTTTCTTAATACATTTTTTTCTTGCATAATTCTTCTGAAGTATAATCCTTTGCCTATTCTTTATTACAGTCCTTTCTCCTTGCTTCTCTCTTGTTTAGGATTCATTGTTTTCATGTTAGTCACAACTTACCTTCAAAATGAAAACAAGGCTAACTAAACTGAAACGTGTGGAAATAGAGTAGAGGAGGGAGTTGGCGAGCAGGAAGCTTGCAAGTTTTTCAATAACTCTGCCATAAACTCAATCTCATTGTGTTCAGGATTCCACAATGACATCTCGGATTTCATATGCTGCTGTGATTTGATAAATTGGCATGTAAATATTTCCCTTCTCTCCTAAATGTGATTATCAGTGATACAATCCAAATGCCTCTTATTGTCTCTCTTTTCATCTGTGACAACCAGTGTGCAACCTGCTTATCATTCCAGCATCATTCTGACCTTTTCTACATTTTCCCTCACCCTTGAAAATGTGGGACTCACATTTGCCACAATACCCTGCAGCTGGTTTCCAGTTAAGTTGCTGTGAAAGAGAGATACTCCCACAAGCTTGGAAAGGCAGGAAGGACAAAGCCATTGTTCTCCTCTGGAGGGAGCAGACAGATGTGCAGACTAACAAGGACAGCAGAGGTGAGGTCTGTGGTGGCTTCTGGCATTCCCTGCTGGATCACCTGTTACAGTGCTGTCCCCAGCCAAGATCATTAGCAACATTTTTCTATGATTAATGCATGTAAGAAATTAAACATGATTAACAATTTCATCCTCAAATATGATTGATAATCTGGACAATGAAACTGTTAAACATCGCCTTTTCAATTTCACACTGCAAATGCTTTTTCCCAAAGCAGTTTCAATCAGATTTGCCATAACCTCACATCACTGACTGAATGATGAATTCTTTTGTTTTGTTTTGTTTTTATTCAAGACTTTCCTTGACAATGAGACAGCATATCTTTTCAACCTTTTCCTCCATTCTCCAATTATGCCTTACTCTCCAGTAAAAAAGGGTAATAGAACTGTCCCAAACCATAACTGGGCTTTGTTTGTTTTGCCTCCATGCATTTAACTTATACCTCTTCTGGGATTTGACAATCCATCCATTCCAAGGAATCAACATCTGTCCTGACAATTTTTCAGCATTGACCTCAAATATTACTTATTTCTCATAGTTTTCTCCAAATTGTTCTTTCTCCTTGAAGTATATTAGACACATGCCAATCTTTCCTATGTCATTTCATTCCCTTTAACCTTTTTATGGTACTCTCATTTTATTTTGTATTATATTTATTAATATTATATTGAGAGCTTTTAAGGTCTACAAATGATAGCAGAATACCTTGTAAAAGGTAGTATTTAAATGTTTGTAAAATTTAATACACTTAAAGAATTATCTTTTTAGTTGTGAATCACAGTAGCTATTCTTGTTTTACATCTAGTCATATAAAAGAGAATAAATATATCTCTAGGGACTTGCAAATGGATGAAAAATAATTGGTTTCCACAAAGAGACAATTGTCTCACATTTATGGGACAGTTGTAACTTTAATAACTTCCAAAACAAAATAGAGATAGATATTAAACCAAAATCACAATTATAAACTTTTCCACTCTTAGCTTGCTCTTATTTTTTTTTGTTTTCTTTTTTTTTTTTAAATAAATATAAGTAAGGTGCTTCAAATCACTTAGATGCAAAACTAAAACAATCCATCATAGCTTCTCTTCTTGTTACTTATATGCTGTTCCTTGCATGGATATCACCCTCCATTTATGTTACTTCTGTAATGAATTATGAATATTCATTATAGAGATTCTGCTTAAATGCATACTATGCCTTTGGGGGAGTACAAAACTAGGACCCCAGTGTGAAAGGATTAAAAAGAGTCTGCTTTGGAATGGAAAAATTAGAAGACATCTTTTCTTTTGACAAATGCTGAGAGCAGGGTTCACTGATTAGTACACAGATACACAGATGAGCTGAATTGTAGTCCTTACTTGCCCTCACCCTGTTACCTTGTGCAGGCCACAACCTGGACAACTGTGTATACCATTCCTATTTAACATGGGCCTTTCTTCCAATTCCTATTGATCTCTTCAAGCTTACTGCTACACTATAGTTGTTATTACCATTGGAGTAGTCCTCCCCACCACCACCACCTAGAGTTGTCACTGTATTTTTTCCTTTTTTCATTGCCTGACTTTGTGGAATGGTTCTCAGATATCTTCAATGGGTATAAATTAATTTTGTTTCATCATTCCTTTTCTTTTTTTCTGTCTGCTTCTCTTTTTCCTTCATTATACTGCATAGTCTTTCTTTACTCCATTCTTTATTTTAGTACATGTTATATTCTCAAAACTACTTTTTAGTTTTCAAACATTAACATAGAAATAGTTTTAAAACCCAGCCTATCCATCACATTTCTACTTGTTATTAGCAGCTCTGAGACAACGTAGTGGCCTGTGGCTTGTCTGTGTGACTTTCAAATTCTCTCCATTGAGAGCTTAGTGGAGCATGTGTGATAGATTTCTTACTGATTTTCAAGCTGAGAGGATTTTTTAAAATTTCTCTAAATTAATTCCTTAGATCTCTGGTGTCCAATACAGTAGCTACTAAAAGCATGCAATATTTAAATTAACTTAAATTTATTAAATTAAATTAAATTAAAACATTAGGTCTTTAGTCACATTGACCTTATTCCAAATGCTCAAGACAATACACGTATAGATATCCATCTTTGCAGAAAGTTCTGTTGGACACCTCTGCCATGGTACCAATTTTAAAAGGTTACATATGTTTTCAACTACATTTCTTAAAGTGTTTATCACACAATTTTGTCTCTAAAGCTGTCCATTTCAGTGCTGAGTCCTATGTGATTCATGAATTGTCTGATCAACCAGTCCTTAAATAATTACTTGCTGTTTTCTATAGAAGTGAGTTTACCACTTCCCAGGAGTAAGATATCAATTTCTTTGATCTGATACTAATACAACTTCATATAAGAGCAAATGACTTCTTTATAACTTAGCAATTATAAAAGCTATGAGTTAATTTGTGTCTAGAGAAGAGGAGAGGGATACAACGGTATAGATACAGATGACTTTAAGAAGTTTGTTTGCATCTGGTCAACGAAAATCGTTATTTTCTTACTTCCACGTAAATATACTAGAGTAGCTCAAAGGAATATATCAGATTATACCATATATTAGCACAGCAGAGGCAGTTTATGACAAATTATTTTGATTATATGTTAATTAAGATTTGATAAATTTAGAGCTAACCTAGATATAACTACTAACCATTTACAGAGAAGTTTGAAATATGTCATTTTATCCCCACCAAAATATGTAATTACAATTCTGTCTTTGTATGCATATGGAAACTGAGGTTCGGATAGTTTAAGTAATTACATGAAGATTATATATGCAGTATAAAGACTATCAAACATAGCACTCTGCAAATCCAAATTACTTTATACTATTTTATTTATATTACCATTTCTTTTAATAGTGTTTATCACTTTATTGACTTAAATAATTTTGGGATACAAGAAAATTACATACATTACATAATATCTTGTATTTTATAATACTTGCAAAAGGAGAAAAACTTTTTGTTTAATACCTCATTATCACTAAAGCTAAGAGATTCAGATAATACTTTATCATAGAATTTTACATAAATTTATGTGTAAATCATTCATTCATTGGACAAACAACTAGACAATTACTGTCTTCCATTACTAATCAAGAGTTTGGACATCAAAAGGTGAATGGCTTACTCTACTGAACCCCAAAAAGGTCTTCCTCAATGGAGAAAAGAGCATTTACCTAGAGAGAGCCAATCGATGGGATAATAAAATTAGTACCATGCTACGGACAGAAGTTTATGCTGAGTGGGAAGTAGTTTAATGATCATGTAGAAAGATTTTCATGAAGGATCAACAGGGAATCTCAGGCTTAAACATGGCATTTTAGGGAAGTAGTGCTGCATATACCAGAGCTAAGTCAAGAAATCTTTGACATGTTCATAACTGCAAATATTTATAACAAAGTAAAGGTACTAATTAAATTATATAATATTAGTAGCTTAAAAATAAAGCATTTTGATAGAGGGTAATAGAAAATTACACTAGAGAGGCATGTTAGATTATGAACTTTTCTACATGGAAGCTAAGGAAAACTTTCTGTTAGCACAGAACCATTGGAGAATTTCACGTAAAGGGTTGATTTGATGACATTTGTGTTTAAGTTATGTTATTCTAGGGCTGCATTTAGGTAGCATTTAGGAGGAAATACCCTATTTAAAAAATACTTTGAATGCTTCTTTGGAAGTTTTCAGAGTGATTTGGTTCAATTGTGTATATTAGTTTCTAGTTTATGGACTCAAACCATCACATCAACATGTTTTCAGCCACAAGTAGCAAAGAACTCTACTCAAAGTGGCTTAAACAATGAGGAAAATTGCTATCACACAGTCTATGTCCTCAATGATGCTGATTGGTTAATTCAGTGACTTAATAAAGACACAAATATTCTGGTTCTTTCTATTTGTTTTTTTTTTTTAAAGATTTTATTTATTTATTTGACAGACAGAGATCACAAGTAGGCAGAGAGGCAGGCACAGGGAGAGAGGAGGAAGCAGGCTTGGCTCCCTGCTGAGCAGAGAGCCCAATGTGGGGCTCGATCCCAGGACCCCGAGACCATGACCTGAGCCGAAGGCAGAGACTTTAACCCACGGAGACACCCAGGCGCCCCTCCATTTGGTTTTCTCCATAATATTTGGTTGTCAGGTTCATTCTCAGGGTGGCTGCCTTCATGTTTCTCTGAACAATTCATGACAACACATTCATAAAAGAAAAGGGGAAGATAATTTGGCAGTCTTCCTCAGACAAAGAAAACCTTTCCTATATCTTCCAAAAGATTTTTTTCTCCTGTGTCATTAACGAGGGCTGCCTCATTTGTCCAAAGGGAAATGGCACTATTGTGACTAGAAATATCAACTTGAATCTATCCCCTGAAGGGTCATCTTCTTTATAATTTATAGGTGTGATACCTATAAATATTATTTCACATATCAGTGATGCTCTTTTCATTTTTTTAAATTCTCTTGTCCTTGTTTCATTTTGTATCTTTTCTATTGCTATGTTTTTAAGTTCACTCCTGTTTTTCACTCCTACAATGTGTAATTGTCATTAGACAAATCACCCATATCCAAATGATCTAAATTATTGTATCCAGTGTACTTTTCTTCTTAGACACCATAGAAGTCACCCCTAAAACTTTAAATTGAGTGTTTCTCATATTCTCCATGGCTCTACTTAACTTTCTGAATATATGGAATAATAATAAAAATTGTTTTAATATCCTTAGTTGCTAATTCTAACATCCGTTCTGGTTTGGTGTTAGTTTTTGAGTATTTTCCTCATTATGGTGATAATATATGATTGTTTTGCATGCTAGAAAAACTTTAGTTGGATGGTAAACATTATGAAATGAACACTGTTGGGTGGTAGCTATTTTTGTTTCTATGAATATTCCTGTGCTTTGTTCTGAGTGCAGTACTTGAAAGGTCTTGAGAGCAGTTTGATACTTCTGGGTCTTGTACTTCTTTTTGGTTGGTTGGTTTGGAACTGTGCTTGGTCTAAAGCTAACTATTTCCCACTACTAAGGTAATACCTTCCTGAGTAGTCAGCTCAGTGCTCTATGAGTTACACAGTGTTAACTTGATTCTTTAGCCTGCTGTTTACCTGGGCCTTGAGTAGTTTCCTTACATGAATTCACTGATAATCTGGATACTCAAGTTGGGGGACTAAAAATCTCACTCTGTGTAGCTCTCTTCTTGGTAGTACTTTGCTCTGAAACTCTAGATGCCTTGGGTTCCCTGAACTTTCAGGTCTTTCCTCAAATCTAAGAGTCCCAGTAATTCCACAGCCTGCACCAGGGCCTGGATAGTCTCTCAAGGTGGTAAGAGCAGTTTTAGTGGTATGCCTCATGTGTCTCCTGTCTCTCAAAGACCAATGTCTTTCATTGCCTGATTTTCAGAGTTTTTAAGAGGAGTTGGTTTTTTTCTTTATTTTTCTGTTTCCTTCTGTTATTTCAGGCAGGGAGGGGGAAGAGATAAAACCATTTCTTTTAAGTCCTTCTTTACCAGAAGCAGTCTTCCATACTCGGTGTCTTCTTGGATTCTTTTCTATTTCCCACATATGTGTTATTTTTGATGCCTCTGGGAGAACTTTTAGAGCATAATTTCGACCTCTCTAATTTTAGATTTCATACCCATTCTAAAACTTTTATTTATTTCATTTTTATGCTTTCCATTTATCTGAGAAAGTTTGCAATCTCCTCTTCTGTTTGCTCAATGTAGTAAGTATATTTTAAAAGTCTGTGTGATAAATGCCTTATTTTAAGCTCTGGTTTTATATTGTCTCTTGAAGTCTGATCACGGTATCTTTTTATTGAGTGTTTGTTTAGGTTGATTAAACAGTATTCAATGAATATGAAAATTTATAAATGCTACTTGTGGTCCAGGATCATATTAACACTATATTTGCTTCTTTTTTAAAAAAGATTTTATTTATTTATTTGAGAGAGAGAGTGAGAGAGAAAACATGAGAGAGGAGACGTTCAGAGGGAGAAGCAGACTTCCCATGGAGCTGGGAGCCCAATGAGAAACTCAGTCCCAGAACTCTGGGATCATGACCTGAGCCAAAGGCAGTCGTTCAACTAATTGAGCCACCCAGCACCCCACTACACTTGCTTCTTGTGGACACTTGGTGTATTAGCAATCTCAGACCACTTAATAATATTTAAGGGATCAAAATTTTTGAAGTTAGACTATAAACCTGCCAGGACCAGTTTCTTCCAACTTTATTCTTATAGTATCTAGAAGTATAAGAATACCTTTTTGGGTAACAATTAAAAGACTGGGACATTTACTAGGAAACCCCTCTTTGGAAGTCCTAAATTACAATTGCTCTTCCTGGGGCACCTGGGTGGCTCAGTAGATTAAAGCCTCTGCCTTCGACTCAGGTCAAGATCCCAGGGTCCTGGGATCGAGCCCCACATTGGGCTATCTGCTTGGCGGGGAACCTGCCTCCCCCTCTCTCTCTGCCTGCCTCTCTGCCTGCTTATGATCTCCTTCTGTCGAATAAATAAATAAAATATTTGAAAACAAAAACAAAAACAAAAACTTCTCTTCCTTTAGTTTGTTCTATTCATTCTCTATCAAGTGCAATTTTATCCCCAGGAAATATTTGACATTTACCGAAGATAATTTGGTTGTCACAACTTGGTAGAAGAAGGATGTTGGTAGTAGTGTCTAGTGTGTAGAGGCCAGGGATGCTATAAAACATTTAAATTGCACAGAACAGTCTCCACCACAAAACATTATTCTGTGCAAGATTTTAGTATTGCCAAGCCTAAGAAACTCTTCCTAGCCTAGGAGACAATGAAAAGTCCCATTCAGCATTGCAGCTTCTTAGCTGCTTCTTTTTGAATTAGCAGAAGAATACAGGAGGAAAATGTCCCCAAATGCTATACTTATATCTCTCACTTTTCTCATCCCATCCATAATTCTTTCCTGTCTTAAGTCTCCAAAGTCCTTGACTGATAATTTTATTTTATTTTATTTATTTTATTTTATTTTTTTATACAGTTTGTTTTTATTTTTTATAAACATATATTTTTATCCCCAGGGGTACAGGTCTGTGAATCACCAGGTTTACACACTTCACAGCACTCACCAAAGCACATACCCTCCCCAATGTCCATAATCCCACCCCCTTCTCCCAAACCCCCTCCCCACAGCAACCCTCACTTTGTTTTGTGAGATTAAGAGTCACTTATGGTTTGTCTCCCTCCCAATCCCATCTTGTTTCATTTATTCTTCTTCTACCCACTTAAGCCTCCATGTTGCATCACCACTTCCTCATATCAGGGAGATCATATGATAGTTGTCTTTCTCTGCTTGACTTATTTCGCTAAGCATGATACGCTCTAGTTCCATCCATGTTGTTGCAAATGGCAAGATTTCATTTCTTTTGATGGCTGCATAGTATTCCATTGTGTATATATACCACATCTTCTTGATCCATTCATCTGTTGATGGACATCTAGGTTCTTTCCATAGTTTGGCTATTGTGGACATTGCTGCTATAAACATTCGGGTGCATGTGTCCCTTTGGATCACTACGTTTGTATCTTTAGGGTAAATACCCAATAGTGCAATTGCTGGGTCATAGGGCAGTTCTATTTTCAACATTTTGAGGAACCTCCATGCTGTTTTCCAGAGTGGTTGCACCAGCTTGCATTCCCACGAACAGTGTAGGAGGGTTCCCCTTTCTCCGCATCCTCGCCAGCATCTGTCATTTCCTGACTTGTTGATTTTAGCCATTCTGACTGGTGTAGGGTGATATCTCATTGTGGTTTTGATTTGTATTTCCCTGATGCCCAGTGATATGGAGCACTTTTTCATGTGTCTGTTGGCCATCTGGATGTCGTCTTTGCAGAAATGTCTGTTCATGTCCTCTGACCATTTCTTGATTGGATTATTTGTTCTTTGGGTGTTGAGTTTGCTAAGTTCTTTATAGATTCTGGACACTAGTCCTTTATCTGATATGTCGTTTGCAAATATCTTCTCCCATTCTGTCAGTTGTCTTTTGATTTTGTTAACTGTTTCCTTTGCTGTGCACAAGCTTTTATCTTGATGAAATCCCAATAGTTCATTTTTTCCCTTGCTTCCCTTGCCTTTTGCATTGTTCCTAGGAAGATGTTGCTGTGGCAGAGGTCGAAGAGGTTGTTGCCTGTGTTCTCCTCAAGGATTTTGATGGATTCCTTTCGCACATTGAGGTCCTTCATCCATTTTGAGTCTATTTTTGTGTGTGGTGTAAGGAAATGGTCCAATTTCATTTTTCTGCATGTGGCTGTCCAATTTTCCCAGCACCATTTATTGAAGAGGCTGTCTTTTTTCCATTGGACATTCTTTCCTGCTTTGTCGAAGATTAGTTGACCATAGAGTTGAGGGTCTATTTCTGGGCTCTCTATTCTGTTCCATTGATCTATGTGTCTGTTTTTGTGCCAGTACCATGCTGTCTTGATGATGACAGCTTTGTAATAGAGCTTGAAGTCCGGAATTGTGATGCCACCAACGTTGGCTTTCTTTTTCAATATCCCTTTGGCTATTCGAGGTCTTTTTGGTTCCATATAAATTTTAGCATTATTTGTTCCATTTCTTTGAAAAAGATGGATGGTACTTTGATAGGAATTGCATTAAATGTGTAGATTGCTTTAGGTAGCATAGACATTTTCACAATATTTATTCTTCCAATCCAGGAGCATGGAACATTTTTCCATTTCTTTCTGTCTTCCTCAATTTCTTTCATGAGTACTTTATAGTTTTCTGAGTAAGATTCTGTGTCTCTTTGGTTAGGTTTATTCCTAGGTATCTTATGGTTTTGGATGCAATTGTAAATGGGATTGACTCCTTAATTTCTCTTTCTTCTGTCTTGCTGTTGGTGTAGAGAAATGCAACTGATTTCTGTGCATTGATTTTATATCCTGACACTTTATTGAATTCCTGTCTAAGTTCTAGCAGTTTTGGAGTGGAGTCTTTTGGATTTTCCACATATAGTATCATATCATCTGCGAAGAGTGATAATTTGACTTCTTCTTTGCCGATTTGGATGCCTTTAATTTCCTTTTGTTGTCTGATTGCTGAGGCTAGGACCTCTAGTACGATGTTGAATAGCAGTGGTGATAATGGACATCCCTTCCGTGTTCCTGACCTTAGCGGAAAAGCTTTCAGTTTTTCTCCATTGAGAATGATATTTGCGGTGGGTTTTTCATAGATGGCTTTGATGATATTGAGGTATGTGACCTCTATCCCTACACTTTGAAGAGTTTTGATCAGGAAGGGATGCTGTACTTTATCAAATGCTTTTTCAGCATCTATTGAGAGTATCATATGGTTCTTGTTCTTTCTTTTATTGATGTGTTGTATCACATTGACTGATTTGCGGATGTTGAACCAACCTTGCAGCCTTGGAATAAATCCCACTTGGTCGTGGTGAATAATCTTTTTAATGTACTGTTGAATCCTATTGGCTAGTATTTTGTTGAGTATTTTCGCATCTGTGTTCATCAAGGATATTGGCCTATAGCTCTCTTTTTTGGTGGGATCCTTGTCTGGTTTTGGGATCAAGGTGATGCTGGCCTCATAAAATGAGTTTGGAAGTTTTCCTTCCATTTCTATTTTTTGGAACAGTTTCAGGAGAATAGGAATTAGTTCTTCTTTAAATGTTTGGTAGAATTCCCCCGGGAAGCCATCTGGCCCTGGGCTTTTGTTTGTTTGGAGATTTTTAATGACTGTTTCAATCTTCTTACTGTTAAGGGTCTGTTCAGGCTTTCTATTTCTTCCTGGTTCAGTTGTGGTAGTTTATATGTTTCTAGGAATGCATCCATTTCTTCCAGATTGTCAAATTTATTGCCGTAGAGTTGCTCATAGTATGTTCTTATAATAGTTTGTATTTCTTTGGTGTTAGTTGTGATCTCTCCTCTTTCATTCATGATTTTATTTATTTGGGTCCTTTCTCTTTTCTTTTTGATAAGTCAAGCCAGGGGTTTATCAATTTTATTAATTCTTTCAAAGAACCAGCTCCTACTTTCGTTGATTTTTTCTATTGTTTTTTTGGTTTCTATTTCATTGATTTCTGCTCTGATCTTTATGATTTCTCTTCTCCTCCTGGTCTTAGGGTTTCTTTCTTGTTCTTTCTCCAGTTCCTTTAGGTTTAGGGTTAGGTTGTGTACCTGAGACCTTTCTTGTTTCTTGAGAAAGGCTTGTACCCCTGTATATTTTCCTCTCAGGACTGCCTTTGTTGTGTCCCACAGATTTTGAACCATTGTATTTTCATTATCATTTGTTTCCATGATTTTTTAATTCTTCTTTATTTTCCCGGTTGACCCATTCATTCTTTAGAAGGATGCTGTTTAGTCTCCATGTATTTGGGTTCTTTTCAAACTTCCTTTTGTGGTTGAGTTCTAGCTTTAGAGCATTGTGGTCTGAAAATATGCAGGGAATGATCCCAATCTTTTGATACTGGTTGAGTCCTGATTTAGGACCGAGGATGTGATCTATTCTGGAGAATATTCCATGTGCCCTAGAGAAGAATGTGTATTCTGTTGCTTTGGGATGATTTTTTCTCCCATATTTCCAAGATTGACAAATTATTCTCAGTGGGAGGGAGGGAGTCAAGTTCTGTAGACCCTTCCCATTTATAATATTATTTACCTACATTAAAAAAATGCACCCATTTCCTATATTCACATTAAACTTTGCTAGAAAATTTTGAAATAGTTTGACACTAGACATAAATGAACAGCATTATAAAATACTATGAATTATACGTATCACAAATGTCATTTTTAAAGAAATTTTAAAACTTTATTTCATTTTCGCTCTTTCATTTTTACTTTGAAATTTGGAGCAAAATTATTCTTCCAAATTCAAACATGTTCCCCTCATGGTTAAAAAAAATGGCATTAAAAGCCTTAAAATTTCACAGAAATTTATGTGAATATATTTATATGAATATATATATATATATATATATATTTATGTGAATATATTAACTACCACATTTTTAATTTATCACAAAAGAAATGCTCTGAGGAAAAAATCTGCCAGTAGCATATACCAATCACTCAGATACAAAGTGATTTTATTGCTGTATTTTACAAGACTTATAAATAACTTTCATCTAGCTATCTCAGAGCTGCATGTGTTATAGCTGACACATAATTGACAGGAGTAGTTCTGTCTTAAAAACTCTAATTGCAATAAGCTTTTTCCAAGATGCTCATGAATACAAAAAATCTCAGGTCAGTCAGTGACACTGTGCAATGTATATTTTAAAGTTTGACCAGTCCCATTTTGATAAAGTGACTATCAAAAGGCTAGCATTGAGAAAAGAGTACTTAAATGGTAGGTTATCTAAATTATATACTATATTTACATAATTTAGAAGCACCTGACAATTTCTTACTTTAAACTTAAAAAAAAATCTTTTTTGTTATTATAATCCTTTTCCAAGGTTGGAAAAGACAGTGAAATACAGTTCCAGTAATTTGCCTTATTTTTTCATAAGATATCAAGATACTAGTTTATTAGGTTGCAAACACAACTATGCAAATTACACTACTTTAACCTTCTCCTCCTTGTTCTTATATTTTTGCATTTTTTTTTTTTTACATCCTAACAATATATTCACTGCTGCTCAACATACAATAGTGTCTAGCAGCTCTCTCAACATTTGACAGAGTTCTAGGTCTGGATCCTTCATATTCTAGTTGCTCTTTTAAACCATGACCTTTTTTCTGTTCCAAGAGCATTCTGGGCTCACTCACTGAGGCGTCAAGCCAGCTATAGAACCCAGACTCTGTTTCTGTCTGCATTATAAAGGTGGAAGGGGCATATACTACATTTTATCTCTGATCTAATAAAACCTGACAAACTCACATAAGACCATCCATCAATAAAATCAGCAGAATTGTGGAAGACTTATTTTCATATTAGCATTAGAATCTGGATGTCAGTAGGTACCTTTACTGGCTTGAAGAGTTTCCCTTCAAAATCTGTGGCACGTCTAGCTGGAACCATATAAAAGGGAGAAATTTGGACTCAGAGACACAACACACATGGGTAACACCATATGACAATGGAGGAATGACACATCGACATGCCAACAAATGCCAAGAATTGAGAGAAATCACAACAAAGACTACCTTAGGGAGTACAGAGACCATGGCTCTTCCAAAACCTTCATTTAGAGCTCCTAGACTCCAGAATTGTGAGAGAACAACTTTCTGTTGTTTTAAGCCACACAATTTGTGTAATCCATTAGGGCAGCCCTAGGAAACTACTACAAGACACATTTAGTGTTACAAAACTATCAAAATACTATATAATGTTACTGTTTTACATTTTAATTATAGATTTAAACATGTATGAGCCAATAGAAACTTTGGAAATTTTATTCCAAAATAGGAACATTTAAAAAATGAAAAAAAATGAGCATTTTCATATAAATGCATATCTACACATTTCTACTCATATTTTCTGTGTTCTGAAACTCTATCCATCTATATTATAACTCAATATGATTTTACTGCAGAAAGGCATTTTTAGTTTTTAACAGAATAAACTAATTTCTCCTGTTAAATAATTTTTTAAATCTGTTATTTGTCTTAGAGTGATTGATCAATACATTTTTCTATATAAATATTTATAAATTTAAAATCAAGTACAAATATCTGATTATAAGAAAATGGTTTACTAAAATACACATACAAACAAAATTAGGGATCTTGAGCTAGTTATTGAAGTCTTAGGCAAATGATATTTGATTCCAAAGTGTGAATACTTATGATCTTTCTACTATAGATTACTGTACTATTTGACTAAATATACTATATGAATTAACATAGTTATAGAAAATCCAACTATAGTTGATAATTTGATAAAATTGTAAGTCTTTATGTGAGGAAACCAATCTTGTTTTATTCTGCAGACACTGTTAGATAAACATTGTAAGGAACGGTTAATTCTCTAGCTGCCTGGTTTGTTGAGTCATGAAGCTCTATAGCAAAAGAAAATTTGATTTATTTAATGTTTTCATTGAAATTAAATTGAAATTGGTGGCAAATATTAATAAGTACCATTAAAGCTATTATGTTTATATAATGCTTTATAGATTATGTTGTGTGTTTTAACTCACATGTCATTGAATTTCCTCACAGTGGGTCAAATAGCAAAATATTCAAAACTTTAAGATTTACTGTACACCTTCTAAACACAGGGTCAAATAGTAAAATCTCCATGTTAAGACATTCATCCAGCAATATGCGTTTTAAAACTAGAACTGAAAGGACAGTAAAATGTTATAAACACATACACACACACACACACACACACACACACACAACCCAGTAGCCCTTCAGAAAAAGAACACATAGCTTTTGTTTGGACACAGAGCCTTATTAAAACTTTCAAGTTCCATTTCATTAAGTATTCACACTGTTCTCTCTCTCTTTTTTTTATTGTGTTATGTTCGTTACCATAAAATACATCATTAGTTTTTGATGCAGTTTCAAGATTCATTTTTTTTTATGTACAACACCCAGTGCTCCATGCAATACATGCCCTCATTAATACCCATCACCAGGTTCCGTTCTGTTCTTCAACATCACCATCCTGAAAGTTGACATTTAATGAGTATCTATTATGTGCTAGTAATTTTTCTATTATCTCTTCTCTTTAACAAGTATTATGATTTTCACTGTTTTGTAAAGTATCTCAGAGAGATTGCTATTTTTCTTAACTCAAAGGAAGAATAAAAAGAAGAGCTTTTTTTTTTTTTGGTTTTGTATTCTTTTATTTTTAAGGCTTTTCCAAAGTGAAAGTACTTCAATTATTCTTTGATATCACATACTTTCAAAAGCAGCGAATTCAAAATGCACAGGAGTAAATAAAGTAATGTTAATTTTATTATTAAGATATAATTTTACAGAAAAGTTGATGAACTCTACTTTGTCCTTAATTCACAGAATTTGAAAACTGCCCACAATTCATCTATTACTCTTATAAAACTTATAAACTATGCATTCCTCCCATTTCTATCTTATACTACATTCATAAGTGTGCCTGAAAGTAGTGCAACTAATAAGGCAAAAGTAAAACCAAAAAAAACCCTGTGGATATATTTATTTATTTATTTATTTATTTATTCAGAGGAAGCCTAAATTCTAAGCCCACATTCTTACTACTTTACCGAACTGCCTCTGATTTTCCCTCCTTAGTCAATTTCAAATCACAATTTCTGAGCTGATACAACATAACAATGGACAGAATCAAGTAGCTTATACCATGCAGATAATTAAGAGGGAGAGATTTTTCCCTCTAACTCAGAGTGCAGAAATGAAAAGGACAAATTGTGGGCATTCATTATTTCTGGTGGTTGAATAATATTCCATTTTATGTATGTACCACATCCTATTTATCCATTCCTCTTTTGAAGGGCATCTTGGCTCCTTCCACAGTTTGACTATTATGGGCATTGCTGCTATGAACATTGGGGTACATGTGCCCCTTCTTTTCAATACATCTGTATCTTTGGGGTAAATACCTAGTAGTGCAATTGCTGGGTCATAGGGTAGCTACATTTTTAACATCTTGAGGAACTGCCATACTATTTTCCAGAGGGGCTGTACCAGCTTGAGTTCCCACCAACAGTGTAAGAGGGTTCCCCTTTCTCCACATCTTTGCCAACATTTGTTGTTCCCTGTCTTGTTAATTTTTGCCATTCTAACTTGTGTAAGGTTGTATCTCATTGTGGTTTTGATTTGTATTTCCCTGATGGCTTGTGATATTGAGCATTTTTTCATGTGTCTGTAGAGGTCAAGCAGAGACAGACAATTATCATGTGGTTTCACTCATATGTGGAATATATGTAGTAGCAGGGGGACCATAGGGGAAGGGAGGGAACTCTGGAGGGGGAGAAATAGGAAAGGAAGATGAACCATGAGAGACTATGGACCCTAAGAAACAAACTGAGGTTTCTGTGTGAGGTGTGTAAAAGAGTAATGTGTATTAAGGAGGAACATGTTATGATGAGCACTGAGTGCTATAAGGAACTAATACATCACTGAACACAACATCAAAAACTATTGATGTACTATACAGTGGCTAACTGAAAATAATAGTAATAATAATAATAATAATAAAAAACATAATAAACAAAAGGAACAAAAGGAAAGACTTTTTCACTTATTTTTCAAACCATGCTGGGCTTAAAAGCATGGATAACTAAGTCAGTGCTTTTAGAAGTCAAATAAATATCAAGCTTTTGGAAAATATGGTTTATTTTTTCATTTTGAATGTTAAAAATTATGACAATTCATCCATAATTAGAAACATATCATAAATATATATCAACAGTATACATCAATGTGCTATTAATAACAAAGAAAATTAGTAACTAGCAAGGAGGGAGAGCTATCAGGTAACACATTAACCAAGGTGCAAATAAAGTATATTATCATAATTGATGTTTGGTGGTCTTTTACTATTTGTGTAATTTCTGCATCAGTTTAATTTTTTCCTCATTAGACTTTTTATTTTCATTCCTTTTTTTTCACACCCAATAATTTTTGTTTGGGTACCAGACATTGAGGATTTTACCTTAAAGTTGATAGAATATTTTCATATTTCTATATTCTTCAGGTTTTTTCTGGGACATGGTTAAGCTTTTTGGAAATCGTATAATCCTTTTGAATTTTGCTCTTAAGCTTTGTTAGGTAGCTCTAGGGCTGTATTTAGCCTAGAGTTAATTTTTCTTCCACTTTTTCAATAAGACACTGCACCCCTAATTATAAAGTTTTCTACTTTGGTTGTTGAGAGCAGGCATTATTACATTTCTTCAAATGCCAGATGCTGTTATCTCTAAATTTAGAGTGGTTCTTTCTTTGGTATCACAGAGTGTCTTTACTTCATGCTCTCATCAGTAATCAACTAAGTATTCAAGGGGGTCCTTCTGAATATATTTGAACTTCTTTCTCCAGGTAGCTGTATTTCCTGCAAACTGTAACTACATTGGCATCCCAAGACTGCTATCTTTACCACCTTGACTTAGGGAGACTGCTGGACTTTGGATTTTCCTCCCTGTGCTATAGACTGGAAAGTAGATTACTTCATTTCCCATCCTTTGTCATTCTTGATATCCAATGTTATGAGTGTTATTGTTTCAAATATTTTGTCTAATTCTTTTTAGGAAACAATGCATTATTATTCCATCTTGAACAAAAATAGAAGGTCCTAACATTGTTTTATAATATTTATGTTATAAATATTATATGTATACATATACATTATATGTATAAATATTATAAATATAAATATGTATGTCTCTCCCTTATATTATCTGACTTACTTTAATATTTATGGGATTGATTACCCAATAAGACAAAACACAGTTTTGTTTTTCTTATATTACTATAAGAAATATGTGATTTTCTTTACTACTGGAAACAATTTCACACATTTGTGCACAGAGTATCACTTCATTCAAGTATTTGTATGAATAGGTGGTTTGAGAAATATCTGCAGCTTGTTTGTACTTCATATTTGGAATATTTTTGTTATTATTTTGGGTTTTATTTTCCTTTAATTTAATATCAATTTTTTTGTAACACAGCTGATAAGTTTTGAGACATTATTGAGACCTAAGTAATATTTCTTTGAAGTCACTCTTCATATTTCTTCAAGTTTGATCTCTTTCATAAGACTTCACAATTTATACTCAAACTAATGTAAGTAAATTATCTCAATTAATAATCAAAGTGATAGTGACAATTCATGATTCAGTTCATTACAGAAAGAAAATAACCTTGCAACACTTAATGTGCTGTAAACTGACAAGTTGATCTTCTGAGTTACATATTCTCTATCCCAATATCAGAGAGATATATTTGAAGTAAGTAAATATGGTTAATCCTAATTATAGTTGAACAAACTGAGATTTCAAGACCTAAAGTGTTTTTGTTTTATTCAGAGTCAAGGAGCAAGAAATTGATGAAGAAAAGTTTTGACCAATAACAAGTTTTTAATCCAGGGACCATTCACCATACCATACAGCAATTTGGCAGAATTTATAAAAACTTTTAAATGAGAAATATTTTAATCTTATTATTCAATTAGTGACAAATTTGTATTCTTTGTAACATTTAAACAGTCATTAATAAATTTATTCTGAATAAAATTATTAAAATATAATTTGGATAATTCAATTTGTTTTGACTCAGTAACTTAAGAATCTTTATGCCACATCTAGAAATACAATAATAGTAATAATAATTTTTCTGATATTTTTATTGCCATATATAGCATATTTTTCCTTGTTTTAAAGCGTAAGAAAGCAACAGAAAGAAACAATGTTTGGGACACCTGGGTGGCTCAGTCAGTTAAGTGTCTGCCCTTGGCTTAGGTCATGATCCCAACATCCTGGGATCAAGTCTGCCTCTGGCTTTTTACTTAGCAGGGAGCCTGCTTCTCCCTCTACTTGCCTCTCCCTCTTGTGCTCTCTCTCTCTCTGTCTCTTTCTATTACAAATAAACAAATTAAAAAAAAAAAAAACTTAAAAAATAAAATAAAGAAGCAATGCTTTATAAAATATAAATCAGTTATCTAAGCTATGCTTACCTGAAATCTACTCTAAATGTATTCCAACATTAGAGATAAGGTTATATCTACAATATAAAGAAATAAGATTATAGGAAACCATGAGATTAGAAACACACTTTCAAGGTATTAAAAGAACCAAAAATATAATAATAATAGAAATGGACTATAACTACTTTTCCTGAGTTAAGGTGCATTTACTCTCTTATCTGTAAATGGTCTTTACAGATTTGACAATTTCTAGATCCACTTGAACTGGTATAGACTGCCAACAACATATGTATCAAGAATATCTTTGTTTCCTGGGTGCCTCGCTGGCTCAGTTGGTTGAGTGTCTTGACTCCTAATTTCAGCTCAGGTCATGATCTCAGGGTCATGAGGAAGACCCCAGGTGGAGCCCCTGTATGGCTCTTCACTCAGCAGGGAGTCAGCTTGAGATTCTCTCCCTCTGCCCCTCCTCCTGGTCATGGACACACTCTCTCTTTCTCTCTAAAATAAATAAATCTTTTTTTATTTTCTAAAAAGAGCATATTTGTTGTCTGACATTGTATTTCTAAGCTAAAAACTTTAGCTGTTTTTCTTAAGACTTTACATTTCAGTAAAAATTGCAGAATCTGGAGTCACATTTTCACTTAACAAGGCATTGTTTTCTGCCTTCATAAAATATTTTCACGTCTAAGTAAATATAAATATATAAATAGAAAAATTGTTCGTCGTCATTCAATTTATTTCTTTATATTTCTTGACAGACGCAATGAAGAAAGACTAGTGTGCATTAGAAAATGCAAATTATTTTGAGATAAATTTAATAGAAAATAGAAATGCAAAGATGTTGTAATTTTATTATTTTTTGGTACAAATGTGGCAAACTAGCTCAATATAGCAAGTTGATGTACCAAGATCACTTATGATTTTCTTCTTTTTTTCTTCTATGTAATGTTATACCTTTCTTCCCAGGTTAGGTTTCTTTGACTTTTGCAAAAGGAAACCCTTATTTATTTATATATTTATTTGATCAAAAGAGAGAATGAGAAAGAAAGTATAAGCAGGGAGAAGCAGACGCAGACTTGGTGTTGACCAGGGAGCCTGTTGTGGGGTTTGATTCTAGGACCTGGGGATCTTGACCTGAGCCAAAAGCAGACGCTTAACCAACTGAGCCACCCGGGCACTCCAAATCAACCCTTTTACATAACATATTCTTTCCCATCCCAGTTGAGTTAGCTATTGAGAGGTAAAAAGGATTAAGAGAATGATTGGGAAATAGTAAAAATGTAAATAATTTTTTTAATTCAATGTGGGAGAATACTTTAGTACATTTGAACATTTCTGGCACTACTCATATAGTCAGTCATTTTGGAGTTTCACACTGAGCTTGTCACAGATCTGAAGATCTCTCATCTATCTAGAGTCAGCTCTCACAATACCAGATGAACAGACAAAACAGCATGTTCAATTTCCCTTCAACACCACCTTCTACCTTGTTCATCATTAATAGCCTTATAATATTTGTCAAAAGATATAATAACTCAACCTCAGGAAATTGGAGTTGAGATATGGTGAGACTTGTTTTGGTTACATAGGAGGTCCAGTTCTTAAAGATATGGTGACCCAGGTGCTAAGTTTACTATAGTGAAGTCACAACATTGAGGCCATACAGGTCAAATCATGAAGAGGGAACTTATTAGCAGAAACAAGCAATGAATAAACAAATGTTCAATTGAGTACAGGACCCTAACAAATATGAGAAAAGAAGAAATAGATGCATTAATTTTTCTGGAGGTGTACACTTTCAGTTTCTTTTAAGGTCTTGCTATGGATGTTGCTTATAAGTTCTACAATATGTCTCAGTTTACTTATAACATTTTACTTAGGCTCATTTGGAAAGATTTCTGTTTCTTTCTTCTTTCTTTCAAACAAATGATTATTGAAATAGAAGTCAAACTTTAAATGCCCCTCTATTTGGTAACACAATCTTTTGGGTAACACAATCTTCTCTGCCATTTTTTTTCCTATCATGTAAATTTAAGCATTTTAAACTTTAAGCCTGCTCGCTTTGGTGTTAACTGTAAAATTACATTGCTTAGCTTTGAGAGTGATGATGACAAAATAATCTCAAAGAGAGAATATCTTGTTTATCACAACCAAACAGGTGGAAAAAACATTGAAATTCATAAAGTCAGAGCTGATAAATCATTGAAAATATTCCCCAAATACTAGTCTTATTTCTTGTCAAATGTGGAGGCTTGTATTTAAAAAGTACAATGCTGTTCTATTTTTTTATTATTGCAAAATTCTCCTTGGAAGGAAATCTTTTAAGACGCTTACTGCGGAAATTGAAGTATGCTCTCTTGTTTAAAAGTTTATTGCTTCTAACTATTCAAATTCTATATTTGTAGTTGCTGCCTGATATAATATTATAACTGCCCCCTATGTATTTCTGTAAAGCATGGATACATGTAGAATTTCTTGGTCCAACAAGAAAAAGATATTTGATACTTTCTTCTTCCTTCATGGCTAAATGAAAAGACAAGCCACAGACTTGGAGAAAATATTTGCACATCAGCATTTCATAAAAAGCTGGAGTCCAGAATATGTTCTTTACTTTTTTAAATATTTTATTTATTTATTTTTTGAGAGGGAGAAAGACAGCATGGGATGGAGCAGAGGGAGAGGGATAAGCAGAGCCCTGATGTAGGCCTCAATCTCAGGACCCTGAGACCATGACCAGAGCTGAAATCAAGAAGAGTGGGAGGCTCAACTGACTAATCCACCCAGGAGCCCCCAGAATATGTTCTTTAGATAAAACTCTAAAAACCCAAACCCTTAATGAAATTTATTATAAATTATATGACCCAATTACTTTTGAGGGGGGTGCAAAGATTTGGAAATGTTTCCAAGAAGATAGATGATCAACAAACTCTTGAAAACATGTTCAACGTCATTAATACTGGGCAGATGCAAGCTATAATCACAGAAAACTTTATTTGTAATATTCATAAACATATAAATAAGCACAAATTGTAGGGTTTCCTATAATAGAATACTATGCAGCAGTAAAAATAAATTAACTATCGATTCATTCTACAATATAATGAATCTCGAAATAATGAGTAAAAATAATGAGACTACAATGAAGTATATATGCTCTGAAATTTCTTTTATATAAATTCAAAATCATGCTAAGAGACCCACTTTAACATAGAAGATCAGTAGTTATCTAGGGATAGGGAATAGGGACAGGAGGGAGGCATTGCAAAGAGGCAGGAGGAGACTTTAAGTCATAATGGATATGCTCATCATTTTGATTGTGGTGGTGGGTCAAGAAATTCATACGTATACCCAAGACTTTCAAATTGTACATTTACATACCTCAAATTTCATATTATCACTAGACAAAAATAAACAGAAAATGATGTCTGTCCAAAAGAGAAATATAGGAAAACTCTTCACCTCTTCAAGAAAGTGGTGTGATTTATTTTCATAATACTTGAAGACATCCCAGAACCACAAATAGAATACAATGAGAGTTCATTTTTCATCAAAGCCGACCTCTTATTACAAACAAGTGTTGCCATAGTTATACTCAGGTTTTGTCAAACCTCCCATAATTCAAAGTTGCAAACTTTTTTGCAAATGCTGAAAGGTCTTTAATTGGATTGGTATTTTTTTTAATTTTTATAGAACATAACAATGCAGCTGGGCTCAAAAATCCCTATATAGCAGCCAATCCTTAGTATTAAAAAAAAAATCAATCTTTAAAACACTGCAGTTTAAAAAAATACAATAGAAAATAAGCTGTAACCAATTCTTGTATAGCCGCATTTGGATTCTGCAGCAGTAACTCACTGTGCTTTAAAGTAGAAACATCATTGCCCTCCTCTCCACTAGCTTGGAGAGATAAAAGTTACATGAAACCTGCATTTTGTATCCAAAGGGAGGTCTAAAAGCTTTTCAATGCAATGTCACACAATTTCATGGTGTCTTTAAACTTAACTGATGCCAGTGAAAGCCATCACCTGACTGTAAAGGGCCCGCTTCTCACAACTTGCTTTTTTTTTTTTTTTTCCCTCACAAAGCAGCTTTCTCAAGATATATGCTCCAGCAATGCTTTTTTTCACTTCACTTTCATTTACTTTTCCAAGGAAAAAATGGCCTTTTTCTACTCATGATAAATAGCAAAGTCTTTTCAACTGGACAGAATAAGATAGGTTCCATAGAATTCATTATTGTCTCAAGGAAATCCTACTGATGGCAAGGGAAGTAATCCTCACACTATAAGTGGTTCAACAATTTGACTAGTTAAATACAGTATTGCTCTAGGACACTTTTGGATATATATTTGTTAAACAAGGAAAATAGAGTCTAATTGCTGACAATTTATGTGTAATAACTTTTATCATCTCTCAAAGCAACAGACATGACAGAATCTAGACTGTTTATATTTATTTATTAATAAATTATTTTATTTATTTACTATCTATCATCTATTATCTATTTATGAATAAACAATAATATTTATTAATATTTATTTTGTGATCCTTTGAGAGATAGTAGTTATTGTTTGGCAAAGAGAATATTACTTATTCTTACACTTAATCAGTGCTGTCTTGGAATTTCCTCAGTGGTTGTCAGGAAGCATGAAATTGTATGGAAGAAGAGAAAAACAAAAACCCTTCCAGTTTTTCTACTATGGACTATATCTTTTAAAAATTTCTGTTGTATCCTGCATATATGTTAATTTTTACACTAGGTTTTAAATGTTAAAAATGTACTAAATGAAAAATACAAAATTTGTATAGGTATAGCTTTGAGCACTTTAAAATAAAATTATTGACAATATAAAAAATAAGTCAGAAATCAAATAAGGTTTTACATGCATCTCTTGACACCCACTCAGGTATTCAACAATTGTACTACAAAGTAATTATTTAATATTAGACATCCCCAGTGCAAAACTGTATCTATCACAACATATTGATGATCTAATGTCTTCCTCTTGCTTATCTGTCCTTTGTTAATGTGCCCTTGACCTTCATGACTACATCTCTATATCCAACCTCTTCTCTGAACTATAGATTTATAAATTATTTTCTTTCTGAAAACCTCCTCCTGAATGATTAATAGGTGTATTAGTTTCTCATTGTTGCTGTAACAAATTACCACAAATTTACCAGCTTAAAACTTCACAAATTTATTATAATACATTTCTATAGATTAGAACTGTGTCATAGGTGCCCCTGGGGCTAAAATCAAGGTGTCAGTAGGATGGGGTTCCCCTCTGGAGGTGCTATGAGAGAACATATTTGCTTGCCTTTTCCAGCTTCTAGAAGCCACCTGCATTCCTTGCTTTATGGGCCCCTCCTCCACTTTTAAAGTCAGCATTATGAAGCTGAGTCCTTCTCACTCTTCCATCTTCCTAGGTCTTCCTCTTCTGCCTCTCTCTCTTATTTTTAAAGAACCTTGTAATTATTCTGGCCCTTCCAGATAAAACAAGCTAATATCCCTATTTCCAAGGTCAGTTGATTACAACCCAAATCTCATTTCCAACCTTAATTTCCCTCTGCTGTGTCAAGAAACATATACATAGGTGTCAGAGATTAGGATGTAGAAGTTTTTAGAGGAGTCATTTTTCTACTACTACACTAAGCCATTAAGATACATACAATTCTCTCCATCCCTCTTAATAGATCAGTTCCTCCCTCTTCGTTCTTCATCTGAGTAATTGCTACTTTAAGACCAATACTTAAAAATAATTCCTTGGTTTTTCCTAATCCCTCTCCTCCATATCCAATGCAGCTGCAAACCCTGTAGGCTCTAACACCAAAATTATTCACAATATCTCCTTTCCACGGGGAACATGCCTGGATTATCTTCACTAGAAGGATAATTGTAACCTACGACCAGTCTCCAGTTTTCCGCATAACATCCAAGGTAATGTGTAGCCATAATTCTATTTCCATAACTCATCTGCTAAAAATATTTTATAAGCTTCCATTGCACTTAGAAAAATATACTCAAACTTCATACTTTGCACCTCCACCCCAGGATTTGGTCTATGCTTATCTCTTCTCTCTTGCTTCCCCCCCCCCCAACACAAATTTGCCTTCTTTCCATTCCTCCTTTGTCTTCAATTCTGCAATGTAATTCAGATGCTAACTACCTGGAATTAGTGTGGACTTCTCAGGTTGAGGGCTCACTCTCCACAAGACACTCCTCATTTCAGATACCAACTGCAAACTCTGGGATTCACCAGCCACCCACACAACTGATTAATTAACTACAAATCCAGTGGTTCCCATGGCCTCTCAGATTGGATAATTTGCTACAATGACTCACAGACCTCAGGAAAACACTGCAATTATAAATGCAATTTTATGTTAAAGGAAGCAAATCAAGACCGGCCAAATGAAAAGACACATGGAGTGAGGATGGGAGAGTATTAAACATGGAGCTTCCCTGTCCTCAGGATCATCATTCTTCTGGTATGTCACTGTGTATCCCAAACCAGGAAGCCTCACTCAAGCCTTGTTTTTGTTTGTTTGTTTGTTTGTTTTTATTGAGCTTTTATTGGAGTTTCATTACTTAGGCATGATTGATTGACTTATTGACCACTGATTAAGTTCAACCTCCCAATTCTCCTCTCCCAGGAAACCTGATATCATCTGGGTGAAAACCCCAATCCCAATTCTGTAACAAGACAGTTTTTTCTGGAGTGGTTAGACTCCACCTAAATTACCTCATGGTCATAAACTCAGGGGTCACTGTGAATAACACACTCCCAACATGAGAAAATTCAAGGATTTAGAGATTTCCTTGCAGGAATGATTGACAAAAACAAGTCAAATTTTGATTATATGACAAGATCTCTCCATCTTCAATTCTCTGATCTTACTTCTCCACTACCTGAAACATTTGCTCCCTTTTTGTCTGTCTCCTTTGAAAATAACCTCTGAGGAGACTTCTTCCCAGAATGGTCTATGTAAGGTTGCCTTCAATACAGACTGTCATTCTTGTTTACATTTTTCTATTTTCCTTAAAGTCTGTATAACTTTCTGAAATTATATTGTTCTTCTTTAGCAACTGTGTCCACAATAGGATGTAAGAACAAAGATGGAAAAGACCTCCTCTTTCTCATTTACCACTGAATTCCTAGGTGTGATGCCTCAAAAACCTCCAGTCACATTTGTTTAAAGAATTAAATATCTACCTGACATATCTGACAGGGATAGCACATTTTCAAATAAATGATAAATTAAAAATTTATTATATTTATGAAATTTATGATAAATTGAAATTTATCAAGTAAATGATAAATTTTCCAATTTTATAGTTTAGCTGGCAACACTCATTTTCCTAAGACTCATAATCCATAACATTACTACTCAATATTGGACTGTCTACTCTTATTTGTTATTCTAACATCCTTTTCTGTCTGATAGGATTGTATCCTTATTGTTGGCTTCTGAAGGCTACAGACCTCATCTTATGTTGTGTCCAACATATCATTCTGCAAATAGCTATACATTTTGTTAAGTAGATTTTGCACATTAAAATTCCAATTACTAAAAGTAACTTATTTAAAATATTTATATATGTATAAATTATATTATATTATATAAAATATATATATTATATTATATATTTTTATTTATGTATTTGACAGACAAAGATCACAAGTAGGTGGAGAGACAGGCGGCGGTTTGGGAGGGGGGGAAGCAGACTCCTCACCTAGCAGGGAGCCTGATGTAGGGCCTGATCCCAGGACCCTGAAATAATGACCCAAGCCAAAGGCAGAGGCTTTAACCCACCGAGCCACCCAGGTGCCTATATATATATATATATATATTTTTTTTTTAAAGATTTTATTTATTTATAGGGAGAGGGGGAACACAAGCAGGGGCAGTGGGAGAGGGAGAAATAGGCTTCCTGCTGAGCAGGGAGCCATTTGCAGGGATTGATCCTAGGACCCTGGGATCATGACCTGAGCCAAAGGCAGATACTTAACAACTGAGCCACCCATGTGCCCCTAAAATATTTTTATATTTTTAAAAATCATTTAAAAGAAAGGATTTTTTTTATGATTGAAAGGTGATATACATTTCATGATATACAATGACATTTAGCTTTATCCTCATTGATAATTTATTTCAGTTTAATTTTATGCTTTTTTCATATATTCACAATTTTCTATAAGGAACTTATGTTATAATTTGAGATTGATAACACAGTTCATGATACAAAAGGAAAACTCTAAACTCTGGAATTAAATGTGAAAGATGGGAGTAAGCTTCAGAGTTCCTGTTTTCCTTTGGTCAAATAATGCAAGGACTCCCAGGAATATAATTTGAGTAATAAAGGTTATTTGATTGTATTTCTATTCATGGGATGGAAGGAAGATTGCAAAATGCTAGTTATTGACTTTCCCTTTGGCAAAAAGATGAGTTTAATCTTCTTATCCTGACAGCATAAAATGCCACAATAGTTTGTTCACAACTTCTCTCCAGTCACACCTGGCCAAACTACAATCCCTCAATTTTTTTTCTACTGTAAAGCATGTCCTATTTCACAAATGTGTTGTCACTCTTTCATGACTTTATACCTTTCCATACTCTTTTTTCTGCTTGGAATAGCTCTTTCCATTTATTTTCTGGAACACTCCATCTACTTATTCATTGAACTTAAAGTTTACTATCACTGTAATACCCTCCTCATTAACTAAGATTTATTTTTTTTCCTTTTATCTTCAGAGCTATTTAGAATCAGTTATAGCTCTTATACCATATTGTCTTTATGTACAGATCATGAAGACCAATCTCTGGGCTCAGAAAACTATAGCCAGTGGGCCAAATTCAGGTACCCACCCATTTCCATAAATAAAGATTTATTGGAACATAAAAGCTATTTGTTTAGATACTTTACACTAGAGGCAGAGTAGAGTAGTTAACACAGAGACCTTATGGCTTATAAAGCCTAAAATATTATCTGCCCCTTTACCAAAAAAAAGAATGCCTAATAATTCTCATATATATATATATATATATATATATATATATAGACTTGTGGGAGTCAATGCCTCTATCCACTACCTTAGGTGATTCATGTAGTGGAAATCTTGTATCATATATATATATATATATATATATATATATAGGGAGAGAGAGAGAGAGAAAGCTAGCCCATGATTCATTGTTTTTGTCTGCACAGTACTTCTTTCTCTATTTTTTTTTCTGGAAATAATTCTCATCTTCTTTTAGAATAATGCCCCTTTCTAATTTCCAAAAGAGGCCATGTCCACAATAATTTGTCCAAAGGGTAGAAACACCACCTAAGCTAGCTCACCCAGACTCTTGATATGAGGTAATTAGCATTGGAGGTGGTAAATTAACGCTTTCCTCCCCAGTTTTGTGTGTGTGCATGTGTGTGGATATCCGTATATATGTGTATATATCCATATATATACATGTCTCATATATATATGTCTCATACATGTTTTGTGTCTGTGTGTGTGTATATCCATATGTATGCATGTCTCATATATACATGTCTCATATAATGAGACTCATATATATATATATATGCATGCGTGTTACTCACACACACACGTATACATATATAATGTACAATGTACATAAAGTTTAGGTTTAAAAATATTTCCTATTCACTTATTGTCAGTTTAAAAGTTAGAAAATTTTCATTTTCAGTTTTTAAAGACAAAGATCATGTTTTACATACCAAGATTCCCAAGACCTAAGAGGAAAACTAAAAATAGTAAGCTTACTGTTTGCTTCTCCTGTTTTATCTACTTCCTCTCTTTCCAACTCTTATATAACATGCTTTTAAAAAAATCCTTCAGTGAATGTGATCATAACACATACGTGAAAAAAGTTTTATTAAAATAGGAAAATTTAAGGAGCACCTAGGTGGCTCACTAGGTTAGGTGTCTCCCTTTGCTCAAGTTATGATCTCAGGGTCCTGAGATCAAGCCCCATGTCAGGCTTCTTGTTCAGTGGGAAACCTGGTTTTCTCTCTCCCTTTGCCCCTCTCCCCACCATGTTCTCTGTCTCTCACAAACAAATCAATCAATAAATAATAAAATAAAAATAATGAAAATTTAAATTATGTGTAAGGAATAAAGTAGCAAAAACAACAAACATACAGTAAAATTATGGTGTGACTATGTAAACAAGTCTGTGTGCATTGCTTGGAAGACAAAATAAAACAAATACACAAATAGATTGCTACAAAGTTTTATTATTTTATTAAAGGATGCCTAATAATTCTCAACAGAATCAAAAATTTTAGTAGGTTGAATTTTACTTAAATTGATTCTGGGGAATCCTAGTAATCTCTTAGGGAGTTTTATTCAAAGATCTTGTGTCTGTTTTAGGACACTTAGTCTGTGTAAGTTAAACATCCAGGTGTTTTCAGCTTTCTTCTGTTCTTGCTGAGGTGACACATCCTCTGACATATTTTGATACAAGATTTCCACTACATGAATAACCCAAGGTAGTGGATGGAGGCATTGACTCCCACAAGTCTGTACTTGCGCTCAGGTAGAAGAACTGCTCAAATACTCAAATCCTCTTCCTAGAACCCCGATCCTAGGACATTGAACCATATAACCATGCATCTGTTGAACATTCTGAAATTATCTTTCAAATTTTGTCTTATTCTATTAAGAAAATTTTTATTAAACCAGAGTCTGAGTCTCATACTTTAAGAAATATGATTCTAATCTGAAAAGTGAGAGTGAAGTACAGTTTGGCTAGAGGAACTAAGATTCAACACAGTATCTTATAAAGTCTCAGTAGGCTGAAATTATCAAAGATTTTATGAAGGGCATAGGACTTCAGGCATGACCTAAAGAAAATGTAGTAATTTCATTTGTTTATAAAATAGGTAAGACGATACAACAGGATTAGCATGAATAAAGACATTAATGGGGTTTAAAAGCCAACCTGACTGAAGTTGTAACTACAACTAACAAACCAATAGGTAAAATAACTCCTTGTAATAATAATAATCTAAAACCAGAAATAATTAGGTCACTTATTCATTAATCTATTATTTTAGGCTTCACAGAAATAGTCCCTGACAGAGGGGTTCAGATATTTGTTTACCTATTTAAAGATTTTTGTTATTTATTTGAGAGGGGTGGAGCACAAGCAGGATGGGCAAAAGTAGAGGGAGAGAGAGAATCTCAAACAGACTCCATGCTGAGCATGGACCCCCCCAACTCAGGACTAGATCCCAGGACCTGAGATCATGTCCTGAGCCAAAACCAATAGTTGGATGCTTAACCGACTCTGCCAGCCATGCACCCCTCAGGTGTTTATTTAGAAAAGAAATAATGGTAGGGAAGTGGGGTAAAGAAATGGGGAGAAGAAGGTAGCTTATCAAGCCAATATCTACTGTGGGTGACGGGAGTTTAATCTTCTAGAAAATCTCTGGGAACCAGTGTGGGATGTAATCCTGAGAATTATCCCAACTGAGAGGTGAGGACACTGAGGTTTTTATACAAATACTCCAGTAAGTGACTGGTTATGTGTTTCCATCAAGGTCATAATCTTCCAGCACTTCTGTCCTGCTGTGTGGGTGGACAAAAGATGTAGGTATACTGAAATGGAAGCATGAGGGATGGGCACAACGTGGACAGTGTCTCCTATGAATCAAGCATCATGCTAAGGTTACTCCACCTTATACTCATGAGGTAATATTTACATTTTCATTTTACATCTGAGAAAACCAGAGCCATTAGGGAATTTAAAAAAAATCTGGTTGCCAAGGTAACAAGTGGTAAAGCTAATTATTTAGAATACAAATTTCTCTGATTCCAAACACTGTTCACTAAATCCATGCAGTATATTGCCTCTGGAACAATAGATCTTCATGTCTGTATCAATCATGTGTAGTTCCCATTTTTGCATTTGTTAGATGAATTTGATTTAATAAAAAAATAATTGTTTGGATGTGCATGGCAAGAACTCCAGTTTAAGTTATGGGTATTGTTAAATCTTAAATTTCTTCGGTGGACTATCTCATTTACTTCTAAACCTCTACTACATAAATTCAATTTTTCTATGAGGTTTGTTTACACATTTTGTTTTAATGTGATTGATATGTATAAGAAATAATTTGAATATAACTCAAATTTGCATTTACTTATGCGCAATTCCCTCTGACATAAATATTTGATGAATACAGAGAACCATGTTCAATTGAACAAAGCCAAGTAAGAATACACAAAACACACACACGCATTTGTGTTCATGCACACACACACACAAATAATACCTCAAACACTTAATGCTGTCTTAGTTAGCTACATGTGAGCTGTAACTATCCACATCTGGTATTACAAACTCCCCTCCAATTACGGATAACCATTCTTCAAATACTCCAAAATAATTGACACACAGCAGTTGACGATTCTTCCAATCCCCACCTCCACAAGCAAACTTCAGGTATTTTTCAAGATAAAGTTCCATATTTATTGTGGCATTTATTTAGTTCCTAACTATTTGACATATGTGTAACTGCTACTATTTTTCTTGCTTTCCAACTTTTTAATAAGTGGGTCTCTGATAAAATTCTGAAGTGTAGCCTTAACCACTTTTTCCCCAGTAGGCCTGTGATTATTGTGTGTGTGGTTTTGCAGTGTGGTTATTATTAGGAAAGCATTATGTCCCATTAAAACAGAACTGATCATATTTATTTTTTTAAAGAGTTTATTGTATTTATATCTGTTGGGGGAGGTGCAGAAGGAAAGGGAGTGAGACAATCCTCATGCAGACTCTGTGCTGAATGTGGAGCCTGACTCTGGACTCAATCCCTGGATCTTGAGATCATGACCCAAGCTGAAACCAACTGTCGGCTACTAAACTGACTTAGCCACCCAGGTGCCTGGACTGACTGTATTTCTAAATATATTGTCTATGTTCAGTACTTCTCATCTCACTCCCTATATTTCACATTTTAATTAATGCCACCATTAGGCTAAAAATCTTAATTATACTTGAGATACACCTTATTGTTTATCAATGCCATTAGAGAAATTATTCTAAAATTTGGCCCCATATCTTGATCATTATTAGTTTCTCTCCATCAGTGCTGTATTTATGTTTTTCTGGTAGAAAGACTTCTTATTGTTCTGATTGACTTCAGTATGCAGTCTAATTTTTTATTTAAATTTGCAATTTTATTTTCCAGTAGTTGTCTCCAAATGCCTTGAATCATACAACTATATAATCACTATTTTTTAAAAGATTTTATTTATTTATTTGACAGACAGAGATCACAAGTAGGCAGAGAGGTAGGCAGAGAGAGAGAGGAGAAAGCAGGCTCCCCGCTGAGCAGAGAGCCTGATGTGGGGCTCGATCCCAGGACTCTGGGATCATGACCTGAGCTGAAGGCAGAGGCTTTAACCTACTGATCCGCCCAGGAGCCCCTATAATTGCTATTTTTAAATGAAATACACACACTATATACATATGTGTATACATATATGTGCACATATATACGTAATTTATATTTGTGTACCACTATGGAAATAGTGTTATATTGAAAAGCTAAGTGTAAGTTAATTGAAAGAAATAGATGAAATAAGCAGTAATTTCAAATAAAATTTATTTAATTTTATATAGGATCAAAACCACAGTAATGAATACACCATTTAATTTTATATGAAAATTCTGGTTTAATTCAGTATGATATGATGATTCTCATATTTGAATCTAAATTTATCTTACATCATACTTGGTTTTAATAACTGTTGTAGATGAGAAGAATATCAAAATATATTGATCCAAGTGGAATAAGTGTCTCATTGGCTTCATTATAATAATTCATTGTAAATTCTACTCACCAGCTATGGAAAATTTTATTAGGAATATTTTGAAAGTAAACCCACAAAATACTGTCTCCCTGATGTTACTCAATTGTTCCTTAAGAACTAATCATAATGTGCTGCATTTCAACAATTTTAGCAGACGGGTTTAAGTTTCATTGAAATTTTTCATACCAAACAAAAGAAATTAGAACCTTCTACACCAATTGTTTCTGTAGTCGCTCATCATGGAATTTTCTTGTGGATGACACATTCATGTTATTTTTGGTATCAAAATTCGTGTATGATTGATAGAGAAATACAAATAGAAGAAAATAATACAAGTTGCTTTAGGTAAAAAAACACAGAAACTAGCCGTCAGATCAGAGCATCCACAGTCTGAGAGACGGTTGTTGGTGACCCCTCAAGGGACTCCAATGACACAAATTCTCCTGACAGAGAATAGTTCTGGTTTTTCTTGAAGTTTAGCAATAATTTCTTTTTGTCCTTTTATCTCCTTTCTCCACTGTTCCAGAGAATCTGGTCCCGTCCTTTCCTCATCAAGCACAAATAACTAGAAACAGTATTAAATATCCCTACATTTTTCTTTCATGAAAAATGAATTAAATTAAAGCTAATTTCCCAGCATCCCATAAGCAGGCTGAAACTTTATGCTGTGTCCAGGTCTCTTTAAGCTGGTCGAAACTCGACCAATCATCTGTTTTCAAAATGTTCTACAAAATTCTCCTGAAAATCAGTTCCTTTTACCTTAAAACTAAAATATGTGCATTTATTGTTTCAAAATTATCCAATTGTGGTATTTTTTTACTTTTCCTTTCATCCTAGAAAAGCTAACTGATTTGGAGCATATGTTTTTTTGCAAAATATGACACTTAGAGTTAGGTTTGTCCAATCTTTTGAATGCCCTGTGATGATGTCCTTCAGCACTTTGTGCACTTTGCTGCATTAACTAGGTTATGAATAATTCATTGAAAAAAATTCACATAGGTTCTATTGCTCACTCTCTGAAGATATTCCATAACCTTTTTTTTTCAAGTTGAAGAAACCACTTCATCAATGGTTATCCAGGCATAGCTTTTAGCCAAGCATTGGTTTTTGTTAAAGAAGCCTTTACCTGTATTCTTCTCCATGACTTCTTTGCTTTAATAAGTCATTAAAAAACCATCTTAGAATATTTTATTGCAGTAAGTGAATCCAGAAAATACCATAAACCGAAATATTCTAGCAATATCTGAATGTACTGCAACCAGGTAGCAAATCTTTCATATTGTAGTTTACCCTACTAATTGACTCTTCATATCCTCTGCGATGTTTTCTATGCATCCTCCAGGAGCATTTGCTGACAAAGAAATGCACTTCAGCCTGTCATCATATTTTTTTTTTAATGCAGCCAACTTAATATATTGAGAAAAACAAGTATTTGCAAAGTGACAGATGTTTATCTTTTATCCCTATTAAATAAAAAAAAACTAAAAAAAAAGATATTCACAATTTTTAGCTTTATATTTAATGAAATTTTCTAAGGTATTCAATTTAGTGTGGCAGAGATTGAAATTGAAAGAGAAACTATGCCTGTTTCACTTTGTTTTTATAGTCTGGATCCTTGCTTTTAAATTTCTATACAATCCTAGTTGTTTGGCATTATCATTAGCTACTAGTTCCAATTACTGAGTCATTGTTATACTATCCCTTTTTTCTGGACCCACTTCTTTTTCAGGAGTCATTTTCCTAATGGAGCCCCTACATCAGGTCATTCATTAGGTTTACAAAGAGAAGGAAGGAGCCTCTGGCCAATAGAACTAAAGGTGACCCTGTGAACACCTTCCTGGTATTCACAAACTTAAGGAGCAGTGTCTTACTTCCAACCACAAATGCAGCAAATGTGATGTGATGTATATGCTTACATGTGCATAATTACACAAGAATACCACTGTTTTCCTAGAGTCTCTCCTCTCTTCCTCCCTCTCTGGCTGTGAGTAAGCAAGCTGCCACTAATCTTAAAACCACAAGGAACTAAATGCTGCCAAAACCAGGTGATCCAGGTAAGAATGTTTTGTTGTCATAGTCCAAATTACATACAGACCCTATCCTTGATGAGCATTTTGATTGCAGCTTAGTGAGACACTATACAGAGAATACACCTAAGTTATGCCCAGACACTGGCCTGCAGAAACTCAAATAATGAATTTGTGTTTGAAGCCAGTAAATTTGTGATAAAATGCAGACAAATAGATAACTAATACAGCACCTCTGCATTGCCCATCTGTGGTCTTCTCTTTTCAGTGATATCAACTTCTAGAATAGTGGACCAATGTATATGTACAAGTCACACAAGGCATGGCAACACTTATTTCAAAACAAAACATACTCATTTATTTGATCTTTCTCTCCACTTCACGAGGGTTCCTAGCCAGTATCTCACTCAAGATTATCTGAAAGGACTTAAGTTATTCTTGTTTTTTTTTTCAAGTTTTCTTTTAAATTCTAGTTAGTTAGTGTAATGTTAATTTCAAGAGTAGAATTTAGGGATTCATTACTTACATATAACACCTAGTACTCAACAAAATAAGTTCTTCCTTAATCCCTATCATCCATTTAGCCCATCCCCACCCACCACCCCCCAGCAAACCTCAGTTGTTCCAGTTAAGACTCTGTTTTATGATTTGCCTCTTTCTCTCTTCTCTCCCTTTTTTCCCCCTTTCTCTAATGTTTACCTGTTTTGTTTCTTAAATTCCATATATGAGTGAAATCATATGGCATTTGTCTTTCTCTGTCTCATTTCACTTAACATAATTCATTCTAGTTCCATCCATGTCATTGCGAATAGCAAGATTTAATTATTTTTTGTGACTGAGTAATATTCAATTGTGTATATATATGCATGCATGTATGTATGTATACACCTCTTCTTTATCCTTTCATCAGTCAAGGGATAGTTGAGCTCTTTCTGTAATTGGGCTATTGTTGATAATGCTGCTGTGAACAATGGGGTGCATGGGCCCCTTCAATTCAGTATTCTTATATATTCTAGGTAAATACTAGTACTGCAAATTCTGGGTTGTAGGGTAGTTCTATTTTTAATTTTTTGAGCAATCACCATACTGTTTTCCAGAGTAGCTCTCCCAGTTTATATCACCACCAATAGTGTAAGAGGATGCCACTTTCTCTGCATCCTGACCAACATCTGTTGTTCCTGTGTTGTTAATTTTAGCCATTCTGATAGGTATGATGTGGTATCTCATCAGGCTTTGATTTGCATTTCCCTGATGATGAGAAATATTGAGCATCTTTCCATGTGTCTGTTAACCATCTGGATGTCTTTGGAAAGATACCTATTTATTTCTTCTGTCCATTTCTTAACTGGATTATTTGTTTTTTGGGGTGTTGAGTTTGATAACTTCTTTATAGATTTTGGATACTAATTTTTTATCAGATACACCATTTGAAAATATCTTCTCCCATTCTGAAGGTCACCTTTTAGTTTTGCTGATTGTTTCCTTCATTGTGCAGAAGATTTTTTTTAATTTTTTTTAAATTTATTTTTTATTTATTTTCAGCATAACAGTATTCATTATTTTTTCACCACACCCAGTGCTCCATGCAATACGTGCCCTTTATAATACCCCAACTTCCCACTTCCCACTCCCCAACTTCCCACTCCCACACCACTTCAAACCCCTCAGATTGTTTTTTAGAGTCCATAGTCTCTCATGGTTCACCTCCCCTTCCACTTTCCCCCAACTCTCTTCTCCTCTCTAACACCCCTTGTCCTCCATGATATTTGTTATGCTCCACAAATAAGTGAAACCATATGATAATTGACTCTCTCTGCTTGACTTATTCCACTCAGCATAATCTCTTCCAGTCCTGTCCATGTTGCTACAAAAGTTGGGTATTCATCCTTTCTGATGGAGGCATAATACTCCATAGTAGTATATATGGACCACATTTTCCTTATCCATTTGTCCATTGAAGGGCATCTTGGTTCTTTCCACAGTTTGGCGACCATGGCCATTGCTGCTATAAACATTGGGGTACAGATGGCCCTTCTTTTCATGACATCTGTATCATTAAAAAGATTATCCACCATGACCAGGTGGGATTCATCCCTGGGCTACAAGGATGGTTCAACATTCGCAAATCAATCAACATGATAGAACAAAATAATTTGAGAAGAGAGAAGAACCACATGGTCTTCTCAATTGATGCAGAAAAAGCATTTGGCAAAATCCAGCATCTGTTCCTGATTAAAACGCTTCAAAGTATAGGGATAGAGGGAACATTCCTGAACTTCATAAAATCTATCTATGAAAGACCCACAGCAAATATCATCCTCAATGGGAAAAAGCTTGCAGCCTTCCCATTGAGATCAGGAACACAACAAGGATGCCCACTCTCACCACTCTATTTCAACATAGTATTAGAAGTCCTAGCAACAGCAATCAGACAACAAAGAGAAATAAAAGGTATCCAAATAGGCAATGAAGTCAAACTCTCTCTCTTCACAGATGACATGATTCTTTATATGGAAAACCCAAAAGACTCTACCCCCAAACTACTAGAACTCATAGAGCAGCAATTCAGCAACATGGAAGGATACAAAGTCAATGTACAGAAATCAGTGGCTTTCTTATACACTAACAATGAAAATACAGAAAGGGAAATTAGAAAATCGATTCCATTTACTATAGCACCAAGAACCATAAGATACCTGCAAATAAACCTAACCAAAGAGGTAAAGGACCTGTACTCGAGGAACTACAGAACACTCATGAAAGAAATTGAAGAAGACACAAAAAGATGGAAGACCATTCCATGCTCTTGGATCGGAATAATAAATATTGTTAAAATGTCTATACTGCCTAGAGCAATCTATACTTTTAATGCCATTCCGATCAAAATTCCACTGGTATTCTTCAAAGAGCTGGAGCAAATAATCCAAAAATTTGTATGGAATCAGAAGAGACCCCGAATCGCTAAGGAAATGTTGAAAAACAAAAATAAAACTGGCGGCATCACGTTACCTGATTTCAAGCTTTATTACAAAGCTGTGATCACCAAGACAGCATGGTACTGGCATAAAAACGGACACATAGACCAGTGGAACAGAGTAGAGAGCCCAGATATGGACCCTCAACTCTATGGTCAATTAATCTTCGACAAAACAGGAAAAAAGATACAGTGGAAAAAAGACAGTCTCTTCAATAAATGGTGCTGGGAAAACTGGGCAGCTATATGTAGAAGAATGAAACTCGACAATTCTCTTACAGCGTACACAAAGATAAACTCAAAATGGATAAAAGACCTCAATGTGAGTCAAGAATCCATCAGAATCCTAGTGGAGAACATAGGCAGTAATCTCTTTGATATCAGCCACAGAAACTTCTTTCAAGATATGTCTCCAAAGGCAAAGGAAACAAAAGCAAAAATAAACTTTTGGGACTTCATCAAAATCAAAAGCAGTGCAGAAGCTTTTTATTTTGATGAAGAATCAATAGTTCATTTCTGCTTTTGTTTCCCTTGCCTCCAGAGTCATGTCTAGTAAGAAGTTCATAGAGGTCAGAGAGGTTGTTGCCTGTTTTTTCCTCTAGGATTTTGATGGTTTCCTGTCTAAAATTTATGTCTTTCATCCACGTTGAAACTATTTTTTCTGTATGGTGTGAGAAAGTGGTCAAGTTTCATTCTTCTACATGTTGTTGACAGGTTTTCCATCACCATTTGTTGAAAAGGTTGCCCTTTTTTCCCATTGGATATTCTTTCATATGTTAGTTGACCAGATATTTGTGGGTCCATTTCTTGGTTTTCTACTCTGTTCTATTGATCTGTTTATTTTGGTGCCAATACAGTGCTGTCTTGAGGACTACAGCTTTATAATATAGCTTGAAATCCTAAACTGTAATGCCTCCAGCTTTGGCTTCCTTTTTCAATATTGTTTTGGCTCTTTGGGGTCTTTTCTTGTTCCATACAAATTTTGGGATTGTCTGTTCTAACTCTGTGATGAATGTTGGTTGTATTTTTGATAGGGATTGCATTAAATCTATAGATTGCTTTGGGTTGCACATTTTAGCAATATTTATTCTTCTATTCATTGGGCATCTCTTTGTGTCATCTTCATTTTATTTCATAAATGTCCTCTAGTTTTCAAAATACAGATTTTTCACCTCTTTGTTTAGGTTTATTCTAGGTGTCTTTTCGTTTTGGATCAATTGTAAATGGGATTAAGTCCTTGATCTCTTTTTGTCTCTTCATTTTTGGTGTGTAGAAATACAACAGATCTCTGTATGTTGATTTTGTATCTTGTGCTTTTACTGAATTAATGTAACAGCTTTAGCCTTTTTTTTGGTGGAGTCTTTTGGGTTTTCTACATACAGTATCATATCATCTGGGAATAGTGAAAGTTTGACTTCTTCCTTACCTATGATTTAAATGCTTTTTATTTCTTTTTGTTGTCTGAGTTCCAAGGCTAGGACTTCCAGTATTATGCTAAATAACAATAATGGTGAGAGTGGATCTGTCTTTTTCCTGACCATAGAGGAAAAGTTCTCAGTTTTTCCCCATTGAGGATGATATTCACCATGGGTCTTTCATATATGGCTTTTATGGTGTGGAGGTATATTCCTTCTATTCCTGTTTTGATGAGGGTTTTTTTTTTTTTTTCTTCAATCAAGAATGGTTGCTATACTTTGTCAAATCCTTTTTCTGCATCTATTGATGAGACTTTTGATTTCTAACTCAAGTTCTTTGCTTGTTATGGGTCTGTTCAAATTTTCTATTTCTTCTTGTTTCAGTTTTTGTAGGTTTCATATTTGAGATTTTTCTTACTTCTTGAGATAGATCTGTATTGCTATATACTTCTCTCTTATGACCACTTTTGCTGCATCTTAAAGACTTTCATTTGTTTCCATGTAAATTTTTATTTATTCTGTAATTTCCTGGTTAACCCATTCATTCTTTAATAGGATGTTCTTTGGGCGCCTGGGTGGCTCAGTGGGTTAAGCCGCTGCCTTCGGCTCAGGTCATGATCTCAGGGTCCTGGGATCGAGTCCCGCATCGGGCTCTCTGCTCAGCAGGGGCCTGCCTCCCTCTCTCTCTCTCTGCCTGCCTCTCCATCTACTTGTGATTTCTCTCTGTCAAATAAATAAATAAAATCTTTTAAAAAAAATAGGATGTTCTTTAACCTCCATGTATTTGTGGTCTTTCCAGATTTTTTCTTGTGGTGGACTTCAAGCCTCATTGTACTGTAGTCAGAAAATATGCATGATATGCTGTCAATAGTGTTGATTGAGGCCTGGTATGGGACCCAGTATGTGATCTTTTCTGGAGAATGTTCCATGTGCACTTGAAAAGAATGTGCTTTTGCTGCTTCAGGATGAAATGTTTTGAATATATTTGTTAAGTCCATCTGTCATTCAAAGCCATTGTTTCATTGATTTTCTGCTTAGATGATCTGTCCATTGCTGTAAGTGGGGTGTTAATGTCCCCTACTATTATTGTATTATTATGAGTAAATTTCTTTACATCTATGTTTGTTGTTAATTGTTTTGTATATTTGGGTGCTCCCAAGTTGAGGACATAAAGATTTACAATTATTAAATCTTCTTGTTAGATAGACACCTTTACTATGATATAGTGCAGGATTTAAGTTATTTTAATTATTATTTGTTTGAATATGAGAGGTGGCTTGGTATACTGTCTAGTCTTTTTGCTCCTTTGTGATGACTTATGTTAATTGGTTTTTGTCCAGGTATATACAAAATACAATATCCTTTTCAGATTACCTTATTACAAATGACTGTGGAAAACACTGAGTGACTAAAAAATATACACCCCAATTCATCACATTTTTCTTACCACTTCATTGAGTAAACTCTAAATGCTTGACCTAACCACACCAGGTTTGCTATCCCTGACATTAATGTCACCTAAATTTCTTCATATCTTCCAAGAATTTGAATGTATAAAATGTCAAAGAAACTACATCTCTACCTTATCAGTGGAAGAGAGAATAGAAGAAAATCAATGTGGGAAGTGATATTGGTTTTAAATGATTGGAGTTTAATTTCTCATGTTTTATAAAATCTTATGATTATGTGAATATGTTATTAGCTCCCACAGTGTCTTGGAAAGTCCCATGCAAGTGAGTTTCTCTGATTTAATATTCATTATATTTCTATGGTGTATCTCTTTTTGCATATCTCTCCATTATGAAAATCACTATTCTATAATACTGACATAATTTTTTATTCTAAAAATTAAAACAAAATTAAATTTTCTTCAATCCATAATTCTATAAACTTTTCAATACTCAAGATCTAAATTGCTTAAGAAAACATACAACACCTTTGACAATCTGTCCTCAGTTTTTATCTCCAATCTGATTTTCACAAGTCTCCTCTATCTCTTTATGTATTGCATTTACACCACAGTCACTTAAAACCTGTGCTTGTCCTATCGTCATTTCACTGAGCTTTCATCAAGATTATTCTTTCTGCCTGAACTGGCCTCTCTACTCTTTCCCCATCCAAAATGAAGACCTGTCTACAGTTGAAGTAGATGGAGTAGGAACAATCTAATAGCTGACATGTACAGTGCATCTATGTGCCAGATGATTTTAATTACTTTGCATGTATTTTTAAATAAAAAACTCACAATGTTGCTGTGTATATATTATATATTTCATAAATGAGGAAATTGGTTAAATAACTTGCTCAGTCACAAGGCTGATGGGTGGCTGAGACCAACAATAAGATGCTGTGGGCTGTGAGCAATTTTTTTATTTGCCACCTCCCTTACAGCTTAGAATCATCAACCACAGATTGAGTTGATGCATATGCTGCCAATATCTTTATGTCTCTTCTCTATAATTTCATGAGCTAAGAATTTCCTTTATTCATGGAACAAAATATTTTCATTTCTTATTAAATAGATAAATTTCAGTATGTTGACTTATTTGATTTCATAACTCTGTATGGCAGATATTATACTCTATTATAGTGGAAACATTTGATGTTCAAAGAAGTTAATTCACAGAAGTTCATACACCAAACAAACGAAAGGTTGAATCTCAAGATCGAATCCAGTACTTTGGGGCTCAAAATAAATGATCTTTTCATACAACCACAACACCACCACCACAAAAAGTAAAAACAAAAAGTAAGATCTAAATCTAAAATAAAATTGATTTAGGAAAAAATAATATACAAAATAGTTTTGATTTAAAGATTGAGTTGTTGATAACTTATTTCCAATTTAATAATTAATAAAATGTTTTTCACTTTCATATGTAGTTGTATTTTACCTGGAGAGCATAAGTAGATTTAGAAGACAAATGAAATATGATGCTACAATGGTACTATAAATTGTGCAGATGCTGTGTATGAAAGATGAAACTTCACATAGCCAAAAGTGTACACTCAGATTTGCTGCTAATGCTTGTAATGTATTTGCCCAGTTATTTTGCTGACCCATCTTTCAATAGTCTTGAAATTAAATAATAAGAATAGTCTAATGTGGAGAGAAGTAGAAAGCTGCAGCTGGGGAAAAATATTGGGTTCTTGTGGAAATATACTTACAGAATATTTATAGAAATTTATTTATGGAAATATATTTATCAGCCAAAATATTTTAGCACTGTCCTTGAGTAGAAAATTATTTTGCTTCCTTATAGACATGCTCAAAATATAGTTTACATTTTGAGGAATTGAGTTTTGGTCTCTTGTGGTTCTTCCAAATAGGTATGTTTATAATATTAAACATAAATTCTAATTTCTATATATTTAAACAAAAGAATAAAGTTTTGGAGGACATATTAGTCCATGCATTCTTATTTTAGAGATGTGATAATTAAGGCCTATAGAAATGTCATGACTTTCCCAAAATAACTTCATGACATATGAGGATCTATCATATAAACTACAAATGGGTATAAACTTGGCATGTAATATCATATTTATAATTATATAAAATAGCCAGAGTTATATAAAATTTTACTTTAGCTGTATAAAATTTTACTTTAGTTGTATAAAATTTATGAATGTATAAATGTGTGAATGTGTCTGGATAGACTTCAAACCCACAATTTGAAATTTTTGAAAAATCACTGTTTGATTTTATTATATAAAATAATATATGTTTGGGAAACTAGTTAATTTCTGATTCCAAGTCTTCTAAACTTCTCAAAATAAAAAAAATCCTAACATTAGTAATTTATAAGTTTCACCCCCAGCAAGTCAAGTATGGGTTTCTGTCAAGGCTTCTGCAACTTAGAAGTGCATGTATGTTAATGAAGTAAAAAAGGGAGTCAAGTTATTGGTAATTTGTCATTTGTTCACACATTTAGCTGCTGTCATGCCCCTTATTACTGTCTTCATAACCCCTCATTTACAAATATCTAACACTTCTACTTCCAGGTTAGACATGAGGATCTTTTGGGAAGTTAAAGGACTGTTGTTTGTGCTCTCTCCTCTCTAGATGGTCCATGTAGGAGCCATCCCATAAGCATTCAACATGCTCCAAAATCCTCAGGATTTCTCTTTTTCTCTAGGGTATGAGAATATTTCTCAAGTTTTGACAGAAATTCCCTCATTACTTTTAGCCACTTCTAGTACTCTGAGGAAAAAAAAAAAATTCAGCCCTGACAGCTGTCAGTTTGTCCTTGGTCTGGCAATAACAGCTGTGCCATGATGTTCCCTTCATAATATTAATTCCACAGACTGTAATTAACACTATCACTATGAATGTGCTAGAGCAGAGCAAAAACAGGATCACTCCTTAACCATGCCTAAACCCAGACAGAAACAAGAAAAACATATGAACCACAAAAATTACCAAACCTTTTCTTTGCTTTGTTATCCTTAGTGAACTATGTCTCTTTACCAATTCGATCAGCCCAAGTTTCTTTCTTTTACCTGCATTGAGATATCACTGGAGATTTTAAAATACTGACCAAGGGAGACCTGTGTGGCACAGTTGCTTAAGCATCTGACTCTTGGTTTCAGCTCAGGTCACAATCTCAGGGTCATGATCTCAGGGTCCTGAGATCGAGCTCTTAAGCCCCATGTAGGACTCCATGCTCAGCACAGAGTCTATTTAAGATACTTTCTCCCTATGCTCCTCCCCTCCCACCCAAAATAAATAAATCAATCAAAATAAAAGAAAAGAAAATATAAAATAAAATAAAATATTGATCAGGTAACTTTTCCTAAACAAATAAATGTAAGAGCAACATTTCTCTTGAATACTATTGTGGTAACATAAATGTGACTCAATCATCAATTTGAAAATGATTTGGAATTCACATTTATCTTTTTATATTATATAAAGGGAGAAATGCAACTTAATTCCTAAGAACAAATACAGTCTTTTTTTCAACTGTGCAGGACTTCATAAGCAAATAGATAACTAATAATTGCAACTGACAAATACATAAATGATATCATAATAATTCAGAAATCACATTGATTTTTATATTTTTCTTAGAACATCATTACTTTTTTTTTTTTTCACAGAATCAACAGCTGAAAGCCAGCTTCTGTCACATAGATCTGGGCTGAAACAGCATTGTATGATATGATCACATAACCACAGCTATCCCTGGGTCAGTTTAACTTGAATTCCACCTTTGTTAAGTGTTTATTTCACAGTGATTTTTTGTGTAAAAGAAACAAACTACTCCACCTGCTCCTTCTAGAGATGTTTCTCTGCTCTCATTTTTCTCACTTGAAGGTGCATTCCTGCCTCATTTCTCTATCAAATTTTAGTCACATTATATTTTTTTAAGATGAGGATTAGGGTATACTTCATTTTTTAGGCATATTACCACATTATTACTTTCATTATGATTTTATTAGTGCTCTGGTTACAATGTTTCCTAAGTTTTAAAGCCTTCCTAAATTGATTATTTTGACAGAAAAGTTTTTTCCCAAAGTACTTTTGAAATAGAGCAGAAAGCCCAATGTTCCTATAATTATAATGAGTCTGATTTTAAAAATTCAGACCAAGAGACATTCTGACACAATCACAAACATGTCCTTAAAACATTTTAACTCCTTTTTAGGAGATACATACTGATTTCAAAACTGATTGTTTCATCAGCAGCAAACAATGAAACTTCAAATGCACTGAATTTACACAAAGTTACCAAATGGCAATTAATGCACTAACCTGAAGCTTTTAAGACAAAAACAAATTTAGAAGCTATAGAGTTTAAAAGCTCTGGAAATTTGATTGTTTCTTTATTTTGTATAATTGTTGTAAGTAGTTGACCCATCTGTAATAATTAAATGATTCTTTTATAAATTATTTGTTCATTTTATAATGTTAAGAAAATTTCAGATCACGTTAGAAAAAATATGTGAGAACACAGTTGAAAAGTAATGCATAATGCTGTCACCATGTCAATAGAAGCTTTAAATTCCTTAAAACGCTTATGGTTTTTTAAAATAAAACCAAATGGTGATAAGGTAAAAGTTAATGTTGAATGTTGAATTCATAAATAATGAAACCAAGGAGAAAGAATAACATAATTTCTTTCCAGCAAAGCTTTAAAAATGAATAAAGCAAAACAATAGCATTGAAACTACTGGACCATAGAAAATTATTGGCTATTTCAAGATTCATTTCAAGTCTGTAATAGATTTTGTTGCTCTGCTTTTTTCAGTAATCTATTTATTTCATGCCCAATTTAGAGCAAAGTCAACCACAGAATCCCGTATAAATGTAAGATGAAGTTACTTTTTATCTTGTGATCCACACCAGTCTGACACTAGCTAAACCTAGATCGTAATGTAGTGTTGAGCTAATGTGAGCAGAAGTTTTTCTTGTGCCCTACTGAGGAAAATATTATTACTTTATCAACACACCTAGTTATGAATGCAATCTATTTAGCTATTACATTCAGCTATTGCAGATCCATTTTACTTGGCTCAGTTCTGAATATTTTAGTTGGACACACTCTCTTTTTAGTGTGGCACATATAAAAATAGTTTCAATTATGCTATTTGAAGATGAAGTGAGAGACCAAAACTGTTAATATATTTCCATCTGAGTTGAGGAGAATATTTAAAAAAGGTGGAGAGTAGGGTAAAATTTAGCCAAATTCTATGTATGTGCATTTAAAAGTATTATATTTTAAATAAGCATAACAGTAAATTCTCTAACATGGAGAGAATTATAGAATACATCACGTAAGCTGGCATAGGCAAGCAACCCAACTCACTCTTATTAGTGTGCTCCACAATATTCCAGCTTTAGAAAAAGAAAAAAAAATCCATCAATTAATCAATGAATGAGTCAAGCAAATATGAAACGTGTGTGGTTTTTAACTATTAAGAAACCTTGAACCTCACAATAGCTAAGTATAATAAGCAGAGTTTAATGTGAGGGTCTTGGTTTAATTAATAATGGCTCATATAAATTTATTTAGTGGCTAAGAAACACAAAACCTCTCAGAAATCTCTTGGCCTTCTTCAGCTAGGCTAAAAAGTCTATCTTTCTAAAACTTAAGTTACCTTTTTTTTCTTTTGTTTCAACTATATTGAAATTTTTTGTTTACTTTTCATCAGATTAATTTAGCATGGCTTTTTGAGGATATAGTCCTCAGGAATAGACATAGGTATTAGAAATGAAAAAAGCAATAAAGAATTAAACAATTGTGACCTTACATTTTGTCTACAATGTGCATTTTAATGAATTTTAAATTAAAGTCAGTTTATTTCAATGTTATTGGTTATAATTTATAAGTTTTAAAAATAATATTGGTCTTAAGGTACATACACAAAATATTACCTATCTCTATATACCAAAGTTATACAGCTACACATTATCTACAACCACTTCTAGGCTGAAGAGGCTCTTGGAGAAAAAGAGAATTCTCTCAGGTGAATATAACATGTTTAGGGGCTGAGCAGGTATTAAAACTCCTGGGCCTTACCAGGTATCTCTCAAAGGTTATTCTTATACTAAAAAAGAAAACTTAGATCCATGGAACTCTTCCCAATCATTTTTTTAATCCCCCAAAGAATTAGCAAGCAACATATTCATTTCCAACCATAAAAAGCAAATATTAAAATAGAGTAACCTTGAGAATCAAGACAATGTTTACCCTCACCATCCAGTGACCTACTCCCCAGGGGTGAACACAGTTGGTCATTTATTAGTTCTATAATATTTACTTATTTAAAATATAATACTTTTAAATGCACATACATAGAATTTGGCTAAATTTTACCCTACTCTCCACCTTTTAAAAATATTCTCCTCAACTCAGATGAATATATTAACAGTTGTGGTCTCTCACTTCATCTTCAAATAGCATAGTTGAAACTATTTTTATATGTGCCACAGACTGCATGTGTGCAGTGATCCCACCTCCCTCCTTTTCATCCTCTTTACCTTCCTAGACCCTCACAGCTATAATTATAATTTTATTTTGTCAAAGTTATAATAGTTGTAAAATATTCCAAGGTTGTTCTTGAAGTTGATTGTAAAAGTTGAAAATCAGTTCATATATACAATGGAATATTACTCAGCCATCAGGAATATTACTCAGTCATCAGAAAGGATGAATACCTACCATTTGCATTGACATGGATAGAACTGGAGGTGATTATGCTAAAAGAAATAAGTAAAGCAGAGAAAAACAATTATCATATGGTTTCACTCATATTGGAATATAAGGAATAGCACAGAAGACTACAGGGGAAGGAAAGTAAAACTGAATGGGAAGTATTCAGAGCAAGAAAAACCATGAGGGACTCTAGACTCCAGGAAACAAACTGAGGGTTACAGAAGGGAGAGGGATGTAAGAATGAGGTAACTGGGTAATGGATATTAAGGAGGGCACATGTTGTGATGAGTACTAGGTATTATATGCAACTAATGAATTGTTGAGCAATATATCAACTAACGATGTACTCTATGTTGGCTAACTGAACATAATAAAAAGAGATAATCAGTGAATATTACTTATATTACTGTGATATTTAAGTATGCTTTACTTCAGAGACCATCATTCTGTTAGGATTCCTTTGGTCAGTGTCATAACCTCTGATATGTCATTCTCTGGAGAATGTTCTCAAGATGAATCTTGAGTTTTCTCTTGATTATCTTGTTCTCCCAGATTTCAATATCTCTATATTCATTCTCCTTATTTCCTTGAGATGTTCCTTGTGGATCTTACTCTTTGGCCCATTGCATTCAAGCCTGCTCACAGAGGTCATCATATGCAGGATGATTGGGCAGCATGTCATCCTCTGTGACATAGATACTCTTTTTGGTATCTTGCATGATCCTCTGCTTTACTAATTCATTCTACACTATGGGAGTAGAGTTGTGGGATGTTGCAACTGCCAAGAAAAATCAAATGCTTTATTTCCCATTGTTTTGTATAAAGGCAGCTGCTTTAATATTTAGAGAAAAATATTGATATTTGTGGAGGGAAAAAAGGAAAAATCATCTAAGCAGCACAAGAAAGTGAAGATTTAATACAGCAAACAAAATGCCTTCCCTAGGTGTAGATGCGACATGTTAATTGGGCTATAATGATTATTAAAGCAAAAGTAAGGACACTAGTCTTGCCAGCAGCTAGCATTAATAACTCACATACATGTGACAGTGAACTTAACTGAGCATTTTCTATTCATCTTCTGTTTACCTAAGTCTTTTCTAGTGGACACATGAAGGGGAACTGTGTCAGCGAAGAATCACACCTTACATTTTTAGAAAAGACAATATGTTATAAGGTCTCCCTTCACATGGTGTCACCAGCTCTCCTCTCCTTACCAATTAAAAAATAATCTCAAAATGTATTAGTTAGGCAAAACTACTCTAACATTCCAGGGCATATCAAAATAGCTTATCTTGTATTCACATGACAGTCCCATGCCTGGTGTGAATGGAAAAGCAAATGTGAGAATATAATTTAAGGCCCACAGGTCCTTCTTCTATATCCTCTGCTGCTTGTTAGGGTCTCATCTTCAAATGTAGTCCATAAGCCAGAGGAAAAAGAGTATGGAGAGAACTATTTGCTTCCTGAAATCCTTGACCTGGAAGAGTTATATATCACTTTCACAAATATCTCCTGGCTAAGATCTAGTTACATGGGCACAATGAACAGCAAAAGGAGATGGCCAGGAAATGTAGATGAGCTCTATGTAGGAAGAGGCTGGTGCTGGTCAGTTAGAGTCTCTACCTTGGAAATTTCCTATGAAGCATTATATAAAAAGGACTGTTCAGCAGCTGAGGGATTGGAAGATGCACTCTTTTAAGCTATATACTCACACTCTTATGTTTGCTCTTTATAGTATTTGGTTCTTAAAAAACAAAATCTTATTTTAAATTCTAGTAGGCAGCTTTATTTTCCACAACATCTGTTGCATGATTTTCAGTGTACATAAAATTTAAAAAATACCACGGGGGAACATTTGTCTTGTACACTCATCAGGTACACTCTGCAATGAACTGGATAATTTTTTCAATAACATCCTTATTATAGATACAGATTTTTTATCACAAGTTTTTTCTCATAATACTTTATAGAAAGTTAGTAACAAATAAAGTGCATTTCACTAAATGTATTTGTAGGAGACAGGCAGTTGCAGTACAGGTACACTTCTTTTATGGTTTTCCTTAAAAGGTACATGGATTATTTCTTAAAATGAGTAGCAAATTATTCAGACAGTACCTCTCAAAAATAAGTAATTTTATAATAAGTGCAAGGTGAATTAATGTTAAAAATGTATACTCCACCAGGTGTTCATCAACAGGTGAATGAATGAGGAAGATGTGGCATAGATATATAATGGAATACTACTCTACCATAAAAAAGAATGGAATTTTTGCTGTTGGCAGCAACATGGACAGAGCTAGAGAGTATACTGCTAAGCTAAACAAGTCAATCACAGAAAGACAAATACCATATGATTTCACTCATATATAGAATTTAAGAAACAAAACAGGTGAACATACTGGAAGGGGGGAAAAAGAGAAAAAAAGAAACAAACCATAAGAAATTCCTAATGATACAGAACAAACTGAGGGTCAATGAAGGGATGTGGGTGGCAGATATGCTAATTAGGTGATGGGCACTTGTTTTAATAAGCACTTGGTGTTATATGTAAGTGATGAATCACTAAATGATACTCCCAAAATGAATAGTATACTATATGTTAACAAACTAGAATTTACATAAAAATTTGAAAACAAATAAATATAATAAAATCAAGAAAACTGAAAAAAACACTATAATATAAAAAAGAATGCACTAGGAGAGGAGGAGTCAAGATGGCGGAGAAGTAGCAAGCTGAGACTGCTTCAGCTAGCCGGAGATCAGCTAGATAGCTTATCTAAAGATTGCAAACACCTGAAAATCCATCGGCAGATCGAAGAGAAGAAGAACAGCAATTCTGGAAACAGAAAAACAACGACTTTCTGAAAGGTAGGACGGCGGAGAAGTGAATCCAGAGCAACGGGAAGATAGACCCCGGGGGAAGGGGCCGGCTCCCGGCAAGCAGCGGAGCAACCGTGCACAAAATCAGGACTTTTAAAAGTCTGTTCCGCTGAGGGACATCGTTCCAGAGGCTTAACCGGGGTGAAGCCCACGCGCGGTCAGCGTGGCCTCAGGTCCCACAGGGTCACAGAAGGATCGGGGGTGTCTGAGTGTCGCAGAGCTTGCGGGTATTGGAACAGGAAAGCCGGCTACAGAGACAGAGCCGACAGTAAGCTCGCAGCTCCGTGTTACCTTGAACCGGTCGCAGGCTCGGTGAGCTCGGAGCGCGGCCGGAGGTCAGGCAGACGGGAGTAACTGGGCGCTGTTCTCTGAGGGCGCACTGAGGAGTGGGGCCCTGGGCTCTCGGCTCCTCCGGGCCGGAGACAAGGAGGCCGCCATTTGTATTCCCGTCCTCTGGAACTCTACGGAAAGCGCTCAGGGAACAAAAGCTCCTGAAAGCAAACCCGAGGGGATTACTCACCCCGGCCCCGGGTAAGGGCGGTGTAATTCCGCCTGGGGCAAAGACACTTGAGAATCACTACAACAGGCCCCTCCCCCAGAAGATCAACAAGAAATCCAGCCGAGACCAAGTTCACCTACCAAGGAGTGCGGTTTCAAAACCAAGGAGAGCAGCAGAATTCCAGAGGAGGAGAAAGCCAAGCACGGAACTCATGGCTTTTTTCCTGTGATTTTTTTTAGTCTTGCAGTTAATTTAATTTTTTCTTTTTCATTTTTTTTTTCTCGCCTTTGGGTAAAATTTTTTTTAACTGTTACCTTTTTCTTTTTTAACGATTTTTTACTAGTTTATCTAATATATATATTTTTTCTTTTTTACATTTTTCTTAGGTGTTTTCTTTTTTTAAAAATTCTTTTCTTTTCTTTTTTTTTTCTTTTTTCTTTTCTTTTTGTTTTTTTTTTCTTTCTTCCTTTTTGAACCTCTTTTTATCCCCTTTCTCCCCACTCACGATTTTGGATCTCTTCTAATTTGGTTAAAGCATATTTTCCTGGGGTTGTTGCCACCCTTTTAGTATTTTACTTGCCCCTTCATTTACTCTTATCTGGACAAAATGACAAGACGTAAAAATTCAACACAAAAAAAAGAACAAGAGGCAGTACCGAAGGCTAGGGACCTAATCAATACAGACATCGGTAATATGTCAGATCTAGAGTTCAGAATGACAATTCTCAAGGTTCTAGCCGGGCTCGAAAAAGGCATGGAAGATATTAGAGAAACCCTCTCGAGAGATATAAAAGCCCTTTCTGGAGAAATAAAAGAACTAAAATCTAACCAAGGTGAAATCAAAAAAGCTATTAATGAGGTGCAATCAAAAATGGAGGCTCTAACTGCTAGGATAAATGAGGCAGAAGAAAGAATTAGTGATATAGAAGACCAAATGACAGAGAATAAAGAAGCTGAGCAAAAGAGGGACAAACAGCTACTGGACCACGAGGGGAGAATTCGAGAGATAAGTGACACCATAAGACGAAACAACATTAGAATAATTGGGATTCCAGAAGAAGATGAGAGGGGAGCAGAAGGTATACTGGAGAGAATTATTGGGGAGAATTTCCCCAATATGGCAAAGGGAACGAGCATCAAAATTCAGGAGGTTCAGAGAACGCCCCTCAAAATCAATAAGAATAGGCCCACACCCCGTCACCTAATAGTAAAATTTACAAGTCTCAATGACAAAGAGAAAATCCTGAAAGCAGCCCGGGAAAAGAAGTCTGTAACATACAATGGTAAAAATATTCGATTGGCAGCTGACTTATCCACAGAGACCTGGCAGGCCAGAAAGAGCTGGCATGATATTTTCAGAGCACTAAATGAGAAAAACATGCAGCCAAGAATACTATATCCAGCTAGGCTATCATTGAAAATAGAAGGAGAGATTAAAAGCTTCCAGGAGAAACAAAAACTGAAAGAATTTGCAAATACCAAACCAGCTCTACAGGAAATCTTGAAAGGGGTCCTCTAAGCAAAGAGAGAGCCTACAAGTGGTAGATCAGAAAGGAACAGAGACCATATACAGTAACAGTCACCTTACAGGCAATACAATGGCACTAAATTCATATCTCTCAATAGTTACCCTGAATGTGAATGGGCTAAATGCCCCTGTCAAAAGACACAGGGTATCAGAATGGATAAAAAAACAAAACCCATCTATATGTTGCCTCCAAGAAACATATTTTAAGCCCCAAGACACCTCCAGATTTAAAGTGAGGGGGTGGAAAAGAATTTACCATGCTAATGGACATCAGAAGAAAGCAGGAGTGGCAATCCTTATATCAGATCAATTAGATTTTAAGCAAAAGACTATAATAAGAGATGAGGAAGGACACTATATCATACTCAAAGGGTCTGTCCAACAAGAAGATTTAAAAATATTAAATATCTATGCCCCCAATGTGGGAGCAGCCAACTATATAAACCAATTAATAACAAAATCAAAAAAACACATCAACAATAATACAATAATAGTAGGGGACTTTAACACTCCCCTCACTGAAATGGACAGGTCATCCAAGCAAAAGATCAGCAAGGAAATAAAGGCCTTAAACGACACACTGGACCAGATGGACATCACAGATATATTCAGAATATTTCATCCCAAAGCAACAGAATACACATTCTTCTCTAGTGCACATGGAACATTCTCCAGAATAGATCCCATCCTCGGTCCTAAATCAGGACTCAACCGGTATCAAAAGATTGGGATCATTCCCTGCATATTTTCAGACCACAATGCTCTAAAGCTAGAACTCAACCACAAAAGGAAGTTTGAAAAGAACCCAAATACATGGAGACTAAACAGTATCCTTCTAAAGAATGAATGGGTCAACCGGGAAATTAAAGAAGAATTGAAAAAAATCATGGAAACAAATGATAATGAAAATACAACGGTTCAAAATCTGTGGGACACAACAAAGGCAGTCCTGAGAGGAAAATATATAGCGGTACAAGCCTTTCTCAAGAAACAAGAAAGGTCTCAGGTACACAACCTAACCCTACACCAAAAGGAGCTGGAGCAAGAACAAGAAAGAAACCCTAAGCCCAGCAAGAGAAGAGAAATCATAAAGATCAGAGCAGAAATCAATGAAATAGAAACCAAAAAAACAATAGAACAAATCAACGAAACTAGGAGCTGGTTCTTTGAAAGAATTAATAAAATTGATAAACCCCTGGCCCGACTTATCAAAAAGAAAAGAGAAAGGACCCAAATAAATAAAATCATGAATGAAAGAGGAGAGATCACAACTAACACCAAAGAAATACAAACTATTATAAGAACATACTATGAGCAACTCTACGGCAATAAATTTGACAATCTGGAAGAAATGGATGCATTCCTAGAAACATATAAACTACCACAACTGAACCAGGAAGAAATAGAAAGCCTGAACAGACCCATAACAGTAAGGAGATTGAAACAGTCATTAAAAATCTCCAAACAAACAAAAGCCCAGGGCCAGACGGCTTCCCGGGGGAATTCTACCAAACATTTAAAGAAGAACTAATTCCTATTCTCCTGAAACTGTTCCAAAAAATAGAAATGGAAGGAAAACTTCCAAACTCATTTTATGAGGCCAGCATCACCTTGATCCCAAAACCAGACAAGGATCCCACCAAAAAAGAGAGCTATAGACCGATATCCTTGATGAACACAGATGCGAAAAAAATACTCAACAAAATACTAGCCAATAGGATTCAACAGTACATTAAAAAGATTATTCACCACGACCAAGTGGGATTTATTCCAGGGCTGCAAGGTTGGTTCAACATCCGCAAATCAGTCAATGTGATACAACACATCAATAAAAGAAAGAACAAGAACCATATGATACTCTCAATAGATGCTGAAAAAGCATTTGACAAAGTACAACATCCCTTCCTGATCAAAACTCTTCAAAGTGTAGGGATAGAGGGCACATACCTCAATATCATCAAAGCCATCTATGAAAAACCCACCGCAAATATTATTCTCAATGGAGAAAAACTGAAAGCTTTTCCGCTAAGGTCAGGAACACGGCAGGGATGTCCATTATCACCACTGCTATTCAACATCGTACTAGAGGTCCTAGCCTCAGCAATCAGACAACAAAAGGAAATTAAACGCATCCAAATCGGCAAAGAAGAAGTCAAATTATCACTCTTCGCAGATGATATGATACTATATGTGGAAAACCCAAAAGACTCCACTCCAAAACTGCTAGAACTTAGACAGGAATTCAGTAAAGTGTCAGGATATAAAATCAATGCACAGAAATCAGTTGCATTTCTCTACACCAACAGCAAGACAGAAGAAAGAGATATTAAGGAGTCAATCCCATTTACAATTGCATCCAAAACCATAAGATACCTAGGAATAAACCTAACCAAAGAGACACAGAATCTATACTCAGAAAACTATAAAGTACTGATGAAAGAAATTGAGGAAGACACAAAGAAATGGAAAAATGTTCCATGCTCCTGGATTGGAAGAATAAATATTGTGAAAATGTCTATGCTACCTAAAGCAATCTACACATTTAATGCAATTCCTATCAAAGTACCATCCATCTTTTTCAAAGAAATGGAACAAATAATGCTAAAATTTATATGGAACCAGAAAAGACCTCGAATAGCCAAAGGGATATTGAAAAAGAAAGCCAACGTTGGTGGCATCACAATTCCGGACTTCAAGCTCTATTACAAAGCTGTCATCATCAAGACAGCATGGTACTGGCACAAAAACAGACACATAGATCAATGGAACAGAATAGAGAGCCCAGAAATAGACCCTCAAATCTATGGTCAACTCATCTTCGACAAAGCAGGAAAGAATGTCCAATGGAAAAAAGACAGCCTTTTCAATAAATGGTGCTGGGAAAATTGGACAGCCACATGCAGAAAAATGAAATTGGACCATTTCCTTACACCACACACAAAAATAGACTCAAAATGGATGAAGGACCTCAATGTACGAAAGGAATCCATCAAAATCCTTGAGGAGAACACGGGCAGCAACCTCTTCGACCTCTGCCGCAGCAACATCTTCCTAGGAACAACGCAAAAGGCAAGGGAAGCAAGGGAAAAAATGAACTACTGGGATTTCATCAAGATCCAAAGCTTTTGCACAGCAAAGGAAACAGTTAACAAAATCAAAAGACAACTGACAGAATGGGAGAAGATATTTGCAAACGACATATCAGATAAAGGACTAGTGTCCAGAATCTATAAAGAACTTAGCAAACTCAACACCCAAAGAACAAATAATCCAATCAAGAAATGGGCAGAGGACATGAACAGACATTTCTGCCAAGAAGACATCCAGATGGCGAACAGACACATGAAAAAGTGCTCCATATCACTCGGCTTCAGGGAAATACAAATCAAAACCACAATGAGATATCACCTCATACCAGTCAGAATGGCTAAAATCAACAAGTCAGGAAATGACAGATGTTGGCGAGGATGCGGAGAAAGGGGAACCCTCCTACACTGTTGGTGGGAATGCAAGCTGGTGCAGCCACTCTGGAAAACAGCATGGAGGTTCCTCAAAATGTTGAAAATAGAACTGCCCTATGACCCAGCAATTGCACTATTGGGTATTTACCCTAAAGATACAAACGTAGTGATCCAAAGGGGCACATGCACCCGAATGTTTATAGCAGCAATGTCCACAATAGCCAAACTATGGAAAGAACCTAGATGTCCATCAACAGATGAATGGATCAAGAAGATGTGGTATATATACACAATGGAATACTATGCAGCCATCAAAAGAAATGAAATCTTGCCATTTGCAACAACATGGATGGAACTAGAGCGTATCATGCTTAGCGAAATAAGTCAAGCAGAGAAAGACAACTATCATATGATCTCCCTGATATGAGGAAGTGGTGATGCAACATGGAGGCTTAAGTGGGTAGAAGAAGAATAAATGAAACAAGATGGGATTGGGAGGGAGACAAACCATAAGTGACTCTTAATCTCACAAAACAAACTGAGGGTTGCCGGGGGGAGGGGGTTTGGGAGAAGGGGGTGGGATTATGGACATTGGGGAGGGTATGTGATTTGGTGAGTGCTGTGAAGTGTGTAAACCTGGTGATTCACAGACCTGTACCCCTGGGGATAAAAATATATGTTTATAAAAAATAAAAAATTAAAAAAAAAAAAGAATGCTCTAAAAATGACCTGAGCTATGGCCTTTTTCTCTATTGGCAAATAATAAAAGAGCTGCAAATTTAAGTTAGCTTTGTGTAGTGTTGATGCTCCATCAGAATAGTCAGAGGGACCACTAACTTTTGGACAAAAAAAAAAAAAAAAAGGATCTTATCCACCTCTGCAGGTAACCTGATAATATGCATTATTTTTCTCAATTCATTGCATTGTTGTCACTAAAAGAGCTATATAATTACAAGAGGCCTAGAATTTTTTTTTTTGCTATTATTCATGAAGAAAAAGCAAACTCTCAATTTGTATGGCACAAGATCAATATATTTTTATAACATGAATGCTTTGATCTTTGATCTATGTCTATCATTAAATGTGTACTTATTTCAGGCTTTTCTGTGAAATATACAGTTCACCTGAATCTGACCTGAGGGTTGCCGTCGACTGCAGGTGAATTTTGTTTCTAAGAGAGAGGGATGTCTTGGACCTAAGCTTATCAGTCTATTTTAGGCATCCAAACAAAGAACTATTGGCAGAATGTGCCAATTAGCAGTGAGAATTGAAGTATATAGGTGATGTTTGAGGAAAAAGGCTAAAAAAAACACACTAACAACACTTACATAAAAATCATGGTTGAACAGAAATTTGAACACAATGAAATCAGTCAATTTATAATAAGGGGAGAATGAAACTAATGTGAAGATAAAAAAGAAACACCATGTGAAAGAACAAGGGCCCTAACCTTACAAGCCTGATAAGTGGCAGTGAATGCTGAGCCTCTAATAAGGGTTCTATTACATGCCCAGAACAAGCTGTGAATCCAAACCTCTGTCCTTCCAAGTGGACCGGAATCTCCATAACAATCTGAAGAGCTGCTCATCTAGGTCACCACTAGAGTCTTCTAAACATTCTCTTGTGCTCTAAACTACCCAGGTAATGTCTTGACTATTATTCTAGGAAATGTTATGGCCAGATAAGCTACCAGACTTTATAGTCCTAGTATCTATGCTGATTCCTTATGGTGGGGTCTTCTTTTATTGTATATCTTCTCCTACACTTTCATCCCTATACTGTCCAGTAATGTCTTTTGTGTTGCCCAAAACCCATTCTCATAAACACCCACATAGTTTCACTACATAGTTTGGAACCACTGATCCGTAGAAAATACTTTCTCATTCCTGAGTTCTTTCATCTTTCTGGTGTAACTGAGACTAGGCATGTTGCTTTCATTGCTGCCCTCCTTTTAAGGTGAGAACAGAGTCCTGTTGATATGTCACTGCTGGGCCTCTCCTCTCCTCTTATACGATAGCCTGGACCCATTGAGGGTTAGTCCACTCAGCCACACAGCTATAGTAATCTTTTGTAAACTTAGCTTTCTCGTTATTGCTTTGGGAGTAGAGCTTATGCCTTCCTCCCTTTTTCAGACTTGCCATTAGGCTTGCTGATTTAAATCCATGAATATCAAACAATACTCTGCCTCTTTTTTCCTTGACATACTTCTATCCTCAGAGTCTCCCTGAATGTCCCTTCTCAATGATACTTTCAGTTTCTTTTAATAACATCGAGATCCTTCAAGTTCAAACATGTCATATTTTAGTTCCTTTTTCTCCTTCAATTACTGCTGCTGTTAACTGTAACTCTTCCTTAATTTGGAAATCTCCTATCTGTGACCCCTTAATTTTCCATTTTTTTTCTCTTGTTTTTGGTTTTGTTGCTGTTGTCCAAACAACTGCTTACTAGAATTTCTTGGCTTTCCTGCTTTGATAAATGGCAGATCTCCTCAAGGATACTTTTACCAAGAAACTTAACCACCATTCCCAGTTGTCCTTCCTTTAAAGTCACCTGGTAAAACTCCAGTAGTAGGAAACTCCAAATGTATGTTGTTCTGCATTGTCTCTTCCTACTTTGAGGTTTCTGTACATTCCTGGAGTAAGTCATCAAACTTCAAAGATTTTTGCCAGTTGTACCCTCAGTCTTGTAGGACAATGATCTGTTTCACTTTCATTAGTCACAACAGCCATTTAAACAGTTTTCCAATTTCAGTAAGCATTGCACCATACAAATTCTCCTCTAGCAGCAGAAAAACTCAGTCTCTGCAGAGAAAATGCAGCTGACCCTTACACAGTGTAGGCTTGAATTACACGTGTTAATTTATACCTGGGTTTTTTTTTTTCAGTAAATATAGTATAATACTCTAAATGTGTTTTATCTTCCTTATGATTTTCTTAACATTTTCTTTTCTCTAGCTTGCTTTTTTAAAAAGATTGTATTTATTTATTTGACAGATAGAGATCACAAGTAGGCAGAGAGGCAGGCAGAGAGAGGGCGGGGGAAGCAGGCTCCCTGCTGAGCAGAGATCCCGCGATGTGGGGCTTGATCCCAGGACCTCGGGATCATGATCTGAGCTGAAGGCAGAGGCTTTAACCCACTGAGCCACCCAGGTACCCGCAGCTTGCTTTTTTTTTTTTTTTTAAGATTTATTTATGTATTTTAGAGAGAGAGTGCATGAGTTGGGGAGGGGAGAGGGGAGAAACAGAGAGGAAGCAGACTCCCCACTGAGCATGGAGCCTGATGCAGGGCTCAATCCCAAGACCCTGAGATCATCACCTGAGCAGAAACCAGTAATCAGACACTTAACTGAGTCGCCCAGGTACCCCTCTAACTTACTTTATTACAAGAATACAGTATTTAACATATATAACATACAAAAAGTGTATTAATTGACTTTATATTATCAATACGGTTTCCAGTCAAGAGTAGAACATTAGTGGCTAAATTTTTGGAGAGTCAAAATTTACATGCAGATTTTTTACTGTTTGGGGTCAGCTCCACTTAATGCCCAGATTGTTCAAGGGTCAGTTATAATATCTAACCTCCTGCCATTGAACTGACAAATATATTTTCATTGCCATTTACTCTTTTATGTTTCCCCATAATTTTCTTTTCAATAGCTGATGACCTGTGTCCTGGAAGTCATATTCTTGTACACACCATTTTTCTCATTCATTAATAAAAGTTACACTTTTTAATATCTCATTGTACTTATGTATTAGATTATTACCTACTATCTCTTCTTCCTGTTAAAAAAAAATACATGCATTTATAACATTATGATCCTTATGTTGGCCCCCACAACTATAGCTCTTATTTTTCCACCATAGTTAAACTTATTCAGAGACCTACTTAGTTTTGTGTCTTTAACACTTGTTAAACTCTTAACTCATAGCAATCTCATTTCCATCTCCAGCAACCTAGTGGAATAGTTATGAACATGATTAGCTTTGAGCTACTTATTGATGGACATATCTCAATTTTATCTAGTTAACATGTGTATTATCAGAATACCAAAAGAATATTAATTTTACTAGCTTATGATGGTAGTTTTTGGAAACCATAATTACTAATTTCTTGCCAGAGTTGAAGTATGCTCTTTTTACTTTTTATTTTAGATTTAAAGATTCATGGACTATTTTTTGTTTTAAATATCTTAGGAATTCTAAATATCTTAGGAATTCGATATCCTAAGGTAATATATATCTTAGGAATTCAAAAGAATTGAGAATGAGACATTAACAATGTCATGGAAATTGGAATTCCTGGGGGCGCCTGGGAGGCTCAGTGGGTTAAAGCCTCTGCCTTCAGCTCAGGTCATGAATCAGGGTCCTGGGATCAAGCCCCACATGGGGCTCTCTGCTTGGCAGGGAGCCTGCTTCCCCCTCTCTCTCTGCCTGCCTCTCTGCCTACTTGTGATCTCTGTCTCTGTCAAATAAATAAATAAAATCTTTTTAAAAAATTGGAATTCCTGCATTTATTTAGCAAATTTTATAATTTATTGATTTACTTAATACAGACTATGAGAGATTGCCATTTTCCCAGCTCCATATAGAACATTTTAAGCCAGAGTTCATGACATGGTGATGCAAAAAATATTTTGACCAAAATTGTCTTTTTGCCATCTGGAAAAAAAAATATATAAAAACTATATAATGTGAAATGTATTACAAAATAGATTGGATACCTTTCTCTTTGTCAATCTACTTAATTTTCCTTTCAAAAGGACATACTTTTTCTCCTGATTTATGTACTTCATTTACTGAAACTTTGATTGCCTACCTGAAATAATATGGCATAAATCCAAAATACTGTTATTAAAGTATGCATGAAGTCAGTTAATAGGTTGCTTAAATGACTTTGCAGATTGGAAAGCAACTGTATGTAACAGGAAGAGTGGCAGTCATCGATATAAAGGTAATGAAGTGAGTTGGATGAAATTGAGCAGTATCAATTTTGTTAAGATTATCTTCTACCTTAGCAATAATTTAATGGGGAAATACATTACATAAAAACTTTTTTAATGGGAGTTTTGGTTAAAATAGATATATCATTTCAGAACTCTGTGAAAGAAGGAGAGACAAGATGGTGGATAAGTAGGAGATCCTGTTTCAACTGGTCCCTTAGGTGAGCTAATTATCTACCAGAACACTCCAAACACCCAGCCTGAGATGTAGGATTATACACTTCTGGATCTCTACAGGGGCAGAAGATGTCAGTCAGGAGGTAAAACATACTGGGAATGATCAGACTGATATCAGGGGAGAAACAGAAGGGGAGGGAGCCACCAGAAGTGACACATTGGAATGTAATAACCCAATACAAGAGTGCCCTGTGATTGGGAATCAACATTATCTTAGAATCTGCTTAAAAGCACTCAAAAAGAGGAAATGATCTTAAGGGGCAACTCGTGGAATTGGGCGGTCACGGGCACAGGCCTAAACCCACAGACCCAGGATGGCCACTGCCGGTGACCACCCATGCCAGAGAGAGTGCAGCTGAGCCCCTGGCATTGTGTGGCTTGCATTACGGCCACTCCCGCCCCTACATGAAGGAGTCTGATAACGGCACCAACCTGTGTTCCCTAGAACTTTGGCACACTGCACAACCAGAGGCTGACCCACTCTCTGCTCCCGAGGAAGCTCAGTCCTGGAGCTAGCCAGCAGTCTCTAGGACCCGCAGAGGGTCTGGACTCTCTCAGCCTCAGTGTGATCACCTGAGCTGGCAGCCTGAAGTCTGCAGTCCCAGTAAAGACAGCCCTCCCTGGGCCAATATTGCTCATGGTGTTGGCACGGGGGTGGGGAGGGGGCCATAGACAAGTGGTTGCTTAAGGCCACCACAGAGAGTGTGGCTGGGGATTGTGCTCTGTCTATGGGAGGTTGCTCGATGGAACTTGCAGAGGGGAGTCTGTGTGCTCTGGACCACACAGAAGGGAGCAGACTGAGGCTTCTTTCTGAGACGAAGGTCTGGATGCAGTTTGCTTTCCTATAATCATTCTCTAACCATCACCATTTGGTGGCCACAAAATGCCACCAAAGGCAGGGGGGAACCTCCAGAGAACAAAAGCCTCAAAAACTGGTTTCCACAGAGCCCAGCCCCTTGATCCCTTGATGGGGGCAGGAGGACCCAAGCAAGACCACCTGAAAAACAATGCAACAGGTCCTCCCCCAGGAGACAAGCAAAAAGAAGGAAAAGACAACCACCACAAGGTCCCCATAAAACTGTAAAACCCCAATATCAGGAGAAAACAAGATGTTAAGCTCCCAGTATTGCCCTAAAACCTGCATATTTCATAGATACAACTTTTACTTTTAATTCGTTCTCACAACTCTTTCTGTTTTATTTTTATTAATCTACTTACCATTACAACTAGAGGTTTAATACAACATATTCCATAATAACCTTTTAACTCAAAATTTTTCAGACATATACCTGTGTTTTTCTTTTCTTTTCTATTTTTTAATATACATATAGATATAAGCTTCAAGGTAATCCTCTTTCTGTAATCAATACTACCCCTATATATAAACCAGTTTTAATCTCCCTTTATCTCTGGAAAGTTGAGTCCTTTAACAAAGTTATCAAGACACACCCTGGAAAAACCAAAAATAACCTTCATCGCTCACATCGAGGATTTATAACCACTCTCTCACCCTTTCCTTTTGTCAGTGTTTCTGTGTATTTGTTTTTGTTCTGGTATTACATAAATCTTATACTTGGGGTTCATTTTTGCTGGATTCTTTCTTTTTCTTGTCTTTAGTTTTTTCGGTCTTTTTGTTTGTCCGTTTTTGTTTGTATACCTTATAAATCTTACCTATGGGACTCATTCTGTCTGGATCTCTCTTTTTTTTTTTTTTTTTGTCTCTCTTTCTTTTTCTCCTTTTTTTAAAAATTCTTTTTTCTTTCTTTTCGTGGTGACATCTGATTACTCAGAAGCGTTCTAGGGAGGACCTTGCCTGGATCATGGTTGATATATTCAGCTACACATCCTCCCACCCACCTTTCACCAAAATGACTAGGAGGAGGAATGCCCAACAGAGGAAAAATTCAGAGACTGCGCCTTCTCCATCAGAGCTATTGGATATGACATAAACAGTATGTCAGAAAGGAAATTCATGGTTACAATTATCCAGGCAATGGCTATGTTGGACAAAACCATTAATGACAACATGGAATCAGTTAGGGAAGAAGTGAAAGCCACTGAGGAAGAAGTTAAAATGCTATCAATGAGATCCAATCTAATCTAAACACTCTAACAGGGTAACTGAGGCAGAAGATAGAATTAGTGATCTAGAGGACAAAATGCTAGAGAAAAAGAATCAGGAGGAGACCTGAAACTAACAGTTTAGAAGCCATGAGAACAGAATTAGGGAAATAAATGATGCCATGAAACATTCCAACATCAGACTTATTAGAATCTCTGAGGAGGAGGAGGAGAAAGAAAGAAGACTAAAAGATACAGTTGAACAAATTCTCCATGAAAATTTTCCCAATCTAGGGAATGGAAACAGCATTCCTGTCCTGGAGGCAGAAAGATCATGACCCACCCCCAAGATCATAGAATCTAGAAAGACATTGAGATACCTAATTGTGAAACTTGATTCATCATTTAAGACAGGAGCTCTTGAGGGCAGCTGGGGGAAGAGATTCCTTACGTACAGAGGAAGGTCCAACAGAATAACAGCAGTCCTGTCCACAGAAACCTGGCAAGCAAGAAAGGACTGGCAAGACATATTCAGGGCACTAAATGAAAAGAACATGCAACCAAGAATACTTTATTCAGCAAGGCTGACATTCAAAATAAATGGAGAGATAAAGAGCTTCCAAGACCAGCAAGGTTTAAAAGAGTATGTGACCACCAAACCAGCACTATAAGACATATTAAGGGGTGTTCTATAAAAGAAGAAAGAACATATGAATGTCACAGAACAGAAATGTATAGAGACAATCTATAGAAACAAGGACTTCACAAACAACATGATGTCAATATAAATGTATCTTTCAATAATCACTCTCAATGTGAATGGCCTAAATGCTCCCATAAAATGGTACAGGGTTGCATATTGGATAAAATGACAGGACTTGTACATATGTTGTCTACAACAGACCCATTTTGAACCTAAGGATACATCCAAACTGAAAGTAAAGGGATGGAAAAGCATCTTCCATGCCAGCAGGCCTCAAAAGAGAGCTGGGGTAACAATAGGATATAGGATAAATTAGATTTTAAACTAAAGACTATCGTCAGAGATAAGGAAGGACACTACATCATTCTTAAAGACTCTATCCACCAAGAAGATGTGACAATTGTAAATATTTATGCCCCCAATACAGGAGCAGTCAACTACTAAGACAACTGTTAATCAAGATAAAGAGTCATATGGATAGGACTACCTTAATAATAAGGTATCTTAACAAACCACTCTCAGTAATAGACAAGACATTGAAGCAGAAAATCAATAAAAGAACAAGAGCATTGTATGATACATTGGACCAGATGGACCTCATAGATATATACAGAACATTCTACCCTAAAACAACAGAATACTCATCCTTCTTGAGTGCACATGGAACTTTATGCAGAATAGACCACATACTGGGTCACAAATCAGGGATCAACTAATACCAAAAGATTGAGATTATTCCCTTTATATTCTCAGACCACAAGGTTTTGAAACTGGAACTCAACCACAGGAAAATATTTGGAAGAAATTAAAACCCTTGGAAGCTAAAGACCACCTTGCTTAAGAATGTTTGGATCAACCAGGAAATCAAAGAAAAACTTAAACACTTCACGGAAAGCCATGAGAATGAAGACACTTTGGTCCAAAACCTATAGGATACAGCAAAGGTGGTCCTAAGGGGGAAATACATAGCCATCCAAACCTCCCTCAAAAAAACTAAAAAATTCAGAATACATCAGCTTTCTCTACACCTTAAAGAACTAGAGAATCAACAACAAATTAAGCTAACCCCACACACAAGAAGGGAAATAATCAAGATTAGAGGAGACATCAATGACATAGAAACTAGAGATACAGTAGAACACATCAATGTAACTAGAAGCTGTTTTTCTGAAAGAATCAATAAGATTGATAAACCATTGGCCAAACCAACCCAAAAGAAAAGAGAGAGAACCCAAATTAATAAAATAATGAGTGAAAAGGGAGAGATCACGACCAACACCAAGGAAATAGAAGAAATCATCTGAAATGATTATCAACAGTTATATGCCAATAAGTTAAGCAACCTAGACAAAATGGATGCATTCCTGGAAACCTATAAACTTCCAAAATTGAATCAGGGAGAAATTGACAACCTGAATATACCAATATCTAGTAATAAGATTGAGGCAGTGATCAAAAACCTCCCAAAAAACAGGAGCCCAAGACCTGACAGATCCCCCGAATAATTCTACCAAATATTCAAAGAAGAAATACCTATTCTCCTGAAGCTGTTTCATAAAATAGAAACAGAAGGAAAACTTCCAGACTCTTTTTATCAAGCCAGCATTACTCTGATTCCCCAAACTAGGCAAATATCCCACCAAAAAGGAGAATTTCAGATCAATATCCCTGATGAATATGGATGCTAAGTTTCTCAACAATATCCTAGCTAATAGGATCCAACAGTACATTAAAAAAGAGTATCCACCATGACCAGATGGGACTTATCCATGGGATGCAAGGGTGGTTCAACATTTACAAATTAATCAATGTGATAGAACAAATCAATAAGTGAAGAGAGAAGAACCACATGGTCCTCTCAATTGATGCAGAAAAAGCATTTGACAAGATACAGCATCTGTTCCTGATTAGAACAATTCAAAGTATAGGGATAGAGGGAACATTCCTCAACTTCATAAAATCTATCTATGAAAAACCCACAGCAATTATCATCCTCAATGGGGAAAAGCTGACAGCCTTCCCTTTGAGCTCAGGAACATTATAAGGATGCCCATTCTCACCACTGTTGTTCAACATGGCACTAGAAGTCCTAGCAACATCAATCAAACAACAAAAAGAAATAAAAGGTATTTAAATTGGCAAAGAAGAAATCAAACTCTCTCTTTTCACAGATGACATGATGCTTTTAGTGGAAAACCCAAAAGATGCCACCCTGAAATTACTAGAACTCATACAGCAATTCAATAATGTGGCAGGACACAAAATCAATGCACAGAAATCAGTTGCTTTCTTATACACTAACAATGAAAGCATAGAAAGGGAAATAAGAGAATCAATTCCATTAACTATATCACCAAGAACTGTAAGATACCTGGACATAAACATAACCAAAGAGGTAAAGCATCTGTACTCAAGGAACTACAGAACACTTATGAAAGAAACTGAAGAAGACATAAAAAATGGAAGACCATTCCATGCTCATGGATCAGAAAAATTGTTGAAATGTCTATACTGCCTTGAGCAATCTATACTTCCAATGCCATCCTAATCAAAATTCACCGGCATTTTCAAAGAGTTGGAACAAACATTCCTAAAATTTGTATGGAACAATTTGCCAAGAGACCCCAAATTGCCAAGAGACCCCAAATTGCTAAGGAAATATTGAAAAAGAAAAACAAAACTGGGGGCATCACACTGCCTGATTTCAAGCTTTACCACAAAGCTGTGATCACCAAGACAGCATGGTACTAGCACAAAAGCAGACACATAGACCACTGGAACAGAGTAGAGAGCCCAGATATGGATCCTCAACTCTACGATCAAATAATCTTTAACAAAGCAGGAAAAAATATACAGTGGAAAAAAGACAGTCTCTTCAGTAAATTGTGCTGGGAAAATTGGACACGTATGTATAGAAGAATGAAACTTGACCATTCTCTTACACCATATACAAAGATAAACTTGAAATGGATAAAAGACCTCAATGTGAGACAGGAATCTATCAAAATCCTAGAGGAGAACATAGGCAGTAACCTCTTCAACATCAGCCACAGCAACTGCTTTCAAGACATGTCTCCAAAGGCAAAGGAAACAAAAGCGAAAATGAACTTTTGGGACTTCATCAAGATGAAAAGCTTCTGCACAGCAAAGGAAACAGTCAACAAAACAAAGAGGCAACCCACAGAAGGGAGAAGATATTTGCAAATGACACTACAGACAAAGGGCTGATATCCAAGATTATAAAGAACTCCTCAAACTCAACACTCAAAAGACAGATAATCACGTCAAAAAAAAAAAAAAAATGGGCAGAAAACATGAACAGAAGCTTCTCCAAAGAAGACATATAAAATGGTTAATAGGCACACGAAAAAATGTTAATCATTGGCCATCATGGAGATACAAATCAAAACCGCATTGAGATACCACCTTACACCAGTTAGAATGGTGTTAACAATTAACAATTAACAAGACCATAAACAACGTGTGTTGGAGAGGATGTGGAGAAAGGGGAACCCTCTTACACTTTTGGTGGGAATGCAAGTTGGTGCATCCACTTTGGAAAACAGTGTGGAGAGTTCTTAAGAAATTAAAAATAGAGCTTCTCTATGGCCCTGCAATTGCACTACTGAGTATTTACCCTAAAGATACAGATGTAGTGAAAAGAAGGGCCACCTTTACCCCAATGTTCATAGTAGCAATAGCTACAGTTGCCAAACTGTGGAAAGAACCAAGATGCCCTTCAACGGATGAATGGATAAAGAAGATATGGTCCATATATACAAGGGAATATTATGCCTCCATCAGAAAGGATGAATACCCAACATTTATATCACCCTTGATGGGACTGGAAGAGATTATGCTGAGTGAGATAAGTTAAGCAGAGAAAGTCAGTTATCATATGGTTTCACTTACTTCTAAAGAATAAGGAATTTGGGAGATGGAGAGAAGTGAGATGGGGGAAATCAGAGGGGGAAACAAACCATGAGAGACTGTGGACTCTGAGAAATAGGGTTTTGGAGGGGAGGTGGGTGGGGGGTAGGTGATCCTGGTGATGAGTATTATGGAGGGCACATATTCATGGAGCACTGGGTGTGGTGCATAAACAATGAATTTTGGAACACTGAAAAGAAATAAAATAAAATGAAAAAAAAAAAGAACTCTATGAAAAATCAACACACATTAAGTTTACCAAACTAACATTTTTTTAACACACATTAAGTTTGCAGAACTTTTTTTTTTTTAATTTCAGGTATAATCATCAAATCACTTATTTGTATATTTCTTCACTTTCATCTTTATTGTTATACATAGCATTTAATTTATATATAGCATTGTATTGATGTTCTGTGAATGACATTAAGTGGCCTATACTTTGTTCTATGTGAAACAAGGAAGATAAGTACTTTAAAAAAAATTGCTTTTAGTAGTTATATGTGCTAAAATAGCACTGTCTAATTTTGGTCTTTCTTTAGGGGTCATGATTGTTATTTTTAACCAGCTCAAATGAGAATGAAATATTGGCTTTTTAGTAGAATCGAGGTATGAAATTACTATGATGACCTCACCTGTTAGTCTAATGCCTAATTGACTTGAGCTGATGAGTGAGAAAACTAACATTATTAACATATGTATTCTGTGATGAAATGCATGAATGTTCCTAATTCAACCTGGAATGATTTATATATTTATATAAGACCAGAAACTGTTCATTTAAGTGCTATTCTAGGCATTTATGGTGTGCTAAGTTTTCTCTAAAGATCACTACAATTTCTTTAGACAGCGAGAACTGATAAAACATACAATTAAAGTTGTTGGTAAAATCAATAAAAAGACACAGGCAACATTTCTAATTAGATTGCTTAAATAAGTATTTAATTTGTATGGACAAAGTTGTTAGTTATTTAAAAGCTATTTGATGGCTATTACAGAATTTATTGATATTTTCTCTGTAGTTAACTAACAAACATGGTGCTAAAGTGTAGTTTTGAATTCATTTTATTTAGACATTGACTCTATCAGATCTTTAAATATAAATAATTATATTAAGACTCACTCTTCTTTTCTAAGTATAATTATTTTTTCTAAATATGATTTTTAATGTTAATCAAATATTCTGATTTTAGCATTTTTCAAATTGATAGTATAAAACAAGTGTAGACAAATATTTTGTGTAAAGGGCAAATAATAAATATTTCAGCTTTGCAGGCCATACAGTCTTGGAAGCAACTTCTAAAGTCTACTACTTTTAGCAGGATAATGATCATAATCTTTATTTAAGTATGTGGGCACGGCTGCACTCCAGTAAAACTTGCTTACAAAAACTGGAGCCTGCTAGGCTGTAGTTTGTTGAACCTTGGTATGCAAACAAATATTGAGATGAACATAAATGAGAAGGTAATTTGTGTCTAGCATATTACCTTCTCCGTAGAATGTTATGCATTTTGTATTAAAGAAGTCAAAAAGTTTAAATTATCAGGTATTACTTTCTAAGTACTGATTTTTTTTTTTTAAGGCTTATCTGCTGGAGAAGTCAAGATCAAAATTGAAAAGTGTCAGGAATAAAAAGTAAGACCAAACATATTGGAAGTCCCCTAATTGTTTGCATTATTCAGTCTTCTTAATCTTCTTTGAGTCTTCTTTATACCACTATAACTGAAAAAAAGGTATAAAGATAAATATTAAATACTAATAGAATTTCAGATTGTTAAAGTTATTTTGGGATATTTTATTTTTGCCTTTCATAGGTTATCATTTTTTTTTCCTTTAATAACTAGACTGGTGATTTTTTTTTTTAATAACTAGTCAGACTTAGATATTTCTGAATATATCATTGCTGGTCAAAATTTCAGGTAACTTAGAAAATTTTGAGCACCCTATCATTGAAAAAATGCATTTTTGCCTCCCAATATAATTGGTCAGCTTATTAATCAAATATTAAGTTGGTACCACTTATGGCTACACATCTACTATGGCATCTACTGGGGAGTTAAACTTATAAATATCCACAATAAAATGTGAAGGAAAATGTTCTCCAACTCTATCTTCTTTTTTTTTTTTAAATAAAATTTTATTATGTTAATCACCATAGAGTACATTATAAGTTTTTTTATGTAGTGTTCTATGATTGATTGTTTGCACAAAACACCCGGTGCTCTATGCAATATATATCCTTAATACCCATCACCAAGTTCACCCATTCCTCCTACCCCCTTCCTCTTTTGCATTTTTCTCTCCTTTCTATCTATGTGCAAAATCTCTAATAGTCTCAGAAGGAAAAGAGACAAAATTGTGTTAAATGTGTTCAGGGGAAATTTTAAGAATAAGAATCTCATTCAGTTTGTTCTAGAAATGTTCAAGCATTAGGTATAATATCTAAAATAAAATTTATGTTGAAGTACTTTATGATATATTTTAATATTTAATATGCACTTAGTATATTGTGGATCCAAGATGTGTCACTATTAAATGTACTACAAAAATTAGAAAATTAAATAAAACCTGGCTAATTTCTCCATGGTGTCTCAGCCCTTGGGGGAGGGAAAAGAGGGTGTATGTTTATGTGTATATGGGTCTATATGTGTGTTTGTATTCTATAGTGTTGTGACCATGGGCTAATTTCTTCATCTTTGTACTTCATCTTTATATTTTAGTTAGCTAAAATGCAAGCACTGTCCCCTTATTTTCAGGATTATATAACTATCACTATTGTAAATTAAATAATTATGAACAGAAAGATAATCTGATTCTTATATATGAGTTTGGGGGAGGTGTACAGGTTAAGAAGTGAATGGAAAAAAATATTATTTTGACGAAATAAGTTCTTAAGCAATTCTATTTTGGTGTCCTTGATACCTCATAGAAAGGATTTTTTAAATCTCTCAAATACATAATGGGGGTGTTTTCCCTGAATATTCTCATTGCTCCTCCCTACCTCTAGTCTCACTAACTGGTGCAGGGGGAAAAAAATTCATTCTGCAAAATCTCTAAACTTTAGCTATCTTGTATATTGGTTTCAGTAGAGGATATGGGATTTTGCACTCATGAACAAGACTCTCAGCTATGTCTACAGGCAATAAATGAGTACTATCAATAAAAAAATCCCACTGTGAAAGTATTTACACAAACCCAGAAAAAAAAGTAAGTTTTTTGTTTTGTTTTGTTTTGTTTTTGTTTTTGTTTGCTTGTTTGCTTGTTTGTTTTAAGAAACTGAAATATCCCTAAGGATAAACTTTGGTCTCTTATGAAAGAATATTGATTGTATTAATTATCCAGAAGATTTGAGGAAGTATTGAAAACCATTTCTTACCTATTCTGAACATCCTCTTGTATTAGCAAACATTTAAGTTCCCAGGAGGAATTCAGGAATGGGGTTAGGGAAAAAAATTCATAAAAATACCAAGAAATGAAAGGAAAAAGAAAAAAAAAAACAAGAACTGAGCAAGGAAAGGGATGTTATTAAAAGTCAAAAAAAGCTATTAAAAATATTTTAAAAATCTGTGCATTTGCTCTTTGTTTTTGTTTTTGTTTTGTTTTGTTTTGTATTGTTTGTTTGAGAAGAAAGGAGAGGTTGGGCAAGAGAACGGCAGTGGAAGAGGGAGGGAGGGAATCCTAAGCAGGCTCCATGCCCAGCACAGTACCCCACAGGGGGCTTGATCTCATGAACCTGCGATCATGACCTGAGCCCAAATCAAGAGCTAGATGCTTAACCTACTGAGCCACCCAGTGCCCCTAAAATATATATATATATGGTTGTTTTGAAAGTATAATGGATATGAATAATTTCTTTGAATTATTATCTATCCTCCTTTTCACAGCAGTAGAATTAAAAGCAAATATTTACTAATAATAAAACAGCAAGTGACTCATGTACAAAATTATGTTAAACTAGTCTGTTGGCATCAAACATTCAACATAAGTATACCAAATTGTTGAAAATTTAAGTGCACAAAACCTCTACTTGTGCTATGGATTTAAATTGAAAGAGACTTTGCAATATTACATATTAAAGATTATAAGAAGCCTTCAAAATCATCTCATAAACTTTTACTCACTATTTTTTCCTACTTTCCTTGTTTCTATATAATTATGGCACAACTGCTTTGAAAATATGTTAAATGTTGGCCTTACCTTAGACTTAAGGTATTTGAAGTAAAGCTTACAAATTACATTTTTCAGTATATAAATAATCACATTGATAATTTGAAATTTTTTTGTATATATCTTGGTATTGTCAAATCAGTATTGTGACACAATTACTTTGTGAATTCTGTGACTTGTAATTATTTTCTTCTATAATGAAAGCAATTAATGCAAAAACCAGAAAATCTTTTCAAGCTTCTATGCAATTTAGTTTTCTGTTTGTTTGTTATTCACTGAATCCAATCTAGCTGCAGTCAAATAGATCAATATGGATTCAAAAGATGCCATACCATTTTTCTCTTACCAATATATTGTGAGCTTTTCTCCTCTTATAGGGTCTCTCACCTGTGGTTATTTTTTAATACTAAATGGGATGCCTGGATGGCTCAGTGGGTTGGTTAAGCAGCTTTCTTTGGCTCAGGTCATGATCTCAGGATCCCAGGATTGAACCCCACCCCTAATTCATCCTCAGGCTCCCAACTCAGCAGGAACCCTGTTTCTCCCTCTGCCCCCTGCTTCTTCTCTCTCTTTCTCTCTCATTCTATCAAATAAGTTTTTTTTAAAAAGAGTCTTTAAACGACAAATGTAGTTCACACCTGCATCAAAATGCTATTGTTAAAACAAGAAGCAAGGAATGACTTTGTCATAGGGGTATACCTAAATTTAGGAGTTCATTTGGATTTCATTACTCAGTTAAGGAAATACCATTTGAAGAAAACAACAAAGTGCTTAAAGCAATGAGTTGAATAATTTTTAGGAAAAAAATTTATTAAAGTAATAAATAGGCCTTGGAAGATGAAAGGGAACAAAGGACTCTCTGTGGTAACTTCTTCTAGACAGATGTAAATTTCAGGAAACAACAGAGGAGGTGGAGCCTCAAAACAAGCACTAGAATGAGAATGTAAAGGAGATGGTAGGAAATATGGTAAACGTGATTAAGATCCCAAGACAGACATTCACTTTGTACCTTCATCTTCCACTTTCTTTCCTTTACAAAAGTCAAGATAGGAACTTTGTATTATTTCACAGTATTAGAAATTAAGAAATCTGATGAGAACAATGAGACTGGCACCATTATGAGCAAATCTCTCCATAAGTAGTAAATTTAAGGAATCAAGGGTTACTAACATTTCTGTTCTGATTAAAAATTAATTCTTACCAAAATGATCATCAACTTTTCTGAATTTATTTTTATTGTATTTAAATTTCTTGCACTTCACTTGAATTTATTTCCCCTTATTTGCAGTTTGATTAATCATTTTGCTGTTTAATGGTAAACATCAAAAGTATTTAATATTTTATTTCCACCTTAGCCTCCTAAGATACACACACACTTAATATTATCTATTTTAGCAGCTATTTGGCAAGAATCATTGGGATATCCTCACCATAAATTATGTGTTCACAATCTTAAAAAGACCGAGCAATTTATGCAGATCTTTACCGTTTCTTCCCCCAGACCCAAAGCTTCTTGAGAACAGAATATAAGCCAGCACATATGATAATGAAAGACTATATAAGTACCCTATGTATAGGTAAAGAATGAATAACTATCAGTTATAGTGACTAAATACTTCTCTATTCTATATTAATACCACTGACTCACACTTCGTTTGACTGGCTACTATTAAGGGTCATTTAAATATCGTCTAGAAATTTTTGTTCATCCAGACACCTTGTAATAGGCATGTGCATTTTGACCATTGAGATTTTTTTTCTCCTTCTGGAATAGTTTTCTTTAAATAACATAAGCAGCTTTTATAAAAAGGAATTCATTTTCTTTTCCCTGAGACACATTTTCCAATCTTAAAAGTAAAATATTTTCAATGCTAAAGCTGAGCATTTTTACATATTGTCTGGTGTTAGTCCTCTAGTGTACATGCATTTTTAAACCACTTAATGAATCAACTAATTATAAAATACTGTTTATTAAAATTTCATATATTGTCAAATGAAGCACAAATTTATCACATGCAGGCTAAATTAAGATAAGAATAAAGGCTGAACATAATGAATTAGCAAAAATGTGAAAGAAATCCGTGATTCAACATTCTCGATTAATGGTGTATTTGATTTCTACAAAACTGCTAAGCTTTGATAAGAGCATCCAAATTTATTAATATTAATTTTTAGGGTCTGTGATCAAAGGAACGAGACCAGCACAAAACAAAAGTCAAACAAAGCTTTATTTCATGCCAAGCATCAAAAATCAAACCGACCAGTCAGGGCCACCTCTTACAAAAAGGCAACGACGACCAGGACACTGACCCCGACAATTTCCCTTACCCGATGATTCCCTTTACACAGTGAGGCTGCTCCCCAGCGAGACCTCTCCCTGGTGACGCTCATGACACTCTTGATGACCATGATGCTCCCGAAGATGCTGCTCCCCACAACTACCCCCACGACATCACTCCCCTCCCCTGCCTCACAGACTAACCTTTATAGAGGTGGTTGAGCCTGGCCCACACATAGGTGGCCAATGAGATTGCAATACACAGGGAAAACTGCACAGTCATGCTCAGTCAGCAATACAGGTGGCCAATTGAATTCCAATTCACCATAGCATATATATGTGCACCCCACCAGCTGGATGTCTCCATCAGGCCTGGCCCATCCCCATATCCAGGGCCAGCGTAAAGAGGGGCAGGGTCAACCCAAGTCCACAAGGAAATGGCTCCCTCTAGCCAACCAGGCCCTTACATTAACAAGATAACAAAGTTCTCTATAAGTCATCATTCAAGTGGCATTCCTAGCAAGATTTGGTATCTTAAGTGTATGCATTCAACTGTGTAAAGTACTATGACAGGCTGAGGAACTCAAGATATGACTTCATTCTTCCCCCTCCATTAAATATGAATACTCAAGTCTGGGTCTCTTCAGATATGTTAAAAATATGTTTTTTTTTCTTTTATCATCTATAAACTATATTCCCTTGATAATCACATTCAGAAAAGTTTTACAATATTGGAATGAAACTATCAAATTTCTTAGTTTAGTAAAGACTCAAATATATTAATAAATGATAAACTATATACATGATTTCTTCAATGTAACAGTAGAGAGTATTTCCATGCTTTGTAAATCGAGAAGAGATCTGATCCACTTAAAAAACTACTTGAAGGGCACCTGGGTGGCTCAGTGGGTTAAAGCCTCTGCCTCTGGTTGGGTCATGATCTCGAGGGTCCTGGGATCAAGTCCTGCATCTGGCTCTCCTCTTAGCAAGGAGCTTTCTTCCCTTCCTGTTTCTTCCTGCCTCTCTGCCTACTTGTGATCTCTGTCAAATAAATAAATCTTTAGAAAAAATTACTTGAATACCAAAAAGCTGGTGTAGGCATGGAAAACAATGAATAAAACTGATAGATTTCTTTCCAAAGCTAGTAAGAAATAATTGTATTATTATAGATGCTATGTCACAAATTATGACAAACTTAAGGGCTAACATGACACATACTTATTTCACAGTTCTTGAGAATCAACAATCTGGCCACAGCTTAGCTTGGTCCTTGACTTCAGGTTCTTTCATCAAGCTATGCTTAAGGTATCAGCTTAGACTTAGATGTCATTTCAAAGCATGATTGGGGAAGGACTCAATTCTAAAGTCAGTTATGTGTTTGTAATCTCCATTTAATTGTTCTTTGGCTGTTAGATTGAGTCTCATTTTCTGGCTAGCAGTTGATTAATGGTCACCCTTATTTGTAGCTACATGAGCCTTACTGACATTACAGCATGCTTTGTCAAACCAGCAAGGGAAAGAATAAATAGCACCTGATATAAAGAGGTTATAAATATCTTTTAACCTAGTCACAGAAGCGGCACTTTTTAAATATCCCATTGTTCAGAAGTGAATCACTAGGAATACCAGGAGGTGGGGATCTCGAGGCCATCTTAGAATCTGCTTGCCACAGAATATTGATTGTAAAAGAATATCCCTGCAGTTAAAAAAAAAAAGAGAGAGAGAGAAAAGAAAAGAAAAGAAAAGAAGAAAAAAAAAAGCAACACTTTATTTTCAATATATTTGTCTGGGGTACCTGGATAGCTCAGCCATTAAGTGGTACCAGTGTCCTGGTAAAAACAGCTGCATCAGGCTTCCTGCTCAGCAGGGGTCTGCTTCTCTCTGTCTCTCTCCCTTTGTCCCTCCCCAATGTTCATTCTCTATCTCAAATAAATAAATAAAACCTTAAAAAAAGATATGTGTGGGGGCGCCTGGGTGGCTCAGTGGGTTAGGCCGCTGCCTTCAGCTCAGGTCATGATCTCAGGGTCCTGGGATCGAGTCCCACATCGGGCTCTCTGCTCAGCAGGGAGCCTGCTTCCTCCTCTCTCTCTCTCTGCCTGCCTCTCTGCCTACTTGTGATCTCTCTCTGTCAAATAAATAAATAAAATCTTAAAAAAAAAAAAAAGATATGTGTGTCTGCCTGTATGTATACATATATGGCTAAATGACCATGTTCAATTTTTATTTGTTTTAATATTTGGAAACTATAAAGAAAATCAAGTTGCAGGATTAGTTTCTCATAAGCTATTAAAGGTGTTTTTTGGTTTTTTCTCTGTGTGAGTGTGTGTTTTTTGTTTGTTTTTTAACTATCTAAAGTCTGTTTTTCATAGATGGTGTAATGCTGCATTATAATAAATAGGAATGCATTTTGCAAATGTAGTTGAAGATATAATGAGATCATGCCCACGTTTTTAAAAAGTCAGTTCTCCATGCTCCCAATAGAGACACCATGTAATTAACACAATCGTCTGAACTTTATCACCAGGCCAACTTCTAATCCATTATCGAACTAAGCTACATGAAAGTGATAAAGGAAGTAATAAGTCGAATACAGTAAAAGGAAAACTGTGAAAGTCTTCAAAATAGACCAAAGAGATTACTGAGCATCCTCAGTGGGAGCAAGAAGTTAGTTTCACCACTGCGGTTACCCAGTTTTGCTGGGTTTCTGAGACTTGCCTTATCTTTGAAACACTTACCCTTACCAAACTGATACAGATCTTATGTACCTCTTTGTGTCGTGTTTTATTTATTTTTATTTCTTAAATATTTTATTTAATTATTTGAGAGGGAGAGAGAAAAGGAAAGAGAGAGAGAACATGAGCAGAGGGATGGGTCAAGGGTGGGACAGAGGGAGAGGCAAACCCTGCGGAGGAGGGAGCCCAGTGTGGGGCTTGATACAGGCCCCCCAAGATCACGACCTGAGTAGAAGGCAGATACTTAGAGCCCCCCAGGCACCACTTTATAAGTGTTTTTAAAAACATTTACATTTGAAAAGTGACATACATGGTACTTAAAATATAGTCAGTTATGTGTCAACTGATTATCCATTTCATAATCTTTATATACTCCAAGTTTGTTTTAAGGTGAATAATACAGATTTAAGTCATTGAGAAATGATATTAAAATTTGTATTCAGCTATTGTAAATCACAGTGGAAAAACAATTAAATTTTAGTACAAAAGAATGAAGGGTATCTTTTAGAAATGAAAAGAATTAGACATTTAACTAAAACGTTAAATTATTTTCAAAGCAAAGATCATAACCATAAAATGTAATTAAAAGTTCATTACCTTGTACCCTAATCTATACTTTTCATTTTAAAATATATATTTTATTGTGTAAGATGTATATTGTGCATTTTCCATTTAAAGAATAAATGGGCAATATTTTATTTGAGAGGATAAACAAAGATGATAAGAATTTTTATAAACTATAAACTTGAGGGAATGTATTTATCAAATATTCTTCTCTGTGTGCTATTTACTCTCTTTAAATCTCTGAACTAGCAAATTTTTTATAACATTGGGGCTCAAAACAGTGATGGATTTCAATAAACTAGAATGTTATATATATATTATGTAACCATCCTTTAACTCTTTAAATTGTAAGATGGTATTTTAAACTTATTAAACTTATGATTATGTATATAATTTAGGTATATACTTAGAGGTGATTATCCATATTATATATTAAGTGATGCAAAATATCATGTATTATAAAAAATGAAATTGTAGATGGAATGTACATATAACACTTGTTGGAATAACTTTAACTCCTGCTATTTAACCCTGGGGTAGGAGAAGGAATAACATAGTATTGTGGTAAGAGCATTGCCCTGGAAAAACAAGAAATCCTTTACCTGCATACTGCTGTAAATATACTAATATATTCCCCTACTCTATGTCCTCAATATCTGTAAAATAAAATAGGAATAATGGCCTTTATGAACCATTGTATGTAACAGTCTTAATTCTAGAAATCTTCATAGATGAACAAAAAAACCTTAGGAATTATAGACATCTTTTATTTTCTGCCTTTGTGTTCTGGAAATAGGTTTTAAAAATTCTAATTTTCTGTTTTTTATTTTCCTAACTTAAATGAATAAATCTACTATTTGAGGGCAGCTTTTACAATGAATTTTCTATAAAACACTGAAGAGTAGATTTGAGAGTACAGAGAGTTTTCAGTGAACAAATATGATGATAATGACTGAAGCTACTAATGAGGTTTCAAAGTTGTGGATAATCTTTTAACAGAGTTTAACATTGATTTTCACATACTATATAAGATACACTCTAGGATGTGTGTAGTATATAAGTATATATACTTATATAGTATATAGCCACTGGGTGGCTCAGTCAGGTAAGTGTTGGCCTTCCACTCAGGTCATGATCTCAAGCTTGGGATCAAGTCCCACGTCTGGCTTCCTGTTCAGTGAGGAGTTTGCTTCTGTCTCTCCCCATGACCCTCCCCTCTGCTCCTGCTCTCTCTATCTCACTATCTCTCAAATAAATAAATAAAATCTTTAAAAATAAATAAATAAAATATACTCTGGTAGATGCCTGGGTGGCTCAGTCAGTTAAGGATCTAACCAGTTCAGGTCATGACCTCGAGGTACTGGATTGAGCCTGATGTCAGTGTCAGGCTCCCTGCTCAGTGAAGAGTTTGTTTCCCTCTCCCTCTGCTCCTCCCTCCACTTATGCTCCTCTCTCCCTCTCTCTCAAATAAATAAATAGATAAATAAATATCTTCTAATAGTACACTCAGATAAATTGGTTTTTAATCTTTGTAAATACTGAGATGACAATCAGCCCTACTAAGCTTTCTATACTTTTTGAGATGTAAATCTTAAAATTGTCATTTCTTGCCTCAAAGCAATTCTAAGCATATATCTAAATATCAGTGAAAGGGTGCCTGGGTGGCTCAGTGGGTTAAGCCTCTGCCTTTTGCTCAGGTCATGATCTCAGGGTCTTGGGATCGAGCCCCGCATCAGGCTCTCTGCAGCAGGAAGCCTGCTTCCCCACTCTCTCTCTTCATGCCTCACTGCCTATTTGTGATCTCTGCCTGTCAAATAAATAAATAAAATCTTTAAAAAAAATCAATGAAATACGAAAATATTCTGGGAAAGCTTTTTATGTTGTTGTTATTTAGAAGAGAAATCATGAGTAATCTCCCTCATCACTAATTAAGGAAAAAAGGGTAGAAGAATCTCTGTCCCCAAAATTATTTCATCTCATTTTGGTTGCCAAAATACAAATAAATATACATCTCATATATACAGTTTTTATCCTCTAATGGGTATATTCTTGTCTGTAATGCCAAAACTATAGACAACTACATTTGAGGTTCTTAATAATAGCATTTATTTCCTGACTGAAATATCCCTTAGAATGAGAAATATGGAATTTATGTGCATAATCTGGTCATTTTCAAATTCATTTGGTGTTTTTATTTAGAAATTCAACTTTCTGGGTTAAATGTTTCTGTAACAAGAAGGAGATCTTGAAAATGTAAACTGTCGGAGCACCTGGTGGCTCAGTGGGTTAAGCCTCTGCCTTCAGCTCAGGTCATGATCTTAGGGTCCTAGGATCGAGCCCCACATGAGGGCCCATTACACCCCCCCCACTCTGCTCAGCAGGGAGTCTGCTTTCCTCTCTCTCTCTCTGCTGCCTCTCTGCCTACTTGTGATCTCTGTCTGTCAAATGAATAAATAAAACCTTAAAAAAAAAAAGGAAATGTAAACTGTCAGTCTAATAGTTTTAAAAGTGAAGTTATGTTCAATATATCTATTTCCTAGTAAATCATTGTAAAGAAGCTCATGAAATATGTTGCATGTATCCTACAAATAGAATTCTGATCAAAAGATGTGTGATACTGACAATATAGTCCTCTCCCATCACTAAATAAATTTTCTTTTTTTTTTTTTTTTTTGCAATGAGGAGTCTCATAACGTTTTGTTTAGAAGAACAACTGAATTATCCCAATGAAGAAATTGCAATATGAGTCCAACTGCTCTTTGAACCACAGGATTCTTCATATTGGATTACACACTCCTACTAAATGCTTTTTCCACTCTTCTGCATTTTTGCCTTATAATTTGATGAATTTAAATTAGTTTATCCCTTTTATCTTGGTTGATTTTCAAAACTCAAAGAGAAGAAAAACAAATGTTTTGACTAATTTGGAAAAGCAAAGAGAATATTTACTTTAATGGAAACTATGGGATATTTGGAAAGCTCCTTTTACATAACAATATCATTAGTATTCAATTCTACAAATAGAAATCTATTCTAGTGTTAGTTCCAACTGACACCAAAAAAGTTATGCATTTATATTAATTACATACCTGAAACAAATAACAAATATTTAAATAAACCAGAAAATATACATGACTGATACAGATAATAGAGGTTTATGATAATGCAGCACAACAAAATCTTTTTCGTATGACAAAGCCAGTGAAAATTCAAAAGAATCTTTTTGTATTATAAATGTGAAAACCAAATCTGGTGCTGGTCTTCAAACCTAAGCATCATTATATCTGTATAAACTTGCGTGGTCATATAATGCTGTTCTTAACCGACAGCCATTTAGCTTTTTACAGCTTTAAGTGGGAAAATGGCTGCATTCCAAATTCCATTTATAATTAAGTTGTTTGCACTACTACATATAATTTTACACAGAAATCTTGGGCTATTCACAAAAGGATATGAACACATATTCTTTAAAATCACCACTTGTTACATAGTGTTTATGGGTCAGTTTAATCAAAATAAAGAATCTCAACTTTAATTAGACACTCTAATTTCTTGTGCTGACAAGACCTCAGAAAATGACTCTCATTGGGGAAACAGATTTATCATCCTGCTGGTACCCTCATTAATGAGTTAAGTTAATTTTTAAGCAAAGTCATCTTGTTGGTATGGCAACAGAGTTTTTAAGTTTTTTCTTTTTTTGAACTGACCTCTCGTTGTTTTAAAAGCCATATACCAGCCAAGCCACAAGAACAGAGCTGGTGCTCATGTTAGCAAACTCCACCTTCAAGTCATCCGAGACTTGTTACCAGAGATGAATTGAAAAAGTCTCCAGGTAATTCTAGTCCCCAGTTGTTTTTTTTTTTTAAGATTTTTATTTATTTATTTGACAGAGATCACAGGTAGACAGAGAGGCAGGCAGAGAGAAAGGAGGAAGCAGGCTCCCTGCTGAGCAGAGAGCCTGATGTGGGACTTGATCCCAGGATCCTGGGATCATGACCTGAGCCGAAGGCAGAAGTTTTAACCCACTGAGCCACCCAGGTGCCCCTAGTCCCCAGTTTTCACAGCAGCTTCAGGCTTTGATTCTGTTATGGAAGCTACAGACTTCAGGGAGGAAAAAAACCATTCACATCATTCATTCTTTTCAAAGTTCTGAAACAGAACTGGGAAACATAGCACAAGGTTTGTTTTTGAGTTTACCATTGATTAAGGTTTAATTTCTCACTTAATGAAAGTAAAATATTTTTGTAACTCAAGATCATAAAACATTTTAAAATCAATTTCTCTAGGGCACCTGGGTGGTTCAGTTGGTTGCTCATCTGCTTTTGGCTCAGGTCATGATTTCCAGCTCCTGGGACAGAGCCCCATGTTGGTATGGCTTCTTCCTCAGAAGGAAGTCTACTTATCCCCCTCGCTCCCCCTCTGCCCCTCAACCCCCAACTCATGGGAAATTTCAATCTTCCTCTATGTATCTCAAATAAATAAATAAAATCCTTAAACAAACAAACAAAAAAGATTTGAGATTAACCAGTGAACGAAACTTCATGTTTCTATTAAATCAGACCCATCCTTCACATGGAGCTGCTACAGAAGTAAACCCAACCTGCCCATTATCACTATAGGAAAACATTTTCACTTAAGACTGTTGCAAATAGGGGCACCTGGGTGGCTCAGTGGGTTAAAGCCTCTGCCTTCAGCTCAGGTCATGATCCCAGAGTCCTGGGATTGAGCCCCACATCGGGCTCTCTGCTCAGTGGGGAGCCTGCTTCCCTTCCTCTCTCTCTGCCTACTTGTGATCTCTGTCAGATAAATAAAAAATATCTTAAAAAAAAAAAGACTGTTTCTAATAAAGACTATACCAAATAATCCGCCTTCATTGATTCCCCTAATGCTTTTCCAAAGGTTCAGTCTTTACATATACCTGCCCTTAAACCTTTTTGTCAGATATATACTCTAGTTATAGTTTTTCAAATGTCATTGAAGTCTATTTAGTCTTCATTAAAAGTATTTTCCACATATAACCCTTTCTTTTACCTTTCCAAATTATCTTAGTTAATTGTCCAAAGCCTCACATTTTAATGGTTATCTTGAGATGCTCAATATATTGGTAAGAATGCTTCATGATTTCTACATGCTACCATAATGTACTGAATAGAATACTAAACAAAAAATGGCTGTGTTCTTGCTGTTCTTGTTGCTGTTTGTTGTTTATTTTATTTTATTTTATTTTAACTTTTTCGGTGTTCCAAGTTTTATTTTTTATACACCACAACACAGTGCTCCATGCAATACATGCTCTCCTTAATATCCACCACCAGGCTTACCATCCCCCCCACATCCCGTCCCTTCCAAAACCCTCAGTTTGTTTCTCAGAGTTCACAGTCTCTCATGGTTCATCTCTCCCTCCAATTTCCCTTAATTCACTTTTCCTTTCCTACTCCTAATGTTCTCCATGTTACTCCTTGTGCTCCACAAGTAAGTGAAACCATATTATAATTGACTTTCTCTGCTTGACTTATTTCACTTAGCTTAATCACTTCCATCCAGTCCCATCTATGTGATAAAAAGTTGAGTATTCATCCTTTCTGAGGAGGTGTAATATTCCATTAGATATATGGACCATATTTTCTTGATCCATTCATCTGTTGAAGGACATCTTGGCTCTTTCCACAGTTTGGCAACTGTGGACATTGCTGCTATGAACTTGTATCTTTGGGGCAAATACCCAGTAGTGCAATTGCGGGGTCATAGGGTAGCTCTATTTTTAGTTTCTTAAGGAATCTATGTCCACACTGTTTTCCAAAGTAGCTGCACCAACTTGCATTCCTACCAACAGTGTGAGAGGATTTGCCTTTCTCCACATCCTCTCCAACACTTGTTGCTTCCTATCTTGTTAGTTTGGGCCATTCTAACTGGTGTAAGGTGGTATCTCAATGTGGTTTTGATTTGAATCTCCCTGATGGCTAATGATGATTAACATTTTTTTCATGTGCCTGTTAGCCATTTTATATGTCTTCTTTGGAGAAGTGTCTGTTCATGTCTTCTACCCATTTTTTGATGATTATCTGTTTTGTGTGTTGAGTTTTAGGAGTTCTTTATAATCTTGGACATAAGCCCTTTGTCTCTAGTGTTATTTGTGAATATCTTCTCCCATTCCGTGGGTTGCCTCTTTGTTTTCTTGACTGTTTCCTTTGCTGTACAGATTTTCATCTTGATGAAGCCCCAAAAGTTCATTTTTGCTTTTGTTTCCTTTGCCTTTGGAGACATATCTTGAAAGAGGTTGTGGTGGACAATGTCAAAAAAGTTACTGCCTATGTTCTCCTCCAGGATTTTGATAGATTCCCTGCCTCATGTTGAAATAGCTCTGTTCTTAATTAAGAAAGCCACATTAAAAAAAAAAAAAAGCTTGATAAAGCCATCTGCTTGAAGTCATTGATATGAATCAGAAAAAAGACCAAAAAAAAAAAAATTGTCATTAGCATCATAGACCAGTTGAAACAGTGTTGGAGACTAGTAGTTACTTTAAGAAAGATATAAACTATAAAACAAGGTTATTTTATAATTATGCTAGATTATTGTATTTTGTAATTAAAATTTAAAATATGACTTCTTATCAGAAAAGGAACAGTTACCTTTTATGAATAACTTTTGATATGTGATGGAAGAGATCTGAAAGTAATTATGTAAATCTTTACGGAACAAGAAAATGAACTAAAATCAGTTTTTCATGGCTGCCAGGCCATGTTGCAGGCATACAATTTTGTTATCCTAAAATATTTACTTTGTATCTTAAAGTTTTGAAAGTAAGTGTATCAATGTCCCTCTGCAATTCAAGACAGAAAAGATGCCACATATGGACGTATCCAATAGAAATGAGAATGCATATTTGATTTGATTGGTTTGTTTTCATATAAATAATTTAGTTTGTCATTATTTTCCTAATATTAAGTGGTGAATAATAATATTTAACTATAAACACTTCCTCCTGACAGATTTTTTTTTTTTAATTCAGCTAGCTTAGTTATTCCTCAGGGTCTTTTTTTTTTTTTTTCTTAAGATTTTATTTATTTGACAGAGATAGCTCTCACAAGTAGGCAGATAGGCAGGCAGAGAGAGAGAGAGAAAGAGAGAGAGGAGGAAGCAGGCTCCCTGCCTAGCAGAGAGCCCGATTCAGGACTCGATCCCAGGACCCTGAGATCATGACCTGAGCTGAAGGCAGAGGCTTAACCCACTGAGCCACCCAGGCACCCCTCAGTGTCATTTTTTAAAATTCTTTTTTTTTTTTTTTAAGGAACAGCAAATATTTATTGAATTCCTTATTACACTGGTATAGGAGTGCTAACAACACTGACTCCAACTTTGGTTCTCCATCTTGTTCATACCTGTGCAACAACCTCCCTTGAGGTTACATAATCCAGATCCCTTGAAAGTTAATGCATACTCTGAATAAGAAAGACTTCTTATTCTTCCTAAAGTGACACACAGAAGGTGCCCTTTTAGATAGCTAGTAGAAATAACTGGTGCTCAGATGATGCCCCTTTAGATAACACGTAGAGATTCTCTGGTGCACAGAAGGAGCCACATTAAATAACTACTGTTTGACTTGATCATAATGCCCCTCACTCAATAAAAGCTGTGGATTAAGGTTCAGAATGTGTGGAGAAAAGCTGACTAGTGCTTAAATGATTTGTCTGCCATATCCTCCTGTTGGTAAGTTACCTTAGAAAAAGTACCTGTAAATATAGAGTGGCCTGCATTGTTTTTCAGTCTAGAAGGGGCTTCTTCATCTGGAGGATAATTTACAGGTTTTCCTCCACCTTCTTTTTTATTTTTTAAAGAAAAACTTTTTTTTCATGTTTTGCATGCATTTTTAATTTTTTTAATATATATTCAAGCTCAAGTTAGTTATCATATAGTGTAGTATTAGATTCAGGGGTAGAATTTAGTAATTCATCATTTACATGCAACACCCAGTGCTTATCCCAAAAGTGCCCTCCTTAATACCCATCACCCATTTAGCCCATCCCCGATGCACCTCCCCTCTAGCAACCCTGCTTTTTGTCTATAGTTGAGAGTCTTCTATGGTTTGGTTTCCTCTGTATTTTTATCTTATTTTATTTTTCCTTCCTTCCCCTAAGTTCATCTGTTTTGTTTCTCAGATTCCACATGAATGAAATCATTTGGTATTTGCCTTTCTCTGACTGACTTATTTCACTTAGCATAATACACTCTAGTTCCTCCCACATTGTTGCAAAAGGCAAGATTTCAACTGTTTTGATGACTGAGTAATATTCCATTGTGTATATATACCACATATTTATGCATTCATCATTTGAAGGACATTTGTGTTCTTTCCATAATTTGGCTATTGTTGATAATGCTGCTATAAACATTAGAGTTCAGGGATCCCTTTCAATCAGTATTTTTGTATTCTTTCAGTAAATACCTTGTAGTGCAATTGCTGGGTCATAGTTTATTTCTATTTTTAACTTTTCGAGGGAACTGCATATTGTTTTCCAGAATGTCTGCACCAGGTTGCATTCCCACCAGCAGTGCAAGAGGGTGCCCCTTTCTCCACATCCCTGCCAGCATATTTTGTTTCCTGAGTTGTTAATTTTAGCCATTCTGACTGGTGTGAAGTGATAAATCATTGTGGTTTTGATTTTTATTTCCCTCATAAGGAGTGGTGTTGAGCATCTTTCATTTGTCTGCTAGTGATTTGTACGTCTTCCTTGGAGAAATGACTGTTCATGTCTTCTGCCCATTTCTTAACTACATTATTTATTTCTGGCGTGTTGATTTTGAGGAGCTTTTTTAAAAATAGATTTTGGATTTGCAATTTCCATTTGCAAATATCTTCTCCCATTCTGTACGTTGCCTTTTGGTTTTGTTGATGTTTCCTTTGCTGTGAAGAAGATTTTTATCTTGATGGGGTCCCAGTAGTTCAGTTTTGCTTTTACCTTGCCTTGGGGACATGTCTAGTAAGCAACTGCTATGGCTAACATCAAAAAGTTTTCTGCCTGTTTTCTCTCCTAGTATTTTGATCACTTTCTGTCTTACAATTAAGTCTTTCACCAGTTTTGAATTTATTTTTGTATATGGTGTAAGAAAGTGGTCCAGTTTCATTCTTCTGTGTGTTGCTGTGCAGAAGATTTTTACTCTGATATATTCTCAGTAGTTCATTTTTGCTTTTAATTCATTGCCCTAGGGGACTTGTTTGGAAAAATATCAGGAGAACTACCTAGAAAGAAATTTTATGGCTGATGTCAAAGATGTTACTGTGTTCTCTTCTAGGATTTTATAGTTTCAGCTCTCACATTTAGGTCTTTTTTTTTTTTAAGATTTTATTTATTTGCCAGAGAGAGAGAGAGAGAGTACACACAAGCAGGCAGAGAGGCAGGCAGAGGCAGCGAGAGAAGCAGGCACCCTGCCGAGCAAGGAGCCCGATGCGGGACTCGATCCCGGGTCCCCGGTATCATGACCTGAGCTGAAGGCAGCAGCGTAACCAACTGAGCCACCCAGGCATCCTTCATTTAGGTCTTTTAACTACCTCAAGTTTATTTTTGTATATGGTGTGAAAAAATGGTCCAGTTTCATTGTTCTGCATGTAGCTTTCCAGTTTTCCCAACACCATTTGTTAGACACTTGTCTTTTCTCCATTGGATATTCTTTCCTGCTTCATAAAATTAACTGACCATATTATTGTGGTTTTATTTCTCAGTTTCTATTTTGTCCTGTTGATTTATGTGTTTATTTTTGTCCCAGTACCATACTGTTTTTACTACTACAGATTTGTAATGTAACTTGAAATCTGAAACTGTGATACCTCCAGACTGCTTTGGCTATTTGGGTCTTCTGTGGTTCCATACGAATTTTTGGATTTGTTTCTTTTAGATTGATTGTTTGAAAAATTCTCTTGGTATTTTGATAGGGATTACATTAAATGTGTAGATTGCTTTGGGAGTATAGTCATTTTGACAATATTTGTTCTTCCAATCTATAAGCAAAGAATGTCTTCCCATTTTTTGTGTGTCTTCTTCAATTTCTTTCATCAGTGTTTTATAGTTACAGTACTCTTCATATATAGGACTTTCATTTCTCTGGTTAAGTTTATTCCTAGATTCTTTATTATTTTTGGTGCAATTGTAAATGGAAATGTTTTTCTTAATTTATCTTTCTGCAGCATCATTATTAGTGTATATAGAAATAGATTTCTATACATGATTTTTTTTTATATCCTATGAATTTATTGACTTCATGTTGCAGTTCTAGTAGTTTTTTGGTGGTGTCTCTCAATTTTTCTTTATATAGTATCATTTCATCTGCAAACAGAAAGTTTTAATTTTTCATTCCCATTTGGGATGCCTTTTCCTTCTTTTTTTTTTTGGTGTATAGCTGGGACTTCCTGTACTATACTGAAATGAAGTGGTGAGAGTGCATCTTTTTGTCTTCTCCCTGATTTTAAAGGGAAAGCTCTAGTTTTCCCCCATTTAGTATGGGGTTTTCATATAAGGTTTTTATTACGTTGAGTTTTTTCCCTCTAAACCTACTATGTTGAGGGATTTTATCATGAATGAGTATTGTATTATGTCAAATGTTTTCTTCTGTGTCTACTGGAAAGATTATATGGTTTTTAAATCTTCTTTTATTGAGCCAATGTATCATATTGGTTAATTTTCAAATATTGAATCACTCTTGCATCTTGGGAATAAATCCCATTTGATCTTGGTGAATGATTTTTTAATGTACTGTTGAAGTATTGTGTTGAAGATTTTTGCATCTATGTTCATCAGAGACATTGACCTGTAGTTTTCTTTTTTGTTGGTGTCTTTATGTGGTTTTGGTATCAGGATAATGTTGGCCTCCTAGAATTAATTTGGAAGTTTTCCTTCCTCTTCTATTTTTTGCAACAGTTTAAGAAGAAAAGGTATCAACTCTTCTTTAAATGTTTGGTAGAATTCCCCTTTGATGCCAACTGGTCCTGGACTTTTGTCTGTTGGGAGTTTTTTTGATTAGTGATTCAGTGAATTTGCTGGTAATTGATCTGTTCAAATTTCCTTTCTTCCTGCTTAATTTTGGTAGGTTATATATTCCTAGGAATCTGTCCATTTCTTCTAAGCTGTCTTATGTGTTGATGTATAATTTTTTCATAATATTCTCTTACATATGTTTGTACTTCTATGGTGTTGGTTGTTAGTTCTACACACTCATTTGTGATTTCATTTCAGGCCTTTCCCTTTTTTTCTTGATAAGTCTATCTTACAAGTTTTTCAATTCTGTGATTTTTTTTCCCCAAAAAACCAGTTCCCAGTTTTATTGATTTCACCGCCTCCCCCATTTCTATATCACTTATTTCTGCTCTAATCCTTATTATTTCCTTATTTCTGCTGGTTTTGCATTTTATTTGTTGTTCTTTTTCTAGCTGCTTTAGGCATAAGGTTAGGTTGTTTGAGATTCCCCTTGTTTCTTTTCTTTTTTTTTTTTAAAGATTTTATTTATTTATTTGTCAGAGAAAGTGAGCACAGGCAGACAGAGAGGCAGGCAGAGGCAGAGGGAGAAGCAGGTTCCCCGCTGAGCAGGGAGCCCGATGTGGGACTCGATCCCAGGACGCTGGGATCATGACCTGAGCCGAAGGCAGCTGCATAACCAACTGAGCCACCCAGGCGTCCCAAATTCCCCTTGTTTCTTGAAATAAGCCTGGGTTGCTATAAACTTCCCTCTTAGAAAAGCATTTGCTGCATTCCAAAGATTTTGGGTCACTGTGTTTACACTTAAATTAGTTTCCACATAATTTTTTATTTCCTTGATTTCTTGATTGACTCATTCACCATTTAGATGTATGTTATTTAACTTCCATGTATTTGTGCTCTTTCCAGATTTTTCTTGTGTTTTATTTCTAGTTTCATAGTGTTGTAGTCAGAGGATGCATGGTATGATTTCAGTCTTTTCAAATTTGTTAAGACTTGTTTTGTGGCCTATTATGTCATCTATTCTGGAGAATGTTCCATATGCACTTGAAAAGAATGTGTATTCTGCTCTGTTAGGGTTGAATGTTCTGAATATGTATGCTAAATACATCTGGACCAGTGTGTCCAGACACACTTTGTTTCTTTGTTCCTTTGTTGATTTTCTGTTTGGATGATCTGCCTGTTGGTGTAAATGGAGTGTTTAAAGTCCCCTATTATTATTTTATAAGTATTTATTAGTTCCTTTATGCTTGCTATTAACTATTTTATGTATCTGGGTGCTCCCATATTGAGCCCATATGTGTTTATAATTGTTATATCTTCTTGTTGGACCATCCTTTTATTATTATATATTGTGCCTCTTTGTTTCCTAATACAGCCTTTTGTTTTAAAGTCTATTTTGTCCAATATAAGTATTGCCATGCCAAGTTTCTTAAATACCTGTTCACATGATAAATGCTTCTCCATCCCCTTGCTTTCAATCTGCAGTTGTGTTTAGCTCTAAATTGAGTCCCTTGTAGGCAGTGTCTACTGTGTCATCCTATGTCATTTGATTGGAGCATTTAGTCCATTTTCATTTTAAGTAATTATTGATAGATGTGTATTTATTTTTTATATTTTTTATTTATATATATATTATTTAAATATATTTATATATGTAATATATATTATATATTTTTATTTATATACTTTTTTATATTTTTATATTTGTATTATTCTTTTTTTAAGTAATTTTTGATAGATGTGTATTTATTTGTTTTGTGGTTGTTTCTATAGTTTTTCTCTGATTCTTTCATCTCTTTTTCTTTCACAGCTTGTAGGTTTTCTTTAGTGATATATTTGAATCCTTTCCTCTTTTATTCTTTGCTTATCTATCTATCTACCAAATATTATCTATTTGGTATTTTATCTGTGGTTACCATTAGGCTTGTCTGTATCATCTTCTGCATACAGAAGTCCAAATTAAGTTGATGGTCACTTAAGTTTGTACCTATTCTTTTTTTTATATAATTTTTTTTAATAAACATATAATATATTTTTATCCCCAGGGGTGCAGGTCTGTGAATCGCCAGGTTTACACACTTCTCAGCACTCACCATAGCACATACCCTCCCCAATGTCCATAACCCCACTCCCCCCAGCAACCCTCAGTTTGTTTTGTGAGATTAAGAGTCACTTATGGTTTGTCTCCCTCCCAATCCCATCTTGTTTTATTTATTCTTCTCCTACCCCCTTAACCCCCCATGTTGCATCTCCACTTCCTCATATCAGGGAGATCATGATAGTTGTCTTTCTCTGCTTGACTTATTTTGCTAAGCATAATACCCTCTAGTTCAATCCACGTTGTCGCAAATGGCAAGATTTCATTTCTTTTGATGGCTGCATAATATTCCATTGTGTAAATATATGATATCTTCTTTATCCATTCATCTATTGATGGACATCTAGGTTCTTTCCATAGTTTGGCTATTGTAAACATTGCTGCTATAAACATTCGGGTGCACATGCCCCTTCGGATCACTATGTTTGTATCCTTAGGGTAAATACCCAGTAGTACTATTGCTGGGTCAAGGGTAGTTCTATTTTAAACATTTTGAGGAACCTCCATGCTGTTGTCCAGAGTGGTTGCACCAGCTTGCATTCCCACCAACAGTGTAGGAGGGTTCCCCTTTTTCCGCATCCTCGCCAGCATCTGTCATTTCCTGACTTGTTAATTTTAGCCATTCTGACTGGTGTGAGGTGATATCTCATTATGGTTTTGATTTGTATTTCCCTGATGCCGATTGATATGGAGCACATTTTCATGTGTCTGTTGGCCATCTGGATGTCTTCTTTGCAGAAATGTCTGTTCATGTCTTCTGCCTATTTCTTAATTGGATTATTTGTTCTTTGGGTTTTGAGTTTGCTAAGTTCTTTATAGATTTTGGACACTAGTCCTTTATCTGATATGTCGTTTGCAAATATCTTCTCCCATTCTGTCAGTTGTCTTTGGTTTTGTTAGTTGTTTCCTTTGCTGTGCAAAAGCTTTTGATCTTGATAAAATCCCAATAGTTTATTTTTGCCCTTGCTTCCCTTGCATTTGGCAATGTTCCTAGAAAGATGTTGCTGCAGCTGAGGTCGAAGAGGTTGCTGTCTGTGTTTTCCTCAAGGATTTTGATGGATTCCTTTCTCACATTGAGGTTCTTCTTCCATTTTGAGTCTATTTTCATGCGTGGTGTAAAGAAATGGTCCAATGTCACATTTTTGCATGTGGCTGTCCAATTTTCCCAACACCATTTATTGAAGAGGCTGTCTTTTTTCCATTGGACATTCTTTCCTGCTTTGTCAAAGATTAGTTGACCATAGAGTTGAGGGTCTATTTTTGGGCTCTCTATTCTGTTCCATTGATCTATGGGTCTGTTTTTGTGCCAGTACCATGCTGTCTTGATGATGACAGCTTTGTAATAGAGCTTGAAGTCCGGAATTGTGATGCCACCAACGTTGGCTTTCTTTTTCAATATCCCTTTGGCTATTCGAGGTCTTTTCTGGTTCCATATACATTTTAGGATTATTTGTTCCATTTATTTGAAAAATATGGATGGTACTTTGATAGGAATTGCATTAAATGTGTAGATTGCTTTAGGTAGCATAGACATTTCACAATATTTATTCTTCCAATCCAGGAGCATGGAACATTTTTTCATTTCTTTGTGACTTCCTCAGTTTCTTTCATGAGTACTTTATAGTTTTCTGAGTATAGATTCTTTGCCTCTTTGGCTAGGTTTATTCCTAGGTATCTTGTGGTTTGGGGTGCAACTGAAAATGGGATTGACTCCTTAATTTCTCTTTCTTCTGTCTTGTTATTGGTGTAGAGAAATGCAAGTGATTTCTGTGCATTGATTTTATATCTTAACACTGAATTCCTGTAGAAGTTCTAGCAGTTTTGGAGTGGAGTCTTTTGGATTTTCCACATATAATACCATATATCTGCGAAGAGTGATAATTTGACTTCTTCTTTGCCGATTTGATGCCTTTAATTTCCTTTTGTTGTCTGATTGCTGAGGCTAGGACTTCTAGTACTATGTTGAATAGCAGTGGTTATAATGGATATCCCTGCCGTGTCCCTGACTTTAGCGGAAAAGCTTTCAGTTTTTCTCCATTGAGAATGATATTTGTGGTGGGTTTTTCATAGATGGCTTTGATGATATTGAGGTATGTGCCCTCTATCCCTACACTTTGAAGAGTCTTGATCAGGAAGGGATGCTGTACTTTGTCAAAAGCCTTTTCAGCATGTATTGAGACAATTATATGGTTCTTGTTCTTTCTTTTATTAATATGTTGTATCACATTGATTAATTTGCGGCTGTTGAACCAACCTTGCAGCCCTGGAATAAATCCCACTTGGTCGTGGTGAATGATCCTTTTAATGTACTGTTGAATCCTATTGGCTAGTATTTTGGTGAGAATTTTTGCATCTGTGTTCATCAAGGATATTGGTCTGTAGTTCTTTTTTTTGATGGGATCCTTGTCTGGTTTTGGGATCAAGGTGATGCTGGCCTCATAAAATGAGTTTGGAAGTTTTCCTTCCATTTCTATTTTTTGGAACAGTTTCAGGAGAATAGGAATTAGTTCTTCTTTAAATGTTTGGTAGAATACCCCCGGGAAGCCATCTGGCCTTGGGCTTTTGTTTGTTTGGAGATTTTTGATGACTGTTTCAATCTCCTTGCTGGTTATGGGTCTGTTCAGGCCTCTATTTCTTCCTGGTTCAGTTGTGGTAGTTTATATGTCTCTAGGAATGCATCCATTTCTTTCAGATTGTCAAATTTGTTGGTGTAGAGTTGCTCATAGTATGTTCTTATAATTGTTTGTATTTCTTTGATGTTAGTTGTGATCTCTCCTCTTTCATTCATGATTTTATTTATTTGGGTCCTTTCTCTTTTCTTTTTGATAAGTCAGGCCAGGGGTTTATCAATCTCATTAATTCTTTCATAAAAACTGCTCCTAGTTTCATTGATTTGTTGTATTGTATTTTTGGTATTTATTTCATTGATTTCTGCTCTGATCTTTATAATTTCTCTTCTCCTGCTGGGATTAGGCTTTCTTTGTTTTTCTTTCTCCAGCTCCTTTACGTGTAGGGTTAGGTTGTGTACCTGAGACCTTTCTTGTTTCTTGAGAAAGGCTTGTACCGCTATATATTTTCCTCTCAGGACTGCCTTTGTTGTGTCCCACAGATTTTGAACCATTGTGTTTTCATTATCATTTTTTGCATGAATTTTTTCAATTCTTCTTTAATTTTCTGGTTGACCCATTCATTCTTTAGAAGGATGCTGCTTAGTCTCCATGTATTTGGGTTCTTTCCAAACTTCCTCTTGTGGTTGAGTTTTAGCTTCAGAGCATTGTGGTCTGAAAATATGCAGGGACTGATCCCAATCTTTTGATACCGGTTGAGTCCCAATTTAGGACCGAGGATGTGATCTATTCTGGAGAATGTTCCATGTGCACTAGACACGAATGTGTATTCTGTTGCTTTGGGATCAAATGTTTTGAATATATCTGTGATGTCCATCTGGTCCAGTGTGTCGTTTAAGGCCTTTATTTCCTTGTTGATCTTTTGCTTGGATGATCTGTCCATTTCAGTGAGCAGTGAGGGGAGTGTTAAAGTCCCCTACTATTATTGTATTATTGTTGATGTGTTTCTTTGATTTTGTTATTAATTGGTTTATATAGTTGGCTGCTCCCACGTTGGGGGCATAGACATTTAAAATTGTTAGATCTTCTTGTTGGACAGACCTTTGAGTATGATATAGTGTCCTTCCTCATCTCTTACTATTGTCTTTGGCTTAAAATTTAATTGTTCTGATATAAGGGTTGCCACTCCTGCTTTCTTCTGATGTGCATTAGCATAGCAAATTCTTTTCCACCCCCTCACTTTAAATCTGGAGGTGTCTTCAAGTTTAATATGAGTTTCTTGTAGGCAACATATAGATGGTTTGTTTTTTTTTTATCCATTCTGATACCCTGTGTCTTTTGATTGGGGCATTGAACCCATTAACATTCAGGGTAACTATTGAGAGATATGAATTTAGTGCCATTGTATTGCCTGTAAGGTGACTTTTACTGTACATTGTCTCTGTTCCTTTCTGATCAACTACTTTTAGGCTCTCTCTTTGCTTAGAGGACCCCTTTCAATATTTTCTGTAGAGCTGGTTTGGTGTTTACAAATTGTTTCAGTTTTTGTTTGTCCTGGAAGCTTTTAATCTCTCCTTCTATTTTCAATGATAGCCTAGCTGGATATAGTATTCTTGGCTGTATGTTTTTCTTGTTCAGTGCTCTGAATATATCATGCCAGCTCTTTCTGGCCTGCCAGGTCTCTGTGGATAAGTCAGCTGCCAATCTAATATTTTTACCATTGTATGTTACAGACTTCTTTTCCCGGGCTGCTTTCAGGATTTTCTCTTTGTTACTAAGACTTGTAAATTTTACTATTAGATGACAGGGTGTGGACCTATTCTTATTGATTTTGAGGGGGTTTCTCTATACCTCCTGGATTTTGATGCTTGTTCCCTTTGTCATATTGGGGAAATTCTCTCCAATAATTCTCTCCAGTATACCTTTTGCTCCCCTCTCTCTTTCTTCTTCTTCTGGAATCCTAATTATTCTAATGTTGTTTTGTCTTATGGTGTCACTTATCTCTTGAATTCTCCCCTCGTGGTCCCGTGGCTGTTTGTCCCTCTTTTGCTCAGCTTCTTTATTCTCTGTCATTTGGTCTTCTATATCACTAATTCTTTCTTCTGCCTCTTTTATCCAAGCAGTGAGAGCCTCCATTTTTTATTGCACCTCATTAATAGCTTTTTTTATTTCAACTTGGTTAGATTTTAGTTCTTTTTTTTTTTTCTCCAGAAAGGGCTTTTATATCTCCGGAGAGTGTTTCTCTAATATCTTCCATGCCTTTTTCGAGCCCGGCTAGAACCTTGAGAATCGTCATTCTGAACTCTAGATCTGACATATTACCAGTGTCTGTATTGATTAAGTCCCTAGCCTTTGGTACTGCCTCTTGTTCATTTTTTTTTTTTTTTTTTTGTGGTGAATTTTTCCGCCTTGTCATTTTGTCCAGAGAAGAGTATATGAAGGAGCAAGTAAAATACTAAAAGGGTGGCAACAACCCCAGGAAAATATGCTTTAACCAAATCAGAAGAGTTCCCAAATCGTGAGGGGGAAGAAAGGGGTTAAAAAGAGGTCAGAAAGAAAAAAAATTAATATATTAAGAAAATAAATAAATAAAAAACATTATCTAGTATATATATTAGATAAACTAGTTAAAAAAACATTAAAAAAGAAAAGGACAAAAGTTAAAAAAATTAGCAGAAGAAGAGGAAAAAAAGGATTGAAAAAGAAAAAAATTAAATTAACTGCAAGACTAAAGAATCATGGGGAGAAAGCTATGAGTTCTGTTCTTTGCTTTCTCCTCATCTGGAATTCTGCTGCTCTCCTTGGTATTGAAACTGCACTCCTTGGTAGGTGAACTTGGTCCTGGCTGGATTTCTTGTTGATTTTCTGGGGGAGGGAACTGTTGTAGTGATTCTCAAGTGTCCTTGCCCCAGGCGGAATTGCACCACTCTTACCAGGGGCTGGGCTAGTAATCCGCTCAGGTTCACTTTCAGGAGCTTTTGTTCCCTGAGCTCTTTCTGTAGAGTTCCAGAGGACACGAATGAAAATGACTGCCACCCAGTCTCTGGCCAGGAGGAGCCAAGAGCCTGGAGCCCCACTCCTGAGTGCGCCCTAAGAGAGCAGCGCCAAATTATTCCTGTCTCCGTGGCCTCTGGCCGCAATCTGAGCTCACCAAGCCTGTGACCGGTTCAAGGTAACCCCGAGCTGGGAGCTCACTCCTCGGCTCTGTCTCTGTAGCTGGCTTCCTTGTTCTAACACCTATAAGCTCTGCGACAGTTAGACACCCCCAATCCTTCTGTGACCCTGCAGGATCTGAGGCCACACTGACCCCACGTGGGCTTCACCCCAGTTCAGCCTCTGGAGTGATGTCCCTGCCGAACAGACTTATAAAAGTCCTGATTTTGTGCTCTGTTGCTCTGATGTTTGCCGGGAGCCGGCCCCTCCCCCCAAGGTCTATCTTCCCTTCCCCTTGGATTCACTTCTCCGCCAGTCCTACCTTTCAAAAAGTGGTTGATTTTCTGTTTCTAGAATTTCTGTTCTTCTTCTCTTCAATCTGCCATTGGATTTATAGTTGTTTGCAATATTTAGATAAGCTATTTAGCTGATCTCCTGCTATCTGAAGTAGTCTTCTCCTGCTACTTCTCCACCATCTTGACTCCTCCCCCTGTACCCATTCTTTACCACCCCCAATCCATGTATTAGGTATATAGTGTCATATTTTATATTCTTTTATTCTGTGAATCCCTTGACTGGTTTTTACAGATATATTGTCTTCCTTACTCTCCTTTACGGTCTTTTCCACTCAAAGAAGTCCTTTTGAATATTTCTTGTAGGGCTGGTTTAATTATCAGGAACTTTTTAAATTTTTGTTTGTCTGAGAAACTCTTTTTTCCTTTCTATTCTGAATGATAGCCTTGCTGGATAAAGTATTTTTGGTTATAGGTTTTTCCCTTTGAGTGCTTTGAATATGTCATGCCAGTCCCTTTCAGCAGCTAAAGTTTCTGATGAAAAATTTGCTGCTGGCCTTCTAGGGTTATGTTTATATGTAACTGTCTTATTTTCTGTTGCTGCTTTTAGGATTTTTCTTTATCACTACTTTTTGCCATTTTAATCACAGTATGCCTTAGTGTGGAGCTCCTTGGGTTTATTTTTTTGGAGAATCTTTGTGCCTCCTGGATCTAGATATGTTTCATTCTCCAGATTAGGGAAGTTCAGCTTTTATTTCTTCAAACAAACTTTCTACCCATTTTTTTTCTCTTCTTCTAGGATCCCTAAAATGCAAATATTACACTTGATTGAGTCACAGATTTCTCTAAGTGTATTCTCAATTTACTTTATATTCCCTCTCTTTTGTTCAGTGTGATTACTTTCTATTACTCTGTATTCCAGATCATTCTTTCCTCTGCTTCATCTACCCTGCTAATTATTCCCCAATCATATTTTTAATTTCATTTATTGTGTTCATCTCTGGTTCTCTTTTATCTCTTTGCTAAGGCTTTCACTGATGTTTTCTATTCTTTTTTCAAGCACAGTGAATACCCTCACAATCATTACTTGGAATTCTCAATCAGGCATATTACTTATATCCATTTCACTGAAGTCTCTTGCTGTGGTTTGGTCTGTTCTTTCATTTGGAATATATTTCTCTCTCTCCTCATTTTGCCTAAATCTTTGTGTCTCTTTCTCTGTGTTAGAAAAGTCAGTTACATCTCCCACTGTTGAAGGTAATGGTCTTGTGTAGAATAGGTCTTACAATGCCTTGCAGCACAGTATCCCTTGGTCCCAAAGACCTTGTGCTTCAGGGAATGTCTCCTGTTCATGGTGTGTGGGCCCTGTTGTATTTTTGTCTATTTTCCCTTCAGTTCAGTTCAGTTCTGTTGTATTTTTGCCTATTTTTCCTTCAGTTCAGTTGTCTGCTTCCTTTGGCAGGTCTGGGGAGTTTTAACAAGGCATGCACCAGTCTTCTGGCTAATTGAGACATGGAACCACCCCTTACTTGTGAGAACATGCCAGCCTAAGCAGATCTGCAAAGGGCATATAGGCAGGTCCTACAATTTTAACAATGTTTCCTCGTGTTTCCACAGTGCTAGCTGCTGTTATAGCTGCAGTCTGACAAAACTGAGGCTGCACAAAATGTGTTTGTAGGAAGATGTAGTGTTGGCAAAGTTTATATTACTCTTCTGGGGAAGGGGCCCTGCAACACTGAAATTGAGGCATATGGGTGTGACTGGAAAGGGTAGATCCCTGGGAACGGGGTCAGGGTGAGAGAGGGAGTCTTAGTGCAAGCCTCTGAGTAGTGGGTGTAGGTGCAGCACATTGGTTCCCACAGTTGACCCTGTGTTTATGCTGGGGCATGGGGTAGGCAAATGGCAGCTGCAAAATTCTTAGTTTCTGGAGGACCTTTCTGAGATCCCTATTTCATGGGGACACATTCTGTGATAAATGAAATCACTCTCCCTCCTTTCTGCCCCCAGCATTTTTCAAATTGCTGGTTCAATGCTGTATTTACTCAGGCTACTTGTGGTGCTGCCTCATTAAGTTCTGAGATGCAGCTTCCTGATACCCTCAGGACTCCCCTAGATAGGAGCATGCTGATTTTAAGAAGTCCATGCTTTACATCCAGCTGTTTGTAAAAAGTCTGAAATTTGGCCCCTCTAGCTTTCAAAACCAAATATCCTTGGGGTTCATCTTCCCAGTGTAGAATTCCTGGCATGATCATCTTTCTTGCCCTTCACTGCGCTCCCAGATCCCTACTGTTCAATGATGGCCACCACCCCTTTAGGTCTCATATCATATCTCTGCCTTTCCTACTTTCCTCTAATGTGGGCTCTTCTCTATCTTAGGTTGTGGAGTTCATTCTGTCAGTCTTCAGGTCTTTTTCTGGAATATTTAAGTGATGTGACTGTTACCTACTTGTATATGTGGGGCAAAGGTCCTCCTACTCTGCTATCTTCCCCATAGCTTGTATCCATTTTATAAATTATTTTTATCTTTACCTCCCATATCACATTTCTGCACTGACATTCATGTTAGGGTTCAGCCTAGCAAAGAAGGCAAGTTCTAATTAAATTGTATTATTTAAATATACAATGGAGAATTTTATTATTCAGGAATTAGGTATGGCAAGTAAAAATTTTACTGATTGCATACACAGAGATATCTATTAAAAAATAGCCACAAAATCTTCTTGTTATGTAAGTCATAAAGATTAGCTCCATTTTGACCAATCTACTTCAGTTTTCATGATGTGCACCACTGGAAACAGATCAATGGCACACTATGCTAGCTTTTCCCCTTCTCTTTCCCTCAACTTTCTCACCATTGCCTCCCACTGGATAAACTCAAGGGGAAATGAGCTGACACAAAAACTGGGGCTAGCTTGCAGGGTACAACTCTTTCCAAATCCAGAGTATAGAAAGCAAAATTGTAGCCACACTCTGAAGACAGTTCCTGTGCCAGTGCAAAGGGTAACATGAAATGTTTTAATTGAAATAGCTTTTCATAGACTTCATTCTCATTGTATTTGATAAAAAACATATATATATATATATACATATATATATATATAATATTTTTCATGAAAGGACACTATAAATACATGTTTTTAAGAGTGCTTTTCTGGATTTTTATTGCATACAAAGTGATAAGAAATTTAAAGATAACAAAAACAAATAACTAAAAAGATAATAAAAATAAATATTTAAACAAAAATGATTAAAAAGATAACAAAACTAAATAATTAAAATTTAAAAATAAGAAAGCCTAATTTCACATCATCTCTCCAAGTCTTCTGTTGTCTTTAGTAATTTTTTTTTTAAATAGAGACATTTAAATATATTTAAATGAAGATGCCAAGTGTGAAGTTGGTATTTGAGTGTGAGTTTCATAGAGTTGGAACTACAGTTCCCAGCACATGTTTAAAAAACAGTGCGGAAGAGCCATAGAAATATATATGAAGGTAGAGACAAAGAGATGAAAAAGGTTGGAGACCTTCTGAAAGGTTGGAGAAGAGTGTCAAGAAGCCAAATGCAAAACATTATTCACGAAATTGAGAGTGAAAATTGTCTTCCTTATAAAGACTTATTTTTAGGAGAAAAACAACCAAGATCTACCTTTTTTTTTAAATGTGGAATTCTATTTTAATTTATTTTTTATTTATTTTCAGCATAACAGTATTCATTATTTTTCACCACACCCATGCTCCATGCAATCCATGCCCTTTTTAATACCCACCACCTGGTACCCCAACCTCCCACCCCCCCGACATTTCAAAACCCTCAGATTGTTTTTCAGAGTCCATAGTCTCTTATGGTTCACCTCCCCTTCCAATTTCCCGAAACTCTCTTCTCCTCTCTACCTAGCCATGTCCTCCATGCTATTTGTTATGCTCCAAAAATAAGTGAAATCATATGATAATTGACTCTGCTTGACTTATTTCACTCAGCATAATCTCTTCAGTCCCTTACATGTTGCTACAAAAGTTGGGTATTCGTCCTTTCTGATGGAGGCATAATACTCCATAGTGTATATGGACCACATCTTCCTTATCCATTCATTCATTGAAGGGCATCTTGGTTCTTTCCACAGTTTGGCGACCATGGCCATTGCTGCTATAAACATTGGGGTACAGATGGCCCTTCTTTTCACTACATCTGTATCTTTGGGGTAAATACCCAGGAGTGCAATTGCAGGGTCTTAGGGAAGTTCTATTTTTAATTTCTTGAAGGAATCTCCACACTGTTCTCCAAGAAGCTGCACCAATTTGCATTCCCACCAACATTGGAAGAGGGTTCACCTTTCTCCACATCCCCTCCAACACATGTTGTTTCCTGTCTTGCTAATTTTGGCCATTCTAACTGGTGTAAGGTGATATCTCAATGTGGTTTTAATTTGAATCTCCTTGATAGCTAGTGATGATGAACATTTTTTCATGTGTCTGATAGCCATTTGTATGTCTTGATTGGAGAAGTGTCTGTTCATATTTTCTGCCCATTTTTTGATATGATTATCTGTTTTGTGTGTGTTGAGTTTGAGGAGTTCATTATAGATCCTGGATATCAACATTTTGTCTGTACTGTCATTTGCAAATATCTTCTCCCATTCCGTGGGTTGCCTCTTTATTTTCTTGACTGTTTCCTTTGCTGTGCAGAAGCTTTTGATTTTGATGAATTCCCAAAAATTCATCTTCGCTTTTGTTTCCTTTGCCTTTGGAGACATATCTTGAAAGAAGTTGCTGTGGCTGATATCGAAGAGATTACTGCCTATGTTCTCCTCTTGGATTCTGATGGATTCCTGTCTCACATTGATGTCTTTTATCCATCTTGAGTTTATCTTTGTGGTATGTATGGTGTAAGAGAATGGTCGAGTTTCATTCTTCTACATATAGCTGCCCAGTTTTCCCAGCACCATTTATTGAAGAAACCATCTTTTCTCCACTGTATATTTTTTCCTGTTTTGTCGAAGATTATTTGCTCATAGAGTTGAGGGTCCATATCTGGGCTTTCTACTCTGTTCCACTGGTCTATGTGTCTGTTTTTATGCCAGTACCATGCTGTCTTGGTGATCACAGCTTTGTAGTAAAGCTTGAAATCAGGTAACGTGATGCCCCCATTTTATTTTTGTTTTCAACATTTCCTTAGCAATTCGGGGTCTCTTCTGATTCCATACAAATTTTTGGATTATTTGCTCCAGCGCTTTGAAGAATACTGGAGGAACTTTGATCGGAATGGCATTAAAAGTATAGATTGCTCTACACAGTATAGGCATTTACCAACGTTTATTCTTCTGATCCAAGAACATGGAATGGTCTTCCATCTTTTTGTGTCTTCTTCAATTTCTTTCATGAATGTTCTGTAGTTCCTCGAGTACAGATCCTTTACCTCTTTGATTAGGTTTATTTGCAGGTATCTTATGGTTCTTGGTGCTATAGTAAATGGAATCGATAATTTCCCTTTCTGTATTTTCATTATTAGTGTATAAGAAAGCCACTGATTTCTGTACATTGACTTTGTATCCTGTCACGCTGCTGAATTATTGTATGAGTTCTAGTAGTTTGGGGGTGGAGTCTTTTGGGTTTTCCATATAAAGAATCATGTCATCTGTGAAGAGAGAGAGTTTGACTTCTTCATTGCCAATTTGGATACCTTTTATTTCTCTTTGCTGTTTGATTGCTGTTGCTAGGACTACTAATACTATGTTGAACAAGAGTGGTTAGAGTGTGCATCCTTGTCTTGTTCCTGATCTAAACAGGAAGGCTGCAAGCTTTTTCCCATTGAAGATGATATTTGCTGCAGGTCTTTCATAAATAGATTTTATGAAGTTCAGGAATGTTCCCTCTATCCCTATACTTTGAAGCGTTTTAATCAGGAACAGATGCTGGATTTTGTCAAATGCTTTTTCTGCATCAATTGAGAGGACCATATGGTTCTTCTCTCTTCTCTTATTATTTTGTTCTATCACATTGATTGATTTGCGAATGCTGAACCATCCTTGTACCCCAGGGATGAATCCCACCTGGTCATGGTGGATAATCTTTTTAATGTGCTGTTGGATCCTGTTTGCTAGGATCTTGTTGAGAATCTTAGCATCCATATTCATCAGTGATATTGGTCTGAAATTCTCCTTTTTGGTAGAGTATTTGCCTGGTTTGGGGATCAGGGCAATGCTGGCTTCATAGAAAGAGTCTGGAATTTTTCCTTCTGCAAGGCTGTGCTTCTGCTGGCTGGCGAGGTTCCCAGCACCTCACAGGAGTTGGGCCCCACACGCTCTCAGGAGCACTGATGGTTCAGAGACCAAGACCTGGTTTCTCCACCACACTCTCTCTGGCTCTGTGCCAGGGATGGCTGTCCTGGTTCTGGGGACTTAAGCCCCTGACCCTAACACCCTGATTCCCACAATTTCTCTCTGGTGATCCTTTGCTCTTTTTGAGTGCTTTCTACCAGACTCCCAAGTTAATTCTGGTCCCCAGACGCAGGGCACTCTTGTATTGGGATATTACTTTCCAATGAGTCACCCCTGGTGGCTCCCTCCCCCCTTTTATTTATATTCCAATATCAGTCTGACTTTCCCACTCTGCTTTACCTGCCCACTGGTGTCTTCTGCTCCAGTAGAGATCCAGACATGTATAATTCTGATCTCAGGCTGATTTCATGTGTGATCAGAGTTCTTTGGAAGGTAATCAGCTCACTTTAGGGTACAGGTTGAAAGTGCACCTCCTCCTACTTCCCCGCCATCTTGTCTCCCAAGATCTACCTTCTTAACAAAATTTTAAATATATAATCTATTGTTAACTATAGGTACAATGCTGTAGGAAAGATCTCTAGAGTTTATTCATCTTGCTTGACTGAAACTTTATGTCTATTATTTGATAACTCCCTATTTCTGCCTACATCTGACTCTAGCAACCACCATTCTACTCTTTGACTCTATGAATTTGATGTTTTTGGATACCTCATAGAGGGGGAAACATGCAGTAATTGTGTTTCTGTGATTGACTTATTTCACTTAGAATAATATCTCCTGGTTAATCCATTTTGTCATATATTATAGACTTTCTTTTTTAAGGCTAAATAGTATTCCACTGTAAATGTGTACTACACTTTACTTATTCGTTCACGTGTGGATGGACATTTAGGTTGTTTACACATCTATACTATTATAATTAGTGCTGCAATGACATAGAAGCTAATATCTATTAAAGATCCTGATTTCATTTTTTTTGGTATATACCCAAAAGTGAAACTACTAGATCATATAGTAGTTCTACTTTCATATTTCAAGGAACTACCATACTGTTTTCCATAGCAACTGTAACATTTTACATTCCCACCCACAATGTATAATCATTCCATGTGGGAGGTAATCTCACTGTGTTGTTTATTTTCCTATCCCTGATGATTAGTGATGTATAGCTATTTTTCATATACCTTTTGTCTATTTGTATGCTTTCTTTAGAGAAATGTCTATCAAGTCCTCTCCAAATTTTTAAAGTATTTTTTAAAATTATTGAGTTATAATAATTCCCTCTATATTTTAGTTACTAACCACTTAGCAGATGTATTGCTTGCAAATTTTTTTCTCCAATTTCTTATTTTATCTTTTTACTCCATTGATTTATTCTTTTGTTGTACAGTTTTTTAATTTGTTCTTCTTGTGTATTTTTTGTTTTGTTGCCTGTGCTTTTGGTGTCATATCCATAAAATCATTGCTAAAACCAGTGTCAAAAAGTTTTTTTTGTTTTTTGTTTTTTGTTTTTTTGATGAAGTTTCAGTTCTTACTTTCAAGTCTATAATTCATTTTGAGTTAAAGTTTGTGTATGGTGTAAGAAAAAGGTCCAGTTCTTTGTGGAGATAGTTTTTCCAAAACCATTTGTTGAAGTGACTATACTTTTCCCATTGCATGTTCTAAATATCTTTGTTGAAGATCAATGCACTATATATGCATGGACTCATTCCTGGAATCTCCACTTTGTTCTGTTGTTTGATATGTCTGTCGTTGTGCCATTACCATACTGTTTTGATTATTGAAAACTTATATTTTGAAATCAGGAAGTGTGATGCCTCCATTTTTGTTCTTCTTACAATGTATTTGGCTATTCATGGTATTTTGTGGTTCTGTATGATATTAAAGATTTTTTTTTCTGTAAATGGTACTGGAATTTTGATAGGAACTGCATTGAATCTGTAGTGTGCTTGGATATTGATACAGACGCTTTAACAATATTAGTCTTCAATTCATGAACACATTCTATTTGTGTCTTGTTTAAATGCTTTCATTGGTATTTCATAGCTTTTAGGTTGTTATATATCACAATTATACTCTATGAAACTTCTAGAGAAGCTATGTAAACTAACAAAAATTCCTTTAAGGTAAGTACACATATTAATTCAAATATTCAAGATGTGTTCTATAGTCCTGAGAGATTTAACACTTATATTTTAAGGTAAATGCCAGAACAGAGATGGTATCCATTTGAAATGGTCTGGAAAGAAGACATTCTTGTTTAGACCTTTGGTTAAACCAGTAAAAAGTTTAAGCTACCTTCCTCAGGAATTTAGCTAATTAACATTGACACAGTTGGTGTGTTTAAATATGGATGATAGATTATTATGTTGTATCAATGTTAAATTTGTTACTTTGATAATTTAATACTCTTCAGAAGGACAATATGCTTTTGTGGCGGGAAACACTGAAATATTTCCAGGTAAAGGGACATCATATTTTCAACAACTGTGAAATGGTTCAAAAAATACACACACATGTATGAGTGTATGTATATTAATATATATTTATACACACACATATATGTATATATGGGGAGAAAAACAATGCTAAAGAAGTAACAAAATGGTAATTGGTGAATCTGAGTAAAGTAAATACTGAGGGTGTATATATAAACCATATCTTCTTTATCCATTCATCTGATGATAGATATCTCAACTCTTTCCACAGTTTGGCTATTGTGGACATTGCTGTTATGAACATTGGTGTGCAAATACCCCTTTTTTCACTACGTGTGTATCTTTGGGTTAAATACCTAGTAAAGCAATTTCTGGCTCATAAGGTAGCTCTTTTTTAACTTCTTGAGGGACCTCCATACTATTTTCTAAAGTGACTGTACCAGCTTGCATTCCCACCAACAGTATAAGAGGGTTCCCTTTTCTCTGCATTCTCACCAACAATTGGTGGGTCATGTCTTGTTAATTTTAGCCATTTTGGCTGGTGTGAGGTGGTATATCATTGTGATTTTTATATGTATCTTCATAATGCTAAGTGGTGTTGAGTATATTTTTATGTATCTGTTGTTCATTTGTAGGTCTTCTTTGGAGAAATGTCTGTTTGTGTCTTCTGCCCATTTTTGACTTGATTATTTGTTTTTTGAGTGTTGAGTTTGATAAATTCTTTAAAGATCTGGAATACTACTCTTTATCTTATATGTCATTTGCCAATATCTTCTTCCATTCCATAGATTGTTTTTTAGTTTTGCTCACTGTTTCTTTCGCTGTGCAGAAGCTTTTTAACTTAATGAAGTCCCAATAGTTCATTTCTGCATTTGTTTCCTTTGCTTTTGGGGAAAAGCAAAAGTGTGTCTAGCAAGAAGTTGCTTCAATGGAGGTAAAAGAGGTTGCTGCCTGTGTTCTTCTCTAGGATTTTGGTGGATTCCTATTTAAGAATTAGGTCTTTCATTCACTTTGAGTTTATTTTTGTTATGGTATAAGAAAATGGTCCACTTTCATTCTTCTGCATGTGGCTGTCTAATTTTACCAGCACCATTTATTGAAGAGACTGTCTTTTTTCCATTATGTACTTTTTCCTGCTTTCCTGTATAATGAATTATTACAGTCAAGATCTGTGACTTTATGTTATCCCACCATGAAATGTTTGTATTTGAATAATGGAAATATAAATAATAATAAAAGTAGGTTAAAGCTTTTTGTCCATATCAAAAAAAGAAAAAAAAATCTTGATGAAATTGCAAAAGCAGACCTACTAGAGAATTGTAAAAACTCCAAGCCAGTGTAGACTTAGACTTAAAGTGGAAGCCTATTTTCTTTCCACTGCAGACCAAAGAAAACCTTCTTATCTTACATTGATATAGGGAGTAAGGGCTACTGCAGAAAGAAATGAAGAATGTTTTGCCCAAGTGGGGATTTTATTTTTTTAAAACATTCTATTTTTTTTAAGATTTTATTTATTTATTTGACAGAGAGAGAGATCACAAGTAGGCAGAGCAGCAGGGGGTGGGGGTGGGAAGCAGGTTCTTTGCTGAGCAGAGATCCCAGTACCGGGCTCCATCCCAGGATGCTGAGATCATGATCTGAGCCAAAGGCAGAGGCTTAACCCACTGAACCACACAGGTACACCCAAGTTGGGATTTTAGATCAACCTGAGTGATAGATCGGACAGCAATATTTACTCTGGAAATAGGTATTTTCTTTACCACATAATTAACTAATTTAAGTGAATTAAATACTTAATTGCTATCTTGAAAATGTAGTTTCAGCATTCCTAAGGGTAAAATATATAATCGTGGTCAACTTGACCAAACTGATTTCATTAATTTACCTCTAAATTAACTCCTTGCCTCTAAATTAACTCCTTGCCTATTGTATTTATTGCATTTTACTGCACTTAAATTCTTCACCATTAATCTTATGTCTCAATCTAGAAAATGATACTACTGCCCTGATTCTTTTTCATTCTGAGAATACAGTCACTTGAAAGAATAGAACATTTTTTATTTCTAATCTAACAAACACATTTGATTTTTTATTCACATTTTAAATGTAATCCTCATTATTCCCAATATAGGAAAAACATTTTTCTACTCTAAGACCTGGCCAGTCCTCCCAAATTATGCCCATGATCTTTATAAAATAGATATTCAGTTGTGACTTTTTTTTTTCTGATGAAAATAATTATAAAACTTTCCATAGCGGAAAAAAAATCCTCAGTATGTCATTATAATCTACCCCTTACCTTTCTCTTGGTGATTTTTTTTTCTTTCAACATATCTCTATTTATTTTATTTTATTTTATTTTATTCGTGTTCCAAGCTTCATTTTTTTTATGTACCACACCCAGTGCTCCATGCAATACAGGCCCTTCTTAATACCCACCACCAGGCTTACATAACCTCCCTCTCCTCTCCCCTCTAAAACCCTCAAGTTGATTCTCAGAATCCACAGTCTATTATGGTTCCTCTCCCCCTCTGATTTCCCCAAATTGACTTTTTCTTTCCTTCTCCTAATGTCCTCCATGTTATTCCTCATGCTCCACAAGTAAGTCCAACCATATGATAATTGACTTTCTCTGCTTGACTTATTTCACTTAGGATAATCTCTTCCAGTCCCATCCATGTTGATATAAAAAGTTGGGTATTCATCCTTTCTGATGGAGGCATAATACTCCATTTTATATATGGACCATATCTTCTTTATCCACTCATCTGTTGAAGGACATCTTGATTTTTTCCACAGTTTGGCAACCATGGCTATTGCTACTATGAATATTGGGACACAGGTGGCCCCTCTTTTCACTACATCTGTAACTTTGGGGTAAATACTCAGTAGTGCAGTTGCAGGATCATAAAGAAGCTCTATTTTTAATTTCTTAAGAAATCTCCACACTGTTTCCCAAAGTGGCTACACCAACTTGCATTCCCACCACCAGTGTGAGAGGGTTCCCCTTTCTCCACATCCTCTCCAACATTTGTTGTTTCCTGTTTTGTGAGTTTTGGGCATCCTAACATGTGTAACGTGGTATCTCAATGTGGTTTTGATTTGAATCTCCCTGATGGCTAATGATAATTAAGATTTTATCATGTGCCTGTTAGCCATTTTATGTCTTCTTTGGAGAAGCGTCTGTTCATGTCTTCTGCCCATTTTTTGACATGATTATCTGTTTTGTGTGTGTTGAGTTTGAGTAGTTTTTTATAATCTTGGATATCAGCCCTTTGTCTCTAGTGTCATTTGTGAATATCTTCTCCCATTCCATGGGTTGCCTCTTTGTTTTGTTGACTGTTTCTTTTGCTGTGCAGAAGCTTTTCATCTTGGTGAAGTCCCAAAAGTTCATTTTTGCTTTTGTTTCCTTTGCCTTTGGAGACATATCTTGAAAGAAGTTGCTGTGTCCAATGTCAAAAATGTTACTATCTATGTTCTCCTCTAGGATTTTGATAGATTCCTGCCTCATGTTGAGGTCTTTGATCCATTTTAAGTTTATCTTTGTGGATGGTATAAGAGAATGGTCAAGTTTCATTCTTCTATACATATGTGTTCAATTTTCCCAGCACAATTTACTGAAGAGACTGTCTTTTTTCCACTGGATATTTTCTCCTGCTTTGTCGAAGACTATTTGACTATAGAGTTGTAGGTCCATATTTGGACTTTCTACTCTGTTCCACTGGTCTATGTGTCTGTTTTTGTGCCAGTATCATGCTGTCTTGGTGATCACAGCTTTGTTGTAAAGTTTGAAATCAGGCAACGTGATGCCCCCAGGTTTGTTTTTCTTTTTCAACATTTACTTAATAATTTGGGGTCTTCTCTTATTCCATACAAATTTTAGGATTGTTTGTTCTAACACTTTGAAAAATGTCAGTGGAATTTTGATCAAGATGGTATTGAAAGTGTAGATTGCTCTGGGCAAGAAAGACATTTTAACAATGTTTATTCTTCTGATCCATGAAAATAGAATACTTTTCTATTTACTTTTTGTTTCTTCTTCAGTTTATTTCATGAGTATCCTGTAGTTGCTCAAGTACAGATATTTCACCTCTTCGGTTAGGTTTATTCCTAACGTCTGTATATTCTAACCATATTGAAACCACTCCACAAATTTAAATAACTGTATCATGTCTTTCATATAGTTTTCATTTATTATTCATTAGTTTTGATGATTCCGTAGGAATTGTGTCCAACCACAACCTACAACTGCCACTCAAATCAGTAGAAAAAGAATAGGTTTTAAAGACAGACACTGGAATTCAAATTTTTAATTTACATTTATATGCTGCAAGATTTTTGCAAATTTTTCAAAATTTCTAACAGCTTTCCTATTATTTATTTGTTTTTTGTTTATTATTTTCTTAACATATAAGGTATTATTTGCCCCAAGGTTACAGGTCTGTGAATAATCAGGCTTACACATTTCACAACACTGTCCATAGCACATACCTTACCCAATGTCCATAACCCAGCCACCCTATCCCAACCCCCAAACACCCAGCAAGCTTGTTTGTCTCATGAGATTAAGAGTCTCTTATGGTTTGTCTCCCTCCTGATCCCATCTTATCTCATTTTTTCCTTCCCTACCCCCCAAAACCCCAACTGTGTCTCTCAAATTCCTCATATCAGAGAGGTAATATGATAATTATCTTTCTCTGATTGACTTTTTTCACTAAGCATAATACCCTCTAGTTCCATCTACATCGTCATAAATGGCAAGGTTTCATTTCTTTTGATGTCTGTGTAGTATCTCATTGTAAATATATACCATGTCTTCTTTATCCATTCATAGGTTGATGGACATCAAGGTTCTTTCCATATTTTGGCTGTTTTGAACATTGCTGCTAAAAACATTTGGGTACACATGCCCCTTTGGATCACTGTATTTATATCTTTAGGGTAAATACCAAGTAGTGCAATTGCTGGGTTGTAGGGTAGCTCTATTTTCAAATTTTTGAATAATCTCTATACTGGGGCGCCTGGGTGGCTCAGTGGGTTAAGCCGCTGCCTTTGGCTCAGGTCATGATCTCAGGGTCCTGGGATTGAGTCCCGCATCGGGCTCTCTGCTCAGCAGGCAGCCTGCTTCCCCCTCTCTCTCTCTGCCTGCCTCTCCATCTACTTGTGATTTCTCTCTGTCAAATAAATACATAAAATCTTAAAAAAAAAAAAAAGAACCTCCATATTGTTTTCCAGAGTGGCTGCACTAGCTTGCATTCCCACCAACAGTGTAGGAGGGTTCCTCTTTCGCCGCATCCTCACCAACACCTGTCATTTCCTAATTGTTAATTTTAGCCATTCTGACTGCTGTGAGATGTTATCTCCTTGTGATTTTGATTTGTATATCCCTGATGCCAAGTGATGTGGAGCACTTTTTCATGTGTCTGTTGGCCATCTGGATGTCTTCTTTGCAGAAATGTCTGTTCATGTCTTCTTTCCATTTCTTAATTGGATTATGTGTTCTTTGGGTGTTGACTTTGATAAGTTCTTTATAGATTTTTGGATACTAACCCTTTATCTGATATGTCATTTGCAAATATCTTCTCCCATTCTGTTAATTGTCCTTTGGTTTTGTTTACTGTTTCCTTTGCTGTGAGAGAGCTTTTGATCTTGATGAAGTCCCAATACCTCATTTCCCCCCCTTGCTTCCCTTGTCTTTGGTGATGTTTCTAAGAAGTTGCTGTGGCTGAGTTCGAAGAGGTTGCTGCCTGTGTTCTCCTCAAGGATTTCAGTGGATTCCTGTCTCAAATTGAGGTATTTCATCCATTTTTGAGTCTATTTTTGTGTGTGGTGTAAGGAAATGTTCCAGTTTCATTCTTCTGCATGTGGCTGTCCAATTTTCCCAGCATCATTTGTTAAAGAGACTGTCTTTTTTTCCATTGAACATTCTTTCTTGCTTTGTCAAAGATTAGTTGACCTTAGAGTTGAGGGTCCATTTCTGGTTTCTCTGTTCTGTTCCATTGATAGATGTGTCTGTTCTTTTGCCAGTAGCATACCATCTTGAATGCAGCTTTGTAATAGAGGTTGAAGTATGGAATCGTTATGCCACCAATTTGGTGTTCGTTTTCAACATTTCTCTGGCTCTTCAGGGTCTTTTCTGGTTCCATATAAATTTTAGGATTATTTGTTTCATTTCTTTAAAAAAATCGATGATATTTTGATAAGGATGGCATTAAATATGTGAATTACTTTAGGTAGCATAGCTATTTTCACGATATTTGTCCTCCCAATCCCTGAGCATGGAACATTTTTCCATTTCTTTGACTCTTCTTCAATTTCTATCATACGTACTCTATAATTTTCTGAGTACAGATGTTTTGCCTTTTTGGTTACATTTATTCCTAGGTATCTTATGGTTTGGGATGTAATTATAAATGGAATCAACTCCTTAATTTATCTTCTGTCTTGATATTGGTGTATAGAAATGCAACTGATTTCTGTGCATTGATTGTATATCCTGACACTTTACTGAATTCCTATATGAGTTCTATCAGTTTTGCAGTGGAGTCTTTTGGGTTTCCAACATAAAGTATCATATCTGCAAAGAGTGAGAGTTTGACTTCTTTGTTGATTCAGATGCCTTTAACTTCTTTTTGTTGTCTGACTGCTGAGGCTAGGACTTCTAGTACTATGGTGAATAGCAGTGGTGATAATGGACATCCTGCTGTGTTCCAGACCTTAACAGAAAAGCTCTCAGTTTTTCCCCATTGTGAATGGTATTTGCAGTGGGTTTTTCATAGATCACTTTGATGATATGGAGATATGTACCTTCAATCTCTAGACTGTGAAGAGTTTTGATCAAGAAACGATGCTGTACTTTGCCAAATGCTTTTTCAGCATCTATTGAGAGTATCATATGGTTCCTGTTCTTTTTTTATTAATGTATTGTATCACATTGATTTGCCAATGATGGACCAACCTTGTAGCCCTGGAATAAATTCCACTTGGTCTTGGCGAATAATCCTGTTAATGTACCTATTGGCTAGTATTTTGGTTAGTATTTTTGCATTAATGTTCATCAAGAATATTGGTTTGTAATTCTCCTTTTGGGTGGGGTCTTTGTCTTGTTGTGGAATCAAAGTAATGCTGGCCTCAGAAAATGAGTTTGGAAATTTTCTTTCCACTTCTATTTTTTGGAACAGTTTCAGGCGAATAAGTATTGATTTTTCATTAAATGTTTGGTAGAATTCCCCTGGGAAGCCATCTGTCCCTCAGTTTTTGTTTGTTGGGAGACTTTTGATGAATGTTTCAACGTTCTAACTGGCTATGAGTTGTTCAGGTTTTCTAGTTCTTTCTAATTCAGTTTTGGTAGTTTATATGTCTCTAGGAATGCATCCATTTCTCCTGGATTGTCAAATTCACTGGTGTATACTTGTTCATAATATGTTCTTATAATTGCTTGTATATCTTTGGTGTTTGTTGCAATCTCTCCTCTTTTATTCATGGTTTTATTAATTTGGGTCCTTTCTCTTTTCTTTTTGATAAGTCTGGCCAGGGGTTTATCAATCTTATTAATTCTTTCAAAGAACCAGCTCCTAGATTTGTTGATTTATCCCACTGTTCTTTTGGTTTCTATATCATTGATTTCTGTTCCAATTATTATTTCCCTTCTCCTGCTGGGTTTAGGCTTTCTTTCCTGTTATTTCTCTACCTCCTTTAGGTGTAAGGTTAGGTTGTATACTTGAGACCTTTCTTGTTTCTTGAGAAAGTCTTGTATTGCTATATACTTTCCTTTCAGAATCACCTTTGCTGTATCCCAAAGATTTTGAACAGTTGTGTTTTCATTTTCATTTGTTTCCATGAATTTCTTTTTTAATTCTTCTTTAATTTCCTGGTTGACCCATTCATTCTCTAGTGGAGATGCTCTTTAGCCTCCATGTATTTGAGTTCTTTCCAACTCTCCCCTTGTGATTGCTTTCTAGTTTCAGAGCATTATGGTTTGAAAATATGCAGGGAATGATTCCAGTCTTTTGGTACTGGTGGAGACCTGATTTGTGACCCAATACATGATCTATTCTGGAGAATGTTTCATGTGAACTAGAGAAGAATATGTGTTCCATTGCTTTGGGATAGAATGTTCTGAATATATCTGTAATGTCCATCTGGCCCAGTGTGTCATTTAAAGCTTTTATTTCCTGATTGAAATTTTACTTAGCTGATCTGTCCATTCCAGTGAGTGGGAGGGTGTTAAAGTCCCCTACTATTACTGTATTATTGTCAATGTTTTTCTTTGATTTTGTTATTAATGGTTTATATAATTTGCTGATCCCATGTTAGGGACATAGATGTTATTATTAAATCTTCTTGTTGGAAAGACCCTTTAACTATAGTAAAATGTCCTTCCTAATCTCTTATTATACTCTTCAGCATTACGTGTAATTTATCTGATACAAGTAGTTCCACTGCAGATTTCTTTTTGATGTCAATTAACATGGTAAATGGTTTACCACCCCCTCACTTTAAATCTTGACATGTCTTTGGGTCTAAAATGAGCTTCTTATAGACTGCATATCAGTGGGTCTTGTTTTTTAATCCATTTTGATACCCTGTTTCTTTTGATTGGAGTATTTAGCCCATTTACATTCAGGGTAACTATTAAAGATATGAATTTAGTGTCATTGTATTACCTGTAAAGTGACTGTTACTGTATATTGTCTCTGTCCCTTTCTGGTCTGTTACTTTTAGACTCTCTTTGCTCAGAGGACCCCTTTCAATATTTCCTGTAGGGCTGGTTTGGTGTTTGCAAATTCTTTTAATTTTTGTTTGTTCTGGAAGCTTTTTATCTCTCCTTCTACTTTCAATGACAGCCTAGCTGGATATAATATTCTTGGCTGCATATTTTTCTCGTTTAGTGCTCTGAATATATCAGGCCAGTCCTTTCTGGCCTGCCAGGTCTCTGTGGATAGGTCCACTGCCAATAAAATACTTTTACCATAATATGTTATCGACCTCCTATCCCAAACTTTTTTTCAGGATTTTCTCTGTCACTAAGACTTATAAGTTTTACTATTAGATGACAGTGTGTGGACCTATCTTTATTAATTTTGAGAGGGGTTCTCTGTGCCCCCTGGATTTTGATGCTTGTCCCCTTTGCCATATTAGGGAAATTTTTTTACTATAATTTGCTCCAATATACCTTTGGCCCATCTCTCTTTCTTCTTCTTATGGGATCCCAATTATTCTAATATTGTTTCATCTTATGGTATCACTTATCTCTTGATTTCTCCCCTCATGGTTCAGTAATTGTCTCTCTTTTGATCAGCTTCTTTCTTCTCCATTATTTGTTCTTCTATATCACCAATTCCCTCTTTTGCCTCATTTTTCCTGGCAATAAGAGCCTCCATTTTTTTTAATTGAAACTCATTAATAACTTATTTTTATTTCAACTTGGGTAGATTTTGGTTCTTTTATTTCTCCAGAAAGGGATTTTATTTTTCCAAAATGAGATTCTCTAATATCTTCCATGATTTTTTCAAGCCCAGCTAGCACCTTGATAATTGTCATTCTGAACTCTAGTTCTAACATATTACTAATGTCCATATTGATTAGGTCCCTAGCCATTAGTACTGCCTCTTGTTCTTTTTCTTTTGTGATGAGTTTTCTGCCTTGTCATTTTATCCAGATAAGAATAGATGAATGAGAGAACAAAATACTAAAAGAGTGGCAAAGACTCCAGAAAAATAGACATTAACCAAATAAGAAGAGACCCGAAACTGGGGGTGAGGGGGAAAAGGGGGGCTAAAATAAAAAATAAGAATATATATATATTAGACTTTTATAGAACAGAGCTACCTACTTCATTTTGGTATATTCTGGTCTCTTAGAAGAAACTACCTCCCAAAATTTTAAAGAAAGAAATATATACATATACATACACATGAAAATAAGGGTAAACAGGATGAAGGGATGGAATATGACTATAAATATGAATTTTTTTTTAATTCTAAAAAAGGAATTGATAAGATAAGAAGTTGGTTGGAAAAAGAAAAAAAAGAGGAGAGAATGTGATCAAGCTGGAGACTAGAACAAAGTCATGCTCTAGGTTTAGGGTATTTTTTGATCTATTAGAAGAGATTGTATCCCAAAATTTTAAAGAAAAAAAAACTCTATGTATACTAAAAATAAGGTTAAATATGAAGGGATAAAATATGACTATAACAATGAAAATTTTAAGGTTTTTAAAGGTATTAATAAAATAGTTCAAAAGCATTAAAATAGGAAAGAGAAAAAGTTAAAAAAATAGAGTAATAAAAAAGTAAAATTAAAAAACTTTAACTTTAAAAGACTAAAGGATCATAGGGAAAAAGCCATGAATTCTGTGTGTTGCTTTCCCCTAGCTCTGGAGTTCTACAGGTCTCATTGATCAGTAAACTTAGTCTTGGCAGGTTGTTCTTGTTCTTCTGGGGGAGGGGCCTCTGGCAGTGATTCTCAAATGTCTTCACGTGAGGTGGAATTACAATGTCCTAGCCAGGGACCAGGCTAGTAGTCTCCTCAGGTTTGCTCTTGGGACCTTTGTTCCCTGAACACTTTCCATACAGCTTTGGAAAATGGGAATGAGGATGGCAGCCTCCCAATCTTTGGCCCATAGGAGATGAAAGTTCAGGGCCCCACTCCTCAGTGTGTCCTCAGAGAAAAGCAGTCAAACCCTCCCATCTCCCTTGTCTTCAGCAGCACCTGCGCTCACCTGGCTTGCAACCAAGTATTTCTATCTTGGGCACATGGTCCCTTTTGGAGTCTCCAGACCCAGCAGATTCCTGCTGTGTGCTCTCCTCCAACTCCTCCCAGAGGAAGAAGGAGGGGATCTCTCTGGATCTTCCACTTGTGGGGTCCCTGCTCGAAGAGCAATGGCTCGACTGTGCTTTGGATCAGAGTTTAAGGTAACCCCAAGCTGAGAGCTCACTCCTCAGCTCCTTCTCTGTAGTCAACTTCCCAACATACCTGGGAGCTTTGCCACAATAAGACACCCCCAGTCTTTCTGTAACCCCGTGGGTCTGGAGACCACACTGTCCCCATGAGGTCTTCACTCCCCACTTAGCTTCTGAAGTAACATTCCTCAGTGGAGTAAACTTCTAAAAGTTCTGATTTTGTGCTCTGTTGCTCTCTCAATGACCAGAGCCAGCCCCTCCCTCTATGGTAAATCTTCCTGTTGCTTCAGATTCACTTCTCTGTACATCCTATTTTCCAAAATGTGATTGATTTTTCTGTTCCTAGAATTGCTGTTTTTCTCCTCTATCTCCTTGTCATAACAGGCATCATCTTCCATAAATTCTTGCCAAAACTCTTTCTTACCTAAACATTTTTTAATATTACCTTCAAAATTGTGTCATGAAGACAAATTTTGAAATAGATATAGAATCTAGCTTCTGATAATTTCCCATTTATATCTCCATCCTTGACTTAACTGCCTAGTTTATATCTTCATATAAATGTATACAGGCATACTTTGGAGATATTCTGGGTTTTATTCCAGACCACTGCAATAAAGCAAATATCAAAGTAAAATGACTCAATGTTACAGAGAGATGTGCTGTCATCCAGGCAGAGTAGATATACCACAATTCTTAAACGCCCTAGGATTGTTGGAATGGCAAATGAGTATTGGTTTCAACATAAAGCTGCAAGCTGCATTAGCCCCTTACAAGAGATACAGCCTGTACTTTGAAGCTTGAAGACCTGGCATTGATTCTCCTCTCTGGTTATGGATATCCTAGATGGCATCTCCTTCTAATAGCTCAGGTCATGATCTCAAATTTCTGGGATCAGTCCCATGTCTGGCTTCATGTTCAGTGGGAATTCTCCTTGAAGATAATCTCTTTCCCTCTCTCTATATCCCTCCCCCAGTTCATACTCGCTCACACTCTCTCTCTCTCTCTCTCTCTCAAATATTAAAAAAAACTCACAGATTACCATATCAAATATAATGACAATGAAAAAATCTAAATTGTGAAAATGCCAAAATATGAAACAAAAAAAACACAAAATGAACAAATGTTGGGAAAATGTTAATTGACTTTCATAATGCAAATTTGCTACAAACCTTTATTTTGTTAAAATTTTTTTTCTAATCTGTGATGTGCAATAAGATGACATGCAATAAAATGAGGTATGCCTGTATTTTTCCAGCTTCCAAATCTTAAATATAAAATCTTTAAAGCCTTATTCAAGGGAAATAGAGTACTTAACATGTAACTAACAAGTCAGAGAATGGATTTTACTGAGATAGATCTATAAAATATAGCATTATATTAGTTTCAGATGAAACTGACTTTATTGCCTTTGCTCTTGGGGTCAAATTCAAAAATCATCTCAGAACTCATGTCAAGGTGCTTACTACCTGTTGTTTTGTTTTTGTTTTTGTTTTTAAGGATTTTTTTGGCTTAAGATTTTGAATTCAAGTATTTATTTTGAGTGATTTTTTTCACATTATGTAAAATAATCTAATTATATTCTTCTCCAAGTACTTGTCCAGTTTTCCTAACATTATTTATTGAAATGACTGTCTTTTCCTTGTGCATTTTTGGCTCCTTTGTCATAATCAACAATATATGTGTAGATTTATTTCTAGGCTCTCTATTCTGTCCCGTTAATACATGTGTCCATTTTTATGCTAATACCACAATGTCTTGGTTAGTATAGCTTTGAAATGTAGTTTGAAATCAGAGGCCATTAGTGGCTCCAGTTTTGTTCCTATTTCTCTAGAATGCTTTGGCTATCAGTGTCTTTTGTGGTTCCATACAAAGTTTAGAGATGTTTGTTCTATGTCTGTGAAAAAATTCCATTTGAATTTGTACATTGCTTGGGTAGTATGGGCATTTTAATGATATTAATTCTTGCAATCCATGAGCATAGAATATCCTTCTATTTGTTTATAAGTTGTTAGTGTAAAGGTATTTCACCTCCTTGGTTAAATTTATTTCTAGTTTCATTCTTTTTGATGCAATTGCATATAGGTTTTTAAAATTTCTCTTTCTTATACTTTATTATAAAACACAAATAAATGTATAAAACACAAATAACTTTTGTATATTAATTTTGTATCCTGCAATTTTACTATAATTATTAGTCCTAACTGTATATTTTTGTGAAGTTTTTAGAATATATATAAGCATATATAAAATATTCATATATATGGAATATGCAATTTTATATATACTGTTACCTACAAATACTAACAGTTTTGCATATTTCTTTCTATTGGTATGCCTTTTCTTAAAAAAGATTTTATTATTTATTTGACAGACAGAGATTGTTGGGGTTCCCTCGGAGGGGTGGAGGCGACTGGACCAGCCGGAGGCCCCTTCCCGGGGCTGAACGGGATGGCGAGTGTCGCGAACCCGGATGCACCAACGGATGACACCAGGCTCGGGGGATCTGTCGAAGCAGGATCTCACTTTATTGGGTAGGGGCACACCTTATATAGAGCAGCAGAAGGGAAGTGAGGACAGAGGGGGAAGAGCCAATAAGATTGGGCGAGAGGAGGAAGTGCCATAGGTTTCAGGAACGGAAACTGTGAAATTGGCGCCTTGTTGGCCGGAAGAGACAGCAAGCCAGCGCCATCTTTATTCTGGGCCGCACCCTGTGGAGGCACCTCTAGTTATGTGCCTTATATTTCCCCCTTTTGTTTTTGTAGGCATGACTTCTGTCTTAGGTTGCCAGTGACAAGACAACAGGCTTACCCGTCATTGAGGGTCATACAGCATAGGTATGTCCTTTGTCTTAGGTTGCTCTGTGTCTCTCATTGGTCTTACCCGTCACTGAATATCATGCTGCTACGGGGAGGTATCTCCTTTAAGGCCTGTCTTAGGTTGCCCCAACCGATATGGGGTCTTACCCATCATTGGCCAATAAAGATTAATGATAGATTTCTTCATCATGGGTGGCCAGTCTCTGGTAATGTACTTGAACATTCATTAACTGAATGGCTTCCATCCTTTTTTGTATAAATTGAGTTAGCTTATTGATAAGGCAGGGGCCAAAGGAAATGACAAGGAGCAGAATAAAGAGGGGGCCCAGAAGAGAGAGGAAGTATGGGAGAAGGCCACCGAAGCCGGTGCCGAATGGACTGTTCCACATCTCACGACGCCTCTTCTCCAGGTCTTCTTGTAGTTTTCTAATTTTATCTTGAACTATGCCCGATTTGTTGGCATAGAAGCAGCATTCCTCCTGCAAAAACAAGCAGATGCCTCCCTTTTCGGCAGTTATTACTGCAGAAAACATCGTCAATGAGTCCGAGATCTAGGTTAGAGGAATTATCAGCAAGGGGTGGCGCCCAAAGAAAGGAGGTATTAGGAGAGAGGGGGGAAATATATATGTTGGGTCAGGGCGGTAGAACCTGACATGATGAGGGGAGTAGGGATGACTAAAATGGCCTGGGCCAGAAGAGGCCCATTCTTAAGGCATAGCCAGCAGTTCTGGGCGAGAGAGGGGTTGGAGGAGTTTATGAGAGCGAAGACAGTGTTTAGAATACTTTTGGTTTCGGGGTCAAGCTGTAGCACTCCCCGGTTCTCAGGTAAGATTAGGGGGTGATAGACAGGAGGTTCTTGGCTCTTGATCATAATTTCAATCCTGCGCGATACAATTGCATTGCGGGTTTGATCTTGGGGCCCGCCCCCAGCAGATACTCCTATGGGCGCCACGGAGTTGAAGCAGACATCCTGCCCTGGGGTGCCATAACAAGGGGATGGCATCGAGTTGCTGCCGGCCCCCGTATCGCTGGGTGAGTTTGTCCCCCGCTTTGTGTACCACTATGTTTTGTTATCAAAAGAGCATTGTTGGGCTGTGTCTGTGTAGCAAGCAGTGTGGAGTGAGGGATGGAATGTGGAGCATGGGCAAGGCCCAGGTTTTCCTTGTGATGTAGGGACGGTTCTGGGAGCATTCCAACAAACGTATGAATTTATGGCCCCAAGGCATTTATTTCCATCTAGAGATGTTAGTATAAGGGCAGCGAACTTACCTGAGCATGAGATTTTTGATCGGTTCCCTGTATTCCTCGGAGCAGGGCCTTGGCTTTACCTGGGTTGCCTAGTCCCGCAATAGTAACTTGTGCATGAGCCAGTAGGGTCAGGAGCATTGATAATATCATCTTTCGACTTTAGGTCTGTGGGTCAGATAGGGAGAAAAGGTTCCTCAGAGAGTTGTGGGCTCTCTGGGTCTGGGTTATTGTTGTTTTCTGGGGCTGGGAGGTATTTGATGTCTCGTGCGGGCACCCAAATAGGCTTCTTTTCTTCCGGGGGGAATATGCATCTAAACCCTCTACCTGTAGTGAGGAGGGGGTCAGGTCCCCTCCAATACCCAGTCAGGGGGTCTTTCCATCTGACCGATATTGAGGTATAAGGGGTTATGGCGGACCAGTGTCTTTGGAATGCTGTCAAATGATCGTATTTTGAAAAATTTAAAATATTAAGGGTGAACAGTGCCCTTTTGAGTTGATCATGTGGGGGAAGGGATTCCCCCTTTTGTTTTTGTAATTGGTCTTTGAGGGTACGGTTTTGTCTTTCCACAATGGCTTGTCCTCGAGGGTTATAAGGAATGCCGGTGGAGTGGGAGAGGTTCCATTCTGAGAGGAAGGTTTTAAAGGTTGTGCTAGTAAAGCAAGGGCCATTATCAGTTTTAATTTGTTTGGGGAGTCCTAGAGTGGCAAAACATTGTAAGAAATGGCTGACAGCATGTTTAGTCTTTTCGCCGGCATGGGCAGTTGCCCAGAAAGCATGTGAACATGTGTCAACGGACACGAAAACAAATTTAAGTTTACCAAAGGAGGGGTAATGGGTTACATCTGTTTGCCAGAGGTGATTGGGGTGTAGCCCCCTAGGATTGCACCCCGGCCCCTGGAGTGGGGGAACTTGTAGGAAAGGTTGGCAGGAATTGCAGGTTCGAATGATTTTTTTGAGATTTTTAATGGGTACCTGGATGGTGTTGATGGAGTCCCCTCCAATTGGTGTGTGTAAGTTTATGGAAGTGAGCAGCCTCTTCTACAGAGTAACATTGGGGAGTAGATGTAAGTTGGTCGGCCAAGGAGTTACCTTGGGATAGGAAACCCGGAAGTCCTTGGTGTCCCCTGAGATGTTGAATGTATATTTGGCTGGTTCTCTGCTTTAGGAGGGTTCGGGTTTGGATCATAAGTGGGGTGATGGGGTTAGAATCTAGTTTGATGTGAGCATCGATTAGGTTGGGTAGGAGGTTTACCACATAGAGGCTGTCAGAAAATAAATTGAGGGGACCCTTAATGGTGGAAAGGGCTAGGACCACAGCATAAAGCTCTTTAAATTGTGCGGACCCCTGGACCAGGTGGATGAGAGATTTCTGAGGGGTAGGGGTTCTATCAGTATCAGAGTGAGGGGGGAAGATCACTACTGAAGCTCCTACTTTTCCTCCATCTGTAAAGGCTGTATGAAAGGATGGATCTGCTTGGGTGATGAATAGCATGGGGATCTTCCACTGCAGCTTACCGAAGGAATTCATCCATTTATAAGGCCCATAATGGCAATCTATATTTCCGGAGAATCCTTCTAAGGCTATGGCCACCCTAGCATTATTGCGTTGGAGCCATGTGAAGTCCTGAGTTTGGTAGGGAATAACAATGCTACTTGGATCCTGTCCAAATAAATGGAGCGAATTGTTTCTCCCTTTCGTGATGCAGTCAGCGAGTTGGTCAGTCGCCGCGTATACTCGCGGGGTGCCCCCCACTGAAAGGTGGATCCATTGAATGGGTTCTCCTTGTTGGGCTAATAGCGCTGTCATTAGGGATTCCCCAGGGAAAACATATAGAATTAAGGGCACGGAGGGAGTGAATCGCTTTAAGGTAGATTTATCAATGGCCCGTTGGACCTCATTGAGTGTTTGGATATGTTCTGTGTTTAGAATGATATCAGATGAAAGATTTGAGCCCTTGAGTAGGTCAAATAGAGGGGTGAGTTTCTCAGTAGAAATAGAGATCCATGGCCTCATCCAATTTATTTCACCAAGTAGTTTTTGTAAATGAGGTAGGGTGTACGAGGGTTGAATCTTTAATTGGGGTCTGATCGGGGACACTGTATCCAAGGAGAGTAAGGATCCAAGGATTTTAAAAGGGGGGATCCTTTGGACTTTTTCAGGAGCCACCTTGAAATTGTGGTGGGTTAAAATAGAGAGGCACTCGGTAGTGAGGAGGTCAAGCTGAGAGCGGTCAGGCGCTCCTAGGATAATATCATCCATATAGATGTAAAATAGAATGTCTGGGTTTCTGAAAAAATGATGTAAAAAATCTGGGCTAATATGTTCTGGCAGATTGATGGGCTATTAGCCATCCCCTGGGGGAGGACCGTCCATTCAAACCTCTGATCTGGCCCGGAGAAATTAAGAGCGGGCAGGGAAAAGGCGAACTTTTCCATATCATCAGGGTGGAGGGGAATGGAGAAGAAACAATCCTTTATATCAATGGTGGTAATAAAATGGTTGGATGGAATGGCTGGAATCCATGGAAGTCCCCTTTGGGGGGTTCCAAAGGGGACCATTTTATTGTTGACCTGTCGCAGGTCCTGTAGTAATCTCCATGTACCATTGGGTTTTTTGATAACAAAAATGGGTGAGTTCCAAGGGCTAAGGGACTGGCGTATATGTCCTAGGTCGAGCTGTTGCTGCACTAAGATATGGAGCTGTTGTAGTTTGTGGGAAGGGAGAGGCCACTGCTCCACCCAAATGGGAGGTCCCTCTTTCCAGGTAATCTTAGGGACCTGGGGCAGGGCAGTGGCCTTTAGGATTGGGGGGACTGATACCTTTGCCTAATGCTCTCAAGATAGGGGTCCTCTCGGTAATTAGGATGGGAGTCCCTTCCTTCCTGGAACTGTTGTTGGTATTCTTCCTCATCTAGTACATCATCAAAGAAGGCCTTATGGTCAGTAGTAATGAAGGCCTCCGTTGCCCCTAGAATATCTTGACCAAGTAGGTTAGCGGTGAGGCCAGGGGCCACTAGGGGGCGAATCTGTCCTCTGTTGCCATCTGGATCTACCCAACATAACGGGTTAGCAGTCTCATAAGAGCTGGACTGGCCTCCTACCCCCAGTAGGGGAGGGCCGGGGACAAGTTTCCAAGAAGGGGGGACTTCCTCTTGCCTGAGAACAGTGAGTTCAGCACCTGTATCAATGAGGCATTTAAAGGACTTGTCTCCGATGGTAAGACGCATTTTGGGGCGGAGGCCTGGGACCAAAGGAACTGTCCAATGAGCCTTGACAGGTGTTTTCCCCTTGTTTAACAGGGCTGGGGATTGCCCCGATTGGAGTTTAAAGGTTTGCCTTGGATATCAAACTTAGATCTACAATCCTTGGCCCAATGGAACCCCTTCCTACATTTAGGACATGGTGTTCGGGGTGTATTAACAGGTTGTGGGGAGCTTGGTTTGCGCCCTAGGGGGCAGTTTCTCTTAAAATGCCCCTCTTGCCCACAGCCAAAGCACAGGCGGGGCTGCAATGATGCCTGCTGCATTACACACACTAGGGTCTCAAGGCTATCCTGTTGATGCTCTCTTAAGGCTGCCGCCATAGCTCGCGCCTGATGCGATGTGGACCCAATGTCTTTTGTAGCAATAACCCAGCGGTCCATAGATCTTTCTTTTAGGCCAGCACAGGCCATCTTATAATCTCGGGTCATTCCTTCCCATACTGCCATTCTGACGAAATGGTCTCTGAGATCCCCAGGGGGCATCTTTTTCTTAACGGATTTCTCCACCCGATCAATGAAAGAGGGCAAATCTTCGTTAGTTTTTTGGTGTAACCCTGCTATTGGTGACTCAGAAGGCCCCTCCTCAAGTTTGCTCCAAGCCGCGAGCCCAGCAGCTCAGATCTGGTCCTGGTAAGGGGGGGGGGGATGGCTGCCTGTTGGGTTCCGGAGGCATACTGGCCATCAGTCCCAGCAAGCATTCCCATAGTTATAGGATGGCTGGATTGGCTCAGGCATTTCTTTCTGCAATCTGCTGACATTCCTCTTTATATAAGGCTGTCCACTTTATATATAGGGCCCCCGGAAGAACGGCCCTAGCTAGTGACCGCCAGTCAGCCGCCGTACATGGGGAATGGGCCAGACCTCAGAGGATGGTTTCTGTCCAGGGGGCGTTGGACCCATCCTCCAACACTGCCTTTTTGAGCTCCTTAAGGTCCCCAGGCTCCCATGGGTACCATGGAGCTGGACGGTTGCCTCCTGGGTCAACATTAACAGGGAAGAACGAACAACTGGAGGACTCAGGGGAGGTATGCTCTGGAGGGGGGGGCAATAAGGAGGTGGAGGAGTGGGCGCTGACAGTTGAATAAAGGGGTTAGTAGAAGGGGGGCGCGCAGGGGGGCCCTCAGCCAGAGATCTGGGTTGGAGGTCCGGGGGCCAAGGAGCCGCGTCAAAGGGGTCTAGCGAGGGGTAGAACCTCTTTGGTTTAACAGGGGGGGCGTTTTTAGAAGAGGACTGCCCCATAACTTAACTTATGGGGGTACACTCACCCGTTGACCGATTGGCCCGTCAGCGAGAAGAGCGAGGTTCCTCACACGGGGCACCAGTTGTTGGGGTTCCCTCGGAGGGGTGGAGGCGACTGGACCAGCCGGAGGCCCCTTCCCGGGGCTGAGCGGGATGGCGAGTGTCGCGAACCCGGATGCACCAACGGACGACACCAGGCTCGGGGGATCTGTCGAAGCAGGATCTCACTTTATTGTGCGGGGGCACACCTTATATAGAGCAGCAGAAGGGAAGTGAGGACAGAGGGGGAAGAGCCAATAAGATCGGGCGAGAGGAGGAAGTGCCATAGGTTTCAGGAACGGAAACTGTGAAATTGGCGCCTTGTTGGCTGGAAGAGACGGCAAGCCGGTGCCATCTTTATTCTGGGCTGCACCCTGTGGAGGCACCTCTAGTTATGTGCCTTATAGAGATCACAAGTATGCAGAAAGGCAGGGAGAGAGAATGAGGAAGGGAAGCAGGCTCCCTGCTGAGCAGAGAGCCCAATGCAGGGCTGGATCCCAGGACCCTGAGACAATGACCTGACCCAAAGACAGAGGCTTAACCCACTGAGCCACAGGCACCCCTCTATTGATATGCCTTTTATTTCTAATTGCCTAATTTCTCTGCCTAGAACTTCTAATATTACATGAATAAAAGTAGCAAGAATGTGTATGTTTGTTTTGATTTTAGAAGAAAGTTTTAAGCTTTTCATGATTGATTATGATGTCACCTGTGGGCTTTTCATTTATAGTATTTACTCTGTTGATATAGGTTCCTCATAAACACTTCACTCAGAGTTTTTACCAGGAAAGGTAATTGAATTTTCTCAATTTTTTTTCTTGCACCTGCTGAGGTGACTACCTGATTTTTTTTAAGCCTCTATTTTGTTTTTGTTTAATTAATCTGTAGATTTTTTAACCATTCTTACATTCCTGTAATAAATCCTACTTGATTTGTATACACTTTGGGTATAATTTTTAATGTATTGTTAAATTCAGTTTGTTATGTCTTGTTGAGAATTTTTGCATGTATGTTCATCAATAATTGTGGCCTCCAAGTTTATTTTCTTGTAGTGTCCTTATCTGGTTTTGATATCAGAGTAATTCTTGCCTCATATAGTGAGTTTGTAAGTGTTCTCTTTAATGTTTTGGAGGAGTTTAAGAATTGCTGTTAATTTTTCCTTATATATTTGGTAAAATTTGCCAGTGAAGCTATCTGATTCTGAGCTTTTTTTAATTGGGAGATTTCTGATTACTAATTCAATCTCTTTACTAGTAATTGGTCTATTGAGATTTTTCTATCTCTATGCTATTCTCTATATTGGAAGATTCGTTGTTTCTGGGAATTTATCCAATTCTTTCAGATTGTCTAATTTATTGATGTCTCTTATAATCCTTTGTATTATGGTGGTATCAGTTGTAACATTTCTTCTTCCATGTCTGATTTTATTTGAGACCTCTCTTTTTCTTTGTGGATCTAGATAAATGTCAACTTTATCTTTTAAAAAATAATAGCTGTTCCATTTATTTTTTTTTCTATTTGTTTGTTTGTTTCTATTTCATTTACTTCTGCTCTGATCTGTATTATTTCCTTTGTTCTACTAACTGGGTTTCTTTTGTTCTTTTCCTTGAGTTGTCAAGTTATTTTTTTTAAGTTCTTTTTAACTTATAGATAAAAAATTTATTGCTATGAAGTTCTTTCTTAAAATTCTTTGCTGTATTCATTTTTTTGACATGTTATGTTTGTATTTTCACCATCTCAGGTTAGTTTTTAATTGTCTTTAAATTGTTTCTTTGATCCATTAATTGTTCACTAGCATCTTGTCCACATATATGTGAATTTTCCCATTTTCTTTTTGTAATTCATTTCTGGTTTCATATTTTCTGGGAAATAATGGTTATTATTTGAAACTTTTTAAATTTAGTAAGACTTGTTTTATAGTTGTAACAACATGAATGGGGCTAGTGAGTATAATGCTAAGAGAAATAAGTCAGTTAGAGAAAGACAAATACTGTATGATTTCACTCATATGTGGAATTTAAGAAACAAAACAAATGAACAAAGGGGAAATAGAGAGACATACCAAACAGACTCTTAATTAAAGAGAACAAACTGATAGCTACCAAATGGGAGAGGATAGGGGAATTGGGTTAAATAAATGATGGGGATTAAGGAGTGTACTTGTCATGATGAGCACAGGGTGATGTATGGAATAGTCGAATCACTATGTTATACACCTGAAACTAATATTATACTATATCTTAACTAACTAGAATTAAAATAAAAACTTAAGACTTAAGTCTCACAATATAAACTATAGTGGATGATGTGACATGTGCACATGAGAAAAATGTATTTTCTGTTGCTTTTGGATGGGCCCTTATATGTAAACTCTATCTAGTCTAATGTGTTGTTTCTGTCTAATGTTTTCCTATTGATTTTCTGACTGGATAATCTTTCCATTGACAGAAAGTGGAGTAGAAAAATCTATTATTGTATTACTGTATTCTATTACTATTTCTCCATTTAAATGTGTTATTATTCACTTTATATATTTAAATACTTCTATGTTAGATGCACAAATATCTACAAATGTTCTATCCTTTGTTGGATACATCCATTATCATTATGTAATGACCTTCGTTGTCTACTATAATTTTTGTCTTAAAGTATAATTTGTCTGCATTAAATACAACTACCCCTCACTTTCTTTGCTTTCCATTTGCATGGAATATCTGTTCTTTACATTCAGTTTCACTCTGTATGTACTTATATCTGAAGTGATTCTAGTGCTCGCTTCGGCAGCACATATACTGAAGCGATTCTTTGTGGGTAGCTTTTCTTTTTTTTTTTTTAATTTTAAAAAGATTTTATTTATTTATTTATTTATTTTTCCCTTTAAAAAAAATTATTTATTTTTTTCAGCGTAACAGTATTCACTGTTTTTGCACCACACTCAGTGCTCCATGCAATCTGTGCCCTCTCTAATACCCACCTCCTGGTTCCCCCAACCTCCCACCCGCACCCCTTCAAAACCCTCAGATTTTTTTTCAGAGTCATAGTCTCTCATGTTTCACCTCCCCTTCCAATTTCCCTCAACTCCCTTCTCCTCTCCATCTCCCCTTGTCCTTCATGCTATTTGTTATGCTCCACAAATAAGCGAAATTTTTATGGATTTTTTTTAATACATGCAGGTTTTTTTTAATCTTTTGATTGGCTACTTTTGTTCATTTACATTAATTATTGTTAGATATGTGGTATTTCTGTTATGACTCTTTCATTTCCCTGTTTTCTTCTTGTCCTGTTTCCTCTAATTTGTTTATTTTCTGTAGTGGTATATTTTCTTTTTCCTTATCTTTTGAGTGTCTAATGTATATTTTTGCTCTATGATTACCATAAAGATAACATAAGACAACATGTATTTATGCCAGTTCATTTTTAGGTTGATAACAACTTACAACTGAATACATTCTAAAGTTCTATGTTTTTAGGTCCCCTCAATATATTTTTTTTTTTTTTACTTTTGATGTCACAAGTCCCATCTTTTTATCTTCTGTATACTTTAACAAATTATTGTATTTGTAGGTATACTTACTACTTTTGTGTTTTAACCTCCAACTAACCTTATAAGTGATTACTACCTAAACATTTGATAATCCTGATTTTTACTATTTTTTTTTAAAGATTTTATTTATTTATTTGACTGACAGAGATCACAAGTAGGCAGAGAGACAGGCAGAGAGAGAGGAGGAAGCACCACTGCCGAGCAGAGAGCCTGATGTGGGGCTCAATCCCTGGATCCCAGGATCATGACCTGAGCCAAAGGCAGAGGCTTTAACGCACTGAGCCTCCCAGGTGCCCCGATTTTTACTACTTTTTCTATGTATTTACTATATATTATATATGTACTACATATACACACATATACTATATATTTACCTCTCCAGTGATATTAATACTTTCCTCTTTCCTGGCTACATATTAGCATTCTATCAATTCAGCTTAAGAAAATACCTTTAACATTTCTTGTAAGATGAGAGTACTGGTTATGAAGGTCTTTTTAAAGTTTCTATTTTAATTTCAGTTAGTTAACATACAGTGTTATATTAGTTTCATATTTATGATATTGTGATTCAATAATTCCATACATCATTCAGTGCCAGTCATGAAAAATACACTCTTGAATCCCCATTACCTATTTAACCTACCTTCCAAAAAAATATGATATTCTGATTCAAGAATTCCGTACATCATCTAGTGCCAGTCATGAGAAATATACTTTTGAATCCCCATTACCTATTTAACCTACCTTCCAACAACACCTCTTCTCTGGTAACCATCATTTGTTCTCTATAGTTAAGAGTCTGTTTCTTTGTTTGTCTCTCTCTTTTTTCTCCCTTTGCTCATTTGTTTTGTTTCTTAAATTTCACAGGAGTGAAATCATATGGTATTTGTCTTTCTCTGACTGATTTCATTTGCATTATAATTTCTAGTTCCATCCATGTCATTGCAAATGTCAGCACTGTATTCTTTTTAATAGATGAATAATATTCCATTGTATGTATGTATATATGAATAACAGTCCACCATATTATATATATATAATATTATATATTTATAACTTATACATTAATAATTATACAATTATAATTTATATATAATTATATATATAATTTATATATATAAATTCCATTATATATCTATATATAATCAATCTCCTTTACCCATTTATTAGCCAAAGCATACTTGGGCTGCTTCCATATCTTAGCTATTGTAAATAGCGCTGCTGTAAACATGGGTGTGCATATATCCCTTTAAATAGGTGTTTGTTTGTTCTTTTTACAAAATATACTAGTGTGATTTCTATAGAGTAATTCCATTTTTAACTTTTTTGAGGATGCACATACTCTTCTCCACAGTGGCTGCTCCAGTTTGCATTCCCACTCAACAGAACAGGAGGGTCCCCTTTTTTCTACATTCCGCCTAGCACATAATGTTTCTTCTGTTATTGATTTTAGCCATTCTGAGAGGTGTGAGGTGATATCTTATTATAGTTTTTATTTGCATCTCTCTGATAATAAGTAATGTTGAGCATCTTTCCATGTGTTGGTTGGCCATCTGGATGTCTTTGGAGAAATGTCTTCCACACCATTTTTATTTGATTTGTCCTTTGGGTTTGAGTTGTATCAGTTCTTTATATATACTGGATACTAGCCCTTTATTAAATACATCATTTACAAATATCTTCTCCCATTCTGTAGATTGCTTTTTAATTTTATTGATTGATTCCTTTGCTGTGCAGAAGTAGTTTTTTGTTTTTGTTTTTGTTTTGTTTTGTTTCTATAGCCCCATAGTTTATTTTTGCTTTTGTTTTCTTTGCCTTAGGGACATATCTAGAAAAGTAATGGTATAGCCAATGTCAGGGAAGTTACTGCTTCTGCTCTGCTCTAAAATTTTTGTGGCTTCAGAACTCATATTAGGTCTTTAGTCCACTTTGAATTTATTTCTGTGTATAATGTAAGAAAGTGGTCCAGTTCTCCAATACCATTTGTTGAAGAGACCATTGTTTTCCTATTGCATATTCCATCCTGCATTGTTGAAGACTGACTTATAATTGTGAGTTTATTTCGGGGCTCTCAGTTCTGTCCCATTGGTCTTTTGTGGTTCCATACAAATTTTAGAATTGTTTGTTCCAGCTCCATGAAAAATGCTGCTGGTGTTTTGATAGGGATTGCATTAAATGTGTAGATTGGTTTGAGCAGTATATTCATTTTAATAATATTTGTTTTTCCAATTCAGGAGCAAATAAAATTTGTTTTTCCAATTCCAGTTCTCTGTGTCATCTTCAATTTCTTTCATCAATGTTTTATAGTTTTCAGAGTACTGGTCTTTCACCTCCTTAGTTAGTTTTATTCCTAGATATCTTATTTTGGGTGTGATTGTAAATGGGATTGTTTTCTTAACTTCTTATTCTGCTGCTTCATTATTGGTGTATAGAAATGCAACAGATTTCTGTACATGAAATTTGTGTATTGCCACTTCCCTGAATTCACTTATCCATTCTAGCAGTTTTTTGGTGGAATCTTTAGGGTTTCTATATATAATATGTCATCTTCAAATAGTGAAAGTTTTATTTTTTCCTTAATGATTGTGATGTCTTTTATTTCTTTTTGCTGTCTGATTGCTGTGGACTTCTAGTACTATGCTGAAAAAAAGGTGGTGACAATGAACATTTTTGTCTTGTTCCTGACTTGATCGTGATGAATGTTTTGTTTTGTTTTGTTTTGTTTTGCTTTGCTTTGCTTTTGTTTTTGTTTTTAGTGTATTGCCAGATTTGGTTTACTAGTATTTGTTGAGAATTTTTGCACCTCTGTTCATTAGAGATATTAGCCTATAGTTCTCTTTTTTATCTGGTTTTGGTATCAGGGTAATGCTGTCCTCATAAAACAAATTTGGAAGTTTTTCTTTTTCTTCTATTTCTTGGAAAAGTTTGAAAAGAATAAGTACTAACTCTTCTTCAAATGTTTGGTAGAATTTATGTGTGATGCCATCTGGTCCTCAGCTTTTGTTAACAGATTTTGGATTAATGATTCAATTTCATTGATGGTAATAGGTCTCTTTAATATTTTCTATTTCTGCTTCAGTTTTGATAGACTGTATGTTTCTAGGAACTTATCCATTTTTTTTTTAGTTTCTCCCATTTGTTTGCATATAATTTTTTATAATATTATCTTACAATTTTTTATATGTCTCCAGTGTTGGTAGTTAGTTTTCATCTCTAATTTGTGATTTTGTTTATTTACACCTTTTTTCTTTCTTTCTTTTTTTTTTTTTCTTTAATAAGTCTGGTTAGATGTTTGTTAATTTTATTGATTTTTTTTTTCAAAAAACCTATTCCGGTTTTATTGGTCTGTTCTACTGTTTCTCTATTCCTATATCATTTATTTTTGCTTTAATCTTTATTATTTCCTTCCTTCTACTGGTTTTAACTTTTGTTTATTGTTCTTTTTCTAGGTGCTTTAAGGATAAGATTAGGTTTTTTGAGATCTTCTTGAGGTAGGCCTATATTGCTATAAATTTCACTCTTAGAACCACTTTTGCTGCATCACAAAGGTTTTGGACTATTGTATTTTCATTTTCATATGTTTCCATGTACTTTTTATTTCTTCTTTACTTCCTGATTGATCCATTTATTATTTGGCATGTTATTTAGCCTCCATGTATTTGTGATCTTATTAGATTTTTTACCGTGGTTGATTTCTAATTTCAGGGTGTTGTGATCAGAAAAAATTCATGGCACAACTTTCATCTTTTATAATTTGTTGAGGTTTTATTTGTGGCCTAATTTGTGATCTATGAAGAATATTCTATGTGTAATTCAAAGAATATATATTCTGCAATCTGGACAGAATGTTCTGAATATATCTACTAAACTCATCTGGTCCAGTTTATCATTCAAATCCATTATTTCCTTGTTGATTTTCTCTTCCATTCATCTACTGATAGAAGTGGGCATTAAATTCCCCTGCTATTATTATACTATTATCAATTAGTTCCTTTATGTTTGTTACTGTTTTATCTATTGGGTGCTGGCATTTTTGGTGCATATGTGTATACAATTGTTATATATTTTTTTGTTGGCTTGTCCCCTTTATTATTCTACAGTGTCCTTTCTTAGTCTCTTGTGACAACAGAAGTTACAAACATTTTAACAGTCTTTGTTTTAAAGTCTCTTTTGTCTGATATATGTATTGCTGCCCCAGCTTACTTTTGACAGCCATTCACATGATAAATATTTCTTCATCCTGTTGCTTTCAATCTACAGGTGTCTTCAGGTCTCAAATGAGTCTGATGTAGGCAACATATACATGGGTCTTGATTTTTTTTATCCAGTCTGTTACCCTATGTCATTTGTTTGAATCACTTATGCAATTTACATCCAAAGTAATTATTGATAGGTATGTATTTATTTCCATTTCATTCCTTGTTTTGTGGCTGTTCTTATAGTGTTTCTCTGATCCCTTCTTTTTCTCTTTCATGGTTAATTGTTTTTTTTTTTACTAATATGTTTGAATTCTTTTTCTCTATCTTACTGGTTTTTCTTATTTGTGGTTACCATTAAGTTTGTATATAATATCTTTTGCATAGAGCAGCCTATACTAAGTTAATGGTCACTTAATTATGAGCCCATTCTTACTCCTCTCTCCTGACCCATGTTTTAGGTATATGGTATCATATTTTACATCCTTTTATTCTGTGAATATTTTGACTGTGTTATATACACAAATTTCTTTTTTTATATTCTCATTTATGGTTCTCCTTCCTATTCAAATACCATCTCTAATATTTCTTATAGGGCTGGTTTAGTGGTCATAAACTTTAAAATCTTTGTTTGCCTGAGAAACTATCATCCTCTTCTGAATGACAGCTTTGCTGGATGGAGTATTCTTGGTGGTTGATTTTTCCCTTTCAGTATTTTGAATATATCATGATAGTCTCTTCTGGCTTGAAAAGTTTCTGCTGAAAAATCTGTTGATTATGTTATAGAGTTACCCTTGTATATAACTTTTCTGTTGCTGCTTTTAGGATTTTTCTCTATCACTATTTTTGCCATTTAAACTATTATGTGTCTTGGTATGGACCTCTTTGGGTTGATTTTTTTTTTTAATTTTTATTTTATTATATTTTTATTTTATTTTATTTTATTTTATTTTCGAGAAGGGATCACTGTGCCTCCAGGATCTGGGTATCTGTTTCCTTCTCTAATTAGGGAAGTTTTCAGCTATTATTTCTTTAAACAAACTTCCTGTCTTCTTTCTTCTTCTTTTGAGACTCCTGTATTGTAAAAGTTATTACATTTGATGGAGTCATTGAGTTCCCTTATTCCATTCTAATTTTGCATTTTTTTTTTACTTTTATTTGTTCAACTAGACTACTTCCCATTACTCTGTCTTCAAAGTCATTGATTCATTCCTGTGCTTCTTCCAGCTTGTTGTTCTTTCCACCAAGCATTGTCTCTTTTTGTTTACTTAGCTCTTTATCTCTGCTATGTTATTCCTTATGTCTGTGTTAAGGGTCTCATTGATGTTCTCCTCTTTCCTCTCTTTTCTCAAGTACAGTGAGTATGTTTATGATCATTACTTTAAATTCTCTGTCAAGCATATTACTTATATTTGTTTCACTTAGATCTTTGGCTATGGCCTTGTTCTATGCTTTTATTTGGAAAAAAATCTTCTGTCTTCTCACTTTATTTAAGCCCCTCTGTTTGCTTCTGTGTGCTAGGAAAATCACTACATCTACTATCCTTAAATGTATTAGCCTTATGAAGAAGAGGTACTATAGTGTCCTGCAGTTTATAGTTTCCTCTGTTCCCCAGGGCCTGGTGCTTCAGAAAGTATTTCCATGTGCTCTGCTGTTGTGTCCTGGTCACTTTATCCTTCAGGCCAGTTATCTGAGAGGCTCTTTTTACCTGTTCTGGTAAGAGTTCAGGACAGGTAATAGGCCTGAATGTTGCACATTTTAACTAGGTGTACTCTGTTCTCCTTGTGAAATGAAACCTGTCACCACTGCCACCAGAAACAAGGTCCTGCAAAACTCCCAGCTCAGGAGTATAGGCAGGGGATTGACCTGGTCTTCTGGATGAAGGGCATGATGTGCTGGGACTGAGACAAGTCTGACCATGAAGGGCAATTTCCCCAGTGTGTGGTGCAGGATAGGCTTGGTGTAAGCATGTTTGGCAAACAGTGTCAGCACTGTACTCATTCTCACAAGTGGCTCTGTGTTTATGCTGGGGGCAGGGAAATGGTACTTGCTAGTTCTCTTATTCCAGGAAGGGTCTTTCTGTGAATAGTGCCTCTCTGGGACATGCTCCAAGATAACAAAATAACCTCCTCATTGTGTGCCCCAGGTACTCTTTAGATGTTTTCATGTAGTATGTCCACAGGCTGCTTGCCCTGTCTTCTTTCCAAGAGTAGTCTTAATGCATCTGGCTTTCTTGAGCCAAGCCTGCTGACCTTTAGAACTCTAGATTTAAACCCTGCAGGTTGTAAAAACTCATGGAATTTGGCTCCTCTTCCTTTCCAAGCCAATTGCTATGGGGGTTCATTTCCTCCATGTACTCCTTTGTGTGTTAGTCTGTCTCTTGCCTTCTCTGTGACTTCCTTCCATTTTAGCTGCCATGATGTTTCTCTACCATACTGCCTTGCCACATCTCCTACTTCTTCAATGTGTTCTGTACCTTTATTTTATTGTTTTAAGGATTTTATTTATTTATTTATTATTTGAGAAAGAGAGAGCATGAGCAGAGTCAGGAAAGAGGGAGAAGCAGGCTCCCCACTAAGCATAGAGCCTGATTCAGAGCTCAATTCCAGGACCTTAAAGATCATCACCTGAGCTGAAGGCAAATACTTAACTGACTGAACCACCCAGGAGCTCCTGTTCTCTACCTTTAGTTGTGAAGTTTGTTCTGCCAGTCTTCAGGTTAATTTCTTAGATAGAATATTTGATAGTTATCTAGTTGTATTTGTGAGACATGGAAAACCTAGGATCCTCCTACTCCACTACCATCTTCCTCTCTTTGTGATAAGGAAATGCTTTAGCTTTCACTTATTCAAAAAACTTTTTAGCTCTTCTTCAATCCTGAGGAAAATCTTTGCCAGTAGAACATTGTTAGTAGCTTTTTCCTTCAGGTATTTTCAGGCTAGAAGTGTGTGGTATAATATATTGAAAGTATCTGCTAAAAAATCTGCTGATGGGGTGGGTGGTTGGCTCAGTCAGCCATTCATCCACCTTTTGTACTCTTGACCTTAGTTCAGGTCTTGATATTGTGGTTGTGAGTTCAAGCCCTATGTTGGGTGCCATGAAAAAAAAAAAATCTACTGATAACATTATGTGAGTTCCTTTGTATGTATCAAGTTGTTTTTTTTCTTGGTACTTTTAAGATTTTCTCCTGCCTTTAAATTTTGACACTTTAAATATAATGTGTCAATTGGGTTAATGTTATTTGAAATTGTCTAGGCTTACTGAGTCTGAATGTTTTTTTCCTTCCCAGCATAGGAAAGTTTTCATCCATTATTTCTTAGAATAAATTTTCTGCCCCATTCTTCCTTCTCCTTCTGGGACCCTTAAAATGTGAGTGTTGGTCTGCTTGATGTTGTTCCATAAGTCCCTTAAGCTATTTTCCCTTCATTTCTTTTTTTCCCTTTGTTCTGATTATATAAGTTCCACTCCCATATCTTCAAATTCACTGATCCTTCTGTTTCATATATACTATTGTTGAGCCCCTCTATTTTTTTTTTGAAAAATTTATTGTAAACTTCAATTCTGTGACATCTATTTGGTGTTTTCTTATGTTTCTTATCTCTTTTTAAATTCTCATTTTGTTCATACATTCTTCTCCTAAGCTCATCTTTATTACTTATTTTTAAAATCTTTATCAAGTAAATTACCAATCTCCATTTCATTAATGTCTTTATCTGATTTTTTAAAAAAATTTACTTTAGTTTAGAACACATTTCTCTATTTATTCATTTTTCCTTGACTCTCTGTGTCTGTTTCTTTTCACTAGTAAAATAGCCCCATATCCCAGTCCTGAAAGAGTGACCTCCTATAGGTAATGAACTTTCTAGTTTAACAATGTTCTATCTCTTTGTTGTCAGAGACAACAAAGACTGTGATTGTCCAAGCCACCTTCTTTATTTTCATTAGTTCCCAGGAGGTGAGGGTATACCAAGACCCATCAGTGTACCTAAGAAAAGGATCTCAGCAACTGGTTTCAGAATGATTGGAAGCCCGACCCTCATGTGGAAGCTCTTAAGGTATGCAGATAGATCTTTTTCAGGTGAAGACTGGGAGATGGACTTTTCTGGCTGCTACCTCTGAGCTGAGCCCTTTGAAGATAGCCTGTTAAGAAGTTATGTTTTATGGAAAGTTTGTGTCTCAGTCTCCCTTACCCTTTTTCGTGTCAGTTTATTTTTTTCCCATTTGTCTAATGTGTAGGAGCCACTTAGTTAGTTCCCCCAGAAGAAACTGTTCCATATGTCTCTAGATTTGTTCTGTCCATGAGAGGAGGTGAGTTTTGTATCCTCTTACATTGCCATCTTTTACCAGAACCTGGGTTACCTTTTAATAGTAAAAATATTCTCAAGTTTATAATTGATTTTTTTCATTATTTACATTACTATATTAATGTAATTGCTTGAAAGTATCTCTGGTTTAGCTGTTCCCAAAAAGTAACATATAAACAGAGAGAGTATGGAATACTCTATTACTCTACCAGTGGGCTATATGTGTCAAGATGCTGTGGGATAGTAATCTGAAGAATTTTAGAATCTCAGTTATTTAGTTGGAGTGTTACAAAGCACACTCTTATTATTATTAGAGGTTTCTGTGTCTAACTGAATCTCTGGGGTATCCTTAAATCTTACTGGACTCTCAGTCAAGAATCTTACTACCATACCCTTATTTGAACTTTACACTAAGGCTGTACTTATGATCAGAACCATGAATTTGATCTTTTCCCAGAAGCTATGTCCTTCATGGATATTGTTTATGATATCTGTTATTCTAGTAGTCTGTTTCTAGATACCAAACACTGCTAATCATCTGTGGCTTATAGATATCATGATTCTATAGTCTAGCTTGGTTTAACCAATAGAATTCTATGATCACATTGGAGCAGTTTCTATACTGGTTGCTCTTGAAGTAACTTATACAGAATAACAAAGCAAATGGATCTGTCGCTGGTGCTTAGTGCCTGGTACCTTTGTGCTTCTTTGGACTCATCTCTATAGTATTTTAGTCTCCAGGGGCTCTCCACATGGTTTCTTCTTTATTTATGGAGAATCCTGAACTTCATTAAAAGTGGCTCAGGAAAAAAAGAAAGAGCATTTCTAAATAAAGTATTATGAAAGGGGAAAAAAAGAAGAAAAAGAAAAGATAGATATTTCTAAGACAAATTACATGCAGGCCACAAAACTGGTCCAGTACAGCTTTTACTATATCCTATTGTTGAAACAGACTAGACCCAACTAGAATCAGAGTGCTGGGGGACTAGATAAAGGAATAAGCACTGGGAAGTTCATTGACCATGACCTAAGTAAGTCGACTATATTTGATTAGTTAATAGTTTTATTAATCTACCTGATTAATGGTTTATTTCTTAGCCTGGAATGTTAGAGTTTGTAGGTAATTTTACAAGTTGAGTATCTGGAGCTGTATTTTTGAAAGCTCTGATATGGGAAAAAGCTGGAAAAGAAAGAAAAAGATGGAAACGGTACAGAAAATGAAAGGTTAAAAGTAGTCCTTTGCCGATGTTACTGCCAGGGATCAGTAAAGGACAATGATAGGAGGCAAAAACTTCCTTAAGAGCTAGAAAAATGTTCAGTAACAATTTTTTAGTGCCAAAATTTATGAGACAAAGCAATTATTGAATTGGAGAGTAGAATGCTGATGTAGGGTACCAAGGAGAAAACATTTTTTGTCATCTTACAGAATGCCATAATGTTGCTCAGAATGTGAATGCTCTAAGAAAACAAAATAATATGACATTATCACAAAATATATGGAATAATTACTGCAGTGTGGCTTTATTATAACTGTAATTAGAAAGCACATACATGAAAATAACAAAAGATTTCTGCATGGGTAACAAAAATCATTAAATATTAGATTGAACTAGTTATAATATTTGAATTTATTTATTTGGCTGCAGTAGCATTCAGATTTTGCATATCTTTAATTGTTTAAAAAATGCCAAAACTTGTCCTGAATTACATTCAATCTAAAAATAATTCTGTTAACAGAGGATTATGAATTGCAGGAAGTCTTATGGTTCCATGCAGCAAAATACAATATTTTTCATAATGCTGCACTTAGAACATTTGTGACAATTCTATTGATTTCTGAGTCTCACGGAGCAATTGCCTTAATGCTATGCTTGAGGAAACACATGTTCAAGTGTTTCAGTTGCAGCACAGCTGAGTACAGTATTTTCCCCACAATCCTTAGCCATCTTTAGCTGTTATTAGAAGAAAAAAATTTAACAACTTTAAGATAACACTACTTCACTTATGGACAAAAATAAAGCATTTAACATACTTTGGATAGAAAAACAGCCTAAAAAATTTTTGAGAATTTTAATCTTTCTTATTTGACAAATATTCAAAGAAAATATTACCAGTTCTTTTATTTTTTTTACCTCCACTATTAGATGTATAGTTGAAGGACAGAGAAATTACACATATTATTTTTTTACATCTTAATTTAATATTATTTTTTTCAGTGTTCCAAGATCCCTTGGAACCACACCCTTTATGCACCACACCCAGTACTTCATGCAATACATGTCCCCCTTAATATCCACCATTAGGCTGACCCATCCTCCCATCCTCCTTCCCTCCAAAACTCTCAGTTTGCTTCTCAGAGTCCACAGTCTCACTTGTGGAGCATAAGGAATAACATGAAGGACATTAGGAGAAGGAAAGGAAAAGTGAAATGGGGCAAATCGGAGGGGGAGATGAATCATGACAAACTGTGATTTTTATTTCTATTTGAAATAATTTCAATCTTCCATAGTTATAAAAATATATCTCCAAAAATAGGTATGGAATGATAAAATTTAAAAACATTCAATTATTATATATAACTGTCATAACTATGTATAATCTACTATATAAAAATAGTTTAATATTTAAATTTAATATTTGTTAATGTGTCCATATGTACTTTGTTTTCATTGATTATATTGTGATTATGATGCTACATGACTTAATAAGATAATATGTAAGATAAAATATCCAATAGTTAAATGAGAACATTGGGTAGCATGTTGCTTTTGTGCATTTTTTAAAGATTTTATTTTTTAGAGCAATTTTAAGTTTACAAAAAATTTGAGAGGAAGGTGCAAAGATTTCATTGCACAAAGGCTTACCCTCCCCGATTATCAACATCAACCATCATTATGACACTCTTTTTTAAAATAAAGATAAACCTACACTGACACATTATAATCATTCCAAATCAATAGTTTACTTAAGGGCTCACTCTTTGTGTGCATTTATGGATTTAAACAAATGTGTAATGAAATATATCCATCATTATAATATCATATAGGATATTTTCATTACCTATAAAAATCCTCTTTGCTCCAACTATTCATTTTCCCTTTTGCCCCAGAAGTCATTAATTTTTCTTTCCCATAGTTTTTGCCTTTTCCTGAATATAATATCGTCAGAATTATGCAGTGCATAGCCTCTTCAGAATTGGCTTCATTCACTTAGTAATATGCATTTGATTCCTCCATGTCATTCCATGGTTAAAAGCTCATCTCTTGGGGTGCCTGGGTGGCTCAGTGGGCTAAAGCCTCTGCCTTCAGCTCAGGTCATGATCCCACAGTCCTAGGATCAAGCCCCACATCAGACTCTCTCCTCAGTGGGGAGCCTTTGCCTGCCTCTCTGTGTACTTGTGATCTCTGTCAGATAAATAAATAAAATCTTAAAAAAAAAAAACTCATCCTTTTTTAATGTTGAATGATAAACAATTGTCTAAATATACTATAATTAGTTGGGGCACCTGGGTGGCTCAGTGGGTTAAAGTCTCTGCCTTCAGCTCAAGTCATGATTCCAGAGTCCTGGGATTGAGTCCCGTGTCAGGCGCTCTGCTCCGCGGGGAGCCTGCTTCCTTCTCTCTCTGTCTGCCTCTCTGCTTACTTGTGATTGCTCTCTGACAAATAAATAAATAAATAAATATTAATAAATAAATAAATATACTAGAATTATTTTATCCTTTCACCTACTAAAACACATCTTGGTGGCTTCCAAGCTTTAACAGTTATGAACAAAACTGTTTTAAACATCTTTGGGCAGGTTTTTATGTGGATATAAGTTTTCAACTCCTTAGGATAAATGCCAAGCAGTTTGATTGCTGGATCATATGGGAAGACTATATTTAGATTTGTAAGATATCACCAAACTGTCTTCCAGATAGAGTTTACCATTTGGTATTCCCATGAGCAACAAACGAGAGTTCCTATTGCTCCATCTTGTTCCCAACATTTGGTGTTGTCCTTATTATAGATTTTTCCCATTCCAAAAATAGGTATTTCTTGTTTCTTTTTTAATTTTCATGTTTTATATGACATATATTGGAATTTTTTGGAAATTTTTTGGAAAATTTTTTGGAATTTTTTGGAAGTAACAGTTTTTCAAAATTGTTATACAAAATGTGTGAAAATTTGTGAATTTTCACTTACAAGACAAAGTATCTGCATGATGGATAATTCCTGGACTCTTCAGTTCTGTATATTTAGATTACAATTTGAATAATAGCAATCTTCTAAGATTTCATCAGTCTTAAGGACTTGACATAAAGTGAAGGATGAATGGTATTTAATTTAATTTATTTATTTATTTATTTTTAAAGATTTTATTTATTTATTTATTTGACAGACAGAGATCACAAGTAGGCAGAGAGGCAGGTAGAAAGAGAGAGAGGAGGAAGCAGGCTATCCGCGGAGCGGACAGCCCGATGCAGGGCTCGATCCCAGGACCCTGGGATCATGACCTGAGCCGAAGGCAGAGGTTTTAACCCACTGAGCCACCCAGGCGCCCCGATTGGTATTTTAAATTTATATTCTATGAGTGACTGGTCAGTTGGTTAAGCTCAGATCATGATCTTAGGGTCGTGGGATAGAGTCCTGCATCTACACTCAGCAGGGAGTCTGCTTGAGATTTTTTTCTTTCCTTCTGCCTTTCCCCCCCATCATCATGCTCTCTCTCTCCCTCTCTTTCTCTCTAAAAAGAAACAAAGAAATCTTAAAAAAAATAAATTTACATTTATGTAATTGAGAAGAGATAGTTAATTTAAAAATCTGCTTTAATCTAGGTATGTGAAATACAATGGATAACTATCAATTAGTCCCATGTTAACTCCTCTATTTAACATGTGAGTCTGTGATCCATCTTCCTAGCAAATCCAGACCATATGATCTCCCTCAGATTTTCTATTTTACCAACATTATTTTCTCAACTGTGTTGCTCTATCAACGATTGATTTTCAATCCTTTAATCAAGACGTACATTTTGTCAATGTATTTGACAAAACTCAAAAGGAAGGTTTTGGTTAAAACACTTCATAATTTCCTGATAGTGATTCTCTCAGTAGAACAAACCTAGTGAAATCTATATTCTTTGGTGGATTAAGAATTACTACTCAGAAATTCTACATTACTTATTTTTCCAATTTATGCATGTATTAAGGCAGACATAATCTCACATTTTAAAAAGAGCTATATTTCTAAGGCATTAAGTGACATATTCAAACTAGCAGAACAAATTACAGCAAAATATTCATCATAACCATCCATATTCATAAATACATAGAAATATTAAAATTTTAGATAGATGTCAGGATTTTTCAGGTTTTGTTGAGATATACTTTAATATACAACACTGAATAAGTTTAAGGTGTAAGCAAAATGCATTGGATTATGTATATTGTAAAATGATTATCACAATAAGTTTAGTTAATATCTATTACATAAATACAAAAAAGAAGGAAAAAAATGTTTTTGCCTTGTGATAAGAACTCAAAATTTACTCTTAGCTATATATACATATGTATACATGTATAATTTTTCATATATATATGCATGTATATATATTTCATATATACATGTGTAATTTGTAGTCATCATGTTACACAACTGTAGTACTTATCACTAGAAGTTTTTACCTTTAAACAGTTTTCTTCTAACCTCTGCACTCCCTCATTACTTCTGGCTACCACAAATTTGATCTATAAGTTTATTTTCTCTGTCTTCCTCTCCCTTTTTTATCTTTGTCTGAATATGTCTTTGTCTGTCTGACTTATTTTACTTAGCATAATGCCCTGAAGTTCTGTGCATATTGTCACAAATGGCAGATTACTCCTTTTATAGTCTGTGTGTCTGTGTATGTGTGTGTATCTCACAAATATTTTATTCATTCCTCCATTGATGGGCACTTAGGTTGTTTCCAAGTCTTGGCTATTGTGAATAATGCAGCAATGAATGTGGGGATACAGTTACCTGTTTGACATAGTGTTTTGTTTCCTTTGGATATGTTCCCAAAAGTAGAATTGCTAGATCATATGGTAGTTCAATTTCAAATTTTATTAGAAACCTCCCTACTGTTTTCCATGGCAGCTACAACAGCTTACAATTCCAACAGTCCACAGGTTTCCTTTACCTCTACATCTTCTCCAGCATTTATTATCTCTTGTAATTTTGACCATAGCCAATCCAAAAGGCATGAAATAATATTTCATTGTAGTTTTAATTTACATTTCCCTAATGATTATTGATATTGAGCATCTTTTTATGTACCTATTTACATTATATATTTTCTTTAGAATAATGTCTATTGATATTGTTAACCCATTTTTATTTTTTTTCCTTTTTTTTAAATTTTTTTTAAAGACTTTATTTATTTATTTGACAGACAGAGATCACAAGTAGGCAGAGAGGCAGGTAGAGAGAGAGAGAGGGAGGGAGGGAAGCAGGCTCCCTGCGGAGCAGAGAGCCCGATGCAGGGCTCGATCCCAGGACCCTGAGATCATGACCCGAGCCGAAGGCAGCGGCTTAACCCACTGAGCCACCCAGGCCCCCCTGTTGTTAACCCATTTTTAAATTGGCTGTATTTTTTTTTTTTTTTTTGCTATTGAGTTGTAGGAGTTCTTTATATGTTCAAGATATCTACCCCTTATCAAATACATGGTTTGCAAGTATTTTTCCCACTTTATAGGTTCTCTTCATATTGTTGAGCTTCTCCATTGCTGCCAGAACCTGTTTTTGATTGATGTAATTTTATATATTTATTTTTCTATTTTTGTGGTTTGTGCTTTAGGTTTCATATCTAAAATCATTGCTGAGACCCATGTCAAATGGCTTTTTTTCTTGTTTTCTTCTAGGATTTCCATTGTTTGGGGTATTCTACCTTAGTCTTTTATCCACTTCAAGTTAATTTCTGTAGGTGGTCTAAGTTACGGGTCTTGCATCATTCTTTGTATGTAAGTATACTATTTTCTTCAACATCTTTTATTGAAGATATTTATTTTTCTCCTTATTCTATCTTGTCAAATATTAGTTGATGGTGTATACATTGGTTTATTTCTAGGCTCTTGGTTTTGTTCCGTTGGCTGATGTGTCTGTTTTTATGCCAGTACCATTACTATTTTGATGAGTATGGCTTTACAATATAGCTTAAAATCAGGAAGTATGATACCTCCTGCTTGTTCTTCCTTTTCAGGACAGCATTGGCTATTCAGAGTCCTGTGATTCCATATAAATTTTAGGATTCTTTTGCTACCTCTATAAGAAAATTCTATTGAAATTTTGATAGAGATTGCATTGACTCTATAGATGGCTTTGTGTAGTATGAATATTTAAAAATATATGCAACTGATAGTTTATTGAACACTACACCTGAAACTAATGTACTATCAGCTGGCTAATTGAATTTAAATTTTAAAAAATGAGGAAAAAATTCAAATTTATTAATATGTGATGCCTTTCATTAATATCTTATGGTTTTCATTGTAGAAATATTTCATCTCATCCATTAAATTTTTCCTAAGTATCTTTTTTTTTAAAGGTTTTATTTATTTATCAGAGAGAGAGAGAGAGAGAGAGGGAGACAGAGCGAGCACAGGCAGACAGAATGGCAGGCAGAGGCAGAGGGAGAAGCAGGCTCCCCACCGAGCAAGGAGCTCGATGTGGGACTTGATCCCAGGACGCTGGGATCATGATCTGAGCCAAAGGCAGCTGCTCAATCAACTGAGCCACCCAGGCATCCCAGTATTTTCTTGTTTTTGATGTTACCTTAAATGGGAACATTTTCTTTCTTTCTTTATTTTCTTTTTTTTAGATAATTCACTGCTGGGGTATAAAAATGTTACTGATTTTTTATGTTAATTTTGAACCCTGCAAATTTATTAAATCATTAATTATATCTAACAGTTTTTTGGTGGGGGACTTAAGATTTTCTATACATGAAGTCATGCCATCTGAAAATGTTGTACTTCTCTCTTTTCAATTATGATGCTTTTAATTTCTTTTCTTAGCATGATTGCTCTGGTTATGATTGCTAGTATTCTATTAAATAGGAGTAGTGAAAATGGGCATCCTGTGTTGTTTCAGATGTTAAAGAAAAAACTTGAAGCATTTTACCATTTTACCAGTATGATGTTAGCTCTGGGTTTGTCATACATAGCCTTTATTATGTTGAGATATGTTCTTTTTGTAGCCACTTTTTAAGAGTTATTATCATGAATATATATATATGTTGACTTTTGTTGGTTGCTTTTTCTGTGTATACTGAAATGATCATATGATTTTATTCAGACTTTCTATTAATGTGATGTATCAAATTGATTGATTTGTCTATATTTAATCACCTTTGCATCCTAGAGTTAAATCCCAATTTATTATGCTGAATGACCCTTTTAATGTGCTGCTGAAATTAATTTGCTAATATTTTGAGAAATTTTGTATCTGCATCTATCATGGATATTGACTTCGTTTGTTGTTGTTTCCTGATAGTGTCCTTTCCTGGCTTTGGTGGCAGGATAATGCTGGACTTGTTAAATGAATTTGGTAGTGTTTTCTCCTCTGATTTTTTGGAAAAGTTTGAGAAGTATTGGCATTAATTCTTTAAATATTTGATAGAATTCACCAATGAAGACTTCTGGTCATGGGCTTTCATTCATTGGGAGATTTCTGGTTACTGATTCAATCTTCTTGCTAGTAATTTGTTGATTCAGTGTTGGTAAGTTTTGTTTCTTAGAATTTTTCTTCCATTTCTTCTAGGTTTTTCAATTGTTGGTATGCATTTTTTTACAGAAGGTTTTTATGATCCTTTGTATATCTGTGGTATCAGTTGTAATGTCTTCTTTTACAGTTATAATTTTTTACTTGGATTTTCTTTTTTCCTTCTTTGATTAGTTAACATTTGTCAATTTTGCATGTATGTTAAAAAAACTCATTTTGTTAATCTTTTTCTGTGTGCATTTATTTCTAATCTAATTTCTATTATTTTCTTCCTTCTGCTGATTTGTTCTCTATTCTTTTTCTAGTTCTTTTAGGCATATAGTTATTTATTTGAGTTCTTTGTGTTTTTTTTTTAATGTGTTTATTTCAATAAAATTCCCTCTTAGAACTGTTTTTGCTGTGTTCCATAAGTTTTGGTATATTGTGTTTCCATTTTAATGTTCTTAAGATACTTATTTCTTCTTTAATTTCTTCTTTGATCCATTGGTTGTTCACGAAAGCATTTTTTAATTTTCATATATATGTAAATTTTCTAGTTTTTCTCTAGTTTTTCAACTGTATGTAATGAAAATAGAAAAGACACTTAGTGTGATTTCAGTCCTCTTAAATGTGCTAAGATTCTTTTGTGCCTAATATGTGTTCTATGTATACTTGAAAAGGCTGTGTATTTTGTTGTCAGAAAAATGTCTGTATTATGTCTGTTAGGTACCCTTTATAATTCTGTTCAAATCCACTGTATTCTTATTGATTCTCTCTTTGTATTCTCTCTATTGTCAAGAGTAGAGTATTAAAATCCCCAGCTCTTACTGCATTTCTGTTTATTTCCCTTTTAATTATATATATATATATATATATATATATATATATATGTGTGTGTGTGTGTGTGTGTATCAATGCTGAGTGCATAAGTATTTATCATCGTTATATCTTCCTGATTAATTGACTCTTTTATCATTATATAATGACTTTCCTTACATTTCTTTTTCGGCTTTTAACATGGAGTTGTAATTGAATTAAACATCACCATTACCAGAGTATAAAATCTAACTTTGACTTCATATTTACCATTAGTAGTGAGTTTTATGCTACCTCTTTATGCTTTTATGATGTTAAAATTAGTGCCATTTTACTACCACAGAGAGAGCTCCTTTTAGGATTTCTTATAAGGTGGATCTAGGGGTGAACTTCCTCAGTTTTTGTTCATTTAGAAAATTATCTCTCTCACTTCTGAAGGACAACTTTGTTGGGTATAGGATTCTTGATTGACAGTTCTTGTTTTATTTTGATATTGTAAATATATCATCTTATTCTCTACTGGTTTGAAATGTTTCTGTTGAGAATTCCACTGGTGATTTTATAAGGATTTTCTTGTGTTTAAATTATCCTTTTTTTTTTCTTGCTGCTTTCAAAATTTTCTTTTTCAGTGACTGACAATTTATATTATGTCTTTATGTAGCCATATTTAGGTTTAACCCAAAATAGGTTGAGCCTGTTTTGCATCCTTTAGCCTCATGTATATGGATGTTCATTTCTCTCCCCAGGTTGGGGAAGTTTTCAGTCTCTATTTCTTTAAATATAACTTTGGCCTTTTCTCTCCTTCTTTTGGAATTCCCATAATGGGGATTTTTAAAAATAATTGCATTCTGTAAGTCCTGTAGGCTTTTGAATCTTTTTCATTCTTTTTTTTTTTTCAAAAGGCTTTTTTAAAAAAGGCTGAAACTGTATTCAAAATGTGTGGCATTGTAAATCAGTTTCCCTGACTAGGTTGGGAAAACTGCCAAGCCTGGCAAGGCTCTTTGTGATATAAACTCAAACTAGCCCATGCTTCAAGTATCCTGGCCAAACGGGGTCACCAGTTTTGATCTGCTATCAGCTCTGCCTTATATCTCTGCCTGCTATCAGCTCTGCCTGATTCTGTGCCCAAGCATTGCCAGGCTACACATATTTTTGCATGTTCAGGTAGTCTTTCTGCTCCAGTGGTGCTAAGAGATAAACATAGTAGTAATTGAGATTATGAATTATCTCCCCTCCCTGGTGGAGGATGAGCATCTCTCCATACCAATCTCACTATACCAAGCACAGGTCTTTCTGGTCTTATCCCAAGTTCTGTGGCCAAACACTATCACTGGCTTTGCCCTGTAGGTGATCATCTCTGTTTGTCCTAGTCTCTGCTGGAGGATTGCTGGAATAGGCAGCTTCCAGTTGTCATTGCCAGACTTTCAGATAAGATGGGACCAGGAAATACACTGACAGTGGGCCAGGTTATTTCTCAACTTCCATGTCTATGCAGGGATAGACCAGGCTGCAGGGCCTACCAGCCTTTGTTTAAAGAACCAGATTAGGTGAATTTTCATACTGCTAAGGTCCCTAGTCAAACTACTTTGACTTGACTCTCCAGATTATCATACCTGCTGGTTGCAACTACTACTTGGATATTGCAGGAACTTAGTCTGTCAAGATCCAAGTGCTGGTTGTTGCAAGCTTCTCCTACATTCTCATCACAATTGGATTCTGCAGTCAAACCCTACAGATTTCTTTTAATACCCATGGGGTAGTCTACTCCCAAAAAGTGACTCACAATGCTAAAGGAAAAGGAGGTCCACCCTGGGCTGTTTTTCCACTGGAGAAACTGTAGGTTCAAGGAAGACTTCTTGGCATGGTGCTGTCCTAGCCTGGGTGATAGGCAATTGTGTCAGCATGTAAATTTTTCTCATATGGTTCTAGTTTAATCTTTCTTGGTTTTTCTGATGCATGGGAACTGCTTTAGCCTTACCTTTATGTTCCAGGATTATTTCAGGTATTCCTTGTTCAGGAGCAATTATTAGTTGTTCTTATGAGGGGGAGCAAAGTCAAGATAAAACTGTATTACCATTATGGTGATGCCACTCCAAATGTCTGGAATTTTAAAGGAAAAGTAAATTCAAAATGAAGGATTTAGTAGTAGTTCTGGGGGAAAAAAATGACTAAGCCAATGAAATAGATACAGTCTTCCTTAAAAATGTAGTTTTAAAATTTTATAAATAAAAATAGTTAAGCTCTGAATCTCTTTATTATACAAATAAACTTAGGGTGAGTTTTACCTGGATTGTTTTCAACCCTAGAATAAAATACATTTAGATACTATGTATTGAAAAGGAGCAAGGTATTTTGGGGTTAGAAAAAAAGAGTGAATATTTTAGTGATAGCTTTAATTAGCTTATGAACATACCCAGATTAACTTTTGTAATTTCTGACTTTTAATTCATAATTTCTTAATTTCTGCTTTGAAATTATGACACTATTTTTAGATATCAAATTTTAATATATAGATAAACATGATCAATCTTATTCTAAGATTTCTGCGTTTGCCTTTCCTTAAGAGAAGGTGTTGCCCAAGAATTGGGTGACACCAAAAATAAAAAGGAAGTAAAGATATTATGTGATTAGGCTTAGATTTATGTCAACATAATAATTGCTTTGAGAGAACTTTGAAGATCAAGATAAAAATTGCTTTATTCTATAAAAAATGACTAAAATAAATAATAAAATATCTGTAAGTAACTATAGGCTGCATGCAAAGGATGCTAAAGTACAAAGATGCCTATGACCCCGGGGGCTTTAATATTTCCCCCACCTTAAATAAACCTTAGACAGGATTCTTCCTGCCTGTAGGTCCCTGATTTCCCTTTCACCCAGACCTCTGTAGAATCCAGATGACCTAACCACAAAGGACCCTCTTCTTTCTTTTTTAGAGCACTTTTTTTTAAAAGTGCTATTATGTCTAAGTATAGCTACCCATGTTTTTCTTTTTTACTATTATCATTTTTTTTTCATTATCACTTTCTTCTTTTTTTTATTTAAATTTTTTATTTTTTATAAACATTTATTATTATGATGAAGAGGTCAATACATCAAGAAGAGGAGATTTTTATTTTAGTTATATTTGTCATGATGAGGACCAGATGTGTGCAGACTCCTGAATTGAGATTAGCTGAAGGTTTGTGACCACACAACAGTTAAATAAGAGACCCTGAGTTATAGGCTCTCTCTAGTACTCTTTTTTGAAATACTAGCTGGATGAACTGTTTTCTAAATTGAAGGTGTTACTATTTGATAATCATGGGTAATGGGGGCTCTAAAATTCCATCAGAATCACTACACTGATAGAATATATTGGAAGCCAGGAGTTACCTTCAG